>NC_134037.1:247509350-248766330 GCF_965140245.1 Athene noctua | reverse complement strand
TTGGAACATGCAAGAAACCTTTATGTTTTAAATAAGCTCTATCCTACAATTTGCATCTCAGATCACGATTATCTCAGACTTTATTGTGCACACTAAAGATAATTTGAGTGTAGCTGATCTCTGATGAAAGAGTGTCTCCTTGAAAAATAAGGATAGATGTTATTGATTTAATGTATTAAATACATTTATGTATCCTGGTAGATTTCATTTTAACAAACATTTTAAAAGGTAGTGTGGTTTCTGTGTTGTAATGCACTAGCTTGTCTCCCCCTGGAACAGAGGATTTGTTACAGACTACTGACCTTAAGTAACAAAAGGAAGGAGAGCATGCTAAGTGAATCCTAGTTCTTCTTAAGTTTGTGTTTTCACTCTTAGCTGCATCTTAATTTTCTGTCTTGGATTTTGAGAAAAAAGAAATCACAATAATATTCCTTTCAAGTTACACATCTTTGGTACTTCCAAGGCATAATACCAGTAGTATAATGCATCTAGGTAATATTGTTTTTTATATACCGGTACAATTAAGGCCCTAAGGCATGTCTTGGCCTTTTCCACTGTTGACTACACAATGACTTCCAGTTCTGATCTGCCAATTGCTAATCTTAGTTGACTAAAACCACAGCCAAATTCTGAGAAAGTTAGATTGCATTACTCAGTACATTACTCATAGGTTATGTAGCATTCACTCACTACACTGAACTGTAGTTAAACATTACACTGGTTATTTTAAGGGAGTTAAATGACACTAGTTGGCAATCATGTAACTTCATTAGCTGTGGCACAGATGCTACACACCTTTATGACCTCTTGGTACTTTATATTTTTTAATGTGTCCAGAGCTAGTGGATAGAAATCCAGTAATGACATAATGCCATCTACAGGTTCTAAACTGTCCCAGTTTCTTTCTGTGACCCTGTCTTTCATTTTCCACCAAAGAACTAAAAGAAAGGGTCAGTAGAAAAACAAACCACAACAAACTCTTCCAACTGAGAGACAAATCCTAAGTAATTCAAACAAAACTCTACACTGTGACTCTCCATAATGAGTTTTCTCAACAGATTTCTAGTAATATCTGACAGAAACAATGTGAAGATAGCTTTTCATGTAGTATTCATCAGATCAACAATGGCCTCAAGAAGTAAGATAGTGTAAAAACAAGGTTTAAATAAGTATTCCTGAATAATACATTAAAGTTTCATTATGTTCAGGTCTAAAAACCTGTGGTAAATTGTTGGACTATAGTGATTGGTACTCCTATAACATAGATGTGTCCGACCTTCCTGATCCCAACAGTCACTCCAAATGCCCAAGAGCCACAGGATAGACATCACATGTTCTATAGAGCTGAGTGGAGAAAGGAGCTGTGGTTCATAAAAGATGACAATAACTCCCAAGGGGTCTCACTACTCCTCTGACCTGAGGGTTGTTAGTCTCAGCATATTCTGCTGATTTGCTTCCCCAAAGCCAGAGATTCAGATTACCCAGAAGTCCCCATGCTAGTTTACCTTCACTGTCAGTCACATGACACAATCTGACATATGACTTGAACTTCTGACGGTCTACACACAGTTTAAAGGCCCATTTTTGTTATCCTGTTAGACTTGCCAATGAGCATGGCTCTGAGCAGCCACAGACCTTGTTAAAGCTGACCGATGTGTTTGCCACTTTTCTGTCAGGTTGTCTGGTTAAATAGGAAATAAACAAAAAAAACCCACCAAAATCCACCCCCCCACCCCCCCCACCCCCAAAAAAAAAACCAAACCAGAAGCCACAGCCCAAGGGGCTGGGTCATCTGGCATGGGCTGACCAATAACACAAGAGGAAAATGCCTGTTCTTGAAAAGTGTTACTCTTTTCGTGTTTCAGAAGCAGAGAGTCAGAAATAGGAAACTTCTGGCAATGTCTACATTTTAGCTACTTGTGTTTCCTTTCTTTGGGAATCTGTGAACAGCAAATCCAACAGCATTCCTAATGAAAAATACTAGAGGAAAACAAGACTAAAAAAGCAAACAAACAGCTCATTCACATACTGAGTCTAACACTCTTTTCATTGCCTTGCTTCTCCTCTTACAAGAATAGTAAAAAAACCTGTTACACATTCTCCTGGCAAGCAGATATTCATCTCAGTCTATGGGTCCCTCCCACCGGCTTACTTTTGTCTGCTCAAAATTACTTCAGTGTTCCTCAGAGAGGCCAAGAGTCAATGAAATTACTCACACAAGTGTTATATTTAGGGCATACATACACAGGAGCTTTTGGAACAACATCTGAAAAAACTTCCTTCTTAGGTGAGTCCCAACACAGAAGGTGAAATGGCTATTTTAATATTTCTACAGAACCATCACACTGAAGAGAGATCTACATACAGATAGCAATATTTTTAAGAAAGTACTCTAAGATTTGCATCAGTCATTAACTAACACAATCAGAATTGTTAACTCTCTTCTAATTCAATCCTATGAACTGCAGGAAGAAAGCAGAGCTACATCCATATGAAAAATAAGTGTTCCAAGCTTTTAAAAAGCATAATATTTTTTCAGTTATTTTTTTTATTTATAGGGCCTTCTGTGCTGTTTAAATAAAAGCACTTTTATTTAAAATGCATATTTGAAATGCTTTCATATAAAAAATAGATAAATATCTCAGAAGAGGAGGCAGAGTAACAGCTTGACAATAGACATCAGAGCAGATTGCATTTTTGCATGTATTCTTACTGCAACCGTCCTCAGCCAATGAAAAAAAGATATATTATCTTAAGCTCTTGTACCTCACATTTGTTGTATGTAGCTATTATTTTTACTTGGCTTTGATGTTTCACACAACTTTCTGAAGCAAAGAATCTGCTATGACAACATGACATTTCCCATATGCTCCCTTAGCTGTATGAATGAGAAAACCTTGGCTAACCCTAATTAGCACTGCCACTGTTGTTTGTAATCCTTGCACTGCTTTATATACAACATTGGTTTAGTAACTTATTAGAGTTTATGAAAGGTTCTGTTTATTGTACAGAGGACCAAAAGCACCATGTTACTGAGGATACTTCACTTTAAATTGCTGGGGACAGGGAGCAGCCAATTTCCTACACCTTGGCTAACCTTCCACTTTATAACTAGGTGGAGGTTACGGCAGGTTATGATCTGAGTGCAGACAGATGGGGATTGCCTCCAGGTAAATTTCTCAACTCCACCTGCTTTCCTATATGGCGTGAAGGAAGTCTTCAGGAAAGCTGGTCAGTCAACAGATGGAGGAAAAAAAGGCTTATACGAATCGGTTCACATTTTGCTTCCAGTCATAAGAAGCTCTTTTTCTCTTTTGGATAAAAAGCCATTGCCAGCAGCCAAAATGGAACTTCATCTCCTACAGATTCAATGCAGTTAGTCCTAGATTTTTAAAATGTTACCTCTCCTAGTGAATGTGCAAACATCTGATTTCTGTGTGCAATCATGCCAAAGAGCATTATCTGACATACTGGGTGGGAATCATACTGGGCGGGAGCTAGTCAGAGGTGAATGCTGCACAGAGCACTGCTTGTCACCTCAGGTGCCTTCAGGTCCCTGAGGTTCAGGGTTCAGTACGATTTCAGAAAGCAGGCCTCTGTTTTGGTTACTGGGAGAAACGATACATTAGAGGGTCATGCTGCCACCCTAAGGGACCCTGACAGGCTGGAGAAATGGGCTGACAGGAATCTCATGAAGTTCAACATGGGGAAGGGCAAAGCCCTGCCCCTGGGGAGGAAGAATCCCAGGCATCAGAACCTGCCGGGGGCAGGATACCACTTGCCTTCTTTGCTGCAATGGCACATTGCTGGATCATGCTTGCCTTGTGCATCAGGACTCCCGGGTCCTTCCCTGCAGAGCTCCTTTCCAGGCAGATTCCCCCAGCCTGTCCTGGTGCCTGAGGTTATTCCTCCCCAGGGGCAGGACTTGACATTTCCCTGTATTGAACTTCATGGGGTTCCTGCTGGCCCATTTATCCAGCTTCTTGAGGTCCCTTTGGATGGCAGCACACCCATCTGGTGCATTAGCCAAACACACTCCCCTCTTCTGATAATACTTCCTTTTACTTTTCAACTTATTTTATTTCTGTTTTTTGAAAAAAAAAATCCAAACACCAACCAACCAACCAAAAAAACCCAAAAAAAACCCCAAACCCAAACAAAAAAAAAAAATAAAACAAAACCAGTCTTTCCTGCTTTAACGGTTTTCAAGTCAAGCCTCCATGTTCTGGCATACACTTTTTTTTTTTTTTTTTTCATTTTAACCTGGGGATAAGATATGCACTGGTTCCAAAGATGTTAAGGTTTGAAATTCTCAGAGATCCTGGACATGTACTGAATAACTAAGCCTATTATTGCACGTTGGGTTTAAGCCAAGTGTTTTATCATTAAAATTCAGAACTGCTTCAGTAATACAAAAACAAACCCACAAAATATATGGAGAGAAAGATAAAAGGAGAACAGCAATAGAAAGAGCTCTTCCTGGGATTTTTTTTTTCCCTCTCTTTTCCTTATTTTTCAAATTTAACTGTAAAGAAATAACGAGTGGCTGAATTGTTAAAATAAAAAGCCAAGTATGAACAATAAAGGCCAAAATTTTAGGCAAAAACTTTTCTTAACAGAACTGGCTACTATGGTCTTCTCAACTTCTTATCCTTTTTTTCCTCTTATCCACTGTTTGACTACTTGTTCACACATCTCTCCTCATTTGAACATAGCTTTCTTCAGCTTCTTTTAGATCATATATTACTTTTCTAAACATTGTGTTAGCAAGTTGAGAAATAGCTTTTCCTTGATCAAAAAAGAATTCAGGTAGAGCAAGGTCAGTGTTATAAATTTGTTCTTTCTTTCCCTGGGTGTAAAGCTTCTGCAACAAAGAACTCTCTTTTCACTCCATATTTGATTCAAGCAGATATAACAGATCCAGTACATAGCATTCACTTCTAATTAGTGATACAATATTTTTATTAGAATGGGAGATTCGTAACTCCCTGTGAACATTGCTTTTTCTGTCAACCAGTGATTTGGTCATCTGTTCCTGTTCTTTTATATATTCTTGTTGTCTTCTTGTGTACAAGAATATGTGCTTCTCTGTTTTGATACACCTGCATCATAATCACAGTAACTGTAGATAGATTTGAAAGGACTTTTGGAAACCACCTAGCTCTGACAGCAAAAGTTTAGTGCAAGTTAATATCTCTCATCAAAGTTGATAAATATCCTTTGGTTGATTACTCCTTATTCACTAAGGGTAATTAATCAAGGTATCTGTGCTACTAGGATCCATATAGGCATTTTAAGAGATCATTCCCGTCTCTGGATTTTTTTGACAAATTTGTGAATCACTTGTAATCAGTTAATCCCTTCTAATTATTTTTCCCTGAGATTAAGGAAGTCCTCCTCCAGAGTCTCAAGTGAGCATCTGACGCTTCTATCTTCTCTTCTTTTTAAAAGTTATCTTTCAATTGGGTTCAGCTAAGAAACTCTCCCTATTCTTTCATGTGTATATGCTACACAGGCAGAGTACATGAGAGCATTTCAAATCTGAAAGACATCCTTCAACCAAATTGAACTTACTTGGGAAAGGCTTGAAATTGTCTTCATGCCCTCTAGCTTTAAGTATAAAAGTAAAATTAGTCTCCTTCAGGCAGCAGTTCTTTATTTTCACACAGTTCTTATGTTCCTAAAAAAGGTTTGAACAGCATGAAGCACCTGTGTTCCATTTAAAGGAAAGAGAAGCCAACATTTTTGCAATTAGAATTATGTCCTTCTGAAGAAGTGATCATTTTGGAATTCCCTTTTTCCACCATTTTTGCTATTATACCTTGTGCAAACAATTCAAGATATGGTCCCATTCCACTATAAACAGAGATTGACATTTATTTGGTTATATGGGAAATGAATCAGAAATTAAATATTATTTTCCTGTAAAAATAGACAAAATCGTAAGGACTGACATTTTTAAAAGCCACATACTGCACAGCTTGTTTTAGGACCCTTACATATGCTGTATTCTTGTGTGTGCTACTATTTGTCTCCCTCCAAGTATTCAACATACATTTGTTTTAGAGCATTGCTCCCATCTTGCTACTTAGACTTCCAACTTTCATGTAGAAAATTGTGTGATCAGTCCTTAAATTTCCTTCCATCCCTGTTTTTATATGTCACTCCATTTGTTCCATCTATTCACTATCTCCTTGTATCATTGCAGTCTTTATTTGTCTAATTTTTCTTTAGTAATGTAGAATTTTAGTGAATTTATCCACAGTGGATGGGTCCTAGACAACTATATGTTATTCTACACCTCTTGACTTTCCTCCACTTTAAAATTTCACTCTTGACTTTGATTTACCAGCAACTCAGCCCTCTTCCAGCAATGTCAAAGAGGCAGTGGTCTGGAGGAGATTATTAGAAACTGGATGCTCATTCTCTCTTTGGGCACATGAGCTAAAATACACCAAAGACAGGATAAAAGGAAAAAAAAAAAAAAAGATGAAGATGTAACATGTACATGTGGTGAATGCCTTGTCACCATATATTACTGCTATTAAGACTTTATCTGAGCTCAGGAAGAGTCCAGACAAATTATCAAAATATTAATCTGTTGAATTTTATGATACACACAGAAAATGTGTCCAGCTCAGGAAGCTTCTGAGTTACAAATATCTGTGGCTAGTATCATATATATGATGCTGGTGATAACGTAATAGGAAGTAAATCTTTTTATAAGCAGTTGGAAAACTTGTTCAGAAAATGAGAGACTGCTTTATATGCCGCTCTGAGCCTAAGGAACAAATCTGAAGTCATCACTCTCAACATATTATAGGTAACACATGAAGTGTGGAAGCAAGGAATGTCACCTTCAAACATCTACGAGAAAGAAGGCCAAAAAGAATGAAATTCTGTGGTTTAATTACAGGTGTGTGAACTGGAAAAAAGCACTCAAAGTTATGTACTCAATGATAACTCATCATTAGTGGAGATCTTTTTTCACCAGTACACAGAGTGAGAGGATCCTCTTGACGTCTCTTCCTCTGTACTTTTTGCACATTGGTGCATCTTACCTAGTAAGGATGCAGAAGGCAACAATGTCTGTGGGCTAGTGGCTTTAAGACCACACTGCAGCAAAAGAAGGGAGAAAGGTTGCTATCAAGGTTTATATAACCTCCGATACATTAAGTCATTCATTCTGTCTCAGGACAGACCTCAGCTATATTTGATTCAAGACATTGGCCTCCAGGATGGTCCAGAGAAAAGCAGTAAGTCTGACCACAGGCCTACAGAACATGACCTCAGTACAGCATGAAAGAACTGAATTTCTTCAGTCTAGGGGAGAAATAACTACCTTCAAATACATAAAAAGCTGGCACAAAGAGGAACAAAATCTGTTCTCTGTAATCACCACAGGACGTGAAAAAGTGTATTTATACTGCCACGAAGCACTTTTGGTTAGGCAGTAAGAAAATCCTTTTAAGTCTAAAGGCAGTTAAACTCTTGAATCAATTACATAGGAGCGATGAGGAAGCTCCATCACTGCAACATTTAAGACAAATCTGTCAGAAATAACATAGATATAGTGGATCCAGTCTTCATAATGGGGTAGTCTAAGAGACCGCTTAAGGCCTCTTCTAAACCTTTTTCTTTTTATTATTCTACTATATGCTGAAAATTGTGAGCTATTCAGCAATAAGACTCAATAATATGAGTCTTGTGAGTTAAACAGATGAGTGGAGACCACTTTTGAGAATTTCACAACAATCTCACAACTGTATCACAATCATTATGCTAAAAGATTTATTGGAAACCTAAAGTACTGATTTACCTAGTGTTTTGAATAAACATCAAGACAATGGACTAATTAATCTTAGGCTATTCACATTCTGAATGCTTCAAAAATCATAAATTACTCATTTTGAATAATGATAAATTACTGTCTCATCTTGAATTTCACAGAAATGTAGTCTGTTGATTTGAAAACAAAGTTTGGATGATATAACATTGGCATTGTGTTTTGTAAGATGTCCCCAATGTGCACTTGAACTAAAATTTCGTGATACAAATATTCCAACCCAAACAATGGCAGCTCGGTTCTTTCTCAATTCATACTAGAGTATAATAATCAATAATAATCATCATCATCATCATCATCAATGAGTTTCCCTTTAATATTGGAGCATACTCTGCCAGAAATTATTACCAGGCCTCAAAATGGCTTTGTTATTTTAGTCTTGTTATTTCTCCAACATTTGTTTTTGCATTACTAAAATATGTTCCTTAGTTACTGCATCACCTTCCTACAGTATCTTTTGTGATAAAATTACTGTACAGTTTCTGCTTTGCAGGAGATATGACTAGATCTGAAACTCACTTCTTCCAGAAAGCAATACAATGCTCATCTCCTGTATTGATTTTTCACTGAATACAAAATTTGAAAATTTTAACTGCAAGTGACTAGACAAGATTTTTTTTTCTTGCTATGGGTCCTTTTCTGAAAAGGTTCTTCCCATAGTAATAGCCATGTAAATTAGAAATTAATATTTAAAACATAAAATAGTTTAATCAGGAATAGTGTCATTAAAACTGAAATATATATGGTCTCTGTGTTTTGTTCTAGGAAAATGCTAATGCTTCTGACTAACTTACATGCCACTAGAGTTCCGTTGATTCACAAAGCAAGTAACTATGAATAAATAAGCTTAAAATATTGCTGCTGTTCCAGGTACCAACAATTTCATCAGAATCTCTTTAAAAAAAATTTTGCATGTGCCTGAATGGTTAATATCTCTTCGTTTTTTCTGTGTGTATAAGAAAAGAAGAGAGACAGAGGAAAAAACATGGTTCTTCATTTTGCTTGAATTAAAGATGTTGAACAAACCAATGCAAGCAGTAGACAGTTATGACTATGTCAAGAAGTGGAAGCAAATTCTACTTTATCAGTATCAGAGATGAAGGAAACATCTATGAAACCTAAAACCTTTCAGTAAATGCTATATATAAAATGTTATTTGGCAATAGGAAGGAGTGAAGACATGGATTCTAGCATATCATATCTTGTCAGCCTCCACTGTGCATCACACAGTCAGTGGAAGAATACATGCTGGGAGCAGATCATTATTCAACAGACTTAGGAGCTGCATTATTTTACTCTTTTAATTATTTAAATTTGATGGATAAAGGTAGCTTTTGGGTCTGTCCTTCACTGGAATATCTTGGGATATTTTATGTATCTGAGCATGATTATGAAGGCTGAGTTTATCTGATTGACATTAATGCCTTGCTCTGTGCCCTCCATTACTTGTGATGAACTTGTTGGATCAATGTGATTAGGGTTTAGTTTATTTCATGCCTAGCTGTCATGATGCCAAAACCAGTTGTATTCAGTCAGAGATACCTGAGCACACACCATCTGCAGTCAGCTCTCTGAAATGAGTTAAAGCTGTAATTGACTTGGGTGGTATAGCAGATATATTCATGGGCTTTTAAAATCACTCTAACTCTGTGCAAACCAGCAGCGAAGCCATTGACATAAAGCCCTTATCACAAAAATCCACAGTGGCCATTTATTCCTCCTCAGGCATATCTGCTGGGGTAGAGATTTTCAGTTCTTCATCATTCTGAAGGCAGTCAATCGCTTAATTTTTCTTGGCTTTATCTTCCTGAAGTATGCCCTTGGCTCAGGAGGCAGGAGCACAAGGTGAGTCATGTGTCCTCATGCTTCATCTATCGAGTGATGACACATTCATTGCCTGGTCCTGTTCCACCCCACCTTATGGTGGTGGGTCTGCACCATCGTTCAGAGGCAGGCACAGGCTTACCTTTTCACTTCAAGATGACAACAAGATGTGTTCCTAATTAACATAGCAACTAAGTCTGGTGTTTATATCAAAATAATTTCTGATCTCAGAGTGTAAGCAGGTTGGGAACATATTTGTCAACCAAATTCTGAGAGGAGACAGCTATAGATCTATATACTTGTATCTGATAATACTTCTTTGAGAATTGTACTTATTTGAGAACAGTACAACCACCCAGGTAATCACAGCAAGGTGTTTAGCTCCTCTTTTATGTGTGCAGTACGTTATTGTCTGTAACTTTATACTCTGAAGAAAGTGAAGTGAGTGAAAATACAAGTTATCTGTTTTAATACAAGAGGGATTGAAACCCAGGAGTGATTTTAACTGCATGACTATAGTTTCTATTTGGCTTCCTCTCATTTCAAGTGCAGCAATCAGAAAAGTTCTGGGTTTTTATTGATTATTGTCTTAATTAACCACTGTAATGGAATTAAGTGGGACCATATCTTGCTTGGACTAGTACACAGAGAAAATATAATAATAAAGCCAACCAAACAAATTCATAGTCAAAGGATGTTAGAGGATTTTTGCTTGTTTTGTGTCCTGAAGGAGGGAGGGAGGGAGGGGAGCAAATGCAGAAATTAGATTATTGCAATGATGAGTTGGAATCTTTGAACTTATGGAAAAAGTGCATTGCTGTGGATGGCTTTAGATATTACCTAGTATAAGTGTTTATGATTGCATTTTCAGGAGAGTGTGTCTATATGATAAAATGTTAAATGAAACTGTAGTATAATTTAAATGGCTGGATAGAAACCAGCAGAAATAAGATTAAACATTCAGTCTCATGAAACTGTGCACTATAAGTCTTACACAGTTGTTAAAATCTTTCGTGACTGTAAGTAACAGAGGATCTGCAATCATGTGAAAGCCATGTGCATTTCTAGACAAGTACCTTGCCATTGACAGCCAGCAGTTTTGAACATTTAGAGTGTGATCATTAAGAATATTCTTAATATAAACCTCAAATCAAACTGGAGATTAATTAACTGGGATTGTCCTCTTATATATTGTCCTTTCATAATTATCGGGGGAGGGGGATCTTTAGGCACTGTATGATTAAGGGGTTCCATCATATCTCCTGTTATTTCATTATGGGGAGGTGAAGAATATAAGAAAAGTTACTACCTATAAATATTACCTTTAAAGATACCCAAAGATTTTTTTTGACAATTTGTATAAAATTTGTTTCTATTAAAAACATTAATAGTCTGACAGGTCCCATGACAATTGTCTGCACTCTTTTTCTTTTGTTCTTTAGGTTACCTAGATTATACTTCTTTGTTTGCATCATAAAAGTACCTTTCAAGCATTTATACCTTAAAGCATGCTGAACTTCAATGACATTGATTAATGTGGGCAAATTTTGATTAAAAAAAGTAAGATTCTTTTTACCATGGTAATTTACCTCTCTTCCATTTTTCCTTTCCTTCTTTCTCAAGCACCAGGTACTATAAGCTTCAATAATGCATTTTATTCAAAAGGAATGCAAGAGAGAATTAACTGCTGACATAGCTCTTATTTACCGGAAGGATGGGCTAATTGATTTAAAGCTACAGTTTATCAACATAGAAAATAGCAAATACTCATATTCATTTTATTTCTGTAAAAGTAAATTAGCTGTAGAAAGTGTTTGTGGTTTTTTCCTTTCCTTTGCCATAAATCTAGCAAAGTATTTCACCTTTTCTTGCCAGGAGCAGTTATATAAAAAATGCTTGGTGTAAGGGATATACTCATTCATACCCTGTGAAAATAACCCATACATGTCTCAGAAGATTGAAAGAGCAATAACGGCTTATCTACACAGTGGATGCCTTCCTGCGCTTCCAATCTTGGCAAATATTAAAAGCATGAATAGCATACATGTTTGGAAATGTGTGCGCATGAAGACATGCAAATCCATGTGTGCTGCTACAAGCCCTCCATTTTTTAAGCAGCTGGCAAAAATAAGTGTCATAGTTCTACAAATGTCTCAGAAAAAGCCACTTTTATAAGATACGCTGTGACTCACTGCCTCTGCCCCACATACAGAGGGGTGGCATTTGAGCAAAGGAAAAACATAAAGCACGTTGTCTTCCAGGTTTTTCTTTTTTTGTATGCTTAATGTATTAGAATCATCCTTTTTTTTTTTCTTTTTTTTTCTAGCAGTTACCTAGGTACTCTGAAAGAGGACAGACAACAATGGCATTCAGAGAAAATGAGAAAATGGGAAAGCAACTGCAGAAATGCTAAAAATGTAGCTGTTGTAAAAAATCAGTGGCAGGCCCAGAAAACAAGCAGTGTTCCAGTAGTATCCTATGAAAGGAGATATTTGGGGGAAATTATGTTTTATCCCTCTCACCCACTACATATCACCATGTGCTTTGGAAAACAAGCAATAGTATTGTGCCTTAGTCTTGTGCTCTGTCTGGATACAGGCACACAACAACCAATCTTACAATCATTTCTGAATGTGTGATACTTAGTCACTCATTTCTAAGCCTGCTCATTAATTTTAATGATGCTGATTTCCTTTCTAAAGAATTGTGACATGTAGGTTTGAAAAAAAGCACCATATAAGACTCAGGTATCGTATTATTTTATTAAAGGCCATAATTTCCCTTTAAAACTCATTGGCATGAAGAAAACTAATGATTTAAATCTGGCACTTCAGCTGAAAGGTAGCTGAAATGAAGTGAATATTTCTATCTAATATTTAAATGTTTTGCATTTAAGATATGTATTTAATGCTAATGAACTAGGCAATTTTTCAGTATAATGGAGAATTTCAAGAAACATCTAAAAATTTCTAAAATAAAATAATTATGCACAGTTTGTTTAAATCTCAAACTTCATTGTTCAACTCACATCATTGGCATCACATAGTAGTGCATGCTACTAGGTCCTGGATTTGGACCATCCAGCCTTAGGAAGTCAGAAAACTTAGGGAAAACTTTTTTTTTTTTACATAAGTTTTGAGTGTGCCAGTTGTAAAAACCACCCCCAAATATATTCTCTTCTTTACGAGAGACATAAAGAGAACAAAGTTCCACTTCTTCTGTTCCCCTGGATCCCTGGGTCATGACATTGCTATTTCATTAGTGCCTCTATTAAAGCTGCTTTAGCTTGCTTCCTGAAGTGTTGTTAGCAGACCATGACATTATTATAAGGAATATAAACCCTCAGTCTTCCGTGTGCCTCATTCCCCAGGAGACCAATCTTTCTCTTCATGTTTCAGCTGTGTTTGTATAAGCCACTCTCTTGTTGTCAACCTTGGGTTTGGGTTGGCTTTAAAGGCATGTATGTGAAATACACACCAGGCTAAAGCAGCAGCTGAGGAATGACTGCAAAAGGAACAGGGATGTCTACTGAGGCATGAAGGAAGAGACTGTGCCAAAAAACTCGCTCTTCTTACCAGGTGTTCTCACCAAAGCAAGTTCTTACTGTGCATCTCAGACAGCAGCTGTTGGAAAGTTGATACTCCAGCTATAGAAATTGCTTGGAAGAAACCAAGAGCTGGGTGAGGAGCAGCACTGACATGAGCCAGGAGATACGGCCAAATCAATACACAGGAAGAAAGAGACTGCTGAGATGAATCTGGAACGAGGGGAAAATCCTTGCTATACTACTCCAGTTCTTGATGATGAATCTCCACAGCAGAAAGCTGAGAAGCATGTGACCACATATCCCTTTCTTCTCCCTTTTTCCCACCTTGCCATGAAACATTTCTAAGATGGCCTGCTTCCTTCCAAGTTGATCACTCTCTGAAAGAAGATTGAAAAAATCTTGACTGGGTTTTGGGGATCAACTTTGACACCACCAAGAAGTCAGCACAACTCAGACAGTTTTACAGTCAGAAGGTGCCAAAAAATGGGTAAAATTAAAGAACTGGCAGCTTGCATGCAATTCTTCAGAAAACATAAATCAGTCCCGTCTGTTCACTGGGAGCAGTTAAATTCATTTCACTACAGCAAGAAAGATGAAGTGATATTCTGGTGGGCAAATTAAGAAATCTGTTGCATAGACACATTGCTTCCACCTCCATTTATTCAGAAACTGCTTTTGCTCCTCTCCAGAATGGTCTGTTCTTCCATGAGCTAGCACTGTATTCACCTACGGCTCTTGAAGTACCCCAAAATCACATTACCTTCAAATCCCATCTGATTCCTGCTCCCACAGTTCAAGGCAGAGTTTCAGTTCCAGACCGCCAGCTCAAGAACAAATTAAAAGCAGTCATCTGAAGCCTGTTTGAAGGGGACCTGTCCCTGCTGCAAAGATGTGCATACAGACCACACCATGTGGCTGAAGTTTTCATCACTCTGAGTCAGCCCATGTGCTTTCCTGACAACCATCAGAGTGGAGCCATCAGCAAATCTAGTTTTGAACTCAGCCTCTCTAAAATGATAGTGCAGATATAACAGTCCAGCAGGCAGACCTGAGGAGAACTGCTTTGCAATTTTTCTACCCAGG
Source organism: Athene noctua (assembly GCF_965140245.1). Taxonomy (NCBI): domain Eukaryota; kingdom Metazoa; phylum Chordata; class Aves; order Strigiformes; family Strigidae; genus Athene; species Athene noctua. Next base: position 248,752,030 of record NC_134037.1, on the reverse strand, counting down.
AAGTCATCTATTTTGGTGCAGAACTAGGGCTGCTGGGCTAGTCCTAAACTGCTATTCTTTCAGTCGTATGCTAAATCAAATTTAGTTAGGCACAAAATCTATTTTCAAGCTTGTTTATTAACCAAAAGGTGGTAAAGTGACCAAAGCAAAGAACTTAGCCACAAATGTTCTTATTTGAGGGCAAAAGACCCAGTTGAATACACTTCACCAAAAATTGGATGGAAGGTTGTCAGAGCATCAGTACATTTATGAGTGTTTTCATGAGGAAATGAAAATACAGTTATGTGACACTCTGTAGAGGTTTCATAGCATTTGCCTTTTCACAATTCAGGATCAGAATCCAGCTCTGTGGAATAAGAACTGTCTTGCAAAAGCTCTTCTTTCTTCACAGTTTTTGTGAGTTGTTATACAATGTCAACACAGGAATAAAAAAAAAAATTAAAAAATAAAAGCCCAATTTTTCATAGATTAGTGCTTAATTCAAATTGTTACCTGAAGATATATCATCCAGGTGAAGCATTGCCAGCTGCAATTATGAAATGCATATTCATATGCAAACCATATGAAATAGCAGTCAGGGCCTTTTGCGAGTGAGTCAAATGCTCTGTTTGCTCAGGCATACTTTAAAAAAAAAAAACAAAAAAAAAAACAAAAAACAAACCATAAAGCAGATCATTAAATCATTTTGAAAAATTCCTTAATTACATTTAGTGATGGAGAGAGGATGATTTTGTAAATGGATAGTGAGACTGAATAACAACAAAAAGAAAAAAGGGGACTCTGTTCTGAGGCAGGAACTTCTGAATGCCCTACATTCACTGGGAAGTTAACATATAATGTAATAATCCATTCATTTTGCTCATCTGTATCATTTTATGTCATGCAAGATACAGGCCTATTTCCAGCATCTTTCTAAACAAATCCTGGAAATGTAAGTCTGCAGATGAATATGCCAAATGAAGATTTCACAGGCACAAAACCAGCAGATGCTCAGTTCTTAATATTTTTTCCTTTAGATTTTAAAATTAATTCCTTTAGCAGGATCAGTATTTACAAGTAGATCATTTTATTTTTATGGAAGTTTGTTAAGCAGATGTAAATTCAATAATTGTAAAAGTGGTGAAACACTGGAACAGGTTGCCCAGAAAGGTGTTAGATGCCCCATCCCTGGAAACATTCAAGACCAGGTTGGACGGGACTCTGAGCAACCTAGTGGAAGGTATCCCTGCTCACTGCAGGGGGGTTGGACTAGATGACCTTTAAAAGCCTCTTCCAACCCACACTATTCTATGATTCTATGAAGTGCCTGAGGACTTTGCAGGTAGAATGAATGATAGGCAAGTTGGTTTACACATTTTATATATTATCATGGCTATTTTTGGACAAGACTTTTAGTCTAACACTACTGGGAACAAAGATATATGCTGAGAACCATAAGGAAAATACCTATAAAAAGTTTCAAACTTTGAAGCATGTAAGCTTATTCAGATAGGCAAATTCTTATTACCAAATTGACTTGTATCCAAGTTAGCAGTATGTTCCGTAGGACATGATTTTTATTTATGTAATTTTAAAGATTAATATACCTAAAACATTCTTGCTAATGCATCTGCTTATAAACTTCCAAAAAAATGGTTGTCCAGAAATTCCTCCTGAAATACAGGGCATGTTCCACTTGAAGCATTATGTCAGGTAGCCTAAAATATCAGTGTTGAAATGAGGTCTATATAAGCCAAGATGAAAGAACATTAAATGTTTTATGTTTTCAGGGTGACAGTACCACAGTTTTTAACTGCAGTTTCCTGACAGAAGAGTCAGAGAGCTGCATGCGCCTGTGTGCCACTTGTGTTCGCACAGCGGGTGGTGATGGCTCTGCTGCATTACAGCACAGTGTCCGAAATGGATCTGAGCCTAATAAGAGCTGAAAATTAAACATGATTAATCAGACACATAATTCTCCACTGTGGTCTTTGTGAAGCTGTAAACATACTGATGTTCTATGTTATAACAGGGTCCTCGTGAAAATTCAGGTCTCAGTGTTGTTAAGGTTTTGTTGGCATGACAGGTCAACAAATTTTTGTTAGGATAACCCTGTCAACAGGTCAGCGTGCGGCATGTGCCGATTTGCTGTCTCTCCATGATGCCCAGCTATCAAGGCACACCAGGCAAACCCCAAAAGAGGAAACTCCACAGATTTCCAATAATTTAGACTTCAGCCACACAGAAGACTGCAGACATACCAAATTTAATTACAATATACATAGCATAGCCTGTTCTTAACAGGTAAAATATGATTTCATGTCCCGGCTTGAGTGAATGGCAAGGGTTTTCTGGTAGCAGGAGAGGGATCCACAGCCGTGGCCCCCTGTGAGAAGCTTCTCGAGGCTCCCCCAGCTCCCAGTCAGACCCACCTTTGCACCAGGGCCAGACCAATTTGCTACATCTCTGCAATAACATATTTAAGAAGGGGAATCTGGGAGGGAGAGTAGGATTTGTGAGGAGAAGTTGTGAGGAGCTGTGTTGAACACCAAGGTCAGTGGAAGAAAGGAGGAGAAGGGGGGAAGGTGACCCAGAGCAGAGACTCCCCTGTACCCTGTGGTGAGATGGCAGGGCCGCCCCCCTCCACTGCCACCCATGGAAGTCACTGGAGGAGCAGATGCCAGTTTGTGGACTCGGGGGGGGCCCACGCTGACCCAGGTGACTGTGCCTGAAGAAGGCCGGGACCCTGTGGGAAGAAGGCCCCGCTGTTGTAGTTTGGCGCTGGGAGGACTGCAACATGTGGGGGTGACCCACATGCCCATGGGAGTGACTCATGGCGGAGAGAGTTTGTGGAGGACTGTCTTCTGTGAGAGGCAAATTCCACTGAAACAGGGGAGGAATGCCAGAAGTTTCACCCTCCCCGAGGTGGAAGAAGCAACAGGACTGACTGCGCCCCCCATTCCGTGCCCCCTGCGCTGCTGAGGTGGAGGAGGTCGAGATATTGGAGCAAAGCTGAGCCTGGGGAGAAGGTAGGGATGGGAGAAGGTGTTTTCAGGATGTGGTAATGCTTCTCAAAGCCCTACTCTCTCTGTTACATGTTGTTGTTAGTGTCTGTATTAAATTTTATGTTCTTAAAACCTAACGAGTCCTGTTTTTTTCCTGAGCCTTAAAGGATGAGATCATCCCTCTCGGTCCTTACCTCAAGTTCCTGGGTCTTTTGCTTGCCTACTTCGCAATGCTGGGGGGAAAACGGGAGTGAACGGTGCCTTTGTCTATTTTCCCCTTCTCAGCAATGGGGGGAAGGAGGGAGTCAGCAGCTGCGTGGTAGTTGGCTGCTGTCTGAGTTCAAACCATGACATTTCACTTGACATGTAATAGGGTAATTGATGTGCCTAGCACTTCAAAGTAGCCTGAACAGTGTTATTTATTTTGAGGTTAAACTGCTTCCAGTACTTTAACTACTGAGGTAGCACAGATCTCTATGAATATGTTAGGAGTATGTTGTATAGATATAACCTAAGTAGTGGAAAGCAAAGCTGGGACTTGAATAGCCAAAGGAGGAAACACTGAGAACAGAGAAATGGAGTTAGAGTCCACTGGGACTGGTCAAACCTCTGAGAGATTTCAGGAGAACGAAGCTGTGAATCTCTGACAAGAGAAAAATCTTGTCACAGTGACTCATAAAATGATTAGCGCTGCTGCAGTCTAGGAAAAAGACTTCATTAGAGCAAAGCCTCACAAAGAATGTCCCTTGCAGCTATATAGTATTGCTTTTATTAAAGTAAATCACTTGTTACATTATTTTTTTTCTGTGTGGAACACCATTATACTACACTACAAATATATATATAAAAAATATAAAGATTATTTCCTCAAGAGGACTGTTGTCTTGAAGTCTGCTGCCTGAAGTCTTGTAAACCAGATACTCACTCAAGCTTCATGGTGAACTGCAGGTGTCAATTCTAAAAATTCGTGTCATGGTCATCACTGTTTGACATCAGGGAAGCCGTTGTTGCATCATGTTTCTCTGTGGAGCATTGGATTAAATATTCCAATAGTATTTGTCCTATATCTTTACTATTTTCAAGCTTACACTCCCCAGCCCCACACACTCTTACCTGAAAAGGTCCCACCTCGGTATGTGGAGAGTGGGACCTGAGAGTACTCCAGCAATTGAATAACGTATGTTTTGACAGCTCTGCCCAAAAGTCGACTTGGAGACTGCTCCTGCATCCCAGTGTTGCTACAGTTAATGAAATAAGACCTACTGAGCCACTGGCCTCTTATTTATCAAGATCTGAAAGGGCAGGAAACCTGACAGATCTGTCACAGCAAAGGAGGTAATAGTAAATAAAGGCAAAAAATTGAGAAAAAGAATCCTGGTGTGCAGTCAAAAGGATTATGGAGGGAAATTTGGCACAGGAGCTATGGGTCAAATTCAGTTCTGCCACATATATTTTGTAATATTTATACTACACTAATATAATATATATGTGTGGCAGGTGCACCCGCCCAGTGAAAAAAGGGCTTCTCTGCTGCTGAAGTGTACCAGCTATTGACTGCCCCTGTCTCAGGGCTTCACAGTAGTTGAGTCTTTGGACAATAGGAGCCAGTATTAACCACAGATCGGATTTGGCCTGGGTATAAATAGAGTCCCCTGGGGGAGCTATTTGGAGCTTGTTCCCCGGAGCAGTGTGCTGCGGTTTAGGACTCTCCCCTTGGGTTGGGATGTCTCCCAAGGAAACTCCCTGAGGTGACTTGGGTCAGGACAGTGTCCTGAGAAGCTCTTCGAGGTTGAGAGCCCTCACTTACTAGGTGAGTGATAGAGTGTTTTGGCTTGTCATTAAACCCTAGAAAGTGATGCTTTGTTCTGTGTTTTGGGTTGTTGTTAAACTCTAGGAAGTTGTTTTGCTCTCCTCTTATAGACATTCAAACCTGTAATTGAATGGTTGCGGAGGACTAGTTAATTGTGTTGATAATAAATTTTTAATCGCTGGTTGTTGTTTGTTTACTTGAGAGCCTTTGTAACAATAAGATATGTGTTAGATATTAAACTAGCAATCATTTCACAAGAAAATTTTGTCTTACTGTATTTGAATTAATTTTCCCTAAGAGATATTCTGGGAGAGGAAGTGGGGGGATTTTGGTGGGTGGAGAGAAGGAAAGGAGAGCAATTTTTCTGTTGCATGAGGAAATTTTTCAAAAATTTTGTAGCTTATGTTATACTGCTATACATAAGGCTGTTGCAGACTAGGAGAAATTTTTAAGTTTTTATATGTATAAATACCTAGATCTTTATATATATGGGTATAACTTTGTATATATAAAAAGCTGTAAAGGTTAGAGAGATATTTATTAATACATGATTTTATAGATATATAAATAACATAAATAATCTACCTATAGATCTATATCAACCTATAGATATAGATGATATATAGATATACAAATACATATACATATTTGTCTTGTTTAAAAATCCATACTCATAGTCTTTAAAATACATTGTAAAATTAAGGCAAGTTGCCTTTATAAGGATAGCTACAGGACCAATATACAGACAAAAACAATACTTTCTTTCTGCCTGAAGCTTTTCAGAACTCACCTTCAAAACACCTTGCACTGGTCACATTTAGAAGAAAAACTTAACATGTATCAAGATAAAAAGTAACTAAAAGAGTTTATATTCAAGGGTCTTGCTTTCTAGAAGCCCTGTGCCTTCAAGTCAAAAGAGTATTTCCACTAGCATAAGCCGGAAGGTATTCTTTGATCCTCAGTCCAGGCTTTTTGCAGTACTCGGGGCTCTGACATGGTACTCTGCATTGTCAATGGAACTGTAGCTATATTTCACTGAGGGGATTGCCAATATTAATATAATCCAGATGCTTCTATTTACTTTCCTTAAAATGACAATGCTTTCAAGTGAAAACATTTAGCGTTTATTTTGTTATTTTCTCTGAATGCTATGCATGCTTATTTTCAGAAGGGAAAAATCCAACAGGAAACGGGTGAAAATTCGTTTGACTATGGATATGAGTTTTCCACTTTCAAAGCAGCCATGGATGATAACACCTAATTATGGGTTTGGGTATTTTTCAGCCCTCTTTTCCCTCTCTGCACATTTGTAAGACAGGTTTAAGTCTTCTCAAAAGTCCCAAAAAGCACTAGGAAAATTTGAAATAGGAAAACACCAATCAGAAACACTCCAAGTTTTGTGAATGTTGTTCTTTATATTAAAACATTATGTACATATTCACTGGGGGTTTTTAACCAGTCCAGCAGGACCATCAAAGAAAAGCTTTGATGTATAGTCTGATGGTTTAGTTGTTTCATCAGTTGTCTCACTACTGGTCAGCTTCTGGGTAGTATGATTTGAATGAGCTGACAAGTTAAACATGTCAGCTTTTGATGTCATGGTGGGTCCTCAGGTTTTATAAGACTCAGAATGGTGCCTGATGTTCCAGGAGTAATTTAAGTAATTGCAGATGCTTCTGTGTTGCTTTTAAAGAGACAGCTAGAGTTGTTCATTAAATATTTATGCATTATCTAAGAAAAGAATTGGCTGTTGCATCACATAAGGCTCAAGAAATTGCAGTCCATTAGCAACCAAGGAGGATGCTAGATGACATGCATTAGATGTATTTTGAAATCAGGTCATGGATAACTAATGTCAACAGATTCCTGAAAGTGTTGACCAAGGAGATTCCTGCCCTGGAATTACTGTGGTTTGGTTGGGTTTTTTTTTTAACAATTTTTAATCATGAGAGAAAGTAAAAGAGCCTGGATTTGTGCTAATAGTGTGTCAGAAATCAAAAAAGGAAAGGAAAGGTCACTGAGGAACCAATAAGTGAAGAATAAAAGAAAGAAGGAAAATTAATTCTGGACAGCATGGATTGCCACAGCTTGTAGGGAAAATTGGTCCTGCCATCAGAAATTTGTATGCATTCTCAGGGGAGATCTTGTGGGTGAAAATAATCATATTACACCTTGTGTCACAGCCACAACTACTATATATTCAAGAGGCACCCACATGAAAATAAAGACAAGAGGCTGGAAAGAAAACCAGCCATGAAAACAGGAAGCTGGAAAAGTCCACAGCTGTTTATAAGTTCAAGCACCCAGTCACTTGTCAGGGAAGGGCCTTCTCACCAGCAAGGAAGTCCATGAGCAGTAATGCTGTCAAAGGTTTCATTCCTAAACTCACCCCGTGCATGCAACCTGTGCACTTCTTACCTTTGCTCTCATTAAAGAGCATAGAGGATGTTTCTTTCATATCTGGTTGCCTATTCTGATAAAACTTGGAGAAACATACTGAGGACTCTACCTTCCTCTTCAATTCGGTGGAAACTTGCTCGGGTTTTGAAAAGATTACATAATTATTGAGACAGAGTAATTCAATATACTTTAATTTCTCAGGAAGAAAAAAAAAAAAAAAAAAAGAGATAAAAGAAGAGAATCCCCACCAGCTGGTACCAGTGGATCACATACTAAAGGGTTAAAAACTAATTGACGTCTAAAGGAGCAGCCGCTGGGACATGGGGACTTGAAGGATGTACTTTTAGTAGATGCAGCATGCCATCAATGTAGTGCACATAAATATAAAACAAGTGCTGTGCAAATCTGTGCATGGTGAAAGCATTGGCACAGCTGTAAACAAGGAAGGAACAATCACTGAGCACAGTCTGTATCATTTGGCTCATTGGACACATTCCTATAAAATGCTTTTTAAGCAAAGAATGCAGGTCCTATCAATGAAAGGGAGGACTGTCTTCTGGAAAATAATAACTAAAAAGGAGTTATTATGAGCAGCGTAATGCAGTGGTAAAATGGGTAAAGGTAATCCTTGGATTTATAAACTCAAACACATTATTCTATAGAATATGAGAACAAAGAATAACAGAAAACAATTGCTATAAATTGGAATAGAACTAGATAAAGTCAAAGCAGAAATTAGGAGTGTATTTTTAATAATGAGGGCGATTAGCAGACGGAATAAAGTAGTCGTCTTAAGTTGGAAAAACTTCTATAGCTTCAGGGAGATCTTTGTCTTGGATTAATACAGAATTCAATTAAATTTATTAGATGGGATTGGTAGTAAGTACATTTTGCAATGGCTGCATGTCTGTGTGAGCTGTAAAGATGATCTCACATTTGCTGTGGCTACTTTCAAGTTGTTTTCATGATTTGCTGAATAGGAATGCCATTCTTCTGCTTCCCTCAGCAAAGTAAATCACTGATGTGAGGAACACAGTGACAGAACTCTGGTCTTATTAAATAAACACGGAAATCAGGAAAGGTGTTTCAGAAATGATGCCAGAGAAAAATGGGATTCTTAATGCACTCAGAAATGTTGAGGGCTGTCATAAAGGAGAGAATTACTGCTGAAAAAGTAGAAACAACAACAGATTACAGTGTGTGAAATAAACTGAAGTCAGGTACAAGACAGAACTCTCCTGCTTCTGACACGTCAAGAGGGTGTCCTCAGGATTAAGAGGGATGACGCAGAGCATCACTTTCTGCACACAAAATGGGATCACTCATTGAATTCCAGAGAATGAAAAGAAAATGACATCATGATTTTGAGAAAGTCTGTGTATGGGGTGTTGACATCAGGGTGTGGGGACTGGGGGTCTGCAGGGACAGCCTCTGCAGGTCAGAGCTGCAAACATTCCCCTGTGTCTTTGCCTGTGGAAGAGCCCACGGTGGAGCAGGGGAAGGAGCAGCAGAGAGGAGCTGTTAAAGGCTAACCACATCCCCCATCCCCCTGCACCACTGGGGTGGGAGGTAGAGGAGTCAGGAGTGAAGGAGTGGTTGAGCCTTGGGGGGGTGATGGTGAAGGAAAGGTGCTGGGTTTGTTTTTTTTTTCTTTGTTTCTTACTAACCAAATATATTTTAAGTGGTAATAAATTAAATTCCCTTTCTCCAAGTCTAGTCTGATTTGTCATGATGATAATTGTTAAATGATCTCCCTCTCTTTATCTTGACCTGTTTTTTCCCTATCCTGTTGAGGATAAGTAAATGGACAGCTGGCTTGGAATTTGACCCTTAGCCAAGGTTAACCATCACAGCTATTCTTTTTAAATAAAATAAGAATTCACATCTTTACAGTTCTGTCTGAAAGAGCTCTCTCATGATGAAGTAGGAGTTTAATGATTTCTACAAGTAAGCAAGCTTGGAATGTGAGCAGAAGCTGGAAAATAAATACTTTTTTTTTCTTGTTTCCTTTTTCTTTTTTTCTTTTTTTCTTTTTTTCATTTTTTCTTTTTTTTCTTTTTTTCTTTTTGCTTTTTTCTTTTTTTCTTTTTTTTCTTAGAAGTGTACAGAATCTTTGTTGATTAAAATTCAGCATCTGAAATTCCCAAAATAAAGAGATATTTTGGATGATCAGAAATGTATGGAAAAGTGTTGCAATACAAAATCTTACAATTAGTTACACACACAAGAAATACCATGTCAAATTTTCGTTACATTACAAATCCAATTAAGTTTTTCTTAGTTTCATTGACATAGTGAGGGTAAAAGAAAATAGTAGTAGAGAGTGACAGCAAACATTTTTTATTTTTAATATATCTAGAAATTCATAGGATCTGATTGTTGCTACCACTGACACCAATGGCTGTCATAACTAACCTTACTGTTCTTCATGAACAAGCACAATTCGGCATTTAAAAGTACAGACATCACAGCAATATGTTCATTTTACCTGGGTCACAGGAGTGATGTCATTATGGCTGACCTCTTTATTTTAATATAGATGAAGTAACTCGATTTTGAAAACATGTGCATCGCAGCTGTAATGCACTGGGGGTGAGGGGTGGGTGTGATTTTAAAAACATGGCAAGCCACTTCTGTATTTTATTTTCTGTAACTAATAATTATTTTCAGTTTTCAAAAGCGTCTGGATATTACACCTTTACCAACAATCAAACAATTCAGGTTCTCAAAAAATTATACTAGGAAAACTGGGGAGAGGTGGAGGTTTCACAGACTGCCTAAACACAAACTGTGTATGCTTCATTAGAATTTGTCAAACGTGACAGTTTTTAGAAAAAACTGCCTGTGTTGTATGCATTGAACTATATTTTACACTGTTCACCACTGTGGTGGTTTAGGCCCTGCTGGGACCTGAGGCCACGACGCTGTTGTCCCTCCCCCACCCTCGGACTGGACGGGGCAGGGAGTGAGATACAAACCCCGGGGTTGAGATAAGGAAAAATTTAGTGCAACAGTGTAACAAATAGTAAACCGAACAACAACAATAGCATTAACAATAACAATGAACAGGACAAGAGATATACAGAGATATACCACAAGGATAGAGCAGTGAAGGGGAGCGACAACGAACAAAAGCTGTCTCTGCTCTTCCTGCGCTTGGGCACCCCGACCTGATGTCCAGAGCTCCCTCCCCACTGCTGGGGAAGCTTAACCCTATCCTAGCTGAACCAGCACAACCGCCATCTAAGGAACAAATACATTCGGTAGTTGGCAGACAGGAGAAGTGAAAAGCATGAAAATAAAAAAAAATTATTATTGGTAATGTGCTAAGAATGTACTCTACTAAAGTGCATCAAAGTACACTCAGAAAACCAAACCTAAGCAGTCCTTAAACTAAAGAGTTGTAATCCTACAGGTATCTTCTCACTGCATAGTCTACACTGATGTGTGTATACATGTGCTAACACTTAATCTCATTCTTTGAAATCTTTCTCGAAAATGTTTTCTTTCTAATGAAATGCAACATCTTTCTCTGCTTTAACAAAAAAAAATCTTTTTTTTTTTTGCATTTATCTTTTTTTTTTTTCAACTCATGAAAACACTAAGTCCTCATAAAGAAGAGTATTTTAAGACATTCCCTTATGTATTTTTTTCCCTTGACTTCTCCTGTTTACTATTTTCTTGTTTTTTGAAGGAAAATGATGAAATCAACTTTCTTTTTTTTTCCCTGTCTTTCCTGCCCCATTTTGGTAAAGCTAGGAAAGAACATCAAGCCATTAATAATCTAGTAATAACATTAAATATCTGTGAAGTTATAATTATTTTATCATCCATTTTATTTCATTAGCACACATATAAAATGTAGATAATACTCAGAAAATATTAACTTTTTTTTCTTGCTTATACCATTTTGTTTCACTAAATTCATTATTAGATGCTCACATTTCACATTTCTTTTTCAAGGCCTACTTGTGGCTCTCCTCTCCTCCTCAGACTATTGCTGGACTCACTGTGCATTCCAGATTGAGACATGAGCCAAAGTAGTTTAAGAAACAAAATAAAATACCCACAGAAGGAATCTATGGGTACTAGTTCTACAACATTAAACAGTATTTTTTGTGAAAAAGCAGATGGAGGTCGGTCAACTTGCGGTATTTCAATTAAGGTTTTAAGAAGATCCTAGGAAGATTTACTAAAATCCTTATCCTCAACAAAAGGCATTAGAGAGAAAATGCATTTCAAGCTGGGTGTTGTTTTCTTTTCTTTTGGTTTTATGTTTGGTTTTTGGTTGTTTGTTTGTTTGTTTTCCCCAAATCACTAACACTGTTTCCTTACGGTAACTCACCAGTTTCGATACCCTCCCCATCTTTCCACTGTACCTACCCACTAAAAGGATTCAAAAATTGCTCATGAAATTTACAACATATGAACAGGACAAAGAATAGAAGATTTTTAAAATTAAGAAAATTACAATAACTGATTATATTTTGAACTTAATGGAATCATATCTCAGAATATGAAGAGAGCCTGGGAAATAAGGGAGGTATCTGCAGTGTGTCACGTCTCAGTACCTGATGCCAAATTTATCAAAACTTTTCATAGACTTGTTTAGCACTGCTGTCTTGCCCACTTCTGTGTGACAGAGACTGTTTGCTTTTGATGAACTAGATTCCTGTCAATACAGGAATTGGCAAATATACCTGTCCTATATAAGAAAGAGAACTTCTACTTTTGCCCATATTTTCAGAAGGAAGGAAAGGTTTGAGAGCAATCAACTTTAGAGATTTTAAATTCATTGGATTTTTCAAAATTGAATTGATTAGTGTTGTCTGAAAATTAATATTATTGAATGTAGTGTGTGTTCAAGAATCAAAAGTAAAGCTCTCCACTAACCTCTCCAAACAGGAAAGTTCATAAGTGATGAACTATTTCAGAATCTCCAGTCTTTCACTATGCATCAACTACTTCATAAAGATACCACACAAATTAATAAATGCATCTGAGAAAAAAAAAAAAAAAAAAAAAAAAAAGGTTAGTTAAAATAATACAAGAAAAACACCGGAAAACAATATAGAGTAGAAAAGGGAGATATAACCATGAGTAACTGGTGTCATCTACCTAGACTTGTGCAAAGTTTTTGAAACTGTCCTACATGACATGCTTGTCTCTTAAATTGGCAAGACGTGGATTTGATGGATGGACACTTGGTGGAAAAAGAATGGGCTTGGTGGTCTCACTCAAAGGCTTTTGGTCAGCGGCTTGATGTCCAAGTGGAAAGCAGTGACAAGTGGCATTCCTCAGGGGTTGGTGCTGTGTCCAGCTCTGTTTAATATCTTTGTTGAACACATGGATAGTGGGATTGAGTGCACCCTCAGCAAGTTTGCTGACACCACCAAACTGTGTGGTGAAATCAACACGCTTGAGAGAAGGGATGTGCCATCCAGAGGGACCTTGACAGGCTTAAGATGTGGGCCCATGCAAACCTCATGAAGTTCAACAAGGCCAAGTGCAAAGTCCTGCACATGGGTTGGGACAATTCCAAGCACAAATACAGGCTGGGCCCTGAGTGGGCTGAGAGCAGCCCTGAAGAGAAGGACTTGGGGGTATTAGTGGATGGAAAACTGACTGTGAGCCAAAAATGTGCACTCACAGCCCAAGAGAAGTGTGGACAGCAGGTCGAGGGAGGTGATTCTCCCTCTCTACATCACCTTTGTGAGACCCCACCTGGAGTATTGTGTTCAGCTCTGGGGCCCCCAACATAAGAGTGACATGGACTGGAAAGGCCATGAAGATGATCAGGGGGCTGGAGCACCTCCCGTATGAGGATATGCTGAAAGACTTGGGGTTGTTCAGCCTGGAGAAGAGAAGGCTCTTGGCAAAACTTATAGCGGCCTTCCAGTCCTTAAAGGAGGCTACAGGAAAGCTGAGGAGGGACTCTTTATCAGGGAGTGTAGTGATAGAACACGGGGTAACAGTTTTAAACTGAGAGAGGGTAGATTTAGATTAGATGTAAGGAAGAAATTTTTTCCTGTGAGGGTGGTGAGACACTGGAGGAGGTTGCCCAGAGAAGCTGTGGCTGCCCCTCCCTGGCAGTGTTCAAGGCCAGGTTGGACGGGGCTTTGAGCAACGTGGTCTAGTGGAAGGTGTCCCTGCCCATGGCAGGGGGTTGGAATTGGATGATCTTTAAGGTTCTTTCCAACCCAAACCATTCTTTGATTCTATGTTTCTATGATGATTGAGGATCTCAGTACTTTGTAAGACAGGTCTATCATTCATCTGAAAACATGATGAACATCTTATGACAGAGCCTCACTTTCACTCCAAAATCTCAGGCAAATGAACACATAAATATGTAGGTTTTAAGATCCAAGAGATTCTTTGGCTTGAGTTTCTTTTTCAAAATCTGACTAATGAAATTATTTTTTCTCGTGTGATTTCAAAATAGTCATTAGGACAGTAACTCTACATTGTCAGGGAAGAATTTCATCAGTCCAGACTCTCCATAACATCCTCCACTAAGCTCATCTGTTTGGGCATTAAACCAGGCAAAGAGGATATTTGACTATGTCAATAGAAATGAGTTTAAATAGAGCTATCTTCCTATACAATCCCTCGGCTGTCCTTAGGTGAATTGCAATAAATGATGATAGGGCAATTATACTCTGCTGTTTTACCAGATGTCTCCATTTCTCTGAAATACTATTTTGCTCAGCTTTATAACCTCTGTCTCTCTAAATATGAAAAAGAACCAGTGTGATTAGTTACTTATTCTTCATTATGGCAAGAACTATTCCCATGTCACACTTTATATTGGCTACTGTACTTCTTACAGGAAATTTTTTCTGTTATGTAATAATTATAATCTTATTCAACTGTAAAAGATTTGACTCTAACTATAAGAATATTATTTGGTTCTAGGGAATGATCCAGAAGCCACAATACATGTAAAAGAGTCCTTTCCCCTTTCTTGAAAGTAGATGATTTGCAGTAATTGGCCTGCTCCTTCTGATCCTATTTATGGAAGCTCTAGCTGATGGAAGAGTATTGAGTATCTTTGAATTGTAGGCAGTATCAGGGCTGCCACCATGACCTGGTCTATATCATCATTTTAGTAATTTTCCATAAATCCTTAAGAGATACAAGCAGAAGAAACACACTTCCCTTTATGGATCAGAGAGTGGACCTATTTGTTCACAAGTCGGAATCAGTGTTAGCAGATTAAATGACACCAGCACAAAGTCATCACACAGTAAAAAATATTCTGAACATTCTTAACGTGATTTATCCTGACTTAAGCAAAGAAGGTTTGAAGTAATCAAGAAAAAAGAGAGAAGAAAGAAAGGGAAAGGTTGTGTGATGTTTTCCTATTCTTTTCCCCTGAATCAATGACAATTTCACGTGCTGACGTTGAGACACTGTATGCCAAGAACATTTGTCCACATATGGTATTTCAGAGCACAGAGTAAGGGAGTAAACACTGCAGAGCACCCTCCTTTGGATCCCTTTCTTCTACTAAGTGAGCCATGGCACAGTACCCACAGCTGTGTGCTGACTTTTTTGTTGTTGTTTTTTGTTTGTTTCTTGAGTTTTCTTTTTCTTTTTTAAAATTTTCTTTATTTTTTATTTATCTTCTTCTGATTTCCTTTTCTTTCTCTTTTTGTTCTTCATTTCTCTTTCCCTTTTTCTTTTCATTTCTTTACTCCACTTTCAGACCTGAAGGTGGGAGCCTGGACAAGATGCTTTGGTGATTTGACCCTCAAAAGAAGTTTAAGAAACCCTCAGTTTGGCTCTCCATGGTAGCTTAGTAGAGCTTTTGAAAGCAAGTAACAGCTAGGAATTAAGTGGCATCAGAGAAGCCTGAAAAATGTGTTGTAGCAAATGAAAGCAACTGGGGGTAGGGGACAAATGCTATCAAACTCTTAAATATTATGAGCCTAAAAACATCATTTCCATGAAGGACTTACAACAACGAGCAGATATCCAGTTCCTCTGAGACCAGGCATCAGCTCTTTCACAGAACTGTTGATGAAATAAATCTAATTTATTTTCTGTGCTTAGGAAATAGAAGTCACTTCCCTGCAGCTCTCTTCAGACAGAGTTTCTGGGCGGTGGTGTTTGTTCAAACATGTAGCAATCAAACTATGCATTTATAATCCTAGAAACATAAGAAAGAGCGAGCACAGAAGAAAGTATTTCTGTACTTACCTATATCTAACCTTTTGTTTTGAATACTATTAGGGAAACAGATTGTTCCCAATAATGCATGGAAATTACTGCTGTTGTTATTACATCCTGCATATGTGTCTTGGTATAAATCACTTACAACCAGCATGGAAATATACAGGACTCTTATGCAAAAAAAAAAAAAAAAAAACCAGCTTCCACAATTCACTGCAGTCACAATATGTGGGGGACTCAGGTTAAAAATTAAACTGGCATTTTAGGCATAAGTCTGCTTTACTATGTAATATGGATATGAGTTTATTTGTTTTAACACTGATTATGTACATGGAACAATGCCAAGATAGCCTTGACCTCTAAAGACTACATCTATAAAGATGTTTATGTTATCTGTGAAGTGTCATTATCTGTGAAGATTAAATTCGTTGCCAGTAAACAGCTAGTTCTTTACTATGCCATCTAAATTCTGGACAATTACATTGATTCTGAGATCAGTAATTTTTTTTTTTTTTCTCTAAAATTATTTACAATTAGTAGAAATTGTGCTTGTGTAATTGTTGTATAAAATGTCTGAATGAAAACTTTACATACAAACACTGAACTATGAAGGAAATTTTATGAGCATCTTTATTTGAAATGGGAAGACCTAATACCCCATATCCCATTAATTTAATAGGATAAACACAAATAAATATCAGGAATCTTGTCATTCCATGCCTCAGACTGCAGTGACACAAACATTATGGCTTTAGAAATACTTTCAATACTACATAAATAAAAAGCCGTGCCTGCAGTAAAGCTGGAAGCAGCAGCTTGACTGCTCTGAAGAACTTCCATCATAATGAAAGAGTAAACAGACTTTCATCGCCTACGAAAATGAAGTGCCCAGAGTAAAACAGCGACACTTATGTGCAGTCAAAGTTTTCCAAACACACAGGTCCTGGCCAGCAGAAAAAGCTATTACCAATTCTTTTTTGATACTGCTTACTTCTGCACCAGCTCTTCAATGTGCAAGAAGGAGTTCCAAGCAGTAGCCTTGGAGTCTGTTTTATTAAATTCCATAAACAAAGTGGAAGGTAGTCTGGGGCAAAAGTGCTCCCTGATAGATATTTACGTGCACAATAGATAGTGTTAAATCATCCAAGTGAGGGGTGACTTATCTCTGCAGATTTAAACCTTGACATTTAGCAGGACTGAACAAACAGCACATGTACCTCAAGTACACAGGATTTATTGTTTTCATCTACTTAGGTGTCCACTTTATGTGAGTCCCTTATTAAAATATTACTGCAGACACCTAAAGCCTCAGTCCAAATTCTTGAGATGTGATCTTGGGTTTTGAATATTTGCTCTTTAAGTGCAGTGTTTGACGTATCAAATACATCCTATCTAGAGATGTCTTTTCTCTAGAGTTTTCAAATTATAACTTCTCTGTTCTTTATTTAGAGAGACACTTACTTTCTTTCTCCAGAAAGGGAATGCTGCATAGAAGTGTAACGCATCACTTTTATTTCAAGGCAAGGCCCTGTATTGATAACACATTCAAACTCACCAGGAATACCTGAGAGGACTGCAAAATCCCATTGATCGCTTCTGAAATACTGACTTGCAATATGTTTTCACAATAAAAAGGCTGAGTACCAAGTATATCGTCATTTGAGAGCACAAAACCAGAAGGATGGCTTTTCCAGCTTAGGCCAAAGGTCTGTCTAGTCACACCATCCATGCGGGGTCTCGCTCTGTTTTCTTCAGAGAGAGCAGAGTGAACAATTCCCAGTAGGTCTTTGGTCCTGTGCTGAACTCCTTAGTTCATCTTTTTTAATTTTTTTTTTTAATATTAATCACATTTCCTTCATGATTTTTAATTCATTTTGCCTATTTCCTGTGGTTCTCAGCCTTTTTTGTAAGGAATTTCAGTGCCTCTTCAGGATGTGCATAGGCTTGTCCTTTCCATGGCATTCAAGAAGGATGAAGGATGCTTGAGGAAGAACATAAGAGCTCAAACAAACAGCAGCACTTTTTCAGAATATTCTCCAGGAGTCTGCAACAGAGAAACTGCCTAGCACAGAGGCAGTACCACTGCATTTAACTCAGGGCAAGCTCTTGTCTCCACAAAGGTGACTGCTCTCCTCTTGGGAGGTACTGCAGACTCTGTGCTTCCAGTCACTAGAACATGAGTGTATCTTGGATAGAATTACAATCTATAATGCCTGGGGAAAGGGTGTGAAAAAGCAAGGAAACAATTAGAGGTGGTCACCAAACTGAGACAGAGACTCAGATCTATTGCCAACCCCTCCCAAAGCAATATTCACGACTCTTATGCAACTTACATTATAATTACACTTTTTAGCTCTAAACCTGAACTTTCAGACTTTTGAAAGAGAGAAGGTAATCAAAACGTAATCACTGTTCCTTTTCACTGTAACATACCAATATAATGGGACTAAATAGAAGCTCTCTGCTAAAATTATTTTCTTCATAATTCAGTGATATAAGGAGCAAATGCTGCTGGACCTATCTGAGGAAAAAAAATGTACACTGTTTGGTGGTTAAATACATTAGACTGAGCTGTGTTAGGTTTCAGAGGGATTAGAAATCTCCAAACTGCTGCAAATAAATTTCTTAAGAGTTAACAGGCCATCAGGGTTTCAGTGATGAGCTGCTTGTTCTTTGAAAGAATACAGGGAAGAGAAAAAGCGAACAGAACAAAAAAACGGGATCTGTGAGAATGGCTGGAGAAAATTTTGTCAGAATAAATCCCTTTATATACAACAAGAAGGTTTCTGCAGAAGAAAATTTTGTTTTTTCCAGTATGAAATAATGGATGAGTCAAACAAAAAAACTATGTGTACATAAACACTTTCATGTACATACATACATAACCCAAGGACACATCATTGATACACTGAAGAAAACAAGGACATGTTCCTGTGTGTTTTGGTGGTTTTGAAAAAAAGGATGCTAAAACCAGAACCATTTTCTTGCTCTATTAGATACAAATATACAACACCTACTATTTTAACTTCTTGGAACCATTTCAGTTCTTTCCTTTAGGGTTGTGCTGGCACAGAAACACATCCCTGGCTTACCAATTGACTCAGTATTTTCTGCAGTGTGGGTTAAATCCAGTGAGATAATTTCATTCTTGTGAAATAGGTTTGAAACATAGCTGTCTTTTTCATGTTCTTTTCATAGTTTGTCTCATTTGCAACTCATATTTCAAATCGGGTTATCTTGCCCAAAAGGATTTTTCTGGTATCTCTGATATGCAAGACAATAAGTGTCCTTGTGTGAGTTGCTTTTAAACACCACCTTCTCAATATCACATTGCCAGTTTCCTTCTGGAGCCTTCTCACAGTGGGAACTTTGTTACAGGATCTCCTGAAGGAGCTTGGCTGGCTGTGTGGGAACGACATGGGAAAACTGCTCCTATAGCTTTGCTTTTTGTGCAGGAAAGAAATTCAGAATGCAGAATAATTTCAGGAGTAACCACAGGAAGAAAATGGTGTTTCAAACCATTGGGTGGAAGGGTTAGGCAACTAAATGTTTGAGGAATAGGTGCCTACCCAGCCTCAGGACTCTGGAGACAATGCTGTTTGTAACTGCCATGTGCATTAGTGAAACAATTCAATGTCATTCTTTGAGTTTTGCCACTGTTTCTTGTAGTTAAATGGGTTTTGCTTCCCTCTCCACCTGTTCTATCTTTAGTGAAATCAGCAAGAACAGTGAAGGTATTCTAAACAATGAAACCATAATTGTGTAAGTTTGACAAAAATTAAATTATGCAATGTTTTGGATCTTGTTCTGCATTTAAATTGATGAAAAGGGACTCTCAAAACCACTGATTTTAAGTCTACTTGTTTGATGTCAGACCTGACACTACTAGCTTCTCATACATACAGTGTAAGTTTAAACTTTACAGCTTTCAAATGCAGGTTTCCCATTGCACTCTAATCTCTGAAATTAATTTAGTTTCAGGAGTATCAGATCAACAGACTTGGAGAATTAACTCCTATCCAAAGCGCAGGAATTGTTCTCAACTAAGTGGTAAAAGATTGAGTTATTATTAAAGCTTACACATCTGCAGCTGCACAATCTTGCCAACAGTCTTCCTTTAATGTAGCTTGGAGCTGCACTGGAGGGAGGTACCGGCCCTTCTGCCTGTTGCAATGACCATACTGATGGTTCAGTGCTGTGAACACCTGTCTTTTTGCAAGCTGATCTGCAATATCCAGTTCATTTCATTTAATGAACTATGGGCACCACTAAACACAGCCCGATGCAGCCAGTGATCCAGAAATGAAAGGTTTGCTATCCTTTTACCAATAGACTGATGTGCCTTGCCCTTATTAGTGACGTTTGTGTAAGTTAAGGCTGTGTGTTCAGTACCTTGGTTCTTTCACATTATACCTCAGGCCACTTCACTGTGCAAAGCACAATGCAGAACTCAGTTTCTTCAATTCTTTTATAAAAGTTATAGTGTTATATCACCAAGAAGACATCATGCAATTTCCTAAGCAATAACACTATATATGTAAAAAACTAAAAACACCTGGAAGCAGTGTTGAGAGTAATCTTGAACAAACTTTTATTTCTTTTTACTTTGAGCATATTTTCCCACAGACAGTGACTCAGCTTCAGGTGATCTTTAGAACAGTCATTTCCAAGCTTTTCAAACACCTGAAGTTTTAGCTTCTGCAGCACAAAATTAAAACTGTAAGTAGTCATCAGAATTCCACAAAGGCAGACCACTCCTCCTGCCTAGTGCTTCTTAAACTCTTGTTTAGTATGAGATAAATAAAGTTTTGTAAAAGCAACAGTAACTGTCCCAGAGACTATAAATGACCTTTTGTACATTTTTCTGTGAGCTGGGGAATTTCCAGGAGAAGTGAGCTTCAGTATGGTACTCTTGAGAAGATATATCTTTGCTATCATTTTTTTGAGGGGGAACATCCACAAATCCTCAGGTCTGTTTGCTTCTGGCTTTCATATAATATTCATTGCTCTATAGTGAATAAAAATAAAAAGCAATAATTGTGATTTTATTTTTAAATAAATGAAATGCACACCATTTCAAGGAATTGTTCAAATCTTAGTCTTATTCTAAGGTGCGTATAAAACTTTTAGTGAAAAATGCACCCAATAGAAACTTATCCTGCAAATTATGTGAATGTAAAGTCATAAGTTTCTGGGTTCCAAGACCTTGCCATTAGGCAGAAAATAGATCCCTTAAACAAAACAGGAGTTGGACACAGCTTAAGATGTAATCAGCTACAAAGCTCTCTTATATTCTGTAGGAGCCATTTTGTTAATATTAGGAGAGGATCTGAAGCAGATTGAAAGGGTAAGATTTCCATGTGGTTCTCTCCTATCTACTGATACCCTTCTTTGCTTTTTCACACCTCTCTCCTTGCAACAATATTACACCATTTTTGAGAAGTGTGGGTCCATACCAGACTTACTGTGTGGTCCAGTTAACTGCTGAGTAAGACTTTCCTCTGAAAACCAAGCAGATTTTGGTCTTTTTCTGCTTTGTTTTCTAATAAGTCTAGGATTGTGGTGTTGCAATAAAATCTCTGAAAAAGATATACATAGATAAAGAGTTACGGAACTTCCATACTGACAAGCAACTTGCAGATAAAAACTATGGAAAACAGTATATGTTTTACAGGATTGTTTTTCTTTCTCAATTCCTATATCACTTTGTACACAAAACAGAACAATTTTAATAGTAAAGAGTTTTGCATCTGAAACTTCCTTGGTTACAATTGTTAACTATGAAAATTGTATCTCTCAGGTAGAGGGTGATACAGATCTTCCAGGAAAGCACAGAGCAGAGAGGACAAAAGTCTCTTCCATTTCGAAGGGGCCAAGGTTTCTTCATGCAGCACTTCAGGACAACACCTCACAGCAGGGAATACTAGGTGCAGAAAAGTATTTTTTTAATATTATAGTCAGCATCTAACCATGAGGGCTTATTCCCGTATTTCCTCCTTAATATTTCAGGGTTATTTTGATATAGCAAGTACAGCACTGGCTTAAGGGCAGGTACTGTAAGAATTCCTGAGGTCCATTCGAGGGTAGATGAATTTTTCTTTGATTTTCTAGTTTAAGTATGATAGAGCATTGTCACTCCATGACATATCACTCATTTCCCAGTGTACAGAAGAATCAAGAATCAGGATTCTGATTTCCTTTAAGCAGACAAGTACCTCTAAGTGAAGTATTGCAGTCATATGCCATTTAGAAACTGATTTCATCACCTAGTCTTCTATATTTTACAGAGATCCATAGATGGAGTCTGCAAAACAGAAATGACTGAATTTTCTAATCATAATGACTAGATGAATCACAGACAAAAGCTAAACTGAGCAGCAAAATAAACTAAAATTAGCAACAGCATGCCCCTGGCCTAGGGCAACATCCAGCTGATGAACAGAGACAGCTGGGACCTCATCCTTGCTCTACATTGTTATAAAAAAAAATTAGTTATGTCACTCCTGTAATAGTATGGACAACATCCACCTTCTGGAGCACCTGCACTGACGTTTCTATGTGGTTTTGCTTCTTTGTGGTCCCAACCCACCTGCCTGGATATATTCTTCAGGAGATCATAAAAATATCAGGAGAAAGAGAGTAGAGCTGTTATTTCATCTATCACTGATAATCCCTCTAAAGCCCTTGCATTTGTTCTTCACAGGGTCTATAAAGACACGTCAAAAAATATATATAGCCGTGTTTTTATTCATCTGTTCACCGTCAGCTTTTAATGCTTTTCTTGCTTGCCACAGAATAACACTCTCCCTCTCTTGGCTGTAAATGCCACAACATAGCTTTTTATAAACTAATCAATATTTAATCATTGTAATACTTTGGAGGTTAAAAGAGGTTCAGACATGGAAATTATATTGCACTTTCCTGATATTGAAAAGACCTCCCTTTGATTCTGTGAGATTAATAAATCATATTATTCCCATTATAGCAAGGAATCCAAATTACACATAAGATATGTGAATTACCCAAGGTTATACAATGCATCAGTAGCACAGCAAAGAACCAAACTGGCATGAACCTGTCCTACGGGTTATTCTCAGTTAATTAGACCAGTTCTGTCTGTGTGTATGTTTAAAGGGATATAATCTCTGATATAAACTGTTACTGTGAGCTGGCTATTCCTTTGCAGCCCACATTCATCCTCCTCTGGATTTTTCTTCATTTAATATGACCTAGTTCATCATATTAATTAAGATGGAGAATGGGAAACACTTGTATGTTAAACCTGCGGTGCATGAACCAATCAAGTAATGTTGAGCAGCTGGTCAAATGACCAGAATTTGACTGACACTACTGTCACTGAGTGTCTAATGCTAAAGAATCATCATGGAGTCCTTTAGAAGTAAAATGAATATGTCAGTAGCAGAGAAACTCACCAGCTTGACAAATGGAAAATCTTGCCACTCCATAAAAACTATCTTAGAGATGATATATACAGGTCATCCTCTTACCTTGGAATGATTGTTCTAAACTAATGCCTTCCAAGTATGTTGGTCAAAAGACATGCATCCAGTTTTCATCTCTGCCTTGCTTTTTTCTTGAGGTTCCCTGAGGACCACATTCTCAATGCAAAACAAGAAACTTAAATAGAAAATTGGTGTCTTTCTTTGTGTATCTCAGACTTAGCCAATAACTAGGAAAGTTGTTTTACTGATTTCACATACAACTTGGCTATGGTAGCATCAATTACCTCTCAACTTAGATTTGCAGAACAGGAAGAGCCATTTAGCTCCTCCACCAATCCAAATGTCATTACTAACCCACAAACTGTATATTAAAAACCAAGATACTCCTTATGTATTGCAATTCATGGTTTTCAATACATGAAGCATAGTTTTAGCATGCACCTGCTATTCCTCTTCTTTTCAGTTAGTCTAAGATTAGTTTAATCCAGTGAGCACCTTACAAAAGAGATAACATTTATTTCTCCAGTCTTTTGGAGATACATATTTCTTTTTCAAAGCTTGACTGAAAAACAAAAGTAAATAATTACCAGATAAATGTGCAAGTTTGTTTATATTTCTCCTTTTCATCTTGCCATCGGTTCATGAATAAATGGAAAGAATATTTTCTAGGAAATGCTTAAAGAAAGTGATTATTTAAATATATATACAAAAGCTCTAGCTGCAGCAGCAGTAAGGCAGGGGTTATACAGCTGTGCAAATTCATTCAGGAATAAAATCTTCGTGAAAGCTTTCCTGAATAGCTATGAAAAATAAAGTGCATGTACAGGAGGAAAAAAGAAAACATTAAGACACAAATTCTCTTCAAGAATTTATTTCAGAAGGTTTCTCTGCCTCCTCCTCATTAGGAAATGTTGTACTATCTCAAATCTACGACTTCCCTCAAGCAACAGAATTTCAAAGTGATTCTGTGCAGAATGAAAGTATTTAACATGCTGGCTGGAGCACTAGCTTCTTTGCATTGATTTGAAATGGTGTATTAATGCTACAAGAGATTACCTAAGGTTATTTAGGGTTAAGGTTACACTGTCTCCTAGGACAATAATTAACTAGTCAAAAAAACCCCAGATTTTGTTCTCTTCTTACTAGTCTTATCTTCCTTATTATAACAAGACCCTTTCTCTCTTTCAATTATCTGTGCACACAGTTTGACTTTGCTGTATAATTTTTCTAGTATATCCAGCACTTTGCTCAGTGCATTTTCTCTCTAGCTTTTTTAACAGTATGGAATTAGTTGAAGGGGTGAGGAGCCCTTTATGTGCATTATTTGGACTTTTCCAAAGGTGCCATTAGCACCTTCTTTGATGTTTTCTTTCTTAATGTGTTTAATGGCTCTAAAGCAATTGGACTGTCTTACAAAATGGTATCTCCTTGAGCGTGCAAACAACTCAGAAAAGTTATTGCACTTGTATGATACCTACAAAATGCAGTAACCTTCCTAGATCGGTTTCTTAAAATCTTTCCCAGGGATTTCCTTTGAGCATTTTGGAATAGTTTATTTTATATGAAAAGTTCATGGAATAAGATTTAGGAGGAACAGGAAATCCAGTGGGAGTGAAGATCATCAATGAAAATTAAATGAGATGAAGTATTGTTGGTTTGTATTTTGCTCATGACTTTGCAGCAGTTGCAAGCACCCAACCATTTTCCAGAATTTTTGTGTCCAAGAAAATGTTGATTGTAGTGCATTTTGTGGATGTCCCATCACTGGAAGTGTTCAAAGTCAATATCAGTGATACCCCACTATTAGAACTGTTCAAAGTCAGGTTGGATGGGACTTTGAGCAACCTGATATAATGAAAGATGTCCCTGTCCATGGCAGGGGAGTTGGACTAGTTGATCTTTAAAGGTTCCTTCCAACCCAAACCATTCTATGATTCTATGATTTTCCTATCCAAAACCCAAGCTGCAATATTCATATACTACTAATAATAATGACCATTCCCTTGTTGTCATGTCTTCTCTCCCAAGCATGGACAGAAACAAGTTGAAGAGTGAAAAAAGCAACAGTCCAGCTACTAAAAAATAAAAATATCTGCTAAATATTTTGAATATCATGAACACTTATCTTCCTTCTCCCCTTTCCTCTGTGCCTTTTTTTTTTCCCCCCCCCAAGACAAGAGGACAACTGTTCCCTCTGGTAACAATGCTGATTTTTTAAAAATTTTCTAAGGACGGTCTTAAATCACAGATGCTGAAAATATTCTCTAAATCTTTCCCAGCTATAAAAAAAAGCAGTATTGTGTCTGCAGAGCTAAAGTGTCTTACATGTAATGCATTGTTATCAACATTGTTTTGAAAGATACTGAATAATGTGGTTGCCTAGACAGCAGGGACTGGACTGACTGACCTGAGAGGTCTTATATTCAGTCTAACTTCCTCTATTCCTATGAAAAGGGAACACTAGTAAATTAATTTCGAGGTTTCATTGTTTGAGATCCAGAAGTGCTATTGCACCTCAGTAAA
Source organism: Athene noctua (assembly GCF_965140245.1). Classification (NCBI taxonomy): domain Eukaryota; kingdom Metazoa; phylum Chordata; class Aves; order Strigiformes; family Strigidae; genus Athene; species Athene noctua. Next base: position 248,726,672 of record NC_134037.1, on the reverse strand, counting down.
GCAAGACAGCAAACATCTTACTGAAGCTTTCTGAATTATAAAACATACTGTGGTAGTTCATGTTGTTCATTTAAACCTAGAACAGATCTTTATTGAGCTGAACTTGTTAGGGAAAAAAATGAAATGACCCTTAGGAAAATATGTGGCAAATTGAGCTAAACTGCTGACTTTCCCTTCCCAAATTTAGGAAGAGTTAATTAGTTTGTTATATTAAGTGTAGTGAACACAAGAAGGTGGCTATACATGCAGAGTAATAACTCCATGAGATTTGTTAGGATATTCAGTTTCAAGCAGATACACGTTTTCCTCATAGAGAAGAATGGGTGATAAGGAAGGCAGGATAAACAGAGAACTCATCTATGCAAGGATCATACAAACCAACATAGGAGCATTTTGCCTATTCAAAAAATGTAGGCGGAAGAGACCAGAAATATTTATAACATGTCTCAAACAGGAATATTCATTCCAGAGTAACATACTTTTTGGTTATAATTGCAACTTCCTTTACTGCTAATTAGCTAAATCCTAGCTTTCCAGACTTTCATAGTATGAATACAAGTTGTCATCCTTCAGTTCCATTCAGAAGAGTATTATAATAATTAATACAGCCTAAACAAAGCCATGCATTCTGGAATAAAGATTGTAGGCCATGTTTGAAGAGTAGAGTAACCTAGATAACAATTACTGTGAAAAAAATGAGAAGATCATAGCTGATAAAGTAATAGTGAGCTCTTTCAGTGATGCAGCCGGAAGAAAATCAACCAAGTAAATCCCTGGAAAAATTTAACAGGGTAGTGGTAAAGAGACACTGAACAATAATTTCATCTCTCCTCAATACTGAAACCATGCTAGAATGGTGTCTGCAGTTTTACTCTTTACAAATGAAAAACTGGAAGGAATCTCTATGAAAAAAATTTGAAGGCTAGTGAAAAATAATTATACAATGAGATTTTGAACTCCGTTAGTTCATCTTCTTAATAGCAAGCTAACATCTTTGTGATTAGTCAGTATGAGTAAATTTACGGAAGATTCACATTAGTATGGGACATATTCTCCTCTCCTCATATGATCTCCATTTTTCATATGATGGTCCAGAACAATTTAGTTATATAGACAGCCTGGTTTATCAGTTCAATATCCTCGCTGAACATCATCTTGAATTCCATAATCATTGCTCAGTACAAGTGATAGTTTCATAGCACAAGCCTTCCCTTTTGACATGCAATGGAATCAAAAGGAAGTATGGTATTCCACTGATTTATTTTGTATGATCTAACAAAGGGACAACCTGGGGTTCTGGTCTCTGCTCCAGGGACTGTTTATGTATTTTATATAATAGAGTGTCCTTGGACAATTCAATAATACTGAAAACAGAACGAAAGTGCAGGAAAGGTTTCTCACAGCTAAGGGGCCCTCTTTAGACCTGCTAGTTCAGAGTCTTTCTCTCTGATCTTATAGCTCATGCATTCCGAAATTTAGAGTAGTCCAGCTTCAAAAAGTATTGTAAAGTGCCTTCCTAACATCTTTAATGCAGGGTAGGAAAATGCTGGTCTATGAGAGTGGTGAGTATGAGAGTCCTGCAGGCTAGAAGAGTCTTCCACTTCCTTAGTAAGTACTCTTCTAATCACTAAGTCATCATGCATCCTTAAATAAGGATATTTTTCAGAAACTTTTGTTGTGATTAATGATGTTAAACAGAGCTGTGACTTGGCTCCAACACTCCTCAATATCTTACTTGCTCCACTGTTTCTTGTTGCATTTAAAGACATTCCTTGCGACACATACAAGAAGGCAGCAGTTGATAGACAGGTCTTGAATTCGCATCAGTGGTATGCAAAAGCCAAAATAATAAAGGCAAACAGTTGAACAGTAGTTTGCATACAGCTACCCTCTGCTGAATTATATCCTTCAGAATAATTTAGTTGTTTTAGAATTGTTTAGCTCAAATTACAAAGCATCTTGGTCTCACAGTAACAAAAACACTATATATGTTAGGACTAAGACTGGTTGGACTGAATCCATGCACAGATCCCCCATTTGTAAGATGTTCTTCACGCCTGCAAATTCTTAGCCTTGGTAGCATAAGCTTTCAAAATGCTGTAGTTGCTGAAGGTACTGCAGAGTGTACCAGCATTGTTACTGGCGAAATAGTCTCCTCTATGAGTTACTTCAGTCATATTCATCTGTAACGTCACTGATAGTAATCAAATATCAGAGGTCAAAAATCAGAGGCCATCACTGAGTGCACCCTCAGTCAGTTTGCAGATGACACCCAGTTGGGTGGGAGTGTTGATCTGCTCGAGGGTAGGGAGGCTCTGCAGAGAGACCTGGACAGGCTGGAGCCATGGGCTGAGGCCAACTGGAGGAGTTTCAATAAGGCCAAATGCCGGGGGCTGCCCTTGGGCCACAACAACCCCCAGCAGCGCTACAGGCTTGGGGAGGAGTGGCTGGAGAGCTGCCAGTCAGAGAGGGACCTGGGGGTGTTGGTTGACAGCCAGCTGAACAGGAGCCAGCAGTGTGCCCAGGTGGCCAAGAAGGCCAATGGCATCCTGGCTTGTGTCAGCAATAGCGTGGCCAGCAGGGACAGGGAAGAGATCTGACCCCTGTCCTCGGCACTGGTGAGGCCGCCCCTCGATTCCTGTGTTCAGTTTTGGGCCCCTCACTACAAAAAGGACATTGAATGACTCGAGCGTGTCCAGAGAAGGGCAACGGAGCTGGTGCAGGGTCTGGAGCACAGGTCGTATGAGGAGCGGCTGAGGGAACTGGGGGGGTTTAGTCTGGAGAAGAGGAGGCTGAGGGGAGACCTCATCGCCCTCTGTAGCTACCTGGAAGGAGGGTGTAGAGTGCTGGGGATGAGTCTCTTTAACCAAGTAATCAGTGATAGGACAAGAGGGAATGGCCTCAAGTAGCACCAGGGAAGGTTTACACTAGATATTTGGAAGCATTTCTTTCCGGAAGGGGTTGTTGGGCGTTGGAATGGGCTGCCCAGGGAGGTGGTGGAGTCCCCATAACTGGAGGTGTTTAAGAGTCGGGTCGACATAGCGCTGAGGGATATGTAATAGTTGGGAACTGTCAGTGCCAGGTTAACGGTTGGACTGGATGATCTTCAAGGTCCTTTCCAACCTAGATGATTCTGTGATTCTGTGAAAAAGTCTCTAGGGTAATATTTTGGGGGAGAGTTCAAATCAGGAACTCATCCTGGAAGAGGAAAATCATAACACAGAGACAGTTCCCAGACTAGGCTAAATCACAGAACTAATCATAACATCTGGGTGATCCAGCCCAAAACAAGACTTTGATCACAAAACTATGGAGTTGTTTGTCTCACAAAATTTTAGGATATATTATTGAAATTTTTAAAAGAAATCTTTAAAAGAGAAAATAATCAATAAACTAGTGCCACTTGTTCTTGCTCTATATACACAGGATTTGTGTTCTGTCCAGAACATCATTTTCACTATAGAACTTAATAAGTGGCACATACAAGGAAAAGATACTGAAGCTGTACAGAAAATTACAACATAAATTTCCATCAAGCTATCCTGGAAAAGGTAATAAAATGCATGCCCTTGTGACTATGTTTTAGGAAAAAACAGTTGTCTTTTCTTCTGTATCCTTGCATATCTAATACATGATTTTGATATGTGACAGTAAGAGGAAATTTTCTCAAATCCAACGTTTACAAAGATGTTTCATGACTAACATTAGATTATGATTAATTTGAACAAAAATTAACACTTTTGTGAGGTTCATCTCTAACCAAACCGGTCTAAAATTATCATAAGAGTTTCAGATTCTGTGACAATAGAGTCTGAAACACCAGTTAAGAAAAAATTCAGATTTACTAAAGCAATGCTCCCCACAGACTGTTCTGTGCTTTGCTTCCTTTCTCACAACCTTGCGTTGTCAAGGGAGTGACAGCATGGTAACTATAAATATTGCCTTGAGGAATGTTCCAGGCAACAAAGGCTCAAACATTTATTGCTCTTACATCTTTTTTTTTTTTCAAAGCATTTCCTAATAATGTCAGATAATGCAATGCATATCGGTTTCATTTGACCAAATGTAAATACTTACGACATGTACATCTACATCCCAGCTAAACACTTGAGGGAGTATACAGTGACTAAAAGGAACTATAAACTCTCAACAGAAAGAGATGATGGACTATTGTAGCACAGTTCACACACAAGCAGAAATTTAGAACAGGTCAGATGCATAACTAGGAGTACCTGCTTCCCTCTTTTGAAGAATCTAAGGGAGACCAACTTGGAGATAGATATGCACATTTTAGAGCTCTAAAATCAAATGAGATGAATCCCACCCTCAGCACCTAATTTCTACAGGCTGTGCAAATCTATCCATTATATGTGTTATGTTCATGTTAGCAGTTGCTATGCAGTTACTATCATTATACTATTATTAAAACTTCAGCATGGAGCTGGCTTAACAAAATGGCCTGTATCAAAACAATTCTTGGTTACCAACCTTCACATTTCAGCTAAACAAGAAATCATACCCTTGGTTACCTATGACTTTTCTGAGCAAGGATGTACTGATAAATTAGTCATTTTTGCCAAGCATCAAATCTCATAATTAATTAGGTTCTTTGGGAGTTTAATTTATGCTGTGTGAATTTCTGCAAAGTTAAAAATCTCTGTATGAGCCATTGACTGAGCTGCATGGTTGTATCTCAGTATACCCTGAGATAAATGCTGGAATTCCTCAAGAGAGACAGAATTTCAGGTATGCTTCAACTTCTGTCTCTCTCAATCTGAATGAAGGAGTTATAACACAGTTTTGAAACCCCTTTTCGATTACCAAACCCTTCTCATTTGCTGTACAGAGAGAGGTGGGTCCCTAAATTTTCCCTGGCTTAGTTTTTTGGGATTTTTTTAATCTGAAGAACATGCTTAAACTTTAGGTTATGCTGTTGTTTATTATGTGTTTTATTGTATTGTGTTTATTTATTGCACTCTTTATTCTCTTGCCTCTGGGTCAGGACTGCCACTTCCCATTTCCCAAGATATTGTGGTGTTAAACACAATGAAGACTGTAAAGTGTTAGGTCCGAACTGATAATTTAGAAAATAGAAAACTGACTAGTAGTAGATGCAGCCATGGCACTAATGTATACTGAGACTGCCCCACAGGATGTTACTCAGTGTGGAGAGGCCAGAACCTAGCCAAGGGGGAACAATCTCTGTTGTGGCGTTTGGAATCAATAATAAGCAATCTTGTTCTAATTGTATTGTTCAGAGTGCCAGTTTCCCTTTGACATTACGTATTGTTTTATGCCTTGGTCATTCATTTGCCACCCTCGAGGCACAGGCAATAGCCCACAGCCTGTAACAGAGCAAGATATTTTTTCTCGTTGTTTGCGACAGCATCATTCTGTGAATAAAGGTGAGATTTAATTCATCTTGACAGTGCATTCCCAAACATGTCAAGTAATATTGCCACAATCTATAATCATGTTACATTTGTTCCTAAACACCCATTTCCTACATACAAACTTTCATGAATATACCTATGCTGATGTTTACTCGCTTGGCACAACAGGATCTCTTCTATCAACACTAATAGCTGAGTTTATGTGTAATTTACTGCACTTTATGGTTCTGAAACACAAGATTGTAAAGTAAAAATTATAGATAATGCATCCCTCTTTTTTTCATGCTGTCCTCTTGAAACATGCTTTCTTCTCTGCCCTCTCAACTGTGCACTTCATGTTGCACTACACTTCAGGAGAAGGGGGTGTTATTACTTTATTAAACTTTCTGGAATACTTAAGCATGAAAGATGTTATATCACATCAAGCATCATTTACAAGAATACTTCAAGAAATGCAGGGGAAGAACATTCCATCAGTCAGCCTTGGATTAAAAAAGAAAATCAGATTCCATTTCTTTATTTGCTACATACTCCACTGTGAGTTTGGGACAATCAGTGAAAACTCGGGGTAAAAGTTTACCACAAATAAGTCAACAGTAATAGCTAGTTATTTGAGTTAAATTAGTGTATGGTAAAAGAAGGCAATATTTCATTGCATTTTATTCTTCTGAACTGTGTCACAGAACCTTTCAAGGAAAAGCCATAGATATCTGAGTTATCTTGCATTTGCCATGAACTTTGCACACGCCTATAGAGAATTGACACATTTATGATGAATTATTTTTTCACAAGCCTGAGCTCACAATGTATTGGTGGTTAGTTATTTGCCTATAAAGTTGGTATAGTGACATTTCCTGAATCATCAGGGCATTACAGAGATAAAACCATATAGTATTGCGGTCCACAGTTAACAACATGGATATTAAGTGCCCAAAATGAAAAATGCAAGTGAAGGTACAGACATGATAAAGAGGGAGATGGATACCTTCTTCTATCAGAAAATAAAGAAAAGTGTCTGAAGCTGAATGCTCGCTGTTACTGTCTGCTGGAGAGAGCAGAAAGTAGAATTTTCCTTTCATGTTTTTTTTCTGTCAACAGCAATCAAATTACACTCTGAGAGGTCTTTACAAGATATATAATATATCTACCAGTAGTATAGAGGGTGATGAGCAAAACAAGAGGAAGGAAGGGAGAACTGTCAAGATGGTGGGAATAAGTGCATGCTTAATGCATGCTTAACAGAGAGGACCCTCCTCAGTGACCCCCTCCACTGAGGACTTTGTAACCAACAATGCCAGAACTGACCTTGTGGTATGATGCTCTTTACTGATATTGCAGAGCACAGGAGAAAGGTTAGTGACCCTGGGAAGAGAAGAGCCATCTCCAGCAGAGTTATTGTAGTTGAGTGAAATGATAGAAACGCATGGCCAGGACCATCAGTGTTTCACTTTAGGGCCTGAGATGACCCTGCCTCTCTAACCCCATACAAATACAGGAATTGCCTGTTCGTGTGTACCTGGGAGTAGAACATGATAGGGAAGAAAACAGAAATGTTCTGTAATATTTATTGGGCATAGCCAGAGGCTGTCAGGGAACTACCTTAAAGATTGGTACCATCAAGTAACATGACAAAAAAGGTTTTACTCATTACTCATTTCTGTAATCTCTAGCTGTGTTTTCCACAATTCTCTTGACTCATAGCATATTCATTCCTTGTTTATAGTGCAACCTTACTACCAATAATCAGGGAAGTCTTCCATGTAATTTGTGTCTTCAGAATAGACTTAGTTTTCACATGTGCCTGGATAGTGCCTCAGGCTGCTGTTTTATGTTAATTTTAAGAGGAATCCCTGGATATTATAACCCTTCCTGTTGCAAATAATAGCTGTCAGAAGGCTCGGAGACAGAGTTTACTGGGTTCGGCAATAATTAATTTCATCTATACGACATGTGGAAAATACCCATGATTTGTATTGTGGTAACATACCACAGTTGCCACTGTATTGCACTAACATATAAACTCAAACACAAAAAGGAAGCCTACAGAGGGTTGAAGCAAGGACATAGCCTGGGAGGAATACAGAGAAACTGTCCAAGCAGGCAAGGATCAGGTTGGGAATGCCAAAGCCCTGATAGAATTAAATCTGGCCAGGGACATCAAGGGCAACAACAAAAGCTTTTATAGGTATGTTGGAAGACTAGGGTAAATGTGGGCCCTCTCTGGAAGGAAAGAGGAGACCTGGTTACCTGGGACATGGAGAAGGCTGAGGTACTCAAAGACTTTCTTGCCTCAGTCTTTACTGGCAAGTGCTCCAGCCATACCACCCAACTTGTAAAAGGCAAAGACAGGGACTGGGAGAATGAAGAACCACCCACTGTAAGAGAAGATCAGATTCAAGACCATCTAAGGAACCTGAAGGAGCACAAGTCCATGGGACCTGATGAGATGCATCTGCAGGTCCTGAAGGAACTGACAGATGAAGTGACTAAGCCACTATCCATTATATTTGAGAAGTCATGGCAGTGCAGTGAAGTTCCTGCTGACTGGAAAAGGGGAAACATAACCCCCATTTTTAAAAAAGGAAAACAGGAAGACCCAGGAAACTATGGACCCGTCAGTCTCACTGTTGTGCCTGGCAAAATCATGGAGCAGATCCTGAAACTATGTAAGGGCACAAGGAAAATAAGGAGGTGATTGGTGACAGCCAAAATGTCTTAACTAAGGGCATATCATCCCTGAAAAATTTGGTGTCCTTCCACGATGGGGTTACAGCATTGGTGGATAAAGAAAAAGCAACTTATGTCATCTACCTGGACCCTTGCAAAGCATTTCATACTGTCCTGCACAACATCCTTGTCTCTAAATTGGAAAGACAATGGATTTTATGGATAGACACTCGGTGGAAAAGGCATTAGCTTGATGGTTGCACTCAAAGAGCTGCAGTCAATGGCTCAATGTCCAAGTGGAGAGAAGTGACGAGGAGTATTTCTAAGAGGTCGATGTTGGGACCAGCTCTGTTTAACATCTTTGTTGAACACATGGACAGTGGGATTGAGTGCACCATCAGCAAGTTTGCTGACACCATCAAACTGTCCGGTGTGGTCAACACACTGGAGGGAAGGGATGTGCCTTCCAGAGGGACAGGCTTAAGAGGTGGGCCCATGCAATCCTCATGAAGTTCAACAAGGCCAAGTGCAAGGTCCTGCTCACAGGTTGGGGCAATCCCAAGCAAAAATACAGGCTGGGCCATGAGTGGATTGAGAACAGCCCTGTGGAAAAGGACTTGGTGGTATTAGTGGAAGGAAAACTGACTATGAGTCAGCAATGTATGTTCACAGTCCATAAAGCCAACCATATCCTGGAATGCATCAGAAGTGTGGACAGCAGGTTGATGGAGATTTTTCCCCCTCTACTCCACTCTCGTGACAACCCACCTGGAGTGCTGTGTCCCATCCCCAACATAAGAAGGACATGGACCTGCTCAAGAGGATACAGAGGAGGCCATGAACATGATCAAGGGCCTGGAGCACCTCTCCTTGTGAGGACAGGCTGAAAGAGTTGGGGTTGTTCAGCTGAAGAAGAGAAGGCTCTGGAGAGACGTTATAGTGGCCTTTCAGTACTTAAAGATGGCCTGTAGGAAAGCTGAGGAGGGACTCTTTACCAGGGAGTGTAGTGATAGAACAATGGGTAACAGTTTTAAACTGAAAGAGGGTAGATTTAGATCAGATATAAGGAAGAAATTTTTTCCTGTGAGGGTGGTGAGACACTGGAGGAGGTTGTCCAGAGAAGCTGTGGCTGCCCCCTCCCTGGCAGTGTTCAAGGCCAGGTTGGACGGGGCTTTGAGCAACCTGGGCTAGTGGAAGGTGTCCCTGCCCATGGCAGGGGGGGTGGAACTAGATGATCTTTAAGCTCCCTTCCAACCCAAACCATTTTATGGTTCTCACATACCAGTATTAAGATGTTCTGTACAGTATTTTTTTAGTAATATCAACTTTTCAGCTTTATGATGCATTTTGTTTGGTCCTTACCCTGTATTTCCCTCTAACCTACCTCATTCCAGGTTTTTTCTATCCCTTATCATACATGATACGATAAGCATCTAACACACTCACAGCATGTAGAGGGTCTATAGATGCTTTCTGGCTTTCACAGATGGCGTTGTATGCTAACTTTATTGCTGCCATCTTTCTTTCCTGACAGAGATTTCAATGCATACACTAATCTCACAGGAAAATATGGTAGAAACATCCATATTCCTGTAATCCTCAGGCAGGTACTAAATTGCTTTTAATCACCAAATAATCCTAATAAGGCTGTCCTCCTATGTGCATTTCAGTTTCAACTCTATATGACATTCCATTCCTACCCCAGCATGCCCACCACACCAGTGCTGTAGTGATGCATCAGAAGGCAGCTGGTGTGGGAAGAACCCTCCAAAAGCAGATTTTTTAGTGTACAGTGTTAAAGACAAAAATTGACTCATCCGATTTTTTTTGAGAATTTGAGATCTGAAAGTTGTGTTATTAAAATAACTGTCTTCATCTTTGCAGATGACACCAAGTTGGGTGGGAGTGTTGATCTGCTCGAGGGTAGGGAGGCTCTGCAGAGAGACCTGGACAGGCTGGAGCCATGGGCTGAGGCCAACTGGGGGAGTTTCAATAAGGCCAAATGCCGGGGGCTGCCCTTGGGCCACAACAACCCCCAGCAGCGCTACAGGCTTGGGGAGGAGTGGCTGGAGAGCTGCCAGTCAGAGAGGGACCTGGGGGTGTTGATTGACAGCCGGCTGAACAGGAGCCAGCAGTGTGCCCAAGTGGCCAAGAAGGCCAATGACATCCTGGCTTGTGTCAGCAATAGCGTGGCCAGCAGGGACAGGGAAGGGATCTGACCCCTGTCCTCGGCACTGGTGAGGCCGCCCCTCGATTCCTGTGTTCAGTTTTGGGCCCCTCACTACAAAAAGGACATTGAATGACTCGAGCGTGTCCAGAGAAGGGCAACAGAGCTGGTGCAGGGTCTGGAGCACAGGTCGTATGAGGAGCGGCTGAGGGAACTGGGGGGGTTTAGTCTGGAGAAGAGGAGGCTGAGGGGAGACCTCATCGCCCTCTACAGCTCCCTGAAAGGAGGTTGCAGAGAGCTGGGGATGAGTCTCTTTAACCAAGTAACAAGAGACAGGACGAGAGGGAATGGCCTCAAGTTGCGCCAGGGAAGGCTTACACTAGATGTCAGGAAGCATTTCTTTCCAGAAGGGGTTGTGAGGGGTTGGAATGGGCTGCCCAGGGAGGTGGTGGAGTCCCCATAACTGGAGGTGTTTAAGAGTTGGGTCGACAGTGCTGAGGAATATGGTGTAGTTGGGAACTGTCAGTGCCAGGTTAACGGTTGGACTAGATGATCTTCAAGGTCTTTTCCAAACTAGATGATTCTGTGATCTCCTTGTATTCAGAAATGAGATCTGCTTTGGAATGGCACAGGGTTCTGCTATGCCTGTGTCCCATCCCACTCTGTGTGCTAGCATAGGTTGTTTTTAATTCTCTGCATGGTACAAGAAGTGACAACAGTCACCCAAAAGGTTTTGCCAAATAGCAAGTTCATCTGAAACCTAGCAGTGGCACAGTGGGTAGTGTAATGGCTAGGTAAAACTTGGATGAGAACCAAAATCCGGGAATACAGTGATAATAGCAGCTGAGACAAAGCTTACAACATATACCGACAAACTGCAAATGTATATACAAACCTTAGAACATGTAAATCACATAACACACACCAGTAAGCTTTAATTCATACAACATGTCTCAACAAGGTCTATGACATGTCCCAACTAGCCCTTTATGTGAAAAATGGAGAGAGAATGGAAGGGGGAAAGACAGCAAGAGAAAGGAAAGGAGAGAGAAAGAGAAAGATTTCACCAGTCCTGGTTCCAGCATTGGTCCAGCCAGCCTGCAGGTCCAGTTCCAGAGGGGGGCCCCACAGGGCTTAATTCATGTCCTTTTATAATCCCTTGCCCCTCTTCTGGGCAGGTACTTGGAATATTAGGGTAATTAGGTTCCATGTGCTGTTCATGCTTCCCGAATCTTCCCAGCTCTGGTGCATGAGCAGTTTGTACCTTCAGAGCCTTCTAGAAATGGATCTTGGGGATGGGTGTCGTTGGGGAGCTAGTCCACCCTCCCTGTAGATATGACCACCAACTGATCCCTCTTCTTAGCGCATGTGTTTTGAAAATGGCCTCCCCATTGGCTCTTCACAGAGTCACTCAAGGTAGGGAAGTCCAGTGTCAGAGAGTTTTGGTCCCACCTGCACAGGACACACACACACACACACACACACACCCTCCCACCTTGCCAGATCTTCCTGACTTACCTGCAGGACTCCAGCGTTTCCACAGAGACCCTCTCCTTTGTCAAAGTTCCCTCTGGATGTTTGAGGCATTAGCTATGACTTGGTTGGACCATCACAGTCTGCTCACACACCAGGGTATCTTTGGACCTGCAACACAGCACAAACCACAATAAATAACCTTGTGCTGCACATCTGCATAGGCTGGTTCACATGAGACCTCAGCAGAACTTGACATGGCCTTGACAGTATGTCATATCCTAGGTTTTACTCAGCTGGACAGGAAGAGAAGTATGCAGCTTCTGCTGTAATGTGTGCTTTTTTGAAAATTTGCATGTATGCCTTTTTATCTGGTGAGCAAAAAGAAACTTGACTCTTCTTGGAGTTGCATGGAAAACTCAGCAACAAGCTCTTTTTTGCCTTATTGTTTCAGTTCTTACAATATGATAGTGTCACCATGAAGATGAAACAGAGCGTAATAAAGAAATTAAAGCTCACAGGTAAAGGACAGATAATTGCAGGTGGCCAGAAATCAAGCATTGGTCATGGACATGTGTGGCCATGTGAATTATAATCATAAGATTCAGACTGCAATATAAAAATATGGTTTTACTTCAATGATTCTAAACACAACATTTGAAATACTTTCCTAAGTAATAAATTCAGTCCAGGTGAGAAATACGATTATTGTATTGGAGTTATTGACTCTTCCAATTTTATTTCAGATGTTAAATGTACCCTTCAGATGCTGTGGATCAGCAATTTTCAGCCTTTGTTATTTTTTGACACATTAGTATTTTATCCCCTAAACAAAAAACAATGCTTGTTTAGAGTTTATTAATGTATCAGTTCTGTACCCATAAATCTAGTATTTGCTTGGATCTACAGTACCCATGTTTTATACAAAAATAATTTCTTTGCTAAACATAAATTTAAGTGAAAACCAAACAAAGATAATGAAATTTTGAGATATAGTAGGATATAACTCCATCAATATTGAAAGACAATAGAACAGCCACTCAGTTAATGTAGAAATTATTAGTGCCACCTATTGGCAAGCGATGCAAACATAGCAAGCTATAAAGTAGGAAAATAATACAAAAATAAAATGCTAATTGATTTCCAAAAGTGAAACTTCCTTTCAAAAAAAAATTGTGTGGTTTGTTTTTTTTTTTCCTGGCATTCTTTTATGTTTTATCTCCCTCCATGCAATTTGAAATTATTTATAGGAGCAGTGAATTTTAAGCAGCTAATGGAGATACCACCGAAAAATGAGTTTTGAAATTATGAATGCTACTAATCAAAGTGGGAAATCTTATTCTAAAGAATGTCACTTTATTCTAAAGATTTATGTTTGTTCAGTCAGGAAAGGAAATGTATATCTAGCCAGATAGTATGGGATAAAGAAGATTAAAAATAAACTATTCATGAAGTTTTTTTGGGGAATGACACTGTTGATTACCAAAACCCACTGAAATTTTGATCTTTTCAACACTTTCAAAGATGTTCAAATTATTACAGTTTATTCCAATTTATTTTATTATTGTGTTATGGTAAATTGTATAGAGAAATTTTAACAGAAGTACAATTTATAATGAAAGATATGAAAGTACTGAGAAAAATTTCCAGAAAATGCAATATGCTTTTGTGATCACTGTGCACTTAATACAGTCAACATGTGAGTATACCTATTTCTATGCTTAATACATACATGGAAGTATTGGTTTGAATGCCAGATATGCACGTGGCTAGAAACATGAAGGGTCAAGTATTTCAAATCTAGCCAAGCCCAGCCAATTTGCTGAATGCTGTGGTTCTGCCTGCAGGTTTAATAAGTACCAGGTTGATTACTTCTTTCTGGTCATGAAGGAAAATAAAAGAGCCAGAGCTGTAAACCACTTGTTACAAATCATTCCAATTTGACAGTGAACTATTAGTAAGTGCTTTATAAATAAAAAGATTCAAGTCTTCTTGTGCCCACTTTCTATAATTTTGTTTGAAATAGACTTCCTGGGCTTAATTATGAGAATATCATGAGGCAGTGTTAAAAGCTATGTGTGACATCTGCTGCTTCTTTTCTGTCCACAGTTGCTCTCTCACAGAAGGAAATTAGATTATTCTGATATAATTTTGTCTTGACAAACCCATGTTGACAGTTACTAATTTCCTTGTTTTCTTTTAGGTGCTTACAAATAGTTTGATTACTTTTTTTTAGTGTTTTTCCAGAAACTGAAGTTCATCTAATTTCCAAATATTCTTTCTGTTATGACTTGGACTGGGACCCCAGGGAGTCATAAAGGTTTTGTGATCCCCTAGGGTTAAATTAAGGTGAAACAACACCAGATAAATGGTTAAAATATTTTACTTGCAGTAGAAATAGCTTTAACTTGGAAAAAGATAATAAGCAATGTGGTGTCTTATAGATCTATAAGGAAAAAATAAGAAAGGTGAGAAAAGAAAAAGGAAGGAGGGAAAGAGAGTCGAAGAAATCCATCATCGGCCCAGCTTCCAGTGATGTCTCAGGTACAGTAATCTTGGATAGTGCGTGCACACACAGCAAAGTTTTTTGTTGCCTTCTAAATTCATCTTATCAGCTGATTAGCATACTAGACAAGGAGAGGCAGGTGTTCCACAAACTCATTTCCATAAGAGATGAGAAAAAGGTGGAGCATGGGCTCTGCACATGCATTGAGGGGGAATGGGGTGCCCCAACCCCCTTGTCCAATTGAGTCTGTGGTCAGGATTTCTCTCTGCTGCCTTTACTTCTCCCCTGGTTCCCGCAGATTTTTGCTGACTTCATGCTTTTTGAACAATCATCTGGCTTCTAGAGCAGAAATGCTCACCTCTTATCAGTCCTTGCCACCTCCTCGGCTTTACACAATGCAGCCAGTGGTTAGCGGTCCTTGCTCTTGATGAAAAACATTTAGTTTCACTCAGCCAATGTTTCCCCTCTTTGAGACTTATCTAAGGAGTTTGACAATACAACCACAAAGGAGTGGGGACCTTTGTGTATTCTTTGATACACTCCCGCTTCCTTGTGTGGAATTCCTTAGACAAAGGTCATAGCTTGTCCTTGGGGTTTTCTGTGTTGATGAATATTTGAGGCATTACTTTCTTCTGTTCCTTACACTTCCACATTCCTTTCTAAGATCACTACCATGTTTGTTCCTCATCATCACCCATTGTCCTTGACTTTTCAGAGGGAATTCTATCATCTCTGACATATCATCAGCTAATGCTTCAAGTATCACAGCTAATAGAAAACATCTAACTTATTATTGAGTATTTAACCTCTTCCTTCCCACTTAAAGCTTAAATTTTCTCCATTGTTACTTAATACTCTAATAAAAGTGATGCAGAAAAAGTATTAAAAAACATATGTCAGCATCAGCTCTTGATTGCCTTTCCTCTTTTTTTGAACTGCTACTTAGTTAGTCTTTGTCCTATTTTTTCTGTGATGAAAGAATGATTTTTATTATTATCATGGCCTTTGGGATTGAAATCTATTGTGTGTCTTGTAATTTTTGATTCTGTAGCATCACACTTACTCTGTAGTTCCCTCCCCTTAGGAACTGACCTAGCTTCACCTTTTCAGGTGCTGCCTGAAAAGATCAAAATTTAGCATCATTGCTCATAATTTAGAAAATCTTACACTTTCTGTTCTGGGACAGTTTGTATTTATGCCCTTAATATTGCTCCCTTAAGAAACTCCTAGATTTCTTAAATTCCAATTGTTACTTACAAGACAATTCTGAATTTACTGAAGCCTACTTTCTTGAAATCTGATGCTTTTATTTTGCTGTTCTTCTTTTCCTATCATATGGTTCATGAACTCTGTTGCTGCATGGCTTTTCACACTTACTACTGCCTTTCATCCAGATATTCTTGATCAGTTCCTGCCTAGTAATAACAAACAAGGAAGGAGGTCTCCTATCTGAATTCTGTACCATCTGCATTCATAACAGTTACCAGTTCATTGCAAGGACTTTGTGGGCAGTTCACATCTTTTTCCAACAGAAGTGCAGAAGCTTCCCAACAGAGGTTAAAATGCCTCACTGGCCTCAAATCCTGACATCTGTATAATTTTGTCATTGGCTTACAAGAAATCTTATTTACTTTACTATTTATGCTGATAGTCTATTGTTCACCTCTCTACTTTGACAATGCTCATATTTTTTTCTATTTTAAAAAAGACATACATGTATAGTAAGAAGGCAACAACCTATTAGTTAGAATTCATAACACAGATAGCGTACGCAAGGAATCATAGCAGGCCCAGCCAGCACTAGGACAACTCAAGGAGCACTGAGGATAGAAATGTATTACTAAGGTCTAATTAAGAGCCAAAAAAACTTGGCAAAAGACTCTTCCTAAGTGCTGTTCATTGCAGCATTCTAGGATTTTTCTGTTTGTTTCAGAACAAGTTAAGTTACTTACCTGGTTATTTGTGAGAAGTTATTCTTTGTGTTCTTAAAATCACCTTTTCCAAAGTTCAATTAAAAAAAAAAGAATCATAGGTAGATACTGCCAGAAAATAAAAAAGAACTCCAGAACTATTTGGTTCCTAGTTTAATGTATATCAGTAAATATTGCCAATGAGGTAAAAATCAATAGAATCTCTTCTCTTGTTATATTTGTGAGATAGATATAGATTTCCATTTAATCAAAATAAATTCCTTACCTTTTAGCCATTACTGCAACTTAATAACTGTCTTGCAGAGGTTTGATTTTTTCCTGTCTGAAGTCAGAGGGAATTTTGCTGCTGACTTCAATGGAAAATATTTCACCTGAAGCAGTTCAGTCTAATGATGTCTTATTAAAATACTGGAGACTAGTTTGAGCTTTATTACGTCAGACAACTGCATTCACATTGCTGTATTCCAAGGATCTTCTATTTATAAAGTGGATACCACTGAAAGGCTGCTGATTATCAAGGTGATGGAATCTATACTAGAGCAGATCCTTTCCTCTTAAAGTATTTTTGAATAGAGTCCACAGACTTGTGGTTTTGTGATGGGGAATTTTCAGCTGTACCTCTTTCACCGCTGCTGGCAGACATAATGTAGGGGACTGAAGTTCAGCAATCAGCTAATTGATTACAGCCTCTGGCTCAGTGCTTGCCACAATCTTCCTTTATGCCTATCTGATTTTCACAATATCATTATCTTCTTTATCCTTTCCCTTCAGAACAGATATCTTCTGTTAGAACTACAAAACCACTATAAACTACAGAATGCAAGTCCTTCTCTGCCTTCTCTTTCAGCATTTTAATACAGGAGAGCCTTAGGTGCTGTTGGGTAGTAGTATTATTTTGCTAGGCAACTAGCAGCAGCCCAGCAGGACTTTTCCGAAGTCACTGCTATGTTGTATGGCTCTGCAGTGACACTGGACTGCATCACTTACCTTGCACACAGCCACCTGATGCTACTGAATCTGAGAAACTCCCAAAACCGTGGCAGTTATGGTGACCATTATGTTTCTACTGAGATATATCACTCTTGCTTGAGAACCTCCAGAGTGATAGCACACCAGCACTGCAGTACACTGGGATAATGATCTTGGCCACAGAGGTAGGTAGGTAGGATGAGGGTGGATAAAAATAATGCTCAACTGCTTTTCTGTGGCACAGCATTTAATTTGGATTGATAGCAACACACCTCTCTGTGCTCATCTGATTAGTGTGAACAGCCTTGTCCTTTGATATGAAGAATGACAAAATTACATAACCCCACCTGAAAAAATAATCCATTGGTAAGTGGAGCACTGCTGTGTCTCAGGACAAAGCTCAACACCTTAAGACTCAACATCTTATATAAAAAAAGTATCCCCTTATTGTCTTCATTGCT
Organism: Athene noctua; assembly: GCF_965140245.1. Lineage (NCBI taxonomy): Eukaryota > Metazoa > Chordata > Aves > Strigiformes > Strigidae > Athene > Athene noctua. The sequence goes on along the minus strand of NC_134037.1, from coordinate 248,709,105 downwards.
GTTATGATGTTGGCTGCTTTTAAGCAATAATGTAAAAATAGTTTTCTTACCATCAAAACTGGTTAAACTACTGAGTACTAGAAACTGGAGAAAGTGTCATTGCACCTACCTTGTTCATATAAAGTTTCCTTTCACATCCTGTGCAGGATGGTTTCACACAGGAGACTGGTTTCGATCTGGCCTGGTGTGGAAGATCATACATTTTTATGTTGCTGGCAAGTTATTGACCAAAATATTGGATTTTCTACTGCGTGACATGTGCTATGAGGCAGACTGTGATTTTTTAAAAGATAACTCCATCATGGAAACTTTTTTGCTGAGAACCTCAAGCAGTGTGCTGAAAATATTGTAGATTAAAGTATTATCAGGATTTTCTCAGACTACTTCAGTGAAGTGTCATTTCATTTTTCAGGGTTGACACATTAATGAATTAATCAGAAAATATGTTGAAATAACAACCATAGCAAACCCAACTTTTCCACACTTCAGTACATACTGCTTTTTTGAAATGCTGAAATAATTTCTACTTACATCTATAGAAGAAATCTCTCAGACCACTCAAGAAAATGTTGGTTTTGCCTTAATGCCTTAGCATTAAGACTCAACCTGTGGAATTTTATTTTAGAATACACTTTGCATATGGATATAAAAATGCTTGTTTTGTCATTGCAATGCACAAAAGTCTCCTGAGCATACAAAGCCTTACATTTTTTCCTACTACCTGAATTAGAAAAAAATCCCACATATTTATTTACTTGAATGTGATGACTGTGGTGGTGAAGTAAGTACTATTTATGAGCAGAAGGGTTTACATGACAGTTTTGTTATCGTCCAAAAGTGATCACAGCAATAAAACACAAGTTTCATAGAAGGCCACTTGTGCTAGGACTTTTATTTTAGTAATAATAAAGCACTTTTCTGTGAATTTAAGAAAGTAAAATATTTAAAGGAAACTAAGGATAAGATTGACTTCATGACATAGACAGATACAGTGGTATGAAGGCTCCAGTACAAGTAACAGCCCATAAAGTCTCATAAAGGGTTGACTCAAGGGGTTTCTTTGGAGGTTTTTCACTATTTAACTGAAAGCAAATACTAAACCAGCTTCAAGCAGGAAGGTAAGCACTAGCGTACAATACCCAACTAAATGCAGGTTAAAAATAAATCTATCTGCTCCCTCAGTTCCAGTAATTCTCTCAAAAAGTAAGGAGGTAATATTGCTTAAAGGAGCATTACATTATTAATTCAACTCCACAGTGTGTTGAGCATTGTATAGTGCAGCTCTAGCATGGCATCTCCTCAAAGATTCCTCTAAACAGGGTTTTGCTTAGATTTCTTTAGATTTGTGTTTATTTTCTGAGAAAGAGCTAGATGGTAATTCCTGGAAAGATATTCCTTGGTTTAACCCTGAGCCACAGAAGAGACTGCTAGTGCATACTCCTGTGTGATGGAGGTCCGAGGGGAGCTTTGAGAAAGCATTGGGTTAGCGATGGTTCAGATATGCAGCAGCTTGTGACCCACAGAGCATCTGAGTTCCATAGAACTGGAGCTAAGCTGCTGCAGTGCTCAAGATCCCATAGGAACAGAGTTAAACAGCAGATTAGCTTCAGCCTTGCACAGTTACAGAGCACCACAGGACTGGTGCCTGAAGATAAGCTCAGCAGTTGTGAAGCTTCCCCCATAGCAAATCCAGGAGACGTAATGAATGGGATGGAGATAAAGGTGTAATATTCATGAATATCAGCAAAAGCCTGATCTTTATTTTCTTGCCAATTGTCTGACACAGGACAGAGCTGTGAAAAGCTAATCAGAGAACTAGTCAGGAAATCAGAATTTTACTCATGGACACTTGTGAGGAAACAGAAAAATCTTTCAGTATTTCCCTGGTGGATAATTTACAGCATTAAATGCACAACAAATGACTTCCTCACATCCCTTGACTGCCTTCCAGCTTAACTGTGTTAAAGTAGTAGAGTGCTAAAATCACTCTTTGGAGATGAAGTAGCACAGTCATGCTTTGAAGCGAAATAGAGATGTAAAAGAGAAAGTGCTGCTTACCAACGTGAAACAAATTATTTTTAAAACGTAAGATGTTACTTTCTCCTTCCTTTTTTTAAAGTTCCCATTTCCCAAGGGCTAAAAAAAAAATGAAATAGAGAAGTTGGGTGTTTTTCCATAATGTTCACTTCAAACAGCCCAAAATCCCTGAAAAGACATTCTAGTGAAATCTTCCTTTCAGCACCAAAAAATAATGTTAGTTAGACATTAGATTGTTTTCTACCTAAATATAGTTTTGAAAGAAAACCAAACTCTTACTTCCTGTGTTTTGGCAGGATGGCCACTATCTGTATTGATGAGCATTAGTACTATTGACTGACTAAAAATACCCCACCAAAACAGAGAGTAGCACAGAAGATAAATCTTCTGAAGCTTTAGTACAGGAGCGTATTTTACTTAAATTATAACAAGAAGAATAGAAAGGTAATTCTTAGACAGGACTATGTGGATAATCTGGCTTCAGTCTGCAAGCCACAAACTTACCTTCATCTACAGGCTTGTCTTGGTTTGCAGCGGGACCAGAGTATACTGACTTTGCCAGAGTAGTTCCTTAGTGCTCTTCTAGTCCTTCTAAAGATTAAGGAGAAACCACCAGTGTATTTGAAGGCTACAATTTCATAGTTGATCACATCTCTGGACATCAGTGACACATCTTGGCAGAGATGCAGCATTGTAAGCTCCTGTTAAAATAAATTAGAAAATTATTTTCTAAAAAAATAAAAAAATCTTTTGTCTGGTTACTGAAAACTTTTAATTGTAATTGTTAAATGAAAAAGCTGCTAAAAACATGACAGAATTGGAAATGCTAATGAGGTATATATCTAAATCTTGATGGTTTTTCCCTTTTCATTACTTGTATTCTGAAGAATATTTTCCTGGCTTGTTTTCAGACTACTATTTACATCCAAAAGCTCAGCTGAATGACAAATTTTAATTTCCATCTAATGACTAGTGTTTCACAAGAAATAAATCAAGAAAGAACAATGACTGCAGAAGCCAAGGATCAAGTAGGGTGGATGGACAGTTCTCTGCATATACCTGTGGGACAGAGGTTGCAATAGAAGCACACTGATAAGACACATGTAGGAGCTCACACTGCTGCTGCACACGCTCAGTCTCCCCGCCTCACAAATGTACAGATCATTTCTAAGCACAGAAATTATTACTTTCAGAAACTCTGTGGGCGACATTTAGAAAAACAGGCAAATTTGCCAATTGTATAGCCCAGCTGACTCCCCAAAACAGGCTCCAAACAACAAAGTGGCCTTCTTTCCTTCTGAACACTGGTATTTTATTTAGCAAATAATGACAGAAGAGCCTTGTCTGAGAGTGGATAGTAGTAGATAGTGGGCGCGTGAGGAAATAATGTAAGATGAAGCCAAGTTTATACACTATAAGTATCTGATAATTAGTGGTTTAAGGATTTCTTAAATCAGGCATGACCTCAGATCTTTTTATTTAGCAAACCCTGAAGGATTTTTTTCTTTCTATAAATTTCTCTGATCCTTTTCTACCTTTGTTCTTCATAATATCCTGTGGCAATGAGTTCCACATTTTAATTATGAGCATGTTAAAAAGTATTTCACTTCTTTTAAACCTGCTACTTGAAAAACATAATTTGACAACTTATTTGAGAGCTAATGAATGAACATCACTCCTGATTTTATATACTTGTACCATATCACAGTTTTGCCAAATTAAAAGTCTTATTCTGTTTAATGTCCCTTAAAACTAAAACTGCTCTGTAGTGTTGCTCATCCTTGTCACATTCCTTCCTGCTTTTCTATTTCTTCCTAACCCTTTTCAGATGAGAATATTGGAATGCACTGTAATACTAAAAAATATGTGTCCTAGTGATTTATATGCTGCCTTAATGGTGTTTTCTGTTTCATTCTATCTTCCTTCCCTAACAACTTCTAATACCACATTTTGCCTTTCTGGGCTTACAAGGCATTAACCTCTCTTCATAGAACTATCACGGCTTTTTTGCAATTGCATTGCTATCAGTCTTAACTAATTCAGCAATCATCTTTGTATATGCATAGATATGGTTCTTTTTCCCAACAAGCAGTATTTTGTATTTCACTGACCATTTTATTTTTAGTCAATAACCGAGTGACTCTAGCAATCTCAAGATTCCTCTGCACCTCTTCACAGGTTGGGTCTGTATGTGTTTTTCAGGGCAGGGATGGTTATTGCTTAATACCCAGATCCTGTAGCTGTGTTATTTTGTGTAAGGCCCAAACAGATTAAAACACACCCTAAGGTTGCTTACAAAACAGTGGCAGATATAAGAATGGGCAAAGGGGCAACTAGTAATGGTAGTAGACTGCTCAAATGTTTTTTCATAGTTTCTTATCACTTTAGTTTCTCTGTCTTCCCAGCAAATTCTGATGGGAAGAGAATCACAGTTCCATTTACTTCCTTCAGCCTTAGAACAGAAAACCTCTCTTTTGTCTATACAGTGACACAAAACTGGAACCACTGGTGTAAAATAGGTACATGTAGTACTGTTTCACCGTCAGTGACTGGGTTTGTGCAGCCTCTGTTTTTCTGAAGTCATTCACAGTAAATCCTCTGACATGGAGGTGAATCCCGGAAGGATTCTAGGAAGACATTGCAGTCCTGAGCTTTTAAGAAAAGGAGAGAGCAGACAAACTCAATATTAGCCTGGTAGTTTACCATACCTCTAAATAATATTTTGTACTCCTTTCTCTCCACTCCTTGCAAAACAGGGGACAAAAATGTAAGAGGTGTACAAGGTCAGAACTATAGTCCTAATTTTAAACCACAGCAAGAGTGCAGTATGAATCCCTGTAGTTGGTGAAAGGAATTTCATCCTGAGTAGTTAGGGAAGTACCCTGCACAACATGCAAGAGTGCCCTGAGGGGGAACAGCTCTGCAATGACATACACATTGGAGGACCTCACTCCTTAGGTGTTTTCTATGCCAAATTTCTGTGTCATGTAATTTACATTGATTGTCAGACTATCTCAGTGGCCTCTATGGTATCTGAAAGTCTAATCCATTTGAACCAGGATCATGTTCTGATTAGTGCAGAGACAAATTTAAAAATGTCTATCTCCATAACTTTCAGTGGTGAAACACAATGCTAATACGCAAAATCTCATGAAAGCTTTGATTTTTCTCCCTGTATATATTTTTTACAACAAAAAAGAATCCCCTTTATCCTAACTCTGTGATCATAATTATTTGAACAAATACTATCATCTGTGACTCCCGCGCTACTATGTGAATCCCTGGGCATTGAATCCAAAGTCATTTTGACATATGGCTTCAAGCTCAGATGGAAGTTGGTTTACTCTTCCCTGTGGAATTTGAAGTCATAGAAGTTGTACTAAACAGTTCTGAAGGAGATCAAGCAGAAAACAGTCATTTAAAATGAAAAGGGAAAAAAAAAAGTCTATAAATTGGAAAACAATGGAGGGGAAAATAAAGAATACATAAAACAGTTTACAAAATAGAAAAATGGTCAATAGATTTTATTTATTATTATCTATTACAAATTTACCTGGCTTCTAAACTTTTTCAACTAAATCATTTTTACAGTTGGAACAAAATGTTCCCTGGGGAAGATGCTGTCTTTGTTTGAAAACAACTTCCACCTCAACCACAATATATTTGCAATTAAGCAGATTTCTCTAAAGTATGGCCGCTGGTATTATACAATAGTGACACACATACACACACAAAAGAAGTATCAATTCAATACTATGGAAAGATTCACAATAATCCAGAAATATTCCCACCCTGACCCAAATAGTGTCACTTCAGGACAGAATTGACCATTAGTGACATAGTAAAATAGTGGCATAGTTGAAATGGTGTTCTTTGGTGATTGGGGGCATGTGTGTGTGTGTTTGTGTGTATTTCTAATATATTACAGGAGATGAATCTTGTGAAATTTAATTATTACAGCACTTTCACAGTATTTCTAATGGAAGGTCAACATTTTACATCTAGCAGTGATAGCCTATTTGTAAGTTATTTATCTATTTAATTTTTATTTATTTATAATGCCATTCTGCTAAATGCTGTATTAATCTTCTGAAAAAGTCTGTTCATCTCCATTGACAATGTAGGAGGTGTAGAGTTATTAAGAGCCTAATTAGGGCTATTACTTTTACCCTCTAGTCATAGCTAGTTTGAAAAAAAAAGTTTTAGAAAATGAGCTTATTTTTCCCTATTATGACTTTGCATGAACTTTGCTGGATTATAATGACATTAAAAGATGATGTGGTGTTAAAAATGCTGAGGTACAGACTGCTTGATGGGGCTAGTAGAGTTACAAAGATGGTGAAAGACTCCAAAGGTTCATCAGCTACTGCAAAGATTATAAGTTTTCTTTCCACATAGTAGATATACTTTGGGAGGGTCTCAGCCACTGCTGCTTACTACCATCTGGGCTAGAGATCCTTCCCACAGCCACTCTAAACCTGCATCACCCCTGCATGGTCATGGTCCACAAGCAGAAACCTCCAGCTGGAGAGCTGGGACACAGGGCTGCACTGAGAAGGGAATGAAAGTGTATCAGGGAGACTGAAGGAGCTCCTCAAAACAATAATAAAAATATAAAAATGCACAGTATTTTGAGGTTTTACAGGAAGCAACCTGGAAATTCATAATTCAAAAATATTGCTAAGTGATGGAAATTAATTCAAAGAGACTTTACTATGCAAAAAAAAATAAAAAATAAAAGGAGGAACTCTGTGTGGATTCAGGCTCACTGCTTCACAAAATATATACAGTTTTGATAACTTTGCACTAGAAATGTTGCTCTTTAGCTAGCGTGAATCAACAGTCTTCAGCAGAGCTACACTGATTTACATGAGCTGCAGACATGACCCATTGTATTTAATTTTAGGCATCTTATTATAAGAAAGATATTCACATATTGGAGGAAGATCAGAAGAAAACTGCAAAAATGATTAGACTTCTGGAGTGATTGATGTATGAGGATTGATTGCAAGTGCTAAATATGCATAGTTTGTCTAAGAAATGACTAAAGGGGGACATGGTAACAATCTATAAATATTTGAAGAGTCTAAATGTCAAGGAGGGAAAGACATTTTCAGGATACAGAAGAGAAGCAGCAGGATGAAATTAGTAAAGGAAAAAAGAAAGTGAATTTTAAAAGAGTTCCTAAAGGAAGACCTTAGAGAGTGAAAAAGTGTTGCCTTTCCAAAAGAAAAAAAGTAGATATAGATATAAATATAGATGAATTTACAAATGCATCTGTCATCCAAGATTGTTCTAAATGACCTTGAAAAGGAAATTTTAAGGCCAGTGCTCTGCAAATAATCAGCTCACATTTACCAATATCTGTTCACATTGGAGTCTGGGTCAGTTTGGGTTTTTTTAGGGTTTAAACAACTGTCACTCCATGAGGAACCACAAAATTGGGGGAAAATGTGACTATGTCCATTGTAATTGCAACTGATTTAAATTTAGAACACCACTTTTAGTCAAGAAGCACCACTTCCACTTTGACGAAAATAAGGAGAGACAAAAGATCTGTATTTTCCTTGCTTTTATAGTCTCTGGAGCCAGTGGTATGATTTAGAAAACAACAAAAGAAAAGGTTGCCTCTGGAGATGCCTTCCACATTTTTATGTTCAACCCAAAATATTTTTAGAAATGAGTGGAAAGTTTAGAAAATGTCCATGTATATAGCACTGACAAGATCACTACAGCTATAGATTTATGTCTTACTATGAATTTCATTAAGAATTGATTTCAGGATTACAAGTAGTGACAAGTATAGAACAAATTTCTGTAAGATGCTAACAAGAAGAAAGGAGATTCAGAGAAGTGGGCCTAAAATTAATAGAAAATTAATAGAAATTAATAGAAAAAATTGATGTTCATCACGAAAGAGTGGTATGTCCCCAATTCCAAATGTGAGTGAGAAGGTGAGAAAACAGGTTTTGGGAAATATATAGAAATGATGAAACAACTGGACATAAGGAATCACAGCTCCAAATTCAACATATGAATCCCTGAGTCAATGTTTTCCTAAAGATATAAATGATCTCCAGAAGTGGAAATAAATATGGAATTTAAAAGTAAAATAAATGTGGTTATCTGATTGTATTTCATGATACCACAGATTTTACAGAGGTTGAAGCCAGAAGAAATCATAATGTCCCTCTTCTTTACCTCTAGCATAACACAGGTTAAAAAACATTACTTGTCAATTTATGTGACAAATTGAACTAAAGAGTATCTTTTAGAAAAATTTTCAGCCTAGATTTAAAGACTCTAAATGATGAGGAATTCATTTCATCCTTTTGTAATCCATTGTAGTGCTTGACACTCTTCTGTACTAAAATAAATGTGTCTTATTTCAACTTTCCTCATTACTGATTTCAGCTTCTAGACACAGGTGTTCTCTCTGAATAATTCCTACCATGATTACTCCTCAGAAATCCACTTATGACCTTAACACATGCTATTTTCTTCTTTGGTTGAAGTCTACCCACAATTTTGCCAGGACATCACATCTAGAGATTTGGTAAATTTATCATTAGATAAATAGTTTCCTTAAATGCATTATTTATTTTCCTAGTATAGATTAGCAATTATTCACTGAAGATAATCAATATATCTATATTGACCTGAGAGACCACAATGGCATGCAAAGTATTTTGCAGAAGCTTAACATAGACTGAATTGTGCTGGCAGAAAAAAAACCCTCTACTCACCACCACTCATCATTGTAAATTACATCTAGGTAAACACCAACATCTGCTTCCCATGCAGAGTCTGTCATCACAGGACCCATTATATTATTATGAGTAGATCAGATGGTTTAGTATTCATTACAGATATAGAAGCAGCAAGAAAGTGCTTAATGCACATGCTAATGGGCAGTAAATGTATGAAATGAATTGTACCAGCCTTCACAGGTAACTACAATTTTGAAACTTTAACTGATTTAATATGAAAACTCGATATCATCAAAGAGAGATTCTGAGGTAATATGTATGCTTAGTGAATATCTGCTGTAAAAAATCAAAGAGACTAGCCCATGAGGAAGAACTAGCAAGTGCACTTTAGGGTGTCAACAATACCCAGTATACTACTTTTTTGCCCTGTTTTGTAATAATGTGTGTTACATTTTTGGAAAAAATAACAATCCAGCTATAAAGACTAATACAGTGAGATGGTTTATAAACAAAAATCCTATCTCATGCCATTCTTGTGCACTTTTGTTGGATTTTAGACTTGGATGTAGGAAAGACAAGAGGCATTACTGTATCTGGCAGCTCTATACTTTCCCTTCATGGATCCCTCCAGGAAGAGGCAGAACAGAGAATAGGTAGGACTTTTATCACTTCTCACCCACAGTACTCTAGCTTGCAGAGGTAAGCCACCATGCAAGGTAACAAACAAAATCATAAAAATATAATAATGTGATTCAGTGAACATTTGTTGTCAGTCCACTTAGTGAGACTAGAAGACACAGATGTAAATAGCACAGTTTTGGACAATAATTTGACAATTTTGACAAATACTTCACCAATCTAAGTTGTTTCTGTGACTCCTTAGGAGCTAAAAAATAAAAAAAAAAAAAAAAAAAAGAAAGTAGGGTCGAAATAATTCTCCCTGAAAAAGACACTGAAAGGAGTAGAAATGGTTACCTTAAAGAGGCGCCGAGCTAAGTAGTTATAAAAGCATGCCCCCCACCCCCCCCACCCCCCTGGCCCAATATTGCATACACATCATGGGAATGTTTGTTCTTCCTGCTCTAACTATAGTTAAGCAGGCAGTTAAGGGGCAGTTATGTAATCGAAAAACAGCAACTTCAAAACTACAATTCGGAAGTTTGGAGGGCTTTTTTCTTTCTTTTTTTTTTTTTTTTTTTTTTTTTAAACAGTGTGAAATTGCCATGATTAAATAACATCTTTGAATCTGGCAGGATTCACTAAAAGATTTGATACTATGTAGGCAAATATTAGATTTTCTAGATTTTGGGACATGAGAGACTGGGAAAAAACTTTTACTGGTGATCCCACATCAGCCTGTTACACGGGACTGCAACCTCTCTGGGGCAACTCAGGCCAATTATGGGCTAATGAAATAGTACTTACATGTACAGTAATTCCTGTAATTCTCACTTTGTGGTAGAGGGGAATTAGCATTCACTGAATTTTGCTGGCCGCCTTTAGATTTGGTCAAGTTCTTCCTATCTACCGGGATTGGATTCTGAACTGGAGATGGATCTGATTATGAACTGGAGCTTTAGCTTTCAGCAAGTGCTACCTTTCTGATGGGAGCAGTCTGTCACTGCCAAGAAGTTATCTGTTATCTATTCGAGTAATAATGTAAGGGTACTAACATGGTTTAACAGCAGAAGTCTGGATTTAATTTGCTTGCTTTATACAGAAAGACCCATGTAGCTTTCACCGTGTAATCCATATAATGAACTTATAAAGAAGATACAATTTGTAGTGTTCTGGTTCATATTCTTGTGAGTCTCTTAAATCAAAGTGCAGGATTAACAGTGAGGTCTGTAAAAAACATATTGCTGTAATACAGCTGTCTCTAGTCAAGAACAAACCTAAACTGAAATCTGGTACCGTCACATGATAAGTTAACATAACTCTTATAATACATAAGAACAAACGAATGGCCAAGCTGGGTCAAATGAGAGCTTCACCTAACCCAGGAACCTGAGTGATACTGGCTAATAATGAAAGCCTAGAGAAAGAGAATAATCATGGGGCAACCATAAGGGATACTTCCCCAATAACTTCCTAGTCTGTGATTTAGGGACTTCCAGACTCAGAGGTTCTGTTTTTAATAGGTCTTGATGGGATTTTCTTTTCTGAATTTCTTTTATTGCTTTTTGAACTCATCAATGCCTCTGGCATCGCTAGCACCATGTGGCAGTAAGTTGGACAACTTAATTATGAGTACCACACAAAATTAACTTATTTAGTTTGCTTGAAGCCTGCTACCCCATAATTTAATTTCATGTCTGTTAGTTCCTTTGCTGTGAGAAAAAGTGAATAATTGTTTCCTATTCTCCTTTCCAGTGTCAGTCATGTTTCATCTGTGAGTTTTTGAAAGCTATGAGGAAGTATGTGAAAGGTCTGTCTCAGGAAAGAACAACTACCGATTGACTTTTTCTGAAACTGAAGCATGTGCAAATCATGACTAAGTGCTTTTATTTACACTATAACTGTCATTGAAACAGCAATTAACTATGCCCATTATTTATACACTACCCCTTACTCCGGCCATAAAGTCATAGAACTGCTGAGGGCTAAAAGATACTGTGAAGGAGTAGTTTTCTTCATCTTGCAATCTACTTTTCTGGCCAAGCTCTGATAATCTTAATATATTTAGTTCATCTCCAATAAGTGTGACTGTATAAACAACATCTGCATTTTCTTTAACATACAATTTCTTCTTTCTCTCTTTTTCTGCTCTGAATGGTATAAAATGAATTCTACATTTCATTGTAGTGCTTAACAATCAACCTTTAAGATACTAAAATAATATAAATTTCCTACCCCCTCACTCTTACCTGCCATTCCCCACTACTAAAACAATGCCACTTATTCATTATCAATATCTTCAACAGTGGCCAACTAAGTGACATTTCTAGGAGTTTGGTATCAACCTATATGAAAAAAAAACCATTCATTTCACTTCTGACCATCACTATATTTAGCAGCAATCTATCCTAGAAGTCTGAAGGCAAGTATAATAGCCTCATTTTATCATGAGTATTTCTCATTCATAACATGTTAGAAAATGACCTACTGTGTTTCATCTTAGCAGAAGTAAAATATGTAATGTGAGGTTTTTGGAGATTCAGAAATCTCTGCAATTTCAAATCTTATAGTAAATATAGCATACACCATTTACAGGGTTATTTGAGACACGTGTTCTGTGAGCTATATTATGATGTCAGCTTTGCAGAAAGGGATTGCAGCCATATCAGGTAGCAATGAGAATATGTGGTGAACTGAAATTACAGAAAGCTTTAGCATTTATTTATCTTCTGTCTTTTCATTAGTTTAAAATGCTAGAAAGGCCTCCCAGTCACCCCAATATAATTTAATAATTCAGTAAAAATTTTATTCAGACCTAAAAAACAATAGCATGATACAAAGTTATGCATTCCTAAACTCAAAGAAATTAAACCACCCCTTTATTCTCCAGCAACTGTGTGCAGAGACATACACAAATACTTACATACCAACTATTTTCAAAGGCCTACGGGAAACACATATGTTTGGCTGCACACCCTAAGATACTCTGATATTCCAGTCAGGTGTTGATATAGCAAATTCCAAAGTCAGAGAGTCTTCTTTGAGGAGACTCACTCAGTACTACTTTTTACAATAGGCCAACAATAGTCTGAAGTTGGTGGTTTCCCCATTGATCTAAAGCGAGGTGATGCTTCAGAGTAAAAATGAGATATGTCATCATCACTGAGAAAGCTCAAAACTCAAAAGATCAGTCCCTGGGTTATAGCATGGACAGATTCCAATGCTCAGTGGTGCAAATCCTACAATGTGCACGCATTTCAGACTGAAGTTGACACAAATTCAACACAGAACTCTTCGTAATAATTTCCCAGCTCGTATAGGAACCTTAGGGATAAAAAGGTGTGAATTCTCTACATGTACAGAACTGAATATCTCTGAAACATTGTAAAATATTGATATTTTAAGCAATTTTTATTGGAGAGTAAAGGGGTTGTAAGATTGCCACTTCTATTTTTCCTGACTGAGAAATTCCTTAAACACAGGATACAGATCATAGGAAGTACTTAGAAAGAAGAAAACTTCATCCATGTGCAAACATTAACTATGAAGAGCTTTTACGGATGGTGGTTTCTCAAAACGGGACAAAATGGGAGCTAATTTTCTGTAGAAGGCAGTATCCAGAAGCTCTGTCCTTATCATAAAAAATAATTATTTTGTACTCCAAAATCAGGTTCTAGATATCCAGTCTAGGCTAACCTGTTAAAAATTAGCCATAGTTAGTTTGTTAGCAGAAAGTTGTGGAGAAAGAAGTCTGCTTGTTCTTTCACATTCATTTAGAAGATCTAATTAATATTTAATAAAACCCCAAAGCATTCCAACTTTTATAATGTATAACTTGTTAAGCACATGTGCAAATTTCAATATAAACTGTTTGCAAACAATATTAAACTATCAACAAATTCAAGTGTCTCTTTTCCAGCTGGATATAAGAGGGGTATTTTTTTAATCAAAACTGATTTGGCAGCAGTTTGATCGCACATTTCTTTAACATATTTTAATGTTCTATTTTTAAATGGATAATTAAAGAATATAAGGAAGCTAGAAAATACAAGTATTATATAGTATATATAATTATATACTAAAAGCAAACAGATACATACTATACAATGCACTTACAGGCAAAACAATTACACACATGACCACTTAAGCACATTCATTACTATATGTCCAGTCCATTTGGCTACCACAAGACTACTTGATAGAATTGAAACCAGGCACATGTTTAAGTGTTTTGCTGAACCAAAGCCTAGAAAAATAAGCAGACAGTTAAAGATTTAGAACAAAATTTAATTAAAGGATATATCCAATATTTTAAAAATTGTTTAGGCATGTCCTCCAAATCTGAGTAGCTAACAGAAGTCAAACTTTAATAAAAAACCCAACTCTTTTATAATTTGGTCTTAATTCTGCTAAACTTATACAGGCCAAACTTTCGAAATAGAAATGAGATATCTTTGTGAATACGAACAAGCTCGAGTTTCTTTCTATGTTTTTCTCTTCCAAGAACTGAACTGATTTGTGTTTATAGTATGTTGCACAAATGACTCACTCAGGGAGCATCTGTGCTAAGTACTGAGTGGGCCAACGTTTTATATCAAGTAATATGACACATTTTGCTCTTTTTTGTTTGCAAATTATGAACAGATTTTATTTTTTAAGGGTTCTTCTCTCCCCTCAAGTTGGAAGTTGTCCTTAGGTTTTGGATCATCTTTGACTAAGCTCCCACTGGGGCAGAAACTAACATGTCTCTCCCAAGAAACATGGAAGAAGACAACTAATAGTGGGAATTCTTATCAAGTCTAGTGTATATTTGCATCAGCCCTACCACTACTGAATACTTCTGCCAGAATAATTTGCCTGACTTTCTTCTCAGAAGAATCTGCTTGACAAAACACAGCTAATGATAAAAGACCACAGAAAAGTTTTGTAAATTGCATTCTCATGCATACCCATGGAAACAATCACAAACTTTTGCATTCTTCAGATCTGTCAGTGTTTTGTTGTGTAGTCAGACAGTAGACACTGTCACACTGAAAATATTATTCTGTTTAAGTGTAATTCTTATACTGAAGCTTCATGGTAAGAATATGCTCAGTTTGCTTTCAGCAATGTTCAGCAACTTTTGCCAAAAATCTGTTTCTTCCAATAATTCTTAATTAAGCAATTCAAATTAGTATTCACAGAAGCCCATCCTCTTAATGGCAAAGAGCTGGCTCGGTTTTTAAGTCAGTTTTTCACACGGAAACAGTATTACTGGAACACTCAAACTAAACATATCTTGCTGCAAATAGAAGTGTTTAAAATGACTTTTTTTAATATAATAATATATATATATAATGGCTTTTAAAATATAATAAATATTTTTTCCGTAAGGTATTTTTCAGTAGGAATATGCAAAATTAAAATATGGACTTAGCTGAAACTCAGTGCAAGATTCAACAACAAAATCTGGTGTAAATGTTGGACACTGAATTGAAGGCATACAGAAACATTCCTTTTCCCAAGTTTTGCTCGCTAGACCTTCCTTAGTTTAGTTTAGTTTAGACTGAATCTGGCTAATTGTTGTGCTTGGCTGGTATCTCCTTATTCCCGTATACTTTTAAAAAATGTTGAAGTCCATCTCTTTTCTGTTGAGCGAGAAAAATTTGGAAACTCTTATTTCAAAATATTGTACTTAGTACCATGGTAGGGCTTATCCTACTAAATCTATGAAGGAGATAGGAAAAATTACCTCACAATGTCCATTTTAACCAATCTTCTTATTAATTCAGTTCAGTGAAGCAAACAAACAACTTAAAAATTTTTAAGTGTCAGGTATAAACATAATACCAAAAGCAAACAAATGTTTGGGAGCACTGTAGAATTCTCTGACAATTTTTCATCACACAGGTCGAAATGAGATAAATTAAGCCGTTACCATGACAAAACCCAGGAGATTTGGAAAGTCTGTGCAAGACTACTAGACGCGTGGAAGATTTATGAAGAAATAATTCTTCTAAATACAGGTATAACACATTGGAGACTGGCTATATGACCAGGGTTTTAATCATATAAAATTCTTGTTTGTGTCCTTCCAGCAATACACCAGCAGTACTTCCCTGTCTAATCATAACTCACATAAAAATCAATTTTGACAAATCCATAGCGCTTTTCTTTCTTCAAGTGCATAAAAAAATAATTTATAATATTAACCACTAACTGGTGGTTTATAAACGCAAAAATTGTGAAAAATGTTCAAATACGTGTTGTGTTTAGTATAATAGCTCTTACCAGTTGTCAGTGCTTGAGTTTTCTTGCTTCTTTTTGCTTTCTTAATGTGCCTAAATTATTTACTGAAGCTGTTTACATTGATTGATTTTATAACACTCAAATATGAATCAATAGGTCGCTTCATATCTTAAATTTGCAAACTGGATTTTAAAATGGCATACTATCTTATGTAAGCTAGTCAACAAGCAGCTGCATGCTATTTTAAGAGATTCATTTTAGGGTAACTTAGAGCTTAAATGATAAATTGATAGGTAATATAAAGCACTCTGAAAAGCAAATCCTGGCCTTGGGATCTATACATTTTAGTGAATAGGACAGTGCTTTGTGTGCTTCATGGTCAGCATACTACTCTTGGGTATTACCAGTATAAAATTGAGTACCATATGAGTAGTGGCGAGAAAAAATATGCAAATTGGATAACTAATTTCCAAGCAAGAAACATCTTCAGGTTGTAGATTGCTTTAAAAGCAAATCAAACTGCAGTATGCAGCAAAAAACAAAAAACCTTGGGGTTTTGTGTTGAGGAGAAGGGAAAGACTAAGGATTTGCTTTATCAATGTTATCAAGGCACTTGCTCCATCTGCCTAGAAATGGTAGGAGAAGTCAGAGCACTGTGAGGGCCTCCTGTGGGTATGGGTCAAGATCAGGCTGGGTGAGGAGAATTAGGGTCAGGCAGCCCCAGGATGGCCATGGGGATGGGGATGGGCTGAGGCCAGGCTGGGACTCGGCCAGTGGGTCAGCAGGGCTGGACCTGGGCAGGGCTGCCTCGCGGAGGAGCCATTGCCCCAGGTGCAGGGGCCTCCCTTGGCCAGGCTGGACATGGCCATGGCTTCCCCACAGGCTGGACTTGGCCATGCCTTCCCCCGCAGAGCGTCTCTGGTCCCAGCGGGACATGGCTCAGAGCCAGCCCTACCAGGAGAGGGGTGTGCTCAGAGCCTGGCAAAGCAGAGGAATGAGGAACCAGGCCTTGTCGTATGTAAAAAAATGACTTTTCCTCAGAACAAGAATGAAGTGCGTATGGGGTACCTCAAAGCCTCTTTTGGGAGCTGTTATAGCAAGTTGAAATAGTAGTGAGCCGAAATCTAGTAATCAGCACTCAGCTACCATGTCTGTCATCTGAGCAAGGGCTGACCTCACAGCTCTGCGTGTGTGTCAAATCTCTGGCAAATCTCACCTGCAACTGCACGGCTGGCACAAATATCTTGTCTGGCACCTAACGGTAAATAAAATTCAGGGACTTAGAAACACTGTTTCCTTACATCTGAGACTGCTGCTGTCCACTTTGGACCTCATTACGCACTGCTTCACATATCCTAGGCAGGTCCATTCAGCTCCTATCACTTGACTAGTCCCTGCAACTCATGTTATCATAAACCATCAGGATCCTGATGAAATTTCATGTAAAAATGCAACATCCAACAGCAGTATTTCAAAATACGATGTTAAGTTTTAGTTTATTATTGTTTTACAGATAAGTCTGGTAAAGAACTTTTTTTTTAAAGGGGAAAAAACAGTTTCTGCAAATATTTTCCCAAGAAAACTGATTTTCCCATGAGGAAAATCAAAATCTTAGTGGATTAAGTCAAGTCAACCAGAATGAGAAAATTTTGGAGTTTTTTGAAACCAATGGAATTATTTTATTTTGTAGTCTGCATTAACTTCTGTCTCTGCTTTGTAGCCACAGGAGGTTATAATTGAAGCACATCCCTTCCTCACTCTCTTAAACAGAAACAGCTCTGTGAATAGAATACATCACCCATGATAAATCACTGCCTTTTTATGTTTGAAATTGTGACACATGATGAAAATCATATGATTATATTTTAAAAACACATAATATGCAAGAAAAGCTTAGCCAGTAAGAAGCATGTGTCATCAGAATGATACCATAGTGCCTGGGAGGAACCTGTTATTCTTAGCTCAAGCTGCTCTGGTTTTGGAAATATCAGGAAAATTTTGGAAATCTGGAAATTGGAAATATTTTACTGTAATCACGAATGTCAAAATTTAACCCCTTTTCTGAATTTTCTGTTTTATGATAATGTAAAAAATGTAAAAAGCTTTTATAAAAATATATATTCAAATTTACTACCCCTATCAGAAAGAAAACAAATGTGAAATGATTAGCAATTTCCACAGGACAAATATTGCAATATTAACCACTCAGACACAAAAGCTAGCTATAACACCATCTCTAAAACTTAAATTCTCAGAATTTTTTTTAGTTGTCTTTTAAATTACTATTAAGCTTAGGAGATCTGGGCAGTTTATTATTAGATATAGGGCAGCTACAGATTAGAAGGTTAGATATTTTTCGTTTTCATAGATACAACGACTAAATTTAAAAATATTTTAAAACATGGACATTATGACTTTTATATTGTGTATATAGGTGTATATATATATACACAAATGTTTATACATCTAAACACTGTCACAGGAAATGATACTAGTAGCAAATTTATTATGAGGTGAGATGTAAGCTTTCTTTTGGAATTTGGTAGCTAATTTGTGACTGTGATAGACCATTTGTAAAAATGATAGAAGTTATCAAGTCTGATTACCTATCTTAAACTGCCCTAATGCAGAATATTTCCATATGTTGATTGAGGAAATGTAAACTGATTTCATAACACTAGCCAAAGACATATTTCTTAATCTATCTGGAAAATACTTGGTAGCATGGTATGATCCATGTTTTCAAAGACAGATTTTAAACTACCCTTTAAAAAGGCAGGAGCATAAATCAATAGCAAAATGTTCTTGTAAACTAGATAGAACAAGTTTTCTGTCTCCTTCTTCTCTTCTAATTTTATATGCTTTTCAAGTATCAAATGGAAATGTTGATTTGAATAGTTTTTTAAGGCATAACTTTCAAGGCAATAGAAAGAATAACAGTATACCTGGCTGATTTTCTATTAACATATTGATGAAACTACAAACCAGCAGAAATGTCTCCTCTCCTCTCCTCTCCTCTCCTCTCCTCTCCTCTCCTCTCCTCTCCTCTCCTCTCCTCTCCTCTCCTCTCCTCTCCTCTCCTCTCCTCTCCTCTCCTCTCCTCTCCTCCAGTATATGGCAAATTTTAGCCATAGTATAGTATAGTCAGGTATACAACTATGGCTAACTCATATTCTATTTCCATTCAATTTCTGGAAAAACACCAGTGTCCTTTTTTGTTTAATTTATACTTTGTTTCTGAGCATCACAATGTTAGAGAACTGTTTCTGGCATCACATCAGAAATTCAACTTGGCAGGTATCACTCTATTAAAAGATTACAGCAATGTGGCAACCACTTGGCCAAAGTCATAGTGTTTTAAAATGATTTACAGTCTTGCAATTACAAATTGTCATCTAGCCCTGGGTTTGGGTATAAATACAGAAGATAGAGATGGATACTTAAGTATGGGCTACCTTTTCTGTTCCCACAATTTACAGATGCAAATTGTGAACACATTTTTACATCCACAATAATTGCATATACAATTTATCTCATTTGGATATGTAACTGCCTGATTACACCTACAAGGTAAATACTACGATTCTTCCTCAACACCATGTTACACTGCCATAATACTAGAATAATTCACCAATGAATCAATGAATCCATAGCCCTACATAAATTGTCTCCACAATTATTTGTTCTTACATTACTAAAGGTGTAAAAGGAAGTCTAAATAAGGTCATCCTGGATAATGAATTTCTATTGTATATACAAATCTATTTGACTTTACCTTCACAAGTCTGTATCTTCCCATTTCTAAAGACCAAATTATTAGAATATATTCAAAATAACCTATATTTTATTGTTTGTTTGGGTTTTTTAAATAAATTTCTGGTATTCCAGTTTCTACATGACTTAGGTAACCTTTACCCAGGCAAACATTTCAATATCAAACACCCAGCAAATTATTTTAACAGTCAGGTCCACTGATTCAAGAGGTAATAGAATCAAACAAAAGATGTTTCACCTCTTGTAAATATGTCTTTTTCAGAATAATTTTCACCTTTGTCATCTTTAATTGTGCATATAGATGAGGAATTAAGCCATTTCAAAATTTAGTTCATAGCAATTGTAAAAGCATCAAAATTTTGACTACTGTGGCTTGCAGACTTTAATTGTGTCCACTGTGAGATATGAGAACGCTTAATCTTTAATTTCAGAAAAACAACAAAAAAAATCATAATCTATTAGTACTTCAGCTTCTTTCCTTGATAATTCTTTTTATATGATAGTCATTTTGCTCTTGATCAAAATTTTCTTAGTAAACAGTTGGCTCAGTATCAAAACTCGATGGCTAGTATAAAAATTAGAAATAATGACATGATTTTGTCTTGGGAATGTGTGAAAAGTTTTAAATCAGGGGGATCCCAATTCTTATGCCAGGCTTATCTCAAATTAAAATAATGAAGAGGTACCAACAGAAAACACTATAGTTTGATCCTAATTTCATTTTGATCTCTGCAGTTTTACATTAGGGTGAGTCCACTGTTGTCATAAAATTACTCCAGAACAACATAATGTAAGAAACCTAGCCCAGGGAACTCTGTTTTATTTTCCACACGAAGGTGTATGTGACCTGAAGTTCATCAAAGCCAAAACCTCGTTTCTGACAGGGGTCAATACCAGATGCATCAGAGAAAGGTATAAAAATCCTATGGCAGTAGTATACATGATAATGTGGATACATGGGTTATCGTGGATACACAAAACTGAGTTGAAATAACTTTCTGTCTCCTCTCAGAGAAGAAATAACAGCACATACTACACATATGTTGTTGTGATTAAGATTTAATGCAACTGGCAATTGATTAGGAGCCATTATGTCTATTTATATTTTAAAAGCTTTATAAATTCTATAATATTAAAATGTAATTCATTATAGTCTAATAATTATATGTATACCATTAATCAACAGGAAAGTGCATGTTACAATACAAAACACAGCATAAGAGACATCTTGCTCCATGTTGGAAAAGATAGGGCATCCTGGGAGGGCAGTAGAGGAAGTAGCATGTTCTGAGGGAGATTTAGCTTTGCATAAAAAAATTTAGATCTGGGAGGGGTTTTTGCAACCGTAATGGAAGTTGTTCTGTTTTGCTCATATAGCATAATATCAGCCTCATATCAGCTTCACATTAATCTAAAATACAAAAAAGATAGTCTATGAGATCACTACAAACAAATCATGACTGCTGTCAGCATTCCAGAGTGATGAAGATTTTTTTTTATTGTTAAAGACATTTTCATTCTTTGAAAAAGGCACTGAAAGCTTCAAAGTGGTAAAACAAAACCAGAAACTTAAAATTTCCCTGGGGACTTGATCAGAAAGTTGTTTTCTTTCTCAGAGCTAAAGACCAGGGTCATTTTTAAGCAAAAATAACAGATGTACTATCTGTAAATTATATTATGCATATAAATTAATACATGCAACACCTTTATGATATGAGCATGAGAGACTCCTGGAGCATCTGACTTTAATTCTTGTACTTCAGTGAATGCACTGCTCTTTCCCTCTCGATTCTTCATTTCTCAAAAGGAGAGTACGGGGGTGTATATAGTTGCAGTATGGAGCAGATAACAATGCAATTGGACCTGGAAAACTTTAGGAATGTCAGTTTATCCATATACTCCCTGAATGTTGAGGCATCACTGCCCTTTCCAGCTCCTTGTCCATTCTTTTAAACAGAGGTCTGAAAGTCTCAAGTTTCTACAATTGTTTCAGCATGTGTCACTATTCAGTTCTTTATTTTAGCCTAAATTTCCTGAGTAGAATTTCCTCTGATAAAACATCATGTTCAGATACCAGTCAGTGAAAAAATACCAGATTCCATGTACAAATTTGCTTGGGTTAGGTGATCAGCTCCTTGTTTATCTGTATAGTCTTACCTATCCATAGTATTCATTCCCACCAATACCCACCAAACACTTGAGTCTCATTCTAGTTGTTCATTAAATAGAAAACTATAGCATTTCAGCTGTAAAATAAAGAGGAACAATGGCCCAAAATGAAAGAGATATGAAGAATACCTGTGTAGGAAGTATTGCCTGATACAACATTAGTTTTGCTGATACAAACATCAAATTCTACATCCTCATTTTTTCTGATCTGCAATTTCTGCATAAATAATTTATGGTATTATAAGTGACAGAATACTATGTCTGACTTGGTGTTAATTTGTATCAAAAATGAGACATGATTAAAAAATATGAGCCTAGATCTATTTCTGTAAAAACAAACTCTTCAAATAAAGGCAGGCATGCTAAAAACAAGAGGAAGACTGTATGTTGCTAGCAGTGAGACCTTCAAAGCATTAAAAAGAAATAATCACCACTTTGTACTCACTTTTTTCTTTCTGTGCCTACATGACAGACACCCACGATTCTAAGGAGCTTCTCTATCTCTGGTAAAGACAGAGAGGGATGATTTTTAAAACCTTTTCAAAATCAGATTATGATCCTTTCCTCTAGATCCTAAAACTACCTCAGACAAAAAGATGAAATTAAACAGGACTATGAGGTATTCAAGCATCCATGAAGCTACTGAACTGAAAAGCAGTGAAAGAAATCACTCATAATATTGAGACACATAAGAAGGGACCTAAACCTTCTCTCATTTTGTTCACTATAAATAAGAAACTAGGATCAGTGGATTTATACTGATGTAAAAATTATCAAGTGCAAGAAGAAACCCCACTGCTTTCTGCAGCAGCATAGCCTCTCATCATTCTGCAGCAATATATATTAAATAACTTAGGCCTTTTTCACACAAACACAAAAGTGTCCATTTTATTGAGCATCCTTACCTGAGGCACTGGCAACACAGGCCTAAACTCAGGAGAGAAGAGCATTTTTTAACTCTAGAAGTCCTATGTGGAAACTCCATAAATGACCATCCATTCTCTGCATCATATACATGCCCAAACTACTCTGCAAAGGCATATGCATGAGAAGAGTGTCTTTAAAATGTCATAACTTTGAAATTACTGAGCCACTATGATTCCCTCACTCTGCACTGGAGAACAGTTAGGACTGCTGAGCCATGGGGTCATTCAACATCACTGGACCATGAATGCCCTCCAACAGGAAGACATTATTATCAGCAGATATCTATCAGACCACAGTGCAGGAAATGAATAAAAATGGTCCATGCAAATGTTTTATAGCTGCTCCTAAAAAGTCTGGTTTATCTAACCTGAAACTATTCATAGGAGCATTGTGGTTTCAGAGAATTTTTGCAGGTCAAAGGTTGTTGGCAAACACACAGACACATTGTTGCTACATCCCTTGCTGTACTTTCAAATTACTTTCTTTCCTTAGAAACATACTCTTACTCTGTGTGACAGACAAATCTTAGTAAAAATAAGATTTAAAAAATCAAGGTCAAAGTATAGATTCAAATAGGTCCCCTCATGGAAAACTGTGGTGCATTATTTCTTCCTGCCAGACTGTGAGAAAAAATAATTAAATCCCAACAAAAGATTATGAGATGAGAAAAATACTTTACCCAATGTCCTCAGCAACTATTCATCATTATTGCCTTGTTCTATATTGAAAAACTGAGACATGCAAATCCTTAAACATAGGTGCCTGGTGACTCTGGACATGGGACATCCATGTGGTTTTTGGCAAGTTTGTCCCAAGACTACAGGAGCTTTTTGTGGTCACCTTGAGGCTGAACAATACCCTAGGGCATCTACAGTGGCACAAGACACCTATGCTTATGTAGCTTAACCACTCACCAACTGCTGATAGAGGAAAAGCTTGAAACTCTTGTGTTTCTTTTAAATTTGGATTATTTTTACAGTGAATGAAAAACGTGGGGAAAAAAAAAACAACATATGGAATGCCTGGCCTATATTTGGATAAATGCAGTAGTGTAACATGTTCAGAGAAACACCTTGGCCACTGTTCAAAGAAGTGTGTGTCCATGAGTCAAGTCACACTAGAAAAACAAGGTATACAGTACACTTACGTGTCTCAGATATTGATAGTGTATCCGTTTTAATTTATCTTTATTAATCTCAAGCAAATAGACCTGAGACATCATAAATAAATATGCTTCATTTCCCTAAATGTGATGCCATGTAATAGTCTGCTTTTTTACTTGTCTGTAGGTTGTGTTCCTCCACAAAATGTAAGGATATGTGGAAGGTGAGAGCATTTGTTTCATTAAAGTTATGCGATCAAGGACCTTTTCAATGCAAAAGGGATAATATATAAGGGAAGAAATGCTAAACAAGGACACACTGAGACACAAACCTGCTAGAGACGGGATAACAGAGATGATGGCAAAGACCAGAAGTCCCCGATGACTACTTGTTGAGCCATTAAGAAACTCTAAGCACAGTGTTGGAAAGGGCCAACCTGGACTTTGCCATTCGTAAGAAAGGGGAACAAAACAAACATTCAAGATATTTGAGAGGGGGTGGTGGAGGCATAAGGACTGATAAAAGAACTGAAGGGAATCAGGGAGGAACAGAGAGGGGAAGAGACAGGTGTAAAACTAGGCTGGTCAGTACACTTGTCCAGCTGAGCTCTGCACCTGATCACACAGTTTATCCTGTCTTCTAAATACTTTCTTAACTATCTGTGTAGTTTTATCTGTGTTTCATGTGTTTGAGGGTTGCAAGGACTAAGTGCCAGCAACTGGTGGGACCAATGTGAGTGGATTTGGGGTCAGCAACTGCAGTCAGGCTAGGGGTGTAGGTACCCTGGGCCCATGGTGTCACCTACTGGAGGGGAGGTCTCAGAGACAGCTACTGGAGCAGGTGAGGGTCTCTGTTGCCAGCCACTGGGGCATGAACAGTGTGTGTCCTGAAAACCAGGAGGAGAGGGGCTCAGTGCTGGTGGCTAAAGCAGGACTGCAGGTCACAGCCTGTGTGCCTGCTGCTTGCTCCAGTGTGGGGAGCAAGTGTTTATATCTTTAGCAAATCTGGCATCCATGGGGTTGTGCATGTCATTCACTAGCCAATTTCAAACTGGAGTAGATGGAGAGTAGGAGGCCCTAGGTCCGAGTTGGGGTATCAGGCGAATGGAGCATCCATGCTGGTGTGTGGCGGGATGTGTAAGTGTGGGGGGCCTGTGAGATAAGTGTCTTGACTGTGTATCTATCTGATCATGAGCACCAAGCTGGACCAGCCAGTGAGTAGGAGACCCATGGAACGACTCAGAGGGCTTGGGATCTCAACAGTAGTATTAGATGGACATAAGGGCCATGATGGTAGTCAGAGAATCTGTGAATATGTGTGTGTTTTGAATCTAGAGAATGCTCTGTATGTGCTTTAACTAGTGAACTTCAATCCTTACCAGCTGAAGAGGAGGAAGGGGATTTGGTGTCTAAAATTATGTTCTATTTCAGTCCTATATGGAGATGTTGTTGAAAGTAGCACCTTGTCTGTGGCAGTCTGGGTAGCTGACCATAGCCTTCATCTGACTGTGCGTGTGTGTGTGTGTGTGTGTGTGTGTGTGTGTGTCTAGGATACCCACTCAGCCTCACTACTGGCTGAACCTGCTAATGAGAAAGAAGCAACCACACCCATCAGCCTGGGCTGGAGACTCCTGGGCCCTGGACTCCTGAGATATTGGAGGCAGTATGCCCTTAACTTAGAGAATGGCCTGAAAACTCTTTGTAAAACAAGCAAGGGTAATGTTTCATTAATAGGGTACTCAAGTTTTTACTAGAAAGCCAGACATAGCTCTATGCTCCTTAAAACTTTTCAAGAACCTTTTTTTCTCCTCAAACTCTGAAAAGGACAGGGATACTTATTACCCCAATCTTTTACCCTTACGAATTGCTGCAGCTGCATTGCATTTTTATTGTGTTTCTGAAGTTTGAAAACAATATATATATATTGCAAATTTAAACACCAGTGGATAAACAAATTTTTTCAAACTGTTCAGCTTCAGCAAGGCTTAGATTTATCTGTAAATTGATCACAGTGAATGTGTTTACCACATCTTGGCACATATGGATGAAATAGATTAGACTTTTGCAGACATAACTTGTACTTTTGGAAAGAGTAATACAGCTCACAGCCATCCATATTTCTGCATCTTTAGTGTGTAGTCTCTAATAAGTAATTAGTTTAGTTACATGGAAGAGTAAGTTTTAGGAGGGAAAAAATCACAGAGCAACGTTGCTAATCACTTCAAAAATCAGTCTTATGAGTTAGGCAGAAGTAAAGTAAGACATAGATATTAAAGTTCTTTGCCCCAGTCTACAGCTGCTGGAGGCACATGGTGAGATCAGAATCTTTGCCCTCATGTTTCTTTTACTTTCCTAGTCCTTTAGGGTAGAAGAAAAGCTTAAAAACATTAACTGGGCACACACAGCACCTAAAGTGCTTTCAAATATCCGGGACCAATGACAGGAGATGTGAATTGTTCTTTTCAGTCTGAACTTTGAAACTCTCTTCAAATTTAAGGGCAGAAGACAGCTTGCTATTTGGCTTGTGCCACCTAGCTACACTGTATTGCACTTCTCAGTGCTACAGCCTGTGCAAATGTGTATTACAACACATTCTACTGCAAGGTATTTATATCAGTCTATGCTGAGGATGCACAAATAAACAAAATCCTTCAGGGTAGACTCTTGATGGGTTGTTTCCAAGGTCAATGTCTGTTGAGAACAAATTAAAGAAAATTCTTCATTTTTCCTAGATGAGTAAATGTTCAAATGTAAACAGTTTATTAAGTTGTATTTTCATGTGAAAAAGCACCATATTACTTTACATTACAGTCATGGATAGCAGTTTTCACTTGAGCAAATTCAATAAATCTTTACTAACCTATTTGTATTTTATGGTAGTTCTCCTTCAGCCTTGAACAGTTTCTCTCTATGTGAAGAATAGACTGTAAATCCCATGCTTCCATCTGAAAAAAAGAAGCTTCATATCTGTACAAATTATGGCATTTAATATTAGTATATACAAATGGCCAATCTGTTTCTACCTTCTTGTTATTGTCTTCATTTTACTAAACAGTTTGTGTCTCAGATAAAGTTCATTCTTAGCTCAGTATCTGACCAAAAATGGGTATATTATAAAGTACATCTTCTCTGTGTGTGGAGTAAGTTCCCACAAATGTAACTTGGAAATTATTATTTATTTAGTTAACTAATTAATTTATCTCTCGCTTTCTTTCCACACCATAGATATACAGAGAGAGGAAAAAAAAAAAAAAAGAGATTGAATATATATGTATATTACCTACACAACATTTGTTTAAAATCCATATTTATATAGTCCAATTCTGCAATATTATGAATGAACCCTGTCCTTCTGAAGTATTTATAAATATACAGTTTTCAAGAAAAGGCAAATATTTTGTAGTAACAATAAGGATATCTGCCCCAGACAGTTTGTGACCTCTTTTCACAGATTTTGTTATTAAAGGGAACAACTGTAACAGCATAAATGAATACAGATATATAGAAATAAACACAGCAAATAATTGAGCAGTATCTAGAGGAGAATATTCCATAACTCAGCACTGAAAAAGCAGAGAGTCCCAACAAAGACACTATTCACCTGCCTACCAGGTGAAGATCTACATACTAGTAGATAGGGTTGTATTTTAGGGTCTATTGGTTAACTGTAGAGCAACTGGCACTACCAGGTGTAACAGGTTTTTTAAAATAAAAGGTGTTTAGTACCCTGGAAAGATAAGCCACAGCTGAGAAGTACTGAGCATGAACAGAACTGAAGACCCTTAAATACACTCAATTATTTAATGACACATTTTATCTGCAACACAAAAATATTAGTTTGGACTCTGCTAGCCTTTGATGAATAAACACAAATTCCTACCACTTACTCTTGCTTGATGTTGGTGGAGTTTTGCCAGTTAATATCAACAGTCAGCCTGGGGTAAGAATGCAAATTATTGTTTTCATAGAAAATTTTGAACCCCCCAGAAAGTGCAAATGCCCTCATCTCAGATGAGCTTTCAACCTTACTGTTTTGCAGGGTGATATCCTTTTTGCAGTGGGTAAAAATAACACTAACATATGCTGAAAGTCAGTATTCCAGTTGTTTGATTTTTCCTTTTGCACTTTTCAGATATCTAGCTCCTTCCTCTTGAATGGGAGGTGTGAATTTGGACTATCAGTTCTTTTCTGAATCTTGTAAATTTTAAGCTGAATTGCACTACAGGAACTGAGTTCAGTGCCATATAGGGCAATGAAGTAGATTCAACACAACAGATTTCTGCTGTTTCATTTCTAACTCTGTTTTTTTTAGGCTCCCCTACTACAGTGTTCTTAGATTATCATCTAGCTTTTTAGACACTAATCTAAAATATTAAGGAGCTGAAAAGAAAATCAATTCATAATCTATGCAAGTGGGTTTAATCACTAATGTAGTATATTAGTCTGTGTGCTCAGTCATATGTTCTAAAAAGACATAAAAAACTGTGTGAGATAAAGGCAACCATCCCTTCTGTCAAGAAACCCTAAGTGATTTACTAGTAGTTATAAATTTATGAATCATTTAGTGCTTTCCATCATCCAAATCACATTAACTCACTGTTATGAAAACTCTCCTGAGGTAAATAAACATTTCAGTCCATGTTGCCACAAGATTATACAAATAAAACACACGTAGTAAATTGTTTTAGACATTGTGGGTCCTGACATTACTCTCTGTCTTTCTGATGCAGTGAAGACTTCTCTGGTTCTGTGATTCCTTGCTTACTAACATAGAAAGGCTGACTGCTGGCATCTGTCATAATAGATAATGACAAGTATATACAGAAAGAGAAGTGAGTTGCCATTAAAAACACATTTAATATCATGAGTGCAAAAAAGCCCTATGTATTTCATTATTATCAGTATCCCAGCCAATAATTATGTGTAAATTATAATAATAATTTAAGTATTGGTTACTTTGCATTATTTATTCATTTTTAGTACTGATACAACTGTCAACAAATTAGATGATGAACCAGATTTATTCATATTACAGCTGTATGTAGAAGTTCAAACTAGAATCAGAACTGCCCACAGAGAGCAAAAGCAGTGCACAGCATTGCCTGTTCCGCAGAAAATATTTCAACCTTAATCTGAAAGAGGGTGCATGAACAGATGTGGCATGCATGAGAAAGGGTGAAGGATAAAGAAGACTACACAGTCAGTTATAGTAGCTCCTTTGATTCTTAACTTAGAAATCTCTCTACTCACACTCCTAAGGTTTAGTATTATTCTTTATAACCACTACCAGTTCTTAGGAATCCTTAGTTTTCTTTCAGACCTTTTTAGGATCTCAGTAAACTAGCTACAACTGCTTTGCTCATTTCATGTGGCTTCAAATCACTACAAATGATATGAAGTTGATGTTTTGGTTTCTCACACAAGACATACTAAACTCTTTACCCCCAAAATATTAAGTTGCATATTTACAGCCTTTGAGACAGGCTGCATATTTACAGGGTGTAACTACTATTTTTTTCCCTGAATATCTTTGTATCTAGAGCTTAGAAGTTTGTTGCTTGCATGCTCGCTTTACCTGCTATATTCATTCATATCTACCAGTAAAGTATGTTACAAGGCTGAATCGAAACATACTGAATAACATTTTTAAAAATCCCTTCTGTGGTGTTATCTATTAGATTAGAATGTCAACACTGAAAATTAAATAATCATATTTGAGAGAAAGCCATCGTCTCCCATTTTGATATAGTTGGTCTGCATTCATAGTAAGGTCCTGACTTAGGTAATTAGGAATATACTCTATTCAAGTGCTGCTGAGGGAGGCACATCTGAATATCTCATTATGTAAAAGATGGATAATTATGTTTATTTTCTTATAGCACATTCACCAGAGCTGAAGAAATTATCTCCGCATTAGGCCATTTCCCTCATTTTTACACTGAATAGAACGCATAAAAACCTGACCAGTATGACTTTGCTAAGTATGTAACAAGGGCAGAAGGACAGCTGAACTTCTGTGACTTTCTTTTCAACCACAGAAGTCCTTTCCAAGTGTCACACATAAAAGGGGGAAAACATTGGGTTTTTCAAGGAGTGTGGTTTGCAAGATGAAAAATGAAAACTGCTCTTACAGTCACTTTCCCAAGCAAGCTCTGCTTTGCACCACCACATTTAACTGAAGTAAGGACTACTGACAGGCATGGTTTCCAGACACTATACTACCAAGGGCATTGCTAACTATTTAGAAAGATACTATGAGGCACTGTTGGTCTCTAGAGCCATTGCCATCATACTAATAGAAAAACGGAGTAAGCATGACAACACAGCCAGCAATAAGGTACAGATTTCAGGTGTGGCTTGAACCTTCTGTGAATCTTGAGGGACATTTGAGTTGGAGTTCAGGACACATAGCACTTTATTTACATGGAGCAAGCTGTGTTTCCTCCCAGGAAACAACGACAGGGGATTTCTAAGAGGTCATTCTCAAAGGATTTTTTTTTTCCATGTCCACTTTTGAAGCAGTAACACACATAAAAGACTCTAAAGAAAATCAAGAAGACTAATGTCTGTCCCAGGGGATAGAATTTCTGTGATTACTTTCCACCTTTATCCGAGGAAACAAAATTTCTGCATGTTTTGTAAAATTACAGTGACTCATAGGGTCATTACCAGAGAGACTACCGTACAAAGTGACATTTTTCATACATATAAAGAGGAAGGTAACTATTTGTATCTAACTGAATCCAGCACATCCTGAAGAAGACTTACTGAGTATCTCAGGTCTGAAAGGACAACTGAGGATAATTTAAAATTGTGACCAATAAATTTTTCATTATAATATAAACTAAAATAGCTCACAACTCAATTCCTGAAGAAGATAAGAATTCTCTTAGGTTTAATACTGCGGCCTTCCTAAGATTTAAAAAAAAAAAAAACAAAACCACAACACACTAATATAATAGCAATCCTACTACATTTGCCAAAACTTTACTTGAGAATTTTAATTGATCTGTTAATTCCAAAATTATAATCACAAAACCAGGGTTTAAATAGTGCTGGAAGCCCATACCTGTACTATGGTTTGTGGAGACTGAGTCTGTTTTGCCCGACCAAATTGGACTAAACGTTTCTAGTTGAATTTCTGGGATCAAGCAAGAATTCTTTACCTCACATAGTGTTTCCACTCCTGCAGTTTCTGAGATCTACTGCAGGACTGAGGTCACGCTACGTGACAGCATGGAATGCAACACACATTGCTCCTGAGCTAAATGCCAATCAAGTTAGCCTCAGGATGGGGTCAGGGTCATCACATCAGCATAGTATAATAATCACATATAACCCAGGTAATTGTTTTAGACACAGCACCCCACTGGCATGGCCATGACTTGAGCTACCTGAATCATGTGGGAGTGTTCAGTTACCAATAGCTTGAGGCAATAATGTGTTGACACAGCACTTTGGAAGTACACAGAGCTGCTATCTCCTGAACAAATCCTCTTGTATTAGTCCCCATCAGGGATCACTCTCCAACCTCGAGTCCACTGGGGAGTCACAACTTGTGTTTCTAAAAGCAGAATGTCTCACCCTGAGAAGAAGTATGATGCAGATAAACTGCCTGTTAAGAATGGTTCCTGGCTCATCCTAACCTTTGGGCTGAGCCAGGGAATGGTATGGGAGACCACTAGTTGTTACAGGGCAAAACTGCACCAGTGAGTGTGCTAGTGGTTGTACAATATGGATTATTACACATCGGCTCTTCTGTTCTGGGCTTGCCCTGGCAATATTGCATTTCTAGTGGAGACACAGACATAGTCGACAAGGTTTTATATGAGCTGAACCTGGGCTAAATCATTCTGACTGTCAGCAGGACTTATTCCACTGTTAGAGCTTTATCACATGGCTTTCTGCTAGTTCAGAGCAAGCTAAACTGTGTTTGTAAATAACATATAAATATATTTGTATGCACAAATAGTGTTCTCCTCCTTCCCTTCAGCTGCGGGGATGGATGAGGAAGATTACAGGAGAAGGCAACAGATGAACTTGTGGCTCTGAGACTGGTGTTACATCAGGGCTTTGGATTTTTCAGTCACGGGTTAGCATACAGGATGCCAGAGCTTTTGGCATCAGATAGGATGAACCTGTCCCAGAGGGGGAAAAGGATCTTGGGGCAGGAGTTAGCTGGGATCACTGAGAAAGCTTTAAACTAGATTTGAACGGGGAAGGGGACAAAACTGGAACTCCCAGATATAAGCCCCAGGGAAGGTTACCAGAGTTTGTGGGCTGGTGTGCCAGCGACGACCCTCACCCTGCCATCTCGGTGGAGGCAAGGGATAGAGACATGCAGCACAACAAAGATGTGAGGGATATTGATGGATCAGTAACCGTGGTAACACCTGTGAAAGGTCAGGCCGGACTTAGGACCTCTAAATGCAAAAAGGTGCTGGGGACATCAGCCCATCTGAAGTGCATGTATACCAGTGCACACAGCATGGGTAACAAACAGGAGGAGCTTGAAGCCATGATGCAACAGAAAAATTATGATGTCATGGTTATCACAGAAACACGGTGGGATGTCTCCCATGACTGGAGTGTGCCAGCTGATGGCTACAAGCTCTTTAGGAGGGATAGACAAGGAAGGAGATGTGGTGGGGTGGTGCTGTATGTCAGGAACTGTTATGATTGCTTTCAGTACAAGTGTGGTGAAGACAGGGTGGAGTGTCTTTGCATTAGAATCAGGAGGAAGGCCAACAGGGCAGACGTTGTAGTAGGAGTCTACTATAGGCCACCCAACCAGGACAGAGAGGTTGATGAAATATTCTATAGGCACTTAGGAGAAATCTCACGATCACTTGCCCTTGTTCTTGTGGGAGATTTTAACATCCCAGACATCTGCTGGAAATAAAACCCATTAGAGCGGAACCAGTCCCGGAGATTCCTGGAACATGTGGCAGATAACTTCCTGACACAGCTGGTGAGTGAACCGACCAGATAAGGTGCCCTGCTGGATCTCCTCTTTGTGAACAGAGAAGGACTGGTGGATGATGTGGAGCCTGGAGGACAATCAGGGCACAGCGATCGTGAAATAACATTCTCTGTTCTTAGAGAGGCCAGGAGAGGGCTAAGCAGAACTGAAATCCTGGACTCCAGAAGGGCTGACTTTGTCTCGTTTAGGCACCTGCTAGACAGAATCTCTTGGGAGAGGATCCTGAAGGGTATAGGGGCCCAGGAAGGCTGGGCGCTCATTAAGAAGGAAGTGTTAATGGCTCAGAAGCAGGCTGTCCCCAGGTGCTGTAAGAGAAGCCGATGACAGAGAAGACCACTTTGGCTAAACAGGGAGCTTTGGCTGGAACTCAGGGAGAAAAGGTGAGTTTACAGCCTTTGGAAGAAGGGGCTAGGCACTCACAGTGATTACAAAGATGCTGTGAGGATATGCACGGCAGAAATCAGGACATCTAAAGCCCAACTAGTAATTAATCTGGCTTCAGCAGTCAAGGATAACAAGAAATGTTTCTGTAAGTACTTCAACAGCAAAAGAAAGACAAGAGAGATCCTCCATCCCCTGCTAGACGCAGGAGGAAACATGACAACAAGTGATGAAGAAAAGGCTGAGGTGCTTAATGCCTTCTTTGCTTCAGTCTTTAATAAGAAAACTAGTTGAACTGAGCCAATCCAGCCTCCTCAGCCACAAGACACAGGCTGGGAGAACAATCCCCTGCAATCCAGGAGGAGACAGTCAGTGACCTGCTGCATCACATAGACATACACAAGTCTATGGGACCAGATGGGATACACCCGAGGGTGCTGAAGGAGCTGGCTGGGGTGCTCACCAAGCCATTTTCCATCATTTTCCCGGAGTTCTGGCTGACTGGGGGGGTCCTGAAAGATTGGAAATTGGACAATGTGACATACACATATAAGAAGGTTCAGAAGGATGATCTGGGAAATTACAGGCCTGCAGCTTGACTTCAGTGCTCAAGAATTTGATAGAGCAGCTCATCCTGAGTACCATCATACAACACATGTGGGACTTGCTTATTGGCTGAGGGAAAGGCTGTGGATGTTGTCTATCTTGACCTTAGCAAGGCCTTTGACACGGTTTCCCACAGCATTCTCCTGGCAAAAATGACTGCTTGGATGGGCACACGCTTCACTGAGTAAAAAAATAGTTGGATGGCCAGGCCCAGAGAGTTGTGGTGAATGGAGTTAAATCCAGTTGGCGGCCGGTCACGAGTGGTGTCTCCCAGGGCTCAGTTTTGGGGCCACTCCTGTTTAACATCTTTATTGATGATCTAGACGAGGGGATTGAGTGCACCCTCAGTCAGTTTGCAGGTGACCCCAAGCTGGGTGGGAGTGTTGATCTGCTCGAGGGTAGGGAGGCTCTGCAGAGAGACCTGGACAGGCTGGAGCCATGGGCTGAGGCCAACTGGAGGAGTTTCAATAAGGCCAAATGCCGGGGGCTGCCCTTGGGCCACAACAACCCCCAGCAGCGCTACAGGCTTGGGGAGGAGTGGCTGGAGAGCTGCCAGTCAGAGAGGGACCTGGGGGGTTGATTGACAGCCGGCTGAACATGAGCCAGCAGTGTGCCCAGGTGGCCAAGAAGGCCAATGGCATCCTGGCTTGTGTCAGCAATAGCATGGCCAGCAGGGACAGGGAAGAGATCTGACCCCTGTCCTCGGCACTGGTGAGGCCGCACCTCGATTCCTGTGTTCAGTTTTGGGCCCCTCACTACAAAAAGGACATTGAATGACTCGAGCGTGTCCAGAGAAGGGCAACGGAGCTGGTGCAGGGTCTGGAGCACAGGTCGTACGAGGAGCGGCTGAGGGAACTGGGGGTGTTTAGTCTGGAGAAGAGGAGGCTGAGGGGAGACCTCATCGCCCTCTACAGCTCCCTGAAAGGAGGGTGCAGAGAGCTGGGGATGAGTCTCTTTAACCAAGTAATAAGCGATAGAACAAGGGGGAATGGCCTCAAGTTATGCCAGGGAAGGTTTAGGCTAGATGTCAGGAAGCATTTCTTTCCAGAACTAGTTGTCAGGCGTTGGAATGGGCTGCCCAGGGCGGTGGTGGAGTCCCCATCCCTGGAGGTGTTTAAAAGTCAGGTCGACAGAGTACTGAGGGATCTGGTGTGGTTGGGAACTGTCAGTGCTAGCTTAATGGCTGGACTAAATGATTTTCAAGGTCTTTTCCAATGTAGATGATTCTGTTATTCTGTGATATTAAAACTTAGGCCATTATATAATGAGATCCTCATGCTACAAGACATTACATGTTCCAGAAGTTCCTGGGAGTTTGTGCAGCAGTGGAAAAAATGAATAATTCTTTGCTTGTAAAACACAGAATTTTATATAACGTATAGTTAGGTATCTGGGCAAAGTGAACTAAGAGACTGCTGGTGACTGATATCTCTGATGTCTATAGCAGTGTTTCTCCAGGCTAAGATTGTCTGTGAAGGATATCCCAAAGTATTAGTAATTTGTTCCACTTTATCATGGTCATGTCTATGTGACTGCAGTGTTTGATTCAATGCTCTTCTCAAATGGTTTTCTGTTAGAAGACTGTAACAGCATCTTGCCTTTCTTCTTCTTTGTATTTTTTCACACATTTATCTGTACTCCCTGCCACGGTCCGAAATACTCTCTCCCACCTCAGCTACTCAGATCCCCATTTCACTCTAGTCTGTAGCTGAAAATGCTTCCCCCTGCCTGGCTTGTCACATCCTGGAGGTCCAGGTCTTCCAAAACTGTAAGCCTGACAGCAAAGAACTACCACAGTATCTAGGAATAAGTCTTCCCAGGAACAGAGCAGGAGATATGGCATCAGTGAAGATGGGGGCAGGAGAAATCTTTGTCCCAAATGTGACCATAAGGCTAAATATGGCCATCTGCCTGAGCCCTTCTCCAAGAACTGTTGGGCTCAGTTCCTTTTCTCCCTTTGCCTTCCTTTGTCTTTCTGACTGTCATTGAAAGTCCTGAAAATATACACTGCTGTCTGTATTGTGTGTTCATGCCAAGGTGCTGGCAACAGAGGGCTTCAGAGGTAACCTCTGTGAGAAGCCTTCAAGGGCTGCCCTTGACAGACACAGCCAGTCCCAGATGGCTCAAACAGTCCAACCACAAGACACTATTTATCACATCAGCCAAGCCAGTGGCGCCTCTGGAAAATGTATTTAAGAAAAGGCAAAACACCACACAGGCAAAGGAGGAGGACAACAAAAGAATGAGAAAGAGCAATGTGAACAACAAGGTCAGAGAAGAAGGAATGGGAGAAGGTGATCCAGGCACATATTCCCCTGCAGCCCATGGAGGATGATACTGGAGCAGATATCCATGCTGCAGCTCATGAAGGACCCCACACTCTGGAGCAAGTGGATATACCCTGAAGCAATTAGAGTCCATGGAGGTCTCACAATACAGCATGTTTTTCCTGAAGGACTTGCAGCCTGGGAAGGGCTGATGCAGAAGCAAGGGAAAAGTGTGTGGAGGAAAGAGCAGCAGAGAGAAGCTGTTATGGACTGATCACAAACTGTATTCCTCACACCCCTGTACTGCTCAGGGTGGGGAGGAGGTAGAAGCATCATAGTGAAGCTGATCTTGGGAAAAAGAGGGAAGTGTT
This sequence comes from Athene noctua, assembly GCF_965140245.1. NCBI lineage: Eukaryota > Metazoa > Chordata > Aves > Strigiformes > Strigidae > Athene > Athene noctua. The sequence goes on along the minus strand of NC_134037.1, from coordinate 248,672,932 downwards.
TTTAGTTTTGTCCCTGTTTCTCACCATCCTATTCTATTGTTAACTGGCAATAAATTAAATTTATTTTCTCCAGGTTGAGTCCTTTTTCCCACGGCAGTAACTAGTAAGTGTCTTCATCTGTCTTCATCTCAACCCATAAACTTTTTCATCCTATTTTCTCCCCCTGTCCTGTCAAGAAGGGGAGGGAGTGAGCAGCTGGGTTGGACTTTGGCCCTTAAACAAGGTTAACCCACCACAACTGTGAATATGGCTCACTTGACTATGACTCTTGTGGCCAAACTATGGGCCCTACAATAATAGAAAAAATATTCTACAGCAGCATAAGATTTGTTATCTGCATCACTTTTTGAAGACTGCATATGCAGGGCAATCATAGCAAATTCTGAGCATCCATTTACTTTAATGGAGTTAAGTGCTTTGCATTGGTCAGTGGCTTTCAGTAAGACCTGTTCCAGTTCAACATAAAACAATTAAAGTGTTAGTCTGAACTATAACAGAAACACAGATAGAATAACTAAAGATAGCATAAGCATGTGTGACATAGGGTCCCTTATATCGCTCACGGTCTGCTAGGATAGGATTAACTTCACTAAAATTCACACTTCCGTACTTATAGCCAAGTTATGCCCAAGACTCACTTCGTAGTCAGTAGAGAAAAAAAGCCCTTCCAAGATATGATTAATTTCCTCCTAAATCAATGTCTGAAGTAGGTCAAATGAATGACCCCTAAACCATCTGTTTCTCTCCACTGGCTAAATAGGAAGCCTACTTCAGAAGGTGAGAAATTTGGATTGTACACACCAAAAAGAGATGAGGTTTGTCTCACCTCTAACAACTGGTTGGTCCATTCTGTGCTGCTTTACCAATGCTTCTAACAGATGCATAATGCAATGCATTCTCTAGCACATCCCACAAAAATGAGCATTTGTACTATGCTAGGTTATGAAAGATGTGGTCCACTGAAAAGTTTTGCAAAAAATAAAACAGAATTCAGATTTTATCGTTTGACTCACAAAACACTCAATGGTCTGTGAAGACAACCAGCACACCTATTGAGGCATTTAGTATAAGTAGGACAGCAAAATACAGAAGTATTGATCAGCAGTAGGGGAAAATACATTCAGATGTCACACACGGACTGAGAAACCCCAGCTTGGTACCACAGAAATACAAGACATCAGCTTTGCAGACCATACCAGATAATTGAAACTGAGAGATCAGGCGTTCCTAATGTGATTGAGTGACCTGATTTCATGGTTTTTAAAAAGTAATTCAGTTGAGTCAAAATAAGATTTGAGTGGTTTGGGTACCTTATGCATCACAGGTCAGTAACTCATCACTCATGAGAGGTGCCTCAACCCTGAATTGTACGGGATTTGAATCGGGTTTCAACTCTGAGCAAGGACTTTGTTTCAAAGTGAATTCAAAACTCTTTCCTTTGCATTCTTTTTGTCCTTGGGTGACAGACTGGGGAAAGGCAGCTTTCCACTTAGCATAGTCGAGTCTAATCCACTGAGGCCTACACTGCACCTGTCCTAGTGTTACTTCAACACCTCCAAGTAGTATGTGTTGCAACATGACTAATATTTACCATGACAGATCTTTTTATGATAACATTCCTGTGTTAAACCAGTATCTTTTCTCAACAAATTCTCAGTAACATGAGGATGCCACACCTGGCTTTGCAAGACATTATTTTTATGCACCTCCTTTATATGCATTGACATTTCTGGGAGAGGTGTGGCTTGAAAAATCAGACAGAGGTCAAGGAAAGAACATCATAGATATTCAATTGTCAAAGAATGTAAGGCTCTGAGTCTCATCTAGACAGTATTCTATTCCTGTACATTACTTGCATTGTACTATCTGATCAGGAATCTCACTGATTCAAGTAATAATAAAAAGAATCATAAAAAGACCGCAAATGAGATTCCACTATGAAGGAATTAAAAGAGCGCCATGCCAGCTCTTGTGAGATGTGTCTACCCCCGAGACATCTGAATCATAAAGAATTGGCTTAGATGCTTTGGTAAAACTTAAATTCTACCCTGACTTGGAGAATTTATCTAGATATTTGTAAGATACCAGTATTGTCTTATCGTCATTGACTTAGATTTATGATTTTCTGACAATATGAGGGGTTTTTTTAAAAAAATCTTTATAATGAATGACTGGAGAAAATATTTAATAAATATTACTCTGGATTTGATGCGATATATGGTAATATTTCAATCAATAAAATCAGAGTAGCAGAAATAAGCATCTTTGTGTGAATCCATAGGGAATTCCATGGCTAATAGATATTTTCTAGGAGAAAACAGGTAAGACAGTGAAACGTTTTCCTGTGATGGCCTGAGGTGAAACTTCCCAGAGACAGATCACAGAACATCCCAGCTGTGCACTTGACAACAACTGACCTTGTGGTGAGGTCTGCGTGGAGCCCATGTACCACAGGCTGACCTCTGCCTCCTGCCTCATCCCACTCACTCAAGGACATGGCTTTTGCCTCACACCCCACGTGCATTCACACTGCTCTGGGATTGGCTGTTTTCCATGTTTTGAAAGTGTCATACCCACATGATGAGTGTCAGAGCAGCCTCTGACTTGGCACTTCACTTCCTTCCCCTAAGGAAGGTACAGGTACACTTTCCACAGGACTGGGTATAAAGAAGACTATATTATTATCTATAGACATATATGAAGATCTAGACATTTAGTGGAGTAAGGACAATAAGGAAAAGGCTGAGGAGGTTTCCCCCAAGAGAATACACAAAGCAGAAGACCCAGCCAATGGCTCATGAATCAGAACATTTTATTTCAAGGTGAGTTTCAGACAGGGTGGGTGGCACAGAGCTCCCCTTGTCCGTGGCTGTGGGGAGCCTCCAGCTGCCTGTGGGACCATGGCGCCGTCCAGACTGGGGCTGCGGGTGCTTCCTTGTCCTTAGGTCAGTGTCCTGTCCCAAGGTCTTTGTTGAAAGCTGAAGACATCTCTGGCTGAGTGGCTGTGGAGGGAGGGGACGGGAGTGCACCATGGTCTCGTCCTGTCCCTGTCTGGTCCTGTGGCTGCAGAAGGCAGCATAATATCAACAAACAAAGGAAACAGCCACCCTGGCTGAACCATGGGCATCCCCTGCCCAGGACTCTGCCAGCCTGAGGCCAAGGCTGTCAGTCCCACATCTCCCTGGCAGCCAGGAGACACCCATTCCATGGTGGCATGGGCCACCACCGCTCAAGCACCCACTCTGACAGTGCCTCTGCATCACTAGGTGTGTGCCAAGAGCTGGTGTCATTTTTGATTCCTTAACTTTTAGTTGGTGTGCTTGTAGAAGGTAGCAAATATCTCCAGCTGTGTGGCTGAGGACTGGAGGGCGCCAAGGTCTGGTCCTGTCCCTGTCTGAGCCTGCAGCTGCAAAAGGCAGGATCATATCAGCAAACAAAGGAAACAGCCCCCCTGGCTCCTAATGGGCAACCCCTGCCCAGGGCTCTGCCAGGGTCTTGATTCCTTTGTCTCAGCATCCTTGTAGAAGTTAGAAAATCTCTCTGGGTCTGTGACTGAGGTCCTGTTCTGGTCCTGTCCTTGTGCCAGGTGCCACGGTCTGGTCCAGTCCTTGGGTGAGCCTCTGGCTCTGCAAGACAAAGGAGGAGCAGCCACCGTCCGTCATGCCACGGGCAGCCCCTGCCGCCCTGCCTGGGCCCAGCAGCCCTGCCCTCCCCTCCCTGACCCCTTGCCTCAGCCCCTGCTCACCCAGCTGCTCGCCTCCAGTCCAAGCTGGCTCACCGTGCAGCCCGTTCTCTACCCATCCTGGGTGGCTGTATCACCAATCCCCTGTGACAAGGCCACCACTAACATTCTGCCTGCTGTGACATGGCCACCAAATCACCAGGGGTTCCAGAACTGACGGAAGGCCCAGCCCTCGGCTGCTGATGGAAAAAGGGCTGTTGCTTTTCAGCCTTGTTAAATGCAGTGGGATGAACAAATGCCATAACTCAGGCCCATGGGGAAAATGGGCAACACAGAGATACCATGATCATTCCTGTCTGTGTGGGGACATCCTCTTGACCCGGGGCTGTGGTCACCTCATGGCCCCTCACCATCCCGTCCCACCCCACATCCCCTGGGCTTCCTCCTTACTTCAGTGCCAGGGCAGAGCGAGGTTTAGCTCAGCAGGAGGGTGCACACAAATAAATGTGATGCTTGAACACTGGGGAGCAGTTCAGATGTTTAACACACTGACCTAGTGCCACTAGGGCTGTCCACCAGCCTAATATCCTGTGGATATACATGAAACTGGCAGATAGGACATGGGACCTGGGAAAAATGTATGCCTCTTTAGGTCAGACGGGAAGGATGCACGAGGGCATCTCACATTGCACTAAATACTTATTTCAATCACAGTTGTAACACCTGGAAGTCCACCGGGTCTGGCACGGACAGTTAGCTCACACCCAGCTGCACAGAGCAGGGTTCAGGTGTCTGGAAACGGGCTCCACAGCGTCACTTCATGTGCTGCGAGGAGCCTCCCCTGGCCTGTAGCCACTGCACCAGGACAGGGCAGGGCTGGGGTAAATGCGGCACCGTGCTCGTCTGCTCTGCCTCGGGGTCTCGGGCACTATGGAGAGCTGCAAATGGCACTGGGTATTTATCTGTTAGGAATTGAACACTCCGCACAGATTAATTCACGTGCTTGAAGTGAGGTCTGCAGTGCACTTCAACTACCTTAAGGTATCTGTCCTGATCCCAAGCGTCCACTTCAGCAGCCTCCCATAGATCCTGCGTCATATATGGCAGCTCTGTCTTGGGGAGTCTGAAATATGGTTCTACCTAAGTGTTTAGGCTTTTTAAACACTTTCCTACACTTAAGACTTCTAAAAACAGATACTATGAGAGACTTTATTCTGTGCTCTGGTGGCTGCAATCATCTGAACTCTTTCAGAACTGTGTCAGAATAAGATGAACTCACTCCTAGAAATTATGATTTTCTTTTGTACTTCAGCTCTAGTGATGACCCCATATTCTGCTAAAGAGAGAATTTAATCTTGCGAGTTCTAATTATATGAATGGATGTTGAATTGCTTATTACAGAATTCCTATATTTTAGTATATGTGATATGGTGAAGGGTCTGGAGCACGTCTTATGAGGAGAGGATGAGGGAACTGGGGGTGCTTAGTCTGGAGAAGAGGAGGCTGAGGGGAGACCTCATTGCCCTCTACAGCTACCTGAAAGGAGGGTGCAGAGAGCTGGGGATGAGCCTCATTAACCAAGTAACAAGCAATAAGACAAGAGGAAATGACCTCAAGTTGCACCAGGGAAGGTTTAGACTGGATATTAGGAAGCATTTCTTTACAAAACAGGTTGTGAGGGGTTGGAATGGGCTGCCCAGGGAGGTGGTGGAGTCCCCATCCCTGGAAGTGTTTAAGAGTTGGATTGACATAGCACTTAGCGATATGGTGTAGTTGAGAGTAGTCAGTGTTAAGTTAATGGTTGGGTTGGGTGATCTTCAAGGTCTTTTCCAATGTAAATGATTCTGTGATTCTGTAACTACCAAACTGGCCTGCAGGAAATAATGCTGCACATTGTAGCAAAAATGCAGCTCGATGCAGTATTTCATAGGAAGAAAATACTAATTTACTTTAAAACACAACTGATTTCAGCCCCTAACACTCATGCTTTCATATAAACAAGCACCAAGATGCATGTAAGTACTCTGGCAAATAGTCAGGCACTGACACTTATATCCAGGGATACTATCCAGGAGTTCTTGTATTGACATGGAGGACAAGCAGCACCAGCTTTCAAATCTATCCCCACACTTACTGGGTTCTTTATAGGAGGGTGTCAGTTATGGATGAGTATCATTGATGCATCAGGAGCCAACACTGATTAATCTTTTGGTCCTGTCCCACCTCAGTGAGTCACCAGGATTTATTCACTGTCTCTGTTTCTAGTTGTCCTGAGGAAGAGCAGGTAGATGTATGCTAGGACCTTGATGACCTGCTACTGTAGATGTCAGCCTTATTATAGTCTTCGTTCTGTTGGTATTTTGCACCCTTGTGTTCACATGTTTTATAAACATTTTTATTACAATTTTCTACATCCCTAGAAGATTCCTGGACTTTATTTTTTCTAATGGATTACAGGCATTTTTGTATGAGTTAGGGAAAAAAAAAAAAAAAAAAAGGAAGGGAGAAAAAAAAAAAGGGGCAAAAAATACACCAGCTACCTTTTATGATTCATGATATTCTTCTCAGTAGTCTCCAAAGATTCAGGCGTTGCCCATTAGTATTTAAATGATATCGTAATAATTATAAAATGTTCCACGTTCCTGGACCAGAATTAAAAATGAAGACTACATCTCTCTTTCTTTTATGCAATTTTTTAATCTATGAATTCTAATCTGATCCAGTCTTCATGTTCTGTTTATTTTATTGGATGAGGATAAGATGGTGTGCCTTTCCACTTCCTTATTCTCCATCATTCACTTTACATTATCCCTTTTCAACCAAACTGGAAAAAAAGTTTGAGAGGAAGGGAAAGAGAGACTTGCCACTGATAGGACAGGCAGAAGGAAAACTGTCAAGTAGATGAAAAAGTATTTATTTCACTTTTACATAATATTTTAAATGTTATTCTGGGGATTGTCATGCAGCATTTATACGTCAGAGTGGCAGCTGCATCTCTCCTGAGAGTAGCAGCATAGTGAGAGTTAGTAAGTTCAGTTCCATGAATCCCCTTTATGACAAGGTCAGATTGTTGAACAGGAAACTGATCTGTGTACAAATAAGGCAGGCATCTCTACAGAGTTCATATTAATAATAAGACATTTTCTGCGTTATGCTATCAGAGAGCATGTTTCATACCATGTTGAACACTGAAATGTACAAAAACCACACAAGTTTTGTATCTTCAGTCTTATATAGTTACCAACAGCTGGAGAAAAAATATTGCATGACAGGAGAAAAAAATTATATTAAAATACTTCAGCATCAGACCATTAAGATAATTTGGGAAGCTGTTTCAGAACCATTGGAATGATCACAAAAATCTGCCAATACGTGTAAGAATGTGAGCCTTCCAAGACAGATTAAATCACCAACAAGCAGCCTTTCAGGACTTTCTATTGGTTGGGATTATTGTCTTCCATAGCATTCCTAGCATGACACACAGTTCCAGATCCTACTGTTCACACAAAAATAAAGCACATTATTGTGACAAGCATTATTAATGATGCCACAGTAATGCGCCTGTCACAATAACTTGTCACAGTAATGATGCAATTGCCCTAAACTGGCACATCCCCACTCTGCTACAGCAGCGTGTACATTAATGATATCACATCTGAACCTGAAATAATGACTTGAAAGAATTTTTAAAAGTCATCTTATAGATCTTCAAAATGAACAACTCATATTTTTGTATAGGACAAATCTATTCATCTGGCATCACCAGCAGGTATAAATCTTCAAATAATTAAATTGCTCCCCAGAGAACTCCTTCTCCGTCACATTCTCTTTGCAAGTGACCTTTCACCCAAACTGTTTATTCTGTTCCCATTTCCTGTGTCCTTCATTTGTAAGCGGTATAATACCACTCATAGCACCTTCTACAGCAGGATCTAACCATACCTTTGTTAAGTAATTTAGTTTTACAAAAGTGAAGAACCCTTGCAAAGTGGAGAAACCTTAACATCCTTCATTTTTCGAAGGTGGAATCTGTGGTGCAAACAGTCTAACTACAGCCTTTTTATTGAAAAGCTCTGTCTCTGAAATCAAGAACAATCAAAGCTCAGCAAATTTTACAGTTAGAGCAATGGAAGGAACTGAGAAGAGAGAATGCCCTCATCATAAGACTTGCAGAAGTCTTTTTTTTTTTTTTCACAGCATTCAATTTCCATGTTACTCTAGAATAACTTTGTTTTAAAAGTAATCAGTTATGCAATATGTAATGAAGGATAGGATGTTCACAGTGAAACACAAAATATGTGAATAAGAATGCCTTGATATTATGGAGTTAGATGTGTTTAGAAACAAAGAAAATACTACCCAGGTAATAATTTATATTTTAATATTTATACCACTAAGATGCTCATTACCAGAATAACTAAGTGGTGCTTAAGTTCTTTTCCTATCTGAGTTAAGCCCCAACGAATGGTGAAGTTCTGAGTGCTCTGGGTAGCATCATGCTCCCCCAAGTCTGATCTGGATTTTCTATAAGGACCATTAACTACATCATGGAGTGAGTATTGAGACCACCCAGGCCTTGATTCATTTAGGGGAAGATATAATCTGAAATCCAGCTACTCGGGGAAAGTGATACCTAGCACATCATTTTGGAATAAGCTCTGCTGAAAGTAACCTAAATTCAGTATTGTTTGTTGCTCGTGACAAAGTGTTGAATTCTTTGCTGACAGAAGATAGAAGAAAGGAAACACTCTGAGACAAAGGCAGCAGGTAGAGGTTTTACAAGAAATACATGACTCCCTCCCCTCCTCTCATCAGGCAGGAGGAGGGCATGTGGGGGACAGGGGGGAATGGAGAAAGGTCCTTCCTTGGAAAGACAATGAAAACCTTCTTGGCCCTCCTCACCTTCCCAGTTGTCATTATACAATAGGTACAAGGCTTTGGAACTAGACGGCCAGCCAAATGAAGATGGAAACAAGGACCCATCTAGTGAGTCATCCACAGCTTGCCCCTCAGCCCCAAGACTTGCAACTTCTTCAAATAAAAAGAAAAGAAGGGTAATTATAGTGGGTGATTCTATTGTGAGGGGTATGGAGGGGCCCCATATGTCGACCAGACCCATACCATAAAGAGGTCTGCTGCCTCCCTGGGGCTCGGGTCAGAGATATTAAAAGGAAGTTCACCGCTCAGTTGCAGCCCTCTGATTACTACCCCTTATAGGTTATCTGGGCAGGTAATGATGAGGTGGTAGAGAGAAGTATTCAGTCGCTCAAAAAGGACTTCAGAGAACTGGGGCGGGCTAATTGAGGACTCAGGAGCTCAGGTTGTGTTTTCATCAGTCCCTCAAGTGGAAGGGAAAACCGTATCTGGTTGAGGGTGGAAAACATATCTGATTAATAGTGTCTCAGAGACTGCTGCCACCGTAGGAATTTTGGGTTCTTTGACCATGGCGAGGTTTATAAGGCACCTGGTCTGCTGGCGATAAATGAGACAGGTGGGATGCAGCTGTACCAGAGGGGGAAAAAGATTCTGGGGCTGGAGTTAGCAGGGCTTATTGACAGGGCTTTAAAATAGATATGAGGGGGGACAGTGAGATAACTGGGCATGTTAGGAACAAGCTCAAGGGAAGCATGCCAAAATTTGAAGGATAGTGGACTGGTAAGGGCTCTCCCTCTGCCACTTCATCTGAGAGAAGGGAAAGATGTTTAGGAACTGTGGAAGCACCTGAAAAGGGTCTGGTAAGGAATGGGCACCACACTCACAGAAAGGACTTGGATTCACTAACTCATCTCAAGAGCATGTATACCAAAGCATGCAGTATGAGCAACAAACAGGGGGAGCTTGAGGCTGTGATGCAGCATGAGAACTGTGACATAGTAGCTATAACAGAAACGTGGTGGGATGCCTCACATGACTAGAGTGCTGCAATCGATGGCTACAAGCTCTTCAGGAGGGATAGACAGGGAAGGAGAGGTGGTGGAGTAGCCCTGTATGTAAGAGAATGCTATGACAGCTCAGAAATCAAGTATAGTGATAATGGGGTTGAGCATGTGTGGATTAAGTTAAGGGCCAATAAAGCAGAACTTGCTGTGGGAGTCTGCTATAGACCCCCCAACCAAAGTAGTGAGGTGGATGAAGCTTTCTCTAAACAGTTGGAGGAAATCTCGTGGTCACTTGCCATTGTTCTTGTGGAGGACTTTAACTTCCCAGATACCTGCTGGGAACACAACACAGCAGAGAAGGAACAATCCAGGAGGTTCCTGGAATGTGTGGAGGGTAACTTCCTCACACAGCTGGTGAGTGAGCCGACCAGGGAAGGTGCCCTCCTGGACCTGCTTCTTGTGAACAGGGAAGAGCTTGTGGGGGAGGTAAAGGCTGGAGGCTGTCTAGGGTGCAGCAATCATTAGATGATGGAGTTTTTGATCCTTGAAGAAACAAAGAGAGGGGTTAGTAAAGCTGCCACCTTAGACTTCCAGAGGGCAAACTTTGACCTGTTCAGAAGACTGATTAACAAAATCTCTTGGGAGGCTGCCTTGAAGGAAATGGGAGTCCAGGAAGGCTGGACATGCTTCAAGAGAGAAGTCTTAAAGGCACAGGAGAGGCTGTTCCCGTGTGCTGGAAAACAAGCAGGCGGGGAAGGAGACCAGCCTGGCTGAACAGGGACCTTTGGCTGGATCTCAAGAACAAAAGGAGAATCTATTGCCTTTGGAAGAGGGGGCAGGTCTCTCATGAAGACTATAAAGATGTAGTGAAGATATGCAGGGACAACATTAGGAGAGCAAAAGCACAGCTAGAGCTCAACTTGGCTACAGCTGTTAAATATCCTTAACAGATACATACAAAAGTGTTTCTATAAATTCATTAACAGCAAAAGGACGATTAGGGAAAATCTCCCTCCTTTACTGGATGCAGAATGAAACATGGTAACTAAGGATGAGGAAAAGGCTGAGGTGCTCAACGCCTACTTTTCCTCAGTCTGTAGCAGTGGAACTGGCTGTTCCCTGGACACCCAGCCTCATGAGCTGGGAGATGGGGAGGGGACGCAGATTGAGGTCAGCACAGTTGAAGAGGAGGTGGTCAGAGACCTGCTGCACCACTTGGATGCACACAAGTCTGTGGGACCAGATGGGTTACACCTAAGGGTGCTGAAAGAGTTGGCAGATGTGCTCGCCAAGCCGCTGTCCATGATTTGCCTGAAGCCATGGCTAACTGTGGAGGTCCCACTGGACTGGAGGGTGGCAAATGTGACACCCATCTACAAGAAAGGCAGGAAGGATGATCCAGGAAACTATAGACCTGTCAGTCTGTAGTTTGGTGCCAGGCAAGGTCATGGAGCAGGTCATCTCGGGTGCCATTAGAAGTCATATGGACAACCAGGGGATCAGGCCCAGTCAGCACGGGTTTATGAATGGCAGATCCTGCCTGACAAACCTGATCTCCTTCTATGACAAGGCAACCTGCTTATTGGATGAGGGAAAGGCTGTGGATGTTGTTTATCTTGACCTTAGCAAGGTCTTTGACACGGTTTTCCACAGCATTCTCCTGGCAAAAATGGCTGCTCATGGCTTGGATGGGCACACGCTTTGCTGGGTAAAAAAAACAGTTGGATGACCAGGCGCAAAGAGTTGTGGTGAACGGAGTTAAGTTTGGTTGGTGGCTGGTCATGAGCTCCATTTTGGGGCCACGCTTGTTTAACATCTTTATTGATGATCTAGACGAGGGGATCGAGTGCACCCTCAGTCAGTTTGCAGATGACACCCAGTTTGGTGGGAGTGTTGATCTGCTCGAGGGTAGGGAGGCTCTGCAGAGAGACCTGGACAGGCTGGAGCCATGGGCTGAGGCCAACTGGAGGAGTTTCAATAAGGCCAAATGCCGGGGGCTGCCCTTGGGCCACAACAACCCCCAGCAGCGCTACAGGCTTGGGGAGGAGTGGCTGGAGAGCTGCCAGTAAGAGAGGGACCTGGGGGTGTTGATGACAGCCGGCTGAACAGGAGCCAGCAGTGTGCCCAGGTGGCCAAGAAGGCCAGTGGCATCCTGGCTTGTGTCAGCAATGGCGTGGCCAGCAGGGACAGGGAAGGGATCTGACCCCTGTCCTCAGCACTGGTGAGGCCGCCCCTCGATTCCTGTGTTCAGTTTTGGGCCCCTCACTACAAAAAGGACATTGAATGACTCGAGCGTGTCCAGAGAAGGGCAACGGAGCTGGTGCAGGGTCTGGAGCACAGGTTGTACGAGGAGCGGCTGAGGGAACTGGGGGTGTTTAGTCTGGAGAAGAGGAGGCTGAGGGGAGACCTCATCGCCCTCTACAGCTCCCTGGAAGGAGGGTGCAGAGAGCTGGGGATGAGCCTCTTTAACCGTGTAATAAGTGACAGCACAAGAGGGTATAGCCTCAAGTTGTGCCAGAAAGGTTTAGACAAGATATTAGGAAGCATTTCTTTCCAGAAGGGGTTGTGAGGTGTTGGAATGGGCTGCCCAGGGAGGTGGTGGAGTCCCCATCCCTGGAGGTGTTTAAGAGTCGGGTCGACATAGTGCTGAGGGATCTGGTGTAGTTGGGAACTGTCAGTGTTAGGTCAATGGTTGGACTGGATGATCTTCAAGGTCTTTTCCAACCTAGACGATTCTGATTCTGTGAAAATATTTGTATCATATGACTTTCAATAGTCCCTACATAACCTATTTTCTTCATGCCTTAGCTGTTCTAAAGAGAGAAATTTAGACTGGGTGAGTGAGTTGTATAAGGCTAAATTATTCAGAAGGATAACTTCACAAACAGAGTTACACCCTGTCCCATTGAGACTTGTGAATTTTTCAAGTGGCTTCCATAGCAAACCAGGATTTCAACCAAAGTGTTTTTGATTATATTTTACTGACAATGATAACTTACAAAGCAGCACTATGGCTACTCACCAAAAAGACAGAGTACAACTTCAGGACATACAGCAGATCATGGAAAGATGTATCCTTGCTCTTAAGAAAGGATACAAACCAAACATACTAATAAAAGACCAAATACAGGTGAAGGACATAAAGAAAACCAGGAACAAGTAGTGTTTTGGCACAGCAGATGTAATACATAATATTCTCATGTCAGAATGAGGAATAGTTAAGTACATTAAGGACTGCAATTAAAAAAATTATGGGAAAATAAACTGCTCCCATTTATATGAAGTGCATAGCTATGTTTTATCCAGAATAATTATGTTAATAATATCATGCTTATGCCTTTGTCTTGTAATGAAGTGTGGGTGATTGTGAAAATGGATCTACTGTAATGATTGCATATATTATTATCTGGAAATGAAGGATGAGATTCACCTCACTTAGCTTCACATGAGTTGGGTATCAAGTCTAAATTCATTATGTAGGCTCCTTTTGGAGTCAACTGTCAGATAAACATTTTCCAATTTAAGATGTCTAAAACAGTCAAGATTAATAGCCTTTGGACTTGCCTGTCCGTTACCATTGATTATAGAAAGAACTGGAAGACTAACTTACTAGATACACAACTTTCACATAGCCAAAGTTAGGTGATACTAATTCTACCTTAATAGGTAGAATTAAATCTTGAGATTAAGTCTTTGAAGTCTAGAACTGCTATTACATTTACATATAAACACATGCTTAAATGTTTTACAAGATCTCAACTAGGCACTTGTCAGGAATAAAACTTTAGCAGATAGTTACAATTTCCTTGCTTCCTTCAAGAATGATAATTTGTGAATAGTTCATTTAATTCAAGTAGCAATTAGCAAAGCATTTTAAGTATCTGGAATTGTGAGAGCAAACCTCATTAAACTGCATAGATTTTGTCAACCTAGTGGACTTCCTCCTAGAAAAAAGCAATGGCATCTGTAACAAATGCTACATTCATGAATGCTGTACCACACTGCTCAACTTTTATAAAATAGCTGAATGTCATCTGCACAACATTCTCATAAAATAGAAATTCAATCAACAGGTTTTCCTTTTCAATGGTACAAGTAGGTTCTGTCAGCTCTGGTGCTCCTTTAAATCTAAGTCAGCCACCTAAAGCAGGGCCACATGGATTCGCTGTTCACTTCTGTAAGTGATTATACCTGCATCAGTTCTGTGACAAGACTGCATTAACTGTGTAATACTAGTTGCTGCAGAGTGTGAACAGAGAAATCTGTGGAAACAGAGATGATAAACTGTGCTAAATAAACCATGACTGCTGCAGTCAAGGCTGCCTTTGGTCAAGATCCTGAAGAGCAAACAATACACTTAATCCATTTACAAAGCTTTGGAAATGAAAATAAATGCTAACAATATCTAACGGCTGGACTTTCTGCATCCAGAGAGGAAAGGTTCATAATTTCGTTCTAATTTGTATTTGTCCTCTAATACAGCCTGGTTGTGCTATTCTTGTGTTTAGATAGTCATATGCTCTTGCTCTTCATCACTCTCCTTCTTTTCTGACTTTTTTACCTCCACTCTATCACACTGGGAGAAGCAGTTTTGGTATTTATATATTTTGTTGATGTGCAGAACTGAAATGGTCATGACTTTCACATGTTTCACATCTGAACTGTCAGAGTCTGGAAAGTAAGAGACACAGATCTGTAGCTTTGCCCCTGGTCAGCTCCTCCTCCTCTGCCCCCACCCCCCCTCACCCATCCACCCCCTCCTTGCTTTTTTTTTTATACTGGCAGAAAAGTGCAAGAAAAAGGACAACACTGTTATGGAATAAAGCCACAATATTTCATCATCTTAAGAGGTGAGGAGCAGAACCAACCTGCAATGTATCTCTGATTCTTAGAAACACAGATGCAGAGTTAGCCTCACTTATTTATTTGGGTCTAAGTAAGCCATAAGGGCTAGCTGTAAAAGCTAGACTTCATATTTTGCCTTTACTCCTGTTAGGCACGTCAGTCTGAGAGACGCCTATTCCAGTAGAGGAGTCAGCAGCCAACACATTGATGTAAGGTATAGATGACAACTTTAGCTAACGAAGTTGTTTTGCTATTGTGACATGTTTGTAAGGAATGTGGGCCTGTGACAATGTTTTGAACTTGTTTGTACAGCAGCTAACACAAGGAAGAGACTATCTGCACAGGATTCCACATAGCCTGAGAAGGAAGTGTAGTAAAAATAATTTACAATTTTGAGTGCATAACATAACCTAAATGCTCTGAAAAAAAGATTTTTTTCCTCATTTTTATCCAGATTAATTTTCTTCCCAGAACAGAATAGCTGACCAGTTAAAAATGTGTGCTAGAAGGATCATTTGACCCCTTATCACCTTTATTGGCATGTTCTTGTAACCTTCTACTTTACTGGTCTTGCTCTTTTAGGGCACTCTGAGTGCTTTGCCACATAGAGGATCAACACAGGAAAGACAGGTGGTATAGGACTTAATGCTTTTTACTGCCTCTTTTGCCTCAGTACCCTCTGTCAAGATAAATGGTTAGCACAGCAGCATCCAGTTCCTCTCCTAAGCTCAACGTACAAGGAAGCCATCACCCTAAGCAAGTACAAAGGATGGCAGCAACAACATATTCATGGGAAGCTCTGTTGCGTGGATTCTGTCTGTGTGTTGGTTTCTTTTTACGTAGTTGCTTAGGCTGGCCACTGCTGTGCACCGCTCAGGTGCTTTACTGGTCTCAGCATGTTCTGCTGTGCAATAACATACTTCTTTTTGATTTTCCTCATTTCTGAAATTCTGCATTTCCAATTTTGCTTGCTCTGCTGCTTTCTAGATTTGTATGTCTTTTTCCAAATTTAATTCACAATGATTTTTAGCAGATGCTCATGTACCTTCCTATTACTTCAGGCCACCTCTAAGAATGTGATCCCATGAATCACAGAGAATTAAACTTCCTTGCTTTTTCAAGGAAATAAAGTTAACTTTTCTTCAAACTACTCAAGCAGTTTCCAGTATTCATGAGTCCAGATTTTTTATTTTAAAGTAAGTGCATGAAATATAAATACAAGATAAAATCTGTGGTCCAGGAACCTTTACACTAATCTGATATATGCAAAAACAAAGGGAGAAAGAAGAGACTATGCAACTCTCAAAAACAAGATTAGTTGTTGACTCCAACTTTTATATTTTCTATTGTCTGCTCTTTCAAAAGATGTATAACACTGGAAAATTACTGTTATTGTTTTTCTTCTGCTTATTTTCCTTTCTTGACTGATACGCACTTTACAGACAAAAAAAGTCCTGAGGAGGGATTTCACTGTCTCAATACAGCATACTCTTTATTCAGTGGAGTTTTCATAATTTAAAAAAAAAAAAATGCATATCAAGTGGTTCAATTATCTTTCTGCAGAGCCTAAAGTGGTCATGCTCTCTCCACCCATATGCCCTCTCAGGTATTATTTCTGGTTGCCTTCACTGACTCTCATTTGTAGTTGTGAAAAAATAATAAAAATATTGTGGACTATTCAAGCCCACTTTACTCTCTGTAAAAGCAGTCTGTCCTTGTACATTCTACATCCCTTGTATAGGCCCTATACATGGCTCACTCTCATGGAGCAAGACATTTCCCACCAGGTTTTTTTCTAACATAAAGCAACTGTTCACATTTAACCATGACATAATGTATCCTATTCATAAAAGACTCCACACATGTGTCTGTATTTTTATTCATCTGGAGAAAGATCAAGAGCGAAACCAAGTATCATATGCAGAGGAAGGCAGAGGTCATCAGACTGCTCTGTGTCCTCTTGAAGAGTCAGACTTGTCAGTAATGTGGAATGATCAACAACGTTGGGCAGGATTGATATCCAAGGGACACTTCACTGTTTTGAAGGATGGAATTACTGGTTTTATGAGCACTTAGCTGACAGATGAGCATCATCCTGCAAGCCTAGTACAGCACCTATACAAAATTCAGATAGAAGCCATAGCAAATTTTGGCTATTATTCATGAGGAAGGAAGAAACATGGTGAGTGTCCTACATGCTCTGATGTTTTGGCACAGAGCTCCAGGCATGGACTAGGGGTCAAACTACCAGTTGTATGGAATAAGAAGTAAGAGGACTGACTTCTTTCCAAAAGTCTCTTTGAAAGAACTTGCTGCCTTTGGGGAACAAATATGAGGAATAACTGCTTTATTGTGATTGGTCTTATCCATCTGCACTTCATCCATTAAAATGCCATGAAGAAGCCACAGAAGCAGAGCTGGACCCTAAGCAAACAAGCTATTTAAAGTAGCAACAAATGCAAATTCTAGCAACATACATGTTGTTGCTCTAGATGTTTCACGATAGTTGTCAAAAAGTAGAAAAAATGTGAGTCTATTAAAGACATCATACTATATTTGGGGTTAATATTTTATAAACTGAGGAACACAAAGCTCATTTAATTTTATAGTTAGGTCAAACAATATGATTTTTCAGTTTTCCTGTGCTACACTTACTAATGGAATCTCCTCAAACAAAGAAGTCTAAGAGGGACTTAATTGCTTAATAATTTGCTATATTCACTTAATGTAGTAATCATTCTTGCCTACCAATTTGCTGCATAGTATTTTCCTGAATTTTTAACTTTATTAATAGAAAATCAATGCAGTAAATTATCAAGATAATTTTCTAATAATTTTTTTTCCTTAGAGAAGTATACAAAGTTTAAAATTACTGTTTGAGAGAAGATTAAAGTTAGCAAATTTTTTCAATTACATTTTTAACAGAAAAGAAACAAACAAAGAGGACAGAATAATACTCATATATGTGATACAGTATGTATGTGGTACTGAAATAGTGATAGACAGTATTAGAGAATAAAAATTCTCTTGTGTTTTTGAATAGCCATAAGCAAAATATACAGAAAAGCCATCAAACTACAGTCTGTTGCTCTAAAATATTGGTGCAGGTTTTTATTAAACTTTGATTTTTTTAAAAATTAAATGAATTATGCGTAATCAAAATGACAGATATATTTCAACTTGATATATTGTAGTTATAACATTATGGAAAATGAATGGTATTATATTTTCTAATTATTTAGTCAAATAGTTAACTCTGGTGGGTCTTAACTAATTTATATTTTTCAGACACCATTGATGTTTCATTCTATTGTTCTAGAAAATTTGTGATGAACATTTCTCAAGGGACCCAGTTCTGTAATTGGCTGCTTCATCTGTGTAAAAGCCAACTGGGCTTCCAGGACTTTGCATGGGTGAATGCAAATCTATTCAAAGGGCAAGGAGCAACATTTACAGATGCCCAGTAATTCTACTGCTGTTTCTGTGTTTGATTCCAGCCTGTTGCTAAGGTGTAAGGTATAGATTTGTCAGCATTTCAGAGCATCAGCCATCCAGTTGACAATGTCTGGTCTCAGCACCACTAAAAAACAAACCCCTTAAAACACATGGTTTTAAAATACTGAAAATGTGGAAACAATCATGACTGCATGAGAAGGGAATAAAGAACAACAGGAGAAAATGCTTTTTTAAGAACTGTATTAAAGAAACAAGAGATAGTAGCCTTGCATAAATTAAAAGAAAACAGGAGCAGAGAGTCTTAGTCCCTTTTACATGGACACCCTTTTACTTTGCTATAGCAGTCCTAAGTAAACATTAATGGAATTATAAAAAATAATTTGAGGTGTTATTAATCTCTTCTTTTAGTCAGTAGTCTCAAACATTGTTATTAAACCAAAATTATCATAGTTTTGTATAGTTTGGGGTTCTTAGTCCTGAAGCTTCAGTTTAAGGTAATATAGTAATCTGCATGTAGGCCTTCTTTAAACGCCATTTGACTAGGGTTCTTCAGGATACTTTTCAGGGCTTAATTTTTCTAGGGAAAATATGTATTTGATTTCCAGAGCAGTTATAAATTTTTTTAAACATAACTCTTAAAAATATGGAAAGATTTTTTTGCTTTTGCAATTAAAAAATGATTTAAAGAAAATCAAGTGGAAGAAATTCTTTCAAAATGGAAATAAATGCATGGCATCATTAGGGTAAAGTTTTCATAAGCAAGCAACAAGTAAATCCATACATAAGTAAAGCTGTTCAGGAAATGTGAAGTTTTGTCACAAAATGTAAATGCAGAAACATGTTTCTGACCATAAAGAGATTTCAGATTGTAAATGTTAACGGATGACATACAGTAATTGCCTGTTTCTCTTCAGATACAGATGACTAGTAAAGGTGTAGATATTATCATATGACTGATGAATATGATATGATATGATGAATTTTGGACTTAGATAAAAGATAAATTAGTAAGGTAAAAATTAAAGCTCTTTTAAGAATTAATACTATTACAATGTTTCAGAAATTAAAGAGGGAATTGGATATATCAAAGTATGTCAGTGTAGATTAGGGCATTAATGTAGCCTTAACAACTATCAACAGTTATAAATTTTCCATCTGTATTTTTGAACCTAATTTTATAGTTTACATTTTCTTCTTGGAGATATGACTGAAATTTCCCCTCCTTAAATAATCATATTATCATTAATAAAGTTAACAGTATCTGAAATAAGCACAGTCGTGCATGTATGTGTACTTATTTGTGTGTACATATATTTTTCATTGTGCACTACTTGATTTAACAGAGACTCTCATTCTCCAATTCTTTTTCTTCTTGAAAGGCAGCAGCTATATTCTACTGCTTTTAACTTTGCACAACTCTCAAATTTAGCACTGCTTCTGCTACAAGTTGACTTCTTTGATTTCAAACCTCTGACATTCCCAATGTACCTTAACAAATTACAGGGAACACATATGCAACATTTTCCTCAGCTTTAAAACTTTTAAGTTGACTTTTTTAAAGACACTTATCTTTGTTAATGTTTCAGAGAAAATATTGTCTAAAAAAAATTAACTACATCTTTATATTATTATACTTTATTTTCATTCTGACATGCTGTATTTATAACTCTGTCTCAGTTGTTTGTTTTTTTTTTCAAATATTCTATGGTGTTCACTCAAGGAAAAGTTATCCATCCTAAAATTCACTAATAAATAGGTATACCCATGAGTATCTGAGCTCACTCGGAGCTCACGTGTGAGGGATCCCATGGGAACCTTCCATGGAGGATAAAGGAATTAGCGAGTGCTGGGATTTTTTCAAGAACACTCTCCTTGAAGCAAAAAACCAAGTTCATCCCCTTTAAAGGTAAGGGAAGTAGGTGGAGCAAGAGAACCCCTCTGGCTTAACTGTGAGTTTCTGAGTCTGCTGAAAACCAAAAGAGAAGCATACCAGAAAGTGAACGAATACCTATTGAGTTCTACAAGGGCATTTCCAGGGCATGCAGAGATGCAATTAGAAAAGCAAAAGATCATCTCGAATTGAAATTGGCCAGAGATATCAAAACCTATGAATAGGGGTCTTCACATATGTAAACAACAAACAGAAACAGAAGGAAAATAATGACCTGTTGTTAAACAAGAGAAGTGTATTAGTCACCAACACAGAAAAGGTGGGGGATCTCAACACTTTCTTGACCTTTACTAGGACTGTTGGGCCCCAGGTCTTGGGAACAAAAATCCAGGTGGATGCAAGCATAGAGCCACCATCAGTGAAGGAAGAGTTGGTATGTGAACTATTACAGGAGCTTAACACCTACAAATTGATGGGTCCTGATGTTATCCACTGAAGGTGTTAAGAGAGCTGGCTGATGTTGTTGTGAGGCCACTCTCCATAATCGCTGAGAAGTCATGGAGATCGGGGGATGTCCCAGAAGACTGGAAGGCGGCTAATGTCACCTCATCTACAAGAAGGGCTTAAAGGAGGATCCAGGAAATTATAGGCCCATCACTCTTACCTCAATCCCTGGGAAAGTTATAAAACAAACCCTCCTGGGGGCTATCCCAAGTCAAATGAAGTATGTGATAGGGAAAAGTCGGCATTGATTCACCAAGGACAAATCATGCTTGACAAACGGCAAAGTAACCTTCGCGGTTGATGTGGGGCAAGCAGTGGACACTGTCTTGTGGACCTGAATTTCTCCAAAACATTTGATACAGTTACCCTCAGTCTCCTCCTAAAGGAACTGATGAGTTATGGTCTTGATAAGTGGTCTGTGCAATGGGTGGGGAACGGGCTGACAGGCCACATCCAGAGGGTGGTGGTAAATAGCTCTTTTCAAACTGACAACCTGTCACAGGTGGGGTTCCCCAGGAAGGGATATTGTGCCCAACACTGTTTAATATGTCATAAGTGATCTGCATGATGGGATCAAGTGTACCCTGATGAAGTTTGCTTATGATATCAAACTGAGCAGGGATGCAGACACTTGGGAAGGGAGAGCCATCCTGCAGGAAAATCTGCATATGCTGGAAGAGTGGGCTAACAAGAATTTTATAAAGTTCAACAATGACAAGTGTAAGGTCTTGCACCGGGAAAAAGATAATCCAGGAGTGTCGCACAGGCTGGGATCTACCCAGCTGGGGGACAGCTCTTTGGAAAGGGGCCTGGGGGTCCCGGTGGACAACAAGTTCAATATGAGTGACCAGTGTGCTGCAGCAGCAAAGAAAGCCAACAGGATGCTGGACTGCATCAACAAGGACATCACCAGCAGAGAGAAAGAAGTCATTATCCCACTCCACTCAGCATTTGTCAGGCCAAACTAGTTTTGGTCCCCACTGTACAAAAAAGTTGTGGACAGTCTAGAGAGGGTCCAGAGAAGGGCCACAAAGATGATCAAGAGACTGGGAAGCCTGCCATATGAGGAAAGTCTGAGACAAGTGGGTTTGTCCAGCCTTGAGAAGAGAAAGCTCTGGGGAGACCTTATCACCTTGTTCCAGTATTTAAAGGGTGGCTACAAAGAAGGAACTCCCTTTTTACAAGGAGCCACATGGAAAACATCAGGGGTAATGGGTACAAGTTATTCCTGGGGAGATTCTGATTGGACACAGGAGGAAAATTTTTCACATTGAAAAAAAATCAGCTATTGGAATAATCTCCCAGGGAACTGGTGGATTCCCCAAACTTGGACACCTTTAAGATTCAGCTGGAAGACTGCTGGGCCATCTTGTCTAGACTGTGCTTTTTCCTAGATAGATTGGACCAAATGATCCTTGAGGTCCCTTCTAACATGGTATTTTGTGATTCTAAAGAATTATACGCAGTTTCACAGACCAGGCTTCTGAAAACTATACAGGAAAATAACTGTGCATCTACAGTGCTCAAAAGCCCTTTGCATGCAATGAAAGCAAAGAATCCAATAACAGACTAGCACATGAAAGACTGTGTCCAACTCCATTTTACAGCAAGATGAAGCTACTCTTGACAGTCTTTTTTTCAGCCTTCTGCCAAAAAGACAGGAAATCTAGTAAAGAATTTAACTTCTTAAATTAAAATCAAAGGTAGGAATTGCAAGGCAGCTCACACAGGCACATTTAGAGAAATTCAGCTGATCAGTGTAGAAAGCTACAGTTCTGAAGACAGAACCCTTGGCAGCATCTACACCAGCCAAGACACAGGCTGAAGGGCCAGACGCCTTTCATCCATACTGCTAACCATAATGCTCATTGCCAGGCTTCGTTTAGGTCATTCCTTGTTCCTGTAAAAACACAATTTATTTATACTAAGATATTAATATTATGCTTTTTCTTAATCAGCCATGTAATTAACCTACTAGACCTGTAAAATGAACAATAAGGTACAGAAGGAAATGTGCTTGTTTCTGACATTAATTCCTATATGTTATATGCAATATCATACTCCTAATTCCCTGCAAAATTGACAGCTGTCATCAATTTATAGTTGGTTGGTTACATTTGCAGTGAAGCTTGAGACAATGGCTGCTTTCATGAACTCTGTACTCATATGTTAGTGCATGTTTCAGTCGAGTTTAACACTGTTAGACATTGCGATTATGCTTCAAAAAATGCAAAAGTGAGTTTCAGATGTTACTGAGTTTTGATATTCAGGAAGCAACAGTTATCCGTGCTCATCAAAACTTAGGGTTTTTTTAATGAATAAGAATAAATCAATCTGGTCAACTGGGATACCTCATTAGAGGAAGTTTTGTTTAAATATCTGAAGCATTGACATATGATTATGATGCACAGGGTAGGAAGTTAGGTTTAGAAATCTTTGCACTATTTTCCCATATCCTGATTAAAATTTACCTCTCTAGTAATCTCAAAACTCATGTTATTCATTATACTAAAGGTCACATTCATTAAACACAAGAAGTACAGTGAAGAAGGCAAATTCATCTGCAGTGTTCCATCTCTTACTGTGTAACCAACTGTCATAATGTTTAACAACTGCATTTTTTACAAATTGCCACAAAACTTTGGTTCCTATCATACATTAAATATGAACTGTGTTCAGGACAGGCTTCAAATAAAACACTGTTTTCACTGTTAAGGTGTGATTAAGAAGGTACAAACCCTTTCAGTCTTATCAGAACAATACAAGTTGTATGCATACAATTTTTTCCATACTTTTTACAGTAATGTAACTGCATCCATTCATATGAAAGGGAGGTGTGCCTTTTTAGGTATATTAGCACCAAACATATCCCTCACCAAAATATTTTATCCTGAATGAAATTTCTGTTAACCAAGTGATAAAAGAATTGCTTCTGAAGCTTCTTCACTCTGAAACAACATGACTTGCAGAATACAGCCCACCAAGTGAATTTCTTTCACATAGATTGTTTAAAATATACTAGTAACTAGTTGATACTTGTGGTATATGCATATTCAGCAGTGCTATACAATTCTGTTTTGAATCACTGATTGGATGACTAGAATTTTCGTAAATAAAGGATGGAGAAATCAGAGAGCTCTGAAGATAGACACATAGAATGGCATTCATGAGATCACAAATATAGACATCAGCAGTAAAGATATTTTCATGTTAGCTAGTTGTCAAGACTTTTTCACAGTGAGTGGAGTAAAATTGGCACTTTCAAAGCATGAGTCATCTCATCCTAAAATAGATGATTAAAATAGGTCAGATGAATCACTGGATATTGCTCTCAATTGACCTTGGAGAGAGCATTGTGTTACTAGGTAGTATGTACGCATATAAACTGTAGACATACGATGATGGGTGAGATGGACACAGCCCAGGGTGTCTTCAGAAACTATTTTCACAACCAGATTTACAAATATGGATCAGAACAATAGACTAACATTACCTAAGCAGAGGAAAAAAAAAAAAAAGAAAAAAAAAAAAAAGTTGTTTGCATTTTAATGGTAAATAAGCTAAAAGACAGTACATGTGATTTAAAGGGATCCTCTATATCTGTATGTAAAGTATTTGGATATAAAGGTATTTTTCCTGGCTCTAGAAGCTGTACACATTCTTTGAAATATTATCACAGTGTTTCAATGCATCATATCCATATATGTTAGCATCAAATATCTTTATAACTTCAAGACCTAGAACTAGTACTGTAAATGACTGGTTCCCTTGAGAAAAAGCAAGTCTAAGATATAAATACTTTAAAATTAAACTTGAAAGATTCTACATAGATGATAAATGGCTTTGCAGTAAACTACACATTCTCACAGTTGAATTAAAATGAAAACTGTATGTACTGATATTTTGACTGAGGAAAGTTGTAACCTATCCTTTAAATTATAACTACTAAAAGCATACATAGAGTGTTTTAACATCTTCAAGCATCTTCTTCCATTAATTTACTCTTCTACAGACTCTCACAAGGGCACTTTCTTGAAATCAAAATCCTAAAATTATTCATCCTGACATATCTGCCAGGTTTTATCCCCAAACCATCAGAATATTAACAGAAAGGTTAAAGGCAGCATTATGTGTCTGTGCTATGTGTTTTTTCATCTTATCTCTGTATGACCTTAAGGTGAACTTGAAGTCTGCATTCAATAGAGATTGAGCTTTTCCTGGCTTTACTTCACCTTCCATTTATGCATCATGATGTACTACATTGTTAACAGCATTTGCTGCTCTGCTAGAAATGAAGACGAAACTATCTCAAATCTGGTTGACTATAACAGATCTCCCCAATACAGATTTAAATGAGATTTTCTAAGTCTCATGTTCCTAAACTCAGCGATCTGCTGCTTATTTTTAAAGTCAAAAGAAATTAAATGCACCCATTACCACTGAAACTCAGTCTAAAACGGATTGAGGCAAGCCATGTAATAAGTTCTTCAGTGGGTCCTTACTTCCATGAATAATGCAATTATGGCAAATTTTCCAAGTTTTGTGAGTTTGTGTATATACTCTAGAGAGAAGTAGGGTAACTTTGTAAATATTCAGGAAAAAATACTTACCAGAAAATGCTCTTTCTAGGGTACAAATCTGTTTATAAATTTGGATAAAATTTGTCAAATAGCTGTGAGAGTAAAGGAAACATCTGACCTCCATGATTTCCAAAAGGAAAAAAAAAAAACAAATTATAATCCAAAAAAATATTTCAAATCTTAGAACTTCAGAAATAAGGTTATAAAAAAGGAGTTAAAAGGAAAATATTATCTATTTATCAAAACTGATTTTATAGTAGTGGTAGATTATCCCAGATCCAACCTAGTTAGCTATTTTGTCAACACAGACCAAAAAATGTCAAGCATAATAGCTAGATATAGGAATCCAGACCCATATTTCAGCATAAGAACAATAATTTCCATGTCTTTCCTCTTCGTACTGGCAATCCATTTGTTCTCTATATCTGCAGCTTCTCTTTTACTGCAAAGTTTACTTTGTGGACATTGAAAGGATCAAAGTCAGAACAATAAAGTAACTCTTGTATTTGTCTTTTAAATGTACCTGTAATACATATGGTTGATTTACCCTCATTGTCCTAAACTGAATTTCAGTGTTACAAGCTCACCAAATTTTCAGTGTATTCATACAAAGACCACTATGACTATTTGGTCAAAATGTAGCATCAGTGTGTTGTTATAAGAAACGTCAGCTTTTCCTTACAGTACTGATTTATAAATATTTCCCCTTTAGTCTCAGAAACTTTCTCTTTCTTTGTTACAGGGGTAATCATGAATTTCATTAACTCTTCTCCTTAATCTACTGGTTTCAAGACATTTATGTATGTCTTAGGTCAGCAAAATACCAAAGCAGGTAGTCCCAAAAACACACATCAAATATTTAAGTTCCATTAAACCAAAGGATGATAATGTAAAGCAAAGGAAACAGCTGAATGCAGGTAGCGGCACTTCTTTCCCATTATGAGTGCAACAAATAAGAAGGCTTTGTTGGCAACAGTAAACTTCACGAATAAGATATGGGGTTTTTTTTTCCAGAAAATGGTAAATATTAGTAAAAAATATATGAAAACAAAAACTAAATTATGTTCTAAATGATAAAAACATTAGTTGTTACAAATGCTGGTTTTCAATAAACACGACTGTCAACTGTTATTCTCCATCATATGTATTGTTATTCCTGGTTATTTGGAGAGGAGATTTCATTCAAATATTAGCCTTCTGTGGTTTCTTTTGTTTCCTTATAAAAGTATTTAACAGAGTTTGAGACTTTTTTTTTTCTCACCTGGTAAAGGAAAATATAACTAGGAATACCATTTGGAATTTTTACGTTGCTCATCCTTACATTCTTTTAAAATAACAAAAATAAGTTAAAAGTGGAGAATACGAGTGTGAAAACTATTTACACCTTATGTTTTAAAAAGATTTTACATATCCTTGTAATAGAAAGAAATTAAAAGTGAGGTCTTTCTTTTGCACTACTTCCACTCTTTTCTATTTTCCTGCTCTCCAGCTTTTTCCAACATAAAAGTTAAAGCAATCAATTTTTTTGTCATATTCTATTTAAGTTGTAAAACTTTCTTTTCCTGCTCTATCTTTGGAAATTATAAAAAGTAAAGAAAAAAAGACAAAAGAGAAAAGAAAAAAGGAAAAGAGAAAAAAGAGAAAAAAGAAAAATTTAAAAAAAAAAAAAAAAAAAAAAAAAAAAGGAGTTGTGCCACAGAAAGAGATAAATATTGAAAAGTAGTATGGGTAGGCTACCATTTAATTCTCTCACAAGATATATTTGTCTTTAAGGGATCTCATCGGATTTGGTAACCCTGATCTGGATACTGTGGAATACTATTTATATCTCTACATCAGTCAATGTCTCTATATCAGTCAATAAATGAAGACAATTCCTTCACAAATTTTACTTCCCTTTAAAAATAATATTAATTGCCAATTATAAAATACTAGCTGTGGCAGTCTACACACATTGTCTGCATGTAGCAGAAGGCAAACTGTCTGGAGAAACTGAAAGTAAGCACTTTCCTCACATCCCTAACGCAAATGCATATAGCGTAAAAATAAAAAGGAGAATTTTCTCTTATTCATATTCATATCCAAGTGAAACTGCAACAGAATCTTTTTACCACACTTTCAACTTCTAAAGTACAAACGGGTCTCAGCAGCTTCAGTGCGAAAGTTGTTCTTTCATTCAGGCTGCCATTTTGAATGTATACAAATTCCTCTGCTTCATCCTAGATCTCTTTCTAGATTAAAAGTATTTTGAAAACAATAAAACTGATTGTTTCTTGTGCAATGAAACAAGTTGTTTCTCTCAGGCTGCCATAATATACTACTGGCACAATTTAAAATTTTGCCTGGATAGGATCTTGTGCAGTATTCCCCAGATGAACTGTGCAATTGCCTTTGCAGAAAAGATTGTACAGGTCCTTCTTATCGTTCCCCTCGGGTAAATGGAGACTGTTGTAGGTTTATATGTGAATTCTTAAGAAGATCTTGTGTCAACTTTTATTAAAGCAATTCTGCCAATTAAGCTGGAGCTTTAAAAATCCATTTTTAGGAAAAAAAAAAAAAAAGGGAAAATAAAAAAGATAAGGGTAATTTGCAGTTATGACACACCAATTAGTCTATGATTCTGAATATGATAGCAAATTTTGGTATATTCAGAGACACTATTTTCATGAGGATCCCTCTCCTAGGAAAAATTATTGTCCAGTGACCTGTGCTGCTACTCTTCTGCTGTGATCTGTCTTTGCCTCTGGGCCTGACAGCTCCTTTTAACATTAGCCTTTTTTACTGTATGTCCACTGCCACAGTTCTTAAACTTTAAATTATTTCCATAGCTATTTATCATACTGCCTAGTTTATGGGTTAATTACCTGCTTGCTGAACTATTTATCTTTACCTATTAGGTAACATGTACAATGTAATAAAAGGTGAGCTCAGCGTGCTGGAATACCCTACTTAGTATTACCTTACACAGGACAGAAACAGTAGGTGTAACAAAGGGTGTACTGTAGTAAGGAACTTCCAAAGTCTGGCAGGAAACCTGGACTAAGCTTACTGAGCTGTGCCTGATGCAGGTTGACCCCCCTTCACGGCTACTGCCAGCCCTGCTGGTTCCATGAAGGGCCACAGGGATGAATGACTGTCATTCCACCAAACATCCCAAGCAGTTTTATCTTGATAGATTTCACCCAACTCACAATCCTTTGCAATGTGTGCATGAAATGCACTATGCACCCACTTTGCTGTTTAACTGTCCAAAAGCACTTCTAACTGTTGATCTATTGTTTAACAGTGTGAAAATACCTCACGTATATGGTGTTCCATGGATTTACTAGTCTGTCATCTAAAATCTAACCTGCATTTACAGCATTTAGTTACCTCCAGAAGTGGACCATTTTCCATTTTATTCCTTTTAGTATTCTCTTTCTAGGGTCCTACCCAGCTCCTCTTAATTTTTTTTTTTTTTTTTTTAATTATACCAGTTTGTCAATGATGATTTTGCTTAAATATTCCCTTTAAGACACTTTTCTCATCCCACATACTTTTATGCCTTTCTTAATATTTTTGCACAACTTAGATCCAGATTACAATGCCAGATCCCTCTCCTTACAGCAGAGTCACCACAACCTCAGTCTGTTACCATTATGACTATGTACTTTTCTCCTCTTTCAGTTTCTTCTCTAGTATTGCCCATTATATCTGTAAGTAGAGTTGTGTAGAAAAGAACATTATTATGGTTAATTTGAAAGGAGCCTGGAAGCAAAAATACTCTTTCAATGATGTTTACACTGCAACAATTCAACTTGTCATTGAAAACCAAGTACAAAACTTGGGATTTTTCTTTGTAGACAAAAACTCAGTAATCTTTGCATATAAGTCCAGGCATATTTCAGTTACAGTTGTATAGAAGTGTGGAAAAAGTCCCTTCTGTCTGGAAAGAAACATTTGGTGGAAATTGTTTACCCATTCCTCCTTTATTGTATGCTTGCTGATTTATGTAATCCCCCTGGCTCTTCCCCTAAAATCCTCCTAACAGTATTCTTTCAAAACTGTCTGTACATCCCAAAATTCTTCCTACATAGCTAGAACAATAATGGACAGCAGAAAACTTTCAAATAAATAAATGAGTAGAACATATGTTGATTTAAAATGCTCTATCCACTTGAATTTTTAATTACCTTTCCAGTCCCTTCCCTCCTAATTATCTGTAAGTGGTAAGTGGTGTTGAGGTGACACTTTTCTCGGATATTTGTCTATGAAGAGATTAGTTCATTCATACATACTGCTGTATCAATTACTATTATTATTTGCAGGATTAAGACAATGAAGTGGGATTTTACACCACATTTTGATCAGATGAGCTACCTGAGTCTCAGAAACAAAATTCATTGCTCAAGCCACAGCCTGCAAATTGACTCTCTGAAGACTGTTTAATTTGTGTCATTATGCTATATCATTATGAATTCCATATTTCATTTGCTCATTTCTGCTGAAGTTACCCCTGTTAAAAACTGCTGTAGTCATTGGTGCTTCAGCCTGCTTCACCCATGGAGTGAACTAAGTCCTTTAAGGGTCTTTGCATTCTTCTTTAAGAAAGAGCTTTATATTTCACAAGAGCTGGTTATGCTCCCAGGTAAAAGTTCAACCACTGCCTTTAGATTTTACATCCCATAGTAAAACAGAAGTAAACCAGGCATGGTACCTCAGTGTTTGTTCTGACCCTGTGCTCCAGAGACCTTGTTCCCCTCAAAAGGAGGGGCTTGTTCTTTTGCAAGCAGTATTTTTTCCCTTTCATTTTGAGGACTCAAAACCAAAACTACACTCACAGATTACTGTATAGCAAATTTCATTTGTATATAAGAGAAAACTTTTTTACTGTGACAGTGGTTGAATACTCAGGTCAGGCTGCCCCAAGAGCTTGTGGTATCTCTGTCCTAGGTGATATTCAAAACACACCTGGACATGGCCCAAAGAAACTTGTTCTAGATGAGCCTGCTTTGAGCAGGGACTAGACTAGATAATCTCCAGAGTTGCCTCCTTACTACAGCTGTTCTGTGATTGTGTGATATATGAGCCTGCTTTGTGTAACCTCATCTTATAAACTTATGTCTCATTTTAGGAAAGGATATCATGTTAATTGTTCATACTGTTGATTTCTTGTATTCCTAATACAAGGTAACTGAAAGACCTGGTTTGTTCCTCAGTACAAATTAATTTTTGAACAAAATTCAAAAGATTATAATGCTATTGGGCATGGCTATCCTGAAGGATTGACTTTAAAATGATTGGTAATGACATCTTATTCAGCACAGTGGCAGAACCATCCATTTAACTTTACATCTCTTCTGTCTAGGTATCATGACTTCTACCCTTACAATAATTATTAGAAACACTGACACTGATATAAGCTACCCAAACAAGTCAACCTCCACCTTCTTTTTTTATAAACTCAAGATCTTGTTTTTTCTTTTTTTCTTTTTTTTTTTTTTTAATTATTAAGGACATATTATTAACCCCCTTTTCCACTGATCTGAAAGAAGATTACAGTCTCACTGTGCTTCTAGTCAGTCTCAGAATCAAATACATGAATTCTTTATCTGTCAGTCATTTAAAATAATGACCTTTAATATTCAATCTTTGAAAAAACACTGGGGCGTAAAACTCTCTTTATCTAAACAGTATTTCTTCTGAATCATTTGTTTTCCTCTTCCTAGTTATCTTCATCTTATCCCATACTTAGTTAATTCTACTTTTGGATATTCTAAGGACTATGATCTTGAAGCACCTTTGTACATGAAAAATGTCAACCAGAGGCTGTCACCACACAAGGATAAGATATTGTCCAAAGTATATCACTGGTTTCATATAATTTTGCTTCCTCAGAAATTTCTGGGAACATCATTACTTGTAATGAGTAATTAAAAAGAACTATGCTAGGAAGAGCTGCAGGCATCAGAAAAAAAACCTTGAGAAGTTTCTTTTAAGGTGTACTCCATTTCCTTTCTTTGCTTCCAGTTTAGCCACATATACTCCTGGCTATGAGGGTAAGACATCATTTTAGAAAGTGGATTTGGATGTTTCAAACTGAGGAACTGAACATTAGCGGTCAAATTTGAAAGTCATATCTAAAACTGTGGCCACGTGTTTATATTAAAAAAAAAAAAAAATGCTGCTCCATGGTTTTTTTTTCATGTACAATTGTTATCCTTTTACAGGGATGAATCTGGGTTTTCATTGCTGTAAGTAAAAGTTGAAAGGTGAGGAGGACTTAGGAGTTTCTCTGTGTCTGCACTCCCACAGGGAGCATAACTCCTACTGGCTTTAGAGAATGCAGGTGAAGAAGATGATCTCAGCATCTTTCACCAGCATTCAGCTGCTCTACTCAGCTTCTTTCAAGCAACATAAATGGTACACATCCATTATTCTGTGTGCATGTATCACTGGAACTTGACTATATATCAGTAAACCTGACTACTGTAATCCTAACATATTATTATGTGTAATTATGTTCACACAGACATGTACATAGCATGTGTGTCCGTGCATAAGAGAGAGGAGAGAAACTGAATATAGGTTTTTTAATTATTGGATTTTTTACCAAAGGAGAAAATCCTTAAGTCATTTGAGGATCTGGTCCTTTATATAGAGTGCTTTGTATATGAAGTGTTGAAATCTTACACGGGTTAGTTGCTGACAAGCTGCTTGGATAGGAAATTTCTTCTTTCCCATTTTCAGTGCATTAAAATATTTATCAAAAAGAATTCTTCAGGATAAGGTAATAACAGAGTAAAACTTTACCATATGTTCAGCATGTCATCTCTCACATACATATCTTAAGTGCAATTCAAGTAGTCTTGCTGGATAATAAAAGTTTCTAGAGTATACAGTATCAAATATTAATTCCTTATGTTAAGCCATGTTGTTTACGATATTCTTGGAATAGATGGTGGGAAAGAAATGAAAATTGTCAAAACAAGAGAGTATTCTACTAAAAGGAAAAATGAAGAATTTTGATATAAAGATTTTTTGACAACCAAACTAAAATAACAAATATCTTTCTAACTTCTAACCATTTTTTTCCTGGAGTGATCCAAAGTCCACTGAATTCAAAGGCAGTTCTTTCACAAGCTCACTGAGTTTTTCATTGAAATCTTACTGTGCCTTTCTATAGTATTGTGATAACAGAAGGGACCTGAGCAGTCTGGAAGAAAAATGAAAGAATGAAAATAAATTTTTATCTTAGGAAACAGCCAAGATATCTTTGACAGAAAAGTCCTGATATACCCTCAAAGATTTTGTCTGTGAGTGAAAAAGTAGATTTTTAATTAGAGACAAATATAATTTTTAATGACACAAAGCTGCAAGAAATGTGTGAAATATACATAATTCTGCAAACTGTACCTGCCAATTAAAGATAACAACAACATATTCTGTTTCAGAAACATTTCATAGTAAATGAAAATCAAAGCTGAATAATTCCATGTAACTTAGCTAACTGCCAGGTTAAGTGTAGCAAATGATTTTTTAAAATCTTTGATTTTTTTTTAAAGAGGATCTAGTGCTTTGAAGCAAGTCAAACAAATTAGAACTGACTCTAGAGGGTACACAGAATAATGTTTAAAGAACAGATGCAGTTTAGTATCCACCTGGACTAAGCAGCAGTCATTGCAAATTAGGTTAAATGTCAATGTAAATTACAAAGTGGTATAAACTTCACCATAGTTTCTGTGTTAAGTTTTAAACAGCAGTTCATTTGAAGTTTAATGACAGTATGTCTATGCATATTTCATCACAGAAGGAATGCAAAACATAGACCTTCTAAAAGCCTTAGTTTTGACCCTATGCAAAGTTGTTCCAGTACTCCATGGAAATTCTGGCAATGCAACATGAAGACCAAGAATTAGGTCAGTAATGGGTCCCTACACCACCACAGGTTATATTGTCAAAGAAATGAAAAGCAATACTAAAGAGAAGAAACACTTGCACATGGCTAACTCTTTCAAAAGCTTCCCATTCCTGCAACTAACTACATGATTTGACTTGCCCACAGAGTCTACCATTGAAGCAAATATCACCCACTGACCTACAGGATGCATTTACTGATTCAGGGTTAATAGTAATATCCATTTAAATTTACCAGTATGTGAAGCCATGATACAGTGGTTTTGGATTTGAGGGTTTTCTGTTCCTTCCACCAAAGCAATGAAGTCTGACATCAAAGCAATTTTTTCAAATGGTTCCTATTAAATACACAGTATTAGCCAGAAGAGGTAGTATGGAGATTTAGCCACAGCACTGTTCTTTGTGTATGAATAGTTGTTTTTCTCTATATCAACAAAATCTATTCCAGAAAAATATATTTATGTCCTGGAAAATAAATTCTCCCTTTCCTACCTTGTTACCTACTCCCATTAAATCACTCCTTCTCTCTGTGGCTCACCAGTTCCCTCATTTACCTCTCATTGTGCTGGAATTGATTGAGAAAAACACTTAAAGTGCTGGCCTTCAATGCTAGTCCAGCTTCTACACCCATCAGTCAGCTCAGTAAATCACTCAGCCCTGCCCTCATTTTCCAGCACCAACTCAGTTCAACTCTGTACAAAATAGTTGTTCCTCAGCTCCCCTCACTTTCCCCTGCAGTCTCATCAGAGAACCTAGAGAAGTTCTTCTATGTAATAAATCCAGAGAATAAACAAACAAATCACTCCATGGCATCAAATAATTCTCACCCTTTCTACCTAGGTAAACAATTCACTCCCGAGAAGAATTTTTTCCTCTAATTCTTCTGTCTAACTACCTTTGGATCCACAGTGCTTGACAAAGACAGTAGACAGAGCTTTCCCAGTTGGAGTACAAATTGGTTTTATAGGCAATACCTAGTGTGGTTTTTACTCTTTGGAACACATAAATGAATATCTACATGTAGATTTATGATCTCCATAATCATCTGTTCTAAGACAGACATGTCCTGTTTTTAATCAGTCAGTTGAATATGTGGGAGGGAGAGAATAAGGAAGTTATCAGTGTGCATTTCATGCTGTCTTAATACAATCTCAATCTTTTGAACTATTTGATCAGAACAATTCCTGTTGTTATAACCTTTTAAATCCCAGTTCAATGGAAAATATTTATAAGAGAATTTCACTTTGTGGTTATTTAATCATCTAGAACACTGCTTTTACAAGGACCTTGATGCACTGTTCTTGAAATATATGATGATATTGATCCTGCTCCAGGCAGGAAAACACAGTGGGAAAGGAAGGCTGAAAACCAGGTGTTGTGGATTCCCCTCACATCCACTGCCTGTCTTCTCACTCTCTATACAAATGCATTCATCCACAAGAGTGGTAGCGAAGCCTTGCTAGAAAAGAAATGTAGCAATTTTTAAATTTTTTTTAAAATATGTTTGTCTGGTGAGTAGAGTGTACAAATAAGGCAAGCTGCATGTGGCTTAAAATAGAGTAAAAGGTAGGAAGAAGCTGAGGTTAAGATAACTTTTGAGATCATCATAACATGATAGACTGGATATTTATAATACTGCAAGAAAGTACTTTGTCTGAATGGTGTGCATTTCAGTTGTGCAGCTTGTGTGACCCGAAAAAAGCCGTATCTTCCAAGGCAGGCATATGCATATAGAATAAGCAATGGTCATTTGCTTCTTTTATGTAGCCCAAGATCTTTAAAATGGAGGCTTCCTCCCACTATGACCAAGGAAGATGCTTTGCTGTTTTTCACGCAGTTCAGATGTGGAGAAAGGAAGTAGAAAAAGTATCAGGAACCATGAAGATCAACTGATTTGGAAACAGAAATAAATACAACCTCTTAGAAGTGATGCAGGAGCAGGTATTGATTGCTGCACGTGCATTTAGTACCAAAAACCGTTGCTGAGCACTTTATACGAAAGGTTTGTTTTAAGCCTGAGAAAGCTGGTTTCAGTAAAGCAGGTTCACGATTGTCCTCTTGTTTGTTTCTAATACATGTTTCAGCTTCTTCTTTTATATATATATATATATATATATAAATAAATAATAATAAAAAAGTGATGTGTAAATGTTTGCAGAACTAGGTCCTAAAAGACACCTTCCTAGATTTTCTGTCATACATACAGCACTGGAGAAACAGATATATCAGTTATATAAATAATGAAAATATTAGGTTCCAAACTTACACAGTCTGATCTGTATACTAGTCTTGTTGAAATTGCAGAAAATTCTATCAGTGACTTCAGTTTCAAAACAACTCCATGCTGAAATTAACAAATACAAGCTCTGAAAATAGAGAAGAATGAAGAAAACTAAAAATAGTGAAAATTCATATTTTTAAAAAATCAATTGGCAAAGAGAAGTGGACAAAGCACCTGTAAAAACATATTAAAGAATGAAAAGAAAAGCTATTCATAACTTTAAATCAAAGCTCAGTTATTTTAGCTACTAAAGAAATGAAAATGCTGAATTCTAAAGAAATTAATAAAATTTCTTATATTCTAGTTTGTCTTTTTACTCATGATGGTTTGCTAAGTTATGAAATTACTAAGGCTACGTGTTTTCTTTCCAGTAAACTCCCTTTTCCTTAGACCAGAAAAGCTTCACTCAAATTTCTACCATATTGTCATCTTTTAATTGGATCTCTTATATGATCCATCACTAAGTCACTCAGTCCTTAAAAGAGAAATAGTTTATTGTACACACATACATAGTCCTTTAATGATTTTTGAGTGTATAACATCACATGATTAAGCTTTAGGAAATGTAAATGTTGCAAAGACTATCTGAAAGAAGATATGCCTTTAATGTGAGTTTAAACGTTATTATGCTAAGAAGGATCTTACATATATTTACAAATCAAATTTAATGCTGATACTAAGATTTTCATCATCACTACATTTTAAATATAAAAGGTTTAATTGAGTATTTTTTTCTTTAAATTTAATGAATTCCATTTGAAGGTCTAAGTGAAACTTAGGCATTATAGGGACTCTATTATTCCCTTTAAAAAAAGGAAAATTGCCTCTGAATAATGGCAAAGGTACTAAAAGTAAATTTGCACTACTTAGTGCCAATTGCTAGGTTGTCCTGAATCAAACCAAACCACATGAACCACCCCACCACTTCTCTGTCATTATCTTGTACTGAAGTCCTCTACAATCAAGAATCATTTTTAAAGAAGAGATGAGATTTGTCTCTCCTATTTTTACATCCCCACAATGTAGATGTTGGAGTGAGTCACTCCAAGATGAATAAAGAAGGAAAAAGTGAAAAGGGGAAAAAATAGACACATTTTAAGGACAGGTTCATCTGACCTATTTTAGACCTCAATGTTTCTCCTTCCAGGCTGCTCACTGCTAGTAAGCATGCCAGAGAGGGGCAGAGGGCCTAGGGGCTTAGGGACTGCAGCTAGTATTATAAAATTGTGCCAATGCTGCTGGTAGATCTCTGGCCCCAAGGCTGGGGAAGTCTCAGATGCTTGCAAATCTGGGGGATGTTTCAAAGTGCAGGAAAAAGGGCATCTCTGAAGTGAATGGAAGCAGCATCTTCATCATGAAAGTTCAAGCAAGCAACCAGAGTCAAAGTCTCTGAAGATACGGGAAGAATCTGAGTTGTTAGCTGGTTGGTCATCAGAGGTGCAATGAGCTGTAACACATACCTGTTCCTAATCTTCTCCAGGGATCCCTGGGGCAGGAGTTCATCTCACCTTGCTCTTATTTCTAGTCTACCACCTTCTGGTGCCTTGAACACCAAACGTAGTTCATCACCAGTTTGAAAACAGCTAGTATAAATAATCCTATTTTTCAGCTTCCTAGAGTTAATTTTGGAACTTCTTCTATACTCCTGATACAGTTATGGGTTATAACCCTAAGTAATTCAGTCTTCATTCCATAGGCAGATATATGCTGCATTGGATATCTCACTCAAGAAACTGGGAAGACTGTTGGGGTGAGAGCCCATCACTTCAGTAAGATGTCATTCACATGAAAGAAGGACATTTTAGGCTTAAAATTTTAAAATTAAATATATCTAACTTTTATATGTTAGAAAATCAAAGCTATGAACTCAGTGTCTTCCATACTCTCTAAGGTAAGAATGATTTAATTTTCCCAGAATTATAGAAAGAAACTTGTATGACTTGGTTAGAACAGTCTTAAGGATATAATTGCTTTGATGTGTTTCCTACAACCTTGGCCTTTGAAGTTGCTGGTTGCATACTTTGTAACATTAGTTAGTGTCGCACGCCTTGTGACGCTACTACTATATTTGTTAGTAAGTAGCAAAGGTCTTCATTACAGTTCTTCATGAAATGAAAGACTGGGAAAGCAAAACTTGTCATTTTCTGGTTTTCAGATTCCTCCCTCCAGCAAAGCAGAACATTATCAAATATATTTGGGTTTTTGGTGGGTTTTTTTAAGAAACTTTCTAAAGCAAAAACATTTATATTTTATTACCTTTTTGTAAATTCTGTAAATTGAATAGTTTCAAAATGCCAGCCAACTGTTCTACTTTTTAAATGCCTGTTTAGAGTTACCTCATGGAGAGCATGGAGAGAAAGCAATTAAACAGAGAGGAAAAGAGCATGTGAAGTCACTGGAATCCAACAGGACTCTCAAACTCAAACCAGCTACTGCTGCTATGTCTACATTCAGGTGTAGAAGCCTTTCTTTCTCTAACTGTCATTGAAATACCAGCTATAAGTTTTCTATTATTCTTCTCAGTAAGGTCAAACATCAACTATGTGTTCAAATTTATTTGCAAAAATAAATCATCTATTCTGGGAAAGTCTATCCATATAATTACACATTTCTACACTGCCACAATATTGTGTATTGACCATGATTGTTCATCTAGAAGAGTTTTCATTCTCTGAATTGCTTTTTTGGCCATCTCTCAGCTCTGTGGGAGTATTTCTGAGTTGACACAGTTCTCAAACTGGTAAATCTCAGTAATATTCTTCTGAGTAAATATGTCCATCAGATTAGAGCTAGTCATTAACAGTCACTAACTTTGGCAGCCTGCAAACTAGTTTCATAGGGGTAATCACCATTTCTAATTTGTGTTTGGTAGCGTTTCCAGACTGTAAATTAACTTGTCAGATTTTGATCCTTTACTAGCCTTTATGACCTTTTCTCTCATAGTCACTCAGAAATTGTTCTATGTATGTATAATGTTTCCATGTCTGGTATCTCTTACTACAGTTAGTTGCAGCAAGCCCCTTTCCAAGCACAAAATATCCCTTATTCTTTTACTTGTTTCTTTCAACACTTAAATTACTGCTGTAGATTTTATTGAGCATGAGAATACTTCAGAAAAATGCTTTCACTTTTCCCATCTTATTTTATGGGAGCCCAAGATCAAATTTTCAGCAATGGCAATGGTGGCCTCCTGTGGGTTTCGTTGACTTCAAGTTCACCTTCACACAAATGAAATGCAGTCATGCTTCCCTCACTCTTCTTACTCCTTTCTGACCTTCTTTCCCCACTCCAGCCTGGCTAGAGATGATATGTGTATCTACTAATACCTTTAAAAAATGGGCACTCTACCTCTCTAACTGCCAGAATTATGCCAGTTTGCGACCCCAAAATTTATGCTGCATTTTAAAATTTTGGCCCAAATATAACAAGCATAAAGAGCTAAAAGCAGCTGAGTAACCAATCCATGTTGTAAGTACTGCCAGAGTTGAAAATCTGCAAGAGTTATTTCTTGCTGCGCAGCATCACAATTGGACTGTGAAAAAGAAAGTCAGAGGCTCAGCCATAGATCACACAGAGCTCTTTGCCAGCATCACAGGAGCAAAGATGGATTGAGGTAAAGAAATCCCATAGAAAAGGTTTAACTTAGCTTTTTCACAGTGGAGAAGTGTGTTTTACCATGTGGTGCTTGGTCTGATGCAGGGTGCAGTCAGACAAGACAGATTGAACCAGTCTAATAGCTTACTGTCTCTGAAAGGCCACTCCTCTGAGCCAGCTCTGGTGCCCCTCTGAGCAGATTTCATCCTCTAATCCAGCAGAAAAGGGGAAAAAAATGAGATTTCTGCTGGATTGGTGGGTTGCATTTTCTTACTGAGGAAAACATGAACAAGACTACCCAGATACTCCCAGGGAATGAGTACATAGATGGAGCAGGGATGGATGTCAGAGGGCAAGAAACATTTCCCTTCTGTTATCTAAGAACTGTTATGTCAGTTTACCATTCTTACCTAAGTGCCCTTTCAAAGGATGCTGACACACCATGTTTCTGTTTTCTGTGCTGAGAGTATACATGAAACACCCAGGAAGCGTGGATGGAACACAACAGCATAAATTAGATAAGACATAGTAATTATCTTAATCCCTAAATTAACTTTTTTAAAATATATGACCTCAGTTAAAATAATAGAATGTATAGGATAGTGCAAAAAACTAAAAATTATTTTATTTATTTAGGACAAGTTTAAGCTCAGCATTAATGATAGTTTTTACCTCCTCATCAATTTTGCTTGCTATTTATACAAAAGATGTAGGCCCAGAACTATCAAGAACAGAGAAATGTTCCCCAGTAAGTTGTTGTGAGGAGAGTAAATTGCTTTTCCCAACCCTGAATAGTATCTGATGTGTACAGCTGTCTCTGTACATTCAGCCTGCCCCCAGCACTGCAGAGACAACATGTGATCACCAGCACTATCCCAGGGAAACGTTTCTGGACACCTGGGAGACATAAAGGAGAACTGTATACAGACCAAGTACACTATATTCAAAACAGTGGTGACTAAGCCATTCAGTGAGTGCTTCTCATGATTTCCTGAATTCAGCCAGTGCTGTCCTAATCCACAGAATAAAAGCAGAATAAAAGAGGCAGAGACTGAAATTTAGTGTACTCTTACAAACTTTGGGCCAGAGACTCTGTAAGGTCAAGTTCAAGAGCACCATTTCTAAAGGACAGTGAACCAATTTAAGGTAAAAATTAATGAAAGCTAAGTGCAGGTGTAATGACTTTGCTCTCTGGGTTATTTCATGCACCTTCCACTGCTTATAATGTTTAAATCATCAGTGGTACTGAAACACCTCTAGCCTGCTTCTGTGGTGTCGCTTGGTTTTGCTTACATGCTGGGAATTAAACTGATTGTCAGATTTGGGGTTGAGAAGGAAAGTTCTCCTGGGTCACATAGGGAGGGATACTGGGGGCAAGAATGTGG
Organism: Athene noctua; assembly: GCF_965140245.1. NCBI lineage: Eukaryota > Metazoa > Chordata > Aves > Strigiformes > Strigidae > Athene > Athene noctua. Next base: position 248,632,939 of record NC_134037.1, on the reverse strand, counting down.
CAAGTACTCTTTTTCTAACCTCTCTTTTTAGTATGAGGCATGGCCTCTTCCCTAAAATCATCAGGGAATATTTACTTACTAAATGACTTGCTATAGGCAGAACAGTGGTGGTACCCTTTGATTCCCTTGCTTTCTACCAATGTCACATTATGACTTCTAATAAATCATGTGGCCTTTGGCCTATTTCTTGTGAGCAATGGGCACTGGGAAGTGCTCTGTAGCTGGTGGTGGGTGGGTGGCTGGTGTCTGTGCCTGTAATTGTACCACTGATAGAGGGGAACCCTTCTCCTTTGTGTGCTCCGATGTACAGCTCCCATTACTTTCTCCAGATTACTTGCACTGGTGCTCAGATATTCTGCTGGCTGAGCATCATTTCAATAGTCTCAATCAACTGGTAAGAGTAGAAGCAAGTACTGAGGTATCACAGTGTGGTTTTGAAGTCTTAGAGGTTGCTGACAAGAGGTACCTGATTCTTTGCAAGTAAACATTCAGTGCTTTCCTCCATTTCTTATTAATTATTCTAAACCGTCATTTTCAGAAGAAACAGACATGTACAATTACCTAAAGGAGATGCAGTATTTTTAAGAAATAGCATGACTCGTGAAATGTATATTCTGATTCACCTTATGCAAAAGTAAACAAAATTAGGCCACGTGAACAGTACTTTAAGTATCTGTTTCTTTCCAGTACTATAAGGGAACAAAGGTTGCTTAGTTTAGATACATGTAAACATATAAACATTTAATTGTAGAAATCCAGAAGTAACTGAAATGAATCCCACCTTGGGCAATAGTTTGATGAAAGCATTATTGTAAAATTTGAACACGTAGAAGTTTATTTGATTTCCTCTACTCACAGAACCAAAGAAATGGTCAGGTTTGTCGCTCAAAGGAGAATACAGCTTCCTATTTCTCTACACAAAGCAGGTTTTCTAACAAATCCATGCCAAAAAAGAGTCTTTCAGCAAGCAGTGTCCTATAACTTCTGGCAGTTTTGTGACAAAGCCCAAGAACAGGCCTTGGACAAATACAGCAGTGGGATCTCTGGCTCATAAACCAGAAAAGAAAATAAAACCTCTTGAACCAACATGAAGTTTCATGTGTTTTTTTGTTTTTCCAATGCTTTCGAACTTTCAGAGACATTAACAGTATATTAATTTTCCCATGTGGAATTCTACATTCAGGTTAATTTAAAACTGATGAATTTTGTTAAGGTAATGGGCCCCTAATGTATTGTACAAATGCATATTAACTACTCTTTGTAAGAATTAATTAAGAAAAAAAAAAAAGAAAATAAAGGAAAATATCTGTGATTAAATTAGTTAAATAAGAACTTATTCAGATTCAAAATTACTGTATTTTTTCCCTATATTATAATGGTTAGGACACTGCAGAGAATAAATAAAAGCTTTTATGAAAAGAGACAAATATCTGATCTATAAATACATTGCTTCAGTGCAATCTCTTGAGTTATTTTCATACTGCATTCAGCTACTGCCATAACAATTTCCCCTGCTCTGCTCACGTCTTTGTATTTAAAACTAAAATAATGTTAAAAAAAACCTTGGATGAGAGAATACTGGATGAGAAAGAATTGGACATCTTGCTCTGAAGAATCTGAAGAGGCAAAGAGACGTGAGAAGAGTTTCTTACTTCCATGCACATTAGTTGGCACAGACAGAAGTAGATCACCCAGACAGATATCCTGTATAACACAGGTCCTTACCTCTCCATGCAGAGATTCAAATTAAACCAGTGTTGGAGAACAATGACAATCTCTCTGCCACCCATGCCTGAAAGATTTCTTTGCTCATGAGGAAAAGAAAGCAGAGAGAGAATTGCAATTTTAAAAATAATCTACCTTATTTCAGTCTCAAAATCATCTGTGAAGTGGTACCTGACACTCTGCACTTGGTCCCTACTGTACACCCCATAATAGTAGATCAGATTTGTAGCTCAGCAGCAGTGAAATACTTAGTCAATTCGGTACTGAAAGGGAACTTCTTAGAAATTACTCAGTTGCCATCTCATTGAAGGTCACAGCTTTCCTACTGTTAATATGAACTATTGGGACACTCATACAAGGAAATTACCACATTGGTTCAAATTCAAGTTGTAGTTTAAGGGTCACTTTCATTTTACACTCATGAGTTTGCTTAGGAAAAAAGGAACACAAGACCCAAAATGTTGAACCCACACCCTGTTAGACATGTTAAAAGTAAACAAGACAAAGCCATACATCTAAAACTAAAATATTTTTTTTTAGCATGCAGTTCTTAATCAAACTTGCAAAATAAGACTTGGATTATACTGATAGAATTCCATTCTGGACCCTCAGCGAAATCACTGGGGCAAAATGATGATAACAACATAAACCATGACCAGACTGGCACATGGTGAAAATCCTGGGTGAATATGCTGAAGGGGCTGGCTGTTTACCATCCCTTCTTCTCAACAGCATACATTTTCAAATCCAATGAATAAAAAAGTTAAAAGTAAGGCTTGGTTGGGGAGCTCTTTGAGATGTTCATGTCTGGTTGTCAAAGAACATATACAGAAATTGTGTCTCTTCATATCCATGCAAAAAGATTTTCAGCAAATGATCAACAGGCCTGAATTTCACTTGGAAACAGTAAAACACCATAGTCTGTCCTAACACTTTTTTCCTGTGAACCGTAATTGTAGCTTTTCCATCCATTACTGATAGCAATTTTGGCAGCCTGAGAGCAATCATAAACAATGTTGTAACAAAATACTCAGAAAAATAACACTATCTCAAAAAAAAGGTAAATTTCAGCTGCTTTTTACAGAAACAAGCACTTAAGTACTATACTATAAGTGGTAAAAGCTAATGATATTGAAAATTATTGGTGAAGAAAACTGTTCTTGTTAAGATTGTAATGTAAACTGAGGTATGATCATTTTGAAAGGACAAAGTAATATAATGTTTGCCTCTAGAAAAACAGTGAGGAAAGGAGACGTGAATAAACAGCAGGAGACCAGAAGGTAATTCAAGGGCAGAGGAAGAAGAGTACAAACACTGATCTGCATTTCTGCTGTGTCTCTGAGCAACAGCACTCAGAAAAACAGGTCAGCTCACCAGGTGGTAGGCTGTGCGACTGTGTGATGCTGAACCCTCCTGAGGATGCTCTTTCTATGTAACACACATGTCCAAGGAACAGTACAGTGTATTAACAGCTAAGGCATCACAAAATTTTTATCTTAAAGGGGATGGCAAACTCAGTCAACTTTTCTGGAAGATTTTCTCAGAAATCCAACTCCTGTGATGTTACAGAATGACAAGAACCAACTCATCCTATTCCTGTGAACTTCACTGGGGTTTTTTTGCCGGAAACATGAAAAACTTTTCTCAACATTTTACCCCCACTGCAGTCCTTTCCAAACAGCATAGACAAGACCAGATTCTGAGCCTCTGAAGGCTCTACACATGTTTGTCCTCCATCATTTAGTGTTGTGCCCTATCTACTAAGCCTTCCCTTTGTTGTTAAGGTCTGTATAACTCATACTCTTCCTATTTCAATGCCATACACTGGATATTCTTTTGAGAGTGCTCAATACCATCACACAATTCTTCCACCCATTTCTCCCAAAAACTGACCATGTACTCTCCCACAGCATTTTCTATGTAGGTTGTATAATTTCTAGACTGGAATAGCAGACTCCTCTACCATCTTCCCAGTTAAATCCATTTTCTCATAAAAAGTTTATCCTATTGACAAATAATAATTATTTTTAAAAAGCAGGTCAGAGACAGAGAAGTTTTTTCTTTCCTTCATAGAAGAAAAAACAAATTATGGAACTACAGAGGTGTATTTCTAACCTCACTTTTTGTCAGTTTTAATCTCTTTTTATGTGCTTTAACTAAGCCAACAAAATCGGTTTGAGCATGGGAACAGAATGTGATCAGCTCCACCTGCAACTTTATCTAAATATTATAGATATGATGCATAGACATGTTTTTTCGAAAGCACAATTTACCTCATTTCAGAGAGGTAGGTATATTTACTCATCAAAATCCTGGACTCTAACTATTGTGTAAATATGTAGAGTTGGCCTACCTTTTGCATGTGTTTAAATAATCCCAAGCAAACTACAGTTTTACTGCAAATTAAATATTTATACATGCACGCATTTACACATTCGCCGAAAATAAAAGACAAACAGTGAACTGGAACAGAATTCCTATGACATCCTCATAGTAGGTAATGACATCATATAATATGCTATAATATAAGATAATATGATATAATCAATTTCCTAAAATTGTTTTCCTGAAAACCAGAGTATTTTACCCTCATTTCCTTTCCAGCTTAAATTTATTCCTGGACAGTTTGTTCCCACTTGTTTCTGAGCCAACACTATTCTTTAGCTTAAACAGTTCCTTCCTGTCTCTGGCTTTACCATCCCGATGTATTTAAAGACAGCAATCTTACCCCTGTCTGCTTTTGTTCTGCTAAAATTCTAAGCTCTTTCAGTATCCTTTCATGAAATAGACTCTTCCTTCCCTTGAGAATCATAAGAGCCTGTCTCTTGCACTTTTTCAAATTCATCTCTCCTGACTATGAATGAGGAATTGAACACAATATTCCAGATGAGGTCTCATCCAAGCCTGCCACAGTGGCATTAATATTCTCCCTCCCTCCACTGGAAATGTCTCCCCTGACACATCCCAGTCTTTTACTAGCTTTTTTCACTGTCACATTACAATGGTAGCACACAAATTATCTTGTGATTGATGAATGCACTCAGATACACTTCCTTCCCTTTGGCACCCCATTGATAAACTCTAGGATTATTAAAAGGGCTTTGTTTGATTTAATTTATTAGTTACTCATAATTAAAGTCCTTTCCATTTTATAACTTTATATGCTATTTTATTTATATTATATTAATTTTAATGCCAACTAACTCCCTGAAATGCTGGGGTTTCAACCCCAAGCCCCAAATTAAGGTTGACGTATGGGTGATTCCCACAGCCCTTCACAAAGGGGGGGTGAGTTTACCTTTAGGCTTCCCTCCAGGGCTCGGCCTTGCAGACAGAGCCATTGGGTAAATGAGCCCCCGGTGTCCCACATTAGGTAACCCAAGGTCAGGTGTCCCACTTGGGGATAAAAGCTGGGACCACTTGCAGGCAGGGGCAGTGTCTGTGTGTGAGGTGGGTGCCCTGTGCAGAGTTCCCTGTTGGGGAAGGACCTCCTGCCTCCCTGGGACTGGGCTCCAGTCAGCTCTGGCCTTTGTAAACACAGGCTGTGTAGAGATTCAGTGTGTGGCTTCCTTGGTCTTATGTATTTGGCTTGTTGTCTCCCATCCCTTCTATAGGAGACTGCATTTTACCATTTATTCCCCCCATTGTTGGTTGTGTGGTATCATTGTTGGGGTCGGTGGGATTGATGTCATCAATTATGTATAATCTGACTGATTTGTTTGTACCCCCGGTGCTCACCCATGTACTGACCCTTTTGTATCAAATACAATTTGGTTATTGGTTCATCTTTATGCTGGCTGTGTCTTTTATGCTAGGCCTAATAATTGGCAAAACACTCCCCAATTAAGATCATTTTACTATTCCATATTAACAGTACCTACTATTTTCAAACAACACATTTCATTAGGACATTTCTACCTTTGAGTGAAGTTTATTAATCCACAGCATCAAATGACCTGCATCTTGAAAATGACTCTTTAATGCTTTCATTCCTAACACCTAGCTTAAGACTTCTTGGTTCAGCATTGTGCATTTCTTCCTGTTAGCTGTACTCACTTTAAACTTTTTATACTTATCTCAGGTTCTTCCTAGCAAATCTCCATGTCAAATCATTGTGTGCTTTATTAAAAGGTATGTTATGTAATGATCCAGGTTGATTAGATCTGAGATCTCTCTGTTCTAAAAACCAATTATCTTATGAAAGAAAGATGTCATTTCAGTCTAGCCTAATCTACTTTTTGTAAACCTGTTCCTTATTATCCCAGTTCATGTCTTTTGTATTCTTTTCTTCAAAGCTTCAAGTCATCCAAATCAGTCCAAGTTACCTATTTCACAATCCTAACAGGCATTCACTTACTGCCAGGACAATATTTTTCTCCTGCCCCCTCCAACTTTACCTCTACCTTTATCTTTCTAGTTGTACTGATCTCCCAAATACATACCACAATATCCATGACTTAAAGTGTAATTTTTCAGAACTATCCATCCCCAAGACAAGTTTATTTATCTTGTTGAATTCTGTGCAATCTCAGTTACAATGACTTCCATTTCTACTGTCTTATCTCATTTCCCATAGTGGGTAAGCAGTATCACCACTGCAATTAAAACTTGGGACCAGCCATTCAGTTAATATTGAGACTTCTTAGATTTACTGTATCTCTTTGCTGTCCTTATGACATTGCAACCCTACTTTTATTTTCATTCTTTTCCTCTTTATTTGTTTTTTCTTCTGTAGAACATTTTTACAGCTTTTAGTATGTATATTCTGCTATAAGAAGATGAGGAACAAATGCAACAGCACATGGCAGAATAAACAGGGCTTCCTTAGGTTTGCAGCCAAAAGAAACTTGTCTATCGACATGAATTTTTCCCTTCTTGCTGCTGACTCAGAGTGCTGGGGATAAACTAAGCACTCAGAATTTGCATCAGAGGTATTGCCCATAAATTAAGCTCATGCCCTCTCTAAGATGTGGAGAATTCTGGTGTCATATACTTCTGGAGTCATTGAAAAGTGTAACCCACATGGTATTTTCAAGGTGATTTTCAAGTATGAGTTGTTCAGGCCAAGTTGTGCCCCACTCCCTACCTGAAGTAACAGGGGGATCAGCTCAGGAATACATCCAAGAGTACTTTGAATCCCTAAAGTGCTGAAGTAATAAAAGTGCTTGTTGTTTCCCATCCTGTAATAGTATTCAGACAGTTGATTTCAATTCACTCAGTCTTGCTCAGCTTTTTCTATTACTTAACTCTTTCCTTTCTTTCACAGACTTGGGGGGAGGAGCAGGGAGGTATATTGCCTAGATATGACTTTTTCATTTCAGAGATAACACCGTCTCCAGGGATCATCCATAGTGTTATAGATGGTTGATGTTAGGCTTGCTTCTTGGTATCTTATGGAAGGTGTAACCAGGTACTGAACTATCCTAAGCACAACAAATTAATAGAAAATTCTCTTGCACTGTTCACATGCGGAATACTGTTCAAATATTGCAGTCCTCTGAGTCAAGCTGTATTTACAGAGGTCTGCATAACTGCTGAGAGTGCTACTGTTTAAAAATTTACACCATGCACCACTCTCATCTCAGCAAACCTACATTTTAGAAATGAATGAAAAAAATAATAAAGGCTCAAGTTTTCCTACATTAGCCTTAAGGGCCACATGTATAAACAGCTGCTACAACCTTTCTGTTTTGGTTTTTTTTTTGTGGGATGTTGAATTATTCGGACATGCTGTAAAGCTATCTGGCACTGTGTGACCTAATAGAAAAGCAAACCTTAAGCATTTACTATTATAAAACACGAACCTGGGGAGATAAATACTCTGCAGAGAGGGAAGGAAGTATAAGCCACAGAAAATTAATAATAGCCATTTCTCTATGAAAGAAGAGTAACCTTCTCCTAGCTACATTTTTTTTTCTTTTTTTTTCCTAACATTTCACAGTCTCCTTTATCTCCTTGTGGCATGAAGCTACACTTTACTGGTTTTGCTGCCTTGAATTCAAAAGCCTTTAGCCCTTTAAATGTGGCATACCCAAACAGACCAGAAAGGGTTCTTTTTGAAAAGGTGACATCTTCTTTCTCAGTCAATAGGTTGAATGGTGCCTTTCTTTTTCTCCTGTTCTGTTACTCTACTGGTCTTAAAGTTGATGTATAGCCTGAGTGTATTTGTAGGTAGGGCATGGTAAAAACAACCAGGGGGTACATACATATGCCGATTGGAAGAGCTATTGCATAGACATGTGGTATACCACAAAAGAAGGAGAGGAAAAGTGAACAATAAGAAAATACTTCACTGCATTTAGTGACTTTGCTGTACAAACAATTGGGTTTTGGACATCCCTTACAATTTTGAGTCCTATATAGGTCGGGTCAAGGTGTAAACCCATCTTTTATGTGCACCAGGATAACTGAAAGGAAGATATTTTCAGAAAGGTTGCTGTGCCTGCTACCACTTTCAGTTAAAAAAATAAGAAAAAGAAAAGCAAGCATTGCAGAGTTCAAATCCATCTTTCTTGTTTTCTCGTTTCTCATGCTGATATTTTTCCTTTCACTATCTCACCTCTCCTTCTTGGGTCCTTTGCAGTATCGCACTCATCCAAATGCTGTGCAAAGCCAGTGGCAATACCACAAGGGGGAGTGGCAGAGGTCCATCTTTTGGGTTTCTACTTTTACCTTCTCAGAACAGCATCAGCCTGATATAGTCTGAAGGGGACCAGCAGTGCACCTAGACCCAGCTTAGTTTCTCCCTTGCTTTTATTAGTGTCTCACTATCTGAGGACCAGTGTCAGAGGAAACACTGGGGATGGTTTTCCATCGCTGAAAGCACAGTGTCTTGAATGGAGGGTGATATGATCAGCTTGGGATAATGTACACATAGATACAAAAGAGATGTGAAACTGCCTTAAAATGTTTTTATGCCAGTTTAACGGAGCTCTGGTGGTGAAGTTATCTTGTAAGAGAGCACATTTAGACAGCTTCTGGTACCAATAAGATTCAGTAGTGGTTCACCTGCAGCTTCAGTGACAGTCCTGCAATCATGATGATAAACACAGATTAGTGAGAACTGAGTTCTTGCTCTTGCTTGGCAACAGGTGTTTTGATATTATCTTGGGCAACTTACTTAGATTTTATATTTCTTATTCCCCTTTCCATCAAAATGAGTATAGTTCTTCAGTTTATCACTGTAACATTGTGAAAATAAGATCTTCACTTTGAAGATCTGAGGTGTTTGGGTACTAGTATGATATCTATATATGAAGGATCTTGAGATATGACACTAGAAAAATAGATTTGGCAGTTAGAAAATTTTTTTTTTTCCATTTTTAAGTGTATCAGTAGAACTGCACATGAAAATGGGTCCTGTGTCCAGATTCAGAAAGAACATTAAGCTACAGTGTGACGTAATGGCAGTCTATCCTCAACCACTCTTTCTGGAAGGTGTGGGAAAAGGAGATAGATAGATAGATAGATAGATAGATAGATAGATAGATAGATAGATAGATAGATAGACATTTCACTAAAAAGATACTTTTCAAAAATTTTAGAAAACCTTCTGTTGTCATTGTTTACAATGCCATTGGATACAAGGTGGAAGCTCATTTTTACAGACAATAAGCAAAGCTTTACTCATGAACAAAATCTTCTGGGATAAAATGGTGATGTTAATATGCATTATTTCCACAAAGACACACACATCCATAATTCTGTACTTGCAGGGTCAAAGCTGACGTTTGAAAAATATACATATCATGAAGTTATATATTTCAATTATAAGTCAGAATTATTTCACTTCTAAGAAACATATAGAATATTTTGGAGGATCATGTGAAAGGTCTAAGATATCTCATATTTTGCCACACTTATGGATAAACCAGAGAGTTAAAAACAATCATAATGCCCAGCTGCACTTTCCCTCTGGTGTTAATGGGGCCATTGATCCTGAAAATAATTGCACTGGACCTCACAGAAATCAGAAATATTGTCATTTGGGTCAGTAGCAGTATTCTTACCTTTCACTCTAAATGTCACAGTGTTTATAAATCAGCATCTGTGAGCTCTTGCCTCACATGGAAATGAGGTAATGTAGTTATTTGGAAATGGATAAGAAAATGTGGAAAATCAGCCTCTTTATATGGGATAGTCCTAGTTTCATGTTAGCAGGCAGAGAGTTCTGGCATTTCAAAAGGATTAATTAGTACATCTGACATGCACTAGTGAGGATTTACTAATACGCAGAGCTGACATACACCCCCAAAAATTTGGAAGCCATGATTGAAGCTAAGACCAATGGGAAATCAGAGTACACCTTTGTTCATTAAATGGCAGGTGCGTTCCCAATAAAAACATGTTTATAAAAGTACCCCTTGAAAGAAAAGTTGCTTCAGACAGATGTTTTTACTGACATATAAAGCTAGCAATACAGAAGAATAACTGTGAATGGATCCTCACTGGGAGATTTTGTTTTGAATTAATACTGCTTTTCTCTCTGTGTTCAGCCAGACACAGCAGGTAGGGAAGTTGATTTCCTTTGTTTAGTTCATAACAGAAACCTAGAAATATTTTTCCTGGGAAATCTTGCTGCAGAAAAGACTGCATTGGTTAATGATAAAACATCAAGAGAGAGGGTGGAATACCATTGAAAAAGATCTATAAATACATGCTGGGTTTATGTATATATATGTCATAAATGCAATTGGTCTAGGAAGTGCTGTGCTACTGTTATCTTCATGGAACAAGTGTTACTGAAAATTTCTCTGATGTATCCCCTATCAGATGTCACAGCACCTATTTTCCCAAAGTATGAAACTGGCTTTAACAGCTGTTACAATCATTTAACTTTTCTGAGGAAAGTCCTTAGGTGTAACTACAGCTTGCAATGGCTCAAATAAAAAATAAAATTAGTCCTTTCAGGGAGAACAAACAAGTCGTCCTTGATGTGAAAAGATGTGAAAAACTCTGGTTTGAGCCACTTTATTTAATATAATCTACGTTGGATTTAACAGGCTACAAAAAAGGATGTAGTTTCCAAAGTTCCTCACAGCTCCTCTGTGCCTGTACCATTCTATTTTCTGTTTTATTCTACAAGGAATCAGGTACTAATTGTTTTCTTTTGAAACTTAGCCATCGTGTTACATCATGTGGTATGTTAGACATGAGCTCTTGATCTACTATGAGGTTGATCTAAAAGGATCCATCCTTATCACCTTTGTGTATGACTTGCCTTATCACAATGACAGTAGTCTGAAAACTAACATGACTCACCGCATTAAATAATCCCTAAGAGTACATCAGACATAATATACAAAAGCATTTTAAGAGCATACAGAATACACTGAACCCTCAGCGTTACAAAATAATTGAACTGAATTGAGTTATTTTGAATGGGGAATAAAATCTTAATTTGCTAAACCTAAAATGGATGCACTGGGATCAAAGAGTTAGAGTAATGGATGGCAATAGTATGCAAATACAGCAGGCTGCTGGAACAGTCTATGGAGTTGTGCATGCAAATACACATGGCACAGAGTGGCTTTATTTTATTCCAATACACAGAATCAAAAAGATAAGGAAAAATAAAGCAAAATACAACATACAGCAAAAAATAGGCTGCTAAAGGGAAGAAGGGCAGAAATGTTTCTTTTGCAAAGCAGCATTTCTGGTTTTGATTCACTGCATTTTCCCAAAGATTTAAACTGTAGTAAGCAGAATATATTTATGCACATTAATAAAATGTAATTCCTTCTGTAGATAATATTTTTTTCACTCCTAAATTCCATCTATAAGATATGTTACAGACTTCTGTGGATATTGGGTTTGTTTTTTGGGAGGGTTTTGGGGTTTTTTTGATTGTTTCCTGCTCTTCTGTATATTCCCCAAAAAATCATGTATTTCCTAATCTGGGTAGGACTCTTGAACTGTTCCTAATCCTGATCCTTTTGAATTGAATGGTAAAATTATCTCTGGCATTAGCAAAAACAGAATTAAGACAATATTATGTGGAAATTTTATTTTCCTTTGATTTGCATACTTTTTGTTTGTCTTAGATTCTACCATTTTTGGCTTATAAATTTGACTAATAACAAAACGTAGGGACGTAGGTATAGACAAGGAAAATAACACCCTCATTCCTGAAAATACAGAAAAATAAATATTCCACATAACGAGGAGTTTCTCTTGTTCAAGTTTGTTTTCTATGCATTGAAAAATCTATTTGTGAGATACATCATAAACAAAATTTTTTGTGACTAAATTTGTGGACTGCTTTCTGCTCTGTTGTGGTTTGAACTCAGCCAGTAGCCAAATGCCACGTGGCCAGTTGTTTACTTCACCCCCCTCCCTGGTGAAATAGGGGAGGGACAAAAGAAGAAATTAGAGGTGGAATAAAAAAAAAATTAGTAATAATAAGAATAGTAAGTCCAAAATGGGTAAAATGCAGCAGTGGCTTACTGAGCATGACGACAGGTACGCAGCCCACTGTCCTGCAGCAGCGATCCAACCACACCAGCAAATCTCACCACGCCAATCCAGAAACCGAAAGGTCTGTGAGAGAGCCCGCGTCCACCCATATACTGAGCGTGACGTCACATGACATGGAATAGTCCAATGATCGATCTGGACCCGGCCCGCTAGTTGTGCTCCCTCTCAGCCCAAGGAAAGTCAACTCTATTGTTGCCGAAACAGGACATGCTCCTATAAGAGGTCCAGCCACAGAACATATATAGCTAAAATTCTTGTCTATAGTGGCTGTAATAGTCCTTTGCAATATTGTTTTTCATGCTGGCTAAAAGACTTAACATTCACTTTCAGAGGGACAATATCAGTTACTTAAAGGCAATATTTGTTCTGGTTTTGCTTTAAATATAATTTAAGCAAACTTCAGTGTTATTTAAATGTCCTTCTTTGGGGACAGGGTTAGCAGCAGGATTAGTCCAAAACACAAATATGCAGTAATTGAACAAACCCCTGTTGCAGTGGACATTTTTGCCGCTTAAGGAGATTCTGAGAGCATCACTCCAAAGTGGCTAATAGTACCATGATGAACGTTTTCAACTAACAAGGTAAAAGAATCACAGGATTTATTTTAATTTCTGACACTAAAGGCAAATACACCCTCCAAATTTTTCTAGCGTGTCTAGTCTATGTTGCTATTATTGCTATTCATAAGAGATACTGGTTTTGTCCCTCTGCTGTTCTTAGATATTTCTGTTTTTTTTTTGTTTTGGTTTGGTTTGGGGTTTTTTTGAGGAAAAGGAAAAGTATTTCCTGTCAGTTCTGTCCCAGAATATGTCTTTTTTTTTTTTTTTCTTCCAATTATTCTTTCATCTGCAGTGTCCTGAGACTTGATTCCGTGTTAAAAGAGAACTGAATTCTGTCTATTTTGCTGGTGACATTCTGCTCTATGCTTCTGCTTATTTAGCCTGGAGCACTGAGATCAGTACCTTCACCTATGTGATGTTGTACATGGCAGACAACCACATTTGTGATGAAGTAAGTAAACAAGAAATTGTTGGGAAGACAACTGCAGGATTTGCCTAGGACTGTTTGGATCACTTCATAGTTACTTAGTTTCTTTGAGCTAGTTTCCTATTACTGCGCTCATTTACCAAGTCCTTCTAGATCGAAGTTTAGCAACATGATATTATAGCATGATATTTTATCTGGGGTCTGAAAAGAAGCATATACATTTCAGTGACCTTTCTATTATAAAATATGCTGTGTTGGTACAGTGAGGTTTCATTCAACTGGGTCTGGCTTACCCCTATGATTTGAACATTTCATTTTCTTCATGTGACTGCATATAAAATTTGACCCCACAGTGGTCAGACTGGAAGACTACTGTATGAGGAGTTAGTGATCCATATAATGAGTAATCCAGATGTATGCGTCTGTATCATGGATACTGCATGACTGCTATTTAATCAAGGCATAGCTAATGAACGGTGTAATTGATCAGTGAATACACAGTCAATGCAAAACTATTCGATGTACATGTGGTCAATGTGTAATTAATCAAAAGTACACATACAATATTGTCTTGGCACTTGAAATATTAGATGCACCTTTTCAAGAACTGCAGCTTTATTAATGAGATAAGAATATTACAGCATACCAAGGGATCTAAAGCTAAATCAGCATTCCAAGTTTGATTCCTTCCAATGTCTGATGAAGCTGTACTGTGAGCAAGACTCTATAAGGACACTAATGAAATTAAGCATGGTGAATTTCACCATGGATGGGATCTGTGGAGCATGCCCTGATCCATGGTTCATCCAATGATGTATTATCTCGGGGTTTCCAGCATCAGAAAGGGATGTGAGTTTTTATAATTTGCTGTTACCTTTCCTAGGCTCTTAGTAAATAGTTATCTGTCTTGCAAGTGTATGTACCTTTGTTATTGAGATCCAGATAAACCACCGTCACCTGGTGCAAACAAGTAATCTTTACTGTGCAAGTTAGCTTCATGAAAAAAAAACAAACAAACAAACAAACAAAACAAAACAAAAAAAAAACATTCTGCTTTAGGTGTTAATGTGAGGCACATATAATTAATGAATTAAAATTGTTTAGAATATGGAAAAGGTATGTGTTCTGTGATCTTTCACATTGAGTAGTCTAAAATATGACAGCTACCACTATCTGGACTAAATACAGGGACAATTTCCCGAGGAACAGACTTCTGAGTTCATTTTCTGATGACATACACTTTCTTTAATACCTATCTAGCTCCACTAGCCAGAAGTTCCTTTTCCTCCCATTCTTTAAAAAAAAAAAAAAAAAAAAAAAAAAAAAAAAAATCTATACTTTCCTCATTTAGTCAGTCATGATCATGCCTATTCTGTATGCCCAGGAGGTATCTTAAAGTAATCATAGCACTATCAGAGAAAATACTAAAATCAAAAAAGCATAAGCCCCAATCATTTTACATAAAAATTCCTTTTCATCACTGAATGCTGGACACCTTGTCTTTACAGGTTTTTGAGAGAGTGTTGGTTTAAGAGCTTGGAAGGTAATCCTTGCCTGAGTATACTCTGCTCTAAGTGTCCTTTATGATTATTACTGAAGGATATAAGTGAAAGTAATATATAAAGTTTGATGGGAGCAAACAAAAACCTTGCAGCAGAGCATAAACTAGTAGTATCAACATACCGCTACTTTTCTTACCCAAACAATGCATTTTGGATCTTCCCACTTCAGCTGAACTTTGACAGAACGTTCCTTTCACTTCAAAATATTTTAGCGGTGAATGAACTGTTTGTGTAAGTGAGGCCCATGGAACAACAAATATAAACAGGCAGCAATAGAAAAAGATACTGAAGGAAAGAAGTGAATTAATTCAAATGTAAAGCTCCCCGAACACTCCCCCAATCTCGCCTGCTTAGCAGGAGATGTCTATGTCACCGTTTCAGCACCACGGCCAGCAGCTCGGCGCACCGCCCGCCTCGCGGGACGGGTTAAATCATCTCCTCGCCCCAGGCCAGCAGTGCTGGAGGTGTGCAGACCTGGGCGGCGACTAGAGCAAGAGGAACTGCCCGAGCAATACTGGAGCAAGTATTTTTTATGCCCAAGCACTTTAGTGGAGACTGAGTGAATTCAGCACTCTAAAATCAGCAGAAATGCAAGGAACCAAACACTTGAGGGGGGGAAAATTAAAAATTTAGCATTTTAAAAATAAAGAATTCTGACATTATTGCTTGCCTAACAAGTAGCACTGATATGGGTTTCAAAGAACAAGAGTTTTAAAATTCTATGCTACATTTTCACTGCATTTTCATATTATCTAGATTTTTTTATCTTACTGGCTCATATTCCTAAATAAAATACCCCAAACAGCCCAGGAATATAGTACATTAAAAACCTTTATGGGACGTAAATACATAGACTGTCAAGGTCAATCAGGTACAAAGACTTCATTTTTAGCTCAGCATATTGTAACACACCTAGTAACAGGAAATTTTACATGTTTTCTGTGTATCAAAAGAAAGCAAAAATTTACCTGCTTAATGTACTGGATCTAAAAACCCTTTCCAGCACAATCCAAGACCCCAAATAGGCAGGAAATCTTAGGGTCATAAGAGGTGTCCTACAAAATTTAACGCAGAATATATTTTTCTTGCGAGAATATTTACTATCCTGTCAAAGTCATAGTACTGAAAAAAACCTATGAATCTCAGGGGTTTTTTTTATTCTGCATATGATTTATGGTTTCTATGATGGCTATTTTCTGTCAAATTCTGCTTCTCAAGTCCTTGCTTTGCTTATCCTTCTATTCTTATTTTGGATATTGAATATAAATGGGACCATGCTATTATAGTTCGGACATGAAAAAGCAATTAAAAACTCAGTGATGTTTCAGTTTCATCACCAAATGGCACAAATATCCAACTATCTGCTGTCATAGAATAATAAACTACTAATACTTTTAGGGAGGTAATCAGCAGGACATTCTTGTTTACTTGCTTCTTTCCATGTCTCTCATGTAGTTTTACTGTTACTACATGGTGGATGCACTCACACTTGCTGGGCATTCACCACTGCTCTAATGATCCCAAGTCTGCAGACCCACATTCCCTTGCTCACTGGGACTAACACAACTATGCAGTGTCACTCTGAGTTGGTTTGACCTTGGCTAAATGCCAGGTACCCACCAAGTCACTCTATCACTTCCACCTCTTTCCCCTTGTTTTCTAAACAGAGCAAAGAGGGGAAAGAAAATAAGATAGACCAACCCTTGTGGGTAAAACAAAAGCCGTTTTAATATAAGCAAAGAGAAGTCAAGGTCCATGTGTGTGGAAAACAAAACAAAAACAAACAAACAAAAAAAAGCCAAACCAACAAAACCAAAAAAAAACCCCACAAGCCAACAATAACAACAAAAAACCCCACGCAGATTTATTCTCCCCTTCCCATGGAGAGGCGCTGTGGGGCCTTCTCAGGAGCGGGGCTCCCATACCACAGTGGTTGCCTCGGAGGACCAAGGGTGACCCCAGCCCCTTCCTCCTTTCCCCAGCTTTATACTGAGCAGACGCCATGTGGTACGGAATACCCCGTGGGTCGGTTCGGGTCAGCTGTCCTGGCTGTGTTTCCCCCACTGCGGGGGGAGATGTCGGGAAGAGCCTTGGTGCTGTGTAAGCTTCGCTCAGCAGCAGCCACAGCCCCAGGGTGCTACTGACACCCTGCCAGCTCCCGACATAAAACACAGCACCGTGAGGGCTGCGATAGGGGAAAAACAATTCCAGCTGAGTCAGACCCAGTACACACTTGCTCTGGACACCCATGAAAACTTTCAGGTTTTACTCTATGGCTAATATTGGCTGTTCGGAAATTAATTTCCATTTTGTAATGTGATTTTCATTGTGTATGTTTCAGGAATAGTACCTTCTCGACTGGTGTACTGTTATATATTTTTGAAAAGCTCATGTTATGAAATTTCATGCTGTATAATTAAATTATAATATAAACTGTGTTTTTGACAGATTTTGGAGGTTTGAAGTTCAGATGTCAAAACAGTGATTTCAACAGATCTACAAGTTCAAACTTGGACATAATGCAGCGCAAGCTGCTCGAAATATCAGTGAGGTATATGGTCAGGGAAGTGTTAACGAATGAACAGTGCGACTTTGGTTCCAAAAATTTTGAGGTGGCAATTTCAGCCTCGAAGATCAAGAAGGTCGTGGACGTCCTTCTGCTATTGACGACGATGACTTGAAGGCTCTGGTGGAAGCAGATACACGCACAACTGTTCCAGAACTTGCAAAAGAACTCGGGGTAAGCATATCAACTGTTTCTGAGCATCTGAAGAAGATTGGAAAGTCGAAGAAGCTCGACAAATGGGTGCCGCACGAATTGAATGAGAATCACAGAAATCGCCATTTGGACGTGTTGTCGGCGCTTCTTCTTCGCAACCAGAACGACCCGTTTCTCGACCGTATTGTGACATGCGATGAGAAATGGATGCTCTACGATAACCAGCGACGATCGGCTCAGTGGTTGGACCGGATGAAGCTCCACAGCACTTCCCAAAGCTGAATCTGCACCAAAAGAAGGTCATGCTGACTGTCTGGTGTCTGCTGTTGGTTTAATCCATCACAGCTTCCTGAATCTGGGTGAAATGATCACGGTGGAGAAGTACATCCAGCAAATCCATGAAATGCACCAGAAACTTCAGTGGCTGCGCCCAGCACTGGTCAACAGCAAGGGTCCAATCCTTCATGATAACACACGGCCACACGTTGCACTTTCGATGCTGCAATGGATGAATGAGCTGGGCTACAAAACTCTGCCTCATCCACTGTACTCACCAGACCTCTCGCCCACTGACTATTCAATCATCTCGACAGCTTCCTGTGAGGGAGACACTTCAGAAACCAAGGGAAGGCCGAAACTGCCTTCGATGACTTCATTGCCTCCAGAAGTCCAGAATTTTATACAACCGGAATAAATATGCTTGTTTCTCATTGGCAAAAATGTGTTGATTCTAATGGTTTTTATTTCGATTAATAAATTTTATTCTGAGCTGAGATATGCCACTTCAAACATACAGGTTGAAATCGGCAATTAATTTCTGATAATTTCTCCATCTTTGGGATGCCACAATAAAGTTTTCTAGAACCTAAAATAATTGTCAGATTTCCCAGTCCTCCTTGAAAGTTGTTTCCCTGTGTGTCATCAAAATCTAAAAGTCTCACATTTATCACTTACCCTATCACAAAGGGAAATATGTTACGAGAAAGTATAAAATAAATAATAATCGCTATAAAAGGAACTACTTGCAGGAAAATCCCACCTTTTGTCATCCTCATTCTACCATGTCTTACTTTCTCCACCTGCCCAGCCTTATGCCTCTAGCTTCAGGATGGGTGCTGGAAAAGCCTCTCTTTTTAAAGCTGCTGTTTCCTTTCTGAAGAAGGTACTGGTTTTCAGTCCCTTTTGAGTTGCTCAAACAGAATGAAAGACTGCAAACTCACTTGTCCAATACTTGTATTGAGCAGGAGAGCCTCCAGGTCTGGGACTATCAATGGATTCTTCATTCTCTGTCAGCACCTTTCTGTCCAAGCTGCAGGCAAAAGAAAATTGAAAGGCTGAAGATAACCTAGCAAGAAAAAGGGTGCTTGCAAAATAAAACATAACCTTTAATTTTATGAGAATATATACAACCATTTGTTAAGGCTTCTATCATCAAAAAATAAATTATTATATATATAAACAGACACTCCTTGTAATACACAGTTCAGAGGACAAGATAGACATATTTTCTGGTCCCCTGAGCCTGCAAAAGCAAATGCATATTTCAACATCCATTAGTACTTTTCTGCAGGCTTTCCATAGCCTTTAAGTGGAAAAAAAACCGAAACAAACAAACAAAAAAAACCCCAAAACCCAAACCAAAGCCAAAACCAAAACCCACCAACACCAAAAAAACCCTGTGATAGAATCTTTTTATCTTTTTTTTTTTTTTTTTTGTAAACTTCACTAACCTCATTCAGAGGACTTAAATGCAAAACATAGTAGGAAATATTTTCAACTACTATTTTTTCCCTCCTGCAGAGAGTATTTAGAAGTTTGAGAGAGCTAACGATGACAGAATTTGCCATCAATGGAGAATTTTTCCCCTCAGACATCTCTGATCTTTATTCCTGACTGACTGACTGCTCTGCACTCTCAAATGTCATTTTCTGTGATCAACACTCAAAAGCTAGTAAATTCACATCAAATTTTAGGAATAAATGTATCTCTCACAATAATGTTAAAATACATTTCCCTCCCTCTTGGAATGACTTTTAGCACTGTGCCTGCAATTTAGCAAACACGGACTGGGTGTGCACCTCTGCACCTTTAAGTACTGCTCTCTTGATAAGAAAGTTATAAAGTATTCCATCTGAAAGCTTCTATCAGAAAAGAAGCATGAATGCATTAAACTTCAAAAACTCTATCTTTCTTCATTATTACTAATAATGCATTATTATGGTGGTCATCTTACAGAGATTTTTTTTTTCCAGCCTTCTTTTGCAACATTTCATTCATCATGATAGAGAGACTACTTCTTGATTCTGAGATGTTTTCCCTCATATGCTAATAGCATCAGTCCATCCCTCCAGAGGTTATAGGAAATTTTTGACAGTTCTTTGTTCTATTCCTGTTTCTGCAAAGTTTGAAAATCCAGTATGTCTGAATAAAATGTTAAAGTGGTCTTTGTGACGGTATCCTTTCGTAAATGTGACAAATTATTCCATTATTGTAAACATTTCTCACACTTGGTTCTAAATTTTCACCAAGAAGTTTTCATTCTCAGGCATTTGGGCAGAGCTACTCACTGGTCTCTGGCAAACAAGAGAAAAATAGTGGAATAATGTGGAAAGGCAATATGTCTTCATCCTAACCTGCTTCTTCCTTAAACCATGGCTATTTTCAATCATTTACTTAACAGTACTATATGTTTTCATTTAGATCTTGTCTGCTTTCTAGAGACAGAATATACATTCACTTTCTAAAGTTTTCCAGATCCACTATAGACTCACATTCTTGATTTAAATAGATATATTTACACAGCAGATGATTCAGCATTTCTGACATTTAAAGTGAAAATATTTTGTTTCTGTAACACATACCATATTTTTCCAAAGTTGTATTAGGCAAAATCATCCCCTTCTTCTTTCATAAGAAAGGCTCAAAGCTCTCATGGTGGGTTAACCTTGGTTGGCTGCCAGGTGCCCACCAACCCAGTCCCTTGTTCTCCCTCCTCAATAGGACAATGGGGACAAAATAAAAGCTCTTGGGCTTAGATAAGGACAGGGAGATCACTCACCAATTACCATCACAGGCAAAACAGACTCAACCTGGGGAAGATAAATTTAGTCTATTGCCAATTAAAAGTACAGCATGATAGTGAGAAACAAAGAACTCAAAACTAAAAGCCCATTCCCCCACCCCCTCTTCCCAGGCTCAACTTCACTCCTTTATTTCTGGCACTTCTACCTCCTGCCCACCCAAGCAGTGCAGGGGGATGGGGAAGAGGGTTGTGGTCAGATCATAACACTTCATCTATGCCAATCCTTCCTCCTCACACTATTCCCCTGAATAGTGTGTTTTCCGTGGTATAAAGTCCACAATCGGCTCCTGTGTGGGTCCTTTCCGTGGGGTGCAGTCCTTCAGGAACAGACTGCTCCAGCGTGGGTCCCCCACAGGCCACAGTTCCTGTCAAACCTGCTCCTCTGTGAGCTCCTCTCCATGGACCATGGTCTGCAGCTTTCTTCAGGCATCTCCACCTCCTCCAGTGGGGGATCCTGCATGGGTTGCAGTGTTCATATCTGCTCTGGCAGGATCCTCCATGGGCTGCAGAGTCCAACTGCTTCACCATAGTCTTCTCCATGGGCTGCAAGGGAATATCTGCTCCAGCATCTGGAGCATCTCTTCTCCCTCCTTCATCACTGACCTTCATGTCTGCAGGACTGTTTCTTACGCATTTTTCTCACTCCTTTCTCTGATCACTGCTGCACAGTGGTTTTTGCCCTTTCTTAAATGTGTTATCACAGAGGCACCATCAGCTTTGCCCAGCGGTGGGTCTGTTGAGCCAGCTGGTACTCACTGTGTCTGACGTGGTGGCAGCTCCTGGTGTCTTCTCACAGAGACGACCCCTACAGTCCTCCATCACCAAAACCTTGACAGGTAAACCTAATACAGCTCTCAGCTGGATATGGAATTCTACCTGAGGTATTGTAAATCCAGAACTACTCTTTTCACCTCTTTTACATAGTAATTACCTTAAATGAAATTTCTGGTCCTCTTTTATCATAATTCATGCTTTCTTCTTCCCAAAGTTTGCACCTTTCAAAGCACTTATGTATCTACTTCCTCTAACTCTCTTAGAATTATATATATCTACAACATATCGTTTCTTAACTGTTTCT
Source organism: Athene noctua (assembly GCF_965140245.1). Classification (NCBI taxonomy): domain Eukaryota; kingdom Metazoa; phylum Chordata; class Aves; order Strigiformes; family Strigidae; genus Athene; species Athene noctua. The sequence continues at coordinate 248,611,310 of NC_134037.1, read as the reverse complement.
TTTCAAATTAATACTAGGTTTTAATAGCTTCCCATAGCAGTACAGCCCATAAACTCTCTATTAGTCTACCTCACATCTTCTTTGTCACTTCTGATTCTTCATTGTTTCCTGCAATATGGTGACCAGAACTGTGTACAACATCCTTCCTCTGCTTTCGTTTTGAAACATGCTCATACATTTCAGAAATGCTCACATGAGTTTCATTGAAGGAGCATTAAGTTATTAACTTAGGCAACACCGGAGAATGAGGAAATACCAAGCATATGACCCAACAATGTAGTGCTACCAGTTGAAGGACTGGTAAGAGAATACCTGCTTTCCACTATAGTTCTTTCTATCCAATCTTACTTTCTACCTTCACTTTTGGAGAGATCGTTAGCTGTTTGTCTGAAGTCCTGAACCTGGGGAAATTGCAGCAAAGCACTAACATACCTGCTGGATCTATCCTTTCCTAGTCAGGATTATATGAAGCCCTTCTGGAGGAGAGAGAAATGCATCATTTGGTCAATCCTTGTGCTCTTGGAGAAAGCTCACACCCTTTCCCTATATCCTGTCATCTTTCACTTTAGCTATTTTTTGCTACATGGCAGTGATGTATATGTGAGTTTGTTCTCCCAATCTCCGTTAACTTAGATAATGAAATTCCACCAAATCAGAACAGAAAGTCACAAGACAAATAAAACATGCTTCTGAAATCCAAGGAGGGGTTCTCCTGCCAAATAACAAAGGTCTGTGGCAAACAATGTGACTGAAATCTTAAAAACAAAACAAAACAAAAAACCAACCCAACAATTTACAATAAAAAAAGCATTGTCCCTCAGAACTGTAGAACCTACCTCTCCTCGTTCTCAGTCTGTATTCACTTACTGCTATAAACTTGGTAGCTAAGTTAAATAATTATGAAAAATTTTGCCATTGGTAATGTACTTAGTAACCCCATATGTGATCCTTTCACACAGCACAGTATGAAAAGACTTTTTGATGACCACAATAAATTCTATATCTTCCCCAATTCTTGTAATTTCCTATTGTCATTTGCTCCAAGAAGTTAATCAGGTTTATAAGCCAGCCCCACTTTTCATAAATTAATGTAATCAATTCATCTAGTTTCTGCCTCTTTTCGTTAAATGAATCCAGGACTAAAATATAGAAAAATAGAGAATATCCACATGAGAAAAACAACAACAATAACAACACACAGATCACAACAGAGATAGGAAGGTTAGAAGCATATTCAAACAGTGCAGCTAACTCTGTACTGAAGGGGCTAGAGCCCCTTAACTGCAAGACTGGGCAGGCTTGCAAAATCATCCTCACCTGGTAAGAAGGCTACAGGAATGCTCTTGAGCACCATCCAATTTCAAACTTTTAGGCTGCAGACATTGCCAGCATATCAATATGGATGTGTTTCTCTCAACATCTGTTGCCTAGTATTGTGAGAAATCTTACAGGAAATGTCTGTATATGATTTATATTCAGGCTGAATTTAAATCTTTTCTATTTTTCCACACTGTATTTTGGGGAGCAGATTCTCTCTCATTCGATTTTCATTAATATCTGCAATTCGGGCATTTTCTACCATATAAATTTCACAATACCATATAGATTTCACAAATAATATTTTTCAAAAAAAAATCATGTGTGCATTTATATGTATAGTCTACAGAATGGAGTATGTAACTATATATGCAACATATATAGTCTTAATTCACCTCCTTCTGCTTACTTTTGCTACCATCCTGCCAAAGATCTTTTTCATGTGTTTTTCTCACAGTTCCCTCTTCATTAATATCTTCTCAATAGCTGCTTTGATCTTCCAATCCATCGTGTGTTCATATACCTGTTCAACAAAGTACTTTTCAGAATTTTTATTACAAAAATTTATTTTCTTCCTGTTCTTTCCACCAGGTAAGTATTTCAAAGGTATTAACAAATTTAGCTTCACAGAATACCTATGAGCTTAGATTGTAAGGTCAACATTTTATAGGTGGAGAACAAAACTGCCAAAAGCCTACGCTGAAAATGGCTGTTTTCACACATTTTGAAATCTTTGTTTTTGAAATCAGATCTCGGGGATTCTCTTTTTCAGCTACTTGACCAATTCACTTAGTTTAACAGAAAAACAAGTGTACTATACTCATGGAATTCAGACCAAGATGTCTCTAAGCAGCTTCAAATGTGTAGTCTTTTCCTTCCTGAACTCCATCTGCTAGTGAAACAAGCCTCCAAACTCAGCTCTGCAGACTATGGCTCAGTATATTTCAGTCAACATCTACTTTCCTAGACTCTGAGCTCTACAAGCACATCTTTGAAGCAGTGTTATCTGCAGAATGACAGTATTCCTTTCTATATATTCATCTGCTGTTTCCTTGCAGTGCTTTATCTTCAGTTCTCTGGTTTCATCCTCATCAATCTTGTCCTATGGTCTTAGGCTATTCAGCACAACAAAGTCCTGGTGTATTTATGAAGGTTTGGACAGGAATGATTATGAGTTTGGAAATAAAGAGGTTACAAGTAAAACTGAAACACATAATTGCAATATATTCAAGGACATCTTATGCAAAATGTACTTCTTAGAGTACTGTTCAGCCAGAAAGCTTTTGACCACATATTCACATGGCATCTTCACCTCACTGACTACATTGGTGCTGGAATTCTTCCTTTATTCTGCTTCCTCCCAACTGAGGTACAGATGGAGTTCCTGCTTTAATTCATTGTAAAGGCAACTTGGATGACTTTTCTGTGAGATTAATACCTCTGCTACTCAGAATCCTTTCCAAGTTTCACCTATCATCTCTCTTCAGAAAGGAAATATTGCTATTTCAGTTTCAGTTTCCTCTTCTCTGTTATGATCAATACACAACCTTAAAATCTTTTAAGGTGTCATACATCATGAAAAGTACATGAAAATACTTGTACATCAGCTCATTTAAGTCTGAAACCTCCAATACATCCTCTGTTTCTTATGAAAAACATTTTCAGACATAGAAATGAAACTTTATACATACAAGCCACTGAAGACTTCCTCCTCTCTCTTCCCTTCCCCTCACTTCTTCATACACATATTTTTGGATGCACCCCTCCTGATAATAAAACACCTTGGTTTGTTGGTATGTTTTGTTTTACATTTCATGGCATAGTTGTGAAAGATGTGAAACAGGGCTATGTTGTCTTTCATGCTTCACTCTCCATGGCTCCAAGGGTTTTTCACTTCTGCATAAATCCCTGCAGGTATACAATTCACAGTAGAAGGAAGAAATTTTTACTGAGTGTAAACTAGTGTTTAGGGAGCTCTTGCAATAGTTAGAGAAACCTGTATTCTCATCCATCTCTGAAGAAAATGCTGAGACAACTTCAGCTTTTTTTAGACTTAAATCTTTCTTATGCTGGTAAACCACAAGGAATAAACATAAACCAAATAAGGCCCCTAACACATTTCAAGTCTCAGTTTCAAAACTCCAACAATTCTTAAAAATAGTACGTGTGACTTTTTAAACATAAGAAAAAATACTGCTTCTTTTCTCCCACTTGTTTTTATTTAAAGAAACTACCTAGTGGTGTTACCTGATATTTAAAGAAGATACAAATCTATATGGCCTAAAGCTACAGTCATGGTGTACAAAATTCCAGCCAAAATGATTAAAGGTTCAACATAAATGACAAAAGATAATGGGGAAGTGTCTGGTAAACTAGCTAAATATATGTCTAATTACAGGCGGTGATGATGGTTTTTCCTGTAGTGTACTTTCTTTTTCACTAAGAGAGTGATGGGTTTTTTGCTCTATTCCTTCTCAGCTATGGCTGTGCCTTAGCCCATCTGCTTTTTTGTATGCTCTTTCTTCCTTCAGTTTCATTATTCTAGTCTTTGATGACTTTCATGACTGATATTGAAGTGGTCATGAAATGAAGCTAAGATGATTGATCACTGTTAAGAAACATAGATCCTTGACTTTAACATTATATCCTTAACATTTTCCTTAATATATAAAATAATTTTAGTTTATAACATTAAACTAAGTTGTTTAAAGCATTATGCTTTCAACTCATTGCTGTCCATTTTGAAATCTTCTGAATCATATTTTATGGTGACTGATAACCTAGACTTGGCTCTGTATTAATCCCACTGAAGGAAGCAGCCAGCACCTGATCCTTTCACTGACAGACAGCCTCTCCTGTGATTATTTACTGAGTTGACTGCTCAGAGTTGACCAGCTACTGTGCATAATAATTGTTACTTCAGATGCCAGTATTGTAGACTTGGATTTTTGACATTTCTTTCATTCTTTGGTGATATACTTGTTAAATGGTTACTTCTTCCATTAATTTTTCTATTCAAAAAGCCAAATAACATAATGTTAAAGAAAAAAACAGTCCTTTACAGAGTGCTTGCTTGGACAAAGCTTCACATACGCAAGCTGTATTGAGGTCAGAATGTAATATAATAAAGACAGTTAATAACATAGAAAAACTGTTGACAACTATTATGGAAAAATTCTGGTGGATTTTTTCATTCGGATAATTTTCTGTCACTTCATTAGCAACAATGTTGCAGTATCAATGTCATGAAGAACTGAAGACAGTTGTGTTTTCAAAACACTATCTCTGGCTGCATAGTTTAATATCTCTCTGGCCATTAATACTTACATAGGGAAGTGCTGAAATACAATGCAAATATTATTACTTTGTTTTAACCTTCTTTGCTAGTTAAATCTTCCCTTAGACATTGCATAAATTGCATTAGCTAAGTGTATTCTTCATCCCTTTTGGAATCCTCAGAGTTTTTAAAGCTGTATTCATAGGTACCACACATTCAACTTTCTCATTGTTTTTCATCTTTTCAGTATGTTCATATCATTTTTACAAAGCCTGCCTTCTGCAAAGGCTTGTGTCTGCTACATCTAAACATTTTGACCAGCTATGTTATCTAACCTTTGTTTCTGTCCAGTTCTTTTTTTGGCTGTCTGAGATGAATTTTGTCAGATTCAGTGAATGTACACTGTGAAAAAATGGTTCTCTTCTGCTACTAACATTAGTTTTTATGTATCACTCATGACTTGAAAAGTTAAATATTTCTCCTCTTCTCAGAAATATTTTACACATTCTTAATATTTTCAGTCAAAATCCTTACTACAAAAAATTACATCAGTTAATAGTGTCTGTCAGCACATATGTTAGAGGCTTTCTTGGCAGCAGGTCACGTAATTGTCATTCTCTGAAATGTTGCCTGACTTAACGCATATTCAGAGATACCAGTATTCTGAAATTGACTTCAGGAATATATATCGTGGTGGTCATCTTTTGAAGCCACTTGAGGTAGTTCACATGATGAAATTATATGCAGAATATTAGCATTCAGGAATCTTAAAAACATTTTACTTGTAAAACATCTTGTTGAGATGCTTATGAATTTGCTATCATCAATCAAAGACATCAGAGTAATTTAGCAACGTTGGAAAATATTAACCCTATTTTCTATAAATGATCTGAGGTACTATGATGAAGAAACAGTTTGCAGATAAATTTTCTGCATTGCCAGAAAATGGAATACAATTCCTGTCATGAAATCTTTTTGTTCCTCTTCTAACAGGGCATGTAAAAATTTAATGCATATTTACCACCTAACTATATATGCAATATTACAGTTGGACTTGGAATAAGTAAAGCCCCGGAGCTCATGCAAGGCCATATATGTCCTGATGGTATTGTGTCTGAGGAGGTATTGAAGTTTCCTCCACATATGATGGTTTGATCATATTGTTACTTCATCCCAAATCTGATTGACCTGATGGTCAGCTCAATTTCCGTCTTTGTTTCAGAGGGCTAAGAAAAGGAGATAGACATTGTTTTACCAGAAAATTTGCAAAGATCAGAACAGGGAAAGAATCCCAGTTCAGTGCTTACTGAGATATTTTCTGGTTTTTATTCTTGCTAGTATAAACTCAAGAATACCTGAGTTGAATGAAATGCAAAAATACCACAGGTGCAGAGCAGTGTGCTCCCAGTGTTCACTTACTCTGAGGTGGGTTCTGCTGTCAAGTTCAGGAGATACGATAGAGTACAGTGGAGCCTGGTACGAACCCAGGCAGACTCAAGTAGAAATTCCCTGAATTGGAATGATCTGCAGAAAGTCTCTTTATATTTTGACAACACAAAAAAAATCTGACCAAACATTTTTCCAATCAGATGCTACTCTGGATATATAGCAGCCAAGTCCACTCTATCTAAATAAACGGATGCATTCAAGTAATATATTCCAGAGTAAGATTTTTACTTGGTTTGTGCTTTGATAGTTCTTGTTCAGCTAATCTGTGGAGTTACTTATTTGTGTATATTTCTCTTTCAATATCAGTCTGACATGCAGTGGAATGCTATTTAATTACAGCTCTAAATTTCGTAGGTGGACACCTGAGTAGAACATCAAAACGATGACCGCAGATCATTGCAGCAATGAATGTAACATTTATTCCAAAGTACTGTTTTCTATGTCTCTGTGTTGAATGTTGATCTTCTTTTTCAGTTGTTCGGTGATTAAATTGTTAATTTTTCTTCCTCTTTCTCCTCCAACAGTTCCTCAAAGACATATTACATATTCTTCAAAGACATAGTGAAATAATGGTGACTCAGATGTTAAATTTAACATTAGATTTTCTGACTTATTTCAAGTTAGATAAACGCAATCTTTGTATATAGCACGTTAAGTAAACAGAAATACAGTATACATCCTACAAACATTATATGATACTGCTACGTGTGTATAAAATTAAATGTACATAGTTATACATCTCAGTCTTACAATATCTTGAATTTAAAGTCCTATGACCACATTTTATATACAGTAAAAGTCTAATTTATTGTATCAGAAAGTCTAGTAAGATTTTGACCTGCTTGCCTCTCTCTTGCTGTTTTCCTCTTTGTATAATTCTGCAGTCTATATAGTCTGTAACAATATATATACACATACACATTTTTCATTTTGAGTCACTGAGTAAATGAAATTACATTGGGTCTAATAAATATGTTGTCATCTAAATAACAGCTTCATTAGAGTTCATTATAAACATTAGTTTTATTATTTAGAATTTACTGTAATGCTGACTACTGTTTACTTAGTTCCAGTAAAAAATCTGTACACTTTATTATGTGCAGACTGAACCTTACAATTATATTGCACCAAGATCTGAATATGCAACCGTATGATTTGTAAACTCTTTTGCATTTTCTAAAGGGCAGCCACAGCACAGAAGTACAACTGCTGAAATGAACACATGCAGAATCAGTATGAATGAGAAGCAAATGAACTGAAAATACAGGGAGAAATGAGGTAACCAAGGATTAATAAAACATATCTCCAACATCCTCAGATAATAAGATATGTATTCATGAATACTACTAATGAAATATATTATTAAACTTTACAATAGGGCCTAAGCAGCTACTGAACTGGACATAACACAAATGGAGGCAAAAACCATATGTTACAATCTCTCTCACCCAAGAGATATAACATTAAATAAATAAATAAATAAATAAATAAAGTACATCAGTAGACTGTATCAGAAAAAGTATTGCAAAGGCTCAGGAAATATTAATGCCATTGTATAATGTACTCATGAGATTTCATCTGGAAACTCCATAAAGCTCTAGCTGTCCTCACTCAAAAAATAAGAGTTAAAATTGCAAAAGCACCAGAGAAAGTTTCATAGCATGAACAGGGAAATGAGAAAGATTGATTTTATAGACAGCACTGAAAGAGTATAACTTGCTCGTTTTACCAAAATGAAGGCTGGGATGTGGAGAGGAATTATGACTGATTATTTTACATAATGAAGGGATGGTGTAGGAAGATGAGGTAGGATGGTGTCAGAAGAAAAGAGAATCAGCAGGGAGGTAGAAGAACCACATAAACTGCAAGATAGACTAACACAAGAAAAACCTAAGGGAAAAGGACCTGGGTATATTGGTCAATAACAGGCTGAATATAAGCAAGGTGGCCAAGAAGGCAAATAGCACCCTGGCTTGTATCAGAAACGGTGTGGCCAGCAGGACTAGGGAAATGATGTCCTCCTTTACTTGGCACTGGTGAGGCTGCACCTCGAGTGCTGTGTTCAATTTTAGGCCCCTCATAACAAGAAAGACATCGAGGGGCTGGAGCATGTCCAGAGAAGGGCAATGAAGCTGGTGAACGGCCTAGAGCACACATCTTATGAGGAGTGGCTGAGGGAACTGAGGGTGTTTAGCCTGGAGAAAAAGAGTCAGGGAAGACCTCATTGCTCTGTACAACTACCTGAAAGGAGGTTGTAGCAAGGTGGGTGTCAGTCTCTTATCCCAAGTAGCAAGTGACAGTATGAGAGGAAATGGCCTCAAGTTGTGCCAGGGGAGGTTTAAATTGGATCTTATGAAAAATTTCTTCACTGAATGAGTTATCAAGCATTGGAACAGGCTGCCCAGGGAAGTGGTGTAGTCACCATCCCCAGAGGTGTTTAAAAGATGTGTAGATGTGGTGCTTAGGGACATGATTTAGAAGTGGACTTGGCAGTGTTAGGTTAATGGTTGAACTTAATGATTTTAAAGGTCTTTTCCAACATAAACGATTCTATTATTCTAAGAAAAATTGTAAACCAGACAGAAATACATTCAAGTTGAAAATTAGAGGAAGAATTTTGGTATGATAGTAGTGAGTTTCTGGAACAAGCTTCTGGCTGACATGGTGGAGACAGAGGAACCTGTATCTAATTTTTAGATGTCTCTGATCAGGATGGTACCCTGATAGCAGGGGCCTGAGTTAAAGCCCTGGGGTTTCTTGCAGCTGTCACAGTTCATATCGATTCAAGGAGTTCATTGAGTTTCATAGTAATGAACCCTGATGAAAGGACAGATCAAACACATGGAGAACAGTTGTCCTTAATCCTCAGCACTTCATTATAAACCTTTCAGAAATTAGTATAGGCTTGTTGAAGTTTCTGTTCAGCTCTTGATCTCTGCATTCAAATTTCAGTGACATTCAAAACAGCTGACATGGTAGAGTAAGTTCAGACACATGAAGAAAATCACAGAACTCATGTGCTGTGGTCTTTTTTTCCAACTAATAAATTTTCATAAAATACATTGCAGAGCGTGTTTGCTCTTAATTCCTGAAATTTGACAGGGTATAGATTTTTATAGAGAAAATCACCATGGTATCCCACCACTTTCTATATTGGGACACTTCAACACTTGGCTTGATCAGAAACACTCTTATAATGGGTTTCCAGAAGCATGTCAATACTTCTATGCTGATTTTTACTGTATAAAAGTGGATACACAAATACTCAGCTAGAAAAAAAAATAGTATTACAGTAATATAGTTGCTAACATTCAAGTGACATATCTTTCACACTCTCTCTGTTGCTGGAATTAAAAGAATTGAGCCAGGCAAGACCCTCAGCTGTATCTTCCAGAACATCTACCAAAATGTTAAATACAAACTCAGAAGAAAATACAGACAGCAGCTTCCACTTGTTTTTTAGTTCTTGCCATGACTGAATGAAAATAGTCAAAGGTCAAAAATTGTTCCAAATACAAAGCAAAAGCTGTGGAAGATAAATCTAAGCTGAAGAAAATAATCTCATTAACTATGTTAAATATGTTAGTTGTGCTCCTTAATCTTGAATAAAAGGTCATCAGCTAGATTTTGTTCTGTTAATAGCAGTAGGATGACTCAAACTGGAAAAAAGCTCAAGCAGCATGTGCAGTAGGTCTGAGAGCTATGTGCATAGATCTATTCATAGGGAGAGACTTGCACTGCACTATACAAATATGTATGGTGCAACCACTTCTTGAGTGTTGCAACATCTAATGGCACTCCAGACACAAACAGACATCAGGTAATACTGGAGCAATATGGATGAATCTAAGACCAGGGACCAGTAATCACTGGCACATGCACTGCCTTCTGTGCTAAGAGAAAATTGGTTGATCTTGTGAAATTATTTATTTCCTTCCCTTGGAGGTCTTGATGATGCCAAGGCTTTGCAGACAATAAAGAATAGGCAGAAATAATTTGAAATATTACCATGACATCTCAAAAGGCTGTATTGTATTGTTCAGATGCATAGACTTTCCTAAATGGAACAATCTTTCTTTACAAGACATAGTCCAAGAGTTAATTTCCTGGAAGTTTCGAAGGAATCTCCATAAGTTTAAGTAGGAACAAAATTCAGAATTAAAATCTGCCACTCTCTTAATTATTTTTTACACATTTCCCCGGGAAAGGGATTAATTCACATCTCTGCTGCAAACAGAGCTTTTCATGCAATTCTCTGTTTCAGTAAATGTCTGGCCTAATTCAATAAATATTTTATTAAAGGTCAGCTACAGGAGTGTTATGAAAACCTCTATTTCACACAAGATCATGATTCTAGAAAAGTATAAGCCATATTCTTAAATCACTTTCTTCCATCCTTACTCCAGTACAGTACTTTATTCCATAAATAGCCTATATCTGCATGCCGTTTGCATTTTTTGGGGAAAGCAAACTATGTTTTGTCTCCAAGACATACTTTTTTATTGAATACAGTAATCCAGACTACTGCATGGTTTGCATAGCAGTTGCAAAGTCTGGCCTATGTGCTGGCTAACACTGGAATTATTATCAACTATTACTTGTATTACTCAAGTACCAAGTTTTCCTCTTCTACTCCCAAAGTAATAGCAACCTAAGATTACAGAAGTTAAGGAGTTCTGAATATTATATAAAGGAATACTTGAAACATTGGGAAGATGACGGATGCATTGATGGCTACCAAAAAGTTATACAAGTTTAAAATTAATAAAATCTTTGCAAAAGGAAATTTAGGAAATGAGAGGGAAACAAATCTTTAATTGTTGTAAGAATGGAAGAATCTGTTCAAAACTTCTACTTCAGCGTTTTGCTGATACATACAGTACATGTCTTTAGAGAAAAGGAAACAATGCCATTGGCTATTTACAGATATACAGAATTATCAAAGATGCTATTTATAATGTAATCTTGTAATTTGTCATAAAACAAATCTCACCAGTGTGCTACAGAACATCAGTGAGAGATGAAAAGGAGACACAAAATTATGTGCATGAAATGAAAAGTCCCCCCAGCCCAACCGAATGGTGTATATTTCTTTATCCTTGTTTCCAAGCTTTTCAGTATGCAAAGACAAGATGAGTGTAACCAGGGAAAGCAGCATACTAGTTACAGAAATGCTACAAGCAAAATCAAGTGTGGACATTTAGCTTATCTGTTTGGAAGACATATTCTCCAAGAAGTATTTTAAACAAAAGCATTTTAAGCTATCCTGTGGACAGCATGCTAAATATAGTGGATGAAGCATCTTTCTAATCTCACGCATAAGTAACCTCCTGACCAATTAAAGAGCAGGAAGGAAGACCAAATATGAGCAAAGATCGCCCTCTTATCATGCAAGCAACCTGCTCAGACTGCTGAAAATTAATCCTGTATTTTCCCTCAAAGAACAGATATACTTCCTTTTCAACTATTTGCATTGAGAGAGAGACTAGGTACCGGACAAATAGGAGAAATTGTCTTTAAAACAACTGGACAGTCACCCTGATCAGGCAGTATAAATAACATTGGTTTCTGACTCACCCAGAGAAAAGGTCTGTTATGGCTTAACCCCGGTGGGCAGATAATCCCCACACAGTCACTCACTCACTCCTACACAGTGGGAGAGGGAAAAAGAAATGGAAGGGTAAAAGTGAGAAAACTTGTGGGTTAAGATAAAGACAGTTTAATAGGTAAAAAAAAAACCTGTGCATGCAAGCAAAGCAAAATGAGGAATTAATTCACTACTTCCCATTGGCAGGCAGATGTTTAGCCATCTCCAGGAAAGCAGGGTTCCATCATGTGTAATGGTTATTTGGGAAGACAAAAAAGCATAACTCTAAACATCTCCCTGCTTCTTCCTTCTTCCCCCAGCTTTTATTGCTAAGTGTGACAACATATGGTATGGGATACCCCTTTGGTCAGTTGGGGTCAGCTGTCCCAGCTGTGTCCTCTCTCATCTCCCTGTGCACCATCAGCCTACTCACTGGTGGGGTGGGGTAAGAAGCAGAAAACGTCCTGTCTCTGTGTAAGCACCATTCAGCAATAACTAAAACATCAAACATCCCTCTGTTATCAACACCGCTTACACCACAAGTCCAAAACATAGCCCCATACAAGCTAATATGAAGAAAATTAATTCTATCCTAGACAAAACCAGTACGAAGACCCAGAGACATCTCCAGGAAAAGCACCAACTATTTTATTCAATTTTCATTTTGGTTCCCAAAGTCAATTTTCTAGGCTTCTTAGGAGTATCTTCTAGGCACGAAGTTATTGGGTTAAAAAGAAAATACCTTCTTGTTCTGCCTAACACAGTTATTACTCAAAAAATGTCTCTTTTATTATAGAACATTCTATTTGATCTGGGTTTTTTTTTTAAAAAAAAGGTTTTAAAAAGTAATTTAGATATCTTTATATTCTTCACTGAACACTGAAAATGTTAACTATTTGTAACCTCTTGCTACAGACCTACTTTTTTAAACCGGGGAGCTCATTCAGTTGTCCCACATGCTGAATGCTTAAAATGGCCAGAAAAATTTAAATGGAAAAAGCTTTCAGTACCGAAGGTAATTCTATCAAGGTTAATCCTTTATGAAGACATTTTTACAGGGGTTTTTTTTTTGAGGGGGTTAATAATGAAGGGAAGAAAATTTGAAAGAACAAGAGCATGAATTAAACCTTTATTTCTTCCTCATTGATTCAGTTAATCTGTTTGTAGACAAATGCAGTGGTCAGATTCAAATATAAGCCCTGTTTTCTTGCTATTTAAAGAAAACAGTCAGACTTTGTAATGGCCCCTTACAGCACTGATAAGTGAAGACCCATAGATTTGTGAAAAGAGACAAGATTACATGGGTATTTAAGGATCTGCCTGTCAAAAACACTGTAAAAAACTCTTAGTCTTTTCTTTTCCAAGTCAGGGATCTTGTGGAGGTCTGTGGATAATTTTGTACCAGTGTAATTATTCTTGGCAAGGACACCACAAAACACTTCTTTTCCAAAACTTGTTCAGTCCTGTGACAGCTGCTGACCTAGTGACAGTTACTGACAATGGCTTAAGCACAAAAGTGTCACTGCAAGGTAGGAATCATTTGAAAAGTCATCGTTTGTTGGCTATTTCTTTCGAGCTACAATAAATAATATTTTGTTGTTGTTATCTTCTATTTAGCAGATCCCAGTGACCAAAAGATAAAATGGCAGTTGAAATTCAATAGCAAAGTGAGAAGTAATGCAAACAGGAAAAAATATCATTACTGGTGGATGCTGAGGACTCCACGTCAACCATTATCACTAAGAAAAGAGCTATGAGAATTATTGTGGATAGTCCTTTGAAAATGTCAAGGAAATGCTCAACCAGCAGGTCAGGTAGTAACTAGATGTTGAGGGTCATTCCAGAAAGAACTGAGAACAACCTACAAGCATTATCTCACTTTCTGAACCCACACAGTTTCCATGTTGGAATATCTCATAAAGGTCTGGTCAAACCATTGCAAAGAAAAGTATACTAGAAGATGAACAGAATTATAGAATATTTTACACATAACAGGAAACTACATAAACTTCAGCTAGGAAAAGGAATATGATGTTTTTACAAGAAAAGATCTGTAAAATTACTATGGACATAGAAAAGGAAGAAAGAGAAATATCACTCTTTATATGTCATAACAAGATAACTAGGGAACATACCAGGAAATTATCAGGCAGTAAGTGTAGATCAAACATGAAATGAAACTGAAATGAAATAAAATTGAATGTAACTGTGGAATTCATCACTGCAGGATGCCATGAAAGCTTAAAATACAGGGAGGGCTCCAGACAGTTTACACATACTCATGGGGTGTATTTCTGTTGCTAGGTACTACATATGGCTGGTTATCAATGTAAGCCAGGGACCTTATGCTGTACAAAATATATTCAGCAGTTCTTCCAACAGACAGACATGCATTTCATCATCATGAATCACATGGTCTTCCAATCCTAATCTTATATCTCAACTCAGAGAGCTAACTACAAGAGTAATGGCTAACCTCTAGTTAGTAATAGTAGCCATTTAAACTACTTGAATAGTGAATTTAAACTTGGTGGATGAGGGAAGAGCTGTGGATGTTGTCTACCTTGACTGCAGTAAGGATTTTGACACTGTGTCCCATCACACCCTTACAAAAAAGAAGCTGATGAAGCATGGGCTGGATGAGCAGTGAGGTGGATTGAAAACTGACTGAATGCCTGGGCCTAGGGGTGCTGATCATTGGTACAAAGTCTAATTGGAGGCCAATAACTAGCAGTGTACCACAGGGGTCGATACTGGGTGCAACCTTGCTTAACATCTTCATTAATAATCTGGATGGTGGATGAAGCATGTACCATCAGCAAGTTTTCTGGTGACACAAAGCTGAGAGAGTGGCTGATAGGCCAGAGGGTCTTGCTGCCACCCAGAGGAACCTAGACAGGCTGGAGAAATGGGCTGACAGGAACCTCATACAGTTCAGCAATGAGAGTGCAAAAGCCTGCACCTCCTGAGGAATAAACCAGGCCATCAAGCCATACTGGAATGAACTACCTGGAAAGCAGCTTTGCAGAAAGGGACCTGGGGATCCTGGTGAATGCTAAGTTGACCAGGAGCCAGCAATGCATCCTTGCAGCAAAGAAGTCCAACCAGGAGCTTAATTTCAAATGCACTGTTACAACTGCAATGCACTGAACATGAAGGAAACACATTCAGATGTGATTACATTCATCAGATCAACAGCAAGTCTACCACTGGACTGGCTTTCCTCCCTTCTTCCAGCAGAATTTTTCAGTCTTCTGGATACTGCTTTGGAAGATACTTTAGGACTTTGGCCACAGTGTTGCTCTCTGTGTACTTTCCAACGTACCAGAAATATAGAGATAGGATATGCCTACAGGATATGCCATTTTTAAGCCATTATGGTACAGAGACCAAAATGTGCATCTCCGTAACTATATAAGCATAACTTGACACAAATATGTCAGTCTTGTTTCTGCTGGAGGCTATGCAACTGTGTGAGAGAAAAAGACTTGCTCAAATACTTCATTTTCAAAAAAAAAAAAAAAAGAAGAAGATTGATCTCTTAAAATTAGAAAGTATTCACAGAATTGCAGAATCACTGAGGATGAAAGGGAGTCAGCAGAATAAGTTCTTTTCAATGTTATTATCTCTGTAATGTAATCTTATGTCTACATATTGTGAGAAACAGTACTGTTGTATGTTTTGGTTTTCTCTTTAATGGGTATTTTGTGAAATAAATTTTTAGTGCATGTCTTCAGCTAAAGTTTATAGTATAAATTATGACACAGTTATTACTAGGTCATCAGATTGATTAGTTGCTTGCCCTCAGCTGAAGGGAATTCTCCCACTCTTACTGGCTACTCAGGAAACAGCAAAGTGAATAGCATTCATAAGAATAGAAGAATTTAATCCTGAGACCAGTAGTAATTTCAGACTTCAGCAAACACTGCCAAACAACTTAGAACAGTAGATTCTAATACACCAGACCACACACATACACACACAAACAAACAAACAAAAGAAGTGGGTTTATCTTGTGCTTCCGATGCAGAGTTCTCCTAAAGATTTCAACTGTCTTTTTTACCTCAGATATATTAGTATCCTGGATTTTGACATAAGAATTCCAGAGACATTAGAACTTTGCTGGGTATCTGATTAATTACACAAAGAGAAATGAGAAAGATGTTAAGAAGATCTTGACAAATACATGTAGCAAAGCAGCAACAACCCAGTCCTCTTTTAAAAGCCTGGAAATTAGGAAATGCTGCACACTCAGCAGTAACTTTATCTATTACAGATGTAACAATAAGACTGTCTACTTCACAAAGGCAAAAGTTTTTAAGAGCAACTGTTTATAACAGCACTCGCTTGAAAGAAAAATGCCTGTTTACCATTCCTCAGAGTGCTGCTCCAGCAACTTGACCAATCTAGAAGAAAAATTACTTTGTTTAGGTATAATATGGAAAAAAAAAATCAAAACAAAGATGTGTTTGCTAAAAGTATCAATGTAGTAAAGAGAAAATATAAATAGCATATGTAGTAGTCTGTCCATTCATATAGAACTGCCCGAATATAAAATGTATTTGGGCAGTAGTAACAAATACAATTTGCTGTTTTAAGACTACCTGCAATGATAGTTTAATGTGCATGTGCTGAGGTCACAACAGTCTGATACAGCATGAAAATCAACTGTAATACTCTCTCACAAGGAACAACCGGGCAAATCTGAGACAGAGACAACCTGTACCTGGCCATGTCTTAGTTTCATTAGTGTTGTACAGGAAGAAACATGAATGTCTGTGCAGTCTTAATGTGCCTCTAAACAGGGCAACGACATCAAACTGGAACAGCCTGCTCAGAAAGGTCACCATCCTTGGGGATATTCAAAAGCCATCTGGACATAGTCCTTTCCCGGGATCTAGGTGGCCCTGCCTAGGCAGGGAGGTTGGACCAGATATCTTCAGAGGTCCTTTCCAACCTTGGCCACTCATTGATACAATGGTTCTGTCAACACCTGCAAATTCCTAACCAGTAAGACAGACATAAGCAGAAGAATTGAAGGAAAAAAAAATGAGAATCAAATTCTAGTTAATACATCAGGAAAGTCATAAGCTGAATTGTCATTGACTGACTGACACAGAAAGAAGATATTCCTGAATTTAGAGGATAGGAAATAAGATATAGAGTTTGAAATAGAATAAAAACAGGCAAAACACGTCGTCCAGTCCCAGACTACTCTGAAATAGGACAGTGTCTGCTGTACCAGAGATAAAACTAACTGGAGAAGTCTTTCAGAGGCTGGCTTGATACTACCACTCATAAATAATAAAACATGCACTGTATAGGGAATATGCTAGAGTGTAGCTGGCCTTCCATGGGAACTAGAGAAAGTAACAAGGGCCATTTCCTCAGAACATGAAAATAAAGATTACGTGGCAAGTTCCCCTTCTCCCTTAGGTCCTCTCTTCTCTAGATGAACATAAAGGGAATGGAGGAGTATGGAAATGTGGAGCACGAAGGACAGTGTTCTTTTATAAGTATGTCTAGTTTTTTTGGCTAACGAGCCCAAAAGAGCTCTTGATTAGCATGATTCCATCTTCCAGATTATTATTTCAAATGTTGTACCAGGAAATGACTCAACTGGATTCTTGTCCTTGAGTAGTAAATAATTATTTCTGCAAAGGAGCACTGCCATCAGGAGACATCAGACTCCCACACCAAAGTACCCAGTATGTAATAGGCATTCTTCTATGTTGTGAAAAATCCAGAAATGAATCCCATCAGCTTGCAGAGAAGAACTCTGCCCATTGCCCACACTGTGCAGGAAGGGGCAGGATTTTGTAATCATCAACAGAGCCTTTGAGAACTTCAAGTAGTCTGCTCTTTTCTTCCAAAAAGAAACTATTTAGTGAGTTCAAAAGTGCTTCTGAAGCTTCAGGTTCTTCCCTCTGTCCCCAAATCTCTCTGTGATTTAGCAACATGTCTACTGCAGATTACCAGGTGTCCATTAAAGGAAGACTAGGATAACCACAAATGCCTGGCTAGCAATACATTTTCTGTGCTACTATAAGCAGCAGGATTTGAAAACATGCAAAATTCATGTGCTTGCAGAGAATCTTATGCAGGAAGCTCTCTCAGACAGGTTTTCAAAATACCACACAGAGTGAGAATTTCTTGGCTGCTTGTCATAAGGCACACATTGCTAATGCCTAGTGTAAAGGGTTTGAGCAATAGCAGTGTCTATTTGAAGTAGGCCAATAGCAGCTGCATCCTCCCAGTCACAAGAAAGCTCTGCACAGGCTTTCAGTACAGAAACAGAGCTACTCCAAAAGCTAAGATTTGGTGGTACTCTGGAAACACCATACATTTATTTAACGGGATGAAGACAGCTTGTTGAGAGGGTGCAGCGAGAGCAGGGATACACCCTGGGTGAGACAAGCCAGGGGCCACAGTCCCTGCTGGGCAGTGCCTACACCTACAGGGTGCAGTGCCACTGCCCCAGAGGCAGGCAGGCAGGACAGGGTGGTGAAAGCACAGGGTGGTGACAGCACAGGGGGCTCTCAACAGCCCCGTGACCATCAGGCAATGGCAAGGCAGCAAGTCAGCACCAAGTTCAAGCCAGGAAATCCAAGCAATAATCCAGGAAAAAGAGTAGAGGCAGACACCCCTACAAAAGGTCCCAGACAGGGACTGGCAATCCAAGTCTAGGCTTAAATGGAGCCCTCAGGTGAGGCTGGTCAGGGCCATCAGGACTATTTGTGCCCATAGGACCCCTACACCAGTATGTAAGGTGAACTCTTCTGCACCTAGCAATCATGTGCAAAAATATTTGTCATTCAAACCAAAGTACAAATCTCAGAAATGGAAAATGGAAAGTACTGGGCTGTAAAATAATAGCATGTTGCCCTTTGCAAACTTAGCTCACTGTAAAAGAGTTGTTTTCACATTTCCCAATGAAACTCTCTGACATAGCTAAATTGATTTACAAAAGCTTTTAAAATAGAAATGTGTTGGATTTAAAAAAAATGCTCATTTTCTAGTACTCTCACAAAACAGAGGTTGTATGCACCCTTATTAGGACAATAAGCAATTCATCAAAACAATGGTGCTTCTATAATGTGAGCTGTTGGTAGCACCATGCAGAAAACATAGAGCAGGAGCAGGTGCCTGAGCCTTAAAGAAAATTCAACAATAATGCTTCTATACTGTTTCGCATTTCCAGAATACATGAATTTACCTCATTAACTACTGCTAGCTGCAGTGGTAGCACAGGTGAGATAGTGACACTGTCTCTCATCCATAATTCTCACCCATCCAGTCTGTACTGGGAGCTTAGTATATCAGCATCCACCCATTTTCCTGCTTGTCTCACTGGTTATGTCTGCTTACAGTAGCCAGTTATCTTATTTTCTCACTACTACAGTAGTGCTTAATAAATTAATTTTCCTAAAAAAGACTAAGAAGTCCTGCAATTCTACTGGCATTTGAAGTAACCATTGCAGTGTGACATTTTAAAACAGTGTGAATGCATGATGCAGGTCCAGGAGAAGACTGACACTTGCTACCAGGATCTGCCCAGGCTACTTCTAGCTTACCATATCTTGTGCTGGTTGTTTTGCTTGTGAATCAGGATATATATAAAATCAACATGTATGGAAAACTTTCCATTCCCCATCAGTCACTGAAAAGGTTTTTCTTTCTGTTTTCAAATGATTGGAGACCATCTTACATCAGTAAATTTTGGTCTCCTGGAATAATCAAAACTTCTTTAAAAAACAATAAGCTTGATCGAAATTTTATCTGTTTACTAATGGAATTTGCTGATAGCAATTGCCTGTTCATAGCTTTTATTACTTTCTTCCTATATCTTCTAATAAAATTTACATCTGCAATATATCAATAGGGACATGATCAAGTTTGTTTATAAAAAGAATATGTACTAGATGGAAAAAATCAATGCACTAACTTTGTATCTTAACAGATAGTAGTATTTGACATTAACCTCATGTAGTTGCTTCATCATTCCTGGGAAGTGTTCACAAGAGGGAAAGAAACAAGTTTCTCCAGTGTTAAGGCAACAGGAACCATACAGGAATCTTCTGTACTGATATGTGTTGTTTAAAAAAGTCTACTCACCTAAACTTGTACCCAGAATTACTGCTCGTATTCACTATGTTCTTGAATCAATGACACCTCTAAGTCTTATTACATATAAATAAACAATCAGATTACATTATTTTCAGGCCTAAAGACAGACTAAGATATGGGCAACAATTAACTTTTAAGAAATACGATTCAGCAGACATTTTCCAGTACCACCCTCGAAAACAGCTTCTCTTTTTTCTCATGGTAAAGATAACTTTCCATTACTTAATTTCACACACCTCTCTTCCTTAGAGATTTTCCAAATAACAGTAGCTCTATGCCTCACAGTATTCTTCTGACCCAACAACAAAATATATGTCTTAATGACTAAAAAAACCCTCTAAGTGACAATATTTCTGAAATTTTAGTAACCCTACTAAGTATCACGGTTGCTGCCTAAAATCCTTTGACTTTTAAACTATTTATATGAGTAGATTATTTTGCTCTTAGGCTAGAAGAAAAGTCCAGTAGCAGAGGATAAAAAAGAAAAGAGCAATGAAAATGACATGCCATGTTACATGACACTGTCTTCTCAGTTGGAGATCCAAATATTAGCCTCCTGCTCCAATTTCAATTTTGTTGTGTTATCAAGCGTAGCACCATTTCAGAGGAACAATACCACCAACAATAAGCTTACCACACGTGACAAGCCTACATATATAAATTATTTCAACATATCCATATTTTCCTGGGAATATCTACATGTAAATCACAAATCTGAATGTTAAATGTTGTATCTGTATCTTCTCTGTATGGCATCTTTTACCTATACTTTTGATAAGCTTAATAGTAATTTTAACAAGACTTTTATAGATAAAACACACGTTTATAGCTGAAACACCTCAAATTACCCCTGGATATTTTACATAGAAGTACAAGAAGAAAAATAAGTGATTTTGCAAAAATGTCTCTTAAAAAGTCTGTTCACTTTTTGAGGATCTTCCCTACTGTCAAAGAATCTGAATGCTGAAGCTTCTGAAAAACTGGTGACATGGCAGCAAATGTTCAGTGGAGAATTTATTTTAATTTCAAACTCATTAACTTCCTGAAAAAAACGGCTTTTGAGCAGGAAGCTGGTATTCCATTTCTATAAATGTAAGTTATGATCCAGAATGGAGACAAGAGCCCAGTCCCCAAGGCAGAAGTTAGAGATGAGAGACAGTGCTGGGGTCCATAAAATGGGGCCTTTAAATAATACACAATAAATACAAATGTAGTCTTCTTTTAAAGCCTAGTTCTACAGCGGTGCTGGAAAAGCATGAACCATGAACCACATGATGAACGTGTTGAAATGTTCGCTGAGACTAAGAGTAAAGGTCAAAGTACATAATATCAGTCAGTCAATCAGTCAAACAACTGTTTCCATTGATTTTCACAGATCACTCTTTGGACTCACAGATGTAGGATTTAAACTATTTGGTGCTGTAAAATATTGAGTATCACAATGGTCCTTCCCCATACTTCAACTTTGTACTTCATGCGTCATCTTACTATCTTGAAACACAACAAAACAATCTTCATTATATTAACTCTGAGAAGTTCTTCAGAGATCTAATTATTTGTATGTGAAGTTATATATGTGAATAACTTTACAGGATCAAGACCTTATTGTGTAATTTTTTGGGACATACACTGAGTATATTTAAATTGTATGGTTAAACTTGGCCCTACCTTTGAGAACATAATACACAAATAGTCAAACTTTTAAAGTTTACATATTATCATTCCTTAAACTCCTATTAACACTAATTGATAGGTTGCTTTGATGTGCTGACACTCTGGGATTCATCTTGTGTCAAGACGGAAATCCTAAAGCAACTGCAGTAAGCCTTAACCATTTGGAAAGCATTCAAGCATGTCTAAATCTATCTCAGCTATCACGGTTTTTACTATTACCTGTCACTCTTCTCAACCAGCTTTCATTTCTCTATTTGGCTGGGTATTGCTTCCTATTATGAACTTTTTTTGGTGGACTGTCCAAAACAGTAAACTTTTTTCCCTTCTTGTGTTACAGTACCTGAAGGAATCTCAGACTTCTTTGACATTAATAACAACTTCCAAGTACTTTGGAATTCAGACCACTGAATTTCTACAATCTTGCTTTCTTCCTCTGCCTGAGGAAACAGATCTAAACTCATGAGAACCATTTTTTGCTAAAAAGTTCAACCAAATCTGTGTAAGTTTAAGAGCCAAAGAATAACTATGAAAACTAAGACTGTTTAAGAGAAAAAGCCACCACCAATGGTGAATAGCAGTCAGGTTTTACATTTGTTATATTTTTCAGTAGTTTTGCATGTATGAGGATAGCTATACATTAACCTTTTCTCCCTCTCTGTCGTTAGTTAACATTTCTAGAGCTACCAAGGGAGCAATTTCAGCTTCATATAAACCAGCTAAAGATTGAAACTGATATACTTCCAGACCATTTTCTATTGTTTTTCTGGTAAGTTTGGCACATTGCAAGACTTAATATTTTGCAATTTGACCATGTCTTTAGGTTCAGAATCAGCTCAATAGATTTGTTCCCTCATTGTAGCCTGTATATATGTCAGTGTTTTCAAGTGCATGGAACAAGTGCTCTCAAACTGCGAGGTTAGCTTTCCTGATGCAACTTGGATCTTTCCACAGCAAGATATACCAAGCCCAGGGAAAACATGAAAATGAGCATTAATTTTCTCTTATTTTTTTCTCCGTTTGGGTTACAACAAACCCAGGATTTTGTACTTTATGATGAATAAGATAGGTGCTTCTGGGTTTTGCTGATTTCCAAGCAGAAGCAAGCTGGCAAAGCAAGAAATAATGGCAGGTATGTACATCCAGACGTTGTAAACTATCACAACAGTGTCCAATTTCCAGAGGACTATTAAAAAGAAGTTAATCCACAGATATTTCCATGTTTGTTTACTTCAGTAGTTTTTATGTTTCAAGTTTTTTGATATTATTTTTTCCAAACTTAATGGCACCTTTATCAATAAGCCATTAAATCAACTTTCCAAAGTTATGTGTTGGCTACCTGTTGGGGGAAAATAATTAGGGACAAAGTTCGTCGATGCAGGATTTCTGGAAGAGCTAGATTCTCTCCAAATTTGAAATCACACTTTTTAAACTGGACACTCAAGCCAGGTATGCAGGTATCCAGACACGGGGTGACAAGTCATATTATGAACAGAAGCTTGAAAACTATATAATTAGAATTACTTACTCATAGTGGTAGGCCAGATAATAGGGATGAAATAAAAGATTAGGAAGAGAAACGATTAAAATAATGTATCAGTCTGCCTGCTGAAATGAATTGTCCCCTATTATACAATATCTAGCATTCAAACTGATCTTGTTTTAAGCTCTTTAAAATTAAGGACATATTTCTTCCCTTAGGTCAAGATCCCCAGCTCTCAATTCCCATGTCAATGACATCTTCTGTTAGTGCCAAGGGCAGATCTTGAATTATAGTTAACAAATATTTTACTAAAAAAAAGCTAAATATACCTAATATTTATATATTTCCTAAATCTTAACTGTATTTAATAAAATGTTCTTTATAGAAATATTTTGCATTTAGTTGGAATATTATTTTTTTAAATCTGGATAAACTAACTAGGAATTACAAATTTTCAGGTGTTCTGATTATTCCCTCCTCTACTCTATAGCAAATCCCTTTATTTCTTCCAGTAAGTGACAGTTTCCTTACTCAGACTTCATCCTGAAAAATCTCATTCTTTAGTTTAGCCAGGACTCAACCTGTCCTATAAAAATGCAGTTTCTGAGCTTTTGCTTAAGTTCCCATTACCAGAGTAAATTTCATCTTCAGTAAAAAGATTCTAAATTTTTTTTTGTGAGAATCTGTTAATACATGAGTGAGCCTTTACTAGACACTGAGTTTTCAAGCAACTTTCTGTAGAAATCCGCTTGTTCATGCCAAAAAAAGAAGCATTTGTTATGTCAGCTTTCATTCTTAAAGATGAATGTGCTTATAATTTAAGTTCAAATGTTTCCTGGCTCCTTTAGGCCTCAAGAAATATTTTGTTCTCTTTTTTTCTATCGGTAGATATAGATGTGTTCAGAAGGCACTGACCATTACGAGGAAAATTTAAGAAAAGACAAGTACAGTTTTCAAGATGTTTTTAAAGCAAGCAATAATGAGGCTTGAGAAAAAATTTTTTCTCAGTTTGACTGTCAGTAGTTACCACATTGGAGCAGCTTTTTTACTTCTTTCTAAGTGTTATGCTACACAAGAAGAAAAGCCCTATGATATATGCAGCTAAAATAGTAAAATCAAGTGGTTAGAACTGTGAAAAATAAGGACTTGGAGGTGCATTTATGATTTTAAATTTCCTCCTTTTTAGACATACATCATTTATCATAAACTCTCATTACAAAATTACTTTGAACATTTTCCACATAATTCTGACTCAGTGTGTAGTCATTACTCAAGTGAGTAAATATTTAGTGGCAAACTTCAAGTTGCCTTTACCTACAAGAACCTTTGTGGAAATGGAGAGATGATGAATGTACTAAAATAATACATTGGCCAATAACATTAGCAAATACTGATTTTTAAATGTTCTTCCACATTAAGTGACATTGAATATATACAACATATATATGACCAGTCAAGCATACTTTCTCTAGGGCTGCTATTTCTTCTTCTGGGACTATATTGTAGCCTAAATTCCCAAAATGTCAAAAAATGTTGAATGTGGAAATCCTCACTGCTCGGTGCTGCTGGTGGCCCTCAGTACTTCGAGGCAGTCTGAAACAGATGGAAACAGAGGAGACATTTCATCTTGTGCACACAGAATAGCAGTAATTGTACATAATAAATGCAAACACATTTTCCTTTAGGATCAGTTTCCTTCAAAAACAATTTGTTTTATATAATCTAATAAGCTCTACAAAAGAATTTTAAAAAGGGTAGAAAGCCTACTGAATGTGATGATGAACATACGAAGGATTCAGACATTTTACTGGCTGGAGAGTTAGCACAACCTACATACATACACACACAAACCCTTATTTTAAAAATGAAAGAACGAAGAACAGTTAGCAAAATTCCCCAAAGGCCTTTCTCGTAAGTTAGCAACATCATTCCTATATTGTTTCATCAAACTATTAAATATGTTCCTGTTAAAATTTGTGCAAAAGTGCATGGCCCTTCACAAGTTTTCTTACGAGTTTTCTTTTTAATGTTCTCTGCATATCATTAAGTGATTAGCTGAAAACTAGTAAGCTGTCACAGACAAACACACAGGCCTACACAGACACACAGAGGAATGACCGACGCCTGTTTCTGAGATTGTACCTGCCACCGTGTCTTGGCCTCGCTGTACGGACTGGCTGTCAGTGCCCGGGCGCGGGGGGGCTGCGGGGGCTGCTGTGAGGGGAGGCCAGTTCCAGCAGATTCCAGCCAGCTCCAGTGGCCCCATCACAGGGCACAGCTGAGCCCCTCAGCCACGATGGTGGAGCCTCTGGGAAAGCATATTTAAAACAGGGCAAATGCTTCATGGTGGTGTGAGGGGTGAGGAAGAGAAGTGAGAGAGACAGCCCTGTGAAGATCAAGGTCAGTGAAGAAGGAGGGGGAGGAGGTGCTCCAGGTGCCAGAGCAGAGCAAAGATTCTCCTGCAGCCCACAGAAGAGACCACAGTGGAGGAGATACCCCCACGGCAGCCATGGAGGACCCCATGCCACAGCAGGTGGATATTTCCTGAAGAAAGCTGCCACCACGGACAGCCCGCGGGGTAGCAGGGGAAAAGTGTGAGGAAGGAGCAGCAGAGATGAGCTGTTATGGACTGACCGCAACCCCCATCGTCCCTTATACTACAAAAGTATCATTGTAAGAAGTCTCTCTTTATGAATTTTGTTTACTCTCAAGTTAACTAGACGCATATTTCTATTATCTTTGATGAACAAAAATACATGAATACACCTCAAACTGACCTTTCCAAGAACATTTCCTTTTTATCAGGTGCACCCAATAACAGTCTTAAGTCTTATTTTTCCTCTATGCAACCTGTTATACATCTCAGGTAAAGAATTCTCACATATATTTAATACATGTAACATTTGTCATGCATTATCAGGTCATGTATATTTTTCAATTAATAAGTTTTAATTAAGTCTTTCCAGAACCATCAGATTACAGATCAAATCATAATTTGTGAAAGTTAAAAGAAAGTTTCAAATTCTCAGCTGCTGAGTGGCAGATAATTGCCAGTGAAATCTAAGAAAATAATGGATTTTTATACTTTTTAGCACTTTTCAGTGTTTCTTGAGTATCTCAAGATGAAATTACAAAGAAAACCAGATATGTCTCAATTCTTCTACACTGCTATCCTAGCAACTTTTGATCTAGGCTGGGTGCTATAGCAAATGACTCTTGGCAGCTTTGGCTTAGGAAGTCCTGTTTTTCCTAACTCTGGGGATGGATTTTCAGAGCCTTCTTTGCACTTCATGCTAGCACAGGTATCCAGCTGCTGACATTTCAAGAGTGTATTTTAAAACTAACTTGGTATCTCTAACCTACAGCAGCATCACAGAAATAACTGCCACCTAGGCCTACTCACAGATGATTTGGTTGCATATGACATGACAGCTGCTGTCGATTCTATCTTAATATCATTAACCTATGAAAATACATTCAACATAACCACAGCCTGCCGTGCTGAACTTCATAAAGTAGTTCAAATCATTTTTTGCTGCAGGTCATTAAGAAACTAGTAAACAGACTATTTAACAATGATGCTAATGTAAATTTTCCATGACAGCAGTCACTGGTATCCTGCTGACAAATGATAATGTCATTGCAACGTGTCCTTAGAGCTCAGTAATTACTTCTGTATTCATGAGTGTATTTGGCTGGAAGTTTACCTGATCTGAATGTAAAAACTCTCAGCAAAGTTTATACATGCTAAGTGCGTCAGGTGCATGTGCAAAATGAGTATGTTTGAAATCCCTCTAAAGAAATGATTTGTTCACCTGGGGCATTACACTTTCTTCTTCCTACCACTCAATATTCTTCCTGAAATACTGCATTATTGAACTATTGCTTTAGCTTCTTACCTTCCAAGATAATGCAATAAGAAAACATTTCAAAGACCAAAAAAGCAAAATACTTCCAAAGAACTGCAATAAACTAGCTTTAAAAGTGTCCTGCCTGGGTGTATGAAATAGGCTTTTGTAATTTCAGATACCACTAGCATAGTTTGAAGCATAGTTTTATGATGGTGATTCTTTCAAAATGCTTTTAAACCTTCTAAACTATTTGAAGGACAACATCTGGATTTCAGAAGTTAAGAAACAATATCTAATGTTTCTAAATGAGTTTTATATATTAAAGTGTCCACTACCTGATTAAATTTACCTTCAAGTACATAAAGAAATAAATAACGTTGTATTTGAAGCATCAGTGATTACATGTGAGAAGTCATATTATAGAAGGGAATAGTCTCAGAAAACAAGAAACAATGTCTCCTTAAAAAAGGGATAATGAGGAATCCAAAGAAAACAGAACACTTCACCTAAGTATGGAACTACCTTAAAATGGAATAGATGTGTAGATGGTGAACTTACACACACCTGAATAATAACAAAAACAGCCAATATGGATTTTTCAAGAACAAAATATGTCAAGCCAAGCTAATCTCCTGCTATGACAGGATGACTGCAATGCTGGGTAAGAAGAATAAATTTGATGTATCTTGAGTACAGTAAGACTTTAAATATTTTTCTATGTTAAATTCTCACAGGGAAATGTCGTCTAGATGAAAAAAAAACCATAAAGACAGTGTGTGTCTTCCTGAAAAGCTCTTCTCAAAGAATAGCTGTGTACCAAATAGGGATTTTCTTTCAAGCTGGCTCCCTCAGAGATTCCAGACCCAACTCTGTTAAATATTTTCATTAGAAATATGCATTACAAAGTAAGTGGATAAAATTTGTAGATGAAATCAGGATGTGTTAGAGTTACAGAAGTCTGGAGAACAACTTCCTAATTCAAAACTGTCATAATAAAGAAAGCTCAGAGCACAGTAACTAGTAAGAAGAAACAAACACTTAAGACACCAAATCAGGAAAAAGGACCTGCAAGATTAAGTGTATTAGAAGGACATGTGAGTCAACAGTGCACTATTACTGCAAAGGAAGGAAAGGGAAATCTTGTATTGTCAAGAATTTTGCAGGTTAAGATATGGGTGAGGATCATTTTCTTCTACTTGTTTCCAGGGAGAATGCAGCTAAAGCAGTGTGAGCGGTCTTCAATGCCATACTCCAAACCACATAATCACTCTGGAAAGAATACAGCAGAAAACAGTAAGAAAGAGAAGTGGACTCAGAATGCATTATCTGTGAGGGAAGACTGCAGACAAAAAGGTTTCTTTTAGTCCAGGCAGGCAAAGAGTTTATAAATCTTCCAGGGCATGGAAAATTGTTAATATAAAAGACAATGACAGATTGTTACCAATTGTTCATGAGAAAGAAAGACAAAAAGAACCCAGTTTAACTTGCAGTAAAGACTATATAGGTCATATATTAAGAAAAAAAATGAGAGAAAAAAAGCTTGAACAGGACACCCTCAGAAAGTCTTTTAGCAAAACTTCTAAAAAAGTACCAGATAAAAATCTCTGTGGGAAGCTCTAGCATATTTGATCCTTCTCCAGCGCCAGGGGACTGGACTATGTAACCTTTGGAAATCTATTCCATCCCTGCATTTCTAATTCAATGACCACATGATGTGCTTTATCAAGGACCATTTATGGATTTTTTAGGAGTCCTCTAAGTGACATAAGGTTAGATAATTTCACCCTTTTGCAAAGCAACATTTTCTTCCCCAAGAGGCACCCCTTGCATGTACTTACAGATTATAGTGCTATTCAACACAGGTAAAGGCAGAGGAAGTTGCCATAAAATGTATTTTGGATAATTTTTATAAACATGTCTACGTGAATGATTAGGACAAAATCTGACCTGTTTTAAAAGATGCTCCACAAATAAACTTTCTATGAATAATCCCTAGCTTCACAGAGTATGAATCACTGTGTATTAAATATTAAATAAATCAACAGCTTTAAAATCAATTGCTTTTAAGGGATTTTAGTGCTAGATGAGATCATTACAGCACTGATTTGCTTCATATAACTTCACCTAGTAATGTAACAGACATACCCACCTTGATGTTGGTTAGGATAACGCATCTTAGTCATTTTTTAAAGAAGAAATAACTGGATAAAAACAGACATGTCCTGACTATCAGAATACTTGTAGGAACATACAATTTTGAATAAATACCAGGTATGCTTACAGCACTTAAGGCATCAAAGACTGTTCTGATTTTCTAGGAAAACAGATTCTACTTCTGTAAACACATAGCACGTGGTTATATCTGAATGGCAGCAATTATCCAGTCTGCAGCTTTTGCAGTGTGGGGGACGAGTGTTGGAAGCCAGCTAGAGCTGAAGCAAACAGACTTATTTGAGATAAAATTTAACCCTACTGTAGAGAGAATAATACAAGTTTGAATACAGAAAGGCCAAAACCGTGGGCTAAAAATGCATCCTCTAATGCAGACAATATTGTATGAGCTCTAATTAATGTGAAAATTAAGCAGAAAATAACATCTCTGTGTGTGTGTTAAGAATAGCATTAGATTGCTTGATCTATTTTTTTTCCCAAAGCTGAGAAATAGCTTAATGTAAGCAACTAGTGCTTTGATATAAAAGTATAGATGGTATGATGGCAGTACATTATCTCTCAAACATGCAGATACAGGTCTGTTAGGAACTAGGAAAGGTAAGACAAGATCTCAGCCCATAGATGAAAAGTATCATTGGCAATAAGCCTCACTAAAACTAATTTTTATGAGGAATTTAGTGTTACATGCAGTAGAAGCATGTAACATGAAGCATTGGTTTCCTGATTATCATGCTTGAAAGATTTTTTACCAAATTTTCTTCCCTTCATGAGTTTAAAAGTCAGGGCAGAGGTTTCTTAGCAATTTCACTGTTACCTTTCTCTCCCCGGATCTGGAATTCAGACTCGCCCTTTTTGCTTATCCAGCATCATTGATACTGAGGCTTTTGCAGCTGGAGCTGGTGGGGTGATTCTGTGCTAGTGGCATGCACAAGCCACAGAGAAACTATCTCACCCTTCCACATGGGTGAAGGCATGACGGAGGTGAACAAGAGAAGTGAGCTAAAAAGTTACCACCTTCAAGCAAAGGTGAACTTTGGGGTGTTTTTTACAGGATATGACAATTAGGTCAAAACAGCAAGATGCACTGGGTAGTGAACAGATGCCATTATACTGTTCTGACATCTTCCTCACTCTGGTGCTTAGATTATGTCACAGAGGTTAAGGCAAAACATTTTAATGAGAACTGGTAAGAGAATAAAAAATATTTTCCACCAACAGTTGGCAAAAAAAAAAAAGGGAAAAAAAAAAGAGTTTGGGGAAAATCTTAAATTTTTAAAATTGAAATATTCTGATGTTTTGACATGTTCTGGGATTTCTTCCTGAATAGAAACCAAAGAAACTGTCTTTTTCATTTAGGGAAAAATATCGTTTTTATTAACAATAATTCACATTCCAAATATCTATAATTATTTAGGTCAAGTTTTTGTCTCCCGATTATTTTCTTCTGGTTTCTTCTCATCTTATTCCACACTGAATTCAGTTTCACTGCAAAGTTTTCAACTGAGGGGGTGTGTGTGTATGTGTTACAGTGGCTGTTGTTTGCTTAGAAGATGTAGAATCAACATCTCATGCCCAGTTAAAAAAGGCAATTTTTAAGTGCTGCAAGATTCAGAAGGGCCATATGCATGCCTCCAGTAAATAGTAGAGGGACATGTGGGTGAACAGCCTTTCTTAACCTGCACCCTCCCTTTCAGGGAATGACCAGGATGGCCAGACTTTTCAGTCTGTATGATTACCAGCCAGAGACCACAAATACACCCAGGGGAACCCTTCCTTTGATACTTTAGAAAAAGTACTCAAATGAGTAAGTATAAAAACGGGAATGAAATACATTTATTTTAAACACTATTTCAGGTAAACTTACTGACAGTTGGTCTAACTCATACAGTATCTAGAAGACCAGCAATAACTCACTTCAAATTCAGGAATTATTATAAGTGATGGGCAGAAGCCAGCATTAGCAATAGTTGATCTTTTTTCACTGTATAAACAAGGCCAGATGGGCTCAGGTGGAATGCATTTAAGTTGGTGCATTTTCCCCACACGCATGCCTCTAATTGATGAGAAAATTGCCCCATCCTTCAGATTTGCCTGGCATTTACTACTGCAATAAGCTGTACTTAAGGAAGAAACATTGCTTCAAACTTTCACACTTTCTCAGGTACATCCCATGATGCAGCCCACATTATAAATCTGGGCCAGAAGAAACCTATTACACCATTAAAAATGTAACGAAGGTGAGATCAAATTTAAAGGGCATAGATTCCAATTTTGCTCTTGTATCAAGTTCTCAGGGACTTAAGCTGTCTGGGAAGTATTGCAGAAGAATCTCACAATACTAATTGAATGAGCAATAAAATGGCAGATGAAATTCTGTATCAAAAAAAATGGAAAGCGCTGCACATGGGAAAAATAACCTTAACTATACATACACAATGATAGGCTCTAAATTAGCTATTACCACTCAGGAAAGAGATCTTGAAGTCTTTGTGGATAGCTTCCTGAAAACATTGTCTGCATGCTCAGAGGGGAATGCCATTTTAGGAATGATTAGGAAAGGAAATGAGTAAAACAGAAACCAGTTTTACACCTGAAAAAATGTGTCATATTCTGTGTGTCCTATTTTTCAGAAAGCCATAAGAAGCAGCAAAGAGAATAGCAGCAAAGAGGACTGATATATAGCATAGGCTGTAGGATATAGGAGGACAGAATAGATGGAGTAGGATTCTTCACATTTGAAGAGGTGACTGATGGGTGATATTATAAAGGTATACAAAACTATGGCTGATATGGCATGGTAAACCATTTTTACCTCTTTTTTCTTAGAGGAGTGTCAGGGAAAGTTCAATATAAAACAAGGTTTAAAACAAACTAAATAAACTCTCTTAGAATGGGATTATAGAGCTCACTTGCATAGGATGTTGTGGACGCTGGAAGTAAATACATGGAAATAACAACCGTAGGCAGCTCTTCAACACAAGGATCTCTGTGAAATCTTCAGTTTAGAAACCTTTAAGCCCTGGCTGTCAGGAGGTGAGAGCACTGAACAAGAAAGAACCTCTTCAAAGTCCCTTCAAGTTTAAAGGAAGGACTGCTCAGCTTCTCATACTCTTCCCTAATAAACCTCTACTGGTTGTTAGACATAGGGTACTGTTCTAAATGGACATTAAGTCTAACTTAATATGGAAGTTCTTAATTATAATCAGCATTACCACATTTTTCTCAAATGGAAATAATCCTGATTGATATCAGAGTGATTTAAAGAATAATCAGGATTTTTCACTTTCTGCAGGATAACCACAATAACCTCGCCTTTTGTGGTCAAGGTCTCTTACCATATCACTTCAGTTTCTTAAGGTTGGTAAGTTTGCAAAGAATGATGTTAGCATGCAGCATGGTGGAAAGGAGTGGGATCGTTGGATGAACACATTCAAAGCAAAATGCATTGTACTATAGTTTTTTCAGTATCAACATAACACTCTTAATGAGAAGCACTATTAAAAATAATTACCTGTTCTGTCTGCCCCAGAATTTAGATGAATGGAAAATAAATCAGTAAGAACAAAAATGCAAAAAACCACTGTAAAGCAATTTCCTGAAAATGGGTTCTGCTACTGAAAGGAAACTGTATCTTGTTCTGGTGCATGGCTCATCTATGCAGTACTGCTGGTATCACTTCAAAAGGTGATGTGAGACCATGCCACAGTGTGGAGTGTAAAAAATTCTACATAGATTTGTATTTTACTTACTTTTTACTGCCCAGAAGTGCTAAGCATTTCACAAAAGACATAGACTTGTCCCTGAGTTTACAGTCTAATGGATCTATTTGACAGCTATGTGAGCTACAGCATTTCATAAGGCAAGAAAGGACTAAGCAAGGACAGGGTGTTGAGTCAATTGTTTTCTCCATCGTTTATTTATTGCTGAAGCATTTCCAGTGACCACACAGCGTAAGCTGCAATGAGAATTGCATTTGAAGCAAGACTAATCTAAATGACTGAATCCAGTTTTGAGATGGAACTCCATGCCCAGATGGTTGTGCCATGGGGAGCCTTTGTAGTGCAGACATTTGCCTACTCTGAAGGAGCTCATTTAGCAGCACTGGCACACAAACCAGGGTCAGGGTGTTGTCTGTTTGCATGCTGTCAACTGCCCCGGTGCAGCTGGAACATGCTGGGGAGGGGTGGTGGTGCATCTTTATTTCTGTGTCTCTTGCTAGTAAAATTGCCCTTCTCTTCTCCTTTCGTCCTCTCTGTACTCCAGTTGTCTCAGCCTACCCTTGACAATTAGCACAGCTTCACTGTCCCCCTTTCTCAGACAAGTCCCCTTCTCCCTCACAAAGTTACATGTCTCCAGACACACAATGACATGCCTTTTGTATAGATTGTGTAGCTGGGATTTGTATTTCGGATGCAAGAACATATAAATACGAATCAAAGTTGCTACTTCAGCAATGGGTATTGATCACTACATATGCATCATGAACTCCGTCCACTGCAAATTGTCTGTCTCCTTCATATCCTGCTTTTCCTCTGGGATTCCCAAAAGGTGAATGACTCTGGTATCTTTGCAGTTTTATTCCTCCTGGCTAACATACAGCCTTCATTTCTTCTCTAGCACAGATTTTCTCATCTTCTTCTGGTTCCTGCAGGGTCTTTCCATAAACACATTTAGTCCAAGCACAAGACTATCTGATCAAGAAAATAGCCAAAGTTTTCCAAGCCTTGCCAGAGGGAAAAAACATCATATTCATGCATTTTCTGCAGCAAGATTTACTCAGGTGCTGCAGCAGATAGCCAGCCTCTCAGCAGATGCTCTAAAGCACCACTCTTCTCTAGTGGTGGCCTCCAGACAAGGCAGACAGGAGCTGTCATGTGGCCTAAGGCAAAGCAAGCATTCGCCACCAACAACCAGCAGTCCCTCTCCAGACTCCCTCTAGTCTATCCCCTCCATACATTTTATGCATTCAATAAAACATTTTTCACTCATTTCTTAATTTCTCTAATATGTTGTTGTTAGGAGATCTGTCCCTTTTTCACTTAATCACTTACCACAACCTTCACAGTCTGGCTAAAGGGAACTAGCCGGAGCCAGGGACCCCAGTTCAGAAGATGGTTTGTGCAGCACGCCTCCAGCAGCTACCGGGAAAACAGGCAAACTCTCTCTTCTGCTCTCCTCTTGCCTGGCAGTGTGCAGCTGTACGGGGTTTATGTGGCAAGGTTGGGGGTGTGGGGGTTAGCAAGTTCTGCAGGGGTGGCTTCTGTGAGAAGACACCAGAAGCTGCCACCATGTCAGAGCCAGTTTCATCTGGCTCCAAAACAGACGCATTTCTGCCCGAAGCTGAGCCCATCAGTGATGCTGGTGGTACCTCTCTGATAATGTATTTAGGAAAGGGTAAAAAAACCACTTCATAGCAGCTGCATGAGAGAGAAGTGAGAAAAATGGATAAGAAACAGCCCTGCAGACACTGAGGTTAGTGAAGAAGGGTGGGGAGGAGGTGGTCCAGGTGCTGGAGCAGAGATTCCCCTGCAGTCCATGGAGGGCCATGGTGGAACAGATATCAACACCGCTGCCTGTGGCCAACCCCATGCTGCAGCAGGTGAAGATGCCTGAAGGAAGCTGCAGCCTGTGGAGAGCCTGAGCTGGAGAAGACTCCTGGAAGGAGCTGTGGCCTGTGAAGAGGAGCCCACATAGGAGCAGGTTTTGTGGCCCATGGAGAGCCTACACTGGATCAGTCTGTTCCTGAAGGACTGTACCCTGCGGGAAGGATCCACACTGGAGCAGGACAAAAGTATGAGCAGAAAGAAGCAGCAGAGAAGTGCTATGGATTGACCGGGACCCCATTCCTCATCCCCTCACACAGCTTGGGGTAAGAGGGAGAAGGGTTGTGAAAGAAGGAGTGAAGTTGAGGCTCATAAATGCTGGGGGTGGGGGGTGTTATATAGTTTTGTCTTTGTTTCTTACCATCCTACTCTATTCTTAATTGGTAATAAATTAAATTAATTTTCCCCAAGTTGAATCTGTTTCGCCTGTGATACTAATTGGTGAGGGATCTCCATGTCTTTATCATGACCCATGATCTTTGTCATCTTATTTTTTCCCCATGTCCCATTGGGAGTGAGAGAGGAGCTTGGTGGGCACTCACAAGTCAGCCAAGGTTAACCACCAGAGCAGCAGTGAGTCTAAAAACTTATCTCACCTTTCTTCCTTTCCAGCCTTAATCTTGATTACATCCCTGTTACCTTTCCTGTTCCAGTTTTTCTGTAAGATAAACATTGTGATCAATTACTTGATCATCTGCCATTCACTTCTCAAAACTTACTGAAATGAGATTTTCCCTCTTGTATCTTTTAAACAAAATTGCTAAGGTGGCCTCTTCACTTTTCTTTCCCCTGCTTTCCACAGCTACAAAAGTGATCCTGACATGTCTAAGCAGGGTAGTGTCAAGTAAAGGAGGGGATTATTTCCAGGAATAGCATGCAGTGATACAGGAATACTGGGGTCATCTCTGATAGTCAACATTAGAAACCAAAGCTAGACAAATGCAGATTTTAACAAATGAGAGTAGGTTACAACTGGAACAACTTACCCAGGGAAGTGATGGATTTCCTGTCTCCTGAAATCTTTAAATTAATATTGGATGTTTTACTAAAATATATGTTCCAACTCCAACAGAAATTACAGACTTGATGTAGGAACTGCTGGGTGAGATTCTTGGTCAAATCAGATTAGACCATTGTACAAAATGGTTCCTTACGGACTCTCAAATTAAATTTAAATTAACATGCTACCATTATATTTGAAAAACACCAAGGCATATTCCTCACCTCAGTTGGTAAGCAACTGAGTAACTTGCTGTGCCACTATAATGGACATATGTCTAAAATCCTATACTTTTAAACATGTTTGGCATGAACTCACATGAGTACATGTCACCAGATTAACTAAATGTTTTACCTGTTTCCAGGTTCACTTGCTCCTAGTGGTGAAGAACCAGCCAGTCATTATGGAATGGAAGTATTATCCCATTTTCATTACTTTTTACTTGGATTTACAAAGTCATAAAGTTAAATGCTAAAGGATGGAAGAAAGGAGGAACCAAATCTTGGGGAGAATTTAGGAACACGAAGGAGGCAAGGCAAGGAAGAAGAAAGGCAAGCAAGAGCAACAGCAGAGGTCACAGAAAGCCATGGGTAAACAATGTGAGACACAAGCCTGCAGATTCAGAGGAAGGATGGCAATACATGGAGGGAAAGTAAAAGGAAGACTTACTGAAAAATAAAGGAATGAGTATTCTGAAATGCAGGTGAAGTTTGCTTGCCACTGACCTGCAAAGAAATCTCTCAAAGAGTAATTTATTTACAGAAACTCCACACTTTCCCAACCACGCACACACAGACAGTCACGCACACGATGGCACATGCCCATGCAGATAAGTTTATATATAAATCTATTTTCAATGCTCTTTGCTTGCTCTTCTGGGTACGTGGTTGATGGTAAGGAGCTCACGATCATGCTTCAGGAATCACTGCCACCGTCTGCAGCAATTAAAGGGGGTGTCTTCCAGCCCAAAACAGGAGAGCTTGAGGACATGGGATGTGGTAATAAACTAAGAAAGTAAACCTGAGTGAAAGCAGGCAACACTCTGGTTTGGAGCAATTGTGTGTGCTTGAACACAGAGCCGCAAAGTTCACCTTAAAAATCAATATCCTTTCATATTACCAATTAACATTTTAAAATTAAGTTATTGGAGCTCAAATCATTCCCTGTAGCTGACAGAAACCTCTCTGCAAAGCTACATGTAAAACTAGAAGCTCCCTTCTCTGACATACAGCTATTGTTGGATGATTTCATTACCTATAATTTATTATATATATATCTTTAATTATTAACTGCAATATCCCCAGACTTCTGGCAGCAGCTTTGGGGAACTTCCAAGGCTTGGAAAGAAAAATCCAAAGGCACCAAAAAGAAGGGTCTAGACACATTAAAAAGCTCCATTATTTTTCCCACCAAAAAAAAAAAAACCAACCCTAAAATTAAATATATATATAAAAAAAAAAAAAGGCGGCATAGGAGCAGCGAAGTTTTCCTTTCATTTGCTCTGTCTCCTCTTGGCGTGAGTGCCCACCAGCGCCGAGCGCTTCCCTGCTCGTCCCTCTGCTCCATCCGCTGCCGCAAACCCCGAGAGCGGGGAGGGATCCCGCTCCGCGCGTGCGGAGCGGGGCTCGCAGGACGCGGAGCCCTCCGCCCGAGCGCCCCCCCACGGGGACACACACACACAGGCCTGCCCGGCCGCGACCCCCCGCTCCGCAGCTGTTCAGCACATGCAGATAGGACCCGCCACCTTCATTAATAATAATTGGTACTTAATAACCCCAGCCGCGGGCACGTGAACGACAGGCTGCAGCGGCCGTGCCCCCCCGCCCCGCGCAAAGCCCGGGGCAGTGACCTTGCCAGTCTCTCTCACCCTACGCCCGCCGCACAAACTTCCGCGCCGCTACGCGTCCGCGGATGTGCGAGCGGAAGAAATACAGAGGGATGGGGGGGGGGGGACCACCAAAAAACACCAAGCAAAAAACCCCATCGCTTTCGCGGTGGCTGTGACCGCCAGCGCTGCAGTGCGCGCTCGAAGCCGCGGGCGGCTCCGCGGGGCGGCGCGGAACGGGACGCGCGCGGCAGCTCCCCGTCCGCGGCGGCGCGGGCGGCGGCGGGAGGGGGGCGCGCACGGCGCATGTCCGCCCGCGCCGCGCCGCGCCGCCACTAGACGCTCCCCCCCGCCGCCAAACTCACCACCATCTTCTGCATGTGCAACATTCGCAGCCGGACAGAAACCGCTCCCCGGCGATGGAGACTGCGGGAAAAATCCGCCGCGGCGGGATGGCTTGCTGAAACGGCAGCGGCAGCCCGGAGAGAGGCAGAGCGCGAGAGAATAGCGAACATATACTAAAACAGAACAAACAAACAAAAAAAAAAAAAAAAGAAAAAAGAAAAAGAAAGGAGGAAACCTCTCTTTTTCTCCCCCTTTTTTTTTTTTTTTTTTTTTTTTAATTCTTGGTTTTGTTTGTAGCACCTCGTCCTCAATGCCTCTCTGAGCAGCATCTAGCGAGCGAGCGGGAGAAGGCGAGACAGAGAGGCAAAAGAGAAGATGAGGATAATTTGCAGACAGCTTGTCTTGTTGTTTTCTGGCTTTTGGGGACTAGCAATGGGAGCTTTTCCTAGCAGTGTGCAAATAGGTAAGCGCTGCATTGGGCTGTGTGCGTGTGTCCAGGGGTTCAATCCTTTGGAAAGTGAGTTGGAAAGGAGGCTCTGAAGGCAGTTTGCAGATTTCTCCTCCACCGCTCATCCCATTTCCCTGCCTTCATGAAAATACCCGCGTGTATTTGTGTATGTATGCCCCCGGGAGTGTGTGTAGCCGTACATACGGGTGTGCGTTCGCGTGCGGCCGGGAGGATGCTTGTCTTTCGCAGCACTCCTTCCCGCTGCGGGGCGTGTGGGCTCGGGAGGGGGAGAAGGGGCTCGGGGCTAATGCCCCTTGGCTGCTTCAGCCCCCTCCGGCACCCCGCTTCTGCCAGGCTCCCGGAGCGATGGCGAGTTCTGTGCACCGGAGGTTGCCGTAGCCGGCAGGGCTGGGGGGTAGAAGGCAACGCTGCCCTTCTTTCCATTCCCGTAGTTGGAAAGTTCAGGATTTTGTAGGTCTCTCCCTGTAGTCCTGTGCCCCATCCTCACCCCTTTGCCGTCGCCTCCTGCTTCCCTCCTTTCGGACGTGTCTCGGATGGGACGCAGCTATCTGAATTCCTTCCAGCTCAGCTCCATCACTGCATCATTTCTCGTGGACTTGTAAAGATGCTGCTAATAAGGCTGAGCTGCTCCCTGCCTGCACATGGCTGCAGAGGAGCAAAGTTCATTATATTCCTGTTCAGTGCAGATTATCCTACACTGAGTTGGTATGTTCTCTTTTTTTTTTTAATCTAGAAAGCATCGTTCGCTTTAATCAGCCCGCCACTTAATGTAAGAGGCTGTTGAGTAGCTGATTTACCAGTGTGTTCGGTATCAGGGAGATGGAGGCTAAACACTTTAAAAGGTCACTGTAATCATGACAAATCTGGGTATTTATGTATGAAAGGCTAGAAACTGAGAAGTCAGGAAAGAAGCATGAATGCATCGGGGAGGTTAAAATCGATTGAGGACAGTGATTTAAAGGCAGCAGTTGTGATTATGAATATGATTAGTTCCTTATCCATTAAAGTCTTAGGACTTGCCTTGCTGTGCAGCTTTGGGAGAGACAGTGCTTGGTGTTACAAGGGAGTAAGTAGCTTGCAAATGATTCACCCTGCTTCCTTTGCTTTTTGCTTTTTTTTTTTTTTTTCCTGTTTTTTTGTAGGTGGTCTCTTCATCAGGAACACAGATCAGGAATATACTGCTTTTCGATTAGCAATTTTTCTTCATAACACCAGCCCCAATGCATCTGAAGCACCTTTTAATTTGGTTCCTCATGTAGACAACATTGAAACAGCTAACAGCTTCGCTGTAACAAATGCCTGTAAGTAAACGTGTCATTGATCTGACCACCTTATGAGTAAATTGCAGTGGAAATAATAGGAAACCACATTATTATCTTGCATTGGAAATATATCAGTAAGTCTGTCTTCAGTTTAGATACCCTTTGCAGAAAAGCGAAAGGGGCAGCAATCCTTGTTAGTTTCTAACTGGAGCAAAATCCCTTCTCCTGCCTTCTGCTGACTAACCTGATGTGACATTTACTTTAGTGTTATTACTGTAATTTCTTGCTTTCTGGTTTCTATGGAGATGAATTTTGTTGTTGTAAAGAAAAAATATGAATGTCGCGGTCAGTCCATAAACCCCACAATTACTCTTGTTCACTTTTGGGTATGGCATACCTCGAGTGTATTTCAAAAAGTGTATATATATATATATATATATTTGTGCTCACAAATGCTTTTCTAATGGCTGGAAAGGAGGCAGGGAAGCAGTGGTGTGCAGGATAATATATCTGAGTTGGTTGACGCTGCAGTTGATCTGGTGATGTCACTTGAGGCAGCCCTGCTCTTATATTCTAGGTTGTAAATGTCTCTTATCATCTCGTAATGCATACATCCTGTGGATATGTCTCTATGCATCCATACATTGGTGCCAAATCAAGTTAGTATCTGATCTACTTGATTTCACAGACCACCTCAACTGGAACAAATACTCTCTTCGTACTATATATTTTGTACACACACACATCCGCATGCACACAGATGCACATACACCATAAGAGGAAAACAGGGAAAGAAATGCCCTTACCGAATGAGGTAACATTTACTTTCTTCTTTTTTCTTTTTTTTTTTTTTTTTTTAATTTAAAGAATAACTAGCTGAACTTCCTACATTTAGATCACCTCAGGGGTCTTTAAGCTTTGTTAAAACACATGCTGGATACTGCTTAATCTCCAAAAGAGGCAAAGCATTGTTTTTATTTATCTTCATGTATGTCAGGCTTATAAAAAGAAATTAATGTTATTATGTAAGACAGTGGGATATAGCGTGGCAAAGCTGAAGACTGTAGTAGCATTACTATTTTGATGTTTGTATTTCAGGATTCTATAGGTTTTCCTCTGTGGCCTTTAAGTTTTCGAATCCCTCCTCTTCATTTAAGAGTGAATTGCCTCTGGAAGTAGATGCTCTAAGCAACATTGCTGAGCGAGTTTAAAATAGAAACATACTGGAGACGGTCTTACGCTTCATCATGCCTTTAAAATAAATACTATAT
This sequence comes from Athene noctua, assembly GCF_965140245.1. NCBI lineage: Eukaryota > Metazoa > Chordata > Aves > Strigiformes > Strigidae > Athene > Athene noctua. The sequence continues at coordinate 248,570,601 of NC_134037.1, read as the reverse complement.
TTCTCTCCACTTTCTCACAGCAGTCTCTATGGTACTTTTTAATATGTGAACATTAATGTGCAGTTCTCATGCATAATTTTTTGAATGATTGCTAAATTTATTTAGACGAGTCTTTGGTACTCCAAGTTTCAGATGACCTTGCCACCTTATTTAACAGGAAAAGCTGCTGAGCTGCCAAAATGGCTCCATTCATTTTATGCAGGAATGATTGATGTCCCATTAAGTGTGAATTCTATATTAAGCAATGTATTAGTTGTGTTTAGCGTGAAAATCAATATCAAATTCCATAAGGAGCAAACATTTCCAAAGGTGCTTTGAAACTGGAAGGAATCAGATCTATACAGGTGTAATTCATTGAGAAAATATTACAATGCATGTCAACTTTTGCAGGCACTGATTATAGATTCCATGAAGACAAATGACATATCTTTTTTAAACTTTCATTTTTAGTGAAAGAGGAGGGGACTAAAGTTTTTGTATATTGAAATCAGTAATTTCAGGTGAAGTCAATTATTTGAGATTCTGCCTACGCATCTAGTTCTACCAAATAATTTCTGACGCTATTGTTACTTTTTGGATTAAGGGTATTGCACAGTATTTTCCGTTTGAACATTAATGAATTAATTCTGATCTACATAAATTTAAAATAATCTAAAATGGAGCTGCTTCTCTGTGTAAGACTTAACACCATAGATTCAAATAGGGTTGGCCCAAAACTTTCCTCATTTAGACTATTCACAGCAGATTCTTCTCTCTCATTCCAACCACCTTAGGTTATGTTTACCTTGCATTGCTTTAACTGAGGAAAACCTGTCCCTTTATATTTGCTGTCATTTATAGATATAGATTTATAACCTGATTATTATTTTTTTTTTAAACTGAGCCCAGTTTCAGTTCCAAAGAGTTTGATCACTCAAAGATGCTGAATCTTTACAGTATGGAGAGAGTCAGAGAAAGAGGGGGAAAGTAAATGTGTATGTTTATGTGTGTATGTATGCTCGTATAATTCTGTACGTGTCTCTGTTAGATAGGCGTAATCCCAGAAGCCTTATTTAGGTCTGTACTTTCCACTTACACCAACATGTATTTTTATATTAGTCCAAGTTTGCATTTATTTCACATTTTGCAGTCTTGTGTCAATAATCTGACTGCTGCTTCTTTTTTTAAAACATTTTAATACTGAAGAATATTTTTTAAACAACAAATCCACTTCTAATGAAACATAGGCAGACTGAATGAACATATCGTGTGTCCCTTAAGCTAAATATGAGCAGAGTTCTGCAAAAATCAATTGTCTGATAGCTGGAGGACACCGGCTTCCATGTGATTGAATTTAGTGGCTTGACAGAGGCTTCTAAAGCGCAGATGTGTGAGATTTTCTAACCTAATTAAAGAACCCCCACCATCAGCTCTGAATTAAGTGATTTCATGGCAATATGAAATGATAACTCTTTGCTGAACCGCTGTGAAACAGTGGCTTTGGATCTTGCTATTTGTGTAGAAATTACTCAGCTCACACGTCCCCAAATATACAGTACAAAAGCCTTAGAGCTGCTGGACTGAAATGAATATTCATGTGAGTTCAAGCATAACACTCTGAGACATGACCAGTTACTTCTATTTCTGTTTCCACTTGCTGCAGAGCTTACTTGTGAAGATTCAGGGCCTGGCCACTTGCATGTGTTAGGGATAGTAAACAGACTATTTCAGAGGATTAGGGATGGCATATTAGCAGGTAACTCACTGCAACACTGGAAAAACTTGATTATTTTTTTCTTTTCACTAGCTAAAAACATATAACCCCATGTTCACCCAGGAGTACTTTTGGCACTGCAATAATTTTGTATATTCAGTTTAATACCCATCTTCTAATGATTATCTTACGCATTTTTGTTTTCTTTTAAACGGTCCCAGAACATTAGTATTTTTGTTCTAAATCGTGAATACACATGAAACAAGTTGTTTAAGCACATAGACTCTGTTGTATGTTTGCAAAATTGATCTGATCTATATCAGTTTGAAAATAGACCTTTCTTACCCCCTCCCATTTGCATGTTTTATTTAAACTCTGTTCATTTCTTTTGCACTACATACATTATTCAGAGAGTCTCTCTTACTGACAGAGAGAGCTGAAATTATTGCAAAACATGAGTAGTACAAGATTCTTACTCATCAGAACACAGTACACCAGAGCTGAAACATTTGACTATTGACATACATTGTTTTGCACATTATAAGCAGGAAATTTTGCTCATGATTGGAAATCTACCTTCAGTTTGATTTCAAATGTTGGAGCAATGCATTGATTTTTGGAGAGGATTGTATATATTTGTTCTTTAGCTGAATGCAAAATAATTTTCTCCATTCCATGAACCATCTATATTACAGTAGTATATCTTAGCAATGTAGTCATCATTGAACCTACTTGTATACTTTTGAGAGGCAGCTCTGTAATTTTACAAAGAACTATTTGGTTTCTAGCTCTTCTCTTGTGGTTGAGAATTTTTCTGTTGAAGTTTCAAAAATCCTTAACGTATAACCAGTCTTGCAGTTCATGTACAGGATTAGGCTAAATGGGGAAGGAAAGAGATCAATTTGAGTCTCTCCATCAGTGTTTCATAATAAAAGTAAAGCTTTTCCCTTTGAGTCTGTTTGACATGTGTATTCTGAGATGAATATATTCCTAATAAGTGTAATTTGGGGTAAACCAGACACTCCTGTTGTTTCATCTTGTCCACAATTCAGTTCTTACCAGATTTTAACCCCAGTAGATACAAAACCCCAGGAATAACAATTTTGCTTATTACACGCCCCATGGATCAGAAGAAGAAAAGCCCACTGGGATTAAAAATTGCATATCTTGGAATAACTTTTCTCTTTTTCCAAGAGTGATTTTTATGCCCTATGGACTCCTGTGGGGTTGATGACCTGAAATTGGAGGGCCTGATTTTGCCTCACCATCATGAGCACAGTTTCTGGGTGAGATCCACTGAGCTCAGGGTCAGCCCTGAGGACGGACAGGAACCTCACTCGTCACCCTGCCCTCCCTGGGGGTCTGTCTCTGGGCTTGTGATTGCTAGTGAGGGGAGAGCACTGTCATTTTGAAGTTAACTTTTCTGCTGAGACATCCCAAAAGCTGAAGAAATAGACTCAAATGTAGTAATTGCCTTTATACTATGACTTCATTTAACTTACAGCAGTTCAGCTTTGACTCGCTAAGCTTCATCATAATGGGATTTTCATTAAATTTGGTTATTAATTCTGCTTTATAATTACAACTCAATTTAACAACAGGAGTGTAACCTTAGTTTAATAATCAGTGTCATTTAAAACCATGGTGTTCTTTGTTTAGAATGTGAGGTTTTGTACAGCTGAATCGTATTTTGCTGTGATCAAGAGCAGTAGAGTATTCCCAAGGATGCAGTTTGGAGTGTATTGAGAGTTACCATAAAGGCATACCATACGGTCAGGTTAGAACTGCAAAAGCAAATAGTGTGCCAGTTGGCTAGGAAAATGGAACTGGATTAAATCATGCTCTTCTAAAATAGGATCGATTACAAAAACCCATTTGAAGTGAATGTTTTACTTTAATACATGGAGTTTATCTTAAACTAGACCCCAATTATTGAAAACAATTTATCTTAAAATTTCTATTGTTAGCACATGCTGATGGAATCAAAGAATATATGTGTACTTGGGTGTCACTTGCTGAAAGGATTGTTTATTTTTAATATACAAGAAGTCTGTATGCAAAGAGTTTCATAACTCTACATGTGGTCCTTGTAAATAACTGTACAGCATAGAGAAAATCAACCATCAATATCTCCAATCCATCAGTGTCTGGATTTAATTTGCAAGGTTATTTTTGGGAAAATAAATTACAGACCTTTGCTGAAATATAGTCGGATTTCTTCAGTGAAAATTCAGAACATGCATTTCTCTGGCATGAAATAAGACTTTTGTCCTAGCATGTTACTGGACTGGCTAAAACTGTAAACTCAAAAGCGTTATTATAGGCTACAGAAATAATTTCATATTCGTTTCAGAGGATTAATAACAAAGATTGTGTTCATTCCACCTGCAGAAGCCAATGCAGTGCTGTATTTCTTGTGCAGGACAAAGCACTGTAACAAGTAAATTAAATTGATTAACTTCAGCTTTATCATTATAATCTAGGTTTGTATGCTAGTCAAAATAGCTCATGCATTTCACTTTTAGGTCTTTATTGTTTTGAGACTTGCTTGTTCATGAGAGAGGAAGCCGTTTGCTTTGCTTTCTTAACTGGTTTAGATCCTACTATGAATTGTGCGAATTCACATTGTGGGCAGGTGAAGTTCTTTGGATTTAAATGTGTGACCAAATAATACTTTCTCATAGTTCTTATTCTGTAATAAATGACTGATTTAAAGGGGATACTAGTGCAAAAGTGAAGAACTCTGTATGATTGCACCAGTTTAATTAAAAGGAAAAACTGACCTCCTCTCTGGTTTTCCATTCCTTTGGGGACTTGACTTGAGGCAAAGATTTTGGACTAGTACAGCACCAAGTCTGCTTCTGCAGCTTAGGGGGGCATACCTATACCGAAGTTATATGTTCGGGCACAAAGTCAAAATAGATAATTTATTCCTGTGTAAATCAAGAATTGTTCTTCTGAACTTGGGAAAATAAATTTGTTCAAGAGTACCTAATCACAGCATCTTGTTTAGACATTTTGGTGTTGCTTTACTTTTAACCATTTTCACAGAAGTTTTATTATCCTCCTCTATCTAGTTTGGGTTCTTACATAACTTTTTAAATTTTTTTTTGTTTTAAAGATATTACTGGCTGATAACAGTGCTGATATGGATTCACTTGTTTGTCAGCGCAGTTATGGGTTGAGTGCTCTTAAAAATTCTGTGTCAGTGATAATCTGTTTTCAGGCGCCCAAGTTCAAATAGAGAGGCTGTCTTACATTTTGGCACTCAGAGACATTATAGTATTTTCCAGAGTTCTCAGCAGCACCTGCCTTCCCAAGGGGAATGGTTTACTACTGAGCATTTTGGAAAATCTGTCCTTATCTATGTGATAATGCATGGCTCAACTGTCTTGTCTCAGTAGTGCTACTTCCTTGTGAGGACTTTGTTTCTTCCCTGTTCTTTTTCCTACAGTCCTGATGAAGTGTCTGCCTGACTTCAAATAGTTGCAGCTGTTTGTTGGGTTTCTGGTTCCTTACGGTGAGAAGACGGAACCAGAATATCACATACCTATCACCTTTGTCTTGTCAATGCACTGTGAAGACTGAGCCCATCCTTCCTCTTCATGAGGTTCCTCAGAAGCTGATTATAGATAAGCTTTATGTTGAACTCAAGGGGGAATACCTGGGTACTTAATAACAAGCTGCTGCTCTTGCTGGGTTTTGGCCAGCTATGCTAACATTAACAAATTCAAGTTCAAATGTTGGCCCTTGTCCTGCAGTTTCTTCCCCAGGCAGAGCTGTTTGATTTAAATAAGGGCTCTCTACCTAGGCATACTGGTACCCATTATACTGAAGGAATAGTGAGAATCAGCTTTTTTCCAAGGTGAACAGATTCTTTTGTCTCATAGCTCAAATTTTTAAAAGTATCAAATTGCTTAACTCCTGTTATTCTTAAAAAAATATATGTTTAAAAATTGGCCCCCTGGTACATAATTGCCTATTTTAAAAGAAAGTAATTTGGACTCCTGTTTTCTTGTGTTCCACAGGCTATTTTGGTGTTATATTTATATGCAACCATTGTTCCTGAAAAATGCAGTCTTGTGCAGTACATTTCTATATTCTAAAGCCACGGACAACGCGAGCATGACTGCAGGGTTTTTTCTCTAAATACACATAGAGCACAAGAGAAACAAAAAGCACACTTTTCACCATCTTATTTATTAGATTCTTTGCGGAGAACAACTTTAAACACATTTTGAAGACCGATACTAAAATATGTCAGCTTTTAACTGTTCATAACAGTTCCTCTGCTTCGCAATTGCAGACCCTCTGTGGGGTAGATTCTGTGCCATTTCTGCATGCACACTCTTCCAATGGCTTTTACGGTGTGTTTGCATAGTACTCTCTTAAACCCATAAAATTTGAATTTAAGTTTTATTTGTGCATCGCCTTTTCATAAAATTCAGGTGTGCCCAATGAATAACCATCAAATAGGTGTTTTAGGAAAGTTCACAGGTAGTGAGAGTTAATTGCTGAAAAGAATTGAGACTTTTATGCTCCAGTTTTTTGCCTCAGTTTTCAAATCCATTTCTAAATGGTGTCCTGGTTTCGACCAGGATGGAGTTGATTTTCTTTGGAGTATGTCATACCATGTGGTGCCATGCCCTGAGATTTGGGTGGGTGGGCTCTCTCTTGCGGGGGCTTTTCGCTCGGGCTTGGGCTGGTGCTGTTTGCTCGCTGGGTCGTGTTGTTGGTGGAGGGGGATGGCGGTCACCACGCTCAGTAAGTCACTGCTGCATTTTACCCGTTTCTCTTTGAACTCACTATCGTTACTGTTGTTCTCTTGTTATATTTAGTAAATTCTTTCTTTTTATTCAACCTACGAATTTTCTTCTTTTTTTGTCCCTCCCCTATTTCACCAGAGGGGGCAGGGGGGAGGTGAATGGCCGGCCGTGTGGTGTGTGGCTGCTGGCTTAGTTCAAACCTCTACAAATGGTTATGGAATTTACATTTTCACATTGTGGTGCAAAAGGCATTGCACGTGTTAGTATTAGAAATTACTATACAAAATAATTAGGAATTGTTACACAAATATTCTGGTTTTGTTATTGCTGTCACAGTTTTGTGTTGAGGTTCATTTCTTTTTGTTAAAGATTTCACTAATACCACATGTCTGGTTTTTTTAAATGTCAGGATCAGATCTGTTTCCTCAGTGGGTAGAATGATTCTTGTAATACATAATCAAGGTGGAGACAGAGCAATGAGAGGAAATTCTTGTAGAGCAAAGAGAGTACAAAATGTAGAGTAATATTTGCCTGCAGAAGCTTCCTGTTCTGCTTTAATATTCCTGATGTACAGTAGCAGTATTTCACACTACTAGTTAATGTGAGATATGGGTCTGGATGGTGCTGTGTTCAGGTCTGGAAAACATTATTGAGTGTAAGTGGAAAACACTTCATCAAGCACAGATACATTCATGTAAAATTCAGAAGTAAAAAGCTATAATATTTTTTAAGAAGCGCATGCACAGTAGTACCTTTAGCCCTTTGTTGCCTCACCTAAGTTGATGGGGAAAAACGGAACAAGACTTAACAGACCCACAGTCTCTGCAGAACCACGTAGGACTCTGTATTGGTGATTTCCTCCGGGTTTTCTGTGTGGATCTGTGCTGGAGAGGCTTGCTAATAAAGGCCTTCAGCCTTGGTCATTTCCATCCATTTAATCCAAGAAGAGTGTTTAAGAATGGACTTTTCAAAACCATTGCAGCTGGGAGGATAATTTCCTTTGAAAATCAATAATCATGTGCTCTTGGCTGACTCAGGAGTTTTTCTCACTTCTCCTCCAAGTAGAAAGCACAAGCTGGGTAAGAAGCTGGCTCCCGGGGCTGTTTGTGCACCCTATTAACACCGTCTCTGTATCTAGCTGTTTGCGTGCCCTCCAGTTGAGAGCTGGTCAGGTGCTTTTCTTTCTCAGGTCCTTTTTTTTAAATCGGTATCCTTGTTCAGTGCTTCTCTTGGGTGGTAAAAGAAATGGAGTAATACTGTAAGTGATGGATGATTATATAGATAAGAATTGGAGTTGCTGTCTGGAGGCACAAGCAAATGTCCAAGGAAAAGAGCATAAGAGGACATTGGTGTATTGGGAGGATGTACATCGGCATCTGCTGCAGGATTACAGATGCCCCATGAAAATATGTTGCTGGCAGGTCAGAAGTAGTTCCATATTGAAGTGATCCAATTTACAAGCCCTTAACAGATGATACAGAAAAGAGTGAAAGCAGTCTGGGGGATGAAACGTTGTCTGATGGCTGTGAGCATCAGTGCTTCAAAGAAGAAAAAGTAAAGGTCACCAAAATAAATGTGAGAGTAGATAGCATGTAATAGTGTTCACAGGTTATTGTGCTCTAAGGCTAGATGAGAGAATTTTGATCACCCAGGCTGACCAACGAGATACTAGTCAGACAGCCCCAATTAATTTCTTTATCCAGCCCACATTTTTTTCCAAATAAATCCACTGTTGAATTAAAGACTGAAAGAATTGCAGGTAAATTGTCATGTCATCAACACCTCATTTGGACATATCACCCATTGTCTTTATCTGTGTTGAATGTAGGAGTCATACAGAGTAGGCAACCAGAAAAAAATTGCCTACTGGTTTTGTTGTTGGTCTCTAATTTAGAGAGATAGCATAATCAGCATGATTTGCATCCTGGCGCCACAGTTGTGCAGCTCCCAGAGCCCCCTGAGGTTTGTTCTGGCTGGTTGGTGCTGTCTTGCCTGCTCACAGGGGCAGTGTGGGACACCCTTGGTAGCAGGGCCTGTGCCACGGCAAGACATGTAAAGGACATACAGGGGACTTCTCCAAGTACCCTTGGAAAATGCTTCCAGTGGACACAAATGGTGGTTTTTTTCTGTCTTAAGAGAGAACATCTAACCCCACAGAGGGGAGTATGTCTTGAGGCAGTAGTAATATAAGCTCGGTAAATATGTTCAAAGACCATTAACTATGTTTTTGCTAGCAACTGTATGTTAATCCCCGTTATTTGTACAGACTTGTCTACCTACAAATACAACTTAATGGTCAGGTATGTTACACATATTTTACTTTCTATGAGCCACAGAGGATGTGAATCTATTACTGCTTTCACCTGGAGGGTTTGGGCTGTTAGCTTAAGATACTAAGAGTTATGAATTCAGCTTTGGAAGTCCCTGGTTTCATCTGCTTTGTGTGTTGGAGGAGATGGCAGCCTGAACACAAACATGATGATGAATGAGATTTAATGCACAAGAATATTTCCAGAAAGCAAAAGCCTAATAAAGGAGTACAAGAAGTGTTCCCACAGCTGTCCTTGGTGATCTGTTGTGCTATTCTGAATAGCAAACTTATATGGAAAGACAAAAAAAAGGACAAACCTTTTATTTTCTTATACCATAAGTCATTAAAACAGAGAGAAATATTAACACAAGACCTCAGCAATTAATTATGGTATACTAATAGCTGTATTTGCAGCATCCTGTTTACTACCATTCCATCCGTTAAATGGTTTGCTTAAATGATTTATTGTACTGTTATTATTCAAATCACATGGAAAGTGACAAGGTGGTTTTAGATAACTAAGTCAGAAAAAGAACAGGCACAGTTAATGCAAATGCATGTGTGCAGCATATAATTGACGAGGTTCGGCCAGGTGTTGTGCGCAGTGGTTTGCAGCCCAGGCAGGAGGTGGGTCTGCCCCGGTTCTTCGGGGACACTTGCAGACTCAGAATGACAGATTGCCCGGAGTAAGGAATCAAACGAGTTTGAGACCATGCGCCTGAAGTTGGTGTTTGCCCTCCATTCACCCTCAGTTGGGTGGAGAAAGGGTTCAAGATTTATCAGGAGCTCTGTACTTCATGAAACAGCATTGTTCAGTGTTGCAGAAGGAGGTTTCTGAGAGCAGAGGAAGGGCTGACATGCAGTGCTGCTCGCTGCATGGGGAATTTTCTGTTTCTGAAAACAGAGCAGGAAGGTGTGGCTGGTGCTTGTGAATTAGAGATTATAACTGGTGTGAGCTGATGTGACTTTGGAAAACATTAGGTGGACATGTGGTTTGTGCTAAGCTGAAAACGTGGTGTGGAGGAGGAAGTAACGAGTAATCCCCATGTCCAGTGGAGTATAGTAGGAGTTAATAGACATGCAAGAATGTAAGACTCAAAAATACTATTTAAAGAGACAGGGAGAATGCTGTTCTCTATCTGCCAGCCTCTTGTCCCTCCATGCTTTTTGCTGGTACATGCCCCAGCTTTTCATGGCAAAATGGGAAGAGTCTGCAAGGAGCACCAGCAGTGGAAGCAGTGGACATGGTGCTTCTTGAGCTCTGCACCACTGAGAAGTGCTGCTGCACAGGAGACAGCAGATGGAATCCCAGGGGCTGCCTTCCCCATCCCCTTCCTGCCCCACACCTAGGGACAGGCTGCGAGGGCTTCTGGGTTCAGCATGTGTTACTAGCGCCTGTAACGTATTGATTACAAATAGCCATCAGCTTAGCTACTGCAGGGAAAGGAAGCATAAGGACAGAGCATAAACTATTTGTTTCTTGGTTATGAACAGAAGCAAGATTACATCCTTATACAACATCAGAAAAACTGCAAGTTTACATCTCTGTCTTACTCCCCATACCTTGCCTTAGATTCCATCATGGTCAATACTTTCTTATTTTAAGGGAGTGAATGGAAGGAGGGAGTGGTTGTGTTGTACTACAGAAGACAGTTTATACGGATGAATTGGATTGCTTTCGTCCATTCTTCTCTGGGTCTCTGACAGATGTTGAAGGACTCCTGTATTTTTATTTCCTGATGAAAGCCCCAGAAAGCCCATCATTCTTTCAGTTACTGTTTATGATGGGAATCTTTTGCACTTCAGTACAGCTGGCAGGCACCAGAGCTTCACACCTTAATCACATTTTCTTTGTCAGCCTTTCACATACTATGCTAAATGGGAGACTAGCAGAAAATCCTTTGAGCAATTACAGTAATAGGATAATAATAATTACTGCAGTTCCTTGCACTTACATAGTGTCTGTGAGATTAAAATGAGATCCAGCATAATGTTACCCCTTTGAAAAGGTGTGGATATCCCCATCCTCTGCCAGTGGCATCACCTTAAGAAGCAACTCTCCATGGCCTCAGCTTCTTTCTCCCTTATCTTTGGTATGGTCAAGGAGGTCTGTACTGCTATCTTCCTATTCATGTCTGTGAGCAATTGACTGCACAAATAAAGTCATGAAAGAGAATGTGAGTGAGGGGAATCAGCAGCCTGAAGAAGGTTTTGTTGATGTGTGTGGCTATAAAAGACAAGAGACTGTTAAAGGGTAAAGTCTCTCTAGTTCAGAGGGAGCATGTTTACATGAGGCATTTTCCTTTCTTGGCTTCACGTCATGTAGATCTTAGGAGCATTAGTGAGAGTTAAATGTGTGCAACCACAAATGTAACACACAGGTGTAACTTTAAGCCTGTTCGTTTCTTAAGATGTGAGTTAAGATAATGCACTACCTTCCTATTTGGTCCTGTCTGTGAAAGTATTTCTGCAAACTGTTGGATTATTGGTACAGTAAGTTAGCAGTTTCTATCTGGTGTAATAAAATCCTTCGGGGCCTTTTCCTGGCCCCAAAAAACTGCTCCACACTTAATTAAAATTATGAAGTTCAGTGTCAATCTTTCAAAACATTGTACCTATTGTTAGTGCTGTAATGATGATAAGTTCCTTAAGGATGTGTGTGACCATAATAAGCTGCTGCCATAATTTTTTCACAGAGACAAAAATAGCAAAGTGTTTTAAAATCCTAGATACTATTTTTTTGGTGGTACAGTCTGTAACTTTCCACAATAAAAATACAGAACAACTCCACCTTTTATTGGAAGCCTGCCCCTTTTTCTCACCTCTTAGTAGGTCCAAACAGAGATGGAAGCATCCAAAACCTGTTGGAAGACAGGAACGCAGCAGACTATCTCCTTGCATTTGCAGCATGGGTGACTGAAGAAGCTCTGTTTGTCACCTCAATTAATGTGGGTATCTTGATGCTTGACTTCAAGAGAGCAAATAATGGCTCAGACTTCCTAAAATCAACGATGTGCCGCAATTCTGGCTCTCTGTACAGCCAGTTGTAACCCACAGGAGACCTCCATGGAGAGCAACCTGGATGTGACTATTCCCAGTATCACACTGGGTGAAATGCCTTTAGCAGCAGCCAGCCATTCCTCATGGTACGAGAAGGCAAATGTCAGAGGTTATACTGTAATACTCACTCTCTTCTGTTGTCATCTTGACCAAACAAAAGATGTTCTGGTCCATGATGTCTGTTTGGATCTAATCCCCTGGAACTTGTAACACCTGACAGTAGTCCCAAAGGATTGCAGCAGAGGTTTTCTGGAGTATTTTACATTTCTGCCAATCCAGTGTCTGCTCTGGTAATTCCGTCTCCATTTGGCTGTGCCAAGGACATGAGGAGAGCAGAAGAGACGATGGCTGTCCACCCTGGCCTTCCTGGGGCCTTTATCTCCTGCATCTACAACCCACCTGGGAAAGCCCCTGCCTGGGAAGATCACTGATGTCTGCTCCGTTTTGCCAAGGGAGCAAAACTGCACAGGAAGCAAAACTAGGGTGGGACTTGCATTCTTCTCCTCCAGGGCCTCCTGTGCATATTTATGATTTACATCTGCACTCTGACTTTCTCACGCATATCTGCAAGAGACTTTGAGCAACAGTTTGATTTCTGGAGCTCAAACTCTTTGTTTTCTTAGGATTGTTACTTGCATCTCAAATTATGCACATGGTTGACAGTGTTTGTCACCAAGAAAGGAAGTTTGGGATAATAGGGACAAGTCACTGGTGTCTTAGGTTGAGCTGCAGACACATGTAAAAACATCTTACTTATTTTCTTCCATGTGTATGTAAAGGAAGCTTTACAAAACACTTAAATACCTTTAAAACTCTTTTGGCTTTATGTTGACAACTGCAGACATTTAGGAGATGCTTTCCAGGAAGAGACTTTAAGAGACTTGATCCATCACACATCCTGGCCGGCCAAATCTCAATACTCCATTGGAAGCATGGATGGGGCTTAATTTACTTGGACCAAGTTGTTGTTAATTTCTGGTTGAAACTGTTGCCCAGAAGTCTGTGTAGATGTGTATAGCTAACAGAGACCTGTCCTTCTCTACATTCATTTTTGTACTTCTATCAGCTAATTCAGTGATTGAAATACTAAATCTAGCACTCAGACAGAATTTGGATTTATGACAGTCCCTGAAGGACTTTGACTTATAATTATTCATGTAGGTAGTTTTTAAAATTTATGACAGAAATAATACCTCTGTGCTAATATTTGCCCTCTTGCTTATTTAGAGCACTGAGAGTAAGACAAAAAAAACGAGCAGCTAGGATTTCCTGGGGCAAAGCTCTGGCTCAGTGCTCTGCTGTCCCTCACAGGGCCTGGAAGCCAGAGACATTTCAGAGACTTTAGACAAGTTCCAGAATTTGCAGAGATGTAAAACCAAAGTGATACTTGGTCCAGAGCAGCAACTAGTATATTTAACTGTACTTTAGAAGCTCTACTTGTCTCTTTACAACTAACTATTGTTTTCCGCTATTCAGGGATGTGCACATATACTGTAGAAGAGTTTAGCGGGTCGTCTCTGTCCCACTCCACATTCTCACAGGTTGACGGTGATATTCACCAGTTTGTCCTGCCCCTCTTGCTGCTCTGTCATAGTCTGCGGTATTGCCCAGAGCACATTCTGGATTTCAAGAGGTTACAGCACATCCCTTGGGACTAAGCAGCAACGAGGAAAGATGAGATCGGGCAGCTGGAGTCAAGTCTCAATGAACCACCCAGTGTGGTGTTGCCCTGCCTTCTCCCTTCCCTCTCAGGCCATCACATCCACCAAGCTTTATGAAGGGAACCTGCCAACAGCACTGTTTAGTCAGAACTGAAAGCAGCGATGTTTGGTTTTTGGAGTTTTTCTTCTGGTCATACCTGCCATCTGTGTTTTCCATGTTCCTATCAATATCTGTTGGAAGTGTGATGTCTTCCAGTACCCAGAAATGGGGAGAGGTCGTGGAGTACAAGTGGACAAAGAGATAAAGTATTTCCTAGGAAGGAGTTGGAAATGAAGAACAGATTTCTTTTGAACTTGTGCTTAGGGAGAGCCTTTCCTCAGGCTAAGGTCATGTTTTCACTGAAACAATGTGAAAGTGAAGTATTTTTATCTTAACGACTAAGAAACTAACTTTAGTGTAAACCTGTGACACCAGAGAGCTTTCTCATAAGGGGAAAGGCTGCCGTAGTCAATGGCTTTTGTTTTAATGAGTAAGGCAGTCTTTACTCAGATAGACAAACTGTGATCTGAAAGGAAGCCCTTCTCTAGCGGGGGCAGAAAATGTCTTTAAATTAGTGTCCTTCTAACATTCATGTCTTTGTAAGAAGAGGGTTAGTGATGTGATCAGGTGTGAGCAAGATGAATGGCTTTCAGATATGCTTGGGATGATGGCTTTGCTTTGTTGCTGTTTTGTTTTGTGTTTTTTCTTGTTGTTTGTTTTGTTTTATTTTATCTCACATTCAAAATGAAGAACCAAGAATCTCCTGTATAAATCTTACAAAAAATCTGAAACTTCCAAGTGGGTGAACATGAGCAAAGCTGGTACTTTCCATTTCAGCGAGGCACACCAGGGCGGGTGTTGGATTAATGCTGTTTCACGGGTCATTAAGGACCTGCAGAGGAGCTGCTGTCTCAGCGCCACCCCGAGATGTGGCAGCGCTCCCACACAGGGCTTGTGACACCCCTCGCTGTGGGGTGCCGGTGTCCCTGCCACCACTGTCCCAGCCCTGTGTGAGCTCTGAAGGTAACACACAGGACTGGTTTTAGGATGGGGAGGGGGTTAAGCTCGTAGGATTGTACAAAGGCCATGGGGGGCTGCAGCTCTTCGAGAATATTGGAGCAAACCTGCATTAAGGTCCAGGCCCGCTGCTGCCCATGCTGAGCAGTGCCCACCTTGGTGGCTGGGTTCTGGGCGAGGACCTGCCTGGTGCCTGCCCACCTGCATCCTCCCAGGGTTGGGCGCCAGGCAGCGGGGCTGGAGAGGGCATCAGCTCTTCTTCCATAGAGGTAGGAGGCTATAAACAGTGATTATCAGCCTCAGGCTCACTGCAGCGAGTGCTGTCATTAAAAGCTCAATTGCAACCACTACGGTGAATGTAAGGGACTCCAAAAAAAGGTGATTTCAGAAGGAAACTTTCAGACCTTCTAATAAGCAAAATAGCTAGTGCTTGTCTGTATGCCTTGAAATGATGTGGGTTTTTTTTTTCTTGCTATTTAGGGTTAATACAGTGTGCATGTAGTAAGAGCATGTCTGCTAAGTGTTTCTAGCAAGAGTTCTTGAAATGCTGCCAGACGACCTGGAGAGCAGCATACCTTGCTTTTAACACAGAGCGACAGCTTTGCATCACACATGCCACTGCATAGCCAGGATTGTAAATGCCCAATTTTAATTATCAAGTATATTTATAATTCGTTAATAGGAGATAGGAAAACAGACCAGGCTGGCTTTGCAGTGTGAGAAAGATAAATGGAAGATGGTGTGTAGGTAATAGATGCTGGAGTAGAACATGTGGAGTTTTTCTTTCCTCCATTTTGTCTTGCTGCAGTTATTTTGCTTAAACTCTGTTTTTCCAGGAAGAGGGGCTGGAAATAGGACAAATGTACATCCATCACAAATGTTCAGAATTCTGAAACTGAGCTTTAAGTACAGTGTGAACTGCTGAACACAAAACTTACAGGAGCAGAAGTAATGTTTTGGTATGTTCTGTGGCAAATATTTCTTTAGTTATTTAACAGCACCCATTTAAACTTCGAATGTATTGAATAACATATTTCTTAACCACGTCCCTCCTAGTTGTTCTTGAATATGTAAATTTAATTGACTTACTGATAAATATTCCAAGAACTGCTTATCAGTTTGGGTGATATGATAGATGATATGTCATTGATTTAATGACATAAAGCCATGTTTAGGTAATGAACTTTTGGCAGTCTTTCTCTTTTAAACATATAGTCATCTACTTCAACATTTTTTTTTCAGGCTAAATTAAAAGTAGAGTGAGAAATGTATATGTAATATATCACATTCTCAGCTGTAACTTGAGTCTAGATAGCAGAGTACACCATTGCCTAACCATCAGGCTCACTTTAGAGGCATAATCAGCTATAAGAAAATGATGAGTACCTAATTTTATATCATTAGAGATAATTATTATAACTGGGAATGCTTTTAACGTGAAAGTGAATAAATGGCACCTGTGCAATATATATGTCCATAGTTCAAAATACATGTTTAAATGAAAGATGTAATATGAGATAGAGAATTGAAATTCTCAGTTTGTTCATGACATCCTTTTTTTTTTTTTTTTTTTTTTGTGGAGGTGTCTTCGGACACTTATGATGAAAATGGCATTTAATACAATGTACTAGTTGTGTGTATTGTGTGTAGACTTAGTGGCAGATACATGTTACGGCGCTCCTAAATGCGGTGGTTCTTTGCTGGACCGGGACTTGGCCAGGAGGCAACTTGGCCCCCACCAGCCCCCAAGCCTGGGTGTTGGGAGGGTCTAGGGGAGCACAGACATCTGGGGGGGAACTTAAAAAGCCAACAGGCCCACTGACTTACTTTACTCACTATGTCATTCACTATAGTTGAGAACATAATTCATGGGTGGGAAGGGGACGGTTTTGAATGCAAAAGGTTCTTGTAATTTTAAAAAATCAAAAAAAGTCAACAGCATACGATACCTGGTTCGCAGTGAAAGACGGACACCCCATTGCCTACTGTGAAGGCATCTGCTTATAAAATGATGTTTTGAAGCATTCCTTAGTCTTTTCTTCACAGCTGATATTTTTCCTGAAATGGAAGAAACCCAAAAAACCCCAACTTCTGGCTGCCTCAGTGTCTTTCACATGGGGATTTCAGAGGTGTTTGTATTATCATTAACTAAGTTTCTGAATGTTTCATGATTTATGTGGAATATGAAAATACTATTTCAGTTGGTGCTCAGATGCATTTGCTTTCTGTGTGCTGTAATGGGTCAGGAGAGCTGAGCAGAGCAGAGATCCCGAGCAAGGCTGTTGTCCTCCATCACAGGTGATCTGTGCAGGTGCGGTGAAAGGGAAGTTCTCTAATTCTTAACGTCAGTCAAAGCTGAGCACCTGGTGGCCCTGAGAAGAGCTCCCCATTGCTGCTGCTGCAGAGAACAGAAGCGATCTGGGCTGTTTCCAACTGATGGGGCATTTGGGCCCTGATTTCCAGCAGTGGATTGCTGAGGACACCCGCTGCTCTGGCAGCCAGAAAGCTAATGGGAGACGCTGTTGTTCAGTTTTCTGAAAAACAGGGCTCAATTTGTCTCCCAATTGAGTCACTGTATGTCACATTTATTTTATCTGGGAAAAAAAAGTTAGAAGGGTTTCTGCTGGAGCATATATGTGGGTTCACCGAATTACAGAATCCATGATTATGTGAAGTGACTTTAACCATAAACTTCTGTTTCAGTTTTAGTTTGTCAAATGAATAGAATCAGCCAAAGCCCCCTTCTTTTATAGTTTCTAGGACAGCTGGAAATTTCAGGAAGATTCAGTGCCCAGCTATACATGCTGTATGCGCGATAGCATCTCTTAGGTATGTAGGTGTAGCAAAATTACTGTCTCTAGGTCCAGTTTCTGACAGTTTGATCTTCTATGTGCCAAAGACAGAAATTTCATTTTATCTAGATATTCTCATCAGCAACAATCTGTTATTTTAAAAACTGAAAATACACAAAAAGTTGAAGAAAAGGAAATCAATGGTATAAATTATTCAGTGCCAATAATTATTTCAGGGCATGTTCCTATTCCACATTTCCAAGAGTTTAAGGGGGGGCACTTTTATACTTCAGAAATAAATTATCCTCTATCAAAGAAAAGTAAATGCACTGAACGGCCAATCTACAAGTGAAAATAATCATTGCTATATGATGTATCCAATATGCATTTAGTGATTCTGCTTTAAAGACAGGGCACAGATAATATTGTTCTTCAAGGCCCATGTCAGAGAAAATTTGGTTTTGTGCTTTTTCAAAAAAACCTAATTAAGTCAGAGTCATTGCAATTACATGTATGTGTAAAGTTAAGCATACTTTTAAATCCTTAGCTGAACAAAGCTTTCAAAGCATTTCAGTGTTGTTCCAGCCAAAACACAAATATTTTACAAATCGGGAAGGGAAAGTGAAATGTTTGCTTGAGGCCAAGGAACCAGTTACCAGCAGGATTGGAATGAACTAAATTCCCTGAGTAGCTTCTTGACAGACAGAGCACAATTTGAGAGCCATTTACATATTTAGATATATGTGTTAAGAAACTTCATGATGGTCATGTTTTATTGTTGTCTTTATTCTCTGGAAATGCTCTGTCTGAAAAATAGGATTTTAAATAAACTATTACATGACAATCTACTACAAGTATAAAGATAAATAGAAATTTATGCATATTTTCTTGCTTTTGTCTTACAGTGTTGTCGTAAACAAGTTTATAGCCTTAGCAATATGTTTCATTTTCCATAGTACCATTAAAGCTGTGATTTAATTTTAGTTTGTGGTGTACAATTGCTTGTTGGTTTATCATCAAGTTTATTGTAATCAAGGTATATTGCTGGGGTATGGAGTACACTTTTCCCCAGCAAAATTAATTTCCTGATTGTAAAGAACAAGAGCAGTCGCTGGAGCTATTATCTTACTATTCTGTTTTTAGTTTTTGTTTTAATAATTTATTGAATATGTAGTGTAAGCTTCTCATGCATTAACCTTTGCATACAAAAAAATTCTGCAAATAATTCCTGTTGTTGGGCTGTTCTTCAAGGAAAATTTATACACATGCCTATTTTTTAATAACAATTGAAGTATGGAAACAATTGTTTTCCAAGTGGGATGAACTTTCAGAACTGTAGAAATAATGGTATAGGTTGAAGTAATTTATTTCATATATTTTTATTGCATTTCCCCAACAATGTTTGTATGCAAAAGATTCAAAACAAACAAAACAGATGTGGTTTTTTGTGTGACAAGTGGTAGAGCTATGGGACTCTTTTCTGAAGAAAACTGGTGATGCAAAAAGTTTGCATGGATTCAAGTACAGCTTAGCTGTGCAAAGAGATGCATGAGGCCAAACCACTCAGAAACACTGAGCTGTAAATAGCTGAGTGCTGGGAGTATACTCAGGGGAAATACTCACTTCTGACCGTGCGTGGAGGTAGGTGGACCCTTTGCCTGAGGCAGAATTGCCATTCTTATTTTGGGGGATATTTCCAATCCCATTATGATTATAGACTCTTTATGTAATACGATACTAACATAAGAACGGGCTAAAATGCTGGCAAAGCACCTTCGGGCTGGCGAGACTGACCCCGGGCGTGGGAGCACCAGAGAGTGCTGCTTATGTTGTTGAGCATCAGCCTTGTGCATGTAGGTGATGGTGCGAGATGCAGGCGGGAGTGGCTCAGACCCAGTGAAGCAATTACATGTTCAGTGCACATCCCAGCACTAACTAAAGCCTCACAGGTATTTCCAGAGGAGAATGTACCCTTTCTACTCACAAACATCAAAGGATCTGTAGGGTTACTGATTAGGAGCCGCAGCTTCTTTTACTTAAGGAAGGCATGGATAATTAATGATTTTGCGTTCTGATTAGAAAATTAACATTGCTAATGCCGTTACTAGATAACTGAATTTCGGTATTATACAAGCCTTTTGAAATGCAATTTGACAGTGCATATATCAGATTAAATTGGATTGATTATGGGAGTTTTGAAGTTGTTGATTTCTTTGAGAGCTCTGTTAACGAAGCATTATATTGTAACAGAACCCATTAATAGCACTGTTCTACTTCACTAACAGCCCATTACCCTCAGTAGGTAATAAAGTACATACGCGAAATGCCATAGCCAGCAGGGTAGGACTCCACTGCGTCCACTATAGATCTTAGGATACAGTTATAATTTTGTGGTGCTGTGGGCTCTTGTTTTCACTGTCAACTTGGGCTGATAACACTGAGTCCCACAGACTGCTGTCATGAAGCAAGACTGCGATTTTGCGTTGTCTGCTAACATCAGTGGACTGCTGCAATAATTCCACATGTCAGGATGGTGTAGTGACAATATTCTGTCTATATGAGGAGCTAGGGAAAAGAATTGACACACTGGGCTATGCAGTGTGACCCTCCCAAAGTGGCAGTGAGATAATTACCTGCATGTAGTTTTTCTTCATTTCTATTGGGTGACGTAGTTTTCTCCCTAGAGGCCAAAGCAACTGCATTGTATTCTGGAGTACCATGCAAAAAATAAAAAATACATATTAAATATTATAATGAAGAAGACAGCCTCAAAGCTACTAGTAACTAGAGGCTTTGGCTGCATACCAGAAACTTTCAATTCTTTTACAAACTTCTCTGCTTTGAATCTTGGTCGAAACCTCATCACCCTGTAATTTCAAAACTTTGAAGAAAAAAGCCTTGGCATCTCATTTCTGAATGTTTTCCACAGCATCTGTGAAATTCTTTGCCACTTTCCTGTACGTTACTTTCATGGTCCCATTGAAGGCAATGCACAATGCTGAGGTACGACTCAGAAATACCATCCAAAGTCCAATGATGCATAGGTACGACAAAGAGTTATTTTTCATTTTTTGAGTTTTTGATGATAGTGATGATGCAGGAAAAGATATCTGTACAGCTGGCAGCTGAAAACTGCACTTTTTGATGTCAGGAAGATAAGAGGTCAAAAAAATAATAAACCCCATGGTGCTATCTGTTGTTACTTTTTGAAGTAAAATTGCCCTTAATGCAGATGTTTCTAAATCCACAGTTGCCTACCTTGGTTGTCTGGGAGCCCTGAAAAAGAAGCAGCCTGCAGAGAAAACAACTAGTAGGGCAAATATATTATACTGCAGTTCTGTTGTCGTCCTGGCATGCATGGTCTTCTTCCTTATGCTTAGGAGGTAACACAGAATTTTTGTTTTGTCCTGTGAGGAGATTTTCGGGGTGGCAGTAAGATTAGGGTTGTGAGAAATTATGTACTTTCTGGAGATTTCTTTTTATTTACTTGCACCAAGTATCCCTGTGTGATCTTGACTGTAAGGCAAAATCTGAACTCAGTAGAGGTTGATAGGTCTGAGAGCAATAACCCAAGTAAACCTAAATGCACCTATCAAAGACTGATAAGAGTTGCCCTTATTGAAAGAATTTGCATTTCTGTACTTCCGGAATTGTGTCAGACCAATTTCCTCTCTATTTTATTACTTTTCAGTAACACAAAATTCTTAGGAGTGTCTGGTGCCTTGTAACCCCGAAACATATTTCAAATTATTTGCCACCGGAACTGCACTCAGAGCCCTGGAACATTAAAATTCTGCCTGCATTGCAGGGCAGTAGCTAATTTAAAATTTAAAAAAAACCAACAAAACCCACAAAAACAAACAACAAAAAAAGCAAGACACAACACTGCTGGCCTTTAATGTCAGACTCCTCTTTCTTAGACTATTTTTTTTTTTTTTTAAATGAAAATGGCTTTACTTGAATGTAAACGCTGTGGTCATTGTCATTCATCTGAACTTACATTGGCTCTTGTCTCTCTTCCTTTACAAGTTTTCATTTTCAGTAGTTTGGGTTTCATTTTGAAAAGTATTCTCCACACCCAAAGTTGGAGACTTGTGAAGCAGGATCAAGCCTAGAATCAAGTACAATTTTAGTTTCATTTAGAGAAAAATACGTCAAAACCAAAATGAAAGCAGGCTTCTCAATCAGGAAGCCATTTATTTTGAGGAGGGGCAAGAGAAACGGGGAGATGAAAAATGGTTAAAAGGAAAGGGCTGGCAGATGGGAGAGAGGTTGAAAAACCTGTTGTTAATGTAGTCTTTTTCAGTCAAGATAACAAAAGAGAACAAAAAGCAGGTGGAAAGGATTTACTGCCATGTGTGAGGTAGGGAAGTAAGAAAAGCAATTCCAGAGCACTGCAACGTGAGAACAGTTGTGCAGTCTGGACCAAACTCTGTGTAAGCGCCATCCTGCCTCTAACAATTGCTACTGGAGAATATTTATAGAAAAAAAAAAAAAAAAAGCCTATACAGTGATCATTGCTCTGTGACCTGTGCAATTTCTGGCGGAGTGTATAGATTTCTGGAGCCATTACGTATATCCATATCAGTTTATCTGTCCTTCATGACTGCCTAATCCTTTTCTGAATTTGGGTATCCTCCTGAAATCCACAGCATCCTGGGGTGGGAAGGGGGCCAGGGGAAATATAATTTTCATGACCTATAGGGTCTTTCCTTCTTTGAGTTGTGAAATTAATGGGAAGGAGACAAATTTTCAGCTACTGGCAGTTGCTTTTCCAGAATTTATGCAGAAAGCTGCATCAAGCTGACTGATTAAACTAGACAAAATATTTCCTCCAAAATACCATTTAGTCAGACATACAGATCTGTTGATATTGAGACATTTCATTAATCCATTTAGATTTTGCAAGTATGTTTGGCAGCTTGCTCTCTCCCTGTGTCTCTTTCCCAGTCTCCTTAGGAATCATTATATTCAACTTACTTAGATATACTTAAATACCAATTTCCAGTTTTAGTATTTGATATTTTTGTTTTGAAATCTACTTTAAATTCAGTGTAAAACTCTGAAATTCCAAACTGACTCAAATCCAGAAGGAGATTTTTTTAAACTTCAGATATGTTTCTGTTTCATTGTCAAAAAAAAAAAAAAAAAAAAAAGGATTTTATCTCCATCCATAGCAGATGTTGGTTTTATTTTCAGAATTGCAAGCAAACTGAAAAATAAGTTGTTCGGACAGTTTTCCTTCTGCATCTTCAGAAAAGTTTAATTTTATTTCAGAGTCTCTAAGAGAACAACATTCATATTGTAGTACTCATTGAGGTACTCCAGTCTTGCAAATAATCACAGTATGTATGACATTGGCACATGGCATGAAATAACCCAAGCAGTAGCACTATAAGACCGGGTAATACTAAATTCCCCAAAATATACAGTTAACTTAATAATTAGACTCTTTGCTCAGCTATGAAGTTGCTACAGTACTCTGTCTCCTTACGATTTTTGTGATTCCTCAGTCAATCAAAATCCAAATGAAAAACTAGCTCTTGAAGACACTCTGGATTTCTCAGAGTCCTTTGAAGAGGCGGAATGTGATTAAAAAGAAGATCAAAATTACATTGTAAAATCATCTGTAATATCTGTGTCTTCTTTTCCTGAAAACACTGAACTAAAATTTTGAAACATAGAAAGTGTTTAAAGATTTGCTTCTGAAAATCTACTTTTATGATAGGTGAACCCAGAACAATTTTAAAGGATATTACAATGTCTGTATGAACAATTAAAAAATGCAAATGATTTATTAAGTAGGCACAGTATTTTATGTTATGTCAGTGAAGCAGGACAGCACAGCAAGCAGGGACAGCACTGAGATGTAGAAATCCATCCCTGTAATATTACAGATAGCTCAGTTATTAGGATTCTACTTTTCTTGAGAAAGAGTAGAAATCCCTTTGCTTGCTTTAATCTCAATCTTATATGCCACTTAATAGAGAACAAGAAATAATCCTGATCACAGACAGTGTAATTAGATCATTTAGATTTTATTTTCCCTACATGTTACTCCTCTCTGTATTTTATCACCATCTTCCTAATTAGGAAGCTACTCATGATAGGTGAGAAAATTGCTTGCATACTGGGGGCCTTTTGGTGGTTTATACTGAAGCAGCAGGAGACAACTAGAATGACCACAAATGTTCATATGCAGTGCTAAATATCAACCTAATTAATGTTTAACAGTCATTTATTTTGTAAAAGCTATTTTCAAAAAACCCCCACTTTTTTATGTCATACCAAATGATAAGACGGAGAGAACTTCTGCAGATGTAAATCGATACAAAGCCAGGGCTCTGCCTTAAGTTCAAAAACTGATACAAGTCGTATAAGAAAATCTACTAGGATGTGCAGTTTTTTCTCCTTTTTTCCCTTCTTTTTTCCTGTACCAAGCTAGCACATGTACCTTGATGGAATTCTAGTTTTCAGAATTACATGTGTTTATCTGTGAAAAAAAGGTACTGGACAAGTATTGCTGACCACAAATACATCATGGTAGACCACTTGTATCCTTTCCTTGTTACCACTTAGGATTTTTTGAAAGAAAAACAGTATTTTTTTTTCTCAGTCGGACAGGCTTCTGTTTTTGCAGACAGTGGATGAGACTGATTTTACATCAATATTCTCAGTAAAATTAGACAGATGTATTAGTAATCTTGCTCTGGTCTGTGTGCTGACAAGCAGTGCATGAGTAATGAAGAGGTCTTTCCAATGTGACCCTACTGCAGAGCGCTCATGAACAGGGATGTGCATTATTAGTTGATAGTTCATACCAGAATTAGAACAAAGAAATGCAATTTAAGGTGCTGCTTACTTATATGATGTTCTAGATAGTTTAGAGAACAATAAAAAGATGGGACTTCTGTGCTGGACCTGTGTAGCTAATGTTTTCCTTGTTTTTTTAGGAATTAGTGCTTTTCCAAGAAAAATGTAGAAAGCTTCCAGAAATTGTTGTTCCTAGCTTTACAGTCAAGAAAAGCAGACTATATGACCTGTAAAAATATTTCCATTTAAATTACAGTATGGATGAACAGACAAATGCTTAAAAAATGAACATACATGTTCAGATAAAGGTATTGAACATTTTACCTAGAAATACAAATACATGTTTGTTTTAGGTTTTATCATCCACTGCTACCTCAGTATTAATAGTTAAACAAATAAATTGTTTTCTATCTTCTTCTCTAATGTATGCTAAGAGACCTTATATTTTGCTTCCTTTTTTAGTGATTTGGTGATAATGGGCAACAACGCTAATATGATGAAATCCATTTTTGGATTTAGAGTGCAAATGAACCCTTGTTGTGTTTTGAAATTGCAATCATTTCCATAGCAAGAGAGAATAAAAGGTATTATGGGATAAAATTTCAGCTCAGAGCACAGTGATCCATAGGTGATCATTCCAGTAAGATGATAGTCACGACAAGTTGTCACAGGTCCATGAATTCAAATCATAATGGCACATCACTCCAGTTTGGCAGTACTGACATGGATGTTTAGGTCTGGATTGCTGACACCCACAACACTGCCATGCACGGGGGTGAAGGCAGATACTCACCACCCAATGTAGACATGATCTTTTTTTGCGGAGTAGTGGCCGGTGAGATGAATTTTCCGCTGCTGCAGACTTCCAGCTGTGTGTGCACAGGTTTTCACTAGATGGTCACCAGGAGAATAGGTGAGAAAGGAGACATGTGATGAGCCACTTGCTGGAAGTGGTGTGTGGCAAGGGGAGGAATAGCTGATGATGTGTTCTCTTGAGGAGTATTTGGCCCTTGGAGCAAAGGTACTCAAAGACAGAGCTCCAAAGACATCTGAAGAGATTGCAGAATATTTCATAAGCCATGCTACTGTGGACAAAAGTTTATCCCTCTCAATATTTAAAGACAGATGAGAATGATAAAGGATGGTGCTTAGTGCTCTTTTGAATTGTCATCTTTATTCTAAACCTTTCTTTGCCCCATAACAACTGGAAGCTTTGGGGCAGTTCAGTAAAGGTTTCTGGCATAAATTCCTAATGTTTATTGTTTCAGTTCCCAAAGATTCTTTCTGTGCAAACACAAATTGTTTTCTGTAAATGCTGGCTTCATAATTCATTTAATCACCAACATAAGGCTTTCCATGTTCCTGTTTTGTTGGTTTAGAGTTTTCCACATAAGTTACAATGTTTCACTAAGTGTCTTCGAACAAATAATATTTAAAATCACTTCATAAAATGAAACACTTTTTCATTGTTATTGAATAATATATGTTTAGAATAAGGAATACCTAGTTATTAACAGAGCATGAAGTCATCAGTGAGTTTCACTTAACCAGCTAATTCACGGAAACATCTGGTCTGTGGTCTGCATGTCCCTCAGAATAACGAGGAAGTCAAGGAAAATTGCTTGGAAGACAAGCAGTCTTCCAGGTCCAATACAGTCCTAAGTGATTTGTTTTGTTCCATTGAAAACAGTAGCAGCTTGGTCTGTCAAATTGCTTCAGAAGTGCTTATGTTCAGGTTACGCAGGTATGTGAGGAAGCTCAAGGCTTACTCATACTTGCAAGCACAGCATATGTGATTCTAATCCTCCCATCAAAAGTAGTCTATCAAAATGTCATTGCTTTCATTAAGGATAAAATTTATCCCCTAATCTGTATTCTGAATCCTGTAAAGTTGAGGAAATAATGGAGGAGGTAAGTAATTCTTTTTTAGCTGTTCTATTCAATTTACATTGGTTTCAAAGAGAATTTGCTTGAGCATTTGCTATTATATTCCAGTGAGACTAGTGCTAAAGAAAGGGAGAAAGGATAACTTCTGGGTGTGTTGAGGTCTCTTCCAGTTTATGGAAGGTCTTATCTCATGTGGTTGCCTGTATTTTTACAGGATTGGATATGATGATTCGAGAGAAAGCTTCCAGATATTTCTGTGTTTTCCTCAGATTTTTAGAGGAAGTGATGATTGAGACCACAGTGGTGAAAAGAATGGACAGTATCTGGAAATGCCATCTAGCCCAGACAAACTGGATACCTTTTTTCACTAGTTTGGCAATGACTCTGGGTAACATCCCTCTCCATGTATTGGAGATCAGCTGAGTTGGTGTCTGGAGTGGTGCACCTTTATTTGTGAAAGTAATGCCATTTTAGTACTTCTGTGTTAGAGGACTTTGCAAAGCAAATACGTAAATTATAGAGCAGGGAAATGCAGGAGACTTACTTTTGTTTCTTTTTCTGTTTTTACACTGGATATTCTAGAATATGAGTGTTTTGTCTCTGTTTATCTATTCTGCAGGTTCCTCTAGAAAAAAAATTCCTTATCAATTAAAGCAACATGTGCTTATAACTATGTATGTGTACAGATGTGAGCGGGCGTGTGTGTATATGTTACACTGAAGTTCCTCAGTTGTCAGTTCTTACGCAAGTTTGACACTTTTAGTGAAGTCACTGTAAATACTTTGGGGAAGAAAAGGACTCTTAATGTTAATAAAGGTTGTGTGCAAGATGTGCTCCTTTTATTTATGGTTACAAAGATCAACATGTTTATGGGAACGTTTACAT
Source organism: Athene noctua (assembly GCF_965140245.1). Lineage (NCBI taxonomy): Eukaryota > Metazoa > Chordata > Aves > Strigiformes > Strigidae > Athene > Athene noctua. The sequence continues at coordinate 248,543,676 of NC_134037.1, read as the reverse complement.
AGACCAAACTAGCCAGACATTAATTTTCTCTGGCCTTAAACCATTTACTGGATGCCACGTAGATGTGCTAGGACTGATGTGTAGAGCTGTGGGACTGTAGGTCCCTTTTTCCTGACCAGTTATGGGCACTGGAGGAAATAATCTGGACTGCAAAAAAAGAATAGAAGAAAGAGAGAAGCAGCCCCACTGGTGGATGGTGATTAAAGGATTATCCCTGATCTCCCCATCTTGTAGCGGAGCCACAGCTAAGGAGTCTGTGGGAAGTGTGAGCCCTTAGCTATTGTTTGTGATAAGAAATTTTCATGCTAGAAAGGGTCATGGTATTTTTGATGGTTAGCACTCCTGGTCTGGCTTTGAGATGTTCAAACTCGGGATCTGCCTGTGGCATCACAGGATGAAGCCATGCTGCTCTCGACCTTTAATCCTGAGCATCATTCAAGAAACATCCCCCTCACAGGAAAACAGGCCAGAGTGGGGCAATCCTGCTGCCAGTTTCATACATACGTGCATACTTTCCCTTACTTTGGATTAATGATGTTTAACACATACATCTGACATACTCCAGGACACTTTCTCTGAACACACAGGTTTTCTGCTGCTTGGAAAGCCCCTGGCTTCTGAGTGGTCTCTGCTTGGACCCCATAACATAGCTAATAGGAGCAGTGGAAGTTCCACTCTGGAAAAGTCAGCTTTTGACCAAAGAAAACTGATGGGTTAACCTTAAGGCTTTCCTGGTGGGAAATGTAGTCTACCTGTCACTGTGACGCTGCCCAAGTACCCACTCCTACCTGTAGCAGCTGAACAAGTTGTCAGTCAGTCGTGCTGTCTTTAATTGAATTATTCATGAGGTTAAAGTAATTCAGGGTCATGAAATATGTATGTAAAACCTATGTTTTCACAGTAGAAAAATAATGAAAATATATTTTCTTTTCTAAACAATGCCTTGTGTTCTAGTATAACAGGCAATTTGTATAGTTTTTGTTGTGTGATACATGATTTAACTATGTAAATATTTTGACAGTAATCTGAACAAGCGATGCCTTTAATTAGTAAGCATTGCTTTAAAAGAGCAATTAAAATATTAACTAAAACTGTAATATCTTATATTTTCATTTTACTGACCAATAAACATCAACAAAGTTTTTAGACCATTGTGAGCTGATGTTTGTGTTTGCGGAATGTCCGCAAGCAGTTTCAACCATTAGAGTGCTCTACTATCCCATGTCCTGAGTTTTATGTAATTTACCATTGTGCATCATGATTTCTGTAAAATGGGCGTTAAAGCTTTACTTTATGTTTTGTTATAGTGGTTGTACGCTGAGGATTTGTCATGCCTGACAGATCAAATAATATGTTCTCATGTACTGGGACCAGTGCCTACCAGTACACTCCAAATTAAGCCATGAGGGCCATATTTAATCATATTGATTAGATGAGTATAGTTCGTGATGTAGAGGAAGACATTCACGTTAAGCAAAACTCACAGGAACAAAACGAACTGAAGAAGGGCAGTGCTGAACTGCAAACACCATACCTGGTAGTGCCTCTGCCAAGCTCCGATCCCTGTGCTCACAGAAGGAGCAGCTCCACAGTTCCGTGCGGATGGACCCTGCAGGTGCAGTGGCTGTGTCTGCTGTGGGCTCCTGACTAGAGTCAGTGCTAAGCACTGCTAGAAATCAGAAGAGTTATTCTGTAACTGATATGGGGCCTTTATAAAAGGCAGATGTCATCCACTATTAAAGATTGCATCTCTTCATGCTCTATTGAGTAAAAATTACAATTTAAACCTTTAAAATATACATCACGGTGTCTGTAGACTATAACATTAACAAGCTTGTACTATGCCAGGTTGACTGACAAGATAATATATATTTAAATAAAAAATGACAGTGGGGCTCCACCAGATTTCCCTGGAATTCAAGTGTGAATTAAACATTAGTCAGTTTTCTTTGTACCACAAATTAATGAAGACAGAACAATCAGCAAGGAAGCTTACAGCCAGAAAATACCATTTACGTAAAGTGATTATTAATAGGCAGTCAATATTTACTGCACTGTAAATACACAGTCTTTTGTTTTTTTAAAGAAGTCAAATACAGGGCCATGGTACATGTCATTTCTCTACAGTGATGACTACTGTAGCTGCAAACAACTATCAAATAAATACACTGCCAAACATCATTAGTACTTGTGCTTGCCATAGAAATTAGAGAAGCTTACATACAGTTTTTAAATGAGGGCAGCATAAGTAGCTCCAGGCAATAATTCAGACTGTCCAATTGTGTCAGTTTTACAAGAGGACCATGACTAAAAATAGCTCTCTAGTACCAGGAATAGTGAGAGCAGCTTGGGACGGGATGCTGGATGTGGAAATTAAGGTTATGGGTTATCTCAGTGATGTTACCTCAGGTGGAAACATCTTTTTACAGTGTTAAAAGTACATTAAGGACCCTGGTCGAGGCAGCTAAGTCCAGGCAGCGTCAGGGAGGTCAGTAGTATTTAAGAATAAAGAGCTGAATATGCATGCAAGCGTTTCTTACATGTAGTGATACAGTCAAGGACTCAGACCTTCTGGACTTTTGAAAGGAATCTGTTGCTTCAAGATGCTGGGTTATAATTGCAGTATGAGGTAAAGATCATATATGGCAATGTTAAGTTGCGTAGGTGACAGTAAGCATGGTATTGCCACTGAGTAATGCCAGGAATTCACTGTTGAAGAAAAGTCATACGTCAAAATTAAAATTGATGATGTATTTAAAAATCATAAAATTAACTGAAGTGAATAAAATAGTAATTTAAGTGACAGTATTTAAGGAAAAAAAATAAATCATGTGTTCCTATCAATATACTGGAACGGGGACAAAATCTCACTAACATAAAGTATAACAAAACTTTTTTAGTCAGTTCCAAGGTGGAACTACTTTACAGCTTGTTTCTTCAGTTCAGTAAAACACATGGTGGACTTGACAAAGGATAATCACAGTAAATCACTGTCTAAACCTAAATTCATTATAGTATTGGAGTGATAACTCTGTACTTAAAAGTTGCACTGCCAGATCCAGACTCATAATATATTGTTATAGCCAAGTAATAATGCTGAAATTCAAGTCATGTTTTTATTCAGGCAGTGTTCAAAGTAATTAACACATTCATTAAAATTAATACTGTAATTAATATAAAATGTTTTATGATTTCAAATGTCCTAGCATTTGCCTTAACTGGAGGTGACTTCTTTTTGAAGCTTGGATAAACTCTCAACAACCTTGAGGTTTCCAAGTGTCTAAACGGGTTTTTTTTTCACTTAGGATAATGGATGGAAACTTTCTTCTTACACATAGAGCTAAGAGAGATCTTAATTTTCAGTCTTTATATTTAACATGCACAGTATACTCTTGAATGAAGAAATATGTGATGTGGCTTGCTTGAAGATTATTTTAATGATTACAGGTACTGTTTAAACCAGATAGAAGTCAGAATGTGGTCTGTGAATTCAGGGTTATAGTGGTGTTGCTGAACTGGAGTAAGTAGTGTATGTGTGCTTCAAAATGAATAAAATTAGATTTTATATAATTAGCTTTGAGATTAAATTTTTTAAGGAGCATAATGCATATATGTTTCATATGTGCCAGTTATAGTAAGCTTTTTTTGTGCTAGGGGTTTCTAGAAAAGGGAGATATTTTTCCAGATACTTTATTTTTGACAAGAGAATTTTGGAACAAATGCGTATTTTAAAAAAAAAAAAAAATTGTGGATTGTTTTGAAAAATGAGCAAAATTTAAATCTTCAACTAAAATTGATGGGTTTATCATTAGATTAAGAAATTTTTATGCTTGTACTTTCATCCTTTGGAACTGAAAAATTGAAATTCTTACTGCAACCTGTTTTAAAATACTCTTAAAGAAAGAAGGGAAAGGAAATGGATGTTTCTCCACTGAACAAAGCAAAACTTTCTTAAAAAAAATTTTGCAAAAATACCTGCCATTCCTAACTTCTTTATGGTGTATGTTTCCTATTAGGAGAAGCATACTAAGGTAAGAATAGCTAGACTAACTGACAACTTTCTCAGTATCAGTCATAAGGATGAATATTTTCTTGTGGCAAGGGAAGGTAATCGTATTTGCAATAAAAAAAAAAAAATCCATATTCAGTCTGGAGAAACAAATGCATTTTCAGAGGAAATACCTTTATGGGTTGGGTAAAATCAAAATTCTATTAAAGTTACTTTGCCTTCTGAAATTTCAGTTATATATGCTCTGTGGAGAGACGATCTTGTGTACCTGAGCACAATATTCAACAATATGCCTAGGCTTTTCAGTGTCTTTTGCCCTCTGTATTTTGAATAGATGTGATGTTGTTTTATTTGATGTTAGGAAACCATCGTTATTTAGTTACAGAAACTCTAGTGATAATATTAAAGATGATACATTATCTCCTCGAACTAATATATTATAAAAGTAACACTAGGCTGTAGTTTTGGATGAATGATACAAACCAGATGACTTTTGTATCCACTACTGATTTGATTTCATCTAATTAGAAGCCAAATGAAATGGTCTCTGATGAAATGCAGATGAGCAAGAATCAGTATTTTGGCTTCACAGTTCTTTGTCAGTAATGGCTGGCTTAGCAGTTAGGAGCGTTATGTAATCTTTCTAATACCTGATGGGCTCCCCTGGTCTCCTGGTCGGACCCACTGTGGTTGCAGGCTCCAGCCCTGAGCCTGCCTTGGTAAGCCAGAAATGTACTTCCCTGGCTGAAGTCCTAAAATACCCTGATGTGCCATCTTGGCATGTCACCTCAGATCCTCATCAGGCCGTAATCCTTTTCATTGCCGCACAGAGACATGAAGGACAAGCTTCTGCACGGTTTGCACAAGGTGGATATAAAGCTGTCAGAGCCCCATCAGTGATGTGCATCTCCTTCTAATACTGTTTTGGGAGGTGCGGGGTTGGCCAAATGTGCGTGCCTATAGGAAGTGTGAGTCAGGGGAGCGTCAGCTTGAGTTTCTGGTTTGGAGACAGTATAGTGGGAGCTCAGGTTCTTACTGTTTTGACAGGGAAAGCCTGAGCTGGTGCTGGTAGAGATATCTGAATAAGCTGATGTCGTTCAGATTGTTAGATAATAGTTTCTAGGATGATTAGTTATCTTTATTGCAGTAGTAGCTAAATGCCATCAACACTTACTCTGCATGCAGCAGGCAAGACACTGTTGTGGGTTTTTTTGAGGTGGGGGAACTGATGCTTTGATTTTTTTTGCTAGATCCCAGTGGATTCTTGGGAGCTGCAGGATTAATCCTTAGAAATCAAACCTGTGTGGTATTGAGCTAGAAGGACTATCCTTTCTGTGCTGAGATTTCTGTTTTGTTTATACTGTGTTTCTAAGCGTGTAAGACTATATCTGGTAGCTCTTGGTTTGTTTGTGCTTTGGAGTTTTGGTAGCATGGATACACTATATAGATCATTATCCTAAAAAACCCAGTAACATATGTGAGGAGATTTTACTTCTTCATAATCTGGCTGCCTTGTGTATTTTTCTCTTTGGACACTAAGGTATTGAAACCATCACATAGTTTTATAAGTGACTTGGAAGACTTAGAGTAGCTCAACAAGGTTTTTTTATATGTACGTTTGCCATCTATTTTAAGTGAACTTGGTAGATACTTTTTACACCTGCGTCAGTGTATAAATCCCTGAATATTATTCATGCATAAATTCTGTTTTAAAAGTCTTAACATTTATGATGCATTTAACTTTTCAATCAAACAGAATGTAATGTTAAGTGTTAATTTATTATAAAAGTATTGAATATTGAGGATATAAAATACTGAATTTAGAATATGAAGTATACAGAAAAGTAGATAGCTGAGAGCTGCTTGTGAGTCATCAAAGATGTAGCTTGGAAGGTGTCATACCATGAATGTGTCACTCTGATTTTCTAGTTCAGTTGTTCAGTACCAAAAAGTCAGTCTGATGGAAGCATTTTATTTCAACAAGTAACAGACTGTGGTCGCCATGTGTACTGTGTATTATTATTGGCTGTGTTTATAATTTGAAGGTGGTAACATTTAAGACACACTATGAAAGACACTATAGCAGCATAAGGAAGCCAGTCCTTGCCAAGGAGAGTTGTAATCTGAGATATGAAATGATTGATGGTGAAATTAGGAGTCCAAAAAAGAAAAAAAATTAATCAGCAGTGCACATAGGGGCAGGTATTGGTAAGTGTGTTGGGTTTGTGTGTGGTGGGGTTTTGGTAACAAGGGAGGGGGCTACAGAGGTGAGTCCTGTGAGCAGCTTCTAGAAGCTCCCTTGGCTCCAAGTCAGACCCACCTCTGGCCAAGGCTGAGCCAATTAGCGATGGTGGCTGCACCTCTGCAATAATGTATTTAAGAAGGGAAACCTGGAAGGAGGAGGGGTTGTGAGGGAAATAGCTATGCAAACACCTAGGTCAGTTGAAGAAAGGAGGAGGACGAGGAGGATGGGGAGGTGTGACAGAGCAGAGACTCCCCTGCAGCCCGTGGTGGGAGGGCAGGCTGTGCCCCTGCAGCCCCTGGAGGTCACCGGTGGAGCAGATGCCCACCTGCAGGCCGTGGAGGATCCCACACCAGAGCTGCAGCTTGAAGAGGGCTGGGACTCTGAGGGAAACCCATGCTGGAGGAGTCTGTTGCTGGGAGCACTGCAGCCTACAGAGGATTGCAGACTGTTGCAGGGACCCAAGTTGGAGCAGCTCATGGGAAGGACTCCTATGGTGGAGAAGGTCATGGAGGACTGTCTCCCATAGGGGAGGGACCCCACGCTGGAGCAGAGGAAGAGTGTGAGGAGTGCTCCACCTGAGGAGGAAGGAGCAGCAGAATCAATGGGTGATGAACTGACTGCAACCCCCATCCCCTGACCTGCTGTGCTGCTGTGGGAGGGGGAGATAGAGAAATTGGGAGCAAAGCTGAGCCTGTGAAGAAGAGAGGGGTGGGGGGAAGGTGTTTTTTAAGATGTGGTTGTATTTCTCACTGTCCTGCTGTGTTTCATTGGTGAATGAAGTGGTGGTAGTGGTCAAATTAAATGTTCTTTTTCTTCCCCAATCGAGTGTGACTTTCGCCCATGACCATAATGGGTAGATCATTCCTCCCTGTCCTTTTCTCAATCCCTGAGCCTTTTATTTTCTCCTTCCCCATCCCTGAGGAGGAAAGAGTGATCAAGGAGTCATCAAGCAGCTGTGTGGCACTCAGTTGCCCTCTGGGTTTAAACCATGACAGTAAGGTAGTAGGGGTGCCAAACTGTACATTATTTATGAATGCAACAGACATACTGATATGAGAAAGGAAGAAAATAGCTGTATTAGCCTAAATTTTCAACTGCAGGTGTCTGATATCAAGTATTTAATAGCTTGGGAGATGTGAGAATCTCTTCCATTCTCACTGGAATTAATTGGTGTAGAGTCCTGAAGGCAGCTCTCACAATCAGGTCTGACTTTATGAATTCACATTTGGAGGTGTTGGCCTTTATATCCTACTCATATGTATGTGAGTTTCTTAGTAGTTTGCGTCCAACAGTTTTTTGTAAAGGTTATTTATTTACTACATAATGATAGTTCTAGCCATTTCTCATGTTTCTAAGAGTATAGTGGGAAGACAGAGCAGGATGAACGAAACCGTGGAAGTGAGACCTGTATGTATCCACAAATAGAAGTTAAACAGCTCAGTTTTGCCAGGAGCATGAATATGTAAACCCTACGCAAAGATCGGAAACATATTTTGTAATTCTCTTCCTATTTAAGGGCAAAACTGTGTCTTCTAGAAACTGAATTCAAGAGTGGCTTTCTGGTATTTCAGTTGTAGTGTTCAGGACTTGATGTTTACAAGAACGAAAACTTGGAGGCTGTCCATTCTTCTGAAAGACGTACTGGGAATTGCCCTTTAGCACCTATAGAGAAGGAAAATCAAGAGACACATAAGTATTCTTGCATATAAATTGCTTTCAATACTGTTAACAAAGGTGCACCCTTCTTATTTTCTCTGTGTCCTTTTCTGCCTCTCCACACAGTGCAGTTATTAAATATTAATTAGATAGTAATGTACTCTATATTAAATTACAGAAAACATTCCTGTGATTTTATGCTTTGAGCTTTGCAAAAGCAGTAAGGAAATACATTAAAACACTAGTACAGATGTAGTGTAGTTATACTCACTTCTGCCATATAAGTCTGTACTGAATTTGTCTCATCATAAAACCTCTAGAAAATTGATGTCTTTGCACAAATGCAATAATAAACAATAGAGTCATAACAAAATGGAAGCACTTGTTTCTGTTTTCTTACTTAGGTAAGTTACCTTTGGTGGGTGTATCTCAGTAATTAAAAGATACATGCAAGCAGAATAATATTATATAAATAATGTTTCAATGTCAAAGTATATGTTTGCAGATCTAATTTAGCTGCCTACTATGTTCCTGCAGGGTTTGAGAAGGGTGCTATATGGATGTGCTGAATTTTTTAAAGGCAAAAAGCGGCAGAGGGCTTCAATTTGCAGTACTTGTTTTACCTTAGTTTTTGTCATCAGCCTCCTGAAAAGAAGGTTTTGGCAAGGTGTCTTCATTGGAACTTGCTGAAAACCAGCTAGAAACACCACATTTACAAAGAGCTTTACATGTGTTGATGCCAACTGGTTGGCAGCATTTTTATAGAAGCTCCTTAGATTTTTTTTAATGCTGTGGCTGCAGTTTGTGCCAGCTCCAGTGACTCTGTCTGGGTTGCTGGACCTACAGTTGTTTCCTACTTGTAAGGTCTGTATGTCCCACCTGTGCCTCAAGTGCATACTCCAACACAAACCTGTTTGTGAAAATACATGCTTACTTGTGTGTTCCTGAATTTATTTAATTTCTAATCACGATTGCAGACAGGATACAAGGCAGATAGATAGATAGATAGATAGATAGATAGATAGATAGATGAAACTAACTCTGGATAAATAGTGAGATATTGAATGGTGAGACTTAACATGCTGAGAATTTTGCATTCCTTAGCAAATCTTTGCTAATAACAGCATATTGCAAGGTAAATCAGCTAGTTTATAGCTCAATGGAACAAGACTTTGAAGACTTGGAATTCAGTAGAGAATAGGAACAGACTCTCTTCCAGAGTGCCTTCTGTGCACTGTACTTTTTCCCATGCCACTGCCCTGAAATCATCTTAACTTTCTGCCTTGTTGTCTGGATTATGTGCTTCCTTGGGTCATTCTCCCCACAGGACAGTCCTTCCTTCTGTATTCCCTTGCTTGGCAGTTTGACAATTTTGAGTTGTTTGCACAGGTCCTTCATTTCATATCTCCACTATGTCTTCATGTCCTCCTCTGAGCTCTCCTGTCCTTTTCATCTGCATCACTAGATCTTCACCTCCATGAGTAGCATTATATGGCACTTGTGGCTTAAAGAGATTCTGGCTTGCAGGTTTGGCATCCTGTCACTTTTATTTCTGGAGAAGATATTTTCCATGAAGGCAGCTGCAAAACTCTGCCCCATACTCAGATAGTTCACAACTTATTTAGAAAAGTGCCCTTAGAGAATAAAAGAATCTACTGTTTACGTTTGTTGTGACACTATTACTGTTTTATCCATTGTTAATTTAAAAGAGGCTTGCCATGAAACCTAGGCTCATTTGAAGCATAAGTGCATATTATTTGCTTGAACAGTTACAGTATCCCTTCTGTCATATATACAGGTTGCTAAAAATGTTAGTTCAGTTTTTCATTACTTATTCTTTGTGCAGCTGCTAAAGCAAAACCTTTGTCATAATTCTGCCTACACTAGTTTCTGACATATAAGAGAACTAGTAACAGGTATTGTTAGGATGCTAAAAAAAAAACAGTGTCCCTTTTGGACTCCATTCATTATAAACTCTAAATCCTGACATGGACTCCACTTCATGAGCTCAATTCCATAGCCTTCACGAAGGTGTTTTCTTTTGTAGACATCTTTTTTGCTTATTTTTAATGGTACTGTAATGTGTGCAATCTAAAAGAAAAAATTACATCCAGCACTTATAAGCTGAACAGGATACAGAATCAGGGTGCAATAGTTCTACAGCAGACAGAAATACTGTTGAGTTGCATTATATTCTACATGGCATTAGAGAGCATATGAATTGATCTCATGTTACTTTTTCTCCTAGTTGTCACCAGATGGATCACCACATTTATATAGCATCAGTCACTGTCTTAGTTCTACTTCATATTAACCAGCGTGAAGTAAACAGCACTAAGTAAACAGCAGAACGGTTCAATACCCTGTGCTGATTTCTGAACATATGCAATACAGCAATGAAATCAGAAGCAATTACAGTGTAAACGAAAAAAAGGTCTTTTTTGTGTACAACAGGAAACCTGAAATTGTATTACCAGTTTGGAGTAAATGTGCAGTGAAGCACTTTCTCACAAGAGGATTTTAGTATCTAATAACAGAGCCCTTTCTTGCTCTGTCTTGGACTCCTAACCTGAATGAAATAGTAGGTGTGCTGCATGCTTGCTTGAGGGAATGAAGGCTGGTCTAGTCAGCAGTTCACCTGCATGACCTTTACATTTCTCTGACAGAGCGTACAGCCTCCGTTTCCTCTCTTGCCTTCTGTAAGGAGGGAGTTGTAGCGTGTCTCCTGCTTAGCATGCACGCACTTAACTCCTGTTAATCCTTTTGGGAGCTACACTGTGATATCAAAGTAAGTATATACTTTTAATCTCTAAAGCAGCCCTCTAAGAGGTAACTGGAATTTATAGGTCTTATCAATTTGCAGCAGTGCAGGTGGATAAAGAGAGTCTTTAAAATAAAGCAACTGCTGACTCAGCCTAGTTAGAGGCTGGGGAGTAAAACTGAAAATTCAGCAGTGCTAGTCCCTCCTCATCTATCAGCTGATTGAAAGTATTACCCTTTTCCTGCTAATCCTCAAAGACTGGTGTAATGTTAAAGAATTGGAGATACAGGTGTCTAAATAACAAGAGATTGCTAGTGTTTGGAGACCCTTTAAAGAGTAGCTCCTCGGGATATCCTTCCGCAGCCAACAAGGAGAAACTTAGAATATTAAAGTTTACTTTACATCTGAAAGCTAACAAAACTCTAAATTCAGTAGAGCCTACTAACGTGGAGGTGGTTCAGCTAGATTTTCTTCACTATCAAAAAGTGGTAGGAGCATCTGCACTTGATTACTTTTATATTTTGATTACTTCAGACAAGTAAGGTTTGATAGTCATCCTAATTTGAATAACAGCTATCCAAATAGCTCACTGTCAATACATGTTGAATAACAGTATCGTTGTGTAACATCAGATTCATGTAATACGCTCTTTTCAGATGATAATAGAAATGCAGGTTTGTTGTATGTTACTGGGATGAGCACATTTTGAATGCACATTTGAGGGCCAACCTTAATTAGACTAAAGATCACTTCAACCCACAAATAATTATGCTACCCTTCCAGTTGGCCGAATGGCTCAATTGTCTGCTTATGTTTGGCTCAGTTGTCTGCTTATGTTTGTAAATAAATTGAAAAATAGATCCTAACATACAGTTTAGGAATAAACAGCAAAGTTGGAGATGCTCTTCTTGCTGATAATTTAAAATCAACATACTTTCAGACAGTTATGTTTATTTCCTTTGGTACTGGTGACATGATGAGTAATAGGAAAAAGTACAATGGAATATACAGGACTGATATATAGAAAATAAATATTATTTCATACAGTTAATAAAAAAGGCAATGATGTCTTGAAAAGCTGAAAACATTCAATGGATGTTCTGATATTCTCCTGTCAATTCATTTCTAATATCTGGTGATTGATTATTTCTAGAAAATGATGGCCTTATAGTTGTGTCACTTTAATATTTTTCTCTTTCTAGTTGTCTAAAAGCATTCTGGATATGAGACATTACTCAGGATGCTTTAAGAACCAGAAGTTTGCCTTTACTTAGTTGTTAGGGAAGGTTTTTTTCAGGTACCATTCGGGAGTGTTTCTTCCTGGAAGAAACTAACTAAATGCAATTTTGTTTGACCATATTGCAGCCAGCCTCTTAGTTTTAAAATGAAAGTAACATTGAATGTTATATTATAAGGATGCAGAAATTCCAATATTTCTGGGGTTTATTTTCATAACCCATTACATACTGCTTTTGAATAAAATGCACACTTACCTACTTAACCATGTAGAATACAAGAAACAAGTACTATGAACAGAATTCCATAAAGTAAATATTGCCTGTAGTTGTAGATACAGAGGCATTTTGAAATTTCAAATGCAATGAAAAAAATGGAAATAGAAAAACTTCGAGCTTGCAGATATTTGTGGAGAAATTTCCTGAATCGTTAAATGCCTCTTTTCATTCATAATATGGAAACGTAGCAAGATGCACCTGGTATTTCTGATGAAAGAAATCACATTCAATTTTTTCAGCTTCCTGAAGTTTAACATATCCATGATCTGAATAACATCTTTTACAACAAAATGTTTTATGGGTTTATTCTGAAGGCTGATAACATGAGACCAAATATCAGAACAATTAAGTGTATGCATAAATCCAGATAACAACAGGGGGAAAAAATAGTCTTTAAAAATTCGTTATGAACCCGGGACATATTTTGATTACTGTTCTGTAGAGAGAAAATACTTTCGTAAGAACTCATGATATCTGCAGTTAAATTACGAAGAAGATGACATTATGCAAAATGAAGAAACATAAATCTAAAGTTTATGTTCATGACTTCACAAAGTCTAGAGATCTGTATTTTATCTCAGAAGTAAAACAGCTGAACCCTAAATGAGCTGCTATTCACTATAATTTACATACATGTATGTAATTAGAACTGAATGAAACAGTAGAAAAATATGATAATTTACTGTCTTTTCTTAAATTGTCTGTAAACTTTTTGTGTATAAACTTACAGTTGATGTTCTTCAAGGACTAGAAATTGCAAAGCAGGTCCTGACATGGGTCAGGAGACTCCGCTAGAACACTGATGCTGTATAGCATTGTGAAGTTTTGGCCTCAGATTGGTGTTAAGAAAATTCCCTGGTAATGGCAGCTGTCCTTTTCTGGAGCTACATGATGATGTTTTTAATGCTGGTAACCCAACTCCATGTTACGGCCTAAGACTGTTGTACAACTCAGCGCATGCGTGACTGCTGCCTTCCCTTTTCCCCTGACCTTTTCCTTGTTTGAGTGTGGAGTCAACCATGTTAGATTGAAATGCCTTCACTGTTGATTTAAGATTAAAAAAAGATTTTGCACTGGGGCGTTGAGTTTAGGAAGCACTCATGGACTCCATTTAGTTCGCTTTGCTGTTGTCATAGTGATCTCCAACATGGAGGTGGTAAAAAATGGCCCGAGGTAATAACATTTGCAGCTCTTCCAGCTGCCTGCACAGTAAATATGTGTCTGTGACCTTAGAGTCTAGGATATAGTTTTTAATAAATGGTGAATTTCAGTCCCTAAAATAAATGTAAATTTTTAAAATTAACCCTTTGAAATGTAAATTTATATAAGTCTGTAGGACCATATTTTAATTCCAGTGTAGTTAGTAGTACAGGATATAACTGCATGTTTATGCTTTGAGAACGTATATCTCAGTTCTGAGCTTTCCCCAGGCAGTCTCTTAAGATCCTGTAATCCTCCCAGGTCCAGCAGTAGAGACAGTCTTGTAAACATGAGAGTTTCTCCATAAAACTGTCCTTGAAAAATAAATCTATGCAATTAGCTTCCTATCACTCTGTTCAGCACTTACTCCTGCAAATACAATGTTTCACTATTCAATGGGTCTAATTTAGATTAAGTCTTTAGATCAGGGCTGTAATTTCTCTGTCCGTTTATATCTGTGATGCTATTTAAAGATGTCATATTATTGACCTAAATAATAACTTACCAAACGTTTTTTGTTGAACAAGGTTTGTGAGGCTGTCTGATTACAAGGTGAATGGAATGGGGAGAAAAAAGTGGAGGAGTTTGAGAGCTCTTTTCAGTCTTTGCATTTTCTGAGGTGCTATGTGAGGAAACTGTGAAGGATAAAGGAGAATCGTGTAGCGTGTCCAAGGCGTCCACTTTATTTTGCAGTGTCTGTTTTTTTTATTTGTCTGTGTGAAGGAAATGGTCTGTATCCCAAGATCTCTTCTGTCTGAGAGCCATGCTCAAAGCCTCTGTCAAGAACATTCTGTTGGTACCTGGTTACCAAGATAATAGGACTCTTCCAGGAGGCCCCCCACAAGATTTCTTTTGTGCTTACTTATGTTGCTACTTAGGCATGTGAAATGACCCGAGAATGGGTGTAGCCAACAGATAACTTGTGGCAATGTCCATTGGGATCTGGGGACACATCTGTCACTGTACATGGCACTGCCTTATCTCTCTGTAGCTTAGAAAGGTCTCCTTTTGCAGCTCAGAATACTCCTTCCTTTAGATGATGGTTTTGGTTTTATCTAGTCCTTCTTACATGACTTCACTCTTCTTAAACTGTGAAATATATTCCTTCAGCACTGGAAGAAGACCTGCAAATGTATCTGTCACTGGCCTCAATTCAGACTGCTGGAATGCGGCAGGGTGATTGCTGCAGAACTGTCCCAGCAGTTAAATCTGTACCTGTCAAAGGTGATGTTTCATTTCTCTATACATTTCTCTATTAACATCTCCAGACTTGGAAGCTGAGTCTTGGAGTTATATGAGTCTGTGATCACAGTTTTTTAGTTTGGACCTGAAAGCTTAGGACAATTCTGGACTAGGCTCTTCATCTTGGACAAGCTGTACCCAAGTCTCAGCCTGCATGACTAGGTGCGGTTCCTATCCGTAACATTCACACGGCCAGCAGAGGTGAAACAGTTCTACTTGGTGGTTACTGAGTAGAAGATTTATGTATAGAACTTAGTGTACAGTCAAGATTAAGTAGGTTTTAGCTATACTCATGTATATATGTAAGTGATCTGATATTTTATCACTTGATACATGAACTGAGCCAACTTAATGGAAGAAGTTACATGGGAGGATGCAACAGAGCTGCTGTCATTGGATTTGAATGTAAAATGGAGACCTTCAGCATGTATAGTGTTTGCATGGGAAAGATGGAGGTTTAGTGAGTGCATTGTGTGGGATTTCATGGCAGGACATGTTCCTGAGGTTCTCCTGAAAGTTTTCCCATCGTGCATGTGAGTGTGGAACTGGCCAGGTATCCTGTGAGCCCGTGTTGGTATACATAGCTCAAAGAGGTAAAATGTTAATGGAGGTGCATTAGGATAATGCAAAGGGAAATTTAATTAAGACATATAGCTCTGGGTGCCTTACAAACATTTAAATTTGTTCCTGAAACCAGCATGGAGCAGAGTTTTGGAATTTCTCTCATTTGATTGAGAAAGCCATGACGTCATCTGTGGATTTCTGTGACTTGAACTCACACAGGAGGACTAGAGGGCAGAGTCAGACAGTTGTTCAGTATGTATTTACAAGCTCAGTTTCAGTCTGATCTTAAAATAAAGCTAGGTGTACTTAATCATATGTCAGTGCCTCTGTGGGTAATAAATGGGATGGCAGAGGTCTGGCATTTAACAATTTTTTTTCTTTTGCAGATCCTTACTAGACAAAGACTTGTATTTGAACAATCTGCTGCCGTTTTATTCTTCTTTTTCCCCAGTATGAAAATTGTGAAGCGGCAGGAGGGGGAAGCTACATTTTAATTGTCCCAAACAAAATAGAAATTAACCTCTCATTTCATAAGTATAACTGATGCAAACATATAAGAAGTTTGTTTTCCACTATATTTTATAATTTGGTAATTATAAACAAGTATTATTGATGGTGGCTTTAAAACAATGTATAGTAGTTTATTTAGCATCTCTTGCTTTTTCTTTAAGATGCCTTAAGCTACTGGAAAAATTATTTACTATGTCACAAAATTTCCTGCCTTATTACTTAAAGGAAAATATTTCCCTCCAGTTATTTTCACATGTAATGCTATTTCCCATATTTCACAAGCTGTTTGCAGTTTAAATTTAATCATATTTGCTTCTCCATCACTGAGACTTTTTAGAATTACCTTAGAGATCTAGATTTTATTTGGATATTTACAGCAATTAGATGTGACGTATCACACTTTGTTTATCTCAGTTAGTGCCTAAAGGCTTGATTCTGATCTGAGATCTGCAGAGGCATAGCACCTAATTTGAAATAAGCTCCATTGGAGATGCTAATAGCAGTTTCTGTGCAAAATAGTTACTCTGCTCTCCTCCTACCTCCTAAAATGTGTTAGATTGGAAAGATGTATTGGTATTTTATTATGACCTAATGGCAGGAAGTGGAGCCAGTCTCCAGGATTTTAGTCTTTTGTCCTGGCATTCTCCAGATATATAATTGTATAGCTGACATATGAATACAGTTTATTTACTGGAATAAACATGGTTTTGAGCCTTCAAATATACTCCGCTACAAGGAGACCTGATCACCTATACTTTTGCTTTGTATTTTTTTCTATTTTTAATAATGCAGAGATACAGATATAAAATTCAGCATTCCTGGAAAGTCAGTCTGGTTTGGTGATGCCCCCAGAGAACTTTATTCTGATGAATCACTGAATTAATCATCACCTAGAATTTGTAGTTTACCCCCAGTAAATGAAAAATATTTCTGGTGATCTTTCTACACATGCATTCTCCAGTGATAACTCTAGGCATGTGACTGAGATGAATTCACATCTTTGCTTTAAAAAATTCTCGTATGGTCATACCACACTATAGATACTCCCCATAGCACTACAGCTAGTGCTGTAGTACTAGAAAGAGTATTGCAATATGTATTGGCTGGCAGTGCATCAATTCTTACTGCTGGGTAATCTGTGTTTGGAGCACATGGAATTAAAATATGGAACTTGTTATGTTTCTTTGTCCTGCATGTGTTGGCAATACTCAGTCATCATACTCTCCCCAGATACATCCCTTCATCAAGAGATTTGGTAATGTGCTAATATCTGTCACCAAGCTGGTTTACCGCATCAGTCAAGACTGGTCATATTCAAAAGCAAGAGCACTTTGCTGGCTTACAGTGGTTTGCCCACATTGAGTAAAAGGCATGAGGAATCTTCCTGTGTTCAGCTCTGAGAACAGAGTATATGACAGAAGAACCCTTGTGTAAATATATTCATGTGTGTATTGCTTTTGGTTGAAACTGTGGATTTTATTTGCCAGAAAATCAGGGCTGGTACTCCGGCTCAGACAGAGCTGGGCCGCTTTGTACTCGAGCCAGGCTTTGCTCATCCCTAATTTACGTGTTGTGTAATGCAATTTACAGACTGCAGTTGGAAAATCTGTTTCAGCTTTATAATCATCCATCTGTGGCATTTGAACCCTGATCAGAGTAAATTAAACTCAGTGTCCATAGTCAGGTTTTGTGACTGCTACCACTTTTGTGAAAGGGGCCCTTTTAAAAGTGTGTAAGACTCCCAAAATGTTTATATGTAAGCCGTGTCTTTGAAGACATGTAGTCCATTTGTGGATTTCCTGAATGAGATAAAGTAGGGGAGAGGTTTTACTGAATTATCTGTTTCAACAGTTTGTAAATTTGCAATTGTGTTTTGAAGGTTATTTATAATGTTTTTATGGAAAGACAGTACGCTAAATTAAAGTTTGCTGACATGCAATATAGGTTTGGGCTACACATAACAATACACATAAAATATTCTGCAATTCTCATAAAAATACAAGCACACAGACTGATTTTTCTGGTCTGACCTTTAGATGCAGAATGCTACTTTAGTATTCATAAGACAGAGTCTTAATGTCTTGCTTTTTGAGATCAGGCGCACTGTAGAAAAAAATGGATAGTGCTGAAAATTACTGTTTCTGTAGAATTTAGTTTCTTATTGGACTGTTTGTGTGGTTTTGGGGAAATATGGCTTTATTAAGAAAAGACGACTATCCTTTACTCATTATTCAGAGGTTCTGCATACACTAATTAGTACTATGTTATTTCTCAGATACTCAAATTATAGTGTACAAATAAATTTTAATTGCTAGTGATTTATACAAAAGTTATTAATTTCGATGCTACAGAATGTTGATACTGTGGAAAATTATTAATGTAGTAAGTATTTTAGACAAGAATAGGGCAATAATTATTGTTACTAATAACATTCCAGTATTATCCAAAATTTACTGAGCCCTTTAGAAATGCAGAGGACAGCACAACCTGCATCTTAAAAATGCATAAAGCAGCAAGAACAGATGTAATATGCAGAGAGTCAGATTTATGCTAGGCAAATGTCTCATTATTTACAGGTTTGCTGCTGTCTGAGTCTAAATTTAACACATTTATGGTATTTAAGCCGTTGCTGTCTGCACTGATCCATCTAAGTCAGGAGTGACCAACTTGTGGCTCTTGAGTAGCCTATGTGCAGCCCCCTGCTGGAGTTGTGTGCAGGACCATGGTGAGGCTGCCCATCACAGACACCGGTGGATAAATAAACCCCACAGCTGTGGGAGCTAGTGAATGCTGCCGAGGCCAGCCAAGCACCCCAGGGCCATGCGTACACCCGGCCCCAGCTGCTCTGAGTGGGAAACGCTCCCATGTTGTCCTTTAGATACAAACTGCTTGAGAGCTTTGCACTTGTTTCCCTGCTCCACTGCCTTCTAACCCCATGTGGGGATGTGCTGTCTTCTACCTTCCCCTCATGAAGCTCAAGATACGTTGCGTGTAGTGTCAGGATACCGGGCTGCTTCTAGAGTTTTTCTCCAACAGTTCTGCCTAGATGAATGTGAGCTTTACCATGCATATCTGAGAGATAGGGAAGAAGAGTGACTCCAGGAGACACCTAGTAGGGAGCAGGGAGCTTTTCCCAGCATTTCAGAGTGGGTGATCCCATTGGAGTTGAAGCATGGAGGGAAGTGAGGGCGTATCTGTGAGAAATGTAACAGATGAGGTGTGAATAATGCCTTCGTGACTATTTGCTTTCAGTCTGCTGCAGCTGGAGATCTCAAAAGTAAGGCTGGTGAGAGCTCAGAGGTGAGGTTGTGATGAGAAGCAAGAGAGACCCTGTCAGAGATGACTCTTATATGGACCAGAAAAGAATGAGCGTGATTTCTATCAGGCTAGTGTGCAGACATCTCTGTGAATTGAGTTGGTGAAGTTGCAATAGGAAGACAAAGAAAAGAAAACATCTCAGATGCAATGTGAGAAAAAAAGGTACTAAGTATCAGACATGACTTTTGTGAGTGAGGAAAAATGGTCAAAATTATGTTGGGCTATGTCAGAACTGCATAAAGAAGCATAAGTAATCCTGGAGGAAACAGAAGAGCTCTGTTTTGCCATGTTGAACTTGAGCAGATACTGTGAAGTTATGGGTTAGGGTGATTTATGGAATTGAATAAAACACTGAAGAAGCAGCTTTGCTTTAAGTCACCTATACAAGACTATTACTAACAGTGTTTGAACAAGCAAAGTTGCAAAAAAATGAGAAAAAAAAACAGCTTCAAGAGAAAGAATTTTAAGAAAAAGTGATGCGAGGCTGGGCTGTTGCAGAAGAGGGGTAGTCAGTGAATATGAGTAGACAACTGCATTTGACTGAGCTGAAAAATAGAATGGCCATTCTCACTGTTTTCCAGTTTCTCAGCTGATGGTAAATTAACATATGTCAATTAGTTTGAATTTACAATAGCTCAATCAGACCAATACTGGAATGGTGTCATACATAAAATGGACAGAGAGACCCAATAAATAACTTACTTGACCTTTATATATTATTTATAAAGGGCTATGCATGGAAAGTGCTAGCACCTTCCATTTTCAATAACTAGCCTGCAGGAGCTACTCATAAAAGCAGTGCTTCAGTCTAGCAAGGAAGGAAGCCAGGTTAATTGGAGGATTTACGTCAGTCAGTAAGATATGATGTGTTCAGTTGCTTTATTGACATGAACCAGCTTTGTAGTGATACCCAAGAGAAGATTTTAAATAAATCAGTGCAGAAAGTAACTGGTCCCATATGGGTCCACTGGCAAATAAAATAATAATAATAATAAAGAAATGAAGTCCTCTACTGCAGGTTAATTTAAATGTGGTTTCTGTTTAAGACTTTATCCATGAGATTAAAAAAACCCCCTACAACTGTAAGGCAGATGAACCTGAAGTTCTGGTTTGTGCAAGGGTGTTAACTGAGATTGAACATTCTAGGAAAATTATTGGAGGTCAAGCAATTATTTATATAAGGTGCCACATTCACACCAAAGGGCAACAGCAAATGGCAGCTGTTGGCAGTTGTGTAATTTCTCATAGGAAAAGAGTTTACGATCACAGTCAGGATTTGCAGGATTCTACACTGGGTCATTTATGCACAGCTTCCCCGAAGCCTATGGCCTGAGTGCTGCAGACTGTGCTTGGAATCAGTAGAAGTTCTGTTACCAGAAGCTGTGACTCTAGCATGTGTTATGAGTACAGTTTGGAAGTGAGGAAGACCTTCATGGTTTTATAGCCCATTCTTTCTCTTGAAGTACAACCCTTTTGTTGTAAATACACCTGCTTACCTTTCTCAGATTTGATTAGGCTGACCTTTTGTTACAATTGAAAGCCAACCAACCAACCAAAAAAAAAAAAAAAAAAGCAAAAAAAATGTTATTTAAAAGAAATTTTTTAAAAGTTCATAAAATTTTGAATAGATCAATTTAGATAGGGTCAATAAAATACAGTAACCCAAATGATGGAGGTGCTTAGACAAGTCCTAGTGGGCTTTCTTCTGACCTAAAAGTCTGTCTGTCCAGGGCATCATTGTAGCTTAGTTGATAGCAAGGGCCCTTTTACATATGTGTGGCATTGGCTGGGTTAACAGTAGCTCACCTTTTGGATGGACTGTTGCAAATTTCTACTGGCAAATAAGGCAGTACTCGGCTATAGACAGTATTTGGCCTTCTTGACATTGAGAGTACATAAATCGCTCTTACTGTAAGCTTTACTAATGCAGAAAGTTGTGTATATTGGGGATTAGCTGGATTTCCTTTCAGAATTGTGTTTCTTGTACAAGAAGGTAAAGGTGTGCCTTTTTTCTCTCAAACATTAAACATTTTTTTGTCTTCATGAATTCTATATCTAAAATAACTCAGTTTAACTGCCCTACAAATCAAAGAGGTTTTTTCTGGTGCACAGATTAGATCTTCCAGTGTATTTTCATGTTGGTGGTGTTTTTTCCCCCATCTCACAGAATTTTCTGTGTCTGAGGCAACCATGCTTTTGCTTATGATTATGGGGCAGTTCCTCTACATATTGCAGTGGCCAGATAGGCCCTCCGTATTAATCTTAAATCATGCCTTACTTTCATTCTATCCCACTTGATTGTACAATTTGTGCAAACCTAAATATCTTTTCTATCCTTCTATTATTTAAGTATATGCAGACTAAAAGCTATTACTTTTCCATACTTTATAAGTGTTTTTCTGATTGCATGCTCTTTGAGGAAGGAAATCTAAACTTCATTTTTCTTTGGTGTTCTCTTTCTTGCCTCCTTTTTCTTCTCCCCTCTGGATATTTCTATTGGCTTTTTCTTAAATATGCATAAAAAAGAATCTCACAGTGTGGTGGGTTGACCTTGACTAAGGGTCAGACACCCACAATCCACTCTCTCACTCTCACCTTCCACAGGACACCAGAAGAAAACAGAATTTAAGAGTCTGGGGTTGGGATAAGGAGAGGAGATCCCTTACCAATTACTGTCATGGGCAAAACAGACTTGACTTGGGGAAAATTAATTAAGCACCTTTTCTCAGGCACAAGTGCACTCCTTTCCCCCTGCCCTGAGCAGCACAGCTGCCATCGTGGCTGAGGGGTGCAGCTCTGCCCTCGGTGGGGTCCTTGGAGCTGACTGGAACCACCTGTGCCTGGCACAGGGCAGCTGCGTTCTTTCTTCATAGTGGCCCCTGCAGCCCCCCCCTGCCAGCACCTGCGCACCGACACCCCCTACAAAGAGACACAATTCAGTGAAAACATCTAAGGGAGGGTTTTTCTTCCCAACCCCAGGTACATTTTCACCCATTCTGTTTTCCAGCAGTTTTGGACTAAAGCTTTTTCATGTGTGGATGTGTGGGAAGGTGTATGAAAGCTCACTCTATATAAGTAAAGTTTATATTTTTCCAGTTATGTTATTTGATTCCCAGGCTGCTGCTGCTTCTTGCATAACTTTGTCTTCTCCCCCTTGGTGATTCCCTCCATATTTTTTCCCCAACAATTAACTCTTGCAGGGTTTACTACACTGTATTTATCAGAATTACTCTGCCTTTTGGTGGTCTGTTAGAACTTCCCCATAGCTGTTGTTAAGTATAAAATGGCTAGTCCATGTCACTAGGCACGTTCACTTCTTCCTCTTCTCACATGCTAATGAACCTGGTTGATGCCTGAGTCCTTGCGCAAAACCTGCTGGAGCCTCTTTTACTCCTTCGGACAGCATTACCAATTCCAGCTTTCCTCTTGCTACACTTGTCTGTTGCCTTCGGGAGTAAACTTACTTTTCTTCTTGAGTTTCTTCTTTGCTTTCCATGGACAATGTTGCTTTCTTCAGCCTCAGACATTTGCGTGTAACTGGCATAGCTATGCTACCTACTTGACATTTTGCACTTCTTTTAGATTAATATTTATATTGTATGGGTTTTGCCAAGTATATATGTATAACATTTATTATATATATCATATTTTGTATATTACTATATATAATATAGAAACATTTCCTCTCCTTATAATTTAACAACCATTATAAATCGTTCAAAAGCATAAAATGTCTTTCCCAGACTCTGGCACTGTACTCTTCATTGAAAATTAAGATGTTTCTCCTTACTACATGAGCTATCCTATATTCTGATGATTTCAACCTTTTCCTTTTTCTCAGCCACAGATCATTTAATTATTGGAGTCTTCTGTCAATAGGACAACCGAGATTTAAAATAGGAATATTCAGACTCTGAAGCTGGATTTTTTGGGGGAGCTAGTTAGACTTTCCTGATCTGAGGAAAGCTTAACAGTATAAATGATGCTACTGTATCTTCGTTGAGTCCATCTGTGGGCAGCTTGTGAGCAGACTATACACTTAGCTGTGAATACCTGATTTCAGCTTAATGAAATATTATCTTCCAGAGTCTAAAAATATGATCACTTCAGGGCTCTATTTAACAAGTTGTTCAAAGCATGAGTCACTGAAGCTTAATTGCAGAATAACTGGTATTTTGTGAAATCCAAGTCAACTGTTCTTGTCCTAAAAAATTATAACTTCATATTATTGTCTTTTTAAAACAACTGTATATTTTGATGTGCTTATTTCAACTCTTGATGGTGGTGAAGGTGTATGTATTATTTGTGATTACTGAATGTCAGGTATATTTTCAGTTGCATAGCTCTCAAAGATACGACTGCTCAATTCATGTCAGTTTTCTTGAGTAGCACCAGTGTAAGTTATGGCCAAGCCACATGTTCAGAAATCCTGTTTCTGCTTTGTTCATAAAGTTTTTTTGTTTTTTGTTTTTTTTTTTTTTCATGGGAAATGTAGTCTGCCGAGAAAGCTCTGTCCCAAGTGGGAATGAAAAATTGACTGAAGAAGGAAATGACTAAGGATGGACAGTTCTGAAACAAAATTTTCTGAGTCAGTTTAAAAAAAATGCAATACTTTTTATTTCAAATGTAAAAATTTGTTTTGATTTAGTGATGAAAAGATGGAAGTTTTCTGGTAGTTGAAGCAGTTGGCAGAGACTTCTAATGTTACAGAAATTATGTTTTCCTGATAATATTCCTAGTTAGGAGATGCCAGAAAAAGAGAGAGCTTTTTTGATCATACTGTATGCTGTGACATTACCCTTGTGACTCTTTTATTGAAATTAGAACCATTAGATATTTTTATTGTTTTGACATTATTTAGTAGTCCTTGTTTTTTGACATGTGGAAGCTCATGAGATGAACAAACCAAAATTACAGAAAATAAGGTCAGTAAGTAATCATCTGTGCAATCAAAAACACTTCATGTTGTTTACAAAATCCAGTGTCTTAAAGATGTACATAATATAGTAGATGTAATTTAAAGACTGTAGTCTCAGAAAAAGAGAGAAGATATGTTTTCATGGTTTATGTGATGCTCTACATACAATAGCACAAGGAGAAAAATCGGCAGCATTCTGGATAAGAGAGGGCCTTGGGTATCAGAGACCACTTAAGGCGTATCTCACTAGCAGCTTGATTTCCTGATTGCTCAGCATTTGCAGAAGACTGTAATTACGCTAAAAGCAAACTTTCATGTTTTGTACAAATTATTCACTATTACTTTGCTGCAGGGCTATTGCAGAAAACAACTTGCACTTTCATAGTTTTTCGCAGAGGAGCCTTTATAATCAGAGGCAATGATAACCTTGCTTCACCCAACCGGGTGAATACAAATCAAAACACTGTGCTCAGTGCTGGTGTTTTCCTCAGTAACAGTCAGTTCATTTCTTTATTTTGAAGGAAAAGCATTCCTGTCCATCACGCACCTTGTGGTGAAGCGCACTGTGCTGGTGGAGTCTTATCCTTCATGGAGATATCAGAGTTGCTGAGGCGAGCAGCTCCAGTGCCGGCACACTCAGCAGCAAAGTGCTCTAGCATGGTGCACAGTTGGGGTTTTCCAAATGTGGGAGCCTCAGGAGGAGCCAAGAGCGCTGCCAGGAGCCCATAGCTAGCGCAGTAGTGGCTGACGAGACCTGTTCAGGGCCAGGAGCAGTGGTGGCCAAGGCCCCCACATGGATCAAAGAAAACCTTAGGGAGCTCTGTGAGCAGGGCGAGTCAAACAGGGCATGGCATGGCAGCAAGGGTGTGGTGCGGCAGTTTGTGTGGAAGGGTGTGCAGGAAGGGCATGCAGGAAGGGCGCTGAAGCTCTGCCAGCTCGACCAGGGAGTGATGGTATCCACCTGGCAGAAAGCCATGGCCTCTCTAAGCTCTGCACCCACCACGGCTGATGCAGCTGCCCAGCCAGAGCTGCTGGGAACACGCTGCCAACCTGGTGCCAGGCTGGAGGGTGGGCCCTGCTCTGACATGGGTCTGGGATGGCAGCAGCAAGCACAGATGTGGGAGGTGTGTCCGAGTACAGGAGCTCCTCCACTCAGTGACAGAGCTCTGGGAGGAGGCAAGTCGGTTGAGTATCAGGGAGTGCAAGAGAGAGAGAGAGAGAGAGAGAGAGAGACTACTGGAATCACACCCACCTTCCCTGGGACAGGCCCAACAGGCAGACAGGACGTGTGATACGGAGGATTCCCGATCCTCTCTCCACCTGGCTGAACATGGTGACTTGAGGGATAGGGGGCAATGGGAACAAGTTCCTGCGTGGCACAGCAGGCACGTCTCCTCTGCAATACCCCACCTTCCCAGGTGCCCTTGTGTAATAGGTATGAGGTTCTGCATGTGGAACCGGACAATAGCGAGGATGATGGTTCATCTAGCTTAGAGGTGTTGGCCGAGGTTAAGTCAGGCTGTGCCCTGCATCAAAACTGCTTCCGTAAAGAAAAA
This sequence comes from Athene noctua, assembly GCF_965140245.1. Taxonomy (NCBI): domain Eukaryota; kingdom Metazoa; phylum Chordata; class Aves; order Strigiformes; family Strigidae; genus Athene; species Athene noctua. Next base: position 248,518,183 of record NC_134037.1, on the reverse strand, counting down.
AAGACAGGTCATCTTCATAGGAGACTCCCTTCTGAAGGGAAGGCCCGGCCCAGTATGCCAGTCAGACCCACGTCTGCTGCTTCCCTGGGGCTTGAGTTACAAATGTGAAGAGAAAGCTTCCTACCCTGGTACGGCCCTCAGATTATTATCTGTTACTGATTTTTCAGGTGATGAAGTTGCAACAAGAAGTCCTAGGGCAATCGAGAGACTTCAGGGCCTTGGGACGACTGATTAAGGGATCAGGAGCACAAGTAGTGTTCTGCTTTATCCTTCCACTTGCAGGGAATGATGAGGGAAGAAACAGGAAGAGCCAGCAAATCAGTACCTCATTCTCAGCCTGGTGTCACTGACAGAATTTTGGGGTTTTTAATCATGGGTTGGTTTACATAACACCAGGCCTGCTGGCAACAGATGGGGTACACCTGTTCCAATGTCAGAAAAGGATCTTTGTACAGGAGTTAGCAGGGCTCATTGAGAGAGATTTAAACCGGGTAAGCCTGGGCACGGCACACAAGTGTTTCCGGCATGGTGTGTAGAGAGGTCCTTAGGTCTGCAATCTCAGCAGAGGTAGGGGATGGATATCCATGTGGCAGCAAAGGCGCAGGGGTTATCGATGTATTAGAAATCATGGAAGTGTCTGAGAATGGCCATGTAGGAATTAGGGCTTCTCCCTGCAAAAAGGTGGCACCCCAACCAAAGTGCATCTACACCAGTGCACGCAGCATGGGCAACAAACAGGAGCTGGAAGCCATTGTGCAGCAGAAAAACTATGATGTAGTTGCCATCAGGAAAACATGGTGGGATGATTTGCACAACTGGAGTGCTGCAGTTGATGGTTATAAACTCTTCAGAACGGATACGCAAGAAAGGAGAGGTGGTGGAGTAGCCCTGCGTGTTAGGGAGTGTTTTGGTTGTCTAGAGCTTAATGATGGTGATGATAGAGTTGAGTGCTTATGGGCAAGAATCAGAGAAAAGACCAACAAGGCAGATATCATGGTGGGAGTGTCTTATAGACTCCCCAACCAGGATGAAGAGGCAGATGAAATATTCTGTAAGCAACTGGGAGAAGTCTCACAATCGCTAGCCCTTGTTCTCATAGGGACTTCAACTTACCGGATGACTGCTGGAAATACAATACAGCAGAGAGGATGCAGTCTGGAAGGTTCCTGGAATGTGTGGAAGATAATTTCCTGACAACTGATGAGTGAGACCACTAGGGATGGCGCCCCACTGGACCTGTTGTTTGTGAACAAAGGACTTGTGGGTGACATGATGGTTAGAGGTCATCATAGGCATAGCGATCATGAAATTACAGTTTTTGATTCTTGGAGAAGTAAAGATGGGGTTCAGCAAAACTGCCACTTTGGACTTCCACAAGGCAGCCTTTGGCCTGTTTAGGAGCCTGGTTGACAGAGTCCCTTGGGAGGCCATCCTGAAGAGGAAAGGAGTCCAGGAGGGGTGGACATTCTGTAAAGGTACAGGAGCAGGCTGTCCCCATGTGTTGAAAGATGGGCCTGAGGGCAAAAAGGCTGGCCTAGCTGAACAGAGATCTTTGGCTGGATCTTGCAGGGGGGAGGGGGATGGGTGGCAGGGAAGAGAGTGTATGATCTTTGGAAGATGGGGCAGGCAACTTAGGAGGACTACAGAGATGTTGTGAGGTTATGCAGGGAGAAAATTAGAAGGTCCAAGCCCAGCTAGAACTTAATCTGGCTAGTGCTGTAAAAGACAATAAAAAATGTTTCCATAAATAAAATAGCAGCAAAGGGAAGGCTAAGGAAAATCTCCATCCTTTAATAGATGTGGAGGTAAACCTAGTGGCAAAGGATGAGGAAAAGGCTGAGGTACTTGACACCGTCTTTGCCTCAGTATTTAATAGTAAGACCATTTGTTCTTGGTGTACCCAGCCCCCTGAGCTGGAACGTAGGGACAGGGAGCAGAATTAAGCCCCCCATAATCCAAGGGGAAATGATTAACGACCTGCTACACCACTTAGACATACACAGGTCTATGGGGCAAGATGGGATCCACAGAAGGGTGCTGAGGGAGTTTGCAGAAGTGTTCACCAAGCCACATCCCATCATTTACCAGCAGTCTTGGCTAACAGAGGAGGTCCCAGTTGACTGGAAGTTAGCAAATGTGACGCCCATCTACAAGAAGGGCTGGAAGGAGGATCTGGAGAACTACAGACCTGTCAGTCTGACCTTGGTACCGAGGAAAGTTATGGAGCAGATCGTCATGAGTGCCAACACATGGCACGTACGGGACAATTAAGTGACTAGGCCCAGTCAGCATGGGTTTATGAAAGGCAGGTCCCGTTTGACTAACCTGATCTCCTACTATGACAAGGTAACCCACTTAGTGGATGAGGGAAAGGCTGTCGATGGTGTCTACCTGAACTTCAGTAAAGCCTTTGACACCATTTCCCACAACATTCTCCTGGAGAAACTGGCTGCTCATGGCTTGGACGGGTGTCCTCTTCATTGCGTAATAACCTGGCTGGATGGCTGAGCCCAAAGAGTGGTGGTGAATGGAATAAAATCCGGCTGGCAGCTGGTCACAAGTGGTGTTCCCTAGGGCTCAGTATTGGGGCCACTTCTGTTTAGTATCTTTATCAGTGATCTCGACAAGGGGATCAAGTGCACCCTCAGTAAGTTTGCAGATGACACTGAGTTGGGTGGGAGTGTTGATCTGCTCGAGGGTAGGGAGGTTCTCCAGACAGATCTGGACAAGCTGGATTGATGGGTTGAGGCCAACTGTATGAGGTTCTCACCTAGGCAAAGTGTTGGGTCCTGCACCTGGGTCACAACAACCCCACACAATGCTACAGGCTTGGGGAGGAGTGGCTGGAGAGCTGCCCAGTGAAAAGGGACCTGGGGGTGTTGGTCAGCAGCTGTCTGAATAGGAGCTGGCAGTGTGCCCAGGTGGCCACAAAGGCCAATGACATCCTGACTTGTGTCAGAAATAGTGTGGCCAGCAGGACTAGTGAAGTGATTGTCCCTCTGTACTTGGCACTGGTGAGGCTGCACCTCGAATACTGTGTTGAGTTTTGGGCCCCTCACTACAAGAAAGACATTGAGGGGCTGGAGTGTGCCCAGAGAAGGGCAGGAAAGCTGTTGAAGGGTCTAGAGCACAAGTCTTATGAGGAGTGACTGAGGGAGCTGGGGTTGTTAACCTTGAGAAAAAGAGGTTCAGGGGAGACCTCATCGCTCTGTACAGCTACCTGGAAGGAGGTTGCAGCAAGGTGGGTGCTGGTCTCTTATTCCAAGTAGCAACTGACAGGATAAGAGGAAATGGTCTCAAGTTGTGTCAGGGGATGTTTAGATTGGATATTAGGAATAATTTCTTCACTGAAAGATTTATCAAGCATTGGAAGAGGCTGCCCAGGGAAGTGGTTGAGTCACCATCTCTGGAGGTATTTGAAGGAAGTGTAGATGTGGTGCTTAGGGACATGGTTTAGTGCTGGTCTTGTCATTGTTAGGTTAATGGTTGGACTCAATGATCTTAAAGGTCTTTTTCAACCTTCTACAGATTCTATGATTCTGTATTAATTTCAGAGTTTAAAAAAAATCACAACTCACATTTCTTCTGTTAGTGAATCTAAAATTCTCTTAAATCTGACATACATCTGGGTGATAGTCCTTAAATGCTAAATTGAAGTATATTTCAAAGACCTGCATCTATTTTTTCACAATCTTCCTACTAACTTCAGTTTATAGATTGCTTATAGAAGTAAGCCCTATATCTACATAGCCTTCTGATTTTATTAACAAAGTGATTCTGTTAATGTCTGCTATGCCTGTGCAGGAACTGATTTCCACAAGTTTTCTCTTACAGCTGTTTCACCATTTACTTTCGTGAGTTAATGTGAAGGTGTGGCAATAAACAGACCATAGTATAGCCTCTAGAGCAAGCCCTCAGCCCTATTCTGACATGCCTAGACTTAGGCCTTAGGTTTTGTACAATGTCCAATAATCAAATTGTGTTGTTTAAAATACTCATCGATATATGTTGGTTTATCTTCTGATGCGCAGGGATGACTTCAGGCTGGATTTTGCCCTTGCGTGTGCACAAGCAATTCCCACTGACTTTGAAACAAGGTGACTTCAGACAGGAGCATAATATTGTCCCTTAACCTTTATGGCAATGCAATTATTTAATCAATTGGAGTTGTGTTTTTGTGATACCTCATAGTGCACCCAATCAATAATAAATTTCTGGTTTTAGTAAGTGATTGGGAATAAAACATGTTCCTTATTGTGTTAATAGCATTATGCCATAGGCTCATCCTCGTAGAAGCAGGTGTGACTTTCTGGGTTTTTTTCTAGTTGCCTTACTTCTAGTCCAAATTTGGCAGGAGGTAGAAAAATACTGTTATCAAGTGCAAATATGTACCTTTAATGCCATATTTTCAAAACTGTATGTACACTTGTGTTCATTGACATTACTATTATTAGCCTAGGGGGTGGTTTGGTTTGGTTTGTTTATTTTCTAGTAGCTATGCTGACTTTGTTTATAGTAGTTAATTACTGCTTGCAATGGGCAATGAAAATTGTGATGTCTTGCAGGTGGTATCTGGAGGAGGGTTTATTAACCAGTATTTGATTATTTGCCAACAGTATCCTGAGGTGTATGAACAGGAGTGGGGCCAGTAGATCTTGAGAAGTTAGCACCCACCTTGAGCACTGGCCCTGTGAGGAGGGGCTTGGGAAGCTGGGCTTGTTCAGCCTGGAATACTCAGCTTCAGCGGGACCTCATGGCAGCCCCCTAGTGTCTGTAAATTCATCTAGGAGATGGAACTGGCCTCACTGGAGTGGAGCAGGATGAGAAGATGAGAGACTGAAAATAAACTGAAATGAGAGGTTCATGCTGGATATTAAAAAAAAAAAAAAAAAAAAATTGCCCTCATGAGGACAGTCAGGCAGTGGCACAGAATGTCCATGTTGTTGTGCAGTCTCTGTCTTTGGAGATTTTCAACCCTGAAGCCTTGAGCAGTGTCATCTGGCCTCAGAGCTGACCCAGCTGTGAGCAGGAGGTTGGAGCAGAGAACTTCTGAGGTCCCCCCCAGCCTGAATCATCCTGTGATCTTGTTCCTACCCTCCAGCCAGGTCACTTGAAGTCTCTGTTTGCTTTTTCTGAATTTTGATCTCAGTTGAAGTCAGGGATAAGAAGTGGCCTGGTAAGGAAATCCTGTGGGGTTGTACTGAGTTTGTCCACACAGAGATCAAAGCATTATGACAAGGAACGTGATGCTGGAGGAGATTCCCTTAAGCCTCCAGTGCAGTCCTTATTCGCACAGGCCACCAGCTGGCAGGCCATCCCTCTTTTCTTCAGTCTAGAGAAAATGCGACAAGAAAATTAAGCAGCTAGTTTGTGTAAACTATCTCTTGATACTGTTGTACATAGAGGAAGGATTATCCAGCAAAGCATGGATGTGAAGTAGATGATCTGGACATTGAAAATCAAAAAAATGCAAGTAGTATATTACTAGGACTGGATTTTTTTGTAGATCCTCAGTGTGATTTCAGTGCAACACATGTTAAACCCGGTAAAACCTGGATGGAAGTAAAATGACCCTACGTAGATTATATTTGATCTCTGGCAAAGGAGTAGTTGGTGCATTTCTTTCTTTTCTGGGCTGTGTAGGTATAGAAGTGTAACTATTGTGGAAATGCCACAAAAATAGGCTAAGAAAGAGACTGTAGAAAAAGTTGGATTTTAAAAAGACAAGTATTCTGTGCTTCTGTATATTATTTCTTTTTCACAGCAACTCTTCCATTTCAAATCAAGCTGTGAAAAATACTTGAATCTGTAGCTTTAGTAGCATCTGTGCTCCTTTGTGTACCCATAAACAAAACAAATTCATCAGGCTAAGGGTAGTCGGTTTGATTCTGCATAGCTGCATAGGAGAGAAAAATGCTTTATTCTGTACATTGTTCCTGACTGATTGAGTTTAGATATGTGATGTCAACATTTCATTTAAACATTTGGTTGGTTGAAAAGGCATGATCAGCATGACCAGCGTTTTCTAAATTTGAAGAATTATTATTTACAGATGTTGATTTTGGCCAGTAATTGCATATTTGTATAATAAATCGTTGTGGTACTTAATTACTAATGAGTTTTCTGTATGTTAGAAATTAAAAGATCATACAATATTTTCAAGACTGTGAATGTGACTTTTAAAAAGCATACATGTTGTGGTAGCTTTGGGCTACCAGAAATGAATAGGTTTTAATGGCAGAGGTACTTTTAATAAATATGCTAGTATATATGCATTAAAAAAAAATGTTGCAATCCTTATTCAGGAGAAATGTCCATTTCTGTTAATGAAATGTTTCCTGTAACAGAACATAGAGTAAGCAAGATAGTCTCAGAGAGAAAGAAAGAAATTACTTTGTAACAGCCGGTTTGGGTAGGTCTTGCTGGAATCAACAAAACTGTGGAAGACTTTTAAAAATATTTTTTACATCTAATTTTATAAATAAAAAGATTGAACATAGTTTTCTTAAAAACTCTACCTACAGCGGTCTGCCTTTCTCCATTATGCCTATAAGCAATACCAATCCATTATCCTAAGACAGTCACTTTGATCCTGCAGAGCAGCACGGAGAAAAGCAACATGTGCAGAAGCATTTCTGCACTTCGGTGCTTAGCGTGATTGATGTGGTTTGGGTGCGCGTTACCACAGTCACATTTCATCCACCAACTCTTCAGCCACTGCTAATGATTTTTTTGTCATTTTTCTTTTTTGTATATAGCAACAGACTATCTGGGAATTATGAATGAATGTATGCTAATTAAGACAATAAAGCAGTTTAAAGATACACAAATGTTAATAGGATTTGAAATAAGAGGTAGCTTGAGGCCGCTGCTGTAGCTAAAAGGCCATTTAAAAATTATTAGCATCAGGCCCAGTGGACCAGTATTAAAGTACAGCTGCCTTTTTAGTACAATATCAGAGCTAGTGGCCCCTAGACCCTGAGCTTTATTCCAGTGATCACAGCTGTGAAGTGTGCTGTACTAATTTTGCTTATTCCTGCAAACGCCAGCATAGATGCTGCTAGCCTTACATAATACCTGGGGTGATACATACAGTATTTTGTTACTTTGTCTTTACAGCAAATCAATTTTAAGTACATCATCAAAATGTTCTTGCAAAATTTACATCAAGCTGTTAAATGTTTTACTAATTTTCAGTGGTCTTTTGTGAAGACTAAGATTGATATATAATAGAAGATGGAGTATATTGCTTAGTTTGTTGATCTAAAGGTTCAGTGAGGTGAAGGACTCTGATTAGCCTGAAAGTCCAAAAATAAAAACAAAGGTTTCATTTGAGAAGGCTACTATTTGAACAGCAAAAGAAGTTTACATAAGGTGACAGCTATTTTAAAACTTCTGTGATAACTGTGATAAAGAAAAGTATTTTGTAATGGCAAATTCTGGTTGACAATCTGCCGCCTTTTCCCCCAGACCCCACAGTACACTCGCCTTCGGTCCATTCACAGAGATAACACAGTGCCAGCCAACCAATCTCAGCTCCCTTCTTATCTGTCGTCTTTTCTAAAACCATCACCAGCACATTTTCCAGCTCTGTAGAAATCCCAATTATAGATAGTCCATTTCAAAATGCCTTATGGATGAAGACCCATTTCTGCCAAAGATATGAGAGAGCAAAATGAGAGGGCTTGTGCTCCTGTTTTAAATTAGTGAAGTTGTGGAAATACTTAAGACGGTGCCTGAAAACCTGACATGGAGAAAACAGGATTAACTGAAAACAGAGGAAGAAACAACGATAACTGAGAAATCTATTTCTGTTACTGCTTTCTTTTCATTAGGCAGTTTCCAAGTACAGAAATCATGATCTCTGCCTTCAGAAGGTAAATTTTTTTGGGAAATTAGGAAAACTCATTGCATGTAGAAAGATGTGAAGCAGTGCATAAAACTGAATATTAGCAGCTTTTTTAGGCTTTGACCAGCAATGCCCTCTGACTTAAGTGGTTCTGAATACATTTTGCCATGTTTTTATTACACTTTACAGATTATTGTTCTAATCTAGAAGCTCACAGTCTAACAGTGTTGTAGGAAGAGAGGTGAAAATAGCATTTTTGATTGTTGTGCCAAGAACAGGATACAAACACAAATATTTGCATCACAGTGGGTTTAAGGACAACAATGGGCAGATAGTTTTTGAGATGCAGTTTGATTTCTTTGGCTTTATGTTATTATTTTAAGCCAGTAGGTTGTACTGCCATCCTTTTGTGTATTGAGAAATACCGTGAAAGAGAACTGTGACTGCCAGATTACTGTAGTCAACAACGTAATAATGCAATTTGGTGACATCAATTGATTTTAATGCAAATGAGCAATTTTGCTCTTAGAGGAGAATATGAAATATGCTAAGCAATTTCTGCCTATTAGAAGGTTGTGTTGTGTTTCAAAATGTCTACTTGAGTTAAGAGGAGCTAGGTCATGCCAAGCATTCAAAACTTTTACCTGCATTCTACAGGCTGCTTTCAGTCTGGTAGCCATTAGGAGCTCCAGTTTTGGATAGAGACACCGTTTTGTTAGATGTTTTACAAATACAGAGTTACAAAAGAGGTGTTCATTCATAAAAAAACTTAAAATTTAATTATTTAATGTGAAGCAGTGTTTTGAGGGTGGTAACTATGCTTTATGGGACAATATAAACATTCCCTGCTCAACTGTTAGGCTCTCAGACAATAGGATATTTAATTTCCGAAAGTATCTCCTGGCCCAGAATTGAAATGAAATAAACTCTCCTTGTTAAACTAAATATGGTGAAGTAAGAAAGACAGATATGTTGCCAGAGTTACAAAGTTACATACTTTAATTTGGCTTATCTGCCTATTTCTTTTAACGACATCTAAGCTAACATCTATACATTTTATAGTAGAGATGTATATGTGTTTAAAATAAACAGCTGTACAGTTTGCATAGAATGAAAGAATTTGTGATCTGCAGAAATAAAAAACATGAATACTTACGATGTATATACAGATGTATTTATGCATGTATTAAATTTCTTAAGTCTTGTTTTCACTGAAGAGAATTAAATACAGGGGCATGGCCAGAATCCATCTTGCAGTCAGATCTGATGAGACCTGTCATCCATTTAGAAGGTGAAATGCTTTCACTTTAAATAACCTTGGTCAGATGGTTTGTTTGCGTTTTATTTTTTGAAATGTAATTACTTTCATTATTTTAATTATTATATGAGACCTACAGCTATTTAGAAATGCCTTTTAGATGTAAAAAAGGTAGAAGGATTAGTTTTTCAGAGAAAGAAGAAATGGCTTGGTGAAAAAAAAAAAAGGCAGATAGTGGAAGATCATTTCCAATATTCCATGCCAAGCATTTGATTTTAAAACCACCCAACTGTACTGTGGTTGATTCCCACTGACATAATCGTGGGAGGCTAAGAAGCAACTCTCTCTTAAAATGACTAGAGAAGAAACTGCAAGGCACGCAGAGGTAAAAGAAGGAGGAGAGGAAGAAAAGACATAGCTCAGGGTTACTTAAGATTTGGACTTTTGGCCTCCACAGAGAGTAATTCCCTGATGTCATTTTGGCGTGACATGTCCACAGTAAGCAGAATCTACATCTGAAAATTCCCTTAGCTATGATCAATGCATTATCTGGGGAAAACAGGCAAGCTACAAGATGCTGAAAAAACTTCAGTGCAGTGAGGTGATCAAAACAATAAGGCAACATAAAGGAACAAGTACAAGTAATGAAAACACAGTCTGTTTGACATGGCAGTGTGAGATGTCTTAAGTAGCCATAATTCCCAGATATATATAGTTACCCAAATGGCTAAGGCCAGAATTTCTGGGAGGATCAGGAGAGAAAATTGCTTGGTATGGTTTTATTTTTGTGAAGTTAATAGTAATAATGCCTAGGACATTTGAGGGAGGGCTGAAGTCTGAAGTACAGAATGATGAAAGAAATTTCAGAGAATTACTGGTGAACAGGCCAATGATGGATAATAAAGGTAGACATTCATCTTAGTGATTCTTTGAAAAGATTGTATTCATTGCTTCAGCCATGTGAAGAACTAAAGTGTTAGAATCTTTGGTTTTCAGATTGGAAAACTCAGAAAGCCTAAGTGACATGTCTACAGCTAGTGGAAATTAAAATGGTAGTTAGAGTGAAAATTTACCAACTCCTTGCTTTTCACTTAGACTGTGTCTATCCAGGTACCATTTGCCAGTTCATTAGATCAAGGGTAGGAAAAACAGTAAAAACAGTAAGATCACACAATTTATGGGGTAATTCTAGGCAGTCAGAAGCACTTAAGTGTTCTGGGAAAGCCATCATTACCAATGGTGACATGTAAGAAGAAACAACCTAAGCAACCAGGAAGTGCATTTTGGGTGTACATCACAAAGTAAATTTCACTTTTTATTTACTTACTTATCAGAACACACTTGCACTAACATAGAAGAAAAATCATGGAAGCATGGAAATCTCTTTTCCATTATAAATAAAACCAAGGAGCTCAAATGTGATAAGACTAATAGAACAATTGGCACTTCGTGTATCTTGATCCCTGAAATGATATTTCAGAAGATACCCCTTGACTGGGGAATAGCTTCAGCAGAGCCTCATGCACTTTGTCAGCAACTGCTGTTCTGCTGCTGTACAGTCACAGACTGCAGAAGGCAGCAGCAGAATTTTGTTTCTAGATCTTGTGAGGAGCTTTTTTCTCTCTGATCAAGTTGTATATAATCTCATGATGTGATACCGTGTTCCATTTATCTGACAGTAATGCTAGTTTCAAATTCTGCTTCCTATCATCAAACGGAAGGAGGAAAGGACAGACAACAGATTTTATCAAAAGTTTTCAGAAGCTCTTCTTATGGAAGTCCCAATTGTGAGCAAAAAGTCACTGATTTTTTTTTTTTCTTCAAGTTAGGGTGTGTGTAATAGCTTTTATTAACCCATGGGAGGTTGGGAAAAACAGATAAGATTTTCATCACATATATCCTCTTAACATTAGCATTGTTTTTAAAAATTAGAAACCATGTTTTCTCGCTCTTTAAAGATACTTACTTCAGTCTAAGAGTGGCCAGGGAAGCAATGTTTTATTTAATGTTACTTAATCAGCATCATATGGTGAATGTCTGTTGATCTTACTAAGGCCAAAAGGAATCCATGGCTTCATTAATTCTAAATGGTGAGCAGCAAAGTAGGAAGAATTATTTAAGATGATAGCCTCGTGCAATATCATGAATCAAAATAAGCAATGATTTAAGTTGCTAGTGGGGGGAATCTTGATGGTGTGAAATCTGTTATGTAAGGAAGGAAGTAGCAAAAATCCCAACCTTGCCCCTGCCAGCATTCAGAAGCCTGGATTGGACAGACAGTATTGCACTTCAGTGGACAACCCACATTAGCTGGAAGATTAAGTTGGAAGAATAAGAAATTGGGAGACAGACTCACCAATGAAAGAAAAACAGAGTTCCAGCAATGGATCAAATGGCATCACTCCCCTCAGGACAGATTTTAATTCTAAAAATAATACTACAAACCTGACAAAAAAACCCCAGATCTCCATTCAGGTTTGAGTGACAGCAATGTAAAGACCTTCATCGTCATGCAGAACCAAGTTAGTCACATATTTGATTTCCTGCCTTCCTTTCCTTCTTTTTCCCAGAACTGGGGAGACATTTTCTAAGTCAGAGGAAGCAGTAAGATGACTAGTGTCCTTTTAATGTCACATGGAGTTTTAGTACCAAACTTCCCTGATACTTTAAAAAATACTTTATTTGAGCTTCCTCAGATTACAGCAGAGTTCATGTTTTTTTTCAGTTCAGTTAAATTAGAATATGAGGTTTGGCATGAAGAAGCACCATTGGTTCAAAGTGTGAGGTATACTTGATAATGCATCCATCAAAGTAATTTAGGTCAGGAGCCATGCTGTATGGCTCCACCTCTCTTATCTTGTATGAAATTCCATTAATTCCTGTCAATGACAGTCTTGCTGGCAGGAGTACTGCTAAATTAACATGTATTTCTCCAAAATCAAGAAAAAAAATTTTTATGTCATTTTTTTTCTGAAAACTATGAATACTTCTTTTACGTAAGAATCTCTGATTACGTACCTATATACAAAAAGCTATTTTTGTGTAATCAATTGCCTATTTTCTAAGGTACCCTCCCATTTAAAATGGTACTGGGTTTTTTTTTTCAGTTTTTCTTCTTCTGGAAAGAAAAATGTCTGCTTAAATGTGCCTATTCTCTCTCTTTCTGAGATTAAAAAAAAAAAAAAGCAGCAAGCTAATGTAGAGAATTGGACCATCAAAGGCTTACTTCTTAAAACAAGGAAGTTCTGTTACATTAAAAGGGGATATGGGGTCAGGTTTTATAAAAACTTACATTTTGGGGGGAAAAACAAGCTGCAAAGAAACTTATTTTCTCTACAAAAGAATGTTTGGATGAAGTTCAAATTTGCTCTGAAAGAAATAATATGTCTCATAAGGAAATTAATCAATCCAAGAACAGCCCAAAATGTTTAATCACAGAAGAAAAAAATCACATAGGCCGTCTAGATAAGTTATAAAACATGATTTCTCTAGATATTCATCTAATGAGGATGAGCTTTCCCTCAGCTGGCAAACTGAAGAGGTGAAATGATTTTGGAAGAAGATCTCTAACCACCACATGAGTATCTGAGTTGAAATGTTAACCTCAATTAAGCAACGGAGATTTTTTACCACTGATTGCATAAAACAGTTTTTTACTGTAGTCCAGTCTAATTTCCATGCAATCTGTTATGCCTCTCTAAACTTCTATCCTTAAGGAGGGGAAAAAAAAAAAAAAAAAAAAAAAGAAGATAACTATAGACACTTTGTCCTTGAGAAAACCTGTGAGCTTCATGGGAACTTTGTACCAAAACCTTCATGTTTAACCTCTCACATGGTACTGATACTATTAACAGTTTTTAAAAACAGCAAAAAAAGAACTTCTGTACCAATGTGGATTCTCATTCATATTACTATGAAAGGTAAACGCTGCATGTGGATTCCGTATGGGAGAGCATTCAAAGGGAAAGTTTTGGCAGAGTTAGGGAAATGCACGTGTATGTGCATTGCCAGACAGCTATAAATACCAGATCCATGGAGTGCACAGGACTGGCAGACAAAGGCACAAAGACTGGATAATTTATTGCAGAGAGAGCTGTGAAATACTTTTAAAAATGAGAAAAGATTTGTTAGCATTCAGCAAATGTGAAATTCATGAGGGGAGTACTATCAAAGAGATTAGCAAAGGCACAGCGGAAAGAGAAATTTTATAAATAAACCCAGTGGAAAATGTTTTCTTGTTGTGTAAAAATGTTCCATTGGATTAAAATTATTTGGAATTATATATTAATGAAAGTAAATACTTTAGTGGTGCCAAAGTTTTCAAATGGAAAGTGCTTAAAGATTAAAGCAGTTTTCCTCATAGAAATTTATGAAAGGCCAGGGTACTTTGTGTTCTCCATCAGGAAATGAGAGTTGTCAGCACTTTTCTGGAAAATAGATACATGGTCTGTATCTGAGAAAGCTGCAACTCCTGGCTGGGAGGGATCTGTGCCCATTGTATGAGAATGGCCTCAGATAAGGGCAGCTCTAAAAATTGCATTGAATCCAGGGATGGACAGGGGAGAAAAACACAGAGATGTATTTCCTAAAGTGAGACTTTTTAACAATTTTAAATGTAGCTATCTAAATGTAGGTGCCAAGTCTTTCATAGTTGCATAGTCTCCTCTTACAGCCAGAAGAGAGATGTTCATCTAGTAAATGAACCAGTACACTTAATTTATATCACCCATCTTAAACTGGGATGATCTGTCATCTGAATACACCTTTTTCTGTTTTAGAGATAGGACCTAGGAAAAAAAGGTAACTTTCAGCTGCTAAGAATTAGGTGAGACAGTCCCTTCCACTCTCCCTGCATGCATAGATACATACAAAAAAATGCACACACTACTTTCACAAATTCTTTAGGGATTGGCTTGGAGGAAACTTTAATAAATGTATTAATTTGTGAAGAGCAGACTTACTCTGTGTGAAGCATGGAGAAGAGTTCAGCATGGTACTCTCTTTGTTATTTTGGGCATCTCTCAGGGTAACCTAAAGTTAACGTTCTGTAACTTAGTAATATGATATAAGACATAACACACAAAATACTGTATTACAATTTCAAGTCTATTTTAAAAGAAAAAAATACCGTACATGTTAATTAAGCTAATTCAATTCCATTTTCCATTCAATAGTCAAGAAATGCACTATCACTTTCTGCTGTTGTTTCAGGAGTTGACTTTGAGCAGAAATAGTCTTTCAGAGACAATTCTCAAACCTTTCTGGAAACTTAATTATTAATTTAAAATGTACCAAGTTTGTATCTTGCTTTGCAGTATGTTCTCACATCTGCAATTGCACAGACAAAACTGCATTTCCCAAATTACAATTTGATGTAGCACATTCAACCAAGGTTTTCTTCGTCCCTATGAGAGTATTTTTAATTGAGCTGGCAGGTCATTTACAAAGCACTAGAAATAACCCATTGCTATGCATTACATGTAAAAGACACCAGTGAATTTTCTGTGCCTCAAGTTGGGTGGATCCATCTGTTGATCTCCACATAAATACTCCTGCACACTATTTAGAACGTGCTTAATTTCATGCATGCAACTAAACACATTGACCTTTAGGACAAGTGCTTATGTGTTTTTAGGGTTCCAGAATTTACTATACAATTGAAAGATAAAGGTCCATTAGGTATAACATTTACACATTGGGGTAGCACTCAGAAGCCGCAGCTGGGACAGTTGGACCATTGTGCTAAACTTTCTACAAACTGCCCTTCCTGTTAAGTGCTTGTAGTCCAAAATAGAACAGACAGTTAAAACGTTGAGAACTGAGGCATGGAAATGTGAAGTGATTTGCTCTAGAGTACGCATTTTGTCTCAGAGATTCAGTGTCCAACATACAGTTATATTAAAGAAGATAAACAGTTGAGAGGAATAAATATTTGAGAGGGTAATGTTTGTGATTCAATTTTTTTTTAAAACCAGAAAGATCTTAATTTAGTCTCTTTTTGTTCACCTCCATCATTAAGACTATATTAGTATATAGAGCAATAAACTGATTTTAGTTAAAGTAGTGATGTGATATTATTCCTGGTTATAGTGCTTTAGGTACGATGCTACTTGAAGTGTGATGCATGGGTCCTGAACACAGGGTAAGATAATTCTTTTGCTTGAAGAAGTTTGTGATCAAAAGGCAGAGGTAGATGATGATTTAGAGGATACAGGTTCTGTTAATAGGAAACTAATACGATTGTGATGGATGCTTGTTTCACTAGGCACAAAAAGATCTAATATAATTATTAATAAATGATCTATAATTTGTAAGAAATTCCTTGTTTCCCTTTTCGCTTTTTTTGGATAGCAGTATTTAGAAATAACCCTTTCTGAGACAATTCTTAAGATAGTAGCAAACTGCTCTAATACATCTATAATGTTTTTCATCTACCCACTTTATGTAACACTTTTCTTTTTTATAATCCTGTCATCTTATATCAGTGATTTAATTCATGAAGGTACCTCATTAAGTTTGTCTCAGTGCTGGGAATTTTTCTTAATGCAACAGCATAATTTAGTATAAAATCAGCAGTCTCAAACAGAAGCCAGAGGAAGAGCATATTTGTATCAAATTTGTACTGAGTTGGGGTGCAAGGTAGTTTAAAACTACATGGGGATGAATTCAGATCATTTGTCTTGTAATTCTAAAGACCTGAGTGGCCTTGTGTCCTCTTCTGGGAGTTGGAGGTCAGGGGAGTGATCGGGAGGAGGTGGATCAAGGAGCACAGAAGAGAAAGAGTGTTGGGATATTCAGTACAAAATGAGCAGAAATGTATTTTGACATTTTAACAGGAAATTCTGATCTCAAAGCTGGTTTAGAAATATTACCTGATCTCAAGTGTTGGAGCTGTCATGCATGTAAGTTGATAAATCATTTGACCTTGGGAGGCAGGTCCTTATGTAGATTAAATGATTCTCCCTTCCGTGCTTCATCTCACTCGCAGAGCTTGCATCTCCATATGGCTTTGCTATTCCTCTTGGAAGGAGTTCTTCAGGTTGAGAAAATTCACCCAGTACTTTTACATCAGTGCTGGCAAATGCAGGTGCACAGCAGCTGAACAAAATAGAGCATATGACTGTGATTTGTGAGAACATGAATCACTGACAGCATTGCACACACACCTCAAATGAAAGCCTTCATATACTATTGTGGTACCAAGGAAATGTAAATTCTTATATATATTTTTTGAAATTCATTGCTCTCTGGAGTTCACCAGGTGTATTGGCTTTCTGTGGACAGGTTTTGGTTGGTGGGGGCTACAGGGGGCACCCCCATGTCTGACAGAGCCAGTTTTCAGATGGCTCCAAAATGGATCCACCTCTGGCCAAAGCTGAGCCCAGCAGTGATGCTGTGGTGCCTCTGTGATAACATATTTAAGAAAAGGTAAAAAACAGTGCATTGGAGCAATGAGAGAGGAGTGAGAATATCTCAGAAAAACAACTCTGCAGACACCAAGGTTGGTGAAAAAGAGTGGGAAGGAGGTGCTGCCAGTGTTGGAGTAGAGATTCCCCTGTAGCCCATGGAGAAGACCGTGGTGACACAGGTTGTTCCTCTGCAGCCCACGGAGGACCATGGTGGAGCACGCAGCCGGTGGATGTGCCCTTAAGGAAGCTGCAGCCTGTGGAGAGCCCACACCACAGCAGCCTTCTGGCAGGAGCTGTGGCCCATGATGAGGAGCCCGTGCAGGAGCAGGTTTTCTGACAGGAACTGTGGCCTGTGGGGGACCTATGCTGGAGCAGTCTTTTCCTGAAGGACTGCACCCCGTTGAGAGTGCCTACAGTGGAGCAGTTCTAGAAGAACTGCAACCCATGGAAGGATCCATGTTGGAGCAGATCGTGAAGGACTCTATCCCATGGTGGGACCCCACGCTGGATTAGAGCAACAGTGTGAGGAGGGAGGAGCAGCAGAGACAAGTTGTTACGGACTGACCACAATCCCCACTCCCCGTTTAGATCTCCAAAGCATAGAAGTAACTGAAGAGGCAGCAGTGAAAGGCTGTCCTCATATCTGGAAAGCTTCCATAACGCAAACTGCTCTGAGTCTTTCAGTTTTGGTGCTTCCACAGTTTGTGAATTTGTGGCAGATCAGTGGGCCTGTCAGTATATCTGTAACAGCCAGCTGTGCCAAGGCTTCTCCCGTTGGAGACTGCATCCTAGGGAAAGCATTTTAAAATGCTTCTTCCAGAGCTTGTGTTCTGGAACGCTCAGGGTCTGCGAGTCGTGGCTCTGAAGCAAGATGTACCATGTTTACTTCTGTATTAGAATGTCGGTCTTCCAGATTCTTGCCTATATAGGTACCATTTAGACTGCTGAGGAAAACTAATGCTGTTGGCAGACCAGCTGTGCTCTGCTTATGAGATTTCATTTTGTAAATATATCCTTAGGGCAGTGTTTTATTTATCTTTTGAAAAAAATTATGAAACATTTGGGTGTGACCCAATAATAAAACAAGCCCAATATCCTGTAAGTATGTGTGCAGGTATGTGTATATAGGTGTATTTGTAGATACATTTCTCACAGCCTTGACCTCTTCTGTGTCATTTTCATGGTTATGATTACAGCTGTATTTGGACTCTTCCCCTGTGCCTGTTTAGAGGATTTAAACTATATAACTTCTGGAAATCAGTGAATAAAATTAAATCGGGATTTTTTGCTTTTTGTTTTCAATAAAATATTTGTGTTTAAAGTGTGGGACTTGTTTTTAGAACAGTAACAGGGACTTTGGGAAGTCTTTCACAGAGCAAGAAGACAACATGTGGCTTGTCTCTGTGTCTCAGTAAACCCTGCAGTGCACAGTTTTTGCTATTTTGGCATTATGATTTCTTTTTTTAACTGAAGGTCCTGTGAGTCACCTGTTCTTTTAAAATGATAGTACTATCACATAGTTCAATCTGCTAGAATAGAACATGCCTAATTCATATTACAGTTACAGCAATAACATTATCTTGGCTATTTAAGGTGCATTGAAGTGTCTTCTCTGGCATCTGACCTCCACATTCATTTTATCTTAGGTGAGACCAATGGCATTGCAAAATTTTCAGGAGAAAATCGTATGTGTAATACTGGTATTAAGTTGTCAGTTATGAAGAGGTGTCTGGTTTAAAGAAAAATTATTATTCAATGTATTTTAAAGTATGCTCATGGAAGTGTATTTGTCACTGCTTTATATTTATGGGGGGAAAATCTTGAACAAAATTTTCTTAGAATGCTAATATAAGCATAATTTAGTCCATAAGTAAAATGCCTTTAGAAGTGCAAGAGAAATAGAGAACTGGGAAATCCAGGTAGTCGTGTTTGCCTGGAGGCATTTTCTGAGAACAGTAGTGAGTCAGAATGCAAATAGTCCTGGCTTTGCTGATTTCTGTGGTTGCTGCTGATTACTGTAAAATTGATTCAGGAGCGTTGCAGCATCTCTGCATATGTTTAAGCCTAATCTCCATGGTGTCACAGTCATTTTTCCTCTCTGTGGTTACTGTACTAAGAAAAAACTCTCATAACCTTTATCTTAGCATTTTTTTCTTATCAAGGAGCAAAGAAGGACACTATTCAGTAACTTCCCAGTCTTGATCTTGAGTATAGTAGCACAAATTTTCTTGGAGGGGTTATTTCAGGACTTTAATGATAGTCAGATAATGTTTTATTGCATTTGGATCTAGGCTATGGCAAGGATAGCTTGTTTTGAAAGCATGAACAATTATTCTGTTATTTTTAGTTAAGAGTATTTTAGGGGCATATGTTATTTAATGAAATTTCAAGTTTTACTTTTTTATCTCTTTTTTTTTATCCATCCTGAGAATGAATTTGAGCTTTAATTCCACTAAGTGTACAGTTTCACGGCTTGACATTGATTTCTTGAATTTTTTGTCATGTAGAATCCTACTGTATGGACTGCATGTTATGAAAAGTATGCTGTACTCATGTAAAACTGCAAAGAAGTAAGGCAATGCAGGGCCTCACAAGGGTTTTCTCTAAACAAAAAAGATATTAACTAACTAACACTTATGTACACAAGGTTTACATTCAGCTATTTCAGTTGGCAAAGTTAACTGGACTGTTCTTGAAAATAGAGAAGGACTGTCATTTCCTCACAGAAGCACTTGTAAAACAAGTGAGAAATCCCTTTGCAGGGGAAAGTAACATGCAGGATGTGACTCCAGAACTGAATATTTATTATTATACAAGAAATATATCTAAGAAATCAGTGTTTGGAAAGGCTTATTAGTAAGAAATAATGTGTTGAAAACATCAGGGGTTATAGAGGACACCTGCTGCAGAAATAAGAGCCTAAGTTAGGGCTGCCAGTGAAAACTGAAACTTGCAAAACTTCAAAACAGCAGTAGAAAGTCACTTCTTTAAATACAAAGCAGGAAATAAGAAAATAATTGAAGCTGTTACATATTGATGATGGGACAGAAAACCAGGAAAATCTGGTTAGAGACATAAAATTAATAGATACTTCACACTGATTTTCACTCAAGGAGGACACTGGCCTTAAAAGAGATGTGATGGCTAATGGGAATAGGGAAATCAGCTCCTTCCATTGTTCTTAAGGAATTGTTTTACCGAAGGGCAGATGCAATTACAAGTGCTTCTTAGTAGAGCTTTTAAATGAGTTGTGATACGTATGGTCAGTGAATAGGAAATATAGTACCTGTTTTTAAAGGGAGACATGGAATCTGGCATCCATGGACCTAGCAGTTTAACATCAATAGACTGTAAACTTACAGAACAGATTTTAATGGAAAGAAAGCTTTATAACATGGCTATAGACAGAAAACGGCATAAAATGCAACCAGAAGTTATTAAGGTAGTATGTATGGGATTAATCCATATCTTCCAGTTGCTGAGTGAATTAAGTACAATAGACATGCTCCTAAGAGAAGTGATTTATGAAAATAGAGACAAACAGGAGAGTTAAAAGGGAGACATGAAACTAAGAGGAAGATGGCAATGAATTCTGTTAGAAGATACCAGGCTGGAGAAGCATAGCTACAGGAGGAAGATACTAAAAAACTGATTTTACAGTAAACACAGAGATAGTCAGAGTACCCTGTTGGAATTTGCTGGTGCGGCAGACACAGGCATTGCTAGAAGTTCAGAGTAAGCTGAGAATGTAACTGCAGAAGTAAATGATTTTGAAGAGTACAGCGATAACTGTGACATAATGGAAAATTAATAATAGTGACTAATTGAAATATTATGCTGTAAGTAGAAACTCATCATTTGGAAATGGCCCAGAAGGAAGAAGGAGCAGAATTTTGATCCCAAGATGATTGTCAGCCATGACTGAGGTGGAGATTTAGGAAAACACAATGTGATCTTACGATATGTCAGCAAAAGTATCTTAAAGTAGAGATGGGGAAGTAGTGTAAAAAGAAGCAGAAAGCCTTCAGCTGAAATTCTAATGTGGTTGTTATCTGTGTTCAAGAAAGATAAGATGAAACTGGGAAAGTACAGAACACTATTTAGGATGATTAGTGGAATGTCAGGCCAGTCATTTGATGGGTCTAGGAGAATGTATGTTGTGTGGTCCAGCAAAGAAAACACTAAGAGTGTTTTTAAGAGCTGTGTATCAACATATTGAAGGGGATCTTAGAGGAAGGAAGAAATATTTTTAAAAAGCTTTATATTTATATATAATCTGGCTATGAAAATCCTTAAGTTGGGGGCTGTAACAGTATGACAGCACATAAAATCACAGAACTGCCCTCAAGCCACTTGCTCCAGTTCTGGCATCAGAACTAGATAAATCACCCAAGTCTAGGGAAAAAAATGCACAGTTTGTAATTTTTTTTTTTTGCTTTTTATGCCATAAATGTAATATGAAATAATTAAAGCTGAACTGATTTGAATCAGCCCATTTGCTAAGTGCGTACACTGTACCCTGACTGTGCTGCTCTCACAGGAAAACTGTGACCTCCAGGCTGGGAGGGAGGAGGCCATCGTGTAGTTAGAAGGGTGTGTGTCCTGGGTTTGAGTGAGTGGCAGGGTTTTGGTAGTGGGGAAGGGGGATGCAGTGGTGGCCCTCTTTGAGAAGCTTCTCGAAGCTCCCCCGGCTCCAAGTCAGACCCACCTTTGCACCAAGGCCAGGCCAGTTAGCTACATCTCTGCAGTATCGTATTTAAACAGGGGAACCTGGGAGGAGGAGTTGGAATTGTGAGAAGTAATTTCAAGGAGAATATCTGTGCAAACACAGAGGTCAGTGGAAGAAAGGAGGAAAAGAGGGGGAGTTACACCAGAACAGAGATGCCCCTGTATCCCGTGGTGAGACAGCAGGGCTGTCCCCCCCTGCCACCCACCCATGGGGGTCACTGGTGGAGCAGATGCCCACCTGCAGCCTGTGGAGAACCCTTCACCGGGGCAGGTGACTGTGCCTGAAGGAGGCCAGGAGTCTGTGAGGAGAAGTCGTCCCCACTATTGTAGTTCAGCTCTGTGAAGACTGCAGCATGCAGGGGTGGCCAACGCCAGAGCAGCATGGGAAACACTGCAGCCCTTGGGAGGGACTCATGTTGGAGAAAGTTCATGGAGAACTGTCTCCTGTAAGAGGGGAATGACCCTAGAGCAGGGGAAGAATGCCAGAAGTCCCCCCTGTCCCCGAGGTGGAAGAAGCAGCAGGACTGACTGCATCCCCCATTCCCTGCCCCCTGCACCGCTGTGAGAAAGGAGGTAGAGATATTGGGAGCTAAACTTTTTTCTTCCTCTAATGACTCTGTCTTTTGCCCATGACCATAGTGGATGGATCACCCCTCTCTTTCTTTATCTCAGTTCCCAAGTCCTTCCCTTTACTTTCTCCTTCCCAGTGCTGGGGGGGGGGAGGGCAGAATGAGTGGCTGTGTGGTGCTCAGTTTCCCTCTGAGCTCAGACTACAGCAATGTGACTTAGGTTTTCCCATGTTTAGGCTACATGGAAAAAGGGGTTGTGAGAAGGGAGGGTCTGGAACAGGAGAGCATAGAAAATAAATACTTAGGAGAAAATGGATACGATGATCCCCTAACTGACTGTTCCTTTCTCTGTTTTCTGTGATTCTGGGATCAGTAACACTAATAATGAACACACAGTTACTCCTAAATTGTTTAGTACTTTAAAAAAAGGGAGATGTTTTTCACTGCTCCTTTTATAAGTTGCTAGAAAGGCAGTATTTTCTCAAGAAAATATCCTTATGCCTGCTTTTATGTACATAGATCAGTAAAGCCCTTATCCAGTCTGCTGATATCAATAAAAGTCTTTCTCTGTGTCTTAAATGAGTCCAAAAGCAGATAAAAACTCAGAATATATATTCAGGTAATTTATTTTCTGGTTTTGAGGTTAACACAGAGTAGAAAGAAAAGGTTTGGGGCAAAAGTCTGGTCACACTGACTAACTAAATTTTTCTTCAACAGCTCTCTTAAGGAGATTATTCAAGAAGTAGGTTTTTATTCGATGTCTGTAGTAGAGTTTTAATGTAGCATAAGGGCTCCCTGCTTAAAAGGGAGTGAAGGTTCTACATTGTTACAATTCAAGATGTCCAAATTTCACTTAGGAGGTCAGTAACATTTTTGTGCTAATTTTCACATTTTAAAATGTGAATTCTTTCCTGTTTAAGGTAATTGAAATGATCAATGCCTGATAGTATGCAGAACTATGGTTAAAACAGCATATGTTGCCTTTTTACTGGTGTGCAAAAATCCATGTGGTTTATTTTAGATTTTATCTTAGAATAAAAACACTATAGACAATGTAATGTTCTATGAATAAAATCCAAAAGTCACATACTGTTATTTAGCTATGTATTGGTTTCCAGAATGAAACACATGTGAAAACTGAAGCTAACAATACAGGCAAAAATTAAAATCTTCAAATTAAAAATTTGGGAATGTTGTAATGTGTAAGTACATGTTTATAGATTTTTGTCACTAGCTGAACTCTTGGTTTTTTTCTTTCAGTTTGCTCCCAGTATTCTAGAGGAGTTTTTGCCATTTTTGGACTATATGATAAGAGATCAGTACATACCTTGACCTCATTCTGCAGCGCCTTGCACATCTCGCTCATCACGCCGAGTTTCCCCACGGAGGGTGAGAGTCAGTTTGTGCTGCAGCTGCGGCCATCTCTGCGGGGAGCCCTCCTGAGCTTGCTGGATCATTATGAATGGAACCGCTTTGTCTTCCTGTATGACACAGATCGAGGTGAGTTGTGACCCGGCTTGATCTTTTTAGTTCAAATTACTTTTGCAAGAATTGTGCATTTTTATATCTTATTGAGAGGCTGGGGAGTCAAATTTTAAAGGGCATTTGAGGTGAAATACCTCCGTCTGAGTAGCTGTGTGGCTGAAGGAAGAATTCCTTCATCTGCAAAAATTGGATATTTGATGCACATAGTATATAATCGACCAGCTGAAGCCTGTGCTTTAAGTCTAGAATACTAAAACATTTTAACTAATGTTAGTGAAACAAAGACACAGTTCAATAAGCAGAATTTTACAGCTCTGTTCATTCACTCTTCAACTCACTTCCTAAGTGACAGCAGTACAAAGAAGTAGAGAGAACCAGCCACTTCTGTGCACTTGCACTTGGTGTAAGCTGAGGTGTGAGTGAGCCCCTTGGGGCTCCATGCTTTGGAAGGTCAAGGCAGAGAGAGGCTCACTCGGTGTGAGGCCCTCAGGCTGCAACAGAGAAGTGGAGGTAAGAGGCAGGACCTGCCAGGTGAGAGGTATCCATGGGGCAGCAGGGGGAGGGCGTGCTGCAGTAGCCCATCTCCTGCTCCTTTCATCTGGAATTACCTCTGTGATGGACTACCCTTTTATAAAATATATAGCGTGTTACACAAAAGGCTACACTCTATCCACATTATCCATTCCACATCCCAGAGCATCTCAGAACCTTTTAGGTGGTAAAAAACTCAAGTGCATCACTGCACCTCACCCCTCAGTGTTGAATTGAGAAGTAAAATCTCCTGTTCTCCATGTCATGTGTTCATGCTGCTGGCAAAGCCCTTTGCCTTTGTGGAATAGGATTGAGCCAACATGGCTGAGCTGCTGTGAAAGAGGCAAGATTTTTATGCGGATGGCTTGCTTTCAGGGGGGAAGTGAGCAGCATAGCTGTAGTCAAATAATTATTTTACTACAGCTGTTTCAGTATAGCTCCCCATGTGGACAGTCTATTCTGGAATTAAGGTGGCTTTATTCCAGTATAATTACTCTGCAGTAGAAATAGGGTATTATACTAACCTAACTAAATCTGTTTAATTATTTTATTATGTCTATAGAAGTCAGTTTTCTCATACATACAAGCACTAAATTTCAGTGAATATTTAGCTTGATATGCTGCCTAATATGAGAATTTAAATCAAAAAGAGTAATGGAACAAAAGAAAGATTTACTATTGTTTCATAATTGCTTGTTTGTTTGGTTTTTTTTTTTAAATAAAGGTTTTTTTAATGTTATCTGGACCTACAAAGTTCTGGGAAGGATTATAGAAAATATTAGGTAACTGGATAGAGAAAAAAAAAAGCACACTTAAAAGTATTCTTACTCAAGACATAGTTGTGGGTAACAAGAAAACAAGTGTGTAATTACAGATGTGATCCTACAAGTTCAACAAATTGTTAAGAGAAGTGCATAACTTACAGTCACCTTTCTCATCTAAATTCACACATTTAATTAGATTGAGACATCATTTTTAAGCATGCAATATCACACTAAGTGATACAGTTTCAGAACATCTATAGTAGTGTGGTTAACAAACAGTTCTTACAGCACTGAACTCTGCAACTCTGAACTCATCGGTGTGTCTTTTGCCAGCTTGGATTTCGGGGGTGCTGCATTGGGTAGTGTCTCAAATTCTGAATAGGTCTTGTCACTCACTTTAATGCAGGAGAAAGTAAGATTCAATGTACCTTTAGGTATTAAGATTACTGTAAAGATGCATCATTGCTGAATAATTTTCACTAACATTACACAACAGAAATTTTTAATGTGGACCTGAAATATGATTTTAAAAAGTATCATCTCTTACTATAGTGTAACTGGAAAAAGAAAAAGAAATAATTCATGTTGAGTCATAAGGTCTCTGCAAGTGAGGCCAGAACTTAACCTTGTCCAGATTTTTGCCAAAGATCTTTCCTTTACATGCAGATGTTTCCCTGTCTCTCAGAGCAGCCCCATCCAACCAAACTGAAGGAAGGGGAATGGAGTTGGCCTTTGGGTTTTGATACTGGGTCTGTGAGTTGATCTTTGCAGCTTAACTGGGAAGCTATACATAAGCTCTTAGGAGGGAAGGTAAGCAATAAGCATAAATCCCAGCCAGACCCAGTAGCTGTTAGTGAAGACGGCAGCATTTAGCAGCTATCAGTATTGTAAAAGTCAGAAGTCCTTGGCAGAAGGCGGTATGACAGAATAAACTTTGGCAAACCTTCAGCAGCAGTGGCGACATGCTGTGGTGGGAAAATGCACATTGTTTTCAGACCTGCTTTCCTGGCCTTTCCATCCTGCTTGCTTCTTGGTTCTGTTGCATGAAGCTCGGTTGCTACTCTCTTTTATGGGGTGAACAATTAAATCCTATTATTAAGGTAGGTTTCTCTGCTGTATCACTCCATTCAACTCTGACAGCCACTCAGCTCCCTGCAGAACCCCAGTCTCTTTGCTATTGGGAGCATCAATGTTAACATTTCGCTTCAGGTCAGAAATGCACTTTTGTCACATTTCTCCAAGTCATTCCCACGTACCACACTTGAGTTTACACCATGGAGTAGTCTTGGAGCTTACAAACAATGAAGAAGTGGTGGCTTCGGCTGTTACATTAAATCTCCCTTTCTGATGTTCTGCCAAATTCACAGCCTGGAAAATCACTGTCCTGTGACAGGATGAAGATACTAGAAAGAATGGCAAAGGTACAAAATGAACTGGATCTAGGAGGGGACATTACAGGAAAGGAGAACAGGTTTTGCAAAAGGTGTCACACCTAAGAGAAATACAAAGGAAAGTTCAGCTCATTATTTAACAGGGAAAGTAAGCAAGTAAAAAGTGTCACAGAAGGCTAAAGCCTCAAGGGTCCTTCTGTTTCAATACATTCTTCTTTCTCTTACTCTGCTTCCATAAAAAGGTTTAATTATGACCCAGTGCTTAATACAATTAATATTAACAGCAAAGTGCCAGGAACACAGACAGGACAGGGAAAACGCAGACTGAAGAATGCTTAACCAGGTTACGTGAAACACAGTGGGAAAGGCTGAAATGCAAAGATATCCAGAGGAAATGGAAATCCAGCAGGGCTGAAGTGCTCAGTTAATACTTAATGTCACCTCTAAAGGGACTTCAATGAAAGAATCAATGATTAGACCAGAAGAACATTTAGCTTATATATGTTGTTTTATTGTGATTGAGAGGTTTCTTTTAAAAAGAGGCATACAATCAAGTGGAGCTGTGCATCTGCAAATCCATTGGATTCTTGACCTAGTGCAGGTATGCATACAGTATGATTTTGCTAGTTGATGACAATATTTTCTAGCACCAGAAAGCAAAAGTTGGACCTGAAACCACAGAAGAAGGATGGAGAAGTTTGTGTGAGGTGTGAAGAGCTGTTTAAGAATAGAATCAGAATAATTTCAGTTGGAAAAGACCCTTAAAATCATCAAGTCCAACCATTAACAACACTGTGAAGTCCACCACTAAACTATGTCCCTAAGCGCCATGTCTACACATCTTTCAAATACCTCCAGAGATAGTGATTTGGCCACTTCCCTCCACAGCCTGTTCCAATGCTTGACAACCCTCCTGGTGAAGAAATTTCTCCTAATATCCAATATAAAATCGATAGTGCAACAACTGAGCATACAAGAGGTTGGTGTTAGTTTTCCACATTGTGTACATGTCACATGTCCCAGACTGGAAGCCCAGAGAATTGCAATGGTTCTGTGATCCCCTCGGGTTAAAGGTGAAAGGACACTGAACAACCGGTTAAAATGCTTTACTTGTGGTAGAGAACAATTTAAACTTGGAAAAGAATAATAAGCAATGTGGTCTCTTATAAATCTGTCAGAAAGAAAAAGGAAAGGAAAGAAAAAGAAAGGAGAGAAAGAGAGTCAAAGAAATCCAGATCACCATCCCTGGGTCCAGCGTTGTCTCAGGTC
The DNA here is from genome assembly GCF_965140245.1 of Athene noctua. Taxonomy (NCBI): domain Eukaryota; kingdom Metazoa; phylum Chordata; class Aves; order Strigiformes; family Strigidae; genus Athene; species Athene noctua. Next base: position 248,490,930 of record NC_134037.1, on the reverse strand, counting down.
CCGTAATCCTGGGTGGTGGGTGCACACACAACAAAGTTTCTGTTGCCCTTTTTAAGTTCATTTTATCAGCTGATTAGCATACTAGACGAGGAGGGGCAGGTATTCCACAAATTCATTCCCATGAGAGGCAAGGCAAAAGGTGGAGCATGGGTTCCAGTTGAGTTGGTGGTCGCTGCCCAGCTTTGGTTTTTCCTCTGTTCCCAGAAATCTTATCAGTCATCCCAGAAGTGATCACCTCTTATCAGTTCTTGTTACCACTTTAATGGTGAAGGAGCCATTAGTCATTAGCAAGTCATTAGGCAAGGCAAGCATGGTGTCTGGTTTGCACAGTAGAGTCACAAATGGCTACACGATGGAGCCACCGATAAACATTTAGTTTCACTTAGTCCAAGTCTCCCCCTTTGAAGCTTATCTAAGGAGTCTGATAATGCAAATGCAAGGGAGTGAGTGGTGCATCCTTCAATACACTCCTGCTTCCCTGGGTGACATTCCTTAGACTAATCCAAAGGCTACAGCTTGTCCTTGAGGTTTTCTGTGTCAGTGAATGTTTAAGGCATTTCTTCCTTCAGTTCCCTACAGTGCAGCCTTACGGAGAGCTGGAATGGCTGAAGTTGCTAGTAAAACTGCAGGGATTACCCAGAGCTAAGAGGTCCCAGGATGGTGAGTGGTAGAGGGGCTGCAGAACAGCATGGGATGCCAGGGAGGATGTCAGCCAGCAAGGTGGAAACTGCTTTCACAGAAGTTCAGCAGCCATTTGAATTCAAGCAGGTATCCCAGTAAGTTTTCAGTCCCTGACTGTGACTAAAGAGTGGTAGCAGGAGGGGTAGAGCTACCAGCTGGCCTAGCAGTTGGCTTACCAGAGGCAAGGATTGTAAAATAGTTACAGTTATCTTGAAATTAGGTATTGTGTGTGAGCCTGTTAATGTACCTTGATAATGCTTTTTTTTTACTTTGCTCCTTGTAATTACATATTGTTCATTAAGCCAACTCAGTCATGGTTGCAGGTGAGGAAAATCAACTTGCTGTGCACAAGGTAAATTTAATTTTCCCACATTTCTGGATAATGTTTTTATAGCAGCCCCTTTAGGTTGAAGACATTCTGTTTTATGACAATCTAAACTGGGCAGAAGGATTACAGAAATCCTGATGGCCTGTTGGAATTAATCCATACATAGATTAGCAATCTCCAAGTTTTTGTCTTTGAGGATTTGTGGAGGATAGCCAAGTCCCAGATTTCTGGAAAAGGCAAAGAAAGGTACGGGAAATTTATAGGTCTGCCTCTTATTTTGAGAGAGTTATGGAATTGGTTATTTACCATCAGTTTATCAGACTAAACTGATTCTCTCCTTTGGTAGAGTAGCTGGCCCAGCAGTAAGCAGTAGGTTTGGTGTAGCCATGATTAGTACCTCCAGTGATACTGCCTCATGCCTGACATTCTCCCAGAAAAAATTGAAAATAGATTCAATTATACCATGGCATCTTGAAAATTAGAAACCATAGCCCCCAAATTGTTGTTAATGACACATTTTAAAAGTAAGAGGAGAACTCAGATGAGGTTGAAGGCATTTGTCTTTCATCTGGTCTAGTGAATATCCAGTATGAATTTGCAGGATAGCACAGCGAACAGCTTTTGTGGGTACCCAGCCTGGCTGAGGTAAGAGTGACAAGACAGAGTTCAAAGTGATCTTGCTAAATAGAGGAATAAAAAAGGTGAAGTATGATAAAGGTGTTACAAAGGGTAAACTTAGTAGGAAAGAAACAAAGTACAGACGCAAAGTGCAGAGTAACTGGCTCAGCACTAGTATCATGGGGAATGTTTTGGGAGTTGTGGTGAGCTATAAGAATAGTGTAAGTCCAGAAAGCAATACTGTTTCCAATAAAGTAAATGTTGTTTTTAAATTTATGTAAAAGAATGTTGCATTTGAGAAGTGAAATCTGAATATTGCTCTCTCCCAGCTGGCTATGCTTCTGTATCACATCTTGGGATTTCCACTGCAACAGAAACTATCAAAAATTTCCAGTAAACTGAGGAAGTGGAATGGGATTGAGTGGATGAGGCACATAGAGGACGTGATGGCGGCAGCACTATGTTGCACACTTTTTCCTTGCCCTTTGAAAGCACTGGGCACTGTTCGCAGCTATATCAAGGGCCTTCAGTATGGGCATGGCACAAGGAATTTCCAATTTTTAATTTTAATTTTAAGTTCAAATTTACAATTTCCATCTGCTGCTGGAATGGCACTGTGGTCACTGACCACCTCGTATGGGTATCACATGTAGAAGTTTCAAGGGCCCAGAAGAGAGGGAGAATATTAACAAAAAAGAATAAATCATGACCTGTGAGAAAAAGCTTCAGGAATTGAGATCTTTTATTCTAGGTCTGTTAAGGAGCAAAGACCAATTCTTCTTCGTACCCTCTGAGATCAAGGCAAGAATTAGAATTATTTTGCAGAAAGACAGATTTAAGGTGTTACTAGGTAAAACTCTTCCATAAGATTAGAATAGTCTGAGGAGATTGTGGGGATTCTTAACACTAGAGTTTTTAAAGAAGAGGTTAGAAAATATCTGCAGTGATGATCTGCTTTGCTACATCCCACCTCAGATGATCTCTTATGTCCTTTCAGAATTTATATTTATGTAATTTTCATTATTTCTCTAGGAAATCGGGGATGGCTTCATCACAGTTCTTGAGACACTGAAAAGATAATTTTCTACAATGGAGCAACTTTCAATAATATATTATTGCTATTCAATTATATATATAGCCTTTGTAAAACATTTAGTATGTTCTATTATTCAAAAACCAGATCAAAAACATTCTAAGTGACTTAGATAAAAACACTGTAAAAACAGTTTGAAGGACTGTAATTATAATATGTTACTCAGTAAGTTAAGTTATTGTTAGCTGGGCATTTAGGAACTGCAAGAAATGGACCTGCATCAGACTTAACTCATTATTTTTACCACACTTCTGAAGAAATTTGTGAATGTCTTAATAATTAAAAGAGTAATAATAGCAAGTTGGAAAGTTATTTCAGTAGTTAGCTCAATTGAAAAAGCTAGCGGTACTAAAGACATACAATACATTCTAGTATTATAGAAATACAGCCTACCTGTTTATATGCATAGCAATACTGAGTCAAGGCTCTTATTTGTGAGTAAGTTAAAAAGATCAAGTTTTGCTAATAAGGAGCAAATTGAAGATGAACTTACAGTACTCAAAAAAAAAAAAAAAAGTTTTGGCACCAAGTGCTGTTTAACTGTTAATTATATATTTTGCATAACACTGTTAAGCCCAGACCTACATTGTTGTTATGCTGGAAGGCCACAGGGTATTTCAGGTAAGCCTGAGAAACAGCAGTTATGTGCTGGATTGTAGAGAAGATTATGCTGGGAATCTGACTTTGTTCTATTGCAGTGATCTGCTTGGTCTTGGGCCCTTTTTCAGTTATGATCACCAGGAGGAATTTGGAAGGATTCCCACAATAAACATTTTTCATCCTACTGACCTTTGGCAAAATGTCCAAGAACAGAAGAGAAACAGAAGTTTGTGACTACTACATGTTCTCTAAAAATGAAAGGTTCTTACCTGCATCATGCAGTTAGGTACCCAACTTCTGTGAAACAAGATCAGTGGTGTCATGGCATCATAGAAATACTGATATGATGTATTCCAGAAGACAGCATCCAATACCTGGTCTCGTAGTGTTTATTAGACTTCTCTAACATCTGGTTTGTAGGTTTGAACTTTTCTATGTTTTGTATCTTTGCAGTTATTGAGATCAAAATCATCAGTGTTTTTACCATGTCAGCTATTACCTATTTCAAAGTAGTTACATTAGGTCCAATGGTCAAACTGGTTTGGAGTTTTGGTATTCCAAGTACATCCCAGGAATAGGATGGCACCTATGCTGTAGGTGAACAGGAAGAAATCCTCACCGGATTTGATAAAAATCTGTTTCTCTTCAGCGAACACTCTATATGGGCAGTGAATCATGTCATACATATTGGGATCTTGACTACCACTGTGTTGTTTACTAAAGTTGTGTTGTAATTTTGTGCAGGCCAGTCTGAACTGATACACAAAACATAGCAAACAAAGTTGTTTCCTCAAAAATCAGTGAGTGTGGAAAACTGTAGTAAGTTTGTCAGCCTCCTTCATATGGTCTGCTGCTGTCTATACTCAGTAACAGTAAATTTCATGTCTTTAATGGAATAGACCAATGTACTTTATCCATTGATAATTGGTTTGCAGCAAAGTTTGTTTTGCCAGTGTTATCTCATTAGTAATTATACCAGCAACATGCCGGCTTCTTCTTATCTTCTCAGCAGGCAATAACAGCTTGAAAGTATAGGTAGTAAATGCACACTTGAAACTAAGATGCAGCTGGATCCTAACATCAGCATCAGTAATGATACTGTGACTTTCTGTCTTCCCCTTGTCTTAACACCAAAGAGAAGGAATAATGATAAACCAGTATATTTATTGTATAATGAGCTCAGAATTTACTACATATGAAAATCTTCCAAGAGCTCCTCTTGTTGATTGAAACTATTGAAATGAACAGAAAATACAGGTATAGAAATCAAAAGCTGATCATCAGCTGTACAGATGAGTCCCCTGACTCTGCTATTTCATGTAAGATGTGGGTCAAACTAAACTGCATCAGAACTTTTCTGGGTGTTTCAGTCATCTACTTAAACACTCAGAATATGCAGTGCAGCCTAATGTGCAAATACTATAGAAATGTATAAATCAGAAAATATTAAATAAACTGCTGCTCATTATATTCCTGATCTGAAGAATTTGCTTTCCTTTATTCTGGGTTAGTGGATGCCATGGAGAAGACAAGAGACTCGTTTCAAGTTGCCATGCCAGTGAATCATCTTTGCCCTTTTTAATAATTTGTTTGTGACAGTGTTGCAGAATCCTTAGAGCTAAGTTCTTTTCTCAGTAGCATTTATCTCAGGTTTGCACATGTGTAACTCAAGAGTATGCCCGAAGCTTCTGTATGCTTTTATATTCCAACATCCTAATGTAAATTACATTGCTACAGCCAGTGACTTGTTCTAATAATACCAGAGCAATTGCATTTACAGAACCTGGCACAATCGGTTAATTTGTTGTTACCTGCATATGTAACACATTCTTTCAAATGGAAACATGTCATTTTTAGCTGTTTGTTACACACATTCTGTACAATTTACTTGAGAGCAGGACAGCGCGGTCTGTAGTTCTGAATGTTTCCATTTCTTTAAGAGCTTTTCCACACAAGGAAGTTATACTGCAGTTAAGAAAGGAATTGACTTTATAGTAGAGCGTTTTTTCTGAGAAAAACCTCTTGTATTGGCATTTTTACTCAACCATCTTCATAGCAAAGTTATGTTCAGTTGCTCTTTGAGTTATGAGTGGCAACTCTGAGCACATTTCTGAGTATGTGCTGTACCTGAGTATTTGAGTACATATTGCTCTGAGCAGGAATTTTAGTCACTTGCCCCATACTGATAAGCCATAATAAAAGTTCTGCATACTGTATGTTAGGAACTGTATGCTGTAAAAATTTATTTTATGATTATTTGATCCCAAATAAGAGCAGATGATTTATATACATACTAATGGGACTTATATTAATCTTTTCCATGGACTAAATAAATTACGTCCAGAAAAAGAAAAGTTTTAAGCAGAAATTCGTGCTGCGGTTTGTTGATATATAGCTTTCATATTAATCTTTAAGATAGACTCTGCCCTTCCTTATGTATATCTATATCAGTGGTATCATGATTGACAAAACCTGCAAAAACCTGTCTTCAGTGAAGGGACTGTGGCAGCCTTACGTCAGCATAACCAAGAGCATCTTTTCTAAGTATTAGGCTGTCCTATGTTACCACAACACATTGGTCAGTAATAACACTGCAGACAGTTGATAGATACAACATCCAGCAGCGTGGACCTCCAAAGAAGGCCTTGAAAAGACTCAGACAAGGAAGCCAGCCACACATCCAAATGCTTATGCTTTAGAAATTTCTTTCAGTATGGACATCCGAGTCCTGCAGCTGCTGTACATAGCCTTTTATATGGCCACAGGTGTTGGCTTCAGTGCTGGAGCACGGAGTGGTAGCAAACAAAGGGGAGTATAGTCGATGCTGCCAGAGACCAGACATAGTGCCAATTTAATACTGAATCTAAAACAAATACTTGTGCCAATTTGTTTCTAAATGCATTTTTAGTTAGAAAAATTAGCTTGTCTCTTTTGAGAGCATTATCTATGTGTGGATGAATGTTCCAAGTTTTAATACAGTATAAAGCAGGCTTTTTAAAAATCAAAATAAATAAACAAAATATAGACTTACAAATATCAAAACCTACTATTCTATTGTTTATGCTCTTATTGTTTAAAAAAGAATCAAACTGTATTAGACTAATTTAATTCATGATCACTCCTTGGCATATTTTGTGAAACATTTATGCCTTCTATAGTACAAATTACTTCTCTGGAGCTGCAGCAGGAAGTAAAGGTAATTCAGCATTAGACTATGTTGAGAAGTAAATCTGTGTTTGTGCTTAAGGGCATTTCTGGAGTTACACATTCTTAATTCAGCTGATTGAACTGTCATTGTATCATCTATGCAATCTTTAATTTTAGGACTGCGTTTTCTGCTTCCATGAAGAATGCATATTCCAGTGTATTCAGATTTTCACTATTTTGAGATGCATTTTGCCTGTTTATTTTAGGCATTTCCCTCATTAATTACAGCTGACTCCTATTTGCATACATATTTCTACAAATAATTTGTCTTTGGTCGATTCCAAAAGGAGAGGTGGAAGTGTAGAGATCCTTTTAAAATGATTGACTACTTATCACAGTACTACAGATGCTATTTCTGCCTCTGTACAGGGAATTTCCTGCACTAGTGTTTACAGATAATAGCATTAACAGCTGCTTCTGTTACCAAAATTGCAGTGAATGTTTGAGGTATTTAGCATTTTGCAATTAGAAAGATACCAAAGGGTCTTTCAATCCTAAGGACTCAAAATCCCTCTTTTGTACTACTACCTTGGTGGGTTTTAATATTAATGCACACCTGGATGCTGCAGGAAGTTTTCCTGTGGGCAAGGGACATAGATTTTGTTCCAGTCTGACTTGGACTGCAAATGGCAAGCAGAACATTTAATCCAGTTTTGAAGATCTGGGCATAGTAAGTGATGAAAGTTTCACCCAAAAGAGGAGTCGTGAATGCAAAACTGTGGTTGCTGGTCTAGATCCCTGAAACAAATATGCATTTTATGTTAACCCATCACTTAGAAAAGAGAAAGACACTGTCCTGGGAGTAAGGACTTGTATCTTAGATCTTCCGTCTCCTAACAGAGAGCCCTGTCAGCACAGGACTGTTGTTATTCTGGGAGGTCCTGTATAGGCACTTCTATTTCATAAAAGCCATTGGAGCTAATTTTCCTCTGTAGAGAGTTCAGAGTAAGAAAACTACATAAGAAATGGCAAGTATAGGTACACATTACGAAAAATGGACAGTAGTAAACAAGTCTTGAACAAAGATAATAAGCAACATTTTTAAGTGAGCCATTGAGAGAAGTTCCTCATAACAGAAATGTGTGTTTGCAGATGCTTGTTATGAAGCAGTTGGATTTGTATGAATGGAGTGGAGAGGAGCCAGTTTACTTTGGTAGTAAACTTGGTAAAAGCAAGGCATTAAGATATCTCCATTCAAATATATCCATCCTGTGAAAAACAAAGTACTGTGTTTTATGCAATGGGATAAGGGTAGTTTCAGCTAGATTTAAATTATTCAAAATACTCTTAAGAAACTTTAACTATTGGTAGTGAAATAAGGCTGCTTTGCCAAACTTACACTGAAACACAGTTTACACTTAATAGTACAAAGCAGGTAATGAATCTGACCCTTAAATACAGGTGATTGTCCCAAGCAGAGACCTGTCAATTATTTTTGGATAGGAATCTCATTTTGTTTGTGTTGATGGTGTGGATGGCTTTTTATCATTTTGTATATGTGTATACATGCATGTGTGTATATATATGCCTAATAATAATTATATCTCCTAGTTTTGTGAGGGTGCAGAACAGTTGAAATCATTTAAATATCAAAAATCTTCTTGCCTTAGAAGTTGAGAACATACCACTGAAAAATCTTCTAGCAATAATTTTAATTTGTATTTTCATTCTCATTAAGCATTATTTTAAAACCAAACTTCTCCAATGTTCAGCTAGTATGTCTCAACATTTTCAATATTTTGTTTCAAAACTTTTCAAAACAGGACATTAATCTAAACTAGCCTTTTCCCATGAAAAGGATATTGATGTTTATTTTTCAAAGAAATAGAGTTTGGGAAAAAATTTCCCAGCTAATTCTATCAAATATCTGTTTTACTGAGAAAATAATATCTTTCCTCTGAAGTGTTTCTTTAAAAAAAAGTTTTAAAAGATCAGTACATCTCTGCATGTATCTTTGAAGTTGTGCCTTGTGCTAGATTGATTTCACATCCACTTTGTCCTTAAATAAGCAAAGGATTCTGCCGGTTATTTCCTAATACAACTACATGCACTTGGTCTTAAAGCAGAATGAAAATCCCTGTCCAGGTTCTATGAGAAGCCAGGGGTGATGTTCACAGTGTGCCCTTCTGCACAGGACTTGTATTATTCTGTGAAATGCCCCCAAAACAGCCCCACTTGATACACTCTTTTATTTTTAAAACTGTTATTTTCCCCTTGTGAGAAGAGGGACTTTCTTCTTTGCATCAAAATATTAAGTTACAGGTTCCTAATCCCATGTCTGCATTGTGGGCTGTGTATAGAACTACAGCAACTTCTCTTCAGAAACTTCTGATAAGGCCTCCCAAAACTTGGCTTACCTATTTTTTTTCTCACATTTCCACTGCTGCAGTGAGGTTTAATTATCTGCAACTGCATTATCTCATGAATCACCTCAGGATCTACTGCATTCCTGCTTTTACATATTTCCTCAGATTTGTTTGATTCAGCATTTCTTTTCCTCTTTGATCACTCAGCATTGGCTTTTTTTCTACACCTTCTATTCCTTTTTCCACATTTTCCTGTTCTACAGGAGATTCCAGTAGGCCTGATTCATTTTCAACCCTTACACATTATTTGAGAACTTTGGAGCATCCCATTGCCTTCTATTTTTATCTCTGCCATCCACAATTGTCACAGATAAAGGTTTTTAGCTTGAAAAAAATTCAGAAACATGTAAAATTACTCTGTATCCTTGGCTTCCATGGAGGAAAAGTGCAGTTTCATTTCTAGGATGAACAATTAATTATCAATATATTTTAATGCATCAACACTCCAGTTTGAATGAAAACTAAAGACATAAAAAAGAAAAAATCAATTTATTTTTATTCTAAATCAGTTCAGAAAGTGAAGGAAATCCTGTTTTGTTTTACTTACTTTTTTGCTGCTAAAAATGCGTATGGATTTCACGTACATGTATCACCAAACAGAAAAAGAGAGAGGTTCGCCAAGTGCATTATTTTTTATCCTCAAATGCACTTCCAGGCTACTAGACAAGAGTGATAATAGGAAATGCATAGAGGTGCAGTATTTTGTCTGCACCAAGAGCTGAATTCACAAGTAGCTGAAAGGCCAAATTACATAATTTCTCCTCCCGCAAGTCAGGCGTGTTGCGGTGGCCACCGCACAGCTGCTGGCCTGGGCAGCATCCAGGCAGACACAGTCACAATTGTCCCTTTTCATCTGGGTCATTCTGAATTCCCTCAACAGGAAATGGAACACAAGCAAAAAAGTTTTAAAAACATCCCAGACATGAATCAACAAAAGCCCCGAACATCTGCTCATCAAAGCTCATCAGAAAACAGTGTATTTTATTTACACTACTCTTCTGGATGTACTGAGAATGCCCAATGAGGTTAGAGATCACTGGAAAATATTGCTCCAATGAAGTATTCATTTCACTTTACAGATTGCTTGCCTAATCTACCTAAAATATGTGAAATACAATGTATCATAATCACAGTCTCTGCAATTTTGTTATTTATTTTAGCATAAAGTGATGTAATCTTATTAAATCCACAGTTGATATCAAATCCAAGATGGCTAAAAATAGGTACAATATTTTAATCAATATTTTTATTTCTTTTGAAGATAAAATAGTGCTAGCAAATGTGAAAACCAGGATAATAGAAACTGCAGTTAATATAAGTAGATTCAGCAGAGGAGTGAGGAACATTTTCATGTATAAGGAAATGTGGGCTCAGATCCGCAGATAGAGCAGCTCACCATAAGCTGCTGACTACATCCTGCATTGCCTGGGAATTGGACCACTGTGTTTAAGCATCTAACATTGTATAGTTTTTCTGATCCACCAGACAGATCCCATACTCTGTCCTCATTCAGGATTCATGAATCCACATGTCCTTGTGAAAAGTCTTATTACCAGGGCAGGTCTAATATCAGCTTTGTCCAGAGTAAGAGCTTAGATACTTACAGATACTTTTTAAAGTATTGGTTGATATTTTTTGTATTTTTTATTTATTGTTATTGTATTTATTAATTGGTTGATATTTTTGTAGAGCTTCATTCAAGCTATTACAGAGGGAAGTGCTTAGCTCAAAGGTGGGTACTGAGTTACCTGAGCTATTTTGGTTGTTTCAGGGAGAGGTTCACCTCAGCTACAGTGAGGAAACATTGGTTTACAGTGGCTGTGACCTTGTCGTTGCAGATGTCCTCACACTTATCTCTGCATATCAGAAGGGAGACAAAATCTTCTGCAGAACTAAAATTTGTTGGGGAGTGAAGGGAGTGTTTTAACTTTAGTTGCCTTTTTCAGACTTTTAAAACGGTGTCTTATCACCTTAGCATCAAAACACCACATAGAATTTCCTCAGAGACTTTTCTGTTTGTGTTCATAGGAAAGCATCTTCCTTAGAGATGAGTGCTTTTAAAGGAAGCCAGTGTAGCACCCTGGTCACTCTCTTAAAGAGTCAACTTGGAGGTTTTGCAGTTTTCTCAGTACATTCCAGAAGAAGCAACACTTTCATAGTGTTGGTTTGGAGAAAGAGGACAACAGCATTGATGAATGACTGGAACAGCTGTAAGTCACATAAGGAGTAATTATTTTTTGCAAGTGTAGAAAGGAATTTTAGTCTGCATGTCTGCTGTGTAGCTACAAAATATTGCTGTCAATGCCAAAAAGGATAAACACCTGCTAAAAGAACTGTAGAGAGGATTATCTCTCTTTCTTACACATATACTTATGAAATATGTACCACGCATTGGACCTTCTCCAGTTTTTTTCTCTTTCTCTCAGCATTTTTCTAGCCATTGAATCAATTGTTCACCCTCTCTGCCTGACCTGTGAAAAAGACATCTGCTATGTAGAGAGGCCAAATATCAACATATGACATGCTTCGGTTACCTTTTGCCAACTTGCCAGGACAGAATGCTTGTTTGTTTTTTAACGGATCTGCTTTTGAGTTCTGTTGCATGGTATCACCACTGGGATGTGGGGCTGGTACTCTCTCCTACTCCTTATCCCTCCTCACCAGGCTGGAAAGATCTACTTGCTAATTTCGCTCCACCTGTGCAGCTGTAGCAATACTCTGCCAGCAACGCTAATGCTCCCTTGCCAGTTTTTAAACATTCTGCCAAGTAGAGAGAATTAATAACAAGATCTGAATCATCTCTAAAGTAACCCCAATGCCCCTGTGTCCTATTCCTCCAGTATTATGTCATTTTTCAGCTCCTGTCCAGGATAATAAAAAGAATCTCTTATACCCCCACAGCTGAGAACTGTGTCAGGGCGGGCCGTGCCATTTATTCAGGCTACCCTTTTGCCTTTGTGGCTCTAAACATTTAAAAACCTTTAGGCCAGATTTTACAGTCCATGTCATGCTGCTCAGCTGGTGCAAAGTAGATGGAGTCCAGCCAAAGCTGGCAAGTGGCCACAGCCTTCCCCTCGTGCCCGTGAAGGCAGCTGGGAAAGGGCAGCACGATTCACATCTTTGTGGCCCCTCTTTGGTGCCATGTCCAAGGCAGCCTGGCCCTGGGCCCCCATCACCCTTGGAGGGGAGCCCGGGGCTGGGCTAAGACCTGTATCTCCATGTGCAGGGCAACGTGTGGGGACACAGCTCACATTGCCTCCTCTGAGGACGTCCACATTTAGAGTGGAGCTTTTGATTTTTAGACTGGAAAACAGAAGAGTTAAAATGGTTGAAGGGTTTGAGTGGAGGTTAAACCAACAGGGAGAAACTACTAAACCTAAGTCACAGCTGATAATGTCTGCAATATACATGCCTACTATAACTTCAGCAGCAGCTTCCCACTGTGATGTAGGCTTAACTTATTTGATTTTCTTTCTTTCATTTCATCCTTTTTGCTCCATTTGAAAGCAAAATCAAAGATCTTAGAGCATCAACATGAACTGTCAGAAGTCAATAGTGGAAGATGCTTTGGGATGGCCGTGCTCAGTTAGTACCCTACTTTCAAGAAGTGCTGACGAGCATTCCTTCTAGGATTAAAAAAAGAGTGTTTCACTTCTGTTTCAATAGGAGAACTTGGCCTTTAGTCTCCAGAGACCTATGCAAGCTGCATGATGGTGGGCAGAGCAGAGGCAAAGGAATGGATCTTGCTGCAGTCAGCTGTGGTGCCTGGTTCTGCTCCTAGCACCTTTCATTCCTGTTGCAGCTACTGGTGGCTCGCTTTGGCTGGGTCATGCTCTCCTTCCTCAGTGTTCTGGGGAATATCTGCACAGCCACAAGTATAACCTGATACACTCTAAGCTTCTCCCCTCTCTTCTCTCCTGTCTCTCGTCTACCACATATGTGAATTATAAACTTTACTTCATATTCAGATGGCATCCTTACTTATCTCCAGGTCTCTGCAGTGCATTTGGTTTTCCCGTGGGCATGAAGTCTTTGAGGCAGCAGTTCTGCAGCTCTTCGATTCTAATTCTGCAGCCTACCTGTCCTGTCTACCATTTGCAAAGGACAACACTTAACTGCCTGCAAGGGCATTCCTAAATACCAGTGTGGAGATTCTGAGACAGCTTGTCCTGTTAGTGTGGTAAAAGGCAAACCTCTTTATAGAAATGTAAACATGCTCTAATACTTTGCCATCCACCTGTCAGTGGCCATACATTGTCCTTGTCCTGCCCTGAACATATGACTTGCATATATAAACCACATCATGTTTCATTTTACCACATCATGTAGCCACTGCTTTTATTAATAAGGGGTTATTCCACAGCGGCTGTGATGATAACAGAGTGGTCGGTGGTAATGAACTGACCTCAAGTGCTGCTTAAAGCCCTGATGGGAGGTGTGAAAGAAGGCATCTTTTTAGATGAAGTACCACATGCTTTCTTTGTCCTGGCCAAAAAGGGTCACCTGATTTGATGCACCGGTTGAAATAATCTTTTTTTTTTCCAAGATTATCTTCCATCTTTTTCACTGTTAATACCTTAATATGACAAATTAATTTGTCTGAAAGAGCTACCTGGTAGAAGCCACTAAATTGCTTTTGGCTCTCTGATCTGTTTGTAGTAAAGAGGCGGTTAGTGAAGGCCTAAAAGTTATCTGGCTTGGAAAGAAGAATCCAATCTCTGTCAGAGACTGGAGTTATAAAATTTGACCTACTTAACAAAAAATCCTATTAGATGGATTTACACATGGCTCCCTGAGATCAGACTGTCCAATGTGAAGAACAGGACCTGAAGACTTCTAATGGGACCTGAAGCCTTAAAGCTGTTTAATGCTGTCAGGTATTTTTTCCAGGTTTCTTTTCCTTGCTTCTTTCAGATTCTGGTGCTAAAACCAATGCAAAGTATAGTCTGATCCATATAGAATTTACAGTCTGGAATATCATCATGCCCAACCACTAAATCTGTTACATCACAATATGATAAACAGCATTGCTGTAAACAAGAAAAAAAAACTTGAATTTTTTTTCAACACAACTAGTTACATAGCATGGCAAGATGAGCTTCCTCAGAGACTATTCTGAGCTCTGAAGTAGTCAGCTCTCCTTTTAGCTTGATGTAGTCAAAACCATTTTTTCTTGATTTCATACTGCTTCATGTCACCCCATGCTGCAAAGCCACATGATTTTCTTGCAAAGCTAACAGTACTGAGTGGGATTTTTCTTGAGTCTCTTGCTTGAAGAGTCAGATAGTTTTGTGAATCTCTCAGCACTTCTTTCTGTCCAGAAAGAAAATACAAAAAAGAAAATTTCTGACCCTCTTGGTTGTAGAAAAGAGTTTGTGACCCCAAACATTGCCATGGCTCAGAAACTAGGAGACAAAACAAAAATCCAAATGTATATTGTTAACTTTAAATCCTTTTTTTTATTTGTCTTTTTTTGTTTGTTTGTTTCAAGCAATGATTTTGGAAGTTTGTTTGCTTAGCCAAACTTTGGTTAACAAGGTCCTACCAAAAAAACCCCAACCAAACCAACCCCAAAAACCAAAACCCCGCAAAAGATCTTATGAAATTCACACTTGCTAATACTTTGACTCATTGGGATCATCCCCAGCTCCTTTGCTCTCTTTGACTTCTTATCTTTTAAATAATAATGTTCCTGTAAATGGCAGATATGTTTGCCAGAATGCTGTTACCTTCTTTGCATAACTGTCACAATATCCATCACCTGGTCAGAAAAAGCAAATGCCCATGCCAACCTGGCATAACTGTGAATTTGCTTGGTACATTCCCAGCAAGAGGTACTCAGAGAGTCACCCTTGGCAAAACTTGGAAGACGTTTCCTTGATAAAGTGTCAGGGGTGGTATTTCTGGGCCCTGAGCAAACATCTTTTTCTCCATCATCCAACAATCTGAGCACAAGGAGAGGACATTACTGTCTTGGGCATATTGAGCTCTTGCTGGTTATGAGCAGTATTGGTACAGTGTGTATTGCAAAGCAGAATAGCTTACTTTCTGGGTAATAAAGTAAGGATTTCAATTCAGCATTGTCATTTCATATGTTCTTTATATGAGAGCATATGGGGAGTCTTTGACAGAGAAGATATATAATTTTTTAAAATCTGTAGTAATAAATATGTACTGGCCATAGCAATAAACTTTCTCCATCCTTTAGCTTTTAAAAATGGTTTTGAATAACTCTGTAAGAGGACTAGATTCCCAGCTGTCATCAAAAGCAACAAAAGAGGCATTTATGCATTTATCCTCTGAAGGCTGGTTCCCAAGGCTCCCTTCTGACATGACTGCTGTGCCACGAGCTTGCAGATTTTGCTAACCTCAAGCTAGGGAATCCCCACTGAGGGAAGGCTAGTTTCACAGACGTAGGATACGGCCCAGGGACTCTTTCACTTATCTTTAAAAAGGTCTCTGTGCACATGTGTGTGCACATGTGTGTGCATACATGTGCATGCACAGGCATGCATGTACTTTAGACTTTATTTTGTCCTGTATCTGCAAACAGAAATACCCCTTAAAATTTCACCTCAGCTTAGTTTAATTTGGCTGACTCAAGATGAGAACATACCTCCTGATACTTCCTGTGTTTTTATCTCCATACACTTGAACAGTAATGATATCAATTAGAATGAGTGAAGGTAGAAGGTGAAATATTACTGGCCTGAATTGAAACATTTTATACCAGTTTTGCATTTAGTTGTCATAAATGATCATGAAAACACAAGGTCTCATATATTGATTCCTCATTCTTCAGTCCATTGAGGTTTACATTACATTTGACAAGTGGGTATTGACCTTCATATGGTGTTGAGTTGATGTTGTCTTTTAAAACACTAAAATCTTAGTGTTATCTAAACAGAAGTGATAATCTTCTTATTACCTCTCCTTTTTCCACATGGATTATTATATTATAAATGACAATATATTAATTTAGCTTGGCTTTACTTTGAATCATACATATACTTGAATTTTGAAGTAGGGTATTTGAAATGAAAATAATGTATTAAAGATCTCTGGTGAGACCTAATAGATTTATAAAAATAGAAAACTGCAAGTACAAACACATAAATATTTATGGTGAATTTTCTTATCCCTGTTTATATTATATGTAGCATAATTTTTCTGTCACTGGATTAAATTTGAACTGCCTCTGGTTTGTGTGACAAGAAGTTTAGAGAAGCTCATATCAATCAACATAAAGCACAATGCAATGAGTCAATATCAGCACTACAAACGTGGAAGTTTTTTAATGCATGACTGATGTAAGTGCATGTCCTGTCCTTCTGAATTAAAAAGACCATTTGGGACTGAAAATTAAATCCTAGCTGGATTGTTTTTCAATTAGTAAAATAAGGGGAACAAAGCTTTTAAAACACTTTGTGATTCATTGATACACTTCATAGAGCACACATGGCAGTGGCTGTTCCTTCAGCCTGATTCTGCTTTCACTGACAATGATGAAAATCAAGAGGATCTCCAGGAAAGTCAGTGGAGCTACCTGGGGTAAGATGAGAACAAAATGAGGAATTTATTGTCACAGCTGTGGAGCACATACATAGCAGTGATGGATTATTTCTTTATGGACTATGACACAGCTTGAATGAAGAAAAAATAGTAATGGCCTATAAGGAATTGATTTTTTTTTTTCCAGTGCTGAATGCAGGTAGAGCCATTGTTTGCCACTGCTCTTATGCAGAGAAAGAACTGGAAAAGTACAAAGAAATTGTACGGGATGTGAATATGTTTTACAAAGGTACTTTCCGTTTAATCATTGGAACACAGTAGTTTGCCTTTCTATAATGGAAAGTATATGTCTCTGAAACTGCTGACAAAGTCTGCCAGACAGAAAACAGATTGGAGAAATGTATGCCAGAGGCTTCCTGAAATATTCTTTATTTGCAGCTAGTAATCTTTGGGTAAATTCAGACTTGTTCAGATTATGATATTTTATTGTATGTCAACCTGAACTACTGCATCTTTCAATGACTAGTAACATATTTCATTTTTAGTTAATAAATGATGGATGGCTTTGGGTTAAACAAATCAATCTAGACTTTAATTTCTAATGTTTCTTTCAAACTGCTAATTCCCTTCAGCTTTACATTCATACAGGTTAGTACAATGGTTATAGTTGATTAATAGTGAACTTTGCAAGTTACTATCTGGTTCTAGTAACATTTAATAATCCATTTAATTTTTTTCCTTGCTGTTCCTTGTCCTCTGTAAATTATCTAACACTTGGTTTTGATTCTTAGCAAAAAAAAAATGCCACTATATTTCTCTTCTAAAGGATCAGATAATACAGAGTACAAACTGACACTTAATTTGAACTGCTTAAAATGCAGAAGGCAGAAGTTTCACTCAGGGATAGAATTTTAATAGCCAAGAGGACTTCAGTAAATCTAGTGGAAGGAAAGCAAAAGAAAGATGTCAAACTATTGTTTTTGTTTGGCAAGAAGATTAAAAAAAGAGCTACGAATAAGATGAGGAATTTAAGAATTAAAAACTCCTAAAGAGAATTACTTAGAACACTGTTTTAAAGCATCCAAAGAAAAATTTCAAGGAGCAGAGTCCTAGGCTCAGAAAATGCCTAGTGGGATGAATCCAGACATTGGCAAATGTAAAATGTTGTAACTATGTGACTATCAGGGTTTCACTAGAGGGAGAGGAAGCTACCAAGCAAATCCCCAGAGTGAGACAGCTTTAGATTTTATTCAATGCTTTTGAAATGATGCAGAGGACATACAGAAGCTATCTAAGAAAGAGAATAAAGCAAACTATTGTTACAAGAGGCCAGGTGTTCTCCACATGAGTGCATATGAACAAAGCTATAGTAGATCTATAGGTATTATAGATTGAAATTGCCATGGAAAGGTGGACATTTCAAAACTCATGAAGAATTTTGTATACAGTTTTGAAATTATACCATGAAAATGACACTTACAGGATACTGCTGAAGGCAAAAATACATCATGCTTCAATTATCAGCTAGAGATTGCTGTGAGTAACAATATCTTGAGTTATACTAGTAAAGCCAAAGAAGAAATAACACAAGGAAGATAACAACTCATGTCAGATTTTAAGCCAGTATCTGAACATTAGCGAGTATGATAAAACTGACAGGGACTGTAACACATAGTAAAAAGCTTTTTGGCCTTTTTGTGAAGCAGCTGGTGTTACATATGGTAAGAAGTAGGATCATGGAGGGACTGGACTTTGGTTTAGTGGCAAATATTATATGCTGTAAAGTAAAAATAATGGAAATGACTCTCAAATAAAATGATACAAAGGTGGTCTCTCAAAATTCTCTAACCAAAATTTCTCTTGGATAATTTGTCTGATTGTATTTAGTGTGGTAGGGCTGTGGTAATTTATCCCAGGTGACAGTAGGCCTTAGAGCTTTAAGATAAGCTATAAAAAAGAAGATATTTCAGCAAAACACTGAGAAGTAATCAGTCTATTAACTCCTGTATGAAAAACTACCATAAAGCTAATAAATTTGTTTTTAAATTAATGACAACATAAGTGAAGATCTAGTTTTTGAAGGGAAGTGACATTTTATTCTGATTCTCCAGTTGAATCACATAAAGTTTCCTTGCAGGGATCAGCTCCTGTGTTTCCTGCTGTTAGCTTGTGAAACTCACCTTCAGGTGATGCCATTGAGCTAGTACAGCTGGTTGTTTGTGTAGAAAATTGGAAAACTCAAAAAAGCTAAGTATTAAGCTACTTGTTGAACAGCTAAAATTAGTGGGTTTGGGAGCAATAAAATTATAAATATAGACGATGGAATGGTAGAGAGAAAGACGTGGGCATTTCTGTATCGTTTGTTATTATGTTGCCTAAGCAGTAACAGTGAAAGACAATTGTATATCAGGTGCTGTGACAGTCTGTAAGTTACTGCAAACTCTTTTACCATAGAGTGAAAAACATACTCAAATGTAAAGTAAAAAAAAAAAAAAAAAAATTAGTACCCATATAATAGAAAATATTTTGGGGATTTCTTTCATGGTCAGTCTTCAGATGTCCACCACCCATAATGAAATAGAATCTTATTAACTACAGGAATAAAAGTTCTGAGAATATTGTAGCAAATAGTTAAAGTGTCTAATGAAAAAAACCAAAACAGGTAGACAAATTCCTCTGCTTTCTGGTACCTAGAAAATGCTCTACTTGAAATGTCACAAGACATAGATATATATAAAGAGGGAAATGAGCCTAAAACTCTAAAATCACTTTTAGTGAAGTTTTCAAACAAGATTTTTCATAGATCTCTGTCTTATGTATCTGCATTGCTTACCAAAGAGTATCTGTGCTAGATTCTTAGCACTTATTTGTCATAAACTGGCAATTAGCTAATTAACAAACTGCTTTGAGACAGATTGTCTCATTTGGAAAAAACCTACTTAAAAGTTTTTTAATAAAAAAAAAAATAAGACTTCCAGAACTATTGCCACATGGTATATTTGCACAATGTAGACTGCACATTTTCTCATCTTCTACTAAGATGAGAAGTAAATAATTTGCAATTCAGAAGTGTTCCAAACATCTATTAACCCTTTATCTACTGTGTTCACACATATTCTCAGTTCATATCTGGTGGAATGTGAAGTTATCAGCCACAGTTTTGAAAATGTACTAGTGTTTCAGTATTCTTCTATTTCTAATGGAAATTTGACTACATATTTGTTACCTAGGGACCTTAATCTATATAGGGCTTAATGTAGTCTTTATGCAAAGAAAAATCCAGTCATGTGTTTCAGACTGGGCATTGAAAACTGTTCTCCTTTACAATGTTTAGATAATCTAAACATGTCCTGATATGGGTGGGGTTTTTTTTAATGAGAAGCTATAAAATAGTGTTTGAAGCATATTGATTGTTTATAAAAAATATTAGGGCAGTTGGGCAGATAAAAAGTAGTTCCCATGTTAAAAAATAATACTATTTTTCTGACTTGTCTATTGCCAGTAGGTTATTCACAATAGTAATAAGTTGCTGATGATAGTTTTAGGAATAGTGGTGTATACAATAAAGACATCATAGCAAGTGAACAAAAAATCTTTTCTATCAGAAAGAAATGACAACCTCAGGAAACAAAATGTTTCCTGCAGATGTGGTGAGAGAAGTAAATTGCTGCAGAATGAAGTAGTATGTGGATTTATAGCAAATTCATTATTCCACAGTAACTACCTGACTGTGAGGAAGGTTGTCTCAGCACTCTGACAGAGGCTGCAAGCTCAGAGCCTGCACTTCTTTGCATGGTGGTGACCCATTAATTTATTCACTTATTAAATATTTGTCAAAGTTTAGTATCATAGTACATCATCAACTAGCCAATTAAATTCAATAATATTGATTGGAAAAAACATTTAGGAGTCCAGACTCAAGTATAAGATTGGAAATATATTTTTTGGACTTCAGTGGAGGCCCTAGTAAACAGAAATTAATAAAGCAGGCAAAATCTGATCTACTGTAGGTGGGAGTGTTTAAACCTCAAAATCTTAGTGAATTTAACAAAGTTCAGTGGTTAACTTCTTGATTTCATTTAGTGTGACCAGCATGCAAAGCTTCCAAATTTGTCATGAGCACTGTTAACTTTACAGAGTGAAATTTCTGTGCAGAAGTTTTGGACTTATAATACTCTTGGTATATTCAAGCACAGATTTAATAAGAAAAGTTAAGGGGGTTTTTTCCTCCTTTTTATCTTGAGATACTGATTTGATTCATTCTGATATTTTAATACCATTTTTGTTAGGATTTCTTTATGGTATCGCTTTGTTCCACTTTCAGACTCCAGAAACATTTCTAATATGGCCTTCTCTAATAGAGGACAGGGAAGGCTCTACTGTAGATGTTGGACTTCAGGCTGTTTCACAGAGAGATCTAGGATTGCACCAGTGTGTGTCCAAGCCCCAGCCTGAGGTACCTGCATAACCAGTATGTGCAGAAATAGGAGTTTCCCATGAGCAGGAATCCTCAGACAGGAATCATCAAAGCCAGATGCTAGGAAATACAAACGGGAACAGTGTTTTGCCCTCCCTGAACTTCACATAATTAGATGTTATGGAGGCATCTGTTCAAAGTTCATAAATTTCCCTTTGGAATTAGTCATCGGAGTTTTTCCTTTTGACAGCCCTGCCAAGGCAGGTGTCTTTATTCCCTTAAAATACGTCTGGAAGAGATGGTGCCATCTTGGATTTTGATACATAATTTTCATTAAGTAGTTACTCTAAAAATCGTGTAAGGGCAAAAAGTGAACGTGGCTGATACATGAAGACAAGACTTTAATGTTAGTCTAATCAAAATACGAGTTATGATTAGTCTTATCACAGTCATACTAGACCTAGGACTTACAGTGCTAATCCTCCTTCTGCATAAAGTAGAGGCAAGGGGAGCTGGACCATCAGAGATGTGAAGGTTTTACTAGGATGAGTATCATGTTGGTGAGAGTTTCTTCCTCCATGATCCTCTTGAGAGCTTTTTTATGTTCTCTAATTTAGTCTTGTTATTTGGTCTTTCTTCATTGGTTCCCAATTCCACCTTATCTAGTTTTTCTGTTCTCTTTGTTATCCTTGAAAACCATTTCAGCTGACTGAGTGACCAGCCACTGACCACTGTGATTTGTGATTACAGTGTCAGGCCTCCGCTCTTCACCTCTGCCTGTGCTTCTCTACACTACACTTTAACACATGGACTGTTCTCCCTATGCAAAACTATCCTACCATTGTCTATTAAATATACATAGGTGCTGTACCATACAGCTGCACGCAGCTTAGCTGAAGCTACCATGTATTTAGGCAATAGTCAGCTGACTGCTAAATGTTTGCTAAAACAGGCTAAAATCAGCTCAAGCCAAGCCAAGTCCAGAGACCTAGACTGTTAGGTCAATAAAAAGCCTTTGGTCTTTTCTTAGCAATGGGAAGATCATGTTTATTATTGTCTAAATTGGATACACCAAGTTATCTACACCTACTTTTCAATATGGGTATTTGTTTCATGGCTCAGGTCATTGCCTGCTGAAAAACGTGTTGAGACATTCTCAGTAGAAGGACACTTCTGCTGGATTGCTTTCTGAGTTTGTCCCTGTTTTGTTGAGAGCAGGTGGGCTGGCTTGCACAGAGCAGGAGACTGTGGGAACATTGAGTCCAACTGTTAACTTAAAAATGCAAAGTCAAGGACTAAACCACGTCCCTAAGCACCACATCTACACTTCTTTCACACACCTCCAGGGATGGTGACTCAACCACTTCCCTGGGTATCCCCTGTTCCAATGCTTGACAACCCCTTTAGTGGAGACTTTTTTCCCAGTATCCAATCTAAACCTCCCCTGGCACAACTTGAGGCCATTTCCTCTCATCTTATCACTTGCTGCTTGAGAAAAGAGAGAGACACCCACCTTGCTACAACCTCCTTTTAGGTAGCTGTAGAGAGTGATAAGATCTCCCCTGAACCTCTTTTTCTCAAGGTTAACAACCCCAGCTCCCTCAGTCACTCCTCATAAGACTTGTGCTCTAGACCCTTCACCAGCTTCGCTGCCCGTCTCTGGACACGCTCCAGCCCATCAGTGTCTTTCTTGTAGTGAGGGTGCCAAGTACAGAGGGACAATCACTTCACTAGTCCTGCTGGCCACACTATTTCTGACACAAGTCAGGATGCTGTTGGCCTTTGTGGCCACCTGGGCACACTGCTGGCTCATATTCAGACAGCTGCTGACCAACACCCCCAGGTCCTTTTTCACCAGGCAGCTCTCCACCCACTCTTCCCCAAGCCTGTAGAGTTGTGTTGGGTTGTTGTGACCCAGGTGCAGGACCCGGCACTGAGCCTTGTTGAAACTCGTATAGTTGGCCTTGACCCTGTCCAGATCTGTCTGGAGAACCTCTCTACCCTCGAGCAGATCAACACTCCCACCCAACTCAGTGTCATCTGCAAACTTACTGAGGGTGCACTTGATCCCCTTGTCAAGATCACTGATAAAGATACTAAACAGAAGTGGCCCCAATACTGGGCCCCAGGGAACACCACTTGTGACCAGCTGCCAGCCGGATTTTGTTCCATTCACCACCACTCTTTGGGCTCAGCCATCCAGCCGGGTTCTTACGCAATGAAGAGGACACCCGTCCAAGCCATGAGCAGCCAGTTTCTCCAGGAGAATGTTGTGGGAAATGGTGTCAAAGGCTTTACTGAAGTTCAGGTAGACACCATCGACAGCCTTTCCCTCATCCACTAAGTGGGTTACCTTGTCATAGTAGATCAGGTTTGTCAAGCAGGACCTGCCTTTCATAAACCCATGCTGACTGGGCCTAGTCACTTAATTGTCCCGTACGTGCCATGTGTTGGCACTCATGACGATCTGCTCCATAACTTTCCTCGGTACCAAGGTCAGACTGACGGGTCTGTAGTTCTCCAGATCCTCCTTCCAGCCCTTCTTGAAGAATGTCCAGCCTTCCTTGACTGCTTTGCCCTTCAGGACTGCCTCCCAAGGGACTCTGTCAACCAGGCTCCTAAACAACCAAAGGCTGCCCTCCAAAATTTTATTTTTACATAATATATATGTATTTGCAGACTTCCAGTGTTGCAACAGAGTGCTTTGTAGCCACAGCCTAGTAATAAGTAATGCAATTATAAATAATCAGAACCACCAAAGCAGTAGTTCACATCAAGAAACTGCAAAAAATTGCTATTTATTGTGCGTAGGTGGAAGAATAGGAACTAGAAAGTTGATGCTAGGATATGTTCCTAGTCATTTTTAACCTCCTTGTTAGAAACACATTTGAGAACATGTTCATATACAAATTACATTGTGAGGGTTAATCAAAGAAGCTGTATCTAACTAAAAGGACATATAATTCTTGTTTTGACTGATTTGTAACTTGAGAGGAGTCTGCCCCAGTTGTAGTTTTGAAATGAGAAACTCGGATATCCCCTTTAAATCTGCTAAACTAAAAAAAGAATGAACAAAAAGCCCTGTTTAGTTGCTAATAGAGGTAAATTCCTTTTATGCCTTCAGTTAGCATACAGGAGAAACTTCTGTCTTCATTGAGAAAATACCATAGTTCCTGTAGTTTTGATCAACACCCCTGCTGAATCTTGGATTGTTTCTTCATCTTGGATCACATTTCCCTATTCTGTATTTATTTATAGAAATTTCTTTATTTTGTCAGACTTGATTTAGTTTTAAAATCAGGACCAAGATTAAAAGAGAGGGAGAGACTACTGTGTTGTTAGACTTGGACAGAATGTCTGACATGACACTCTCTCTCTACTTCCTTCTTCCCTTTTCTTTAAATTAGCATTGTAAAGCAGCATGTTTCTGACTGATTCCACATAAACACTGAGGTGCAGCACCTCCCACCATTCCTGTCAGTCTGACTCAGTATGAACTGAGGGGTTATAAGGCCAGATGGGTTGACTGTGTGCATCTACATGGGCATTCTGCCATACATGGGGCATAGATTTTCTAGTTTTTGCATGTAGCTGAGGGTACTTCTTGTTAAGCATCTCTTGTCAGTCACGCATAATGAACAAATGCATGGCTTACCAGGCAGAAAACACAAATTTATATCAAGGAAATAAGTGCAGAAGAAATTTTCTCGAACAATTTCTGTTTGATAGAAAACTTCTGTTAAAGCCAGGTTTTAGTCCACATATGGAGGATATCATCTCAACAAATAAGTAAAGGTCTGTCCATGCTTAGATGGCTTTTGTGAAGATAGCTTGCCAAAACCCCATAGGGAGGTTGTAGTATGGAGTCACAGAGGCTTAGCTAGCATGGTCTGAGGGGTAATGCTGGGGACTAGGTTTCAATCAAGGGCAGCACAAGGCTGAAACACACATCTGAGTCAGTAGCAACACTGACCAATACTTCTGCTAAAATCGTAGAATCACAGAAAAATTTGTGCTGGAAGGGACCTCTGGATGCGATCTGACCAAAGGCCACCCAAATATGTGGGCCAACTTAGAAAAGGTTGCTCAAACCCTTGTCTAATCAGATTTTTAGTAACTCTAGGGATGGGGATCCCAGATATGCTCTGGGAAATCTCTTCTTCTGACCACTTTCATTGTGAGAATTGGAAGTTCTGGGTTTGATACTTAACGTCTGTTGGGCCTCTCTTCCTTTTACTGTGTACCACCAGAAAAGGCTGGCTCCATCTCCTTTATTCTCACCCATTATGTAGTTGAAGAGAGCAGAAAGGTCTCCCTTAGCCTTCCCTTCTGTTGCTGCCTTCTGTCTTGTGTAAGGGCTGTGAAGGATGTAGTTCTCTCAGTTTAAATTGAACTTAGTGAACCAGGAAGGGCTTTGGCCCAATATATTTAACTTCAGGTTGGTGAAGCAATTATTCCTCGAAGAGTTAATATCCTTCTGATGCTGCATTTTGAATAGCAATTTGAAAAGAGTAAGGAACCTTATTTGGAGTCATTTACACCACTAATAGCCTTTTTCAATCTTAGTTATGGTGTCAGCAGTATAATATTATAATAAGATTTCTTTTCTCTGCCTTAAGGTAAAACTAACTGCAGAGACAGAAAATGTGCATTGTAGGCTAAACTCTGCTGGTTATGTAGCCTCTTAGGAGGAGGAAAAACAAGCTATGACATTGTTCCATTATGTATTCTGTAGATTATTATCTCCCCTCCACCTCAGCCCATCCTTTTTTGGGACACTTGATGCAAAAACAGTTCTTGAAAACCAATGAGTGTCAGGATTGAAATAGTTCTTGACTTCACTGGGTAGCACATGGGGAATTGGTCACACGAGGAGTAGGGATAATCTAGTTGCATGGAAACACCCCATTTTTCTTAGATATGCAAACACACAATGCCAAGGGCTGAATTTTTTGCTTCAGTGCCTCTGAAGATGGGGGCACAACATAAGGCTGATTGTGTTGGCAGTCTGCTAGCCACAGTCAAAATGGAGCAGCTACCTTTCAGGCACTGTTTCCTCAGTCTGCTGCACCTGTGCAAGGTAATGGAGAAAGGCTAAAGCAGGCAGAAATAAAGAGGCCACGGTGTCTCTGACCCAAAACTCTCTCACAGCAGCTGGGCTGTCAGGAGGGTGTGTAAGTACACCTGGTGTATGCTCGGCTCCGGCTGCTCCCATTGTAAGGAGTAAGCAGGGGGCTGAAATGTGATTGTCTGGATCACAGTGCACACCCAAATCTGACCCCTGAGCTATGCATTTACACATTGACCTTATTCAGGTCTCATGCTGACTATATGATCTAAATAATTTTCAAAGCTTCTATTCATGTAACTGTGATTAGATAAGGTTGCACAGTAGCTGTTTTTATACAACTGCAGTGCACTCTGTATGCAGGGTCTAGTGAAACGCTGAAAAGAAAATTCTGAAATAATACTTTCTCCAACTGAAATTTGATTTTCAAGTTATAAATGAGAGGCATTTTTGAAAGGGTTTTAACTGGATATTTTTCTCTCCTGGGAGATGTGTGCAAAGCTCTCTACCCCATAGGTAAGGCACTGACAAAGCTAAATTTGATGCATTAAATGTCATACTTCTGTGGGTGGGCATACATTGTAATGGTGTTTACAACATGAATCAGCATAATTGTTCCTGATAGGTTGCTTGTATCACTTTATCTTTCCTCCAACAGAGACAGCTCAACTTCTTTTCTGAAAAGTTGAGCATCTCTTATACAGCATAAGGCTTCATAACTGAATTTCATGTTTTTATAAAATCCAACAGAAATACCTTTTATTGTCTTTCTTCCTGATGGAATTATTATGTGAGATGAACAGTTTTGGTCTTACTATAGCTTCTCTAAATCATAAATATATAAATGCTAAACATCTAACATTAGGCAATTATAAATGTACAGATGTCAGAAAATTTTGAAGATATTGTTCTCACACAGATTGTAATTTCTTTTTAGTATGTATATGCAATACTTACTATTTCTCAGTAATGCTTTACTGTACTTAACTTTTATTTCATAGCCACCTTACGCGTGATTTGTACTTACTGCAAGAGTTGTTAATTCAGATTTTCCAGGTTTTGTATGTTCACACTAAGTATTTCTAATGTGTTGTATATGGAAAGGTGTTGTGTGTCCTTCTTTGGGGGGAAGGGAGAATCGGAGATAGCAGCGTATGTTCCTGAAAGATACTACATAATTGTGTCTGAAGTCTGTCCCTGAAATGATGCTTCTTTCAGGCCTCGCAATGTAACTGAGTCAACATCTGATTTGGATGTATTTGTCTTGTGACTTTGTAAAAATGCACATTGTGATGAGATAGTATAATGAGAAGCAGAAGCAATTGTAGCCACTGAAGTCTCCCGTTGCCACTGCTTGTGTGCAGCTGTTGTATGTAAAAACTGACAGTTCTGTGAACTCAAGATGAAAGCACTAGAGAAAGAGAAACAACTACATTTATTCAATAACACATTGTCAACAACAGCCAGGCTACAATTTTTAAATTGATACATTTGTTCTAAATATGATTTAGAGTCATTCTGCCAGGGCAAAGTTAAAAACTGAAAGTGAGGGAGTTTGAGAACTGATAGTATCACCCCGACTCCTTTTTGGAAATAGACTAATAAAAGTGCATACTGAAGTATGTTAGTCTGGTCTATTACAGTGACTCCCAAATACTCTGGGAATGCAAACTATGGTGCTGCAAAATCCAAATGTGTTAAAAATTATTGCATTATTAAAAAGATCAAAATTAATAAAGAACTTAATGAAGAAAATTAGAAAAATATGGGAAAGCAAGAAGTTTTTTGTGGGTTGAGGAAAAAAGAATCAACAAAGTATGAACATAAAAAATAATTAATGTGGGTTCTACAGAACTTTGTCTTTTTTAACAGTGGTCAAAGTCACTATCCTGTGGAGAGGGATACATTTGTGAGCAGTCACTGGAAGCCTTCCTAGTCTTCACAAAATCAAAGTAACATAATTTGTCCTGTAGGGCTCAATAATTTTAATACTAAAATAAATATATAAATATATAAATAATAAATATAAATATATAAAAATAAATAAACAGTTTATTTATAATTCTGTGCCCATTAATTGTATTTATTAATAATTTTCTACTGTTTTGAAAAACAAAATGATGTTACATTCTACCTATCCTTGAATCACTGAAACACATCATCTCTAGGTGCCTGTCATGGATCAGGCCTTGTCATCTAGCTACATATTCAGAAGGTTTATGTTACATGAAGTGGTTAAGGGCTGGCCAAGTTCTTTGTCTGTAAAACAGGGATAATACCTGGTCTCTGTTGCAAAACTAAGCACAATAAAGTACATTTTTGAGATGCTGAGATACAGTAGTACTACAAGCTACTCGAATACTATGAAAAAGGAAAATGAAGGTTGTGAAAGAAGTGATAATAAATAGAAAATACACTTTTTTTCCTCATTTCCTCTTTTTTGTGATTTGTCAAATCACGCAGCCAAGAGCTTTTAGTTTATGGACAGAATAAAATCAGTATGTCATCAATCACTTCTGTGAAGAAAGCAGCAGCCAATGGAGCAGACAGCAGCCAGTTTATCTCATAAAATGAAACTGCTTTTTTTGCTTTTTGAACTATTCATTATTCTATAAGAGTTCACATTTTTATTAAAATGATGGCAGCTACATGTAAGAGGTCAAAAACATGCAACTGCTGTTGATTCCACTTTGATATCTGTCAAGTATTATTTTCCAAAGCATGGAAAAGGCAACTTACTCAATAACTTTCTACCTCCTCTTTGGAAATATATTTCATAAATTACATGCAAAAATGTATGGAGAGGAAAATACAAGGGCATCCTACTTTGGTTTTCCTTGCAGTTGGTATTAGGCTTTCTGGCTTCTCTTGCACTTACAAAAAGTACAGTTACTGATAATACTAAAATGTCATTGTTACATGGTAAACCCTTTCACTACCGCTGTGCATTAACAAATGAACAACAGTGGCTTTATTTCTCATTTCTTTTCCAAATTTTCCTTCTGATTGTCACTGTACTCTTGCATGGAGCTTGATCTCTTTTAGCTTCGAATGACTGTACAGATGTCCAAGGGAGTCGTGGTGAAATTTTGAGAAGAAGGTGGCAACATAAAAGGCTCAGATATGAAATAGCTGAGGACCATTGCACAATGCTCTGATTTTTCTACTGTGTAAAAAAGCATTCAATCCCCAAAATGGAATTCACTTACAATTGGCAGAATTGCTGAAAGGAATTCATGTGGGAGTGTGACACAGTCATGACTATTTTTTGCCTCCAGTAGGATGGAAGAGCTACTAACCGAATATCCAGGTGATCATTTCAGCTAGTACTATTCAAAACCTTTGGTTTTAAGCTTCCAACTTTTCAGATATAGAATGACAAATGATTCATTAAACATAATTAGAAATGAGTCAAGACAATGTGGGCTAGGGCATACACTTCATGCTATGCTTTGATCAGGAGCCTTGCTTTTTGGGCTTATTGAAACACCGTTTCCAGGACCAAATTACCATTTTTGACATATTGCATGAGGGTTTCCTGACTGCTCAGGAAATCTTCCAAAAATGGGTCTTCCTCAACAACCATATTGGCTTAATAGCATGATGAATTTAGAACAGAATTAACAACAGAACTACCCAAGAGCAAACTGTACCACTGAAATGGAAGTAGTATGTTCATTTGAGTATTACTTGTTGGTATCATCATATCACTTGAGAACTGTAGTAAGAGATAATTCTTTAACAGAAGTACAAAAGAAAGAGACCATCATTACCTACAGTGATTGTATCTACATATTAAGCAGGACAGCAAAAAGAGAGCAAAAGATGGGAGAATTCAGTCATATAGGGAGACATGAAAAGAATTCTTAAAGTTGTGGCAGTCTAATCATTATCAAGCCTTCCTACAAGTGTTACAGAAAAGCAGTATTTGAGGGACAATAATGAAGTAACTAAGTAAATGCTCACAGGGAACCTCTGTTCAACCTGCAGAACCACAAAGGAGAAAGCAGAGTTGAATGCTGCAAAATCTAGTAAGTGGGTATGAGATTAGCATCACTGATCATCAGCATCTCTAAAATAAATTATAATATGGTGGAGGCAGGTCAGAAAGAGCCTTGAAAGTGGGTAGAAATACTTAAATTCGATGCAATAAGGAAAGAAGAGCAGGGTAAAGGAATACAATGAGAGGGACATTATGACCAGAACAGTGGACTAAGAGACATTCACTGAGTAACATTATGGGTTGATATGAGTGAGGAAAAATATCATCTCTCAGAAATGAATGAAATAATGTTGAAATAGCTGAGAAAAAGGATGGAAGCTGTGGTGAATTTGCACTGCAGGATGGATACAATATGCTAAATACGGAATTTAATCTGCAAAAATAAGATTGTACATTAGCATGTTTAATGCGATAACTTATTAGAGAGTTCTGATGTGTAGGTTAAGAGCCTGCCTTATAAATAAGATGAAGTGGTTATGTTATTATGTTATTATGGTATTTAAGAAAGTAAATAGGCAGTTCGAGAAGGAAAATTATTCGTGTTGATCCTGAGCTCATGAGGAAACAGTAGAAAGGTAGAGGACAAGTTTCAGTCTGTCAAAGAGACAGACTGGAATAGCAAATGTATAGGTTATATATATCAATAAATATGGCAAACTATCTGGGAAAGTAGAGACAGAATTCAATTTTAAAGGCTTGAGTAGAAGCTTTAGCTGATGCAGACAAGTAGGTGGGAAAGCAGAGGAGATGATCTGAGAGGGACGTGGCAGAGAAGTATGATTAAAGGGGTTATAAGCAAAGGATTCAGGGAGCTTAGAGAGAAAGGAGAATTGAGTAGTGATTGTAAAGGCAAGTGGAACTAGAATTGGTACAAATTCAAGCTCTGATGGGGAGGAAGGGATGATAACTCATGTGTGTTAGAGTATATGCCTGAATGTGCATATTTATAAGCTTGGAAAATAAAGGCTGTACTCCAAAGGGAAGCACTATGACTATTTTTTATTTCACTGTAGCCGCATTGCTACTTTGTTTTTATAGGAAGGATGTGGGTTGTTACTAGAATTCAGCAATTCCTTGAAAGTAAGAAGAGCATAACACTGGCTTAATTTATGAAGGGTCTGTATTAAAATATTCTATTAAGAGCTTTGTTCCACTAATTATATAGGTAAGTGCTAATATAACTGGTTTATATTAAATTTAGAGTATAATATGCAGGAGGATGGATGTTACTTTTCTAAACCTCCTTTGTTGCAGAAAAAGATAATGAGAGCTATATAAAGTCCTGAAATCATAGCCAATTTATCAGGCCCACTATGCGAGCTAATGCAAGACTAGAGACATACTGCATTGACTGCTGATCATTTTATACCACTTTTAATGCCTAGAAATGAAAAGAGATAAATTAATGGAGAAATAAGGAGAGAAAATGGAATATAAATAATGCATTTTTGACATTTTGAATCTTATCCTATTATTAGTCTTTTTATATGGCAAAAAAAATCTAATCAAATCAAACAAGTATTCAGATTTTCTGCTTTATCCCATATACATGGATTATAGAGGATACTCGAAGAAGTGTTGCAAAATAATATATTTTTCATAAGGATCTAAAGTGAACAATAAATGGGAACTAACACAAATACAGTTTCCTTAGATATGATGCTTCGTAATACCATTATTATTTGTTGTTTATGCTACAGTAGTTAATATTTTATCATAATTTCTTTAATAATACTATTTTGAGAAATCTAAAAATTTGTTTATGAGGCCTTGCTTTAGTCTAGGAATTGACTTCTAAAATGTAAGCTAAATCATGTCATTTTATGGAAGGAGTAGAAAGATAATAAGGAGCAATGGCAATCATTTCAGGCACATTTGTGTTCCAGTAACATAAAATTTCATTTGATTTCTAGTCTGAACTGTTGCGTTTAGGCCTAAAAATCAAAGTTGTCTGGATATTTGTTTATTTAGGATATCAGAAGACTTGACCCAGTGGGGAGTGGGAGGCCATGAGGAAGCACCTGGGGAACAGAGTGGTGGGAGATTCTGTCGTGCTCTCACCTGGTGAAAACATTGTGACTGTAGTCCCATACCAAGTGTCCATGTCTGAATGCAGGCAGCATGGGGAACAAACAAGCAGGATTAGCCACCATACAGCCACTCAGCGGGGACTTTGTGTGGGATTACAGAAAGGAGTGGAATGACCCCGAGTATGGCAGTGCTGCAGGGTATGGAGGAGATGGACACAGACTCTTAGGAAGGATGGACTGGGAAGGTGAGCAGGAGCTGTCCTCTGTACAAAGGGACGGCTGCAGTGTGCAAGAAGATGCCTATGAGGCAAACTGGACCAGAGCATGGGCGTCAGGAGCAGAGGACAGATGAGCAGGGGTGGTGTGCTGGTACGTCTGCTGCATGCTGGCTAATCAAGAAGTGGAAGCAGAGGAAGCCTTTAGTCAGCTGGAGAAAACCTCAAAACTGCAGGTTCTGGTACTCATAGGGGACTTCACCTGTGCTGATATCTGAGAAAATGCAATAGAGCAGAGTGCAAGCAGTGCAGGAGATTTCGGGAAAACATCCAAGTGTTTTCTTGAAGCAGATGATGGAGATAACTAGGGTAAACCTGTTGGACCTGCAGTTACAAGCAAGGAAGAGCAAGGCTGGAGATATGCAGGGCAATGGCAGCCTTGTCAGCAGCAACTGTGTGATTCTGAAGTTAAAGACAGAGAAGTAAGCAAGACAAATAGCAGAGTCACAGCCCCAGTCTTAAGGAGAGCAGCTCATTTAGGGATCTTCTTGGCATGATTCAACAGCCTTCTAACCTGGAGAGGAAGGGGTCCGGGAAGCCATCTGATCATCTGGAACAGTTTCCTTAGAGCACCAATATGGTCTGTTCTGATGTGCAGCAAGTCAAGCCAGTGTGGCAGAAAGTCAGCATGGATGGATGGGGAACTCCTGATTGAGCTCAAATGCAAAAAGGAGGTCCACTGAAGACAGAAACAGGGACAGGCTACCTGGAGGATTACAGAAACATGGCTCAAGCATGCCGTTATGGAGTGGAATGAAAACCAACAGGGTGTTTTAAAGGTTTCTAGAAGTATATTGTCAGGAAAAGGAGGATAAAACCCTGTGAGTCCCCTGCTCAGTGGGAAGCGGAAGTAGTGGCCAAGGACGCAAAAATGTCGGTGCCTTTTTTTTCTTGATTTATATTGGCAAGATCTGCTCTCAATCCTGCCAAATCACTGAGCTTAGTGACAGAATTGGAGTGAAGGAGGACTGTGTCAGATACCTTTTAAGCCAATTGGATTTATACAGGCCCATGGGACCAGATGGGATCTATCCAAGGGTGCTGAGGGAACCAGCTGACATCATTTAAGGCTGTTGTCTAGGGTCTTTGAAAGATCTTGTTGCTCAAGAGGAGGTTCATCATGACTGGGAAAAGGAAAACTTCACACCCATCTTCAAATAGGGGAAGAAAGGATTTTGGGAAGATCAGGCTGGTCAGATTTGGCTCAGTCTACAAGAAGCTTATGGAGCAAGTCCATTTCTGTGCATATGAAAGACAAGGAGGTGATTTGGAATAGCCAGCATGGATTTACTAGGGTAAGACTCTGTGACCAGTTTGATGGCTTTCTATGATCAAAATACTGGCTTCATGGACAAGTGGAAAGAACAGTAGATGTTGTTTAGTTTGACTTTAGCAAGGCTTTTGACATTGTCTCCTGTGCTATTGACAGCTGAGATACAGTTTGGGTGAGTGAGTGATAAGGTGTGTGTAATACTGACTGCATTGTCATGTTGAAAGGGTTGTGGTGAGCTGTAAAATACCCAGTTTGCAGCCAAGTATTGGTGGTGTGCCTCAAGGTCAATAAGGGAATTAATAATCTCTATCAACTCTATTAATTACTTGAATAATGTGACAAAGTGCATGCCCCAGGAGATTTGCAGATGATACCAAACTGGGATAAATGACTGATATGCTGGACAGAAATAAAGTTCAACAAACACAAATGCAGGCATTGCACCTGAGACAGAAAAACCTCAACAGTAAGCCCTGGGGGCTATACAGAAAAGGACCTGAAGTCCTGAGGAGTTGAACATGAGTCAGCAATACACAAGGTTTCTTGAGCCTTAAGAAGAGAAGGCTCCAGCGGGATCTTACTGCAGCCTTCAACTGCTTGATGGGAGGGTGTAGGAGACAGACTCTTCCTTATGGTTCTCAGCAAAAGGAGAGGAGGCAGTGTTCATAAGTTGCAACTATGTGGTTTATGGTTCAATATTAGGAAAATCTCTTCACAGTGGAAGTGATGAAACAGTAAAATAGGTTTCCTAGAGAGTTTTTAGAATGTTCACCAAAATTAAGATGTTCGGAGTTCAAATGGACATGCCTTGAGCAACATGCTGTTAATTTGCCCTGCTTTGAGCAGGAAATGAATTCAGGTGGCCTCCAGGGCTCTCTTTCAGCCAGAATTATTCTATGATTCTGTGACTATGACAACAACAAATATTCACAAAATCCCTCATAACAGTACCAGAGATGAGCTAAATGCCAAGGTCCCATGTGAACTCTCTTCATAGGTAAATATCTAGCTTTAACATCATCAGTACTTCTGAATGTTGATGAATGGAGGCATGGAGCACAGTCAGGGATCTTGGATGCCCTTGGAGATGGATGTTGAAGATCTTTTCTATGTATTTCCCTCAAAAGGTCTTTCCATAAAAGCATCTTCCTACTAGGAAAAACGTATAGGTGATTTTGGTCAGCATGAAAGACCAACTTTTCAAAAGCACTTAAATGAATAATTCCTGTTATTTTCCATAGGATTTTCTGGTGTTTTGTGGTTCTAGTCTTTACATTCTAGGAGGTCCTACTGAGAAGTAAATATTTTTATTCCCTAGTGGGTCTTGTTGCCTGTAATTTAAACACATTTTCATAGAATCATGGAAACATAGCATGATTTGAATTGGAAGGGACATTTAAAGATCATCTAATCCAGCCCCCCTGCCATGGGCAGGGACATCTTTCACTAGATCAGATTGCTGAAAGCCCCGTCCAACCTGGCCTTGAACACTGCCACTGATGGTGCATCTACAGCTTCTCCAGGCAACCTGTTCCAGTGTCTCACCACCCTCATCATTCATCATAAAGTATTTCTTCCTTGTATCCAATCTAAATCCACCCTTTTTCAGTTTCAAACAACTACCCTTTTTGTCCTGTCACTACAGGCCCTGGTAAAACGTTTCTCTCCATCTTTTTTATAAGCCCCTTTTATATATTGAAAGGCTGCAGTAAGGTGTCCCTGGAGTGTTCTCTTGTCAACACTTAACAATCCCAAACTTTCTCAGCCTTTGACTGTTCCAGCCCTCTGACCATTTTCATGGCCCTCCTCTGGACCCGCTAACAGGTCCATGTCTTTCTTGTACTGGGGACCCCAGAACAGGACACCTACTCCAGATGAGGTCTCATGAGAATAGAGACTAGAGGGGGAGAATCACCTCCCTCGACCTGCTGGCCACTCGTCTTTTGATGCAGCCCAGGATACAGTTGGCTTTCTGGGCTGCAGACACACCTTGTCAGCTCATGTACAATTTTTCCTCTACCAGTACTCCCAAGTCCTTCTTTGCAGGGCTGCTCTCAATCCATACATCACCCAGTCTGTATTGATAATGGGATTGCCCTGACCCAGGTGCACGAACTTGCATTTGGCCTTGTTATAAGATTTACATGGGCTCACTTCTCAAGCTTGTCAAGATCCCTCTGGATGGCATCCTATCCATCTAGCAAATCAACTGCACATCTCAGCTTGGTGTTATCTGCAAACTTGCTGAGGATGCACTTAATCCCACTGGCTATGTCATTAGTGAAAATATTAAATATTGTTGGTCCCAGTATGGACCCTTGAGAAACACCATTCATTACTGGTTTCCACTTGGATGTTGAGTTGTTGACTGTAAATCTTTGCATGCAGCCATCCAGCCAATTCCGTATCCATCTAACAGCTCATCCATGAAATCCATATGTCTCCATTTTAGAGATAAGAACACTGTGAGGGACTGTATCAAAGGCCTTAGAGAAGTCCATTTTTACCTTTCTGAGCATTTAGAATTTGGGAGACAGAGAACACATTAACTACTGAGATTGTGAATTATAAGCATTACTGTTTTCATTCCTCTTCCCAGAGAAATGTGTTAGAAAGACTGTAATAGTTTGTATTAAGTCCATTAAAATATTTTCCAGTGCTTTAATTAACCTCTTAATTTTAAAATGTGCATATTTTCCTTTTTAAGGCTCTTCTAAATAATTGGTTTTACATTTCACCCTTTTTTCCATGTCTTTTGTTGTTTTTTTCTAAAAATATGAATGGAGGAGTAAACTATTTGACAATAGTACATGTATTTTGACCCTGTATGAACTCTTAGTAGTTTCAGTCCCTAAATAAGATGGAGTTCTGTGGTGTGGACAACAGGCAGCAGTATTCAAGTCTGTATACATTAATAAGAGTGGGAAAAATGAGATTTCTTCATCTTTAATGTTTACAGTAGGTATTATAATGGTTTCTTAAAAAGAATATTGAGTACCTGGCAGGCATGTAGAAGTATTTCTCATGCATGAGTCACGCCTTTCCCTACCCCCACCAAAAATGCAGTCTAAATGATTTTTTTTATCCACTTGTCATTATAACTCAGCATTTTAAAGAGTGGCAGATTACTGTGCATAACTTACGATGTTCATTGAGTCATTGGAAACTACTCTCTGAGCTCCATATTTCATCTTTCTTCTTCTTAAGTGTCAGGGGTTTTTTGCATATCACAGATTTTTCAAATGACACTGGACACAAGTCTCAGGGGAATATAGTCCTCATGAGATAATCATACCTCTGGCAAACTGAATTTACTTGGGTACCACTCTTGATTCAGGTTGTTGTAGGATACAATTATCTTCACAGAACCACAGAATCATCTAGGTTAGAAAGGACCCTGAAGATCATCCAGTCCAACCGTTAACCTAGCACTGACAGTTCCCAACTACACCAGATCCCTCATCGCTATGTCAACCCGACTCTTAAACACCTCCAGTTATGGGGACTCCACCACCTCCCTGGGCAGCCCATTCCAACGCCCAACAACCCCTTCTGGAAAGAAATGCTTCCTAATACCCACTCTGAACCTTCCCTGGTGCAACTTGAGGCCATTCCCTCTTGTCCTATCACTTACTACTTGGTTAAAGAGACTCATCCCCAGCTCTCTGCACCCTCCTTTCAGGGAGCTGTAGAGCGCGATGAGGTCTCCCCTCAGCCTCCTCTTCTCCAGACTAAACCCCCCCAGTTCCCGCAGCCACTCCCCGTACAACCTGTGCTCCAGACCCTGCACCAGCTCCGTTGCCCTTCTCTGGACACGCTCGAGTCATTCAATGTCCTTTTTGTAGTGAGGGGCCCAAAACTGAACACAGGAATCGAGGGGCGGCCTCACCAGTGCCGAGGACAGGGGTCAGATCCCTTCCCTGTCCCTGCTGGCCATGCTATTGCTGACACAAGCCAGGATGCCATTGGCCTTCTTGGCCACCTGGGCACACTGCTGGCTCCTGTTCAGCCAGCTGTCAATCACCCCCCAGGTCCCTCTCTGACTGGCAGCTCTCCAGCCACTCCTCCCCAAGCCTGTAGCGCTGCTGGGGGTTGTTGTGGCCCAAGGGCAGCCCCCGGCATTTGGCCTTATGGAAACTCCTCCAGTTGGCCTCAGCCCATGGCTCCAGCCTGTCCAGGTCTCTCTGCAGAGCCTCCCTACCCTCGAGCAGATCAACACTCCCACCCAACTGGGTGTCATCTGCAAACTGACTGAGGGTGCACTCGATCCCCTTGTCTAGATCATCAATAAAGATGTTAAACAGGAGTGGCCCCAACACCGAGCCCTGGGGGACACCACTCATGACCGGCCACCAACAGGATTTAACTCCATTCACCACAACTCTTTGGGCCCAGCCATCCAACTGTTTTTTTACTCAGTGAAGCGTGTGCCCGTCCAAGCCACAAGCAGCCAGTTTCGCCAGGAGAATGCTGTGGGAAATGGTGTCAAAGGCCTTGCTAAAGTCAAGGTAAGCAACATCCACAGCCTTTCCCTCATCCAATAAGCAGGTTGCCTTGTCATGGAAGGAGATCAGGTTTGTCAAGCAGGACCTGCCTTTCATAAACCCATGCTGACTGGGCCTGAGCATCTGGTTGTCCCGCACGTGTTGTATGATGGTACTCAGGATGAGCGGATCCATCAGCTTCCCATGCACTGAAGTCAAGCTGACAGGCCTGTAATTTCCCAGATCATCCTTCTGTCCCTTCTTATATATGGGCGTCACATTGGCCACTTTCCAATCAGTTGGTACCTCCCTGGTCAGCCAGGACTGCTGGTAAATGATGGAAAGCAGCTTGGCGAGCACCCCAGCCAGCTCCTTCAGCACCCTCGGGTGTATCCCATCTGGTCCCATAGATTTGTGTATATCTATGTGATGCTGCAGGTCACCGACTGTCTCCTGGATTGCAAGGGAGTCTTTCTCCCAGTGTCTGTCATCTGGCTGAGGAGGCTGGATTCCCTCAGCACAACCAGTTTTGTTACTAAAGACTGAGGCAAAGAAGGCATTAAGCACCTCAGCCTTCTCCTTATCACTCATTGCCATGTTTCCTCCTGCATCTAGCAGGGGATGGAGGCTCTCCCTGGTCTTTCTTTTGCTACTGACATACTTACAGAAACATTTCTTCTCCTTGATCGCTGAAGCCAGATTAATTTCCAACTGGGCTTTAGACCTCCTGATTTCTGCCCTGCATAGCCTCACAGCCTCTCTGTAATCACTGTGAGTGCCTAGCCCCTTCTTCCAAAGGCTGTAAACTCTCCTTTTCTCCCTGAGTTCCAGCCAAAGCTCCCTGTTTAGCCAGAGTGGTCTTCTCTGTCATCGGCTTCTCTTACAGCACCTGGTGACCCCTGCTCTTGTGCCATTAACACTTCCTTCTTAAGGAGCGCCCAGACTTCCTGGACCCATATAGTCTTCAGAACCATCTCCCAAGGAATTCTGTCAAGCAGGTGCCTAAACAAGTCAAAGTCAGCCCTTTGGAAGTCCAGGATGTCAGTTCTGCTTAGTCCCCTCTCGGCCTCTCTAAGAACAGAGAACTCTGTTATTTCATGATCGCTGTGCCCTGATTGTCCTCCAGCCGCCACATCATCCACCAGTCCCTCTCTGTTCACAAAGAGGAGATCCAGCAGGGCACCTTCTCTGGTCGGTTCACTCACCAGCTGTGTCAGGAAGTTATCTGCCACATGTTCCAGGAATCTCCAGAACTGGTCTTACTCTAATGTATTTTATTTCCTGCAGATGTCTGGGAAGTTAAAGTCTCCCACCAGAACAAGGGCAAGTGATAATGAGATTTCTCCTAAATTCCTATAGAATATTTCATCCACCCCTCTGTCATGGTTGGGTGGCCTATAGTAGACTCCCACTAACACGTGTGCCTTGTTGACCTTCCCCCTGATTCTAACGCAATGATTTACACAGGCCCCAGGGAGGCAGCAGACTTCCCTATGAAGCATGTCTGGTCTTCATATTGGGCCTTCAACACCCCTCAGAGTGGAGTCACCCACTACAATGACTCTTCTGGGGTTCTTTTTAGAACTGGTTTTAATACCTGGTCTAGAATGCCCCAGCTTTGGTGGACCTTGGTCATCCTCCTTGTTTGTCTCATTCTCTTCCTCCTCTTTTTCATTCAAGGGTTCCAGGGCCCCGAATCTATTGTGAAGGGACACGATGGAGGGTGAGAGAGGTTGGGAGACGATTTTCCTGTCTCCCTGAGTAGGGACCTGTTTCCAGCCTCCCCCATCTCTTAGGTCCTCTCCTTCTGCCTGATAGCAAGAGGATGAGGGATAACCTGCCTCGTTTGGAGCCTCCATTTGCTCCTGTTACTTTAGGGGTGCTAAGGTGCTACTTCACCAGTCAATTTCCCTTTCACACTCCCTGATACTTCTTAATCTCTCGATCTCTTCTTTGAGTTCTGCCACCAGGCTGAGCAGGTCATCCAGCTGATGGCAGCGCACACAGGTGCTGTCCCTGCTGCCCTCCGGCAGGACTGAGGCTCAGGCACTCCCTGCAGCCCGGGACCTGGACCGCTGCATGTTTGCGTGGCAGCTCCGTCTGGGTCGCCACGTTCTTTCTGGTGGTGGTTTTGACCTGAGTGGTTCAGTCTACTTGTGGAGAACAATAAGATGAAACTAGCTCAGGTAAGGTCTAGACCCCGGAGAGGGACTGCACCCTCTCCGTGCAAAGTACCACGCAAACTAACGCACCACACCCTGTTTGCTGCACTCCTGGTCGCTCGCGCTCCCTGGGGGCTGCTCTTGTACATGAGGGGCATTGGCCATCGTCACTCCAGGCTCTGCCCACTCTGAGTCCCTGCTGCCCTCGTCAGCACCAGCTCACTCTTCCCACTTAGAGGGGAGGCGACTTGAGGCTCTCCTTCTTCTCTGGGCTTCTGCCTTCATGTCTTGAGGTTTTGCCACGGGTTTTAGATGCTTTCAGGGGGGTCCCCCGCCGCTGTCCTCCTCCTCTTTGGAGACCCTCTCCTCAGCAACTCCTCACAAATCTTGTGAGATTTCACAATGCTTAGGCATTTCCTAATGCTTTTTAATGGTTTTGTATTTCTTCCCCAAATTAAAACAAATAAATAATTTGCGCTTTAAAAAGAAGATTGTTGGCGCTCATGTAAATAATACTAATTATGATAAATAAAGCTTTTTTTTATTTGGAGCATGGGTTATATGAAAAACTTAAAGCTACATAGGGGTGCACAGGACTTCTAACCATGGCAATTCTTGTGGCTTCTCTTCAAGAAAGGATTCTGAGAATATGTGCTAGGATGATCATCACTGTGCACAGCCTCTGTCATGAGAGGAGAGTGAAAAGGCTCTTCTGTGAATGAAAAGTGATTGTTTTTCATAAATATATTAGGAGAGTAAAAGTAATGGAGGAAGTGGAACTTTTTAAGCTAAAGGACAGTGTTGACTCAAATGCAAAGCAGTGTAGAAATGGAAAAAACAGTGAATTTCTATTGGAAATCAGAAGATTATTAAGCAAAAGTGGAAGAAGGTTGTGGAACAGCCACGAAGTGACCTTTATGGAATGAAGTACTGTCAAGTACTTTTATAAGGTAGATTGGTTATTCTTGTCTTATGGTTAGATTTTGTGCAGGTATTTTGTCAGGCAATGAATTTTAGTGTTCGAAAAAGGATATGTGTGTTGTTCTAATACCATGTGCTTCCTAGTATAGTATTTCTATATCAGCTTTTTAAAATGGCATATACATACCGTTTTGGAGAATATATCATGACTAGCAGTGTATAGATAGGGGACAGAGATGTTTGGTAATTTGTAAATTAATAACGGTAAATTTGGGGGGATCAAACCTACTTTTTTAGCTTCAAACCTATAGTAATGTTAAATATATAATGCTCTGAAAAGACTACTGAGTATAAATCAACCATTATCAATAACAAATCAATTAACTTCATAGTACTTACTGTAATATAGGAACTTCTGGTTTACAATTACCAAACTTTTTTTACCCCAGTCTTAGGCATTGTTTTGTCTTACTTTTGCAAATGTCAGTGCCATTAAGGAAAAATCAACATTATCTGAGTAGTCCAAGAAGAGCACAAGATAAATACAAAGTGATCCTGTTCAAATTCTCTGTGAACATGTAGGATTTAATTTTGTAAACTGATGGTCAGTAATATTGTCTGTCTAGAAAGACCGCTAAGGTAAAAGAAAGATCAGGCTGCTGAGAAGATAAAAACCAAGAACTGTCAGGATTTTATGTACTTGTCAAGAAAAAGTAAGTTTCTGAAAATGAGTCGTCTGACCCTTTCATACAGTTTGTCTCTCTGTTTCTTATTATATCTCACTGTCTGGAGGGGTGTTCTTCTGCCTGCTGGGGTCAAGTGACTCCGCTACTTTATTAGATACACCAGTCTTAGGGCTTTTAGGAAATGAATTCATTTCCCTTTGGATTTCGTCTCATCCCTGATACCTAACCAATATTTTCAGGAAGACCTTTTCTTCTCTTGCTGTTCCTCTAGGGTGTTATGTTGTACTTGCCAGATTAAAAAAAAATGTTTTGACCAGCAATATGCGTGAGCCTCTTGAATAAAAATGTAGACTGTTAATCAGCAAAAGCCTTTCTGAAAAGCATTTTCTACCTCGCTGACTGTGTATTTTACCTGGATTGCCATATAATTGACTGAATTCTTCCAGTAGATTACTGTAAGTATTTTGGGTTTCATTGGTACTATGTATACCAGAAAAAAAATCTACTTTTAGGTTCACATGTTTTCATCCATAGTGTGCACAGGATCCACATATCCTAGTGAGACGAGTAGGGTACAAAGGCCTTCTTGTGGGGAAATTATGGAGAGGACACAGCAGGCATTCAGGAAGGATTTGGTCACAGGATCGGGCCCAGCTGCTTACTGATGCCCGAAACAAGACCTTTGTGTTTATCAGATTGCATGTGAAAGTACCAGATTAAATTCTCTGTTGAATTGTTACAGATGAGGTGGGACTAAATAGCATAAAAAGGTTTAATTCCCTTTTCATAATTCAATATATTTGAGTGTGGGCAAGAACAAATAATAACTCTATAGAGCACTGGAGGTTTTAACTCAAGGTAATATACCTCTGCCACATACTGGATAACAGTCACAGTTTTTATATGATTATCATCAGTATCTTTGAACTTGGTTACTTCAGACTTTAGCAAATTCTTAATCTCAGCCTTGGAGTGGCTAGGCAGTTGGAGTAGCTTTGCACTCTGTTTTCTGAAAAATGAGGAAGAAATTACTGAATGTGATTCTGAGTGTCTTTAATTGTACAGAAAAATAATGTAGGGTTATTTTCCCACCTATTGGGCACTTTCCACATATTTTTTTAACTTTTGATGTCGATACATTACAGTTGTGGCTTAAGACTTTATTGAAAAGAAGAATTTAAATTAACAAAAAAATCACCATAAACCAGGTAATCAGATGTAATGATAAGTCTATGGATCTGGATTCCTCTTAATTTCACTGAGGTGCCTTTAACTCCCTGTAAATACAATGAAGTACTCTAATGCTGCATGGATCGAGTCTTCAGGGAGAGTCCAACATGAAGATAGTTTGCAAATCCTGAAAAGATAAAAGGAGCGATATCAAGAAAAGAAGATCCCATTATGCTTATTTATAGGATGTGCCCATTTCATTGCCTGCTCTTTCAAATGCCTTGTTTCCTGCGAAATTTTCTTTTGCATTTTGTTGGCAAATCCAGACATTTTGCAAACCCATAGAGTGGCAATCTAGTATAAAATTTAATTTTTAGGTGTATTCGGATATCCCACATGACTGACAGTACCTTGTAAGTTCATTGTTTGTAAGTCATACTTTATAAGTTTATGCTGTACATGTAACTTGTACTGCAAGTTACACTGTTGTGGAATTTGGCCTGTGACATTTATGGGAAGTAGCATTTGGGCATGTCTGCTATCATTAGGGTCACCATACAAAAGCAGATTCTCAGGAGCCTTTCAAAGATGTAGATGGAAGTTCCCAAAGATGATGTAGGCCTTGGCACAAGCCTTCTTAACATAGAAACATTAGGTATTTTACCACATTTTAAATGCATCAGGGAAGGATATCTGTAGCTGTCTTTGTAAAACTTTAATTGTAATAAATCTGCAGGACAGAAAACCTTTGGAGTACCAAAGACGCTGTAATGGAGAAGTGTGGCTTTTAGGTAAGAATATGCAATAAGATATGAAGAGTTATTTAAAGAACAGTGTAGCTTTCAGATTTAAGTATTACTGTCTTGCAGCATAAAGACCTTTTCTGGTACTGGTTTTTAGTGGCATGAGACTACAAGTTCAATTCCTTGTGGGTTTCAGTAGACATACAAGCCTGGAGCATGCCTGGAGCAAGGTACTGTACAAACAAAGAAAGATGCTATTCAAACTGAATGTTGAAATGTCAGTTTGCTGCAAGTTATCCTTAATAAATTCTAACATCTCCCTGGTAAATGTTTTGTAGTGTTTGTCAGCATGGTGGGGGTTTTTGAACTCTCTTTCCTACCCAGATATTGACTATCTTAGATATTAAGTGACCGAGATCATTCCAGGGTGGAAAAGGGCTTTTGCTGTGGCAGTCCACTGAATATGTCATAC
Organism: Athene noctua; assembly: GCF_965140245.1. Taxonomy (NCBI): domain Eukaryota; kingdom Metazoa; phylum Chordata; class Aves; order Strigiformes; family Strigidae; genus Athene; species Athene noctua. The sequence goes on along the minus strand of NC_134037.1, from coordinate 248,446,821 downwards.
ACTTCACCTGCATAATTCTCCCCTGCCAGGAAATAGCTAATACTGACATACTGGCATGCTGACAATGAACTGTCAAAAATGTCGTCGATTCTAAAGAGCAAAACCTATGCTTAATCTATGGTAGACATGTTTGGTCATGTTTTAAGTGTTCAGTTTGCAAATAAGGCAAGTAATTTGAAAATCAAAATCTGTCACTTCATATCTTTTGGAAATGATCATAGAACATATGCAGTAGCGTTTTAAACCATACTTTTGATGTGCCAAAACTGTGCCACACATGTTGTGACCATCCCGGAGTTGTGAAACTGTGTATGAAAGATACACAAGAGAAATTTGCACAGAAGAGGTAAACATTCAGTCTAAAAAGTGAAAAAAGTCTATTTCTGGAAGAAAGTATATCAAGACAAGATTTAACATAAGGACAGTTCACGTGAGAAGGCATGCAGGGACAGCGCCTCTTCAAAGGAGGGGCATTGCACTGGCCAAGTGGAGAGGCTTGAAGCCCACATAACCCAGCAACTGGGCACCGTTCTGTGACCATCCGCACAGGCCGAGGGCACTCACCCCACCTGACCCCCAAGGCAGGAGGGCGGGCACTCCTCTGAGAGCAAAGGCTGCAGCTCCGGCCGGGGTCCGCACCATCCGCCCAGCGGTGGCCGATGCTTCCAGCCAGACGGAGCTGCTGAAGGGAGAGGCTGCAGTGCAGACCTCAGCGTGCAGGACGTGCCCAGACCTTTCTCCTGGGGCAGGGACAGGCGGCAGAGCTGCCTGCAGAAGGTGTGCCCAGGTGGAGGAGCTCCTGCAGCAGGTGGCTGAGCTGCAGGAGGTGGTGGGAAGGCTGCGTAGCCTCAGGGAGGCTGAGAAGGAGTTAGACAGCTGCTTCCAAGTGCAGTCTGCAGTGGACCCACAGCCCACGGCCAAAGAGCCAAAAACACACAAGGAAGGGAAGAGGAACAATTATACAGAAGAACAGAAGCTTGCGGTAGAATGACCTGCAGGAGGAGGAGACTTCCCCTGAAGCCTGATGTGCCCTTGCAGAACGGCTTCGCTCTGCAGACTGAAGAGGAAAGACCTGTGACATCAGGAGAGACACGGTAGCTGAGTAAGGCAGCCCAGTCTGCTCTCCGTGTGACAACCAGCGCAACTAAGAAAAGGCGACAGGTGATAGTAGTAGGTGACTCTCTTCTGAGAGGTACGGAGGCACCCATCTGCTGACCTGACACACTCTCGAGAGGTGTGCTGCTTACCCCAGGGGCTTGTGTCAGGGATGTCACTGGGAGAATACCAAGTCTCGTACAGTCCACTGACTATTACCTGCTGCTGTTGTTTCATGTGGGCACCAGGGATTCAGCCAGGAGCAGTCTGAGGAGTATCAAGAATTACAACCTCTGGGAGTGGCAGTAAAAGACTCTGGAGCACTAGTAGCCTTTTCATCAGTCCTCCTGTTCAAAGAGAAGGGTTTTGAAAGGGCCAGTCAAATCTGGCAAATCAACAATTGGTTACGGGACTGGTGCCACAGCCAGGGGTTCAGCTGCTTAGGCCATGAGACTCTCTTTGAGAAACCTGGTCTACTGGGGGCTGATGGGGTCCATCTGTCAGAGAAGGGGAAGAGCATCTTCGGTCATAAACTTGCCAAGCTGATGAGGGCTTTAAACTAAAGTTGCATGGGAGGGGAACTTTAATCCATCCCACTCCTACCAGTGTCATGCCAGTGCCAGCAATCCCCAGAGAGGGATCACAGGTCAGCAGGAGAGCCCCTGAAGAACAGCACAAAGGAATTCCAGACACTTCAGGCACTAAGGCAGTTTCATAGGGGACCCAACTTAAATGCCTCTATGCAAACACACATAGAATGGGGAATAAACAAGAGGAGTTAGAGATGTGCACACACCTGCAGGGCTGTGATCTTACTAGCATCATGGAGAGATGGTGGGATAGCTCCTATGACTGGAGTGTTGGAGTGAAAGGATACAGGCACTTTAGGAGGGACAGGCAGGGAAGACAAGGAGGGGATGTTGCCCTCTATGTCAGTGACCAGCTGGAGTGCATGGAGCTCTGACTGGGGATGGATGAGGAGGTGACTGAGAGCTTATGGGTCAGGATTAAATGAAGGGCAGGGACAGGTGACATTATAGTGGGGTCTGTACAGACCACCTCACCAGGAACAATGAGCGAATGACCCTATAGACAGATAGGGGAATCCTCATGTCCACAAGCCCTGGTCCTCATGGGGGACTTCAACCACCCCAGTATCTGTTGGAGGGACAACACAGCAGGGCGTAAGTAATCCAGGAGGTTTCTGGAACGCATTGATGAATACATCCTTCTCCAAGTGATGGAGGAGCCAACAAGGAGTGGTGCTATGCTGGACCTTGTTCTCACCAACAAGGAAGGGCTGGTGGAGAATGTGAAGCTCAAGGGCAGCCTTGGCTGCAGTCACCATGAAATGGAGTTCAAGATCCTTGGCGCAGCAAAGAGGGTGCACAGCAAGCTCACTACCCTGGACTTCAGGAGAGCAGACTTTGGCCTCTTCAGGGATCTGCTTGGTAGCGTACTGTGGGATACAGCCCTGGAAGGAAGACGTACAAGACTGGATATTAGGAAGTATTTCTTTACAGAATGGGTTGTTAGATATTAGAATGGGCTGCCCAGGGCAGTTGTGGAGTCCCCATCCCTGGAGATGTTTAAGAGTCGGGTCGACATAGCACTTAGGGATATGGTCTAGTTGAGAATGGTCAGTGGTAGGTTGAAATGCAGGGGTTTCAACCCCAAGCCCCAAATTAAGGTTGACATATGGGTGATTCCCACAGCCCTTCACAAAGGGAGGGTGAGTTTACCTTTAAGCTTCCCTCCAGGGCTCAGCCTTGCAGGGAGAGCCACTGGGTAAATGAGCCCCCGGTGTCCCACATTAGGTAACCAAAGGTCAGGTGTCCCACTGAGGGATAAAAGCTGGGACCACTTGCAGGCAGGGGCAGTGTCTGTGTGTGAGGTGGATGCAGTTTGCAGAGTTCCCTGTTGGGGAAGGACCTCCTGCCTCCCTGGGACTGGGGTCTGGTCACGTCTGGCCTTTCTAAATGCAGGCTGTGTAGAGATTCAGTGTGTGGCTTCCTTGGTCTTACGTATTTGGCTTGTTGACTCGGTTGTCTCCTGTCCCTTCTCTGGGAGACTGCATTTCACCATTTATTCCCCCCATTGTTGGTTGTGTGGTGTCATTGTTGGGGTCAGTGGGAGTGATGTTGATTATGTATAATCTGACTGACTTGTTTGTACCCCCAGTGCTCACCCATGTACTGACCCTTTTGTATCAAATACAATTTGGTTATTGGTTCATCTTTATGCTGGCTGTGTCCTTTATTCTAGGCCTGATAATTGGCAAAACAAAATTGGCAATGAGGATGGCCCCATCTGAAGTTCCTGGTTGGGAAGATCCTGTGTATATATTGCTGGCCCTTGAATGGATTAAACTGGGGAGACCATGTGAACAGTGGGAGAAGTGGTTGGCGGAGGCTGAACTGCAGAATGTATTAGAAGATAGTCAAAAATTCTCCAGTAAGGCACAGGATGTTGTAACCTTCAGGAGATGGGGATGGATCTTGTTAACAGCATATAAGAAACAGCACCAGCAAAAAGATCACTTACTGTCTGAATGTTCCCATATGCAAGCTCAGATTATGACACTAGAATCTGTAAACAAGCTCCATACTGATAAACTAGACACTTCTCAAACTGTACCTGAGAAGGACACAGTACAAGTTGCCCAGTGTAAATGTAGGAAGACATGGGGACATGAAGAAACAGCTGAGATGACTGTGGCAGTGTCTGTAGTGGAATACAAGATAAAGATGTCACACTTGGAGATTGTGTGAGGGCTGTGGTCCATGCATATCTCAAAGGGCTGAGTGAAATGCTGGGTTTCAACCCCAAGCCCCAAATTAAGGTTGACATATGGGTGATTCCCACAGCCCTTCACAAAGGGGGGGTGAGTTTACCTTTAAGCTTCCCTCCAGGGCTCGGCCTTGCAGACAGAGCCATTGGGTAAATGAGCCCCCAGTGTCCCACATTAGGTAACCAAAGGTCAGGTGTCCCACTGAGGGATAAAAGCTGGGACCACTTGCAGGCAGGGGCAGTGTCTGTCTGTGAGGTGGATGCCCTGTGCAGAGTTCCCTGTTGGGGAAGGACCTCCTGCCTCCCTGGGACTGGGCTTTGGTCACGTCTGGCTTTTGTAAACGCGGGCTGTGTAGAGATTCAGTGTGTGGCTTCCTTGGTCTTATGTATTTGGCTTGTTGACTCGGTTGTCTCCTGTCCCTTCTCTGGGAGACTGCATTTCACCATTTATTCCACCCATTGTTGGTTGTGCGGTGTCTTTGTTGGGGTCAGTGGGAGTGATGTTGATTACGTATAACCTGACTGACTAGTTTGTACCCCCAGTGCTCACCCGTGTATCAAATACAATTTGGTTATTGGTTCATCTTTATGCTGGCTGTGTCCTTTATGCTAGGCCTAATAATTAGCAAAACATAGGTTAATGGATGGACTAGATGATCTTCAAGGTCTTTTCCAACCTAGATGATTCTGTGATTGTATGAAGAAGCCTGGCTAATAATCAAGGATCACCTCCTTCAAACTCAGGAGTGATGCATACCAACAAAGAGGAAGTCATCAGAGACACCAGGAGGCTGCATGGGTGAACAAGGAGCTCCGGGATAAACTCAAACACAAAACGAAAGGCTACAGAGGGTTGAAGCAAGGACAAGTAGCCTCTGAGGGATACAGAGAAACTGTCCAAGCAGCCAGGGATCAGGTTAGGAAGGCTAAAGCCCTGATAGAATTAAATCTGGCCAGAGACATCAAGGGCAACAACAAAAAGTTTCTATAGCGATGTTGGTGATAAAAGAAAAACTAGGGAAAATGTGGGTCCTCTCTGGAAGGAAATGGGAGACCTGATTGCCCAGGATATGGAGAAGGCTGAGGTACTCAATGATTTTTTTGCCTCAGACTTCACTAGCAAGTGCTCCAGCCACACTGCCCTAGTGACAGAAGACAGCATCAGGGACTGGGAGAATGAAGAACTGCCCACTGTAAGAGAAGATCAGGTTCAAGACCATCTACAGAACCTGAAGAAGCACAAATCCATGGGACCTGATGAGATGCAACCGTGGGTCCTGAGGGAACCAGCACAGAAAGTGGCTAAGACGCTTTCCATCATATTTGAGAACTCATGACAGTCTGGTGATGTTCCCACTGAGTGGAAAAGGGGAAACATAACCCCCATTTTTAAAAAGGGAAAAAAGGAAGACCTGGGGAACCACAAGCCAGTCAGTCTCACCTCTGTGCCCAGCAAAATCATGGAGCAGATCATCCTGGAAACTATGCTAGGGCACATGTAAAATAAGGAGGTGACTGGTGACAGGCAGCATGGTTTCACTAAAGGCAAATTGTGCCTGACAGATGTGGTGGCCTTCTACAACAAAGTTACAGCATTGGTGGATAAAGGAAGACCAACTCATGTTATGTACCTGCATTTGTGCAAAGCATTTGACACTGTCCTGCATGACATTCTTGTCTCTAAATCAGAGAGACATAAATTTGATGGATGGACCACTTGGTGAATAAGGAATTGGCTGAATGGTTGCACTGAAAGAGTTCTCCAAGTGTAGAGCAATGATGAGTGGTGTTCCCCAGGGATCAGTATTGGGACTGGCACTGTTTAACATCTTTGTTGGAGACATGGACAGTGGGATTGAGTGCACCCTCAGCAAGTTTGCCAATGACATTAAGCTGTGTGGTGCAGTTGACATGCTGGATAGAAAGGATGTGCCACCCAGAGGGACCTGGACAGGCTGGAGAGGCGGGCCCATGCAAACCTCATGAACTAACCTGCACATGGGTCAAGGCAATCTCAAGCACAAATACAGTCTGGGCAATGAGTCGATCGCACGCAGCCCTGCGGAGAAGGGCTTGAGGGTCATAGGGGATGGAAAATTGACCATGAGCCAGCAATGTGCACTTGCAGCCCAGAAAGCCAGCAATGTCCTGGGCTGCATCAGAAGTGTGGCCAGCAGGTCAAGGGAGGAGGTTCTCTCCCTCTCATGAGACCCCACCTGCAGTGCTGTGTCCAGCTCTAGGGCCCCCAACATAAGAATGACATGGACATGCTCGAGCAGGTCCAGAGGAGGCCATGAAAACAATCATGGGGCTGGAGCACCTCTCCTGTAAGGACAGGCTGAGAGAGATGGAGTTGTTCAGCCTGGAGAAGCAAAGGTTCTGGGCAGAGCTTACAGTGGCCTTCCAGTACTTGAAGGGGGCTACAGGAAAGATGGGGAGGGACTCTCTCCGGGATTGTAGTGACAGGACAAGGCGTAATGGTTTTAAACTGAAAGAGGGTAGATTTAGATTAGATACAAGGGAGAAATTATTTCCTGTGAGTGTGGTGAGATACTGGAGGAGGTTGCCCACAGAAGCTGTGGCTGCCCCCTCCCTGGCAGTGTTCAAGGCCAGGCTGGACGGGGCTTTGGGCAACCTGGGCTAGTGGAAGGTGTCCCTGCCCATGGCAGGGGGTTGGAACTAGGTGATCTTTAAGGTCCCTTCCAACCCAAACCATCCTATGATTTTATGACAAAACATCAGCTTCGACCCAGGCTGTGATTTATGATATTACCCAAATTCACATATAACACTTAATGTGCTTTGTGACAGGACTGCAGTTGTAGTGTATAGTACTAGTCCTGTGAAGAAGGGTCCACTTCCCACCTGCCTGCCTTTCAGCTATAAAGTTTCTGCATGCATACTGGAGTCTCATTTTGCTATCTGGTTCTTTGTTAGCTTTACTTTAACTTCTTTTTGTCAATTACACTTTCACCTGTCAGAATTAGTCGTTGTAAACTTAAAATCCAAGGAATATATTAAATGGCTTTTTGGAATGAGATGGTCTCAAATTTTAATTATATCAGATTTCAAATATTAGACCAGTTTCTTCTCCCATGAGTAGTTTCAGCTAAAGTCAATACAAATATTTTATGAGTTATGCAACAGCATTTGTCCTATCTTTTACAAGTAATCCTAAAAGAAACACTATTTATAGTATTTCTCTAGTTCTTATTCTGTGAAAATGCAACACAGAATATGGACCGTATAGTAACTCATCTGTAATGTTGTGAAAGCATGACAGAAAGAAAAATGCCATGTAAATTAATCTAAATGATTTACTTCTAAATGTATTTTACGACAAACAAATATTAATATCAATAAAAGTGAGAATATATGCATATTCAAATATGTCTAATTTGTATTATATATTTTTGATCATAATATTTTTAAATTAATTACTGAATATCCACATGAAAGCAAGTTGGTTTATTTTCAGACTTGATAAGTATGAAAAATGCTTCTGAAATGTCCTGTTGACCTAATTAAAAATAAAAGGAATAAGCAACTAGCCTTACCTATGAGCCTGTTTGGTTTCCAAAGTCATCTTTTTTGAGACTTCTGCATACATGCAGTACCTAGGACAATGAGCCCTTTGAGCAAAACATTATGTAAATAGAAACAATTATTCTAGCAGGGTGCCTAAAATTTTATCCACATTCTCTATCATAGGGTATATTGTACAGGCCTATCTCATATTTCATGATCATTGTCTCAGGATCAGAATAACCTTTTTAATAATGAAAATGAATTAACAGCAGACTCCTTTGCTGAAAAAGGACTTGTTCATTTAGACTACCAAGGAGATGAAAGCTAAATACTGAATATTAATATTTTCAGACACAGATAAAACCTTAAAGAAATATCTGTCAAGTAATTACAACTCTTTCTTGCACAAATATATTCCTAAATTAAGCCGCTAAGGTTTTTTAAGTGTTCATTCGGTGATACACAAGTCAAGATGCCATCATCAATAGAATACTAAATGTAAGTAAAAGTGGTATCTTGTAGAGTATTATTCGATTAATAGATGTTTTATGTCTGCTTTGTTATATTAAGGAAAAAAATCTCTTCTTTGTGTCTGTCATGAACAACTTTGGGAGACACTTACTACATGGTACTTCAGAATAGCTCCAGCCCACGGAGGCATCCTGGTCCTGGGACAAAGATGTCTGTCGGGGGAAACACCACACATGAGCACTTTGCAAATTCACACCCTCCTTCCAACTGCAGCAACTTCAAGTACATACAACTTCTCACAAGACTGTTTGGTGTAAATGTCCTGCAGTGTGTAAATATTGAGATTGTTGTCATCATCATCTCCAGTGTTAACAGCTCAGCAGGGAAACTCCTGCTGCTGCTTATATCTGTGCAAATTGTCTCTCATGAAACCATCTCATAATAGACATAGGCAAATGTCCAGTTTCTGTAATGGTGATGTTTGTTTATTTGTAATTAATTAGCCTGAGATCTGGTTCAATGATTTGGAACCCGATTTAACAGGTAATTTTGGCAAGAGGATAGAGGTCACCCTGTCTCTAGTACCTTGGGGAGATCATACCACATACATCCTAGCCTGGAGTCGTAGTCCAAAGCTGCCGTGTGAGCGTTCCTTCGGGGTGCCAGTAGGCATAACTCCAATAATGCAAGCAAAATATGTACTTAAGGAATTATATGCAGTTTTAAAGCTGTACCCTGGTCTCCTGGAGACACTTAAGGATCCCCAGCAAAGGAGCTGGGTGTGGTGTCTGCTCCCTTCCACTGTGCTTCCAGAGAAAATGCCCTCAAGTATTAACTGTGGCCCACTGACCTTTTTGGAATAATGTTTCAGCCCTCAGGTTGAAAAGGCTGGACATTACTGCATTAAGCAGACTGGGAAATTCAGATCTACGCTGTATCTCTTGAGGAAAATTAGACAGTTGAGGTAATTTATAGTGTTTAAGATGCTCTATTATGAAATAATACCTTGTCAGTCAGATTGAAAAGGTCAATGGAAGCAGAAGCCAAAACATACAAAAAAGCGTTCATGAGCAGCAGTTTTTTCACAGTAGTTTTTGAGCAATAGGCATAGCGTTGTTCTAGGCATCAGTTTGTAAGAAAATCCAAGATAAATTAAATAATACTGTATACTTAGATGAACTATCATCTTCTGTAGCTTTTTAATTTCCAAGTACAGCAGTGGGAACCTTAAATCTGGTGAAAGTGGAATTTTTCTGGTTTTACGGTAGTACAACTGAAATCAAACCCTATTTACTATATTATTTTCAACCTGAGTTACAAGCTAAAATGCCAAGCATATTCTTGGACACCTAAAGTACTTTATTGAGCAGTTACTGGGTTCTCACTTCTCATTCTCTCAGATACTGAAAATCCCTCTGTTGTGTTTTTATTTTTCATCTCCTTAAGTTTTTGCAGCCAATTCCCACATTCTCTGCATATTTTTGATATTCTTTTATAAACTACTTAGCCACTGAAGCAAAGATTGCAATAAAAGTTTCTGACTTCTCTGATAAATATTCTTTGTACCATGCTGCAGAGTGATTTTCTCTGTTGTTCTCTGCCTTGGTGAATATTTTGGCATTGTTTTTCTGCTGTAGCACTGCTCCAGATGGAGTGGTGAAGACTAAACCACCCAGGATATTCAGTCCTAATGATCATGACACAGTGGACTTGGGGGGTATCCAGTGACACATGCAGAGTCCTGTACTTTCGGGGAGGGGTAAGAGGGGATCTTGCTACTACTGCTCCTCTGGGTAACAGTTATGTAGATACCAAAGTGTGCCTTTTGTTTCTATTATTCATGGAGATGCCCCAAATGGAAATATTTAAGAAATGTCCATTTGTATTAAGTGCTATTTCAATTTTTTTGAAAACTTTGTCATTTTTTCTTCTGGCCAATCCTATGCAGAAAAATTCAGTCATGTTCATTAAGACTTGGGATATCACCAGAGTACAATTTTCTGTGAATAAACAGCTGTTCAGGGGAAGGAAAATACCCAGCTCTAAAATGAACAAAGTTCTTAAGACTATTTGCTTTCAAAATGGTCAATGCAAGTGCCATTGTATAATGAAACGTCACAGGCACTTAACTTTTATGGAGCTGTTATTGACTGGTCACTGGTTCATTTTCAGACATTAAATGCCATTTCAGCCAAGGTCAGTTAAAACTAAACAAAGTCCAGATCAACATATATTTAATACAAGAAACTTGCCAGGATTTTACCACAATTTTTTATCCTGGCCTGTTTTCAGACAGGCCAATCAGAGCTTTTAATGTCTGTAGTCTTTTACCTGTTATCTTTTCATTATACCTTGCCCATTTCCATGTTTCCCACCAAATGTCAGTTCCTACAGCTGAAATTTAATTTGAATTGTTAAATATATTCATTCTACCAGAGCTTTGAACATGAGTTTATGATTACTTCTTAGAATATAGCTTGCCTCAGTGGGCTGTAATAAATTAGTCTAATCATATGGTGAGTACTTACTTCATCCTGTGTTTGTTCCTGCTAGGAACTGAAATTGTCTCTGTAATTGTATGCAAATCCCTTCACCAGAATAATCAAAGGAAACTATGTGTAGCTGCCCATCCTCCACAAGAGAAGCATAAAAGTAATCTAACTTTTAATTCTACTTAAATGAAAAGTTGTATCTTCAAATGTAAATTGCAGATACAAAATAGAAGAAAACTTAAAAGGCATGTGAGTAGCAAACAGATACTTTGCTAATATTCCCAGGCTTCTTTTAGTCCTGCTTTTTAACATACACACAGTGCTATGTAAATAGTGTTCATGGCATTGAACCTGAAAAACAATAATATTGGAATTTTTCATTCTAAACATGGGGGAATTTCTTCTCCCCTGAAAATACATGAGATGATAAATGTAAGGGGTTTTATGAATTGCCTTCAGAGAGTGCCTTTTTCCCTCCACTGCCTGCAGAAGGAGACTGAAGTAAGTAGCTCAGACTTAGCCATCAAACTTTCAATTGACATAAATTCTCCTGTAAGTCTCTTACTCCAAGGCATGTTTTAAATATTGGTCTCAAATCATTCTGATTTGCTCTTTTGAACTCTGTCAAATATTTCAGCATTCATTTTTTAACTGTGGACACCAAAAAGAGATTTAGTCATGTAGGAGCAGATGAGTTCCTGTATGAAGATCATATCATTCTAGCCTTCCTCTTCCCCGTTTCTCTATTCAAGTATCTAGATTTTACATTAGCTGTTTACTCATAACATCGCTGCAAAAGATTAGTTCTGTGTATCTATGACTGATAAAAATGTTTGTGAAGACACTCAAATAAGGCAAGACTATTAAGTGCCTTTTGTCCCATCAGTTCTTTTCAGAGGAGGTGTGAGGAAAGGGAGAGGGTAGAAGGAACTGAAACAATTTCTGTTTGTTCATTTGCCTCCTTTAAAAGTTCTGTCACTTCTTTGCATGCAGTTTTGCACAGATTCGTATAAAGTATTTACTTATATACATACATATGTATGTATTTACTTGTATGTATGTATGCTTGCAATATCTTGGAGCATTTAGAAGAACTTATTAAAATGTTTTCTCACTTTTTATTTTCTTGTAGGATTTTGTTCTTTTTAAGAAACTCAGATTCTAAGCTGTTTTCAGGATTTAGTTGAGAGCGATACTTGCAGTCCCTCAGATGAAGTGCCTGGGAGGTGCAAGATTATTTAGTATCATGGAATCATTTAGGTTGGAAGACCTTTAAGATCATTGAGTCCAGCCATAAACCTAGCACAGCCAAGTCCACCACTAAGCAGAAGTGCTACATCTACACGTCTTTTAAATACCTCCAGGGATGGTGACTCAACCACTTTCTTGGGCAACCTGTTCCAAAGCTTGACAACCCTGTTCATGAAGAAATTTTTCATTATACCCAATCTAAACCTCCCCTGACACAACTTGAGGCCATTTTCTCTAATCCTGTCACTTGTTACTTGGGAAAAGAAGCTGACACCCACCTCACTACAACCTCCTTTCAGGTAGTTGTAGAGAGTGATAAGGTCTCCCCTGAGCCTTCCTTTTCTCCAGGCTAAACAACCCCCGTTCCCTCAGCCATTCCTCATAAGACTTGGTGTCTGGACCCTTCGCCAGCTTCGTTGCCCTTTTCTGGACACGCTCCAGCCCCTCAGTGTCTTTCTTGTTTGAGGTACAGCCTCACCAGTGACGAGTACAGGGGGACTATCACTGTCATTGCACCTCAATAAAAGCCACTATATGAAATCTTTGGATATTTCCCAAGTTGTTTCTCCAGTCTAAAAAGAAAGAATGACATTTTAATTCTGGTCTACATCAGAAGAGCAATGAATTAGTTTTAGGAACTGGAAGAAAATCATAGATCTTTAGGCTTATCTCCAAATTGTTAGTTGTTTGCTGAGGGGGAGGCAATCAACTTTTAATAAAACTGTGGTCTGCGTCAGTTTAAAAGAAATAGTAAGATTTATTTCAGACTTATTTCAATCAAAAGATAACCATATTATAATCATAACATCCAAATTTTACAGCCTTTCTTCCCAGGACATGTTGCATTTTTCTGAGGAAGTTAAATACTTGAGAATAGATTTCAGAAAAATCTTAACTGAAATTTAAAATCAGAAATAATGTGCCCGAGACCTACAAGTAGAACTTATAGAAGGAGAAAGGTCTTATCAATTATCTGCTGTGTAGCCACCACTAAATATGGACATGGCCATGTGCAAAGAGATACAATTAAGGATGCAACTCTCTTAAAAGAATGCTTCTTAGTGTGAATGTCGGTTGTTTCAGTCTGAATATTGTTCTTGCATTAATGCCGATGATAGGTAGAGGTTGTCAGATGTTTTATAGTATGACTAGTTTTCTAACAAATCCCTATAGAAAGGAGGCAGAAGTTCTGACATCAAGATCCTCATTTAGTACCCACAGTCAGTTCTGTCCTAGGTCACAGGTATCTTATGCATGGACTGAGGCAGATGCCTGGTGGGGGAAAAACTGTATGTGACAATGTAATTAAAGACAGCACCATAATACATTAATATGAATACTTTAGGGTACTGCTAATTTTAATATATACCAGCTCTTGAGTGCTTCAGCTTGCAGTCTTAATATTCTTTGACATGGTTCTTTTGGATGTTCTTTACACAGAGGTCTCTGTAATATTGTATAACATCACAGGGCAAACAAAATCCTATTAAACTGAGACTAGAAAGGTAAGTTGTTGGGAAGCTAGCAATTTCTGGAAAAGAGCTTTGCATCAATGAAGATGTTGTGCAAGAAATGTATTTTATTAGTATCAACATTACAGACTACAGGTTTCAGTGAAATGAAGAATTTTGGCTTTGAGGCATTGCACTAAAAAAGACAAGTGTAAACTATAAAGTATAAAAGGAAGGAATTTTACAACTAAGCTGGGTATTTGTCAAATAAATAGTAAGAAGAAAGAAAAAAGGTAATGTTGAAGTTTTGAACATAGTGTATTTTCTTCCCAAATAAGTTCACTTTGTCCTGTTTTCTCTTCTTTTTCTTTTTTTTTTTAATGCTGATACACATTAGCCCTAATCATAGACCCAAGATGACATATCAGATAACTGTTTATTTGGAGAAACTATGTAGCCTCTATAGTTACTCTAAAATTCTGGTCTGACAGAGTAATCTAGCAGCTGCTTTTTTTTCTCTCTCTTTTTTTTTCTACTCAGTGACTTGATTGCTGTTTAAGGTAATAGGTGGTGAGGTTCTGATAATGCTGCAATTACATACAGTTCCTGATTTAGTGTTCAAAGTTCTGTAGTAAGAATTCGCTAAGAATTTGGTTTCATTTCTGTGTGTAAGCTTCAGAGGAGCCAAAGACTTCTCACATCAGCCAGTTCTAGCTGAACCCTTTGGCACAGCTAAATAATAGACAAATAAAAGGAAAGAAAATATCAAATGCTAACAAGGTACATAGATGTACTTTTGGGGTATATGTGTAAATATGCTTGGATGTGTTCATTTCTATGAAAGCTTGTCATAAGGTTACTGGACTTTGACAGTAGTTTGAAGGCTAGTGAAGAGGGAAGGGTAGTGGTATCAGAACTGTGGAAGCATGAGCAAAACTATCAGACTGCCTTCAAAACCAGGGCTTTTCTTCAGTCCCTCCCAAGTTTCCACTCATATTTATCACTTGGCATTTTGATAAGACACCTTTACAGTGTAATTCATGTGAGGGTTGCAGACTCTGAAATGCAAAGAAGGGAAAAAATCTTGCTGCAGAGTGGGTGTAGCATAAATGGGACCTGACATAGCCTGAATCTTTGATCATGAATTCCCATTGTGGAGTAAGCCAAACCTCCTTCCATATGGTCCCTGAAAGCACATACCTTATATGCCATTGTTCCACTGAAGACTTTATTTTTAAAAAAAGGGTAATGTTTGCAATATATTGACAGCACTTTCTTGTAGCTTTATGTCCTCCTCAGGAAAAAAGGATTATTAAATACTGCAGATGAAGTTGCACAGGTACCAGCCTCTAGAGGATTAAGGGAGAGAAGGACAAAAGTTTGACCATAAATCACTGTTAGAGGTTGTTTTGGAGGTTTTTCACAACACCAAGAAAATATTCAAGGTCATGGATCTCAGGGAGGTAAGAAACGTAGAATCAGATCATAGAGGTAATTTTCTTTATCATCAAATATCCTGAAATCTTTGAAGCAAAATAGCGATAGAAGAGATGGCTAATCTGGATCCATTATTTCCTCTGTTTTGTTTCAGAACCATCTGTAATAAAGTTATCCTGGTCATTGATAGTAGAGGTGACTTAATTCACAACTTACAACATAACAGGTATATTTGAAAGTATATATAATTTGGAAAGCTAAGTAAACCCAAACATTAATTTTTCAGGGACAAATCATGTGAGATAAAACATATTTCCTTCTATTACAAAGTAAAAGGTTTTGTAGACAATGGGAAAAAATAAGCGTCTCATTCTAGTACAATATTTTACACAGTTTGCATGAAATTTTGCTAAATGAGTGCATTGGGTTTGTGTGACAAGCTTTTGGTAGTGGGGGGCTACAAGGGTGGCTTCTGTGAGAAGGTGCTAGAAGCTTCCTCTGTGTCTGACAGAGCCAATGCCAGCTGGCTCCAAGATGGACCCACTGCTGGCCAAGGTCGAGCCCATCAGCAATGGTGGTAGCACCCTGGGATAACATATTTAAGAAATGGAGAAAAACACTATGCAGCCACAGCTAAAAGAGAGGAGTGAGAATGTGCGAGAGCAACAGCTCTGCAGCCACCCAGGTCAGTGCAGAAGGAGAGGGAGGAGGTGCTCCAGGCTCCAGAGCAGAGATTCCCCTGCAGCCCGTGGTGCAGCCCATGGTGAGGCAGCTGTGCCCTGCAGCCCGTGGAGGTCCATGCTGGAGCAGATCTCCACCTGCAGCCTGTGGAGAACTCCACACTGGAGCAGGTGGATGCCCAAAGGAGGCTGTGACCCCGGGGGAAGCCCACGCTGGAGCAGGCTCCTGGCAGGACCTGTGAACCCATGGAGAGAGGAGCCCACGCTGGAGCAGGTTTGCTGGCAGGACTTGTGACCCTGTGGGGGACCCACGCTGGAGCAGCCTGTGCCTGAAGGACTGCAGCCTGTGGAAGGGACCCATGCTGGAGCAGTCTGTGAAGAACTGCAGCCCATGGGAAGAATTCATGTTGGAGAAGTTCGTGGAGGACTGTCTGCTGTGGGAGGGACCCCACACTGGAGCAGGGGTGAGGAGTCCTCCCCCTGAGGAGGAAGGGGTGTCAGATACCACAGATGACGAACTGACCACAACCCCCAATCCCTATCTCCCTGCACTGCTGGGGGATGAGAAGGTGGAGAAAATCGAGAGTGAAGTTGTGCCCGAAAAGAAGGGAGGGGTGGGGGGAAAAAAGGTGCTTTTAAGATTTGGTTTTCTTTCCCATTATCCTACTCTGGTTTAATTGGAATAAATTAAATTAATTTCCCAGAATTGAGTCTGTTTTACTCTTGACAGTAATTGATGAGTGATCTCTCCCTGTCCTTACCTCAACCCAGGAGCCTTTCGTCATATTTTTCTGCCCCCCATGCGGTTGAGGAGGGGGAGTGATAGAGCAGCTTGGTGGGCACCTGGTGTCCAGCCGAGGTCAACTCACCACAGTGAGATAAAGAAATTTTGTCTTTACTAAATTTCTAACAGATATGTGAAACTCTAGTCACACACTTGGACTCATAAAGAGGTATATGAGGTTCACTGTCGAATAAGGAGGTACTAAGTAGTGATCCATTCTGGTTGCAGTTTTTCCCAGTGTCTTTGTTAATGACTTGGATGAAGAAACACAGAATACTTCTGTCAAACTTTCAGGTGATAAAGAATTGAAAGGACTATGTGTACTTTGGAATACATTTTTGAAATACATCGCATTTTCACCAATGCACTTCAGGAAAGACGGATAAATTGCAACATATCCAGAGGAAAACAAAGAAAATTGTCAGAATCTAGACTAAAACATGTTCCACAAGGAAAACCTGAAAGAATCATGTTTCAGCAAGAGAAGTGCAGACAGAAAAGAAATGAAACAACAGTCTTCACTTATGTAAAGAGCTGCTTTAAAGAAGAAGGGAACAACCTGTTCTCCAGGTCTACTAGAGATAGGACAAGAATGAGTGGCTTTAAATTGTGCCAGGGGAGACTTAGGTTAGACTTCAGGAAACATCTCCTAATGATAAGGATAATTAAGCAATGAATATATTACCTAGGAAGTTACAGAATCCTCTTTAGAGATTTTTAAAGACAAAGAAAGATATCTGTCCCAAATGATTTAAATACAATTTCTCTGTCTTGGGGGATGGAGGGATAGAGAGGAATAGATGGGATTATTTCTCAAGCTCCCTTATTTTCCAATCTATGTGTCATTTCTGTGAATTAGACACAAGAAGGACTCAGAACACACCTGCAGTTGTAGCTTTCACTCTGTCACCTAAATTGAGCAGTTTGTATGTACTTTCTGTTGAATGTTCAAGCTCCAACTCCAAATGCAGAGAAAATTGGGTATGCAAATCAGTTATCATGTTAAGGGTTATATGATAGAGCTTATAAATCTTACTCTGTGTGTTTGAGTTCTGGAAGCGTATACTGACCAGAGTTTAAAACAAAACCAAATGTTGATAAAAAGGTATTAATTATAATGAGGAAAATTAAAATACACTTAAGTTTGAGTGTTTGTAACTATTGGTTGAATGTACAATTATGCATCACTCATACTGTAAATTTCTTGTGTGGCTTTCATCACTGTAGTGTGTGAATTCATCTCACCAAGATTTGGCTAGATAAATGGTAGGTATTTTCACTAAGCCTTATGTCTAGACTCCAGTATTCATTGGAGAAAGAGAAAAGCACCTTTGAGATAGATTTCTAAGTCCCCAAAAATGCTTTTTTATGGGTTATATGTCTCTCCCTTGAAAGCTTGGATGATTAACTTCAGACAACTACTTTATAGACAGCAGAGTTAAGTGACATGAATCCAGTCCTGAATGTCAAATATATTGCCTTATCCATATCAAATTATTTGATCATTTATTCTTCACTTTTGCTGTGTGTTGGATTTATAACAAATTTATTTCTTCTACTGATCCTAATACAAATTTCAATAGATGGAATTAGCTTTCCTAAAATAGCTCCAGCATTTCAATGTCTGTGGCTGTTGGGGTCATAGGTAATCTTGGGAATGGGATCACTTCCTATTTGAAAGTTAATTGGACCAGAAGAAGAAGAAAATGAATTTGTATTTTAGTAATGTGCAGTATATGATGCTCATTTTTAAAAAGGACTCGTGTTTGTCAAACATGTTTCTGTTCCTGGTGCTGTAACAAATATATTGCATATGCTGTTTCCAAGTATATTAACCTGTTAAGTTGTGTCATTCAGTATTGTCTGTCTGTTAGCCAGAGTAAAATACAGTAATAATATGCAAATATTGCATCCTCTTCATCATAAAAAAATATTAAGAAATTGCTTCCTGCACAACGGTTCCAAAAAAAGAGTTATTACTGGGGGTGCTATTGTTTGGAGCAAGCAAGCACTTTGCTATCTGTCTCCTGGCAAGACTATCAGGAATGATTGCCCAAGCTTAGAGGGGCAAGGAAAACAGTTTCCCAGAATGAAAAGGCTTCAGGAAGATTAAAGTTACTGAAATATAATTATAACATTGTAATTGATCACTCAAGTATTTTTGGTGAAAGCAAGAATGAAGAAAAAAAAAAAGAAAAAGGAAAAAAGGAAAAGGAAACAAGCCAACGATGTGCATTCCAGCAGAAAAATAAGTCAAGAAAATGCTCCTCTATCTCTATAGTTTATTCTGAACACACTGTAGAGATTTAGATATCAAGATTTTACTTTACATTTAAATGGAAATAAATGAAATTAAGTCATTGACTGCTGAAATGAAATTGGATAGAGGAAAGCCTAGCTGGTACAGAAGAAAAATAAAAAAACCCTGAAAGGCCACTGAACTTTTAAAATCAAAAAGCTTACTCATGATTTCAGCTACTTGCGTGGAGAGTGGTTGTGTCTAGGCTCCAATTACAGCAATGTTGCAGTGACTAGGAGGAATCCTGTACTCCCAAACTGCACTTAAAATTTGTTCTTAAATACCAAAATTGCTCAAGTCTCTGTGAAGAAGTACTAATCTCTCTAAACAGATAGAAGACCGGGTGCACATCTGGCATTGGTTTTCTATGGCTGATGCATTTTGCAATGGAAAAATGCCTATGGAGTGTGGAATGAGGGAAGCAAGGTTACAAAAAACCTAAGATGCTCTTTGTGAAGTACTTAGCTGTAGTATCAACCCCAGTATGTAGATTTTCTGTGATAGGCATCTCCATCTCTGATTTTACAGGAAACAAACAGAGTAACTCTTTCATGTTTGTGAGGTTTTTTTTCCCAACATGATGACTGTGTGGTCATCTTTTTGGAAAAAAATAGCAGTAATTTCAATCACAGTTCCACCTGACCGGAGAACAGAAAAGCAAGGAGAGAAGTGATGAAGAAAACAAAATCTTTGCAGACTTCCCCTTTCTCTGTTTGATTCCAGTATATTGAGGTGGAATTGGTATTAATGGTCCTTAAGCAGTTGTCAATAGTGTCTACATTTGAGCAATGACCTACAAAAAGCAATTGGCAGAATTCTCATCCCAGATCATTTGAGGAGAATTCCTGACAATCAGAGTTCAATAAAGAGGAAAACTAAGCCATTTTTGTATATAGCATCCTTGTGTTTGGGAAGGACTTCATCTGTTTTTCCAGGCAGTTGTATTGGTGTTTTATCTTGTTCATAGATTTACTAATTTAAAAAAAAAAAAAAAACCAAACAAACAGAAAACAAAACCCAACAAACTTCGTGAAGGACCAGGAGCTTGTGATACAGACTTCCAGGCTTCAACCATTTATGTTTGGGCACAATAATTTATATTTTTTGATAAATTAGTTATATGCATTTTAAGGTTGAATTAGTTCATGACGAAAGGTTGAGATATATATATACACATACACACATTTGTGAGAACTTACCTTACTTACATTTATTGCCATATTCCTAAACATTTTTTTAAATAATGTTGTTTTGTAAAACATTGATAGTGTATCTCAGCTGATATGAGTTAGCTTGGGTTTTTTTAGTTTGCTTTTATGCAACAAATAGTATGCCACAATACATGGGATGGAATGTATTCCAGAAAATGAATCATTCATCTGTCTGTAGCATAACTGAGGATAAACAGCAGATAACCACAAAATAAATACCTTTTAGATGACAGCTGTAAGATTCACGCCTGCTGTCTTTACTTGGGCAAACATCTTTCTGAAGTTTAAGAATTTTGTCTAAACAGAGATGCTGCACGTTTTCTGAGAAGTACCCAAGGTTAGTTTCAGCTTTTTTGCCTTATGTTTGCAGCCGTACATACAACTCATTTTTTTTCCTGTCAGCTGTAGCCAATTATTTTGGACAAATAAGCATTCTCCTCAGCATGTCTAATTTTTATGCCAGCTAAGCCTGTGAATCCTTTATTCGTTCTGTGTAAACTCCACCCTTGTCAGTCTGTTATATTAAAAATTGTTTCTGCACACTGAATAGATGACTAATACCACCGATTACTTGCACAGGGATTCTTCTCATGGAGATGTTGCACCATATCCAGTTACTACCATTTAGCTGTATTATGCTATGTGTGAAAGACATGCTAACATGAAAACCCACATCTGAGTGCCAGCTACTGACAAGAAGCTACAGAAGCTTCAGATACCTAAATGATGGCAGTTGCTAATGAAATGTGGCAAGTCAAACCTTGATCCAGTGTAGAAGAGCTTTTCTATGTGTTTGGTATTTGTCATGCTTTATGCTGGGATAAATTCCCAGTTTGATCAAAACACATCTTAGTAAAGTTGTCCAAGTGAAATAAGAAAGGAATGAGGGGATGTCAACTGCTGTTTCAAACACTACTTGTTCTGAATAAAAAAAAAATGTTAATTTGTGTCAGGAAGCTGAATTCAGTAAATGTTGACTGCCTGTGTAGCAAAGATCAAGTCAAAGTTACACTGTAGATGAAGCAGGAACCCCTGTAACACTGGAGTAGTTTTAATATATGTCTATATATGGAAATGAATAGGAAATGAATCAAGAAATACAATGTTTGGGAAAGAATCTCATCATGATTTGCAGAGATAATTACAGGCAGAAAGGAGATTGAATATAGCAACAGGAAAAGCAGAATAATTATGCAGCAATTAACAGGAAAGCTGTATGGTTCTTTGAAAAAAATAACAGTCATCGGGTTAAAAATATATGCTGAGTACAGAAATGTTTTATTATTCAATACATCAAGTATTTTAATTCATTTCCTAAGATAAAATACTGTTTCATTAAATAAATGTCTTATTTCTACGATAAAATATGTTATGCATTTTATGTATTCATTACAATTGTTTGTATTTTTGTCTTAAATATGTCATCTGAATTGGAGACAAAACCTGATGTTCATTTCAGAGTGTGAATGCAAAGCGTGTTAAGAAGATACGGATTTCAAGTTAATGTTTCAAGGACTGCAGATATCATAGGAGCCAGTAGAAAAACAGCCCATGTGTCCTAAAATCTTCATATTCTGATGAAAGTGTTGTCTGCTTTTATTTTACTGGAGGCAAACTCAGGTTTTGGTAGGTTTGTAGGTCTTCTGATAATTAGTTAGCACCAGCACACTCAATAGTACTCTTCCTGAAATGTGGCTTACAAAGATTCTTTTTGCAATCTATGGCAATGTCTGATAGTGCTTTTTACAGGGAATCTGTCACTCAGTGGCATCTTCAAGTGCATTAAAATGACAGGTGGGGGTCACTGCACTTAGTCATGGGACCCTCTTGTTGAAGAGAGAAAGGAGCCACCACTGTACAGATGCATCACTAAGGATAGCTTTCAAGAGGTGAAATCTTTTGTTTAAAGCTAGTGGGGAAATTTCAGCCAGATAATGAGAAAAAAGGCGTGTTGTGATTCGAGACAGGGAGACCTTTTCTCAATTGTATAATTTGTATTGGTGTGTTATTGTCAAACATATCTGCCCTTTATGTCTTTCTTTAAAATTAACTGGGGATCTGAGGTGTGCATTCTTCATGGCTTTAAACAAATTCACCATTTACTCTGATAAAAGATGGAATAATACATGCTTCCTACTTCAGGATCTGGTCGGGCAAGTCAAGACTAGACTGTCCTAAAATATGTCACAAGCTCCTCTCCCGCCTCCACATCCCCAGTGAGAAAAACGGAGGAGAGGGAAGAAGGCAAAGGGCTGGTGGGCCAAGGCACGCTGAGCCTGCATGCAGGAAGCCTGCCCTGCAGGTTCAGGTGGAGACCTCTGAGAGGATGCTGCCTTCCCCTTCTGTGAATGGGCTCAAAGATGGCAAAGGGGGCATCAAATACTGATCATGATAAAAAACAATAATCCTGCAAGTAGTAATAATTAATGCTTATGTGATGACCTTCATTCATTGACCTCTCATCACTTTGCATGCATCGAATAAAGCTATATCAAATCTCTGAAATAGATCAATATAATTTCTGTTGACACATCTATACTGGCATGCATATATATATATATATGTATAAATGAATGAAAAACATAATTCTTACTAAGAAACATTAAAAAGTGCTTGAATCAAATCTTGTCAAAAAAAAAAAAAAAACCCAACAAGGAGAAAAGCAAAGCATTTGAATGTCTAACATATTGCTTCTGTGGTATACAAATACTTCTGGTGAATGAGTAGGCTCAGATTTTTTCTTTGCTGTGTCGTGAAATGCCCAGATACAGAAACCTGTACAAAACCAGTCTGAGAAGCTGAATGCTTGTCTGGAGGAGTTCATGTGTATAAATCATAGGAAGATTATCTATATTGCTGAGAATCCAAGCATTCTGATCACAGCAGTTTTAATTTTTGTTAATTGCATACTGTGCGCTGATCATAGCTAGCAGCATAGGTAGGGATAAAAACAGTCTCTTATTCCCTTCCCTGCAGTAGAAAATACTAAGAGACATAATATTGATTAAGGAAAATTCCTATTCAAAAAATGCAATGATTGTATTATTAGTGTATTGCATTCCTTCTTTTTTAGGTTATTCAATACTTCAAGCTATTATGGAAAAAGCGGGACAAAATAGCTGGCAAGTCAGTGCCATCTGTGTGGAGAATTTTAACGATGCCAGCTACAGGCGGCTTTTAGAAGATCTGGACCGAAGGCAAGAGAAGAAATTTGTAATAGACTGTGAAATAGAGAGGCTTCAGAATCTCTTAGAACAGGTAATACCTGCTTTTAATGTCACTGTAAGCATATTACTGAAACTCCAGATGCAGTACAGTTGTTCATTGTGTTTTATTCATTTTCTCAATAGAAATGAAGTTGCTTGCTTCTTCATTTGTTTTTTCTGCTCTGTTTTCTTTTTCCTGTATAATTCTCGTCTTGGCAGCCACCACATCAATGCAGTGAGCTCCTGCTTTCCCACCCAGCAGGTCTGTGGGAGAAGGGTGACAGCAGTCAGGGCAGCTGCACATTTGGTCCCTCATCCCAGCACCTCCATGCCTGATGCATCTTGCACCAGGGTCTTGGGGCTGGCAGAACAACATGGTATTGCTGGATTGCCAAGATGCCCTCAGTCTGTACCTTCATGGGGGTAAAGCTCAGTCTTATGTGAGGAAAAAAAAGTTTATTTGAATCCAGTATTACTTCCTATTCACCAAATAGCATAGGCTATGTATTTCTAGCCATAAAATGCTTTAAAATTATTACTACATTTATTTAAACTGATAGTTTTATTACCTTAGCAGAGTATTTATGAACATGAAGAACAGTAGAATAAAGGTGCCACTGAACTGGGAAGGAAGGTCAGGTTCTTCCATCAGTTATTCATGGGAAGCTGCTATTAGATAAAGAAAATACTGGTCCAGACAGAACAGCTTGCACTAGGTAGTACCTACACCAGTGTGTAAAGGGAGTATGAAATCCTGCTTCTCTGATGTGGCAAATCTGTCTCTATATAGTGCTTATGTATGATTTCTTTCCTAAATGATGGAAAAAATAAAACAATGCTTTGAAAGGAGCATTTTGTCAAATGACAGGAAAATAGGGTTAACTGCTTCTCGCATGATCCTACATATTATGCTGATGTGATTCAAGGGCACCGTTCAGTACCTGCTGCTGTTAATGCTGCAGGAACTGCAGGGGATGAATGCCATCTGCTGGTGGTAGATCCTCCACCGCCACGATGCTTCTCTGCTAGTGCATTAGAGAATTCTAAGATTTTGTTGCAAAAACGTGCATGATGCATCAGCTGCTGAAGTCACAGAAATATGAAATGTAGTTTTTGATACATAAATTCATAAAATAGTACTCATATAAATATATACATCAAGTTTGCTTTCACCATCAGAAGATAAAGAGGGAAACAGCATTAATAGTATGGCTGATTTAACAAGGACTTTTTCTATGACTGTTGCCAAGAGAAGAATAGATGATGCCATATTGCTATAGATACTCATTTGGCCATTTTTTTTTATTCTGAATGCCATTATGTTTTAACACATGCTTTCTATAGCTTATAATTAAATCCTCCCCCGGTTCAGCCTATGTTGTAGTAAAACAGAACACTCATTTGAGTGTCTTTTAAAATACATTTAGAAAAATAATTTCTCTCTTAACTCTGTGTGTGTGTGCGTATGTACTTGATTTCTTTTACATGGTGTGCAAATGTGACTTAGAAAATGTATGCTATATTGCCATAAGTCTTGAAATATGCCCACCAACCTGCATAGGTGTATCTACTGAGTATGTACTCAGTTTCAAAACAAAATGAAGACATCCAGTATGCATTTGTATGCACCCAGTACAGGATCTCACTGATCTCACGTGTAAATTTTATTTGCTTCCAGGAGCTACTGCTCATGTTTCTTTCCAGATTGGTACCTGTGTAGTCAGCTCCTTTTTAGGAACATACCCTGTGTTCTTTGTTTAGATCACGCAGAACTGAATTGGATATTGATATCAGTGTGATTAGGTTTTTGACCTTCTCTGACTTTATGCAGGTCTAGTTTTTACATGCCTAAAATAGTACTTAATGCAGGCATGGCAAGTCATAAAAATGAGGTGCCTGGCCTCAACAGGCTGAACCAGACGTGGTGAGTTTGGCTAACACCTCTACAGGGCAAGCCCGAAAGCTAATTGAGTCCTCTTTTCATTAACTACACAGGAAGGGCAGAGGGTAGGAGTTAACATCTAACTTGAAACATACTTGTATTCGTACCTGTATGCAACATACCTGTAGTCAGTCATACAAGCACTTTTAGGATGGAATTCTTCTAGCTACTGTCTAATTTTGAGTGGGATGAATTTTACCCAGGAAATGAGCTCTTCTGTACTTGTGCTAGTGTTTTTTCATACCTGAGTGTAAAGCCTTTGCTCTTAAGTCTATGCTAATGAAGTGAGAGAAATTTTTATTTGGGCATGTGGATTTTTTATTTTCTCAGTAGTTACTGCCCATATATAATAAATAAATAAATATACTTACCTTTGACCTAATTGAGTTTGAATTCATATATTTCAGAATACTTCTGTAATTTTCCACAGTTTATTTCTGTAGTTCTTAACCAACATGTCTGGAGATGGTCTTCATCCTTCCAAAGGAAAGTCACTGAACAAACAGCAATGGCATTATAGCCAGAGTATACAAAGTATGCAGAAGAGCTGCAGCTTTACTTTCCATTGTGAAGGTCCTGGTCTTCCTAGACAGGCTGACCTGCAAGCAGGCCTGGGTGCTGGTTTGGGGATCCAAAATGAAAGCACTTTACCTTCAGAGATCAAGTGCTGCTTAAGAATGAGATGCCAGAAAGTCTCAAGCAGGAAAACATTTAGTCTGCTAAAAATGGGATTGAAGCAGAAGGAGTCTAGCCCAATGTAGAAGATGGAAAATAACAGCCATTTTAAAATACCAGACACTGACTTTTTTCCTTTGCATGAAGGCTTTAATAACCTGTAGCAGACAGGTAAGGTGGCTTCACATATGGACTAAAAGTTGGTGTGCTCTTCCCTGCATACACAGAGGAATTGATTAAGCTTCAGTGACTCTAATTAACTCAACTTCTTTCCTGCCTAGTTCTCCTGTAATTGAGAGCCTCAGTTGTGACTATACTGTAATACTTTGCAATGTACAAGTAAATGTTCTGCAGAGCATTTAGGAAAAGTAATTAAATCTCAGTAACGAGAACGTAACTCAGAGTGCTTTGCCCTTAAATCTATGCTAATCACAGAGAGAAACTGGCTTGTGGGCTTGTGGGTTTCTTCTGAAGCGACTGCCCATATATATACACTTACACAGTCACGCTTCTAGTGACTCTGGACCTCAAGCAGTGAAGACTGGAGAATTTTTCGATGGCTATATTCAAAAAGTGACCTCATGCAGTCATCCCCTGGTGTCCACTTATCTGACATGGTGTCTTCTTCTTGCTGTTGTCTCTCAGCTGGCCAGCTGCAAAAAATCAACACCTTGCTATTTCCTCACTTCTGGTGCAACTTTAATCTTAGAATTTTCTATTTCTTTTTTCTCCTAAATTTTTGTTAGTTCATTTTTTTTTTCATTTATTTTCTCTTCTGCATGTTCCTTGGTGTTTGCAGAAGCTGCCTCCACACTCCATACCTGAAGCTTGTCTTCAAGGAAGATTTATTTTCTAGAAACCAATGACATATCTGAAATCTAGACTCCCTCTGTACGCAACCCAGGATGTACATTTTTCATCATATGATCTTCCGTTCAGGTTTTTATGTTGCTGTGGTGAGATTGATGTTTTGGGCAAGGCTAAACCTCTAGCTTTTAAAGGTGAACTATAGAGAGATGGAGTTTCATTTTCAGATCTGCATTCTAGAAAAGGAGAGTAGGGCCAGTATTAAATTCAGGAGATGCATTCAGCCTGCGCACAAGTGCTTACATCAGTTTTGCTTGGATTGCCCCCTACTGTCAGACTCAGAAGAGGTTTTAGATCTTACCTCTCAAGGCTATGCCAAGACTTACAAGACTTTGATGGTTTTCTTAATAAAGCTATGCTCCTCTTCTTTGGTCATGCTCACCCACACAAGTAAAAACTGGAGATATTTGGGGATGAGTGGAAACGTTTTGATTGGTTTCTGTATTAGTGCCATTTGGCATGACTCATCTCAAAGTGTTGTTTAAACATAACACTGAAGCAAGACATCCACATCTGCAGGGTCACAGGTTGTTGCTTTGATTCATCACTAAGACAGACAGCACCTTCAACCTATCTGAGTCAGTAGATCACCTATTCTTAAAAATCTGCTGTAACTTAAACATACCAAGATAATTTCAGCTCCTTTTTAGACTTTATTCTCAGGACAGTGAAAGAACACCCTACCTCCTTAATATCTTACAACAGACATAACCAGGAAAGCCTTATTGTTTTTACACTCCTCTGGATGACCTTATCACCCTTCAATCTCAGGCTCTGAAAGACCAAAAGCATCAAGACTTTTGCCATAAGTGTTTTCTTTACTTGCCCCTCTGGGGAGAGAACCAGGTCCTGACCCATTTTAATTTACCAGTGTAGACCTGGTGTATGGTTTGGGGTGGTGTGGCTCTGGGCATGGACTGCTCCCTCACCATGGCCTTTCAGGGCAGCCTTGGCAGCAGTGATGCTTGGGGTAGCCCCACAGTCCTTGACGCAAGGGCATGCAATGCTTGACATGACCACTACTGCTCACCCCCAGTGTGTTTCAGTGCTGTACAGGGAGCAGCAAAAGCAGTAAAATGAAGATAGAAGGTATCCCCCCCCCTCATGGCAGGGGGATTGTAACTAGATAATCTTTAAGGTCTCTTCCAACTCAAACCATTCTATGACTATATATTATGAAGATCTATTTCATGTCAGCTTTCTCCAGAACTTCCAGAAAGTGTGTTTCCATTTTGAAGAAGTATATCTACGCTTAACAGTTATGGAGGACTCTTATGCTAAACAGAATGTTTTTTAGAACCGCATAAATAATCTCACTAAATCTGCTGAAGTGTCTCCCCAGTTTACTTACGTGGCTCTTTGTTTCATCTGTTCATACACAGCCATAATAAAAATCCCCTACATGTTTTTTATTTAAAAAATAAACTAGGATAGCCCTTTATTTGTATTGCATTAGTGACTAGAAAGAGAGACAAAGCCCCATTTTCCTATGTGCATGAAATTAGACATTGTTTTTACCATTGCCTTTCCAGCTTATCAGGACAAAACGGAAAAAGAGAGGTAAAACAAAGACAAAGGAAGATAAAATGACATCTCCACAGTTTTATATAACAGATATAGCTTATATAGCAGAATGCATTTCTAGTGATTCATATTCTTCTGTCAAGGATCATTATGTCCTTGTTTATCAACATCCCTTTTTTCACAACACTTTCAGCAGGTGGTCTTTTAAAAGCACAAAAATATTCTGTTTGAATCAAAGGATGGAAGTTGATGAGAGAGAAGAAAAATTCTCTGCTTATGTGTCTCTTCTTTCCAAGTTGTGTTTCTAAAGTGCTCCCCTGAATTTAATACAAAGAACTTTCTGCTTAAGATGAAATGAGCACTTGAAACACATTATAACGTGTTTTCCATTTCCTACCAACTAATCCACTAATCCTGGCAGTAGGCAGTACAGCACCCGAACAGTCCAGGCCAAAGGAGACATTTACTTCATATGGCACAGCAAGAATCAGGTCCATTTGTTTCTCTGACTTTTCACTAGAAGTTTCTCTTCTTTTCTTACTCCTTCTTTTATTTTTATTTATGCATTCTAAAATACTGTATCTATTTCTGGCTTATTCACTGAAAATCAGAAGTCAAGTCAGCCTAAGGATAAAGGCTGTATCTACCAAAATTAGAAAATGCTTACAAATGAAATGTGTTTTTATTTATTACGGAGAAAGTCTAGGCTTTCTCAGTAATACCAGATACCTATATAAGACGAACTTATGAAACCCCAAGTCAGTCTTCCCGGTTTAACAAAACTGTTATTTTTCATTTCTATTTTTCTTCTCATTTTTTTCTCTTTAATACTTATGCATTGCTTAATTTGTATCCATTCAATCTGAAGCAATCCAGAAGCTGCATATAGCAGAACAAAGCAGTGGTTAGAATTACTGAAACAGTAAAAAGTGAGGGATGACACCCCCTTGGTTTTTGCAGGCTTTGTTTTTCTCTTAGACCACCACTACCACCAGCACCATAGAAATCTTCTTCCCACAAATGTACTGAACATCTTGAATGATGTCTTAGAGGCATTGTCTTCCTTTCAATTATAGCTGATTTGCAAAAATCTGTTAAAAAAATACTTTACTGGAAAATTGATGGAGAGACCCACGGACAACTCAGTAGCAGAAATGTGATCTCCTTAGGAAAGAGGACTAAAAATATATAGAAAAACACACAAATTTAAGAAAATGTCATATTACTCTCTTCCAAGTTAGCATTTAGTTGGAATAATTTACCTTCACTGAATATATGTCATAGATTTCTTTTGTTCTTTGTTTGCTAACTTCCAAGCAAGAGTGAAGTGTAATAAAGCAATGAAATTGTGGTCAGTTTTGAAGAATAACACAGAAAATAATTTTTAAGATTTCAGTGAAAACATATGTTACTTCTTCAACCATTGTATTCATTCTTTTCACTTCTTCAGACACTAATAACACTTACTACTAGAGAAGCAGACTGTCATTTGCTCAGCCATAGCTGATCTCACAGCTGTTACTTATAGTTTGTTCAGTGCTCAGAAATGTGTTCAGGTATACAATGAAGGCAATGTTCCAAATAGATTTTACAATTAAGCTGCGAAGTGTAATATAAGAATCATTTAGATTGTGGTGGATAGTTTTGTTAACTGTAAATACTTTAGCCCTTTTCTTTTGGCCTTTTATTATATTCTCTTTTTGCTGTTAATCTATACTAAAAGGATATTTAAAATTATGTAAGGAAACTGTCAAAAGCATGAAATGCTGAAGTTGGAAGTTAACAGTTCTGGTCCCCCATTTCTTTTTCTGACGAAATTCTCATTGTCAGCACATACTAAAAACTGAAGTGCAAATAAGGTACCAGAAAAAAAAAGACTGGAGTTTTAGAGCTTTGAGATTTGTTTTTTAGGCAAAATTTGGATTTTGAAGTTCAGACTGTGAAGTACTGACATGAGCAGCTCTATTCTACAAACAGAATAAGAGAATAATTGGGGTTGGAAGTGACCTCTGAAGGTCATCTGAACAGCTCAAGGGGGCAAGCTTAGTTCAGGTTACTCATCCAGTCAAATTTTGAACACTCCCAAGGATGGAGATCCCACAACTCCTTTATGCTCTGTTTCAGTACTTGACTACATCATGTTAGAAAATATTCCTCGTATCTATCTGGAATTTATTTTGGTACAACCTGTGTCCTTTGCCTTTTGACCTATTGTTGTGCACCTCCAGGAAGACAGATACCCTCTTCCTTACACCTTCTCCTCCAGGCTGAACAGTCCCAGCTCTTTCAGCTTCTCATATGACAGATGCTTTAAGCCCTCAGTCACATTCATGGCCATTCTCTAGACCTGCTCCAGTATGCCCATATCTCTTGTACTGGGGGAGCCCAGCACTGGACACAGCACTCCAGATGTGCCTCACCAGATCTGAGCAGAGTGGAAGGATCACATCCCTCCACCTGCTGGCAGTGCAGCCCAAGAGGTTGTTGGCTTTCTTTGCCATGAGGGTACATGACTGGCTCATAGTAAACTTGTGTAACAGAACCCCCAGGAGCTTTCCTGCAAAACTTGTTCCAATCCAGTATGTACCCAGCCTGTCCTGCTGTGTTTGTAGAGTCAGACTGCGAGTCAGGCCACAAAAGAAGACACAGATCTACACAAATGAGCTCATTTGTTTCTCATTACTCTGTTTGCATACCTATAGACAGCTCTTGAGATAAAAATACCTTATGAGTGGGTGAACTGTGTATCATCTTGTATTGATTCTTCCAAAACCATGATATGCTTAAATCAGAAACAGCCACAAGGAATACCAGAGTGATCAGATCAACCTCTGTGCTACTTTGTCAGCACATCTAAGAAAAATCCTTCGCTAAGCCAGGCAACATGCTTCTCCAGTATTCTGGTTTCTCATTCTCTGCTATTAAATACTGTGCTACTTCTTCCTAGTTTCAGTTCGTCCTTTTGGGCAGATTTTTGCTAGGAATTGAATTTAACTGTGTCTCCATACTGACTTTCATGCTAAGATCAGCAAAGCAAACTGAAAAACACAAGCTAACTGTAATTGCATTTGCCTAGGACCTTTATGTTTGCTTCTTTCTGAAAGAGCATATTGCTACTCTTAATTTCTGTTTCTCAGGGTTTTTCATATGCAATAACATCTGAAGTGTTTGTTTCTATATTTGTACACACAGATACATAAACACATGTACATGGATGTACACAGGACTAAAAAAAATGTTTCTCCTTTCTGCAAGAATGGCAATGGATTTCCTTTCTTTTTCCAACTGTGGCTGCTCCATCCTTTCCCACCTGTCTCCATCCAACAAAGTTCAAGCCTCAGCACTCGGTGTGTTAGATCTCTTCCAAGGTGTCCGCTGTGAGCAGCATTTTCTTCTGAATTTTGCATAGTGAATCAGTTTTACTGTCAGAGATCATCACTCTGGCTCCTTGTCTACCAGGCAGGCTGATTCCAGTCTTTTTTAGTTGCTCGCTGCCCTCCCTTGCCTGTAAGAACTAAAGAGGATGTTTCCCAGTAGACAAGCGCCATTTTTCTCATTTCTGTCAGTGCTCTGTATCAGCAAGATCAGGCCTCGCTGCTCATCTGGGGCTGTATTTGCTTTTAAACACAGAGGTGAAAACTGCTATGCAGCATCTGGCACATGTGTAATGCTTCAGTGTACACAGCTGAATTAATACATAATAATACAAATAATGTACATTGTACTTTGTAATATTAAAAATTAAACATGGAAGTAAAGTTGTCATGTACCAAAGTATTAGTATCATTAATCTTATCTTGTAAAAATTACAGGCCAAAAAACTTTAATTAATAATCGCTAACAATACTTAACCATGATAGGGAAGTAGCTGCACAGTGTGTTGGACGCTGTTCATAGCTGTCTAACTAATTCAGTTTCTGCGTGTGTTGTTTGACATCACTGAACTTCATCTTCCCCAGCCTTAAAGAGCCTTGAGATATGTAGCTGAAAAGTATCATCTATGTGTGAGCACTGAAAACCCAATGTCTCTGATGGCTAAAATGGAGCAGGCTGTTACAGCAAGACTTATTATTATTATTTCCATCAAAATGAAAGTAAATAAATGTGTGAGTGGAGAAAAATACAGAAGCTGACATATTCCACTCCTTCTTGGTCTGCTCTTAATATTTTGCCACACGAGTACTAAACCTGAAAAAGTAATGTTTGAATGCTGAATTTCTCTAAATTGTTCGAGTTGTAAATTTTACCATTTTTTAAAATGTGGTTTTTCTTATATTAATTTCCAGTGTGTCTACTAACCGAAGCTATTAAACTGTCATTTTTGCAAATCACTGGCATAATTAATTTAAGATAATAAGAAATTAAAACATAATGCTTTAATAAAATACAACATAATACTTACAGGAAGGCAAAAATCAACCAGACACCACATGAATTAAACAGAATAGTAGCTCAATCATTCATCCACAATTTCTTCTGCTTTCCTGTTTTTCATGAATGCAGCAGTGCTGGCACGAAGGATCACTAGCACAACGCAGATAAGTGTTTATCAAGAGATTGTGTTGCTTTTACATGTAATTGAGTTGTGTAATGAAGATTTGTTTATCCCTTGAGTCAGAAATGGCATGGACTTTCCTTGTCTCTCATTGTCTCCAGTTTTCCTCTATATCTTTTTGATTTGCTTGAACAAAATGCAGGTTTAGTTCTCACACAGAACCACAGCAGCAAATCATTAGCCACGGAATTTGGTATGTGCATGGCACACAGTAATTTAGGGCAGTAGCAGCATTCTTGGATTTACAGTACTTCAGGAGCATGGTAGCAGCTCTCTGTGTAGCTCTTCTTAGTCCCAGGGGGGTTGGGAAATTGATAAAGTGCCTTTTCCTCATCATTCCTTTCTCTCCATGCTTTTTTTCCCTAGAGGTCTATGGAGTTGCTTCTAACCAACACTGCAATGTCAATGCAAACTGATAACTCTTCTCCTTGAGGCAGTCAGCTGCCAGCACTGCCACCAGTGTCTTCGCCACCCCACAGGGACAGGAGGAGCTGTCTGCATAGGCTCATTTTCTGTGAAGCAGCTGGGATTTTGCACACAATAATAGTCCCACACTGCACAGTAATAAAAACACTTATTTTCATTGCATCACACAACTGATGAGAGTTGGACCTGAGAAACAGGTTATTTCAGTTGCTGAAAGAATAGGCAGTAGAAGGCAGGATGAATATAAACAGTTCGGGGGATTTGTAAAGTGACCTTCTTAAACCCTTCCTCTCCTTCCTTGCCTACTTTTTCCCTACAAGTCTGCATATACCATTTGGCTCTGAGCAAGCCTTTCAGAAGAGTAGGCTTTGAATACAAATGCCTTTAGTAGCAGAAGAAAGTAACCAGCCAAAGGGCACTTGGTTAATGGCCTTTGAGCCATCTCTCCAGGTTTTCTTCCCCAGCGGCTGCCAGCTGGTCGTGGGCATGGGGGCTGTGTGGGAAGCATCCTTCCCCTCGGCTCGGCCGTGTGTGGGGCAGGTGTGTGCACCTCTGTGCCAGCTCACCACCTGCCTTAACAGGGAAAGAAATGCTGATTTGTAAGGAGCCACTTCTGCTTTGTTTGTGGCCTTCGTTAACATCCTCTCTGGTGGCTGTAGTAGGCTGTTAACAGTCCACCCTTTCCCCAACAACAGTGCCCTTTCACAAGCACTAGCTGCTAAAATTAAGCTTGTTCCTCAATCTCTTTTTTATGGCTTTGTAAAAGATTTATCCTTGCTTCAGATATTGCATAAAATCCCATTTCAGTTGTGGTTTATATCATCACCATTTCTGCCACACCGTTTCAGGTCAGGTCTCAATCTTCCATCTTTAACAAGTCTCCACACTTTTTATATTGTGTTAGACAGACTTCATTTTATTGCAGGTGTTCTTTTTCTTAAGGCAGTGGATTGTGACACAATAGCAGAGAGGAAAACCTTTGTTAAAGTCCCATTGGTAATGCACCACTATCACCCTTTGAAGAGATTTAACTGAAAATAAGTCCTTTTCACTCCAGCTGTACTGACCTCCATCTTCTGGAAATCGTAACGAGGAGCATTTCATGCTATAGAAGTTAAGCATTCTTTTAAAATGAGTTATATGCAATATCCATTTCATAGTAGTGGAGAACAGAGGATGACTTGGGGCTTGATTCTCTGTTCAGATTCTGATGTAAGTCTGGAAATGTTTTTATCAGAGTCAGTGAACTTGCCACTCCTTAGGAAAGAAAAAAAAAAAAAAAAAAAGAATCAAAGCAGACACTGGTAGCTCTTCTTTTCAATAGTGGAATAGTTTCTGAATTTCCTAGTTGAGGCTATTGTTCAGCTAAATTAAAAGAACAGTATTGTATGATAAAATCAGAAAGTTCAGAGTTGTGTCTAAAGCCTACGTTGGATTCAGATCTCACTGGCCCTGCTTTTACCACACTTCAAAGTCAGTGGTATAATTCTAGTTAACTTTGATTATCACTGAAATCACTAAGATCAGAATAAGTAATTTTCTTAATTGCTATATAGTAGATCAGCAACTAAAAATTATCACAATGTACTGTTCTTTTCAGCTTCTTATATATAAATGATCAACCCTAAGGCTGATTTTTTTTTCATAGTTCACCTTTTTGCAGACATTCAGATACAGAATGATATTTAGAAAGAAAAAAGTTGCATTCAATTCAGAAACAAAGGCCTTAATATTTCATTTTCTTTGATTCTATCCTGCTTCAATTACTGAAATAAAGAATTCACTAATAGTGTGACTACTGGATAATACATGGAATGCCTCTTCTCTTTTCTGTTAATGGTAACTTGAGAAGCAGATTGTCTTTTCTTATTCATTCTTCTTCAGAACAGTGTTGATTATTTAATAATTTCTTCAGTTTTACAAATAAGAGTATAAAAGAGTTCCACTTCTAGGTGCTAGCCATATTGGTCATTGAATTAAAGCATACAAATCAACTTACAAAAGGCAGTGCAGCATCCTTCTTGCCCCTGCTCTCATCGTTCACCAACAAGTCACAAATCAGTTCACCCTTCCCAACACTTTCTTCCCAGAATCTCCCTGAGCAAGCTGAGGTCACCTTGAACTCTTGCTGTAACAAAAGCCAGGTGCAGTATCTGGTGTTTAAGGAGAAGTCAGAGTGGGAGTGCAGAGCAAAAATAAATGCTTAAAAGGTGTAAATAAAGAAGTACTATATGAGGGGGAGGAATGGATCTGATCTCATTCACTCAGGTTGCCAGGACTAGGACAGTTTTTTAATCAAAGCATCCTGAAACAATGAAAAGGACAGTTAACATATACAGAAGGTCCTTCCTGACTTACCATACCAGCAGTTTCATGGTGTATCACTGCTTTGAGTGACTGGCAAAGCTCATCTCTGATGCCTAGCCCCATCTCAGGTTTTGCAACTGGCCAAGGTGAGAGCCGAGCTAGACTTCCAGCTCCATGGGCAGAGCCGCCGTGGGTGTCTGTGGTATCATTATCCTCACTTGAGGGCGTTTCTTTTGAAATGAAGGCAGTTTTCACTGCTCAGCCTTGTGCATACATGGATCTGCACTCTGCCCCGTGGGTGCTCAGGGCCTGTCTAAGAGAGCAGGTCCCACAAACACATGGAGCATCTTGGTAGCAGGAGCATGCTCTTTTGAAGTGAATCTCTTGATTGTGGCCATTTACTGTGCTGTGTTTCACATCAAAGGCAGACTCAAAATACAGGAACTGGTTTTCTTTTGGATGATGCCAAACAAGAAGATGTGCCCAGAAGCACCCCTGAACTGCATTGTCACTAGTGTGAGTTCAGTCTAGTGACCAGGTTAGAGGTAGTCCAGAGTAAGACCCTGAAATGTGCATGCTATGGATGCCAGCTCCTGAGCACCAGTGCTTTTGCTGTACGGATCCTGTCCTACGGACTTTGCTACTTGCTAATGTAGATATTAAAGGATGCAACTCTGCCCTCTCTCTGGCCTGTGACTGAGCTTAGCCCTTCGGTCTGAATTTAGGGGTGCACGAGGAAGTACCTGGGTGTTTAAGGGGCCCCCATACTTCATGAATTTCTGCAGCAAAGGCTTTCTGGAACCCTCTCTCATCTGTCAAAATCTCAGTTCTGTTTTCCCCTTTCAGAATAGATTTTCTGGTTCTTTTACCGCCCCTCTGCATGCTGCCATAGAAGAAAAATTAGTCCCTCATTCACCAGCACTCATCTGTTTAGTTTGTGGTTCAGGGCAATGTCTACTATTATGTGTATGGAATGGTTGAGGTCTCATCTCTGTTAAAGCTCTAGTCACTGCTAACCGGTTAAAGAACAGAGAAGAAAAGTGTGAGAGTTTGCATTCCAGACAGAGTAGCTGTCAGAAACTCCTTCTCTTTTTATGAAAGACTTAAGTTCATTGCCTCAATTTATCTCAGTGAAGAAGTACAGTATAGAGAAAGGTGGTCCTTCAGGTAGTGAGAATTCATATTCTGTTTTGTAGATTATAATCTGCAGCTTTGAGTATCCAAGAGAGGAAAGTGACTATGTATAATTTGGATTTTTAAAAGTATGAGAAGCTCAGAGAAAGCTGTTTAACTGAACAGGCACTTTTTTCCTAAGTCATAAGCACTTCCTGGTTTGCAAACTATGTGTGATTCATAGCTGTGAACATTTACAAATTCAAAATCGGAATTGTATCCGATTTTGGTTGGAAATACAAGCCATATAGCATCATTTGTCTTTGTATGCAGGATCAACATTCTTAGGGTGAAATTCATCTCAGTTAACATTAGGGATATAAAATGTAGGTGTCTACATCAGAGCTAATCATCATCAACTCTTTTGCTAGTCAGTGCAGAAAAACATGCACTTTCAGGGCACAAGATGTCTAATTAATTTTAGAAATGTGCTTTAGGATAAGATGAATCATTTCCTCAAAGTGCCTGCTCTTTCCACTGACTATAAAGTTAAGACAACTAAATGATACATAAATGTGTGCCTTTATCACTCACCCTAACAGACAAGTTAAGAGAGAATACAGTGAAAAATTATTTTTTTCAAAAATATTCTGTATTTTTGAAATTAAATCCAGGAATTCTGCAGTCATTTCTAGGTGCATTTGCTAGGAACAAGCACAGAAGTAAATCTGGTTAATCATTTGCAGTATTTACTCATTTTGACCGTGAGAACTATGAGCATGCATCTGACATACCTCAGTGGTTACAGGTTGATCACGTGCTTATTTTATTTGACTGGTATGTTGCAATGATCATTACAATTTGTTCTACAAAACCAAGGGAACAGATCACTAAGGGTGTGAGTTGCCACAGCGGTGTTAACTTCCCAGAGCTCAAAGGGAGTTGCAGTGATTTGCCCAAGTGGAGGATCTGGTGCACAGTTACTGTGTCACATACGTCTTAAATCATGTCAGTCTAATTAGATTCAAACTGTGATGCTATAGTTATTTAAAAGTGTGAGGTTTTAATCTATATCAGTTTCCCTATGATGGGAAAGCAAACATATTTTCATTACCATATACTGCTGAAGGAGTACAGACGTAGAAGCACTATTGATGTCAGGGTCCCCACTGAAGCAGTTGAACTCTCTCCTTGGGCCAGCAGGGATCTGAACCCTCTGTATTCAGGGAAAAAAAATGGCTTGAGAGCACCCTCCTTGTGTTGGCAATAGGGAAAAATGTGATTTCTCCTTCTTGCTCTCTGCCGCCCTCCGGTAAAATGGTAGCAAGTACTGATATTAATGGAACTCTGATTGGGTCCAAAATAAGAAATTCATTTATATGAAGGGTAACGGTCTGACCATGGCTCGGGGGTGGGGTGGGGTGTGTGGGGGGGTGGTTTTTCTGGTTTTTTAGCTTATGTTTTGCTTTCTAAATACTATCATTTTACCTACAGACTATAAATAAGAAATAGGTGTTGGGAAGCAAGAAGAACAAAAAGATAACAGACAAATTGCTTATTTACTTTATTACTTTAAAATAATTAAATTAAAATAGTTCCAACAAGATGTTATGCCACATCCCTTCAATTTTGCCTTCCACTTTGCTGTAGAAGCAAACAGAGCTGGGAAACAAGCATTTCCAATTCTTAATCCAGATTTAGAACCTGAATCCTTGGGTGTCTTTGGCCAAATTATTTAGTCCTTCAGCAACTTGTTTCTCATCTCCAAAATGTGATACTAGTTATTTTTCACTGCACCGGGGAAAGAGACTGCAAGTCTTAGTGAACGTTTGTTCTGTCTTTTGAACATGAGGTGTGATCCATAAAGTCAACAAGTTGCCAATTCTTCAGGACAGGGCCTAGAGCTAAGATTTCAAAGAAGGAAAGAAGACAGATCTATGTTTCCCATTACTTACTGAGTAACCTGCACCACATGAAGAACTTCTGGCTGTATCTTATTTATTCATTTGGAAGGAAGATAAAATGCTTTGTGTTTTTAAACTATCAAAATCTGTGGTTTTAAACTATCAAAAATAAAGTTAAAGGGACTCTTTACTGGTATTAAATGCAAGTTGCGTGTTACAGATATTATTGTTAGCTTCTGTAGTAAAAACATCTTCAGTCTGCATTGAAGCTATTAACACCTTTTTCTACTGACAAAATATTGTCCCCTTATTTTTGATTTTCAGCACATTAAATAAGAGGCATTCTATCGTAGAAATGGCAGTAATATCGATGCAAGGTGCAGGTTGACATACTTTTTGTCTAAACCCTGGTGTTGATCTTGCCGTATCAGGACTGTAGCGACTGTACGTCACAGTTGTTCCCTTTTTTCATCCTTGTTGTTATATTATGGTTAAATGTTCAAGGGCAGCCTCACGGTCTGTTCTTGCTCTATCCTCACTCATGCCCATTCCCAAAGTCTTTAGCATATTACTAAGAGCTGAATAGCACTCTGGTACTTTGCTACCTCAAGGGCAAACAACTTTGATCCCAAGAGATGAAAACCCAGTTTGATTCATAAATTTTGCACTTAAGATGAAAAGGTACATCATTGGGCAGACTTTCTAGCTTATGTGTGACCTCCTCCTGAATTTGTATCCCATAGGTAATTGCTCTATTTGACAAAATTATATACTACAGTAACATTTTCAGTCATACAGAAGACACTCAGATTACCAGTTCATTACTTAACTCACTTTCATTTTACTTTTTTCCCGTGATTAAGCACCTGGAAAGTTATAGCTACTTTACTGGAGAAAGACTCTTAACGTTATATTACTGATGTTATATATTTAAGAATTTATATCTATCTGGCTATGAAAACACCTTTCTAGAGAAAATATGACTTTTTTTTCTCTTTTTTCTTATTTCTTTTCCACAGATTGTCAGTGTGGGAAAGCATGTTAAAGGATACCATTACATTGTTGCTAACCTGGTAAGATACTTTTCTAGAATTATACCCCTGCTCGGTAAGTGAAACACTCAGTTTTACTTCAAAGTTATAGTACTTCACAGAACATTTGCCATTTGTCACTAATACGTGGTTGTGCATAATACATCCTTTATGGTGCGTTAAAGAACTTGGTTTTGTTGTTACAGCCATCTAGACAAGAAGGGCACAGTGTTACCCTTTTAAATTCTGTCAAAATCAATGTAGCATAAAGGACTGCTGAGTGTATCTTGTGGCTGAATTAGAATTTACAGAACTACCCTATGATTTTTGACTCATCTTTTTAGTATTAGTGACATAACAATTATTGAGGTAACTTTTCTACATTCTCTAGGGAACATTTGTTTTGCTGTAAAGTCAGCTATTTCCAATCAAATTACTAGTTCAGTATTTTCACTCTAAACCGCACATTCACACAGATAATGTTCAGAAGATGACAAAGAAAGTGTAAAAGCAATATTTTATTATTAAACTAACCCATTATTTAAGCTAAAATACTTGCCTGGCGAAGCACGGTGAATGTGGGACAGAGTCTAATGTATGCTTTAAATTGTTTTCTTTTTAGTCTCCCTCAAGGAATTTTAGTTGACATGATATATTTGAGTGTGCTTTCCTGTGCTTGCACCTTAACTTAAGATCACATCAGTGGATTTTTAAGACCTCAGGCATTTTAAATGAGACATGTCTATTCTCTTAGGTCTTACAAATTAGATTTTCAGCATTACAAATTTATAGTTCCCCAAGTAACTTTTCCCATGCAAAATAGTTGCTGTAAACAAGGAACTGGATGTTGCCGTGAACTGCTAGTGTGATATACAGTGGAGACAGGCACATCTACTCATCTGCTTCAGCAGGGGCACACATTGCTATCTACTGGCTGTTCAATAATGTGGGTAGTGTGACTTCCTGATGTGTCACCTTTTATATTTACTGCCAGTATCCTTTAGGACATGAATCGAATCTCTGTCCTTAACCCTTTCCCTGGGGCACTGAGTCAGTACCCCACATTTTTTTGTGTGCTAAATCTTTCCTTTTTAAGTTAAGTGTGATAATACACTTCTGTTTGCACTGATAAATGCCGATCAGAGGAATGTAAGAAAATAAAAATAAGATACCTCTGAGCTGGCATTAAACATAACAGCTAGAAAGGATCAGAATGATTCATGTGTGCTTCTTAGCTTACTTGAGCATTTTGCATTATGCAGTTTCTTGAAGTTCGGCTATGTCTCTAAAGGCAAATTTTACAAAATAATTTGTCTTTATATGTGCTGAACAGATTATCCTGAGAAACTAATAAGTCATGAAGTATATCTACTTTATTTTCTCTTTCAGTGTTGGGAGTCACTCTAGGCTTTAAATATGTAGCTGGTCGGAGAGCTATCACCATATTTCACAAAAGTGTAATTCTGATTTTATATTTTCCTTGCAGTGACAGTGAAATCCTTATGCACTGTCTCTGCCTTCTAATGTCTGTTATATTATGTCATGATACCAGACACCTTCAGCCTAAACTGAATCCTTCCATAAATGTATTTACACAAATGTTCATTTTGCAAACTTGCAAAGAAACAGGGATATATCAGTTAAAGCACTAGTACAGTGATCATTCAAATCTGCTAGCTTTGACTGAAATTCAATTAAGACTTTAAAATTCTTCAGGTACTTTTCAGTTGTTTCACCAAAGGTATTTCTTCAAAAACTGTCTGCCACTCCCAGAAATGTATTGCTTAGCTCTAAGTCAAGACCACCCTAGCAATAACGTGGGAAATTTATTTCTTGGTTTTGTTTCATTCTGTATTACACAAATGGAAATTATTAACAAAGGTTCAACATTATTCTCTTTTAAGTCTTGGCTTCTAATGTAAACCTGCTGCTGTACATACTTTATTCTGCCTTTCTGACCTAGAACAGATTGGACCCACAGTGGTGTATCAGGACAGACAAAATCTTAAATTGATTTTCTAGGGATTCAAAGATATTTCTCTGGAGAGATTTATGCATGGAGGAGCCAATGTGACTGGATTTCAGCTAGTAGATTTCAGTACCCCGATGGTAACTAAGCTGATGCAGCGCTGGAAGAAGCTAGACCAGAGAGAATACCCAGGATCCGAGACCCCACCAAAGGTACTAGCTGATCTGAAGCACTACCAAAAATATCACTCAAGTGTTCTAATTTCTGAGTAACATTGTTGAATACGTGAATGAAGACCTTAATATTTAGGCAGAGGAGTAAGCTGTTTATCTTACTATCACTGGCAACTAATTATGCCTATCCTTACGATTGTGTGATAGAAACACAGACTGCAACACATTTCACTGATGTACTTCAGTGTCCTTTGTCACTTATTCTCCAACTTCACCTCTTTACTGACAGGAATTAAAGGTCAAATGCTTAACTGACAACTTAATTTCAATCAATTTTAAATGAAGTAGTCCAATTATCTAGATTCACTTAGAGTGCAGAGCTTTCCGGACAGCTGAATCCTTCTGTATGTGAGATATAGCCAGAGTTGTAAATTTGCTACCCTTAAATTTTCATTTGGAGTTTCCTCTGGAAATTCTATCCACCTGAAAACCTGATGTAGTAATCACTTTCAGGCACAATCTTGCAGTGAAATTGCACCCCAGTGTTCCTCTATCCTAATCCCTCACAGATGGATAACAAAATATTTTTCTCACCTATAATTTTCTTGGCAGAAAATAACAGCATAGCTATAAATGTGACTTCATCAAAATAGTTCTGTTATTATACATACTAATGCAATCAGACCTAGTTGAGACTGGGCTCCTTTGTGCTGGGCACTGTGCAAAGATAAGCAATCAGCCCCTTGACTGGGAGAATGGTAGGCTGGCAAAGTCCAGAGAAAGTGTCAACATGGATACTACAAAGCATAGCTACATAATTCAGTGAAAAATCAAGAAATTTATGTTCTGGAAAAAAAAAAAATACAAGGCTGTTGAGGGCTATGGAGTTCAGATATCCCCAGGTACTGGTGACAGTAACAGTTTAGCCTGTAGGACTCCCTGCCACATGAAGAGGATTGTTCTGCCTCCTTCTGAGAAGTCAGCATGATTAATCTGAATCACCCATAACTCACCTATGGATAACCAAAATTTGAGATTATAAGGTTAAACCATGTCCCAAAGATCTTATAATATGCAAAACAAAGAACAGGAAGGAAATTAGACTGAGTGACTGGATTTGAGTTTTGGAAGTTACGGGTCATATCAGTAACAGCCCTGGGCATGTGAACAACTTCTCCTGGGGCGGTATATTCATCAGAGGACCATACTGAGAAAATGTGCCTTTGCTTATGTGGCACGTATTGTTATGCTTCCAGGATAACATCTGTTGAAGACTTTCTCTACACGTTTCATTTGGCGTGTTCTCAACCTAAAGCAGTTACTGTAGTTATTGTGGAAACACAGACCATTCAGTGCCCTATGTCATTCAGAGAGAGCCAACATATATTTTCCAATAGTAAAAATGTACCCTTGATCATTCTTAACAATTCCAGTAGCCTGGATGTCTGCTCAATAGCTGTACATATTTTCAGTTAAACTTTCTCAGTGAGTTACTGTTTCTCTTTTTTCTGAGTAAGTTGCATGGGTGGGGTTATTCCCTAACATATAAGACAACTAGAAAAAAAAAAAAAATTAAGACCTCAATATCTCCAGTTTAATTTATTTCTTTTAATAAAGTTTTAAAGCTGGAGTTACTAAAACATACTCTTCTCAGTCCTCCATTTGTTCCTTAAACAAAATTGCTTTTGATTTTGAGGAGAGTTTTTTCTAAATGCAGGTGTAGAAACTGCTGCATAATGAATCAAACTAGAAATATCCGAGACAGCTGATTTTTGTAAAGACACGCCCACTCTAAAGCTGTGTGTTTGTCCATCTTTTTAGTATACATCTGCATTAACATATGATGGAGTACTTGTGATGGCTGAAACTTTCCGTAATCTTAGAAGACAGAAAATTGATATTTCAAGAAGAGGAAATGCTGGTGATTGTCTTGCTAACCCTGCAGCCCCATGGGGCCAAGGAATTGATATGGAGAGAACATTAAAACAGGTAAGGATAGGCTCTATTCTAGTGACCTTTGTGAATAGTAGATACTAATTGTACTCTGTATGATTTGGAAGATATAATACACAATGGTAGTAATGGGAGAGGAGAAATTTATTTTTCAGTTGCCATTTGGAAACAGCTGGGGCTGTTCCGGTTGTTCTAGTTTTTATCTTGGAACGAAGGCAAATGGTATCTGCTACTGTGTGAAACTACTGTTAGTTCTATTAAGATAGTTGGGACCTCCTCCACTAAACTGGTGATCTCATCTGTTGCTTTTGCATATAATCTGGGTATACAAATATTGTCATTTAAAGAAAAAGGTATAGCTACCTAATACAACCTTTCAAATATGTTTCTGTCATCTTGAATAGGAGTAGATTTCTCCCAGGGAAATCACATTGGTAGTATTTTTTGCTTTAAAAAGAAATAACCCAGAGCTATTGTTCTCTGATGTCAGGAGTTTGAATTCCTGATTAATATGGATGCCTAGAAAGTTCCAGATCTCTGTCAAGATGATTCAGCCTTTCCTTTGAATAGGACAGTAAGAAAATAGAAATCCTGCAGTAGAATTTAAATCATTGCAAATGAGCAGGCTCCACTCAGGAGAAACTGCTGAGGAGAAGTGACTGCTGACAGAGCTGGCAGCTCTCTGCCTGGAAGCCAAGGTTTCAGTCCTGGAGAAAAAACACCAGAAATAGAAATGGACAGAGGGCAGGAGTAACTGGTTAAATCCACATCCTGACTCTTAGGGATAGAAATAAAGCATTTTGTGTGCTTCACATAGTCTGTGCAGATGCACAGATCTTGAACAATTGTGAGAAGCATGAAGTCAGGCTTCTGTGTTAGGGTGGACAGTGTGAGCCTTCAAATCTGGCCGAAGAGGTTTGCGTAGCTGGATCCTGATACAATCAAAGCCAGCAGCAGTACGTCCATGGCTTCTTTGGGATGAGGACCACAGTCTGCATATACTTCAGTGAGGCAGTAAAGTGCTGAAACTAAAAAAAAAAAAAAGAGTTTTGGTTTCAGCTAAGACACAGGTGGTGGAAAACTGCCACAGCCAGTTTTACAGCTTTACATCTATCCTTCACTCTGAGGCTTTGAAAACACTCTCTTCAAGCCCTATGCATGTCACCCATCTTCTGTGGTAGTAAATTACTTTGCTGGGGCCAAGATTGTTGTCAAGTTTACCTTGATGAGCAATATATACTAAATTTATACATTTAATCTACCAGAGTGTAAGCTAAAAAGATATATGAGCTCAGGTTGAACGTCCTTTAGGTATATTTCATGTGATCCAAAATATTCTTCAGCAGTGATGAGAGTGATAAAAAATGTACTTCTCTTTAGGACCTGCAGCTGGAAAGTCGGGCTGCACAGCATGAAAGAAGGTCCACTGTGTGTCTTTGTTAGGCCTTAGATACTGGCATACGTAAACCTATTTTGAGCATGGTTTGACAGGAAAAAGGAATACAAAGCCAATTTTTTGCTTTATAATGCCTGTCTATCCTACTGTAGTGTTGTTATAGTAATTTAAGGACATAGCCAGGATAACTTTCACTGCTCTGTGACATT
Source organism: Athene noctua (assembly GCF_965140245.1). NCBI lineage: Eukaryota > Metazoa > Chordata > Aves > Strigiformes > Strigidae > Athene > Athene noctua. The sequence continues at coordinate 248,402,082 of NC_134037.1, read as the reverse complement.
TGGAATAAAGAATATAAGACTGGATCCTCATGACACTTACTCTTCCATTTGTAGGTTCGAATACAGGGATTGACAGGAAATGTTCAGTTTGATCACTATGGTCGCAGAGTCAATTACACCATGGATGTCTTTGAGCTGAAGAACACGGGCCCTCGGAAGGTATGTGCTGACAGTGTTTACTATCCTGATATCACATAAATGAGTTATGTATGGTGAAATGATTATGCAAACTTACATTAAACTGGACTCTGTGTAGTTTAAAAAAGATAATATCTTGAATACACGGATATTTCTGGGGGAAGCAGATTTAAATTGCATTTTCTACTAGATACTATTATTCAGTGCAATAAACTGGGACACAAAAAACCAAGTGTGCATCTTGGAGAGGTGAGATGTCAGTGAGTCAAGCATACTAATGAAAACCAGCTGGATGGCATGTTGCTATACTGATGGGTGATGGAAAATGGTCAGAACTCTGAATAGTTGATATTTCTTGTATCTTATCCAAGATTTCTATCTTGCAAATTACTGGTATTTTTAGGCAGGGTCATTTGTACATTCTGTGTAAACATGAATCATAGGCTGTAACTAACATAGGGCTTTTAAGGGGAAGAGGAGAGCAGAGAGGAGGAAAGGAGAATGCCATGAATACTTGTATTTTCTGAAATTAATTGCAGTATCTAATGCTGTGTGCTTGATTGGTTGCTTGTAAACAACTTAGGCAAATGCACATCCATATATGTCTAAGCAGATCCTCCATGTCTGAATGCTTATAGCTTATCACTCATCTCAATCACTTTGAAAAGATAGCCTGGGTACTTTGTTAACCCTTTCTCCTCTGTGCTGAAATTTGGCCAGTTTTCATAGTATAAACCAAATAAAGACCAGAAAACGTACTCAGGCTCAAGGATTTTATTTCCTTTGGAGGCACTGTGGCCCATTTTTTTGGTGAGGTCACCAGAACAAGAAAAAAGTGAGAAGCTGATGGTGAGTAGGAGAATCATGGCTGCTTGAATAGGGCCAAGGCAATCAGAATTGAATCAAATCGTCCTCTGCTATCGGGCCAGAGGTAGCAAGCCCAGTACATAGTACTCCAGGTGAACCGTGTTTCCCCCAAGACAGTTATATACTAGAGTGATGAGGAGGTGGTGTTCAACTACAGACCCAGAGCAGAATTACACACTGGGATGAACAAATTGCCAGTATATCACAGCATAGAGCTTTAGACCAAAGCAAAGTATGTGCCTGTGTATGTGCTGTTTTGAAGTATGACAGATGGCTGAAGAATAAATTGGGAAAGGTGAGTCTGTCTTCTTTCTCTCTTGGGAAGTCCAGTGTCTCCTGCCAGGCAATGTGTCTGACCTTGCTTCCACTCCTGCTCCCCTCCTGGCTCCCTGCTGCACTGTCGGCCATCAGGAGGATGTACAGGTAGCTGGGGTGTATCAAAGGCAAGTGGTGAAATATGACCTTTCCATTCCCCAGTTCTCAATTGTACAGGAGGGAAGCCAAGGTGGAAAAGATGTGGTTAATTAGGTCAGTAACTCGTTAGGGAATTTGCTTTCCAGCAAACTGTCAAAAGTGGCCTGTTGTTCCTGTTTCAACATTTGTCACCTGTTTTGGGAGAGGTGTCTGGATGACACCACTGCAGGGATGTCCCCACCCTCTCTTGCCTTCAGTTTAAAGGGAGGGTGGCTGCAAATAGAGGAGCTATGTCTGTGCTGTGCTGGAGTCCCAAGGTGCTTTTCTTACCTTGTCAGGCATGTTTCTGCCACTTTTAAGCCATTACCCGTCTTTGATATAACAAGCCATAGCATCTTTGACATATCTGGCTACTCACAAGAATTTATTTCTCATGTATTACACAGTATTTTATATGTGATCATTGGACCAATTCTATGCTCCAGACTGACAAATCCTATATAATACGTGAGAAATGGCTATACTTAATTGAACTAAGAGGCCTTCACTTTTAATATCTTCTTTTCATGTCCTACATAACATGACTTACGACTCACCCAGCAATATCTTTTCAGAACTAGCCTTTCCAATCAGAGTAATGTATGCCTCTAATCTTTAGAAAAGTGATTTTTGTTGCCCACACCTATAAGGATATGAACAGAGCATTGCAAAATGGCACAGCTAATCAGAGTCAGACTTCAATATAGTTTAGTAAAATGGGAAACAACAGCGAGTGCTCATATTACTTTCATTTATGCCGCCTTTCTTACACAGTTCTTGTTTTCAGAAGAGTAACAAAATGAGATGGTGAGGGGAAAGGGTGTGAGGAGAAGGATCACAGAGATGTAGTGGATTGGCTTCTGTGACTGGAGTCTTGCAGTGGAGGGATACAGTGTCTTTCTGAGGGACAGGCAGAGAAGATGAGAGGGGGAGTTGCCCTTTATGTAAGAGAGCAGCTGGAGTGCATGGAGCTCTGCCTGGGACTGGATAAGGAGCGAGCTGAGAGTTTATGGGTTGGGTTTAAAGACAGGACAGGTCAAGGTGACGTTATAGTGGGTGTCTGTTCTAGGCCAACTGACCAGGAAGAACAAGTGGATGAGGCCCTCTACTAACAGGTATGAGAAGCCTCATATTCACCAGTCCTGGTTGTCACAGGGGACTTTAAGCAACCCAGTATCTGCTGGTGGGACAACACAGCAGGACATAAGCGATCCAGGAGGTTCCTGGAGTCCATTGGCAACAACTTATTCCTCCAAGGGATTGAGATGACAATGAGGAAGGGTGCTCTGCTAGACCTCTTACTGAGCAGTAAGGAGGGACTTATTGGGCATGTGAAGCTCAAAGGCAGCCTTGGCTGCAGTGAGCATGAGATGGTGGCATTCAGAAGCCTAAGAGCAGAGAGGAGGGTGAAAAGAAAGATCATGCTTGAGGAGAACAGACTTTGGCGTCCTCAAAGATCTGCTTGGAAGATAAGGAGTAAGGAGGCCTAAGAGAGATGTTTAATATTCAAGGATCACCTCCTCCAAGCTCAAGAGAGTTCCATCCTAACGAATAAGAAGTCAGGGAAAAATGTCAGGAGACCTGCATGGATGAACAAAGATCTCCTAGCCAAACTCAAGCACAAAAAGGAGGGTTATAGAGGGTTGAAGCAAGGATGAGTAACCTGAGAGGAATACAAAAAACATTGAGCATCCAGGCACAAAGTTAGGAAAATTAAAACCCAGATGGAATTGAATCTGACCCAGGATATCGAAGACAACAAGAAGGGCTTCTATATGTACACAGGTGGCCAGAGGATGACTAGGAAAAATGTGGGCCCTTTGCTCAATGAGACAGGAAACCTGACTATACAGAACATGGAAGAGGCTGAGGTACTGAATGCCTTCTTTGTCTCAGTCTTTACTAGCAAGACCAGCCTTCAGAAATCCCAGGTCCCAGAGGCAAGGGAGAAAGTCTGGAGTATGACAGATGTACCCTTGGTGGAAGAGGATCAGGTCAGGGAATACTTAGGCAAACTGGACATACATCAGTCCATGGCCCTTTGGGATGCACCAAGCCCATGGGATGCACCCACAAGTGCTGAGAGAGCTCGCAGATGTCATTGCAAGGACACTCTCAATAATCTTTGATTGATCATGGTGGCTGGGAGACATGCCCAAAGAGTGTAGGAGAGTAAATGTCACTTCTCTCTTCAAGAATAACAAGAAGGGGAAACCAGGGAACTACACCTTGATCCCTGAAAGGTGATGGAGCAGCTTAGAAACCGTTTCCAGACACATTAAGGACAAGAAAATCATCATGAGTAGCCAGCATGACTGGCTTCTTCAAGGGGAAGTCATGCTTGATCAAATCGATAAACTTCTAGAATGAAGTGGCTGGCCTAGTAGTGTAGGGGAGAGCTGTGGATATTGTCTACCAGGACTTCACTAAGGCCTTTGACACTTTGTCCTGCAAGATTTTCCTAGAAAATCTATTGGTGTTTGGGCTGGAAAAGCAAACAGACAGAAACCTGGCTGAAGGGCCAGGCCCAGGGGGTGCTGATCAGTGATCTGAAGTCTATCTGGAGGCCAGTAAGTAGTGATGTACCCCAGGGGTCAAAACTGGGTCCAGTCCCATTTAGTCTGTTCATTAATGATCTGGATCTGGGGCAGAGTGCCACCAGCAAGTTTGCTGATGACACCAAACTATGAGGAGGGGCCAGGGGATTGTGCTGACAGCCTGGAGAAATGGGCCAACAGGAGCCTCATGCAGTTCAGCAAGGAGAGGTGCAAATTCCTGCCTCTGGGAAGGAACAATCCCAGGATCCAGTATATGCTGAGGGCCACCTGGCTGGAAGACAGCTTGGCAGAAAAGACACTGGGGGTCCTGGTGGACGCCAGGTAGAACATGAGCCCGTAATGTGCCCTTGCAACAAAGAAGGCTAATGGTATCCTGGGCTGCATTAGACGGAGTATTGGCAGCAAGTTGAGGGAGATGATCCTTAGAGGGAGGTGATCCTTACCAGTCACCTACTTAGCACTGGTGAGGCCACACCTGGAGTACTGTGTCCAGTTCTGGGCTCCTCAGTACAAGAGAGACATGGACATGCTGGAGAGAATCCAGTGAAGGGCCACAAATAGGATTAAGGGTCTGGAGTGCCTCTTCTATGAGAAAAGGCTGAGAGAGCTGGGACTGTTCAGCCTGGAGAAGAGAAGGCTCAAGAGGGATCTTATCAATGTGTACATACATCTGAAGGGAGAGTGAAAGAAAGTTGTTGAGCCAGGTTAATTTCATTGGTGCCCAGGAACAGAGGCAGAGACAGTGAGCACGAAGTGACCCATGGGAGGTTCCCTCTGAAGATCAGGAGACACATTTTTACTGTGAGGGTGGCCAAGCGCTGTCACAGATTGCCTGAGAGGTGGTGGAATCTCCATCCTTGGAGATATTCAGAAGCCATGTGGACACAGCCCTGGGCACCTGACTCTAGGTTGAGCAGGGGGGTTGGGCCAAATGACCTCCAGAAGTTCCTTCCCACCTCAGTCATGCTGTGATCTGTGATTCCGTTATTCACCATGCATCATGTCACCAGGATTTAAAAAAAAAAAAAAAAAAAAAGGCGGGGGGGGGGGAAGTAAACAAAGTATATACATATACATGTACATGCATAAGACAGTCTAAGATTTGAGTCCTAAATTCTAACTTGGTCAACTAACGTGAAAATTATAAAAAAATTTGCATATTTGGTTGCTCTTACTGACTTGCGAGCTTCAGCAGGAGTACTTCAGCAGTTGCTACAGGGCATACAGGCCTTCAGAAATGACACCATTCATTCAAAAGCCAAACTGTTGTGACAAACTTAGTTTGAGGCAGATATTTTTGCAATGTTGGTTCCTAAGAGACAAATCCGGCCTTTGTTTAGGTGGATGCAACTGGTATAAAGTCTAATTGCAATCCAAATAGAATCATGTAATTTAATAGCTGAATTCAATCCTATCCTTTGAGGAGTGTTTTTTCCTTGGGGATTTGAGTTATTTATACGAAAGCATATTGTTATTTAGTGCTCTGACAGTGGCTGTGAATTTATAAACTTATACAAGTGTCATGATGTATCTTATATATTTATTCAGTAATCCAGTTCCAGAGTTACTTTAGCACAGGTTCGAGATGCATGCTCACAAGCTCACACCCATGCACACAAGCTAAAATCTCTTTTTAAAATGCCTGCCATTCCTCAAATCCTCCCTCACCTCTGTCTGCATTTTTGTATGGTATTTACTTGTATAACACAGTGCATCATTCATCTTCTGCTTTCCTTCTGAACTTTCCAGCAGTGAGGAATTGCACAGTGAAAAACAATCATTTGCTATTATAATGAGCTTCGCAAATTGCCAGGTTTTGGTGTACATGTCCTAACTTTAACCGATCACAGTTTTTGACAAGAATTTGACATTTTCAGTTATCAGTTGTATCTGTGACTCTATGGTTGTCTGGGTGAAAAAGAATATGTGCTAGCAGAAAACCTCCCTCTCCTGTATCAGCAATGCTGAAGCTTCCCATTAACTTCAGACACCTAAATCAAAGCTGCAGTGCTGTAATAGCAATTACGAAGAGAAAAGGAACAGTCCAACTAAATACACTAGAAGTTGTGCATAGGAAGAGAAAAAAAAGATCACTCATACTCAATCATACTCACTCATCTAATTATTTCAGGTATTTGTAATTCTCTACGTTGAGTGTGTCTGCACACTACTCTAGGGACTGCTAAAATTAATTGCCTCTCCATAATTTTCTTTCAGAAAGGAAATTAATAGTAAAAGTAAAAATCAAGAGGAAGATTGGCTTTTTTAAGAATATACAGGATTCTTTAATGGATATGAGACCAGGAACCAGAAGCAAAACCCTGCACTTCTAGTCTCACATCACATTACTGCATTGATTTGAACATGATGTTTGTCTGTGTCATGGAGGCTGAATCCTATATGATGGTGAATTGTAGTTTGGGTTCTACAGTAATGTTAGAAATAATATTGACCGCATAACTGATCTGATCACTTAGCTGTTTTTCATCATATGAAGTCTTTTCATCCAAGGCACAGGCTGTCCTTTGGCACTGGCGATTACACTGAAGCTCTGTCTGGAGTCTGCTTTCCACTAAAATTCCCTTTCCTCTTCTGGTAAGACAGACAGGGCATTCCTCTCTCCCAGCTTTTGGTCTCATAAACGCCTAATTAATCAAGGAAGGAGGGAAGGAGGTATTGCTCGTGACTGATCCCCAGGTGCTTCTGAAAAGTGAGCTGTGCCAGCTTGAATTGCATCTCTTTGATAGGAACCTTTTAAAATCACTGCCACTGTCTGCACTTTCCCTGGGAAAAAAGATTAGTCTCTTAATTCATTAGGTTCTCAGCAACCTGAAGAGCCCCTTTAGGTGGGTTTATAGCACTGTTCTACTGGCATGTTTGTGTTGTCTGACATGGAGCTGAGTACTGTCAGCAGTGAGTCAGAGGAACAGGCACTGAGCCACCTTGTCATAGGGTCCGCAGACAACCATGAGCTAACTGCAGAAAAGAAAATGACACAAAGGGGAAAAGGGAGGATGTTTGCTAGTGAGCCAGAGGTTAGATGTGAGAGAACAGTTTCACCTAAGGTACCCGAGTCTGTCATGCTGAAATGACTGGTGAGAAGGTGGAATCGGACATCTTCAAGTAAGAATGACACAAAGGACCACTTGCTATTTCATAGACATCTGTCTTGTACTGGGGACATCATGCATACAGCATCCCCAGGAAGACCTTTCCTTCCTAACATCACCCAGGGCAACATTAAATGATTGGGAGGAATTCTACATCCAGAAGTGCCACTTGCTGATATAGATGCTAAATACGGTATCACCACATGGAGTGAGATGAGTGTCCTGTAAGATTCTGACTGGGCAGAATTTGCAAAAGCAGTGAAGTATTTTAGGTCTTATATGTACTTTTGGCTACCCAAAACCATATTACATAGCCTGTGGGGAATTTTGGGGGGTATGTGGGGATTTTTAAGTGTTCATTGAGCAGCTCCTAAAAGCATCAATCAAAGTTTGAGGGGGGATCTCCTTTTCTCAGGCTGCCTTCATTCCATCTGGTTTTACAGCAAGCACTGCACCACTGGGCCCTCGCAGGAAAGGATGTTGACTCATCTTGTGCCCAGCAGCACCACTGCCAATGCACAGGGCACAGCTGCAGGCTGTACTGAATACCAGAGATGTGCACTGCAAAGAGTGATGTCTGTATGTAAAGGAAGGCTTCAGATTGCAGGCATACCATTTTTAACTTTTTTTTTTTTTTCTCCATGGGAATGCAAGAACAAGTGATAATCTAGACCTGGCTCTAGAGTAAATTCATCCATCACCAGTAATGAGCAAAGACAGCTGTTTCACCTTAAAGCTGCTCTGGGAAGGGTTGTGGTAACTTAAATTCATCCAGGGAGAGGAAAATGTGATCTGTTCCCCCTCCCTGTAGGCACTTGCCAGAGATACTTGCAGAGTCAAGTCACTCTCACCATTCTTTAGAGTCAGTGAGGAAAGCAAGCAGTTTTCTGAGAAGGGGTGCTTATTCTGCATGAGCTGAGTTTGGCAGTGCTTGTCTGTCCAGTGAGTGGAGCTTTAATAACAGGGCTTCTAATATAGGTGCTAAAGGTCAGTGCAGCAGTTAAGTGGAACGAGCCTGGTGTAAGTCCCTGGGTTGGGGTCTCTTAGGAGGCCCACAAGGCAGCAGGGGATTGAGATCAGCCATTGAATTACAAAGCTGCCATCCAGATATCGTTCACTGATCCATCTAAGACCAGAAGATCTGGAGGAGTAGTGAATGAAAATTTTTTTGTGGAGAGCAAAAATTCTTACATCTCATTTATGCCCCAGGAAGGCTTCAAACTATTGAAAATGGCATTTAACTGGTACCTCTGGTCAAAGTAGCTCATATCATTCAGGAACAGCTGAGTGGCAGCTCTGACTCCATGCAGCAGTGGTGCAAGGTGATAAACCCAGAGTGTTAAGATACATACCACTGTGCACCTGTCCGTGAGCATGACAGCACTTCCCTTGGTACAAAATTATCTTTGAATCGCTCTGTTGTTCTTACAACCATTTATATTTGTAATTATACAGAGTGTAGACTTTTCTACTGTAAATTATATACATTTTGTTTTGCAGGTTGGATACTGGAATGACATGGATAAATTAGTTTTGATTCAGCATGAACCTACACTTGGAAATGACACTTCAGCCATTGAGAATAGAACAGTAGTTGTCACTACAATTTTGGTAAGGTGTTCCTTTTTTTAATGCTTACACTGGTGTGTGACACCATCTCATTTCTAGTTATGGTCCAATTTAGTCTGCCAGTTCCTAGGTTAGTGGGAGGGTGAGAACTATATAGCTTAATTATCGTGACTGTCATGTCTGTAACAGAGGTTTTTTGGTACACATTTAATATAATAATTTACTTGAAATCAGGTTTTTAAATTTTAGTTGTAATTTTTTTTTTCTTTATTCAGTTGTTTCCATTTTTTACTAAAGTAAGTCCTAGAAATAGAAGTGAATTCTTTCAACCTCTAATTGATAAATCTTGACTCACAAGAAACTGGAAGAAAAGAAAAACCCAAAACCTCTGAATTTAACAGAGGTATAAAATTAGATGTCTGTAATGACAGTGTCCCTTTTTGTTGATACTTTATAAATTCAAAGTTGACATTATCAAGAGCTAAAATTCTATATAGTTCAGTCAGCCAATGAGACCTGGATTATCTACTTCCAATTGTGAATGAACTTGAATTTAGTAGATGCATTTGAACATATTTCTTAATATGTTTATTCAGCATTTCAATAAAGTTTCCATTTTAATAAAATCTGGATAGATTTGGGGTTTGATCTGCCAGTGTTACTGGTGTTTTTAAAGAGTGGTTGCAAAGGAGAATGCAGTTGCTTCATTCATTTACATTTTTAATACATAGTTTTTCAAAACCATAGATTCTTACAAATCTGTATTTTAAACAAAATATTTAACAATTTTCCCTCTGAAGTCAGACATGCCCTTTTAAGCTGATGTTTGTCAAGCCAACTAGCAAAGGGTGACCTTTACCTGACCGCTTTTAAGATTTTACATCTCAGTTCACTGCCCTTTTCACCTACTTCATTTAGACAAGACATTTTAACCCTTTAGAATAAGCTGTGTCTCAAATGGGAAGGAATATGTGTTGTTAAACAATATTTTTTTCTAATTTAATACAGAGTTGAAAATAATGCAAAGGAAAGTGACCTTTTCTTACTCAAAAATGCAGTTAGTTACCACATTTCCAGCAGTGTGTATTCACATCTATACATTAAGTATGTTTTAATAATCTCCTGTTGAAGATTATCATTCCAGGATTCAAACCAGCCAAACTACTATGCAGGAATTCAGAATGTAACTCCTAACCAAACTGTGTAACTTTTTATTTTATTTTATTTTTTTGCATGGGACATTTAAAATATATGTATCTTTTTCCTAAAAAAAAAAAAAAAAAAAAAAAAGACGGTGATGGAAAAAAAAATATACTTCAGTACAGTCCTCCTCTTTTCAGCCTCTGATGAAGAATCCTATTTTAAGAAATTGATCAAGGAAGAAAAGAGTCCCAAGATGCTGCGAACATTCCTAACTAAGGCTCAAGTATTAACCACCAGTCTAGTAGCATTGAGCTAATTTTTCCATATGGATTACTGTTCCTCTGACTGGATGACCAGGCACTGAACCACCAAGAAAAGTTCTGTGACTAATCTGAAATGTCTAGAACAGATGACGTTAACCTTCAACTTTGCCAAGCTGAGAAGAGAACGATGTGAATAACAAGCTTTCAGTCGAAATTTTCCTCTCAGACCAATCCTGATATCTTTGACTGAAGCTACTATACATGAATACTGTAATTTCTATAAATAGCTCCAAGTTTAGGAGAAACAAGTAAAAATAATAATGAAAAGTAATAGAAAAGGTTCCTGTTTGCCAGAAAGGAAAGAGAAAGAAAAAAAAAAAAAAGCTTTTAAAATGTGTTATCTTGCCTGTCCTGTTTGCATTGAAGCATTTTGATGTGCATAATAAATGTTATCTTCAGAACTTTTCCAGTCCCTGTATTGAAAGGACTGGTGGGATCATTTTCAAAACCAAAAAGCTGAATTAATATTCCAAAACATGCCCTGTGTTTATGCAGCATGTCCTTTTGGGATAAATGCAGTTATTTGAAAGGAGCACTGCTTCTTGGCCAAAAGTGTCCCCTTTCAGTGTTTCAAAATCACAGTGCAAGAGAAATATATCAGAATTTGGTTTGAATAAGAATATATGGTGAATTCTGCCTTATCATGCCCATCTCCCATTGACTCCACTGGGAGCTGCACACATGATGCTGAAGGCAGGTTAGAACCATGATTCTTAATATTGGCCTGACAGGGCAATGCATTTAACATCCACAAGCATGTGATCACACACACAAAGAAAAGATATATTTAACTAGAATAACTTTCATAATACTGTTATTTTGCTCTTCTCTGTATTATAGTCATGTTGCAAATGCCAGACAGACTTTTTCACCTCTTCTTTCCCCTCTTCATTTTGAAGGGAAGTTGAACCATTGTAGATGACACATATAATTTTGGTTGCATGCATATTTTCCACATTGAACTGAAAAGCTTCTGCAGTCAATGCTGTCAGGCTTTTCAGTCTTCAAAGACAGGTGTCGTGACAGCGTAAGAAAAGTTTACAAGTTTTCAGCATGGCTCGCTTTAATTTTTGCTTGAAGCCAAATAGCACAAGTTGATTTGACCTCTGTTTCTTCAATTTTTATGCATCCAAGCTTACTTCGCTGTAATGTGGCTGTATGGCTATTGCATAGAAGGTGCATTATAACAAATTAGCTCTGCACTCAAAGAACTTAGTACAGTGTTTTCTACTTGGCAAAATGTTATGTACATTTGTAATGTAGTGAGAGCACATAGAAGTTATTTTATAGTTTTGATTTAGGGCATAGGCATCAACCTATCTCTAATTAGTCCTGTGGTGAAGGAACACCCCAGAGAGAGGTGGCAGCAGGAGCAGCTGATGCATTTTACTCCACTAGTTGCCATGCAGCCCGGATTTTTATGGTTCCTGGGAGAGACCTATGTCCTGCACCTCATGTGTTGCACAGCCTCCTACACGTATAGCCCCATGAAAAGGACAGGTTTTCTACTTGTGTGCAGAAGCATTTGCTCCAGGGGGGCGCTTGGGACTCCAAGTGCACAGCAGGCTCGTATGACTGGAGAAGGGATGCCATGTGCAGCCCTCCTCTAACACTAAGGTAAGGTGAGTGACTTAGCTAGAAAGAATGATCATCTCTAATTTAGTAAATTGAGAAATACTGTGACAAGTTGTTGAGGTAGAATACAGAATAGTAGGCTGGGAAGACTACACCAAACTCTCTAATTCATTTCCTGATATAGCCAACTCTGTACCTACTCTGAGATTGCAAAACTTAAAAATCCCAAAAATCTTTTAAAACCAAAGCTTGATGTATATGAGCTGCATCTGCATTGTGGCTTCCGAGCTCAATAATTTAGTGATAGTCTTGGTGTTGGCAGATTAAGCTTCAAGGGCAGGATCCAGTTCATGACTGAGTCACCTAAATGTAGATGACTTTACAAAGGGTACTGATTCAGTTGCCCTCTTAAAAGCACTCAGTGACATTTAAGATGCTCTAGGATATGCTGCCTACCCTCCATTTCTTACACTGACAGGATGGCACTTGCCTGTCTCATGCCATATAGGACCATCTGGATGTCTCAGATAGTGGATGTTGTATCAGGCACGTGAGATAATTTGTGCCCCAAGTATGTAAATTTTCATCAAGTCCACAAAGATTTAGAAATTGATTCAGTAACCCATAGGTGAATGCCTAACACTGCGGATATCAGACCAATCTGGAAAGGGACAGCACAAGGACCTGCAGAACAGCACTTGGAGGTCAAGCAGTTTACCTTAGGGTGTCTCAGATGTCAGATAACCTTCATTAGGTGACAGAACCACACTCATTGTTTTGACTGATGTACTCTTGATGGAGTCTTACGTCAAAAAAATTCTAACTATAACCTTCTTTCTTATAATAGAAAAATATATTTTGATTAGAAATTTTGTTAATTAAATTCTTCAGTAGACTGGAGAAAAAAATTGAAGTTTGTTGCATGACAATAATAAATACTCAAACCGAATCCTGGACACTTTATTCAGAAAAAAGACCCCCAAACCACTAAAACCAAAAAACCTTCCATTGACATCTACAGAAGTTTCTTTCAGAATAAAGTGTGATAATATGTGCCACTCCTGTTCTAAAAATGAGGCATTTCCTTGCACAAATATTTGTCACTTTTGCAAATTATTTTTACAATGTTTAAAGATTTTGAAATGAACTTTAGAATAGGAAAGCCAAACATAGATCTGTTTGGTATTTGGGTTAGTTACTTTCTCCAGCTTCCCTTATAGTATGAATCAGTTGTAAGCATTTTACTGTACACATGAATTTGTGGCAATGTGGTGGAATGATTTGTTTACATCTATAAAGGTAATTGTTGCAGACATCAACTTGTATTTACAAATGTTAAGTATTGTTATAAAATTGTGAATTATATAAGTAAAGCTTGCACCATTTCAAATACCTGTTCCGTGCTAGTCATTGATCATTTCAATATGGACTTTTTCTTGATTCACTACCCCATAGAATGCTATTAAGTAGCTGAAATCTTGCAAATATTGCAGTGCTAAACCTCATTCAGCAGTAAGTCAAACTTGTCTTTTACATCAGTAGGTTAAGAGTTTATAGTTCAAAACTGTAGTAAATACAAAGATGGTGGGGAGAAGTAATATTTTTATTAGACAAGATGCTATAACTGGAAACAGTGAAAAAGTATGCCTGCTGTTTTCAGGTACTTTAGCTGATCTAATAGTAGATATTACCTCTTCCTAGATGTCTTGCATCTCTTGTATCTTTACACTAGCATGGTTACACTAACATTACTACTAATTCAGAAAATGCTATTGTAATATATTACACAAAACAAAAAATCTTTTTCAGTGCCACAGATAGAAAAGAGCATCAAGATATGGCTGAGTGCATGCTATTGATCAATTCAGATATTTCATGACTTTGCAGTGTGACCTTGCAAGTTTGTCTGTATAAGTTGCTTGTTAGCAAACCAGTAAAACTTGCCATTCAGTGACCAGATGTTATTACAATAGCATCTGCACACCTCATTAATTTGAAATACCACCAAAGTCTTGAATGGACAGAATTTACAGCTAGTGCTACTGTTTGATTTTTTTTTTTGTAAACAGTCTTTATCAGAAAGCCACATTCAATCCCACCCACATCCCCTCATCAAATTCTACTTGAAAATACATCTCTTGTTATTTGGCAGGTAAAGTAGGCACAGCAATTAAAGAAACTGTTATTTATTCTGTGTAAAATAGGTAGGAGGGAAAGGACAACATAGTAAGCAAAAAGCAGTATGTCTTGCCATTATTTTTAATTGTATTGTTTCACACTGGCAGATCTCACTCGATTGGTGCTTCTTTTAAAGCAGTCACTGCAAGAGGTACTACCTTACTCTGTACAGAGAATTGCATTATAAGAGATGTTCTGTATTTTGCTCTAAATCAGTAAGATCAGAGTGTGTAGAAAGAGAAACGGACAGGAAAAGAACTAATGTGGTTCCTCCAAGTCACCCAGCAGATCCCTGCCAGAACCCAGGTCCTCTGAGTCCTTCCTCACTTGGTGGTCCCTCCACTGGATGGGATTGCCACTGCTTGCACCTGCCAGGGATTGTATTGGACCCCACTGCTCCCCTTCTCGGTGTTCTAGCACAGAACTCATGGGGAGGAGGGCTGAAGCTTATTTAGCCTTTAACAGGAAAAATAAGGCACCTGTCACTTTGCTTTGCTGTGCAGAGACAGTTGAAATGCTTTTTTGTAGCAGCCCTGTCAGTGATGAGGTACAGGCAGAAGCAGAATGTCTGGGTTTTGAGTGAAGGAGCAGACTGACCTGGCCTCCTCTGTGCCTGTCTGCTTTGTCTCCCTCTCCAGAATTATTATTTCCTGATGTGACTAATTGTATGCCTTTGGCTTGGGATTTATAAGAAAGGCTAAATCAGAAGAGCTAACAGTCACTAACTGGTCTTTGAAAAACAACATTGCTTTTGAGGTGCGGCAAGCAAATGTAACTGAAGCTTGTAAGGAGAGTCCACAAATGCAGGATGCTGGACAAATCTTGGCTGTATTTCTAGCTAGAGGTTGGCTAAATCACAGTCAGGAGACATAGAATTTTTGATCTCTGTTTATTTTTAACCATTTTTGTGCAATAACATATGTAGAAAGACACAGATTGGCTTTTCCTCTCATAGGAACAAAAAGCCTACATGAGGGAGGAACAGCTGATTAATGTGCCCAAAATACTTCCAAAATCAAGATCTGCTGCAAAGAGAGGGCAGGACCCTTTCTGCCTGCTCTTCTCCCTCCCTCCCTCTGGAAAACAGGTGTCTGAGATTAAGCTGATTTAACTGAGGATAGGAGTACAATAAATGGTGCAGGCTGCTGGTAATGCCAGTTTTCCTTTGAAGATACAAACTCTGTATGGGCAAAGGCATTGCACTGCATCACTGCAGTGATTACAGTGCAGAGTTGATGCTGTAGCTCAGTGGTCTTCACGGTGCCCAGGCCACATGCGTCAGGGTGATAACAGCTCGTTTTGTGATTGCTCCAATTCTAGAAGTCCGTGGTGATCTATGGATGTGCGGTGGTCCTAACTGTGGGCTCAAAAATGCAACAAACTGCTGTTGTCACCCGCAAATTTCTCTGGGAATTTATACTTACATATAGGTCAACAAACCCGGTAGTCAGACAGAGTTTGACTTTGATCATTGTGGACACTTTTCTATGCTGCTTGGTTCCTTAGCTGAAGGAACGGCCATAGTGCATCAATGGCCTCCAACACTGAATTATTGCTAAAGGATTGTGGCCCAAAGAGGCATGTCTGTAGCAGAGATTAACGTAAGAAGGAGATGATGGGAGGAGAGGTGTTCTGGGAATACACTGGAGAGCAAAACTTTCCTGCAATACTTAGGAACCTGACTCTGTTTTTAAGGAATCACTAGCACTTCCCTGTTCTCAAACTGTGTGGAATTTAATCTGGGACCTTTCTCTCACACTGAAGTAAACGAACTACACAACTTTCTCCACTCACATAACAAAGCTTCATTGTGCCATCCTTATACAGAGGTGGGTCCTGGGCAGTGTTACCACAGGGAGTAAACTTACATAAGTAAAGGAGTAATGCCTCCCATGTATAATCTCTCTTTTTTCTGTTTCTCTGCCTTTTCACCTTCCAATAGTAAATTACAGATACGGTTCAGGCTTGCCTGTCAAGTTCTTCTCTTGGGTGGATCCACAGCCTGCTAATAGGAGCTACATATTGACATCCAAAAGGAAAAAAATATCTGACACACTGAAAAATTTTGGAATTGGTTCATTAAGTCCTCCTGTTGCTCCTGTAATGCCATGTTTCCTCCATTGTTAAACACCTAATAGATGTTACGAAGTTGCTGTTGCTTACGGTTGATGTTGATGTAGTTTCAAGAAGCAGACATTCTCGGACTACATGTTTACTTTTATATTTTTATTTTTGTACTAATTATGCATGTGGGAAAGATGTGAATAGGGCAGAATACTACCAAGGTTAGTGTCAAAAAAACATTCACCAAGGCCAGCACAGAGAAAACTTAAGTTGCCAGTATTTTGAGATGTAAATTCAAAGGGTGACATTAGTGACAAGTATTTTATCAGGAACTGGCTATGAATATGAATTATGTGAAGTAATTTAAAAAAACCACCAGAAAGTATAGTTTCGCATAATGATTCCTAAAGTCTGAATCCACACAGCAAAAAAAGAAAAATGTGACTGTTTTCCCAATGTGACCTTGATTTTCCAGTCACATAATGTTCACTATTGTGTAGGACGGTTTACACAGGGAATGTAAGATCCACTTTTCAAGACAGGTTTTACACACTTAGTATCCAAAAATACTTCTTTTTCATGCAGCATGTAAAGTCAGTGTCAGCTTAATGCCATTCTTGTCCATGCATATTGCTTAGATTCTTCCTAAAAGACCTTGCAGAATGTGCACTGTTTATTTGAAGAGGAAGAGAGGTGTTTCACCAGGAACATATTTCTATGTTCTCACTAAAATGTATGTAGCCTCTTAGTAACTATGCATTCTAAACCCCAAGAAGGCAAATAATTCAGACTGTGCATCTGAAATTACATTGACAGTAACCACACTATGCTAGAAGATATGCTTACTTACTGAAGTCAAAAGCGTAAATTATACCTTGCATTATCCCACAGTCATTTGCGTTGTATGGGTTCAGCTTCTGTTCACGCTTCAAATTTAGCATATACTGCACTGAGGTCATTTAAAATAAAGTAAAATTTATATGGATTCTTGGATAGTTTTTGTGTTTATAATTCGTAAGGTTCATCAATCTTGTGAAATGTATAAGCCAAATTACAGTGTACAGAAGGATTTCTGTTCATATATTTTAATTTAAATATGCTAATACTATCCATGAACTTTTGATAAAATGTGTATTGTTCGGTTGGTAGATGACATGTTTTCAGAGTATATGCGGTATACTTCTCCTTTACAGTTCTACTTCTTTCATTATAGGAAGCCCCATATGTTATGTTCAAGAAAAACCATGATACGTTTGAAGGGAATGACAAGTTTGAAGGATACTGTGTAGATCTGGCATCAGAAATTGCAAAACATATTGGTATCAAGTACAAAATTGCCATTGTTCCTGATGGAAAGTATGGAGCAAGGGATCCAGAGACAAAAATCTGGAATGGGATGGTGGGAGAACTTGTTTATGGGGTAAGCATACCAATTTTTGAAGCAGGATTTAATATATCATAGTATTAGTCATAAAATAGGAAGTATATATGCATTTTATTTAACCTTGGGGTCACAGAAAAAAACCCAGAATTTTGTTTCAGATCTCTGTGCTTTCATTTATTTTCAAGAGAAAATCAAATAGTTTCATGCAAATTCTACAATTTATTCAACTAGTACTGTGTAACATTAGAACATCCATAGTTTGCACATCTCTTAAAAATTCATTAATGTTAGAACTAACGTTAGAGACCATCTATTCCTGATACATTGTAAAACTTAATTGGGAAGAATATCAGTCAGTCATTCATTTTCATGGAATGATGGACTGATCTTTTATAAAAGACAGGACTCTTGGTCTAATCTGAGAAATGGAGAATCCCCCATCATATATTAAACTTATATAACAAGCTACTACAGAGAAGTACACAATTAGGCAATTCAGAATTACGACAGACTTTTAAAATGAGTATCAGTAATAAAATTCAAGAGCAAACCTGGTTAAGTTCAGCAACTAAATGCACTGTGGTATACAGTGATCTAGAGAAGAATTCTTCAGAATAGCATATTTAACATTTCTGTTGACACATAAAGTTGTAATATTTAATGAAGATAGTTCCAAGAAACCCATAAAAATATTTGCAGTATCTGGTGTTACCAAAAGTAGCAAAACTCAGAGCTGTGCTTGCTGATGACTGCAGTTGCTTGTATCTGCACTGAGAACAGATCAGAATTCTTAGAGAAACTTTTCATTTCGGAGATGGAATAAAAAAACATAAATCCTAAAACTATTCAGGTGAGAATATTTCTGCCAATTAACTCAGAACATGACTCAACCTCCCTATAAAAAAACTACTGCATACCATTTGGTCCATCCACAGTTGCAGTTTTTGCAATTCCAGTGATGGTTAGGGCCATGTGTGGAAAAAGCCTAGTAGCTTTTCTAGAAGCTCCATTTCTGTTCCCTTTTATCAGCTCAGTATAGCTGATAAATTTTGTCAAAATCTTCTCCACTAACATCAGTTCAGGGACTCCTCAACATGAAATAGACTGTGTGCTGTAGGACTGTGGGAAATGGTGCCCCAGATTGTTGTTAGTTTCCCCTCCACATGGGAATGAGAAGGTTATACCAACCTCACAAAACTCCCTGTGTTCTTGGAAGTTCTTGGAAGAATCAACCCCACTTGTATCTTTAAAGAGTGGAAAAGCTGAATGATCACCAAGCATATATATCCACTTCAGTGGCTTGGAAGCAGCTCAACTCTCAGGATATTAAAAGTCAAAGGTTTTTCATACTTATTTTATCAAAATGGACGTGACTCCTTGTCTGGCTTTTAAGTGCAATGACAAGCACATAGATGTCAATAGCTATGTGCTGTTTTACAAATTGTGAGAAAATTCTCTTGCCCAGATGCATAGTTTCAGTGGCCTAATATCTAGCTGAAAATTATAGAGGAAACTTGAAATGGCACTTACATTTTCTGTTTGTGGGGTTTTTTTTCTTTTTATCACAAAAAATTTGCCTCATCAAACCCAAACTGCCCTAGTACTAGACTGAAATAGAAAGTACTGTGAGGAAGCTCACACAGAAGTTCATGCCAATAGTGGAAAGTGACGTGCAGCTGTTAACATAGCTGCAACAAAAATTCACAAGCATAAGGAACCTGTTGCAAATCACCTACATGAAGAGGACATCCCAGAATACATGGTCAACACTTCATTTTTTTGTAATGGAAAAGAATGAGGTGAAGGCTCTTTGGTGGCCAAATTTAAAAGCTCCTACACAATTATCTGTTAGGAAGGCTTCAGTCTGATTGTGATTCTGGTATTGAGCTCTGGGAATGAGCTGCAGTAAAGCTGTCAGAGCTGCTCTTTTTCTTGAAAGTACTAACAGAAGTCCACTGTTGTCCAGTATATTTGCTTTATTGTCCGAAGGCTTCTTGGGGTTTTATGTATCCCAGTATATCAGTGGCACCAGGGAGTGTCCCTGGGCACTGGAACTTGGCTGACTAATCTCCTATATTGCAGCAATGGTCCCTGATATATTTTTGGCCCATAATTACTGTCCAAAATAATTTCTGAGCCCAGCTGGACACTAGGATAAGGGAGAAACCATTCCCTATAGGTAGCTTGGATGCCACCATGCTGGTGTACAGGTTAAATGACTTTCATAGTAGCAACACAGGCTGTCCTGTGCCATCTGGCTTTAAGGCCAAGAGCTACTCCAAGCATGTTTAATGTACTTTTACAGGTGTAGCTTTAAAGGAAATTGTTATTTCTGTTATCTTATAAAAGTTTGCTGCTTAAGATTTCCATAGGGAATCTGTGAAGAGCATCTTCCCTGCAATTTCCTTGAGTCCTTGCCAGATGATTTACAGAGCATTGGGTCCCCTGGCCTATTTAATATAGAGAAAGCATAAAAATCAGTCAGCCAGAGACTTTCCTGAAAAGCTCTGCTACAAGAGTATGTTCACCTTCTCTGATAGATCCCCAAATCATAACCACAAGTACTCTGAGTAGTTGGCTGTGCTTCAAGCAAGGATTTTTATATGCAGCCAGGACTGGGACAGAATTTGCAACCGAATTAGCAAGTTAACGAGACAATCTGTTTGGGAAACATTTTACAGCTTCTAATTCCCAATCACATTAAAGGATTAACAGACAGTTTTGTGCTGGCCAGTGAGATTGGACCTTTTCTGTGCCACACAAAAGGCTCCCCTCCTGTTCTTCTCTCTACACAGTACCCCAGTGCCTCAGTGTCACCAATGTCTCTTAGTTCTATCCCTGTTACTGAGAGCGAACACGTGCCAATTTTATCCCATGTCTACTTGAGACCCATAAGCACTGTTGGTCGTTCTGGTACCTGGATGCTCCAGATACTGCACAGGGCAGCTTGGTTGTTACCCGAACTCTGTAGTTGATTTTTTCCATCATGTTCCAGTGTATAAAGCGCTGTGGTGTACAGTTTTGCTATGACTGTACAGAAGGTTGTGTGCAGGGGTGTGTTTATTTTTCGGTTTTGTTTTTAGCACTCTGTTAAAAACTACTAGGAAGTCTTCTGTCCCTGATGTATCCGAATGCCTGCAGTGGTCCCTGTGGGACTCTATAGACCTTGATATCTAAGGAGAAATGCTGGCTGGGCATGAAATACCATTAAGCACATGTAACAGGTGTTTCCAAATGCACTAACAGCCAGCTCCAATTAAATATTCATTCTACTGACACAGAATGCTATTCTTTCATGGCTTAACACAAAAGGTCACAACTTGTTTCTGTTTAAATTCTGAGAGGCCGTGAACTACTGAAGTTGAAATCAATTCCTCGGTGATTTTTCTCAGCTTTACCACCTTCATACAGCTTGTACCAAGCATAGATTTTACTGACAAGTTTATAATAATATGTTCTGGAAAAGTAAAAGTATCTTACCATCAGACTTAATGTTGTCCCATTGTATAATATCGGGAGGATCCAGAATCCATCTGTCTTTGTTAGTGGCGCGGCCTTGATTGAAATGCTGTTACAGATGCAGTTGATTCAAGTGTGAAGTATCATTAGTCTTTGTCAAAACAGATTTCACTGGCAACAGAATCATTGTTTGCACCATTGTTATATTGTTAATCATTTAAATCCATAATTATATGGTGTACATTAACTGGGCAAAGCACAAATGCTGATGATTATTATGCACAGCTATTGTCATTATTTAGCTTTCAACAACAAAGATTTTATGTAGGCCTTAATATGGCACACAGTAGTCTTACAAAAATAACGAATAATACGATCAGATTGGGGAGGATGCACTTTAACAGTTATTTGGCATCTAATTGTGACCTAGCTATGTGCTGTCCCTTTGCAGTCATTGGCATGAAATGGGTTTACATACATTATGAATCATCTGACATTAGATCACTGTTGTAATGAAATGGGATAAGTTCCTGTTTTTTCTCTTTTAACTCCTTAAAGTAGTGTAGGCAGCTAGTTCTAATGTAGTTTGAGTTCTGCACGTACTCTTTGAGCATTTAAATTTGGTAAGATGAATCTTTTCCAGTCTTTCACATACAGTATGGAGTGTGCTAATTGGATTTTTAAAAACTCCACAATTCACACTAAAATGATGCTGTCACTTTTCCACCTCACATCATAAAAGCTAACAGCCCTCAAGGATCATTGTTTTAATCCCAGTAGCAATCCACAGACACAAAAAAATTGTTAGCCAACACTTTTGAAGACCAATGACCAGGTCTATCATTTACACTGTGTTAATGAAGATACTGCTATGTGACCAATACAAAGATTAGCAGTAATAGATCACAGTTTCCCCAAGTCTTTCAGTTAATCCATTTCAAGGACTCTACATTAGACATTCACAGTAGCTGATATTTAGAAATATAAAAGACATTGACTCTAAGGAAGGAAACTGTTCTTCATGCAGCAATGCCAGTAGCCCAAACCATGCTACAATCCATAGACTACAGAAACCAAATTTACTTTACAAATTTCAGGATATTTAAAAACATATTTTAGACATGTTATTTTTTTTTTCATATAATACCTATCTTCATAAAATATCTATTTCAGACGTGTAATCACAAGTCTTCAAGAAGCCAATTTTTATAAAATGTCTTATATTACAAAATTTACATTAAACTTCAGAGAATTAGCAGCATTATCATAATGTTTACCCAAGATGTTAACACCAAAAATGTCTGATATGCTTGCAAAATTGTCATTTAGTGTGCTTAAGCTGTAATATCTTTACAAACACTTCTGCACAAGTATTTCAGAATGACAGATATAATCTGATGATTAATATATAGCAATTTTAATACAAATTTGCATTTTTTGTCCATTGCACTGGAATGAGTCAGGTTTTTTGAATTATTCAAAATTATACAGCTACCAAAATAGGTTTAAATTTTATCTACATGAAATTAGCTTTAAATTAAATTCCATAAAATACATATAGCTCAGTATAACTTAGCATATAAAATAACAAAAACATATTCTTTTAAATGCCTTTATCTGTTTCAGAGTAGTGAGATAACAAAAAAGCCGACATTTCAATTTGTTCTTTTCTTTATCACACAAGTTATTTATGTAAACACTTGAATTAAACTATTTAAGCACAACCTTGATTTTCAGCATGTTTTAATCTCATTGAAATTGATGGGATTTAAATATATCCTTGTATATTTTATTAAGTATGAAAGTCCTTAAGAGCATCCTGAAAGACAAACATGCTTAAATGCTTTGGTAAACTATGGGTTATATACTATATCTGAAGATGCTACCCCATAAGATTGATTTGGCCCAACTTCGAAAAGAAAACTACAACAGTTCTATTGTGGAGACTTATGAATAACTCTTAATTGTGCCTGTGAGGATGACTGGGCCTGGGGTGGGGTAAACACAGGCAGATTATCTCATGTATTGAGGTCTGAAGTGGAGTAATGCCACTGCAAAAGGCAGATTGCAAGTCCACCTTATTGGCAACCAAAACAAAGTGTTCTCAAAATATGCTCAGTTACCCTCCTTAGCCCATAAGCTGTATAGAAGTCCATGCTAGTCACAGAGCATGAGCTCTGCTCTGTAAATCCACATAGATAAGCACCGTGATGGTGAACAGGAGAAAGGTTTCATCAGATTCTGCATCTGTTCCCCTACCACCAATGCATCTTTTGTCCCAATTCCCATCTTAACTACCTTTGTAATGACAGTTTTAGTGTCCAAGACAAGGCAAGGCAAGGAGCAAACCTTAATGTAGAGTCCCTAATGACAGAAATGACCCATTAGCACAGCTACAATATCTTTATAGTTCATGCAGACATCACTGTTGGCAGCCATAGTCACCATCATCAATAATACATAATTCAAGACTGGCATCTTCATTCCAAAAACAGAGAAACGTATTAAAAATTATTCCTAATAGGAATGGATTCAGCACATTTTTTATCCTTTTATTGCATGACTTTGCACAGCTGTTTTCTGTATACTTGCCTTTTAAAATCTGAATCATTCCTACTGAACTATCTTTCCCCCAAGAGAACTGTGTGCAGTTTTGTGGCATCATGGCAATAGTTAATCCCCTTTGCTACTTCATGCTATTGGGAACTTCCCTAAGTCTGTGAGGTGGTTTCCCTCAAAGAATGATTGCGTTTTATGAAAATATTATAATAAATGACTGTTCCTGGGATCTCATAAAAAGATCTCTATACATTCAGTGACATTAGGGTCATTCTCATTTTTAATTCTTCCTTGAATTCCTTTAAATCAAATTTAATACCTAAAATGATCTACCTACACTGCTGTACACCTCTATATGATTTGTCTTCTCCTTAGCCAGAAAACTATTCCTATAATTCTGTAAAATAACCTGCAATATGTATGTTTTACTAAAAGAATATTGAGTAAATATAGATTGTGATAGAAAGAAACAGAAATATGTTATAAAAAACATTTAAGCCACAGTGTCCTGATGTTAATGACATACCTTTGGAATTAGCTGCTTAGCTGAGTGTATAAGACAACTCCAATTAATCTATACATCTGTATTTCTTTTTTCTTTATAGAAAGCAGAGATTGCTGTTGCGCCTCTGACCATCACTTTGGTACGAGAAGAGGTCATTGATTTTTCTAAGCCTTTTATGAGTTTGGGGATATCCATTATGATCAAAAAGCCCCAGAAATCTAAACCAGGAGTGTTTTCCTTCTTGGACCCTTTGGCCTATGAGATCTGGATGTGCATAGTCTTTGCCTACATTGGTGTCAGTGTGGTCCTGTTCCTAGTTAGCAGGTTTAGCCCATATGAGTGGCACACAGAAGAACCAGAGGATGGGAAAGAAGGACCCAGTGACCAGCCTCCCAATGAGTTTGGCATATTCAACAGCCTCTGGTTTTCCCTGGGTGCCTTTATGCAACAAGGATGTGATATTTCCCCAAGGTTTGTGTCAAATCTTTTTACATTTGCATTTTATCTTCAACACTGAAGCATAAAATCTTCCTTCATTTATTTTCCTGGCAGTGTTTTGAAGTTCATTCTTTGGGAAGCCTTTTCATTTTTTTTGTTTTCTAATAGCTATGATAAGGGCAAGAGAGAATCTGCTTTGAATTTCAGTCATTACTATTATTTTACGTATGTCAATTTGCATGAACCACAAACAGCTCTCAGAAACAGCAGGTACACACAGGAGTAATTCCACTGAGTTGACTTCAGAGGAACTGTGTTGTTGCTAAATTAGTTCCATTGGATTACAATTATGAAATGCACACTATTATGCTGAATATTTGCATTGCATGAATGAATGTCCCATTTCTGTTCCTATCAAGTTCTACAGCACTGCTTCCAGAATGTCACTGTCTATGAGAGAGAGAATATTTGACCATCTGTTTCTGAGAAGCCACACTGTATTCCTAAACTATGCCTTACAGAGTGGGTGCCTTATATGTAATATAGACCCCAGGCCTGAATTTCAAAACGTTTTAAGATGTTCTGGAACTTCAGTGTGCAGTAACTACACGTTCTTATTTAAACATTATGACCCAATCTTTCAAATCTGAACGCTTCATTTTAGCCATTTATAGTGAGATTTAAAGAGTGTTCAGCATTGGCCTAACTCTGCTATTATTGAAGTTAGCAATTAAACTCATACTGATTAAAACTGGATGTACATTACTCCTCAACAGCTTTCTCATCAAATTACAAGTATTAAAATGGAAAATATAAATTTTTGCTTAACAAAAATATCTCTGTTACCACAAAATACTTGCTTCTTAAATAAGAAAAATGTGAAAGTTCAAATGATTGCAGTAGCTTGTAGAATGTTTGATATGTTTGGGTGACAGGAACATTTTAATCCTAGAGCCAACATAATCCATGTGCAAAACCTTTTGTGTCTTTTGAGTTTTTTTTAAGAGGAAACAGAGAAAGCTACCGATTTACGGATACCATGCTTTACTTTTGTCTCCAAAAAGAGATTACCTATCCAGTATTTTTGACAAAATTTTTGCTATGTTAGGCATTTCCTGAAATAATAACACTGGGATTACTTTTCAAGGGAATTTAGACATCTGTATGTGCATGATACATAGTAATACAGTGAACTCTGCACTGTAGGCATTAAGATAGAAGAGAAAAACCATTTATTAGTATTTGAAATGCAAATGATCTCCCTCCCATTGACTGTTAATGATATATGTTCAGGAATAATGGTGCCTTCTCTCTTTCTCTCTCTTTCTTCATGGCTTAAGAGACAGGAAAATGTGCATTATCTTATTCATGTTTAGATCCCTCTCAGGTCGCATTGTTGGAGGTGTCTGGTGGTTCTTCACGCTCATCATTATTTCATCCTACACTGCTAACCTTGCTGCTTTCTTGACTGTTGAGCGAATGGTCTCACCCATAGAAAGTGCAGAAGACCTTGCCAAACAAACCGAAATTGCTTATGGGACACTGGACTCAGGGTCAACCAAAGAGTTCTTCCGAGTAAGTTGGCATGTCCATGAGAGCAGCTCTCCCTAGCGAATGCTCTTATAAGATGCTTGGAAGTGTGAAAAAAAGTTACTTTGCAATTATGTGTGATACAGTGTGTAACTGCTACAATATTTCAGCTACATTTTTACCCCCACAACACCATTTGTTGTTTTCAGCTATTTTAATTCATGGAAAGCTTATTGATCCTGTCATATTGGGCAAAAGAGGTGCCCTGAGGGACACTGAAGCCAGTGATAATTAAAGCAGCATTGCCCTATTGATTCATCTGAAGCTACAGTACTAAAATGTGCAGCATTGAAAGCCTATGATGATGAACATGGAGTCTTGCAGGTTTTGTTATGCTTATGGATTTGGCTGTGTGCATTTTGCTTTAGGGTCTTGGGTGGTGGGCAGGAAATGCATTTTTTAATTTTTTGACTTTTCAGATGAATAATAAAGAGAAAATATGTCTTGGGGATATGTGGTTAGAGCATTAGGAAATAACCTAAATAGCCGTTCATATGTCTGTGCTGTCTGTATTGATTACTTCATTTTCATTTGCTTTCCTGTGTTAGTGTGGTTGGTAATCCGCATCATTTGCCAGCTGGAAAACAGGGAATCTGGACATCACAAGGAATACATAATAAACAGCCCCCCCCCCCCCCCCCCCCCCCCCCGCTTTATTTATTTCATGTTTCTAGCAGATGAAAGTTAAGCCTAGCAGACTGAATATTTGTGAGTTTAGTGTTTGAACATGGCTCTGAATAAATGCTGTGAGACAGTAATCCTTCCCTGGAAATTACACAGCTTAGGAGCATTATTTATCTGAAAGGTGCATTTTAAGGCATTTTTAGAAGAAAAGAAGATGAAGTGATACTTTATTATTATAGTCTAATTGAAAGGGAGCTGTTCTGTGTTAGGTACTCCCATGTACCTTGACTGTTTTCAGTTTGGCCAAACTGAAATCAGAAAATCATTAACAAAATTATGGATGGGATTTGTGAACTATAGACAGTATCATTTCAAGGGCAGCTGCTGAGTGACCCCCTAAAGATCTGTAGTGAAATAATCTTTTTTATTCTGAGAGATATCCCCATAGAACATGCAGATAGTTTCTGTTAGATGTAAAAAGGTGATGCCTCATAAGATATAAATGGCACTTAACCAGCACACAGTGGTTAAGCCTTCACATAATGAAGCTGTCCAAGGAGTTTAATCTAAGCTAGTTTTCAAGATTTCTTCTATAGACACTGGAGAAAGCAAGCACCCCTGTGTATCCTGTATAGGACAAGTGTGTTGTGTTGAAATAAATCACCCTTTAAAGTATCTTCCTCTGCATAAAGTCTAGAGGGATCCCACTGAAATGTCTAGGGTACTTGGTGCATCCTTTTTTAATGGATACAGTTCAGCAACAGGTTTCTACTTAGATGTGTGTTCTTCTAGAGCCAGGGTTTTGGTATACACCTAAATAGGACACTACAGATGCTCTCTGGGAGCTTTATTTTTACCTCAAGAGGTACAAACTCAGCTTGTGGTCCCTAGAAGCCCTGATTTCACATCAAACGTCTACAAAAATGGTGGCATTAAGATATAGGAGGCTTGTCTGAGAATCAAAATAGTTTGATCCTGAGATGGGCAAATTTCCTATATAATCCCTCAGTACTCATTATTTATATTCATCTATGCTTAACCCATTAATTCTCCTTTAGGTCAATTTGTGAAAGGTTAGGTATTTAATTCTGTCAATCCCAGTTTTGGTCCATCACAACCTGAGGTGGTAACGACAATATCTGAATATAAATAGTTCTTTCAACTAGAATGAAGCTGTGATGATAGTTAAAAACATGATGCTGAGGACTAGGCAGATTTATTCAACTTTAGATTTAGTAAGTTGTTGCATTTTCAGGAGCATCCAGTGCTTGCAGTTTTTTTAGTGATGATGCAAAAATTGATTATCATGGAAATAGTAAAGAATGAAGGAATGGAGTTGTTTTCTTAAGAGTTTCAAAATGCTCATACAAGCAACTGTTTTGAAGTAATGAGGTCAGGTCTTTTGACATAAGAACAGTCTTGGTCACAAAAATTTCATGATTCATTTAAATTATCCTGTAAATACAGATGCTTTTTTGTTTGAATCAGTATTTTGTGAAGATCTCTCCTTAAAGAGAGATCTTCTTTGTCCTCTGTAATGACATCCATTCTTTCGCTTTAATCTTAAAGGGTTACAAGAAAAAAGAAAGAAAATCAATGTTCTTTATTTTTTTCCTTTATTTCAAAATACAAAGGGAAACATTAAAAGTATCTACAAATATTAAATGTAGTTGCATATGCAAAATTTGAAGCTTTATCAAGATTTAAACTGTGTTGATCACTTTTTAAAAATGGTGCAATTGAGGCCATGTTATCAAATGATTTCTAATCTCTGCAACACTGTGGTGATTGTTAATGATAACACATGTGCTATTTCTAAAAATATTTTTCACAAAACAGGGACAAAGATAAAATATCATTGACAGACAATATTTGCCCAAACACTCAGAATCACAGAATCACAGAATCGTTTAGGTTGGAAAAGACCTTGAAGATCATCCACTCCAACCGTCAACCTAGCACTGACAGTTCCCAACTACACCAGATCCCTCAGTGCTATGTCGACCCAGCTCTTAAACACCTCCAGGGATGGGGACTCCACCACTTCCCTGGGCAGCCCATTCCAATGCCCAACAACCCCTTCTGGAAAGAAATACTTCCTAATATCTAGTCTAAACCTTCCCTGGTGCAACTTGAGGCCATTCCCTCTTGTCCTATCGCTTATTACTTGGTTAAAGAGACTCATCCCCACTCTCTGCACCCTCCTTTCAGGTAGCTGTAGAGGGCGATGAGGTCTCCCCTCAGCCTCCTCTTCTCCAGACTAAACACCCCCAGTTCCCTCAGCCGCTCCTCGTACGACCTGTGCTCCAGACCCTGCACCAGCTCCGTTGCCCTTCTCTGGACACGCTCGAGTCATTCAATGTCCTTTTTGTCGTGAGGGGCCCAAAACTGAACACAGGAATCGAGGGGCGGCCTCAGCAGTGCCGAGGACAGGGGTAAGATCCCTTCCCTGTCCCTGCTGGCCACAATATTTCTCATGCAAACCAGGATACCATTGGCCTTCTTGACCACCTGGGCACACTCTTTTCATAATACATAAATTAAGACCCACCCTGAAACAATAACAAGAAGACTTGTTTGCCAGGTCTAACATTTTGTGTGGTTGGAAGAAAACATCATCACTTCTGTAATTAGAGTCATGAGTAACTTTTCTGTCAGTGATTGATACCTGGCTGAAGATGAGCCTTCAGGGCAGTTTCTCATCATTTGATCCTTTCTGATGAAAATATCAGAAACTCTAAACAGCTTTTCAGTCTGTATTAATTTTCAATTGCAAACAGAAAAGAGAAGGGTCATTTTAAGAAAAATTAGACTTTGAGTTTCTTAGCGAGAGTTGCATTTTCTGAGCAGCTTGCTCAAGGTGAAAAGAGCTTAGTTTTAGCAGTCCTACTCAGAAAAGTCCTAAATGAAAATTATCGTAGGTTCGCTGACTGCAAGGGAAAGCTGCAATGTTTCCTCATATGATAATAAAGAATATCTGTTGGTTCACTCTTCAGTTTTCGTTCTGAGTTGACATGTAGAAATTGAATGTTAACAAATGGAAGTTTGGGAGAAGAAAATGTTCTTACAGAGCAGATACCTTGTTAGACTTTGCGTAATTTTTTTGTCTCTTGATGGGCAAAAGAAACTAAATCCTAAAAAAAAATAGCTTTAAATCAACCTTTTTCAGCTGATTTAGGGCATAGTTTCCTCTTACTAATAGAGCTATTTTATGTGCTGCGTGTTTTTAGTTTTGAAGGAAAGTGACCTAGTATACGTTTACTTTATAAAGAGTCTGATGATGTAGATACTAAGATGTAAAAAATGATTGGAAGTGCAAGCAGACAAAGGCAAATAAATATTCTTTAAGTGATGCCTGATTCATTAATGATCTCTTGCACTTCTTTTCTTTCTGTAAATTTAAATCTATGAAATTACATCAGCGTAAAGCAAAAAGAATGCATAGGTGTCTTAGTTTATGCTCTGCTCTCAGCCACTATTATATAAATGAAAAAGTAGCTATGCCTACAGTGGAGAGTGTGACGAGGCAGAATGTGATTGTGAACATGCATAGCTGTTATTAATTTAAATTGTACTGTATTTGACAGAAAGATAAAATGATGCATATAGACAAGCTAAAAAAGCAAGGATAATTTATGATGTTCTGCTGTATGGTATTTTTATTGAACATTTCTGGTTAAATGCCACTTACTTTCAAGTGAAACCTCCTTCCCTAACAAATTACTTTCTAAGTAATAATACAATCATCCAGTAATTGGTAAAAAGAAGCGCTTCGGGGAAATTACTTTTACCTATACAAAGGCTCAGTTGCAGGCTTTTTGAAGCCATTGTGTATTTAAATAATACCTAGTTTATAGAATTGGATATTAATTTAAATGTTCTAAGGCCCTTTGTTTTGGGGATTTATAGTAATGAATATTTTCCTGGAGTGCTCAGCACAGTGTAGGAATGGGCACGTTGACCAAATCTTGCTCAGCTGAAAACTACTGTTGACTCAAATAAAAGCTGACTTGAGCATTGTGTTCTAAAGTACTTTTTGCAGAATGCGTAAGAGAAGACAAGTGTCATCTGTTATTAAATAAAAACACTGTGTAGTGTTCAGCTGATGCACTGCTGGTGTGCATGTATGTATCCCTCTTGCTGGAGGAAGCAAAGGAGTTGTTGAGTGAAGCTAACAAGCATGGGAAGCTTCTCAGCCTGACAGCATTTCCTTTCTTTCTTTAAATGAAAATATTTATGTGCTTTTATTTTTTATTGTTTTATTTTTGCTTAAGTTGTTACTTGTGGTTACACTATGCATTCCCAGACAGGAAAATTTCCAACTAATGCTCTCTGAGCCATGAATTCTTGCACATTCTTTGAGCAAGCACATTTCTTACTCAATAACTGGCAGGATCAGAGTCTTTAAAATAAATCCACTGATACTGTGGTTCTAAAAACATACCTAATACTTCTTTAAGATAAGTGCTTAGGGCATTTTGTTTCCTTTACTAGCATATTTGGTCCAATTTGCTGTTTCCATCTTTTATTGTGAACCATGTCTTAAAATGTTGTGCAGCCTTTCTGAATGTAAATTGAATGCAATGGTATTCTGGACTCTTGAATTATGAAAGCAGAAATCTTACTTAAGCCACTGTGGTTTTGATGGTGTAAGAAGTAGGTGTTAGAGCTGCAAAATACTTCAGGATTCAGCTCCGTATTTATGGGGAGATTATTCTGCTGTATCTCTTTCCCATACACTTTTATTGTGGATATCTACTTCATATATAATTCATATATAATTCCTTAAAACACACTTCACAACACTTTGACTGTGTGAACTGCCTTTAGCTATCAGCAAATTCAGGTCTTAGCTTTGCAGTTATTTTATTGTGACTGCTAGAGGCTAACTGGACCTAAAAATATTGATTATATAGTATTGATATTTCTTGTTTCTTTTAAAATAATCATGGAATTCAAAGAAAATCCTTATCCAAGTATGATTTTCCCAACCCCAGTTGTTTGAAAAATGAAGTATGATTGATTTTCTTTTGAACAGTGCCATTCTTAAATGTTACAATATTCGTTTGTTCTAACTTCTTTTTAATTTTCTCCAGAGATCAAAAATAGCAGTGTATGAAAAGATGTGGACCTACATGAAATCAGCTGAGCCATCAGTGTTCACTAGGACTACTGCAGAGGGAGTAGCTCGTGTCCGCAAATCCAAGGGCAAGTTTGCCTTCCTGCTGGAGTCCACCATGAATGAATACATTGAGCAACGAAAGCCATGTGACACCATGAAAGTGGGAGGAAATCTGGATTCGAAAGGCTATGGCGTAGCCACACCGAAGGGTTCTCCATTAAGGTGGGTGGAATAGTATAACAATATAAAATGTGTTGTTATAGTATTCCACCTTCCCTGATGTCCCTGATATAGCTCTTTTTGTTTTGTGTGTGAACATGGTATGTTATTTTTCTTTTCTTCCATTTCATATTTTTTTGATCAACAAAGGTAACCATTTCTAATTGTGATATGGATTTAGCAGTTATAGTTGGCATATCTTTCAAGGCCATATAAAAACCAAACTGGTTGAACACTAGCTACTTCAAGTCAGCCTCAATAGAATTAACATCAGCTATTTCATCAGCTTCTTTCACCAAATTCAACTGTTTATAGCACTATTATGCCTACATTATCTGCATTAGTATGTGCATCAATAATATGCCTACATTTTATCGTTTGTTTATTGGTTTTGGCTGCTAATTTCTGACTAAGAAGCTGCCTGTAACATCTTTTTTTAAATGTCATCACCTGGAGGCAATTAGTCCTTCATCAAAGCAACTTCATTATAGTACTTTTTGTCAAAGCACCTTCTTATTTAGAAAAAAAAAGTTTGTGTTTCTAGCATTATGCATTTCAGTACTGCCTTCAAACTCACCAGTATTTAGTTTATCATGGTATCAGACATACTCAGTCAAGTAAGAGAGTTTTTGATTCACGGACAGAACATCATTTGCTTTTCATCCAAATTGTCAGTGAAACAGAAATGAAGGTACTAGTTCTGTGTTTAAATTGGCAGTATTTACCACTGTGTTGTCTTTAATGTTTAAGGCAAACAAAACTGGCGTTTTTCCTCTGGTAGACTTGCCAATTTTCTTTAAAAGAGCAACTAGCAGATTGAGGGAGTGTGGCCTGTGTAGTCCTACAGTGATAGGGCACATGTGTGTTAGGGGAGAAGGAGTGGCCTGTGAAGCAAGCAGCACCCCACTTCTCCAATTTGTGCTTGTGATAAGGGATTACAGCAGGCTCTGATGAAATATATTCACAAAGTGAGTTGAAGGGAGGAGTTGCAAGCATAGATGGAGCCATAGTTCTGTGCAGGAAATAATTAAGGAGGTACCTGTCTGCATCTGTGACTGCAGAGGTAACCTCATTGCCACTATGCAGATTACTAGGCTCACTCTTAACAACCTGGTTTAACCTGTAGATAATACCACAAACCTCAATAGCCTTAACTGTTTTACACGGATGGGAATAGGAGTATCATCAGAATCACTTGCATTCACAGCAAAAGATTTGTATGTGCAGGGGAAAATCAGGCCAGTCATTTCAGTGACTGAATATGAATTTTTGGTTGTTAACATTCAGTACCTCTCAGGTTTAAAACCTGCCACCTTCACTGCTGAATGAAGTAGTAAGAGAACATGAGGAGGTGAGAGAGGGAAAATAACAGCAATAAAAATATTAATTATAAAGAAAAACATGTCCAGAACTCATGGGTTTATTAAAGGTATAAGACAACAGATACTAGGAGAGGCTGACCTATTATATGGTATATTTTCAAAGCACTTATTTTTAATTTATATTTCTAATAGATTGCTGTCTGTTGCCCAGTGTTTCAGACAACCTAGAAGCTGTAGGCAGCACTGCAGTTTGGTGGAGCTGCTGTCCCATAGCAAGGAAATGCCCATTGCTGACACCGTCATGCTTTACTGTGCCAAAGCTAGGGCAGACTTTTTAGGAATCACTTTAGCTTCTGTCATATATATCATAGCAGTGGGCTGTTGAGCATGCTTTAGGGTGCTCTTCAGTCCCTCTCACTTTTTTCTTCAGAGTGTCCAACACCAACAAGCCTGTTATAATGAGCACTAGTAGCCAGTGAAATTTGGTTTGTGTCAAATTTGGGCTTATTTCAGTTTTTTTTAAGTTGGCTTGATAAAAATATCTTGGAGTAATGGGGACAAGACACAAAGGAGTTAGAAGAAAGAGGGCCTAGTAAGACCGTTTAATAAGAACAGAGAAGACGAGTACAACCATGATTGTAAGGACCAAGTGTGACATCCTGGTTCTATCCCAGCTAGAGACCAAGCTCTCATGTTTCATTGACGCCAGTTTGGTCTAACTGGGGGTCAGCAGCTATCATAAGGGTGGTGTGATCAAAAGCATTTGATTTTTCACATCCTACCTTCAAACATGTTTCAAAAAAGGGAATAGGGGATATCCTGAAAATTGGACCAAATCTTCTTTCAAGCTGTCTCGACTGGATGTCCATATCCATGCCTTTCCCGAGCGTTTCTTTCACATGTGCTAAGCTGCTCGCTCTCCTGCTGCACCCCATTTCTCCTCCAGCCCTAGTGACAGATCTCAGGCAGCACATCAGTGCTGCTTACCTATTAAAAACATTAAGCAACATGCTTAATGTTCTGCACAAAAATAAAGAACAATCAATACCTCACATTCATACTGTCTGTTCCATGTATGTCTATAGACAGTAGTGCTTATTGAAGAGGGGAAAAGCTTCCTACCCCTGTGCTTTTGATCAGAAAAGACTCAGCTGTAAATTATAACTGCATGCTTCAGTATTTTCTGAATTGTTTGCAATTGTAGAATTTGCTGGTTTTGCTCTTTTGACTGCATCCCACATGGTAGTGTTTCTGTTACTGATGAGATGACTTATGTATCTGCTGCCTGCACAGATAATTGCAAATATTGAACATGCAGTTTGAAATCCATGAAGGGACAGACTAGCTAAGCTCCTTACATAAATTACTCAAAAGACACACTTTGCTATGGGAGTTGTAAATCTTATATTTTATTTAATAATCATAATTTCCTGTTTGAGTTCTGTGTAGGCTACAAATTGTTTGATGTAGTTCACAACTAATTGCAAGTAGCACATAAATGTTAAACATTCACACTCTATTCTTTGGCTGTTCAGGACTAGGGAAAAATATCTTTTTTTTCAAATGAATTATTAATATTAAATTATTCACTAAACTCTTCGAACACCTATTTCACTAGACATGTTTTAGTCTTAATCCTCCTCCTTCTTACAGTGATTATAAATCAGGAGTTTTTTCACTGAAAATATACTAACAGCTGCATAAATTGATGCGAGTGTATGGAAAAACAGACCATATATTTTCACACATCTGACACTGACAGAAAGTGGGGTAGTCTAAATCAGAGTTTGTCCTGTAGCATAGGGCTAGCGATGGTTTCCTGCCATCACATCACTGGGCTCATGTTCATTACAGAGCACATACCCATCACTTTTAACTCATGCAGATGAAATCCACCTGTCAGAGTGATCCAGAGACTGGTCTCTCTGGTCTCTCTGTTGCTCATGACCCTACACATGAGCAGGGTAGTGGATTTTAATTTGAAGCTCTTCCTTACTGGGTTCCATGCTACACTCCTGCAGTGTTCAACCAGTACCTATTGGCTAATTGGGATAATGTTTTCTCAGTGCTGGTGCAGTGGTAGGATTCATGCATATCACTGGATGGAGGAGAATGGGAAATGCCTGATGTGTATTTCTTTTATGCCTACCAGGCAGTACCACATTACACATCATGTGTGTCTCCTTCCTTCCTTCCTTTTCAGTGATATTCATTTCTATATAATGTTGTAAAAGACTGGAATATTTGAGAAGGAATGTGGGATTGAGGGCAAAGGCCCTTCTCACAGCACAGATTGAGTTTCTGTCATGGTACTACCCAGCTGTCCTTACTGTTTCCTCCTACCACGGTAGGTATCCTTCCCAAACTGCTGTGTAGTAATCAGTGTGAATTAATGAGGTTTTTTTCTTCAAAGGTGGTGTTTTCAAAGGTGGTTAAGAGTTCTGCTTGTCTGCTTAGCAAGACCTGCCTTTGTAAATGTGTTGTCATTTTAAAATGTTCTCATGGCCGGACTTCAGGCCGCTGCGGATCACCCCTGGCTCATCTGTCTTGCCACTTGCAGTAGTCTGTGTTTCTAGAGGGCAACACCTGGAGATCTTGTACTACACAAATCCTGTGCTTTGCATGCCTCTGCTTTTCTGTTTTAGATATGTAGGCGCCATAAACAAGTTTGAATAGTGGTAAACATGAGAGTTTTCCATTCTAAGAGGTTATGGAAAGGGAAGTAGGGGCAATATTGTCTTAAAGGTACACTAAAAGCGTTTTCTACTTTTTGTACCTTGAAGTTGTTTGATTCAAAGGTGAATGACAGGTTGGGCTAAAAATTTAGTTGTTGCCATCGTATCTGTGACTGTTTTAACTAAGGACATCTGGCTGTCCTGTCCTGCAGCCAACAGTACGCAGCGTGGATGAGCGAAACCTGCTCAGGTCATGTCTGGTGAGAAAATTTTGAGTCCAGACAGATGAGAGTGGCAGGATTACATCTAGCTAAATAATTAAAAACTGTTGTGAATGGATGTGTTGATGCATTTTAGAGATGGGTGCTGGTTGTTCATCAACCTGATGAAATCCAGAGTTATATTAAATTCCCACTGTTTCAATTACAGTTGTTTATAGATACAAATCTTGGATTCTATATATCATCATTCAGGTCTCTATTCTTTTTGCATAGTGAAGAAATAGCTCCAGTTTGACTTTAGGAGGAATTCTTTTATGTTGTGGAGAGGAAGGCAAAAATGTCCACATGGTGATACCTGCTGGTTCTTTGCAGTGTGACAGCTGGTGACATGAACTGACTCTTTACACTGACTAAGGTGCCAGTTCTTTATCCATTTGTTACTGTGTTTGTATTAACATGAGGTGGGAAATGTGGGAAGTGAAGCAGGGGATGCAGATGTAATTTTCTGATCATTCTAGCGACTTGTGTGAATTGCGAAGTACGTGAGTGAAGGTATGGATTTTAGTTTCCATCCCTTACAAAAAAGGAGTGCTGTGAAGAGTGCTTGGGGTGCAGAAGGCATCCCAGCAGTGCCCTATCAACATTGTATGGGTTCTCCTGTTGTATGTAATTGTGTGATACCTGAAGGAGATTCACCCTAAAAATGAAGGATCTCTGGTGGAGGGGACTTTTTCTTGACAAAACGTGAGTTTATGTGAATAAGGTAAAGATGTTATGGAGGGAGACTTGTGTGCATGGGTTTTATAAACTACCATCTTGATCTCAGTGACTTATCTAGTCCTTGTTTTCCTGAGGTAAATCTCTAAAATTGCTGTTTGTTCATTGCTTCGTTTCAATGTGGTACTAGAGCTGACAATGTTACCTTTGCTTTTCAAGGTTATATCTGGTATGGTTCCTTAGTTAGAAATGTAGTGCTGAAGGAGAACTTATTTTGGTAATGCATGCTTGTTCCTACAAATTTTTGGCAGACCTTACATAGGATGGATATTCTCTGATCTTTTTGGGAGCACTTGTTTTTCATTGACCTGAAACCAGCTTGGGAAAATAAGAGTAAATCTGATAGTATAATTTTTTTCCAATGCTACCATTAAACTTTTTATCAAGTTCTATCCTTGATGTTTTCAGAGATCAGAGTATAAGGAGCTTATCGTGGAAGAAATTTCCAGATCATCATTCACTGTCAAAGCTGTTTATTGTGAACTTAATATATTAATTCTGATATATACCCCAGTTCTCCTTTTACTCTAGTTTTGTAGATCAGTGAACTGATAATTCACACCAAGCACCAAGCTCTGTGGGAAAAGAATCAGAGACATTACACAGTAGTCACCTATAAGGATAGATAAAAATGTTTCTGACAAAGATTCTGGCATTCTTATACTTTCTGTAAAATCGGATTTGTGTGTACAAAATGGGAATGATATTCACGCATTCCTTCTGAATAAGAGGACAGCTAGGAAAAAGTTTGGGCTGACGACCCAAATTACTTACAGAGTCAAAGTTCATTTAGAACAGAGGACTTCTTTCAGTAGCATTTTTCAAAGGTTTTGTACTGTGGAAATCCATGAATCTTCTTAAAAATGGACTTTTCCCATGAGTGAAGCTTCCTTGTTGAAGTTGTGTTGTATCATAAAGTAAGCATTTCCCTGGACCACGCTTTGGTGTACCTATATTGTTCAGTTTTCACGTAGTTGTTTTTTTTTTTTTTTAACCGATATCACGATGTAGCTGTTCTAGCTTGTGATGTTTCTGTGCATTGTTTACTGCATTGTGGCTGTATTTGTGTGTTCCTGTTTCTAGAAAGGCACAGGAATAAGCAAAGGTAATGTACGCTTGGGTCACCGTGGTGAGGTCTGTGCCCTGCATGCTTTTGAGCACTGTTCTGGTAATTCAGAGAGAAGAATGGGTATTTCCTCTGCTGGCTAGCTGTCCTGCATCTGGCAACACTGGCATCCAGAGACCTCTCCACATCATTCTGAAGACAAGGGACCTTCACAATGAGGAGAGATGCAGAGGAAGCAGGTTCAGGGCTTTTTCACATGTTTCTCTTCTGCCAGAATGGCTGGTCTTGCCCATAATGTGTGTGTTGTCCACAGAGGCAATCATTTCAGCAAAGCACTGTAGGAGCTAGAAACTGGTGTTATTTATGTTTGATGTAGAGAACATCTAGAGGCAACTGGTGAATAATGGAGGTTTGAGGATAAAAATGAGTGACGTGAAATTACTGAGTTTGACCGCTATTTTCTTAAAGCAAGGGGCAGTGGAGAAAATGAAAATCCTTGCATAGTTATGGGGTGGTCTGTTGATATTTACAAGAACAGGATTTTAATCAGGAGTTTCATTTACCAAGATTTTACAAGGTCATTTCTTTCTATGATACAAAATTATTTTAAAACTAGAATGTGATCTGTAACATTTTATGCATATTGTAAACATTATCCTGTTCAACTGATAGTGTAGATCATACTGTATGACTTTACATAATATTCTTCCCTTCACTGTAGACATAACAAGGCTTGAATTACCACCCCATTACCCATTCAGTGACAGATCTTATAACCTGAATATTTCTTAAGCAGGTCAGATCCTTCAGAGCTTGTTGGGTTTTCTGTCAAGTAAAAATAACATTTACTAGGTAAAAAGGCAGAGAGTGGGTCACTGCTTATCGAGGAATGTAAAAGTCAGGGGTCAAAAGAAGATCAGTGAAAAGAGAGCCTGGCAATGAATGTTAGCAAGTTGTTCTTTCAGCTGAGCCTGGGAGGCATGCTTAGTTTTGGTTACATGGATTATTTCTGTCTAAAAACAGTATCTGTTTTAAAAGGAAAAGTAAAGCCTTGAGAACAGAGATCAGAATCCCAGCTTGCTCTGTTCCCTAGCAGTGCCCATTGGATTAATTTCATAATTTTTAATCAAGATAAGGGTCTTCCCCATACAAAAAGAGTGCAATAAAAAAAGAGGAAAATTTGATTATGGCTAATGAGCTCCATTTCAAGATGTACAAGCAAATGTATTTAAGCAAAATCTTCTACTTGGAGGAGTTTTGCCCTTTCTTGCAGTTCTTACATGGAGAGGCGGGAAAGTGTAATAGCCCTGGCTTAAGTCACCAAACTGTAGTGAAGAGCATTGTTATTGAGAGAGTTTCTGACATTTGTATCTTTAGAAGAAAACAACTCATTAGTGTCCACAATGCTGCACTCACTGAATTTTCTCTGTCCTGGCAAAAAAGCCCCCACCAGTGTATCTTTCAAGTATTTCAGAGAGCCATCTCTGATCTACCTTACCCCACAGAGCCTATTTCTTCATTGCCACTTGCAGGAAGTTTTCACCCTCAGACTTCAGGGGGGGAATTCATAATTGAACAAAGCTCTTCGTGGCCTGGAGGAAAGAACAAAAGTCACAGGAACTTTTTCTGTTGCCATTTCTATTTTCCTACGCTGCGAATGACATTGGAAGCAACTGATGAAAGGCAAATCTCTTCTAAGAAGCCCAGCTCCCATTTTGGTCAGATTCACATTCTGATACCTCTCTGCTAGTATCATCCTGCTCCTTACTTCAGGGAATGTCCCAGGATTTCAGTGAGAACAGTTGTGAAATGAGGTGCTTCTGAGCAGGAGTGAAAGGACAGAGCATGGAAACAGTAAAATATTGCCTAGAAAGGTATTTTTTTATCTAAACATTGCAGTGACAATAGGTATTTTTAAATTAGCAATATAATCAGTATAAAAGGTGAAACTACTATCTCTTCAGCTTTAGCACTGGTTTAACAACAAAATGAGGCGCTTTTTTCCTTTGTTTTCCTTTTTTACAAGATATTTATACAAGGCCTTTGTCTTCTCATATTTAGTGATGACTAAATGTGAACTATCTGTGCTGTCATATAAAAGCATTACTTGGACCAGTTCATGGCAGTCAGCACCAGGACGAGTTTTATAACAGGGTCCTTTTCTACAATCAGAAAAAAAAATGAAGTAATCAAAAAAAATCACAGTTCTTTTTTTGTTAGTCTGTTTCAGAAATATTTGAATTGCAAGCAGTATAGGAGTTTTGTAATACCAAATCTGTCCAAATGAAATCTGTCAGGCTGTTCTCTGTCAGGTAAAAAGGGACATATATTTTAGTATAAACAATAAACTTCCCTGAAACTATCAGTGAAGACCAGAATGTCTCAAAAGTACTGATACCATTGCTGTGCACACATCTTACTGACTTTCTGGATGTTTGCCAAGGTTTGATAGGTGTTAATGCCCAGAGTGTGCCAGTGGGATACAAAAGGGTTGTTCCAATCTATAGATCTTCTGAGGAAAAAACTGCTTCTTGGCACTTCAGAAATAAATTTGTCCTGCCCTTTTCCCTGCCATTTCCCCAATCCCTCATAAAGCAGCTCAGCAGAGGGCAAGATGCAAACTATTATATTTTAACAATGCAGCTTGTTATTATTTCTCTCTTTTCTTTTCATGACAACTGTCTGGCTGTTTAGGTGTCAATCCCCAGGAAACTGCCAGGCCTCAGAATATGTGTTCATTAAGGGCACAAACCATCTACCCTTTGAAGTTGATGGTACGGTTCCCGCCAAGTAAAAGGCCGATCCCACTAAGATAATAATTGTCCAGGTAAATTGTAGGTAGACTAAAGCAAGGGAGAAGGCCACTGAAAGGCATCTCAGCAGCTTGCAACAATACCTCTCCGTGGAACTGACATTTGGGGAACAAATAGCACCCGAAAAACAGTTTGTGATTAATCTTGTGTGGTAGTTGTGAAACTGCCCACTTCCAATTGACATTAAATACTAGATGGACTCCCAAGAGACACAGAATGGCCGTTTAGTCTTTATGCAGCCGTGGCTTTTGTGAGAAATCCCAAACCAAAATTAGGGGGAAAAGTTTATTTTCTTTCTCATGGTACCTTTGAGCTAAGAACATTATTGGTTTAACAGCACAATGAGTCATTATGAAGAGAGTGGACAACACAGAACTAAAGGTGAAAAGATGTTGCCAGTGAAAAAAAGCACAAAACAAGATTCAGGAATTTTAATATATAATTTAAGATACTCTTTGTTTTGGCACGACATCTCCAAAATGTGGCTATTTGCAAATATCAGCAAGATGTTTCCAAGGTGTTCAGGTTCCAGATAACAATGGCCATATGTGTATCTCAAACACAAGTATATAAGATTGTATGATAAAACAGTGACTTGTGGTTGATCAGTAATTATTTCTCTGAACTGCTTTACCTTTTGTGTGGTAGGAAGTAGAGTCAAAACTACTGCTCTTTTTTTTCAACTATCTCTAGATATCGTTTGCTCAAGTGTCTCTATTTTTTTAGCTAGAAGCCTTACTCCTGTTTTCAGCCTGCCTTCCTCTGCTTCCCATTCTGATTAAGTCACTGAGTAAGAACTGAAATCAAACCTGAAAAAGGATTTATATCCTATTTAACCATATTTTTTAGCAAATCACATGATGCTAAACAATGCTGTGTGCTCTTTTGTTGAGTGAGATTCTCTTTTAACAGCTTTTGGCAGGACTGGCAGTTTTCTGTAGTCAAAGTTTGACTACAATTTTCCCTACACTTTTTTAAATCCAAAAGTCAACGGGATGAAAGTCATCCAAGACTGACCTGATACAGAGACCTATTTTATTGTTACACTTCAGTTAATTCATTATACTCTGAAAGAACACATTAAATTCTACCTCCAGGACCCAGCAAAGACAGCATTTTTTTTACACACACCCCTTCCCCCCACCATGAGCAGGAATAGCATCTGTGCACAGGAAGATCCAGATCCCTTGCATCTTCCGTTACTAGCAGCAGGGATGAACGAGGCCTGCAGGTGAGATCATCCCCAACATCTGGCAGCCCATCTGGTACCTCCAGAATAGGCTTTCTCCGTACATAATTACACGTTAGGCTCATTCAGATCTGTGGCTTGTGTAGTTCCATTTAGTGCAGCCAAAATTTGCAACTGTATGTTAAGAGAGGCTTTTGCATTTAGAATGAGACCTTTGGCTTCCTTGGTGTGGATGTAGGCACCTGATTTTGCACACAGCAGTGTGAAAATTCTTTTTATAGCATCTTATGCTCTGTCATTTGTGTGGTTCAGATCTATTTGGATCTTAGAAGTCCAAGATTATAAAAAAACTCATCAGACCTGTTTGGAAATCCGCGAGCTAT
This sequence comes from Athene noctua, assembly GCF_965140245.1. Lineage (NCBI taxonomy): Eukaryota > Metazoa > Chordata > Aves > Strigiformes > Strigidae > Athene > Athene noctua. The sequence continues at coordinate 248,359,758 of NC_134037.1, read as the reverse complement.
TTGCTATAGAAAACCTCAACCTTTTCTAGAGAAATCACCCAAATTTCAGGTGCCTAATTGAAAAGTTTACTAGGCAATTTTTCAGATTTTTATATTTTCAGCAAAACTTTGAATTTTAAGGTTTCCACAAAAGCTTTTTACTTGTTGCAACGCAAAACAGTAAGAGTCAGGATGTAGGCTGATGCTCATTTCTTTACTGGTTTTAATTAAAAAGCTGATGTCCTGTGTGCAAAGCTGTGGGACCAGCCCACATTCAGATGCTCTGCACTTTCTAAGATCCATCTTCTCAGGTTTTAATCAGTATATGATGCTATTTTAATTGTATTCTATACCTGCTAATGATATTTCTTCCTTTAAATCCACATGAACACTTGACAATTACTTCTGCTCGTGCAGAGTTTAAATAATGCAAACTCAGGCGATGAAAGTGTAGTTGAAAGTGAACAGAAAGTCATCACAGTTTCTTGAGGATTTAGGAACTTTTCCTATCACAGTTAAATAAGCAGGCTGCTGCTTTTGACATCTCTTTTATATGGTGGGCAATTATCCAAGGCAGTTTCTAATTAGGATTCTTTTAGTTCATCCAATTTGTACACCACAAGAGAAGATACTGTGGCATCAAATAAAATTCAAACTTTCAGACCACATGTAGAATACTGCATCCTTTTTTTGGCCTCCTCATTCAAGAAAAACATCAAGAAATTGAAGCAGTTTCAGTAGAAGGTGATCAAGATGGAGCACCTGCCCTGTGAAGAGAGGCTGGGGAAGCTGGGCTTGTTCAGCCTGGAGCAGAGGTGGCTTTGATGGGACCTAACAGCATCTCACAGTGCCTGTGGGGGGGTCTTTGAGGGGATGGAGCCAGGTTCTTCACAGCAGTACAGTGAAGGAAGGTAAGAGACAGTGGGAATAAACTGAAACAAGAGAAGTTAAGACTGGGTGTAAGGAGAACTTTTTCCCCTGACTGCCTGAGGACAGTCTGACAGTGACACTGGTTGCCCAGAGAGATTGTGCAGTCTCCATCCTTGAAGGTTTTCAAACCGTGACTGGATGAACCCCTCAGCAGCCTCGTCTGACCTCAAAGCTGACCCTTGTGTGAACAAGAGGTTGGACCAGACACCTACTGAGGTGCCTTCCAGACTGCACTACTCTGTGATCCTTTTATGACAATTATGGATATGGAAATGACATCTTCAGCCATCACAGTCAGTCTCCTGGGACTCCGGGAGTATTTGCAAAGTTCTAGGAGCTTATGGAGAGGGATGTTTAACTTCTACATAGTAGAAGGTCTTCTCCCAAACTGTACAAAAAATGTTCCTGACCACTAGGTTTTAGTTATGATTTCTATGAATCAAAAGTCAATCAGATTGTTCTCATCTAAATCCCATTCTCACACTGGAAAAGAGAGTGAGAATATCTGAACTCATTAAAATAAGTTGCAGTGTTTAGTATCTCTGCTTTGCTCTGCAAAGAGAGCTCTTAACTTCCTAAGCAGCCTTATATAGGTGCTGAGTGACCAACGGCATGGACCTTTGTGAAACCCCTAAGAGTGGGGTCTAAAGGTGGAAGAGATTTTTGTTACAGGAGTCAGACCACTGAAGTTGAATGTCTCTCACTTTTGGCAGAGTATGTGGAATAATTAGGAATATCTCCTGGTTAAAGACTGAGTTGAGGGAATGTGCACAGAAGTTTAAGTTGGGTCTGTCTCTAGGAAGTTATTTCCACTGATAGGCCAGAAGGATAAATTCTGTATCACCACTTGCCTGAAAAGGCCCAAAGATTTCGGAGTAGCAATGAAGTGTGGTTGACTGAAGTCATGTCATACTGATGAGCTTAATTATGATCCTGTCCCAGTTTCCTGGGCGTCTTGGAGGAGGTCAGTTCACCTTCTCCCTCCAGTTTCACCTTTGCAAATTGAGGGTAATGACAATTGCCTGTCAACCTCAGAGGGACAGTGAAAATTAATAGCACAGTGTTTATTGTGCTCTGAATATTTAAAGTCCATTCCTACTTCATATTTTGTGTGATTATTTCAAATCCATGGAGGTGTGTGCCTCACAACAAGCCCCATGGTAGATTTCTCAGTGTCTTTGATCAAAGAAACTGTTTTGGAGACAAACAATTAAGAAAATGTAACTTCAGCTAGTGGTTTCTTAAACAGTCTATGGTCTGTGGCCACATGTTCTGTGTTCCCTTTAGAAAGCAATAGCAGGAATCTCCATTACCAGTGGACTCTACTCCTGCCAGTTTGTTTATTAAAAGTGGCATGTGGGCATGTGTTCAGGACAAAAGCAATTACATTAGTTGGATTCCATATCCACTGCAGAGATCTATTAGTAATTTCTATACCGTCTTTTCTCTGCAGCCTGGCTGCTTGTATTTGAAACATTACAAGCATGAGTATTACTGTATTGACGTGACTGTGCTTGGTCTGGCTGGTGTGACTGCTGATGTGTTTGCATTTGCTGCTGTGTACATGGCTGTACCAATGGTGGCAACATTATATAGCTGATCGCCAGAGGGATTGGATTGCCCTTGTCTGATAATTTCACCTGATCTTGGACTGATGTTCAGCTGGCTTCAGGGCATTTTAATTATCAGCACACTGACTATTGGACCAACCGTCTTGTCTGGTTGCTGGCACTGTTCATGTTTGTCTCAGCCTATCAGATCTTCCTCATTAACTTCTGCGATAATATTCAGACAGAAAGTCCTAGGAACTCTTCCAGTTAATCCCCATTTTGGCTGCTGACCAAATAAGGCTTTATATGACACAACTGTAATTGCTTCATTTGTATGGTATTGATCTGCCATTAAGCAAAACACAAGCCAGCATTTTACTAAGGCTCAAGTTATGCTGTATTATTTGTTGTTTGCATTGCAGTTGCAGCTAGAGTTTCACCTGGGGAATGGACCCCCTGTTTTTTCTTTCAGTCTCTGCTTCTAATTAAAATAATGAACTTCAAAGTGCCTGCATTATAATTAGACCACAGCTTAAGAAGCCATCTCTTAGCAGGAGTCTTTCCATTTATTGCTTCCTTCTAATCCTTTTTTTTTGAAAAACATCAGTATGGAGTCACAAAAAAGCATGTAGAGTTACAGAAATCTCTCATGCCTCTTCTCAGTCTAAGATTAGATCTGATAACACTGTAACAGCTGTGCAGATCTTATGAATTACTAGTCTGTTTCTGGCAAAAGTGAAAATCAGGTATCCATCCTAATTCCTCCGTGTTGCCAATGGCTTTTGACATAGTGGCCATGTTATGTTAATAACTTGGTGGACATTGATGTCAGTGGATGATTTTCCTCAGAAGCAAACTGTAGTTTTGCCCTATAGCTTTCCCATGTGGAGTTGCTTTCCTTACTAGGAAAAAGTTAATGAATGAAGAGACTCCTTGTATTACAGCACTTCAGTACCATGCAGTATGCTGATGGTATTTGGCTTTGCAGTCATTTCATGCTTCATTCTTGTTAAGGTGAGACAGGGACTTGGTGGCTGAAAAGTCTAACCAGACAGGAAAAAGATTAGTGTGCACTGGAAACAGCACCTAAAATACTGGGTTTGTTTCTAAAGTGAAAATATAGATATTCATAGAATCATAGGATAGTTTGTATTGGAATGGACCTTTGAAGTTCATCTACCCCCTTCATCTTCAACTAGATCAGGTTGCTCAAAGACCTGTCCAGCCTGACCTTGAATGTTTCCAGGGATTGGACACCTACTACCTCTGGTGGTAGAACATTAAAAAAAAAAAAAAAAAGTGTTCCTTATGTCTAGTCTGAATCTACCTTCATTTAGCTGAAAACCATTGCCTTGTCACAACAGGCCCTACTAAAAAGTTTGTCCCCATCTTTCTTATAAGCCCCCTTTAAGTATTGAAAGGCTGCAAGAAGGTCTCCCTGGATTCTTCTCTTCTCTGGGCTGAACAACCCCAACTCTCTCATCCTTTCCTCTCAGGAGAGATGTTCTGTCCCTCTGGACCCACTCCAACAGATCCATGTCTTTTCTGTGCTGGGGACTCCAGAGCTGAATGCAGTACTCCAGGTGGGGTCTCACCAGAGCAGGGTAGAGGGGCAGAATCACCTCCCTCAACTTGATGGCCATGCTTCTTTTTATGAATTCAGCTGAATCTGGCTATTCCATGAATTCCTATGAAAAGCAGTACCAGTTCATCTTTTTTTTCTCACTGCAGCTGCCGAGAAGATGGCAGGAGGTTTTTCCCTTTACTGTGGATCTTGCCACAGATAACTATGTCTCTGTCACCCTGAGAGTGGTCAAATGCAACCCGTGATTCTTCTCTGAGGACATTTCAGAAATGTTAGCTAGGATAGAGGACTTCTCTCACCATTTATGGAGCATCTTAAGCTGACAGTGAGGTAGTTTATGAAAAAGGCATGTAGAGATGCTCAGTTGAGCTTCTTTACTTGTAGAAGCCACTCCATTGTGAGTCCTGATGTTTTCTTGCCATTTACTAATCTTAAACTGACAAATTAATCAGTTGCTGTTATGGCGTCTTGCTGTTTGCAAGCAGGAAAATAGAGCAACATATCGTAAGGAGTAAAATACCAGGAGAAGACCATTTGAAATATAGTTTATTTTACCTGTCTTATCATTATATGTTCATAAAGGGTGAGATTCAGCCTGGCATAAATGAAAAACTGGAGAAGTCCGATAGTGAAATCTCTTCAAATATTTCCAAATTTGAACCAGTCTCAAAAAATGCCAGGTATGTTCAATACTGCATTAAGAAACATCTTGTATTTATTATATTAGCTGCCCTGCTACCCACTGAATAGAACATACATTTATGTAGCACATTGAGACATAGGGCTGGTTAGGAACCAGGAAACCTAATTTTTGCAGTGAGTCCAAAAGGATATTTTACTTCCCATGATTTGTGTCAAGCATCAGCAATGAGTCCTGACTGGTTTTGGAGGTCACAGTAATGTTTCTTCTGGGGGTAGGTGATTGAGCCTAGGCCTGGGTCTTCCTGTGGAATGCTCAGTCGAAGGTACAGTATTTCTGCCACTGCTGGGACATGTTGAATGGAGTGAAAAATTGGAAGCTGCTGCAACAGCTGCCACCTGCTTTGTGCTGCAAGATGGTGATGTAGTAAAATCTTCCTTTGTGTAGGGTGGCCAGAGTCTGTGATCTAGGCTGCCTAGTAATCCATCAGTGATATCAAATGTATATAAAGAAGGAACAACTTTCTAAGTTATGAGAAACCACACCCTATTTGTATTCAGTAAGCACTGAATTGCATCCAAAAGAGATACATTTTTCCTAGCCTCATTCTGGGTGAAAGGAGTCACTCTGTGGCATTCAGAAGATAAAATTAAGGTGCCTTACAAATGGGGCTAAGATATTATGTGAAAGGAAATTTAAATCTAGTGGTGAACATCAGTAATGATGAATAATGTTTTCAATCCTTTTAAAATCGAGTCATCCACTTGAAAAACAAATAGATCATTCGTGCAGACAGTAAACTGCAGCATTTGGCTTTTTCTTGTGGATGGAGCAGCCTAAGGAGTCTCAATGACATGTGCCTGAATAACAGAATGTCATTTGAAGAGACCTGCACTAATGCAGTCTAGGTAGGAAAGGAGACGGACAGCCTGAGGTGTGGTAGAGCTTCACTGCTGTGGCCCCCACCACAAGCTAGTACTGCCTGTCTCTCAGCAATGCTAATCCAGTACTGATGGAAACGCTGCCTGGCACCACACCATGTCTTGTGCCCTGCCATGAAACCCCTACCTGTCTGTGCCAATGCTACCATTTTCTCTCAGCTAAGGGCCCCTAAATTTAGGAGTTACTGAAGAGGCAGGCGAAACAGCATCCAAACGCTCTGCTGCAACAAAACTGTGGGTTGAGATCTGCTTTGCCTAAGGTCTAAAAAGGCAAACGGTTTTCTGTCAGCCATGCCAAAGGTGGATGTTACTCTTCTGAAAGCCTTAAGTTTTTTGGGAACATGTATTTAAAAATGCTCATTTGGCACATTTCAAATTCTAAAATATTGTTGTAAGTGCTTTCAGCGATTTCAAATGTATTAAAACCATAAAGGGCTCAGGATTCCTAATGTTTCTGAGGTGAGACAGTTTTGAGGCAGTTGGCAATTGGCTAAGCTTATTCTTCAGCAATTCCTGCAGTGTGGAGACAGTGTTACACTGGTGCTCAGACACTTTTGAAAAAATCTCACGCAAGCCTTTAAAACATGTATTTTGAGTTGCAGGTGTTGGACTGCAGCAGCCTGTTCTCATAATCCTGCTTATGCTGCAATCAGCAAGAAAAACTGTACTTTGAAAAGTGGTACTGCTCAATAGGAACAAGATTAGGTAGTCGTTAGCGAAAATTAAAATAGCTCAGAGATGGGAGAAGCTAGTGTTTCTGTGGCTACTAAAGACTATATACTGAACCAAGATGAACAGTTACTCTAGGGACAATTTTATGTGCTTTTTATTTACAGTAAAGCTTTGTATAAAGCAAAGAAACAAGCTGAGTTGCCTTCCCAGATCAACTACTGTTGTTTTTTCACAAGAAAAATATATATTTAATTGTTTGGGCCAAGAAATGTTTGCACACTCTAATTGGAATATCTTACTGCAAAACAGCTTTCAATTTATATAAATATTTTAAACTACAGTCATCAGACCTCTAGCTGGTGTAAATTGTCAGAACTTCTTTGAATTCAAAGTAGCTATGGCAGTTTTTAGCAGCAGTGGGTCTCACATTAATTGGAACTCCTGCTGATCCTCAAGGTGTCAGTTTGGCTCGTATTTGTTTAGAAAGCTCAGTTCAAGTAACTAAGCTGCATACTTAGGACATACATGGAAGCTGTAAATACTCAGTGCCCCTGAAAATTAACCTTCTTATTTGGATGGCTAAATGAAGAGCATTATATTTATTTTAATTAGCCACAATCGAAGAGTATTTGAGTGTGGTTTTAAATTTCACATCTCTAAACAAAGAAAAACAAAATATATACGCTCTTGTAAGGATACTTTATTCCTAGTGTTTGTAGAATATTTTAAGATACTGTTCTGGAAGAGGTGTTTTAAATGCAGTTGGACAGGGGATTTTTAAATAACATTTATAAATGCTATTAGCTTTTAATGCAACACATAACCTGCATTTTTGCAAGACTTTTGCCTTTCTACAGGCCAGTCAGTTTCTTAGGAGCATGTGGATTTTGCAAGATGGAATTCAAGAGGCATCCACTGTCCTGGTGGATCCTCAGCTGGGCGTTATGTACTCAATTGAGATGGTTGGTCTTGTCCTTTCTCTGGTAAGCATGTATATAGAAATGGAAGAATTTAGCAGGAAAGCCTCAGAGACCCACTGCAGAAGAGCTAGTATTGTTGTGAAGACTCACACCTTGAATACTAATAGTTCTTATTTAATATAAATGAGGGACAAGCTATCAGAGCAAGTGCCAGGGACTCCATTTTGTTTGAACTATCAACTACATGTAAAAATGTCTTGATATGTGCTTCAGTATTTGAATGCAATTTTTTCATACAAATAGCATTACAGCATACAAGCCTTTATAAATCCCAGTACAAAAAATATTCTTATACATTTTTGAATGTGTTTAAAAAATCATGATTTCAAAGTTGGCGCTCTTTCATTAAAATTTAGGTTGTTTTTCTTGTAAAAATGATCTTGCATTAGCTCTCTTCTTTGTATTTGCATTATTGATCCTTCAAGCCTTCTGAGTATAGAATGATGTAAGCTTTGGCTGCATCTTCCTCGTTAACAGAGTGCTTGTTTCATTCCTAATTTATTAAACGTATTCAGGCAGTACCATGCAGCTTTACACTTAAGTTCTTTTGATGAATTGTCAAACACCCTTAAACTGCACTGCATTTGTGTTGTGTTATGATCTGCCATCAGTGCTTTTCAAAACATGGTTAAAATAAACAGCTTAGAAGATGGGCAGGTTTTAATTTTTTGCTTGGTAAGGTTGCATTTTCATTTTTCCCATTTGAAATTGTTTGAACAGATGATATGAACAAGCTGTGAAAGTGCACCCGGATGTGTTTCACTAAGTATGTCTGAGACAGATCCCCAGCTGCATCCAGGAATCACTGTGTTGTGCAGTGAAGGGAGGCTCTTGGGCAGCTGTGGCCTCCTCTTCCCAAGCCACCTGGGCTGGAGGCAGACTAGGTCACGAGAGAATAACTGTGATTTGCATCACTGAAATAAGGTCACTGAACTTGGCTTCACCAGGCTCTCTCTCTGCCTTGTGCTGAGGAACAACCCCCCTCCAGCCTGTGCCAGGAGCAATGAGGGGTTTGTCTGGGAGATGGCTGGCATCATCAGGTAGCTGCAGGGAGAGATGTCCAAAGTGTAAGGTTGAGATGCTTGGACATGTCATCAGTGGCTGCATGTCACTCGCTGTGACATTGTGGTCATGGGAAAGCTTGTTCCTTTAGTGAACACCTACTGCAGATGCACCATCACATCTGTGGCTTAAGTTCCCATTGTGCAGTAGTCTACTGATCCCCACTTTTTTCCAGGGACAACTTATAGAGGAGTATATATGCAACAAACTTATATGACAATGTAGTTGTGGATTTTACTGGCATGAAAAGCAAATCCCTGTATTTTGTCAGTTGGTCCCTACCTTGTGTATGCCCCCCCCCCCATGGTGCTTTGAGCATTTAACAGTCAGGTACTCTTGGAAGTTTGCTGCGAGTTCAGAGAACCTAAGATTAAACAGAGGTGGCATCCCTCCACACAGTGTAATGTGTAAGTGACTGAGCAATTTCTGAGGCTTTCAAATCCTTGTGAGAAGGATTTGTGAAAAGCCTTTTAGAGGACCAGGGTCTCTGCTTCTGCCTCAGTAACTGCAGTGGCAGCACCAGCGGTTCTAGGATGATGCACTGTGCAATACGGCTCCAGTTTAAACAAAGCTGTCTCTGTGTATGTAGAGTCTCATTAGTGAATCATGTTATTTTTGCACATCCTGCTTGTTCATTATTTCAAGTGAAAAACATCCCTAACTCTAAGAAGTGAAACAACAGTGCCACTGTCTGTAAAGATAATGACAGAATTTCACCAAGACTCTGTCCAGGATTCAGGGAAGTATTTCGCTCTCTAACATCCCAGTTACACAGAATTTATGAGACTGAGTACAGGAAACGGACTCAGGAAAATGTCACAGCTGTTTAAATAGCTAAGACATTTAAATTTTCCTGGCAAAACACTACCAGTTGCCTAAAAGATTGTTATTAAATACTCCCAGCAGAGATGCTGCCTTTGTTGCAATGAGTACTTGGGGACCCGTCTGTGCCTTTATACCATTTAGTATTCAAAAACCGGTATTCTGAGACCTGACTTCATGGAGGAGGTCTCCTTCACTGTGTGTGCTCAGGCCAAGACTGAGTCCTCTGAATTACATTCACAGATGATGCTAAGTGGTGCTGATGGGTGGTGATTTCCACCTGTCCCATGAACCACTGTGCGTCCAGATTTTGGGAGCTGAATGACTTAAACAAAAAGCAGCTGTATATGAGACTGTGGATACTTACTCAAGTCTAATCAGGCTGGAGAGAGCCTTTTCTACCTGTTGCACATATTCAGGCTGTGGTAATTAGGTTGTTGAAAACATTCTTGATCATACTGTGCAGGATGCATTTCATGCTTTGGTTTCTGGTTTCTTAGAGATGCTGAGTTACTGTGCTGAAATAGGTGCTTGAAGTGTTGCATTAGGTAGAATTTGGTGCCCCTCCTGTGCTGTTCCCTTATGGCTATCTCAAATTTCCAGCAGTGCTTGTGATACTGGCTGCTGTGGTCCCTAGCCTGAGACTCTGTGTCATTCCCTTGTGGTGCAGGGACCTTTGTGTGTCTCTGTCAGCCTTGGAAATGCTCCTCCATGTAATTGCTAGGTACCACAGTGTTGTATGTCATAGCATTCAGGTCGTTTGTTGAATGCCTGCCTCACTGCTTCATATAGACTGAAGTCCAGTGGATGGGTCATCTGCTAACCATTGCTGTGACCCAAACTTACTGGAAGACGAAGCAGATCTCTCTGCCAACTTGTCTTTGGGCAAGCACCCTACTGCAGTTCTTTTGAGTAGCAGGTGAGGTATCCCTGTCTGGAATCATAGATGTTATTTTGCAAAGGACTGGGTAGTCGCACTGTCATCTGTCTGTTCAGTTTTATCTTTTGCTAACTGTGAAAGGCATATCTGCAGTTGGCACAAGTAGGCTCTTTAAAAAAGAAGTGACACTGATTAACGTTTTAAACTGCTTATTACTGTTTATTTATGAGGACATGGAAAGTGATTTTAAATAAGAATTATTTCATTCTCATCAAGTTTTTCATACTATAATTCTATAGGCAGCTTAAAAAAATCTGTGATCATCCATTGAAATCACTGTCCATGCACTCAAGTAATTGTGAAGTGAGGTATCACTGTAACTAAAGAGCTTCAGTTTTGGGTGAACTACCTTAACTATCACATACACGGACACCGTTTTCTTCTGAGTAATGGAAAAGGTGAGATTGTGCAGTGACAACAAGGATTAAGAGTCAAATATTAAAGCACTTGCCTGCTTTCTACTGTTAAACCCTTACTCTTGCAAAGATTTCAGTTCCTTTTTTGAGGAACACATTGTTCTTCAGTGGGAGTTTTGACTAAGTGTGGTATTGAGGATACAGTCCTATTAATGATGAAAGAACAGTTTCTGCCACAGATACTCAAGTCTCAAAATACCTTCCTCTGTGGCAGAATGAAGCGTTGTCTAGGATGAGTATGAGTGATCGTAGAATGGCTCTGAGGTCTTAGATATATATTTTTCAATGTAGTCACCATTTCATCTATCAGGATATCAGCTACAACGTTTCTGTGGGAGATACAGCAGTGTTAAGTAAAGGTTCTCTGTGTTTTGTGGACCAGAAGGAAGTATTTCCACATGTTGAGGTGGACCTAGGTAACAAAGTAACAGAAAAAGCAGTGTGAAACTAATCTGGTTTTACATGGCCTACTAGACATGATGAGGACAATAATGTCTTACATTTATAAACAATGCAGTTTAATTTCAGAGCAATGATTGCAGCTTAAATCCACATTTACTTCTTCATCCTTTTTATTTCCATTTCTCTATTGTGCTGTGAAACCGTCTGTGGATATGGCTAATAACCCAGCTAAATAACCCTCTCATGAATGGGTTTCATTTCTTTATTTATTACTCTAGGATTACTATCAACCAGCCACAGTTTATCTAAATGACTGTGGGAAAATTTTCCGTTATAATCTTCAATACTTTGAAAGATAAATTCTAACATTTGGCAAATAAGCTAGCTCTTTCCCTTCAACTTGGAAATTAAACATGAAAACGTGTATTAGTTGTCAAAAAAAATCACCTAGTTGGTTTTTATTCACCTTAGAATATCCAGATAAAAGGTCTAAGTAGACCTTAACTTGAAAAGCTTGAAGAAAATGTTGCAAATTATCAGGTAACTTCTTCACCCAAGATAAGATAAAGGTTGAAAAAAAAAACTTTCTGAGGATTTTAGCATAAGGACTTTGTCTAATTCAGTGAGCTTTAGCATTCATACTTGAAAGACTACAGTTTAGAGGAAATAGTATGAAGATGCTTTTACAGATAGACTGATTGATAGGGCTTCCCATCTGCTTTAAAATAAGACTGTGCTTAAGTGGCTCATTGAATTGAGAGTTAGTGATATTTCTTGAGATATGTTTCATTTTTCGTGGGAATGATCGCTCCTGCCTGCATCTGTAGCACTGTCAAAGGAGCTGTTTATGTTATTGATACCCAGTGTGACGATTAGACATAGCAGCATTAAATTAGACCTTGCTTTGGTTCCTGTTGAAGGGAGAAGGAGTTTTGACATTGACTTTGTAGACAGCAGGCTCAAGCTATATATCTAAGCCATTTTCAGAATAAGAGATGTTGCTCAGCAGCAAAGAAATAGTGTTTCTAGGATCATCTTTCATCTATGGCTCAATCCCAATGTCCTTACAAAGATAAAATTGACATTCAATGTACTGGAAATTTGTAAAGTGGCAAGGCTGGCCACACAGTTACCTTTCTGAATGGGGCAAAGAGCCCAAAAGCATACGTTTTGTAACTAAAAGCTGAGTAGGAAAAAACTGTAGTAAATATGACTGGTTCAAAAGCAATCACTTCCAAGAACAAAAGGGACAAATGAACAATTTCATTCCAATTTTGCAATTGCTCCTCTCCCTCTGGAGTGTGAACCATAATTAGAGCACTTATACAAAATCACATTTGTCAGCCTGACTGCTAAATTCTCCTTAAAGCTTTACCCACAAAGAGCAGTCTGTTATCACTCCCACTACAGCCTACAGTTCTCATTTTCACTTTCAGGGACAGACAAGCAATTCCTTTATCTGTATTGAAAATCTCCTATAAATGTAACTACAGTGAAGCTAATAAAATCAGATCTACACACAAGCAGTTTCCAAACCTCCTGACCAGTCAGCAAAGACCTGTCTCGATTCCAGCAGAAGCTATATGAAAAACTGTTACCAGAAGACAGTGAAGGTATGTCCTGAAGCTGACATTTGTCCCACAAATAGGCCAGTGTTGTAAGGAATGTTCCATAAGCTGTGAAATGCTGTTGTCTGTACCTGTCTGCCAGGAAGATCTCTCTCCTAATGAGTGAGAGAAAAATGTCCATTCTAAGACCAGAATGGAGCCCCAGGGACCTGAGATGCATCCTCTCATAATTGATGAGGGGAAGATGCCATTGACAGACATAGCTCTTGCCAAATCCCACTCAGCCCTTACAGACAGATCTTGACAGCATTAAAAAAATCCAGACAGAGAGAAATTCCATCTTTCTCAATTGCATATTGACCCTGAAGAGCAGTAGTTAAGCTACTGGCAACTCACAGATGCTTCTGTCCCTTTGGAGATGACAGGTGCTTCAAGGATATGATGTCACTGCTCCACATGCCTCTGCAGGTCCACAGGCAAGCCTGCACAGACACTCAACAGAAATGTACATGTCTGATAGGCATGGATGCACTAGGGACCTCTGAACATGAAAAGAGGAAAAGAAAAGTTTATTATTATGAATAAATACTGATGTAGTTGTGTACCAATAGGATATTTGACTCATGAGGCTCTTAGTAATAAAGGTAGGAAGTCATACAGTTAAACAAGTGCAGAGGTTCCTCAGGAGGTGATGAAGGCTGCATAAGTGCCTTGGCAGATTAGTTATCAACTGATTTTAAAATGTCATATAGTGACTGTAATTCCTATCATAAATCTAGGTGCCTTACATTTGAGTTTGTATGGTAATCTATACTGTCTACCCTCTGCCATCCAGTCTTAACACTCTCTGGACACTTAAAGGAAAATCTCTGGTCATGAACAGAAGCAGTCCCATCCTAGGATCAGCTGTGTCCCTTTCTTGCCTGAGTTTCGGTGCACTCCCAGCAGCCTTGAGTTCATACAGAAGCAGTGATTCTGTGCTTTAGCCTTCATGTTGGCAATGCCTCCTCTGCCTGCACAGATCCAAAGTGTCCCTCAGGTATTTTTCTCACCTGAAAAAAGAGCACTTAAACATGAGATAGAGAACACCAGGTTCACGGAGCCCCTTTCAGTCTGTTGTGCCTATGCTACCGTGCTGCTAGCAATTAAGGATTTGTCCTTCATCCAGTGGTAGTACAACATGTAAAGTCCTTAGGATGTCCCAACTACCTGCTTGTATCTCAGCACCCAGCGAATGGGCTGGGTTTGGTCCTTCCAGCATTTGAGCTTCTGCTTGGCTGCGCTGTCCCCTGGCTTCCCCAGAGAGGGTGACTTCCCCTGCCACCCTCCTCCCCCACACTGCAGGTGCCTTTCAAGACAGGGTGCTCTCCCAGGGTCGCGGGGCAGTCTCTGGAGTCACGGTACTAAGATAGACCCCAGGACTTGCATTTCAGCTAAGCCTTTTCAGTACAAAAGAAGAAGGACTCTCGAGCCTGCATCCCAAATGTACGGATGTGCCTACATCAGGTGATGAAGCTTCAGATGGGCAGGACTCCCAGCACCTCTTTGTGCATTGTTTTCTGTTCACTGACTCTAGACAGCATCATAGTCAGCATGCAAGCTGTTAGTGCTGCTCTTCAGCTCTACCTCACATTGCCTGTTTCCGCAGCCTTAGCCCTTAGCTTGTGCAGGATCACTCTGAAGTGCTATATGTCAAATCTGTTTGTGGCACAGTGACTAGCAGTGTGCTATCATTGGCCATCTGAATGTTGCCTCTTTAGTATATGGGAATACATTTCCCCATCTGCTTGAAAAATCAGTCTGGGCCCACACTAAACATATTCTAAATATAGATTCAAATAAATCTGTGTAAATCTTTTATAATTCCAGCCAGTATTTTATAATAATTTTGCAAAAATTGTTTTGGTTGGTTGATAGAATTTTCTTGTTAAAATCCAAACCATTCTGAAAATCATTTCTACACTGGAAGGACATTTTTCACATTTGAAAGTAACCACAATTATTTGTGCTGCCAAGAGCTTTGAAATATGGAAATGAGAGGTTTATTTAGTGTGTGGATCAAGCTTATAAACAGCTTAAGTCCTCATTCCTTCTAACATCTTAACAGCTGTGCAGTTTCTTACAAAATATGTTTTATCGTTTCAAGAAATGCTGTTAACCTCGCAGTTTTAAAACTGAATGAACAAGGCCTGTTGGACAAATTGAAAAACAAATGGTGGTACGACAAAGGAGAATGTGGCAGCGGGGGAGGTGACTCCAAGGTTAGCCTCAATGTCACCAAAAGCGGGTAAACAGTATGTAAAGTAATTGGTGCATCTGCTGGGGTTTTACCTGCGAGAAAGAGCTTCACCAGTAGCACAGCACTGCTGGTACCTGCAGCTGAAATCTAGGTGTATGCAATTACTGTCAAAGCAAAAATATTTGCATTTGTTTAAGTGCCCCAAGGGAACTTGTAAACAGTCTCCGCTGTGAGATCTATCATCAGTTTTCAGAAATCGGCATCTTCTGACATAGTGAATAGCCTTTTCCAAGCTTGCTTTTGTGAACAAGCAGTTTGAAACCTTCAGAAGCAAATACTGGCTCAGATTTTTTTCCTACTATATGGTACCACCCAAAATATTTTTCAGTGACAGTAGAGGAAAAGGGTGAAAATCAGTGTGACTGACTCCTAGCAGTAATCTAATGCATGGTCCAGGCTCAGGGATCCACTATTGACACAAACAATACTGGTACAAATTACAATTTTCAAGAGTATCCAAAAATAGGAGGACAAATTTCAGCTGAAATATCTTCACGCTGACGTTTCCTGGTATCTTACCAGCAAACTGAAATCCATGGTGGTTCCCTAGGCAGAATTTACCAGAATTTATCAGACAAGAATTTTAGGCTGAGATGATGACAGCTTCTTATTCTTCCTGCATTTCCATATCTTCCATACGGCCAGTGCCACTACTTCCTTGCCTCCTCACAGCTTCCTTTTGGGAAACTGCCTTGTGCTGAAAAGAAGCAAAGGTGTGGAAGTGGAAGATGGTGAAGTGGGGGAGGATGAAGATATTAAAAATACCCCTTCAGTGCCAGGCAGCATGTAATAATGTTTATTTATGTGGTTGTGTGCAAACAATATATAAGAGAATGCTGCAGAGGTAACTGTGCAGGTACAGAGCTAGTCAAGACATAGATGATTCAATTTGACTGAGTTGTCATACACAATTTATGTAGCTTTCTTTACAGTTGCCTACGTATATTTTTTCGTACTATTTTTTCTCCTTCTTTAGTCCTTCTGCTCTTTCATGCTGTGTCCTGGCCTCAGGGACCATCCCTTGGGCTGTTCTGCACTCACCCAGAACTGGTCTCCTAATCCTCTTCACTTTGCCTTCGATCCTGCTGCTCTACCTATTTTCCCCCCACTGCTCTGCTCGCCAGCAGTCACAGTTTCAAAAATGGTCTCTATTTTCTCTTCCAAAGTGCTTAGGCATATTAGACCTGATAGCACTTAGTTGCAAGAAGACACCAACTTCTTGTAAGTTGACAAGTGAACCATAAGTCTCCCACAATGCTACTATTATGTGCTCCACCCAAGCCTGAACTTCTGTATTATTGGGGGAGGAATGATTATTTTTCTAAAATGTCACAGGCAGAGAGTCACATCATTAAAATACCTTCATTTTCTTTGAATATGCTCCTCACTAACCTGCTGTTGTTGAAAAGTGAGATAAAAGCTAGGTAGCAAAGTAAGGATGCTTTTAACTTACTTTTCAGAAAGTAAACTCCAAAATTTAGATTACCAGCCACTGGTGCTTTGAGTCATGAAGCAGGAAAAGGGGAGCAGCTCATGGCAGATGGATGGGCAGAGAAATGTCTGGAAGTGCTGAAGGAGCAAGTTTAGTGTAATGGCAAGTGACAGAAAAAGGAGTGGGTGAGAAAAGAAGAAAGGCAAGGAGTGTGGTCCATAGAGAAACAGGGAGGATCTGTGTATGCATCAGGGAGGAAGAAACACATTGCCAGTGGAAATGAACAATAGATGACACAGGCAGTTCAGCATGCAATAGAAAATATGGTGGGCAAGGCAGCATTAGCGAAGGATGGAGAACATGATGGAGCTCAACCTGTGGTCCTAGGACTGTAGACAGCCTGCCAGGAGCATACATCTGACCTTAGGTCTGTTTCTTGCCATGCTTTTTCCCAGGCACAGCTGAGTGAGTAGGCAGTATCAGTGCTCTTGGGAAACCTTGGGTCTATCATGTGCCTGCGCTGCCCATGTGCAGTAGATCCAAACACATCATGGAGATGAGCAGGTATTACCATGTTTCTCAAATTGTGCATTGCAGCAGCATCTGGTCTTGTTATTTAAACTACAGCTACTCCAACTCCCCAAAGTGTTAAGTTAGCCATTTATCATCTACAAAATCCATTTCCTTGTTCAGGAAAGTCTTGTAGGATCTGATCAATTAAAGTCAATGAGACCTTTTCTACTGGATTAATGGAGCTCTAAATATTTTAATTTTATATGCTAGCAAATTATGAATAGTGGAATAACCAGGACACCATGCACTGTTGTAAACCTGACAGCTACCAACAAGTTCCCTACTATGCTCTTAAGCATCTCTAGCTAATACTTGTTTTCATTGTGTGAATTTAATAAGAACAACCCTGAGCATTGTTAGTAGCTCCAGTCCAAATTACAGGTCTTCCTACTGTCATGAACAAGAATAAAAACATCCTCTTCTCCTGAGAGAAATACAGTACCTGAGACTTGACTGATAACTGTGCTGTAACTCTTTAGATTCACTAGTCAGAATATGAGAGTTTAGACTCAGAATAACCCTTCATGATAGTACAGAGGACTACAGAAATCAGGGAGTTTCATAAGAACTGAGCAGTTCTCCAAAGTTTTGTGTTGCTCTGTAAAACAAGATTTCTCCTACCTCCATTCTGTGCTCTTAAAAGGTCATCTCTAGCCTTCCTGTTTATTGTTCCCTTTAAGGAGCAATCTTCCAGAATTCAGAAAGACAGTTCAGAGAGCTGCCCTGTGTGAACCACCTGTGGTTTAGTGACCTCAGTAATTAAGTCATAATAGAACATAAAACTGAGGTCCCCAAGTCGTGAGTGCTTTTGAAAGTATTATCTCAGATCTTAACTGTATGCCAGCATCTTTTTATGTGATGCATGGAAAGGTATTTAAACACAGTTTCTGCCACTGTGCTCCATTGTTTCTATAAAAGTATGAGGGGAAGGAAGCTGTGCTCATGGAGCTCTCCTCCAGTCTCTGCTGGCAGTCCTTAGGAGAACATGGTGGCCCTTGTTTTTCATTCAGCAGATGAGACTGACCTTACACTTAGTTAATGGCCCAGCCATGAGTGGATAATGAAAATGCTCCTAAAGCATACTTGTGACTGCATTTTCAAAATCCCTGTCTACCAGAATTCTGCATTGGTTTCAGAATCACTCGGTATTGTAATTTAAATGCTATAATTCCCATTCCTTGTCCTAAACACAACTAACTCAGAACTTCATTAATGCCATTTTAAAGCACTGTGATTTTGCTGATGTTGCTGGCACAAGATCCAGCCTTAAAAACCAGTCTTAAAAACCAGCCCTTCCAACATCAAGAGATTGATGACAGGACAGGAGGAAACTATTAGGAAGCTGAGAGAGGAGGTAGAAGGGCTGAGAACATGATGAAAAGGTAGAAAACCAGTGTCCCTGCAGCCAAGTTGGGCTGTGCCACCACTGACTTCAGCACATGGGTGAAGAACAGGGTCTTCTGTGCTGTCACACAAGAATTTTGCACTGTGGCTACATGGGACAAATTCTTCTCCATATATAAAGGATAATTTTAGTTACTATTTCTCATATATTATCCTTACGTGAATTCAAGGCAGATGGATCCTGTTTATATATAACAACAGAGATTTTTGGCAGTTGTACACTGGAAAAACTACACTGATTTTTACAAACTCTGCCAGAGTTCATGACTTACATGATCAAAATGATGCTTATTTGAAGAGGATATTTTCAAAGGAAAGAAAGATGCCTGGAAGCCCTGAAAGCCAAGGTGATCTGGGCATTCATCTCCCATGGGAGCTGATGAAAATCTACTAAAATGAAAAAACAACCAAAACAAAACCTAAAATACATGAAAATTCACTACACCTCCAATCACTTACTGTGATTGCAAACAGGTTTATGTGTTGCTATTCTGAAAAGCATAAGCAAAAATCTTGCTTTTCTACTCTGCAGCCCGTCAATCTGGGCTTCTTGTATTGGACTATGTACATTTCCCATTGCAGCTGGATGATTTAAAGTGGGACAAAATCCTGGTCTGAAAGTGTAAAATACTTTTAAATTTAAATATATTGAAAATATTTTAAATTTTAAATTTAGCTCAGAGTGCATCTCCCTCATCACAGCTAGGACTGTCTGAGGGGAGGTGTAAAGGACACATCATGTCTCATTCATTCACGTGGCCTTGCTAGGGCAGTCAAGAAAGTGAGGGGCAGAGGACAGGTTTCCATGAGTTTGTGCAGCACCTTGATTCAGAAAGTGTTTCAGCAAAAATAATGGAGATGAGAAACAAGGGTCTGGCCTTGAACACATCACTGGCTGTATTTCAGTGAAGAGTGGGAATTACCGCATCTCTGCTGGCCATTGCCATTGCATTCAATTGTATACTGAGGATAGCGTGGCAACTTTAAGCGTGAAATTGATTGCTTTTCCCAAAGGAAGGACTGAGAGCTTCCTTGCAGAGACAATACAGAAAGATGACATTAAAGGAAGTAAAGCTGCAAAGAAAAAAAAAAAAAAATCCATGCCTAACCTAACCTAAATTGCTAGTGCTCAAAAACCAAGCAAAGGACTGGGAGAGAGCTGTTGTCTGACTTGTCCCAGCTTGCTGCTGGTCTTGATAGTTCATATCAGTCCTAATTATTACTTTAATCAGTTTAATCTGCAAGAACACAGGTTTCTGATTTTCTATGTGAGAACAGTACCTGGATGTGCCTTATCTTTGTCGTAAACAGCCCTGTTACACT
Organism: Athene noctua; assembly: GCF_965140245.1. Lineage (NCBI taxonomy): Eukaryota > Metazoa > Chordata > Aves > Strigiformes > Strigidae > Athene > Athene noctua. Next base: position 248,340,240 of record NC_134037.1, on the reverse strand, counting down.
GCTGGGATTTACCAGCACCAAACTGTGGCTCAGTGCCAATGTATGACATGTTACAGATGATGGCTATCCAAATAACATTAATTATTTCGCACTTGTACTAGAAGCAAACAGAGGATCGTATTGACAGGCAACTTACCAGCATCCCAAACTGCTACCCACTCATTTCACAGCTGTGGGACTTTCATATTCCACTGTCAACCTGACAACCTGCTGCCAGGAAGCCTGAAGACAAAATGTAAGTTTGAATACTGTAAAAGATCAAGCAATAGGCATTTTTTCTGTTCTAGGAGCAGAGTATTCCATATGAATTAAATGTATGGGATTTGGGAAGTGGATGAAGCATATCCTTTACTTAAAGAGATCATTTGAGAGTATACCTGGGAATCCTCTCACTCAGCTGTAGCTGTCAAAAATTGTCATTTTTCTGAGGCACCAAGTTGTCCTCAGTAGTAAATGAACAGAGGTGAGCATCTCAACAGCATGCTTCATCCTTTGTTAAAACCGGTATCTAAGCCCACCTTTTGGAAGTAGCTATCTTCTTTCCCTTAACTGCAAGAAGGCCTAGACAGGCAGCCAAAGCTTGGGGCATAATTTATGGGTGTAAAAACTGAGGCGAAGTGAATTCCCCCCCTTTATGTATATATACAAAGAGTAAGCAGAATGTATAAGACAAGATCCCTAAAGCTAAGAGCAGCATACAAGGTTCAGAAACCCTTTTGTGTATTAAATATATATGCATAAACATGCACAAATCCATTCATACATAAGTATTTGGGGATTTCCAGTTAAACCAGTTACAGTGTACCAAGGCCCTTTTTTCTTTCATAATAACTATTTTAGTAGGTCAGTTACACTATACTAATTAATGCTTTCACTGGTTATTTATTAAGCCTTGAATTCATGAGTTAACATCTTAGCAATGCATGGATTATGGTATATTATGAGAAATTAATTTTCCCATGGGAATCTGCTGGTACACCCAGGATCAGGTCCTATGTCATATAACATTATCAGAAGGCTGTTACATGCCATTTCTATTTATCCACCTCCTTCTCTGATATATATTGTATTTTCATGCACACCTGCACATAAATATATTCTGTATGCCTACCACCTTAAGAATTGGACAGTCAGTGATTCAAAGTGGAAAATATATAAAATAAGTCTGTTAATCATTTAATAGGTTTTTAGAAAATAAACTGGTACGACCGCTTGAAGTGGGGCGTTACCGTAATACTCTGAGGTTATTCAGTGAATTTAAGTAATTTCAGTGTAAAACTATAGCAGTTCATGTCTTTGAGGTATCAGATTAGGTTTCATCTCAATATTAAACTCTGTTACGTCACCCACAGCAAATACCACTAGTAAAAGAAGACATTCCAAGTAATAATTTATTATCAGCCTGGAACCTGTGAAGGAATTATGTGAATCAGTGAGATTTAAGGAAAAACTTTGAATTTTAAAATAACGTTGAAACAGAAAATGGAAAGGAAAGATGACAGTCATGTTCTTAGCTGAGGATAAGGGCATCGCAGCCCTTCTCCTAAATTCTGTGCATGCAGACATCCTGACTACAGGTCTGTGCCAAGTGGTTATGGGCAGCAAACTGCACAAAACATCTCCTTTCTCTTGTCAGGATAGTTTTGAGGGCAGTAAATGAAATAGCTATGGCCAAGTCACATTATTAGTTTGTATGCATACAAACTAAAAATAGATTGAAAGCAAGGAACACAATATTTTTCTTAACTCGTGTATCCAGTTGTATTACACATGTCTCTGAAGGGTATGTTGTTAATATGTCTAAGCCAATAGTTTTGGGTTCACAGTAATTGCATACTATTTATTTACAAATCTTCCCCAGTAGTATGTGCCTGTTACCTAAAGCGATGGAGCAGGTCCCGGTCGTATGTCTGTCTCTAAACCTGGGCCAACAGTACACGACATAGCACCCACTGTGGCCTCTGCTCTGTCACTTTGCAATGCGATTCTATGTAGTTTTACTTGAATAACATAAAATAACATATATAATGTTATTTATGTTATTTTCCACGTGAAGAACTCCTGTAAACCTTGCCGTTTTGAAACTCAGTGAGGCAGGCGTCTTAGACAAGCTGAAAAACAAATGGTGGTACGATAAAGGTGAATGTGGACCCAAGGACTCTGGAAGTAAGGTCAGTCGCTGCAGTTCGGGACCTACTATCGTGTTCACAAAGCAGTAAAGGAAGTAATAAGCAAAATGACTTAGAAATAAAATAAGCAGCTGTAGACACAGAACGAATCAGCTTTGCCCCATCTTCATGGCGGTCACACTTTAATTTAAAGAAGCACTATTGCTTTTTAAAGTCTTCAGTGATATAAATCAACAAAAATTGTCCTACATATTCAGGGCATCTGCTGAAGAGTTACAAGGTAGTTTTTTGGTTTTGGAGGAGGCAGGTTGGGTTGTTTCCTTCCTGCCTAGGGGGGATGGACTTTCCCCATTGACTGCTTAGAAAATGTCCCTTTACACCTTCTCCTTTTGAAGCTGGCCTCCCTCAGCTGTTTTCTGAAAAGTAAAAACACTAGCGGGAAGGATTGCCTTTCATCGCCACCAAGGGTGGCTGTGCCTGGCTGCCCTTGGGAAGGTCGCTGGCTCCTTGAGGCGCCAAGAAAGACTTGAGCTTTGAAGTGAAAGGCTTCAATAATTAATAGCTTTTTACAGCTCCCAGTGTTTACCCTAGTCCATTCCCTCCCAAACAGTAATCCTGACAGCTCCAGGGAGTGGAGTCTTCTCTATTTCTCTCTATTTGGGGACAAACACAGAAGCAGTTGTTTTGTGATGGCTGGGAAGCACCACAGTCAGTGCCAGCCCTGTATTCAGGGAGTCTGAAATCTCCTCACAGCACCTGTCTCTGTGCCAGCTTGTGCTGTCCAGAGCTAAAAGGAAAGCGTGACGGGCAGTGACTGCTTGCTGCCTTCATGCCCTGAGAGTTATCCTGATGAATAGCAGGTAAAATTAGCCAGGGAAACAAACTTCCAACGTGCCTTGCTTTTTCTGACAAGTGCTTTGGAGAAAGGAGGCAAACCAATTAAGAGAATGGCAGAGTACTTGCAGATGACAGCTGAGAAAGCCTCAACCCACCATGTATGTTAGGTCAGGTCCTTCTCAGTCCTGCCTCCTTGTTTGCAAGCAGCATGTTAGCAATTGTCACGAGAGGAACACAGTCACATCCAAGATATTCAGAGTCCTCTTAGCCAACTAAAAAGAGACAGAGAAAACAGAACCCAGCTATAAGCCTCAAAGAAGTCTACACATCCACCGAAATTGTTACTGTGCTAATCTACTGATTACACAATAAATAGTGCCTCTTTAAATTAAACATCCAAATATTTTACAATCTTTGTAAGTTAAAATTTCATAGAGATTACAGTCAGAAGTTAAGTACTCTCCTTACTTTAGGTAGAGATTATACAGTCTGCCTAAGAATAAAGCTTTATAAGTATCTTAAGGCACACGATATAGTATATAGAAGTGAATCCTAAGAGAGTTCCTTGAGAACTGTGCTAAAAATGCACATGGATTTCAAATCAAAATATAGACCTTATAACTAAGCAGTGAAATATAGAGGAATGTAAAATAGTTACTACAGTACGTCCAAGAAGATGATCGTTTATAAAATTATGTATATTTAATAGTTTGCTAAAGAAAGTTCTCACTGTTGTCTAAATTATGAATAATGTATAAGATTTCATAAATTGCTATTTAAAATTATACTATTGCTGAGCCTTAGTAGTCCATGGGCATGTTCCAGAACTGTATCTGTAATAAAATAGAAACAAAATACAGTAATTGGTTAGAGACAGTATATCACGATATATATGGTACAGTGTACACTTTCAAAGGAAGTGTTTGCTCAAAGAAATAGCTTAAACCTCACATGTTATTTTCACCTGTCATTTAAGTATCAGAAACTCAGTCTGGATCTTTTAAATCAACATCAGTGCCTACCACAAATAGAATTACTGGTTTTGTAAAGATCAAGCAGTCTCTTGTCTGATACAAATGGATTTCTGGATTCCAAGGTTTTTAAAGGGCTTTACATAAAAGCAGTTTCATATCAGCACTAAAATGTCCCCTAAAGAGAGCTAGATATGTAATTGTTTAATTCTCCACTTAGTGGAGCAATGTCATCCTTATATATTGGCCATATACTGGTAGTATTTTTTTATGCTGACCAGGAAAACTAGGCGCTTAAAATATATTTTACAGATCCAGATAGGTCAAATGTTATGAGAAGTATGTAAACAACTGTCACTTAATCTCAGTTAAACATTGTTATTTATTTGTACTTCCAATGTTTTAACATACAGCTTGTGCTCCTGGGGGTCTGTTTTCCAGGGTTAACTGTGTCGCTTCTGTTTCCCCAGGACAAGACGAGTGCCTTGAGTCTCAGCAACGTTGCTGGAGTCTTCTACATTCTGGTTGGAGGCTTGGGCTTGGCAATGCTGGTGGCTTTGATAGAGTTCTGTTACAAGTCCAGGGCAGAGGCGAAACGAATGAAGGTGGCAAAGAGTGCACAGACTTTTAACCCAACTTCCTCGCAGAATACCCAGAATTTAGCAACTTATAGAGAAGGTTACAACGTATATGGAACCGAAAGTATTAAAATTTAGGGGTAGGACTTAGGGCCTACTACAGTGAGTGGGTGATGCATCTTGTAACGCAGTGTTGTGACATGTCTGTCTAGTGGTGCTTGCTTCTGAACAGAGCTTTATATTTTGAAAAACTTCAGTGCAAAGTGGTTCAGTTTTTTTGGCTGCAGATGTACAGTATACTATTCTATGTTGCTAATAGACATCTGCATTGCAAGAAATTTTTAACATTATTAAAAAACATTTTTAACTCAATGTTGTCAAATCAGTTGGGAGATGACAACTATTTGAAATCATAAAATATATATTCAGAGGTCCAGTGTTTAATTACTTGATTGGCCAGTCTGTTTTCCTAAAGGTTTGCACTCTACTAGTGACAAACTGCTGTAAGCCTTTATTATTCAATGTTGGCCCTAACTGGGACTTCATTATAATCAAGATTTAGGATAGGCAACGTCACTGAACCATAGTTAACCTAATGGAAGACAAGGCACTGTTACAAGAAGTCTAAATGTTGTTTTACCTTCTCTCCCTCCTCCCCACCCTGTTTCTTCACCCTCCCTTTGATACATGTTTTATGCTAATTGTGTGGCATTTTTTTCACAATGTCCTGCCTCAGGTCAACCTTTGCCCACTATAATAACCACAAAAAGTCACTAAACAATGAATAGACCTTGGTTATCGTCCTCAGCTTTCAGTAACATACCCCCTTACCTAGCTCAGGACTAGTGTATTTTAGATGTTCACGCAGTGATTTCAGAGACTGAACCTCTGACGTTGCCAAGCTGCATCCTGTGTAGTTCCCCTGAGTAGGCATGCAGGGATGGTTTACTAATGTACTTGTTGTCATCCGTGCAGTGAGTATCTTGCCAACTAATCATTAGTCAAATCAACTCTCTGACCTTTGGAAATGGCACGTAGCAGCAAATTGAGCTTCTAAATATAACTTTCACATAGCTCCCAAGCTATACTGGCTGCTTTATAAGTGAAGGTGCAGCTAGGAACCTTGCCCTTTTGTGCTACCTTGAGCTCCCTTGCCCTTGCAAATTGCAGACCACGTCTCCTCTGTTAACAAAAAGCTTGAGCTGCATTTTCCTGAAATCCCTGAGCCATACCTATGGTGGAAGTAAGAAACAAAAATGTAGGGAAAGAAGATGAAGAATATAATTTTAATGTTGCCTAGAAAAATTTTTGGAGAAAACAACTGGAGATGCAATTATTATTTTTTATTTATTATTTATATAGCGCTGGAGTACACGGCGCTGTACAATAGGTGAAGTGTGCCAAACACATAACAGGTCCCTGTCCCGAGGAGCTTACAGTCTAAAGGCACAGCCGGTACAATACCGAACCATACAGTACAGAGCAAACACAGAGTGAGCAGAGAATGGTGTTTGAGCATGATAGCTGGAGCGCTGCGAGGAATAGGTGGGTTCTCGGGGGGCAAGGGAGGGGGCTTGGCGTACGCTGGCTGGGAAACTATCCCAAACATACTGTCACTGTTGTTCAAGGTCATGACCCTGGGTATATTTTAATTGTAACAAAGCTGCCCAATTTCCCCAGGTGAAAAAAAAAGCTGTGTACTTTGTTCACTAGTGAAAATGTGAGGCATAGTAGGTGTCAGGGGGACTCCATGGGTATAGGCCAGTGTTCATTACTGTGAACCAGGAGTCGGGACTTCCCAATGCTAATATTAAATCTCCCAAATTCACTGCCTGCTGTCAATAATAAGGGTCTTAAAAAGACATAATCCTGTAAAAGTAATTGTGCAAAATGCAAATGAAGACATCTTTTTCCTTTAAATTCTTTAGTGATATGCCCACAGCTGAGAATGTACCCAGGCTGGTATAAGAGTCCCACAAAGCATATTCCTTACAAAGTTTACAGGGTGCAGTGCATCCAAAACATAGTTTTAAAGAAAGCAAACAGAAAAACAAAGCTTTCATTCAAATACTGACCTGACCCAAACTGGCTTAGCATGCTGAATGTGTCAGGACTCAACAATCCCCTGAGTTCTTACCTAGCTCTGTGATTCCAGTACAACAAATAGTATGATTATACTTGTAGAATTTATTTTAGACTTACTGTTTTCTTGAAATAAAAATTAGGGCTGAGTTTTATTTTTTAAGGAAAGATCATAAGTACCTTTCTCTGAAGTTTGGATTTTTGTGGGACCTGCAACACAGAGTTGAATTCTTATAGGAAAAATTATATAAAAATTGCCCATGTTGCATTTTATTTTATTGAAAATTCATGTTTGGGTCAGTCAAAACTTCTCATAATCTCTTGAAAATATTTTACAGTGCAGACATTTCAAAATTCACAAAAAAAAAAAAAAAAAAAGGAAATAACTAGGATTTTGAACAAATATTTATAGACTTCTGAAATTCTTCATTCTACTTATTTGCCATAATAGGTACCTGAGAAATTTCAGCATGTGAACTTCTTACAAAAACGCTTACGCTTATATGTGAAAGACTGCCAAGGTCCCTAGCCACGCAGGCAGCGAGGGGTTATCTGTGTGCTGTGCTCTGTACAGGGTGACTGTGCCATCTGTTCGTGCACATGCTGGTCACAAACCCCTGATAGCTGGCAGTAGTACAGAGCCCACAACACTGGTTACAAATATTTCTGCAGAAATGTGTCTCTCTGATGCATTTTGAAACCTTTGATATGTTTATTTATCCAAGGAGTAAAGGGATTGTATTGAGACTAAAACTTGCTAATACAGAAAAATGTTTCTCGGTTCTAATCTGCATGAGTAACCAACATGCTGACTTACTAAGCTAACAGCAAATAGTTTTAATAGTATATCTTTTAAACTAATATAAAATAGCTTAAATAACCCACTTGGCCATTAATATTCATTACCATGTTTTTTTTCTTTTAGTTTAATCCAGTCAGAAGTGAGTTGGCTCAGGAAAATTCACCTGCCTGTGGGGCAGCAGAAAATGAAAATGTAGGACTAGTCTGTATGTGTGGGATAAAGACATTCAGAAGGGATGACAGGCTATTGCATCTGCTGAAGGCAGGGAAGGAAGTTTGCTTTAAGGATGGAACAATCCCTTCCTCTTCTCCTGTGCATCAGTTTCCCATTTTTGTGTATCAGTAGTAAGCCCTTAGTACACTAGTTGAGCTGATGCCCTGAGAACAGTGCAGAGCCTAACAGCCTTCCCTCCAGATACTCTAGGGAAAAGCCCCACTGAGTTCCTCACCCCAAACCCAGAGGCTTTTGAGGGGATTGTCCCAGTATCCAGCCAGACACCACCACCGCCTCTCCATGGCCATCTCAGTGGGCCATGAAGCTCATGAACCACCTTCCAATTCAGCTGCCTTCTCTTGCTCTCCCATCCCACGCTGTTGTCTATAGTTAACAAAATTAATTATAAAACTACAAAAGGCAATGAAAAAAAAAATTACAAAAAATTATTAAGTGCTACAGGATGGCTCAGTAAATGTGTAATGTACTTATTTTGGCTTGTATACTTCCAATTTCATATTCAAGATGATAGAAAAATTCACTAAAAGTTCATCTTAAATATTTGTGCCAAAGACATCTCCATGTGACCTTAGGTACTAGAGGAGCCTGAACAACAAAATAACCCACATAGACTACGATATTTGTATTATATAGACTGAGGATATCAGTTTCCTGAATTCCCATTTCCCAACAGGACCAGGGCAGTCATGTTTTCACATGATTAATTCCACAACTAATTTAATCAAAACTAATTACAAATTCGAAAATACATTATCACTATTAACTGCATACACTAAGCACAGAGACTTTCACAATTTGGGTAATATTCACAGTAAACACCAAGACTTTTCCCTCTCATCCCAGTCTCTCCTGAAACAGTTCCTGCAGCCAGGCCATAAATCTGAAATTGTAACAACACAGTTAAGCAGAGTATTAGCCTGGCTTATTACCTGTAGTGTAGTTTAAAATATAACACAGACACTTACTGATTACTTGCCTTATGGCACCTTCCCGAGCAGAAGTTTGACCTGCTCCTCCTGGCTTTGTTAACTGTCTGGGTTGTTTTCTGTGGTGTGTTGCTGAGCTGTTGTTAATCTCTGCCATGAGAAGAGAGGAGTTGCTTTATTGCAGCTTTTTCTGTTATTCTGTGGAAGGCTGATGAGAAATAGTTTGTTATTCTTATTTGATTTCTTTTTTTTTTTTTTTTGGTGGATCCCTTTTTACTGTCTTTCTGTCCTGAGTGTGTTGTCAATGGCCAGAAATCTATTACAGACTGAGCTCTAAACAACAGTTATGCATAACTTGGATATCCTATGTAAATCTGACCTCTCAGATTTCCCAGTGTCCAGCCCTGAATGGCCATGAACAGATAGCTGATCAAAGTGATGGAGAGAAGCTGGTACATAAGCATGACTTTATGGGAAATTTAGTACATCTGGAGTAAGCTGTCCCTTTTCCACCCAAGTTTGCATTCTAATCTGGTTTGGACTCTCATACCTTCCCAAAACTAAAACGCCTTTGTTTTTTCTTGCCATTGACCAAAACATGTTCTGTGCATTTCTTCAGGGAGTTATCAGTCCTTGACATCCATTTGCAGTGGGACTCTGGACATGCACAGTGTAGAGCTACCCCACGTTGCATTGTGTCTGTGCTTTGCAAATGCATAGATTTTTATTTGCTGCTGGGGAGTAGTTGAGGTTTTTGGTACTGTATGGGCCCAGGTCCCCACCCCCTCATTTAGCTCTGCCTCCCTTTTTATATCTAGCTGTTGGAATTATATGTTATGTATGATATGTTTGGTAATAGTCCCTGTCACAAAGTACTGTGGCATCAGGGAAACTTTTCAAAGGGTGACTCTGGACATTGCAATCAATGATTATCAAAGCCAAGGTTTTCCAGCATAAGGAGAATACCCTAATGTCCTATGTAAGCTGAGGTCTTTTCCTGTATTCACCTGCTTGGGAGGACTGAGGTTTTTAGGGTGATTGATTTGGAAAGTTGCTTTTATATCCAAGCTCCAGCTGTGCCACAACAGCAGCTTGTACTTCTGAGAACTCTTTTTTGAAGGAACTACTATAGCAATACAATATTAGACTGGTGCATTTTCATTGATATGTACCCAGAAGCAGTGGAAATGTTTGGGAGTGTTAAGGAATCTCCCTCATCCCTGTACATACACACTCATATATTAAATTACTTCAGCATATCAAACACCAGCTCAGGATTTCACTGCTACCTCAGAAGGAGAAACCAGGCTCAGAGGGACAAAGTTCTAATTGCAGAGATCAGTAGTAAGGCAAATAAAATTATTTTATGATGTTTGTCATCCCTTTGCTCCTATGTGAATGCACCCTCCTGTCTCTTTTTTCAATTGGTATTTCAGATTGCATCCCTGCACACCAGTTACATGAGTTAGTTGCACAGGCTATAGATTCTGCTGACTAGAAATCAGATTTCCCCACTAATTAATATCTTAACATGTTATCTTTGAAATCTGTTTCAACATAGCATAGTTTGGGTGCCTGTTCCAGGTGTCCTTGCTGCATTGGTTGACCTTAGTCACCTCCCCTAATTTTAGTCATCTGGAAATCATTTATTCTAAACTAGTCATCTGGTCTTTTTCTGTTATCACATGAGAGAGCTCTCTGAGATTAAGTTAAGTGATTTTTGGATGACTAGTTAGGTGGCATAACTACAAATCTTTGGTTTTTTAACAAATCCAAATTTTTTGCCTGACTCAGTCCCTAAACAAGATATTTTGTTCCGATTTATCTGAAACCTAAGGTTCTGAGGTAATAAAAATGTAAACCTTCTTGTGGAAAATTTAGAAAACTACAGAAAATTGTATTTTCTCTCAATAAACTACATTTCCTTTGAAAGTTCCCACCTTCTCTGATTGCAGGAAAATATATATATGAGAAGAGATTGGAGAACAGTTCTAAGATTTACTGATACTAAACATGTGCTGATATAGCTATTGCAATTTATAGGCAATTTTCAATAGTTATATTTTGTCTTGACATTCCTAGTTAAAGGTCTAAGCCTATACACAACTGTGCATGACTTTATTCACAGATGCTAAGGCTTTCAGATTCATAAAAGATCTTGGTTCTCATTTCACTGTGTATAAATGTAGTTTGAAGCAGTTTAGGTGAAGGTATTGCCTCTTCTGTTAATTTCTTGATCAAATTCGGATTTTATATTTAAATCAGTAATGATATATTGTAATGAAATTTACCCTCAGAATTGCTAGTCTTTTTTCCCCTACTAGATTTAAATACTATGTTTTATATTTATGATGATGACTATTATTATATTTAATGCTAACATGAAAAAATGCAGATGTCTAAAATTTAATATTTTGGTGTTTGCTGTGTCCTGGTTTGTTGAAGCACAGAAACATTGTAACACTTTCTCTTTTCTCCTTTCTTTCCACACCTAGCTTACCTTTTCTGAAGCCATAAGAAACAAAGCCAGATTATCCATCACAGGGAGTGTGGGAGAAAACGGACGCGTATTGACTCCTGACTGCCCAAAGGCCGTGCATACTGGAACTGCAATTAGACAAAGTTCAGGATTGGCTGTAATTGCATCGGACCTACCATAAAAACCAAAAAAATAATTGAGTGCCTTAATCAAACTGTGTTGGTGACTGATGGGAACACAGCACAGACTGTAACGACATGGGAGTGTCATTGATGAACTAATAATTTGGCTGAGAAAGGGAAGTACGTCCAAATGCGCCAGACATCATCAGCAACAATGTGTGCATGAGCTCAGCTCGGAAACCCAAACTCAGATTTTATATCAGGAAAATTCATAATTTAGTTTTGTTGGGGGGAGGGGGCTGGGAAGGGTGTATTAACAGCAACAAATTTCACTTGAGTGGACTTAAACTAATAAGACTTGCCAATTTAGCGCATTAAACTGTGAAGAACATGCTCAGAAAGGACAACATTTTGGTCTTTGTCTTGACAAAGAGAGAAAAATAGCTATAGAAGTCAATGAACATGCTAACCTGTGTCTCCAGAACATCAATATATACAATGGAAGAATACTCAGCTGTTCAGCTGTAGAAATGAATCACTAAACTGTGATAAGAAAATAATAAATATGTAAATCCTGTGAAAAAATAAAGAAATTATTTACATTTTCTTTGAAAAAGGAGGAATATTGAAACATGCTTGCTTTTTAACTGATGTAAATTCGGTAGAGGACAACACAATTCTTTTTTCTAACCATCTTAGGGAACAATTCATTGCAATAATTGATATAAAATGCCATCACTGTAATAAAATTCAGAGACTTTTTTTTTATAAAAGTTGTTGGTCATCCTCTTGTTTGCTGTTACCTTCATTCTGTTCCATCATTCCGTGTTCCACAGATTTGCATCTGTCTAATACAAGAAACAAAATGATAAAATGTTTAGAGTACGTCATCAGTCTGCAGTGTAGAATCAAAAGAGACTACGGGTCACTCATGTTACAGATATTATTTATAATCTTGTTCTGTGTAAGAAACTGTGGTTTTTGTACCCACCAAAAAGAATAAAACAACAAACGTTCTTATAATATCGACAGAGCTTGGGTTGTTTTCTGATCATCAGGGATGTCACCTGGAAAATAGAGTAAGGTGGTTCGTTGCTTATCGCAGGATGCAGAACCCTATCAGAGACAGTCTGAGTCCCTGCACATTTGTGAAGTGCTTTTAAGTCCTTAGAAGCTGTCAAAGTACTGTCATGATTATCCACTAGGTATTTTAGTACTAGCCACTAGAACCCTTTCTGAGAGGTTAGGGAACCATTTAGTGATAGGGTTTATTGTCTGGGTAGGTCAGGGGATGAGATACCAGGGAGCCGGAAAGAACAAATGACAGTTTTTCAGACTGATGTAATAGAGTGTGGTTGATACCCAGTAACCTCGATTTCCATCAACCAGCCTTTCAGTGGCATGCCAGGGAAAGGCAAGCAGGCACCGTTTGAATGAAAGCCAAATGTCAACAGAAGCAGGCATGTCTGTAGGTGCAAAGTTGTAGCAAGTCTTTTCTGCTGTGATCATTCTCCTTGGCCACATTAGACACTGCAGTGGTCCAGTGGTTTCCAAATCCAGAGTACTGCCACCAGTGTAACAGCTTCATTCCAGAGCCCAGATCACAAATCAGACTTCCATGGCTGGTGGTTCCCTCAGCCCACAGGACTCCAGGCCCTCACAAAGAGGACTGTGAGCACAGGGTGGAACCTAACGCTGCCAAACATTGACCATCCCTCAACAATTTCAGCAAAGGAGAACCAAACAAAGCACTACTGAGGTGATACTCTTCCTATGTGTTACAGACTTCTGTGAAGTGGCAAAGTAGGTGTTCGCTTCAGTTGAGGTATTGACAATATTGATAGGAATTTTTTATCTCAAATACTCCAGACACCCTCTATAGTTACTGGAGGGAAATAACCAATGAGAGTGAATGACTTCATGTTAAAGTAGACATTATAACATCAAAATGCTGAATCGCAGCAGGAAGAGCCTTTATCTTTCCACTGACTATAACACAGGCTGAGGGCAACGAGTCCTTATACAGAGCTTGACAGTGCAGGCAAAAGTGAAAATAAAATGATGCTTACCCCTAAGGCACAGTGACTACAAAGTGTGCAGGGGTCTTGGAGAAAAAGACACATAACACTGCAATGAATCACTGTGACTAAACTTACTTTATATATCCTTGTTTTACTGGCATGTTTAGCTCATTCATGAGTTACTGTGAACTGTTTGTGTTTCTGTGGCCAGTATGGTGAGTTCTCTGTTTTTTCTCTTGTTTGAGTAAAGCTGGGATCTCACTCTCAGACATCTTTCTACAGCTGAATTTAAAAAGCAACTTCTGGGTTGTTGGGTGGGTTTTTTTGAAAAAGAAAAATATAATCTGCCTTGATTTTTGGTACAGTAACATATTAGAGGCTGAACAGAATGGGAGACTGTGAAGACTCCTGTCTATTTTGTTCTACTATGTATGTCTGTTTTTTCCAGGAGTTCATCTTCATCTTTGTTCAGGGCTGTGACTAGTGCCAGTGCTGTCCTGGCATATTTTACTGTGTGCCAATGTTACTCCTCTTACATGCTCCCCTGTGTCTTTAATGTATTACATTTATTTTTCACCTTCAGTAAACAGCACATCACTGCAGTTAGGAATGTCACTTCATGGAGCCCATTCTTAACTGTCTAAGCCAGGTTTCCACTTGGCAATAAGACCCCCAAGTCCTCTGAGATGACTTGTGGTGGTTTGACTTTGGCTAAATGCCAAGTATCCACCAAGTCATTCTATCACTTCCCCAGACCCAGTACATTTGTCCAGTGTCAAGGATCCCCACCAAGATCCCCCAACCGAGCAGCCTGAGCAATGCAGCTACCGAGCAGCATGACCATGGAGTCCCGTGACCCACCAAGGGTGGGCAGTCAGCAGCCATGGGGTGGGGAATCACCACATCCTTTCACCACTTCCAAGCTTTATCCTTGGCAAGGGAATGCTTTTCTCAAAGAAAACTTGGTCAGATGAGGTAAAGAGGAGACTGTGACTTTGCCAATGCCTGTCATAAAATACCACAGATATAAAATAAATTTTAAGAAAAGAAAACCAGATGGGACAATGCTACGGCAGAGGGAGCTAACTAGAATTCAAGTGGTTGAGAAAGCAATCTCAGGGTATCAGTCTGCTCTCTCCACAGTAGCTTCCTTTGTTGTCTTATTCCAAGAGGGTAACCACTGCGTGACTGCTATGACCATCTCCACATGCCTATCTTAGCTGCCCCTCAGACATTTGTTCTTTTGCTTTTCTCCCTTCTCCCAAATCACTAGTCTGTATTGTCCCCACATACTTTTGAAGATCAGTACCAGAAGTCACCCTCCTCCCATATGACACAAAGGAGGAGATCCCTTCCTCAGGTCAGGCTTAGGAATGCCATGTCCTTCATTCCTATGTGTATGAAGGTCTGAGGCTCTGAGAAGCAGTGAAGCAGCTCCTGGCAGCTGTTGGGCTGCATCCTACCCTCCCAGCACAGCATTTGCACCTCTTGTCCATCCTCCCCCCGGCTCTTTCTTTGGTCACCTCCATCTAGGAGCTTCATGGCAATGACTGGTTCAAAGGAATAAAAAATAAGCAAAGGAGGCTATTAATTACAGGAATCTATTCATATTGAGGCATTTATTCGTTTTTCCAAAATCATGCCCTCAGAAAGAACACAGGCAACAGAACCATTTTCCTTCACACAGGATGCCCCAAGCCATGCTGCCTGGCCTCCAACTAACAGTCCAAAAAGTGTTCCATCAACCTCGAGACATATCTGCCAGTCCCAAAGATATCTTGATCCCCACAGAGAATCAGATGGAGCAGAGAATAACCGTATGTGGGCAAATGAATTGAGGGTGATTCTGATCAACGAAAGACTCGTTTCTTCTGCATTAAACCTAGGCATTTGGGGGTCACTTGGGATGCTTTTGAGTATCCCACCTGGCCTCTATTACAAGTCCAGAAAAGCATGAGTCTTCTGTGGATCCTGGGTCAGACCTAAGAGCCCCGTGCAGATGTCTCAGATAGCCTAAGATATCTCAAATGGTGCCAGGTACCTGTGGGACAGAAACTAAATTGTGTCCTATAGTCTGTTCAGCCGATTTGTTTTCAAGTCTCCAATGACTAGATCTCCATGGAGTATGAAAGATCTTAGACACATCATTTTCCTATAGACATCTACATTTAACTATCTTAATGACAAACTAAATTATATATGTATTTATCTGCCTCCAAATTAATTTCAGTTTTGATGTGAACAATTGCAATTATTAACATTAATACTTCCAATTTGTCTGCAAAGTGTCTTCTGAGCTGATGTGAATCATACTGTAGGACAAGCCTGCTTTGATGTTTACTGCTACATTAGTTGGTTTTTGTTCTACACATTCAACCCTCCCACACTGGTAGTGTATTCCATTAAACACCTATTAAATTCAAGATCAGTACAGACTTGCTGGGTTGTCTGAGGACCTCACTTGCAAGATTAGTCTCACACAACTGCTTGTTATTGCTGAATTTCACTTAGAGACTATCCTGGGAGCTGAATGTACACGTTCTAAGTTGAATTTGCCTCAGTGCAGTTGAGAACAGAGCCTGGGGAAAGGAGTACAACTTTATACAACCAGTTGTAATCATTGTGTGTGGTGAAGCAGGAGAGTGTTCGCCTCTGTTCCTTAGTAATTCTGTACTGGCTTCTGCCCTTATAGCTTGTCAGTTTGAAGAGCAAATTTAATTTGGTGTAGAAACTCCAGTGTTCTTCTGCCATCTCAAAGTGTAAGCAAATCTTCATCCACGACTAGACAATTACAGCAGAAGGGAGATTCTAAAGCTCTCAACTGGCAGAATGCACTTACTATACCAATGCCAAAAGCAAGAAAAGAAGGACAGCCTGCAAGGAGCTCCAGAGATTTGTTGTAGACTTGGATTAATTAACACTGTTACAACAAAACATGTAATTGGCATGCAACAGCCAGTTAAACTTCAGCTGGAATGTCTAAGAGTAAGAAGTCACCAGTGGAATTCTAAATAGATAATTAGATTCACTTCCTTTTCTAAATGAGAGGAGTATCACAGATTCTAAATAACTTACTGATTTCATAACAATTGCATTGAATGTAAGGTCAGGCAAGCTGAAACTAGTAAATGAGAATTATAGAATAATTTAGATTGGAAGGGACCTCTGGAGGTCATCTGCTTCAAACCTCCATTTAAAGCAGATTCAGCATTGAAGTTTGATCCAACTTCAGAATTTGACAGGCTTCTCAGGGTTACTCCTATCAAAATTTTAGTATAATCTCCAGTGTTGAGATAGCGTAACTTCTCTGGGCAACCTCTTCCAAGTTCTGACCACCCTCAGTATTTTCCTAAGTTCAAAATTTTCTTAAAAATGTTTTTTTGTTCTGCACTGAGAGTGGATTCAAATGTAACAACACATATTTCAAGGTGCTTAATTAAATGCAAATGTGTATTATTATTTGTGTAACTGAGCTCAGAATCTGAATGAATCTGTTAAGGGAGAATAAGGTATACTGTCATCACCTTTCAGAGGAGCATGCACTGCTGTCAGCCTTTCCTTACTGCTAAAATGAGTATTCATGCTCCTAGTTTACCAATCCACCATTTCCATTAGCAACAAACTTTGAAAAGTTTTAAAGGCCATAACCTGAATGTCCTTTTAAAGTGATACATCTCTAATGGGTCTAAAGACCTTCAATGAGGCTAAATTTTTGAAGTGGACTTTAAAGTGCTTTAAGATGAATTATATATTTTCCTGAGACTTTGACAAAAAATTACATCACTTTTCAAGTTACTGTACATTTTAGCTATTCCCATAAGGATTCCAGTACTAAAGCCCTGATTCCACCCAGCCCATGCTTGATCAATGTAAATTTGATGTAAAAATCCAACCACTAATGTGGATGGGAAGATCTGATCTGGTGAAATATTTAAACCTATCTTTGTCTAATGGTGTAGAAGTTTCAGAAAATTTGGAAGGCACAAGACTAGCACTGTAAATCCAGTAACTCCATTAAAAGAGTCTTTTTACAGTAGTCATCAAGTTCATAACAGTGTATCAGAGGTGGTGTCTTCCCCTCTTCTACCGTGTCAGGGTATGTGAGAGTCTTTCCATGCTTTGGTGAACAGACTGCAAGACCACAAAAAATAAATTTTGCATGTATTGTAAACAGAACACTTATATTCTGGTTGTCTTCAATCCTGTTAATTGCTAGAATTTCCCTAGCACTAGATTCTGAAAAAAAAAAAAAAAAAACTAAAAAAAAAAACCTATAAGAGAAACAAAAAATGGCTAAAGGACAGAACCAATATTCTTTAAAAAATGCATTTGTTAGAAGTTCCATCACAAAGATAAAGAAATAACTGCTGGAATGCCTATAGAAAATCCAATGGCATTCTGAGAACATCTGATGATATTTGGGGTGCCACTCACTGACTTTAAACCTCTCCAATGTAACTGTCTAGGAACATGTAGGATGGAGTATATCTGACTGATTTTAGATGACTATTTGTGGGTGAGATAGTCATGCCCTACCAATCTTTTCTGGATTTTGTTGGTGAAGATAGAAAAGGGTGACTAATTCAAATGTTGACATTTATACTACAGATGCCTACACTTGGCCAGATGACTCTTACTTGTGGTGACCTAAGTCCAGCCACCACATTGTGAAATAGAGTGAGACTAGCTCTGATCAAAATGAGACAGGACCACAAGGACAGAGCTGCTTCCATAATCTCCAAACTGTGTGTTTATGACCTCCAGCTTTACAGTATCTGATGCCTGCTGGTCACTGTTTGCCACTATGTGTAAACACACTACTTTAGACTCCCTGGTGTACTCTCATAGTTGCTATTTAGATACCACCAGATCCTAGAGATGAGTGCTTTCCCTCAGCTCCAAAAGACTATGTTGTTTGGTACACATTTAATTAAAATTAACCTTTAATTAATATAAGACACTAGTAAGCTGGTTGGAAACCTTGTTACAGCAGCAGCTGGATGCCCTGAAAGTATTGGTGACCGGAGGTGGGAACACACCTCCCTCTTGGGGGCTGATGAGAAATGTATCTCCAGCACACCTCAGGCATGATGCTTTGGATCAAGAGAATTAAAGACAGGTCAGTACATCCATCCTGAGGATCTCTGGAGGCACAAGGCAACTGTCTGTGCATTTAATCAGGCACATTTTCAGTACAGCAGAAACAATCACAGAATCATCTAGGTTGATAAAGACCTTGAAGATCATCCAGTCCAACCATTAACCTAACACTGACCATTCTCAACTACACCAGATCCCTCAGCGCTATGTCAACCCGACTCCTAAAAACCTCCACAGATGGGGACTCCACCACAACCCTGGGCAGCCCATTCCAACGCCCAACAACCCCTTCTGGAAAGAAATACTTCCTGACATCTAGTCTAAACCTTCCCTGGCACAACTTGAGGCCATTCACTCTTGTCCTATCACTTGTTACTTGGTTAAAGAGACTCATCCCCAGCTCTCTGCACCCTCCTTTCAGGGAGCTGTAGAGGGCGATGAGGTCTCCCCTCAGCCTCCTCTTCTCCAGACTAAACACCCCCAGTTCCCTCAGCTGCTCTCCGTACGACCTGTGCTCCAGACCCTGCACCAGCTCCGTTGCCCTTCTCTGGACACGCTCGAGTCATTCAATGTCCTTTTTGTCGTGAGGGGCCCAAAACTGAACACAGGAATCGAGGGGCGGCCTCACCAGTGCCGAGGACAGGGGTCAGATCCCTTCCCTGTCCCTGCTGGCCACGCTATTGCTGACACAGGCCAGGATGCCATTGGCCTTCTTGGCCACCTGGGCACACTGCTGGCTCCTGTTCAGCTGGCTGTCAATCAACACCCCCAGGCCCCTCTCTGACTGGCAGCTCTCCAGCCACTCCTCCCCAAGCCTGTAGCGCTGCTGGGGGTTGTTGTGGCCCAAGGGCAGCCCCCGGCATTTGGCCTTATGGAAACTCCTCCAGTTGGCCTCAGCCCATGGCTCCAGCCTGTCCAGGTCTCTCTGCAGAGCCTCCCTACCCTCGAGCAGATCAACACTCCCACCCAACTGGGTGTCATCTGCAAACTGACTGAGGGTGCACTCGATCCCCTTGTCTAGATCATCGATAAAGATGTTAAACAGGAGTGGCCCCAACACCGAGCCCTGGGGTACACCACTCTTGACCGGCTGCCAACTGGATTCAACTCCGTTCACCACAACTCTTTGGGCCTGGCCATCCAGACAGTTTTTTTACCCAGCAAAGTGTGTGCCCATCCAAACCACAAGCAGCCAGTTTCTCCAGGAGAATGCTGTGGGAAATGGTGTCACAGGCCTTGCTAAAGTCAAGGTAAACAACATCCACAGCCTTTCCCTCATCCAGTAAGCAGGTCACCCTGTCATAGGAGATCAGTTTTGTCAAGCAGGACCTGCCTTTCATAAACCCATGCTGACGGGGCCTGAGCATCTGGTTGTCCCTCATGTATTGTATGATGGCATTCAGGATGAGCGGCTCCATCAGCTTCCCATGCACTGAAGTCAAGCTGACAGGCCTGTAATTTCCTGGATCATCCTTCTGACCCTGCTTATATCTGGGCGTCACATTGGCCAATTTCCAATCTGTTGGGACCTCCCCGGTCAGCCAGGACTGCTGGTAAATGATGGAAAGGGGCTTTTCAAGCACCCCAGCCAGCTCCTTCAGCACCCTCGGGTGTATCCCATCTGGTCCCATAGACTTGTGCATGTCTGTGTGATGCAGCAGGTCACTGACTGTCTACTGGATTGCAGGGGGGTCATTCTCCTAGTCTCTGTCTTCTGTCTGAGGAGGCTGCATTCCCTCAGTACAACGTCTTGTTATTAAAGACTGAGGCAAAGAAAGCATTAAGCACCTCAGCCTTTTCTTCATCACTTGTTGTCATGTTTCCACCTGTGTCTAGCCAGGGATGGAGGATCTCTCTGGTCTTTCTTTCTGTCAAGCAGGTGCCTAAACAAGTCAAAGTCAGCCCTTTGGAAGTCCAGGATGGAAGTTCTGCTTCCCCCTCTCCTGGCTTCCCTAAGAATAGAGAACTCTATTAGTTCATGATCGCTGTGCCCTAGTCGGCCTCCAACCACCACATCATCCACCAGTCCTTCTCTGTTCACAAAGAGGAGATCCAGCAGGGCACCTTCTCTGGTTGGTTCACTCACCAGCTGTGTCAGGAAGTTATCTGCCACACGTTCCAGGAATCTCCAGGACTGGTCCCACTCTGCTGTATCTCCTACAGTGTGAGTTAACTAATTATTGGCAATGCAGCAATTTCCATGTTCGTGTAACTCTGTTAATAATTCTTCCCATCAGGTGGAATGTCTACAGAAGAAACCCCAGCTGGGGCAGGCCAGTTTTGATCTTCATCACTGGAACCATTCCATGGATCAGACCCAAGATGATATAAATTGAAAATATATGAAAATTAAATCAGTTATATGGAGACTAGTTATAAGAGCTCACTTCATTTCTTAATACAGGGAATATTTAAAAATAACTCTAATAAAAAGCAACAAAACAAAGCCACTGTATGAAATATTGAATTAAATCATTCCCAAAGAAAATGTACAAAAAAGCTTCCTTTTAAAACAAGCAATTATCACTATGAATAATGTTAAGATGTAATGCCTGCTGTTTCTCTAGACACATTGCTGAGTACAAGGGAGCTGTAGCAACCCTAAGGAAGGAGGCTGTCAGATAGGTTGACTTACACTGATAACCATGTCAGATTAAGTTAGGTTTAATATTTTCCAAGTGTGTGATCAGTTGCTGAAGGCTTTGAAGTGGCAAGCATGATGCAATTGAGTCTGAAATTCCCACAGAGTTCCTGAACAGAAGGTGAGGTTTCTCTCTTAAACATGTAGGCAAGGCTTCTGGCCCATCTCCTCTTACTCCACATCAAACAGAATCAGGCTCAGGAGAGAGGGTGCAGTTAAGGTCACTGTTTTCAAACAGGTCTGTCTGTGCTCAGAAGGCAGGAGCTGATGTGAAAATGCTGCTGCTTTCTTCTCCTCCCATTTTATTTGGTCATGGAGGACATTCAAAATCTGAAAGCCATTAGCTTGTAGAGCTGATTGGATTTGGTCCATCATGCTCATATACTTTCCCATGCATTCAGACCTGATCACCTGATTATCACATCTCCTGTTAGGAACTGA
Organism: Athene noctua; assembly: GCF_965140245.1. NCBI lineage: Eukaryota > Metazoa > Chordata > Aves > Strigiformes > Strigidae > Athene > Athene noctua. The sequence continues at coordinate 248,318,877 of NC_134037.1, read as the reverse complement.
AAACCAGGAATCACTGTGACATTAAATTAACGTAGGAAAAAAAAAAAAAAAAAATGACAAGCATTTACCTTTTCCTTCTACTTTTCACAAATTAGGTGGACTGATGCTTTCACTCAGCATTGTTGTCATTGTGTTGTTCTCTGAAGGCCACCAAAGCTCTTTGGGACTGTGTGTGTGGTAATATGTCATTCGCAATTTGTGGTCAACCTGAAAAAAGATTTTGGGAGATTTAACATACCCACAGGGCAACAGAAGCTTTTGACTTTCCATCAGCATAGTGAAAATTAACTCCATCCAAACCAGAATCGTACTATCTTATCTTCTTCAGAGTCTCAGTAATGGTCACAATCCACACAGAAATCACTTTGTGGGGTCTTCATCTGGCCACTTGTGGATCAGCAAACCAGAGGAGCAGAAAGCCCTTTTCTCGGGTGCTTTGCTCTGGCTCCTGCTTCTGACCCCAGCCTTTCTCCTCCTCCCTCTCTGTTGAGCCCCCTTGGCCCTTTTCCCTGTTCATGAGATTCTAGACTAGAGTCATGCCCTGTCAGGCATCAATGGGCTATAGCTAGTGAGAAGGAAAGGGACTGATGAAAATGGAAATCTGAATGGGCAAGTTGTGGACCTGCTCTACTGGTGGCTCTCTGGCTGCCTTTCCTCCTCACAGCTCTCCTGCTGTCCAACACACCTGCTCAGCTCTCTTTCCTTATTTCAAGCGCCACAACAGCTGTGGAGTGTGGACATTTTCCTGCCAGAGCTACATCCATCAAAGCCCAGATCACCCTTCAGTCATGAATTTCCTTCCCTGCCTTGAGATTTTCCACCTTTGCTCATCTACACCAAGCCTCTACCCACTAGTGTTTCTTCCACTTTGCAACTCTTCTTTGTGCCAAGGTGCCTTGATTCATTCCTGATGAAGGTTGAGATCTTGTCACCACCCAGCCCGCTCTTTCAAGGCAATATAGTATCTCCAGTTCTCCATGACAGCTAACTTCAGACTAACTTCTAAACCTCAGACTGGTTACACTGTTGTCTCCAGGAGTCTTCCCAACTGAGCCACATCCATCGTGAAGTCCCCTGCCTGTCAAAACTGCCCCCAGCACAGGCCTGATGAGCGGTCACAATTAAAGCACAAGGACTCCTTCATGTGCATTTCACACAGTATTCCTAAATTTGATATTTATTTTATCTGCAGGCGTATGAGCATGTTGCTGCATTTTCCTCCTGATTTTTTGCAGTAAAGCTGCAGAGCCACTCATCCTTTATTCTGCATTTCTGTAGTATATTTCTCCTACTTAGGCAGTTTTTCATTTGTCCACCTTAACTTGCGTTCAATTTTTTCTATACTATTTATCCAATGTGTTAGCTTCATACAAAACTTTTCAACAGTTTATATTATATAGAAAAGAATAAGGGAAACAGGAAGAAAAGAGCCTGTTTTAATAGTGAGAAATACTATTTCCTTATGATGAGTTACAAGTTGCAGTGTGATTAATATTTAATACAGCTGATTAATTTTCAGAAGTTTTCTTGTTAAAATGGTGGTTTCCTGCAAAATGTATTGCAGAAAGGCTGCATTTAAAGTCATCACTTCAGAGTTATTTTCAAAATTATAGTAATGCAATGTTTTTTGTGACATTAACAACAGACAGTGTTAGGTTGTTATAGTGACAGAGTAATGTGATGACTTCATGGAAGCAAGTGACATTACAGTGACAGTTTGGGAACAGTTGCTTCATTTATGAGCTTGACTTTGAAGAAAAAGACAAATGAAGATTTGTAAATCTAAAGCTTCTCTGTGTACAAAATGCCAAATATCCTAACTTCCTTCTGACTAAATCTACAGCTGAAAAATGATAAATATTTCAACCGTAATTCCTCAGGCCCATTTACTTTAATATCCATTAGGAAAATGAGATTTATACCCATACATTAAGTGTGTAATACGGGATAAACACCCCAGTTCAGTAAAGGTGATATATCTGAAAGGTTTCCCAATAGGTGGAAAGCAGAAGAAGCAATTTCTAGGCAGGAGAACATGTTTTTCTTTTCTGGTTAGGTATGAAGTCATCAATCAGAAAACTTTCTCTCCTGTTTTTGAATCAGCCCTCTTGGATAAATGTAAAAAATAACTTTTAAAAAAACCCAATCCAGTAAAATGATGTTAAGACAAAAGATGTCCTTTTCTAGAACATCTTTTCTTATGCTCTTTGTCAGAAGAAAGAAGAGGAAAGAAAAGGATTTGAACATTTTCCAACTGTGGTATTGAAAATTTATACAGGGCATCAGCACATGAATAAATGCCATGGAGAAACTTTTCAGTCAATGTGAAGACTGGTGTCAGCCCACAATAAAAATAATGAAAAAATGCCAAACTCCACAGTTCCAGCTACCATTAATGTCAAACAGAAAGACGCACAAATGAAGCAAAAACAAAGAAGGAACTACAGCAGTGTTCACAAAAGTGGAGAGTACTTGGAGAAAGTCCTTGGAATGAGACATAGAAAGGCCAAATCTTTTGTACTGAGCTGTTACTAGTGGTCAAGCAGAAATCCAATGGAAGATCATTGCAAGGAAATAGCATCTCCGGAAACACTGAGTCAAGAGTTGCATACAAAGGATTGAAGGGTACATACAGGCAGTGGACAAAGTGCAGTGGACAGAAGTTGCAACAGCAGAAATTCAAGTCAGACATTTGTAAACAAAATTTTTACGAAGAGGTTGATCAAACATGGAGACAGGCTACTCAGAGGGGCTGTGGAGCCTCAGTTCTCAGAGATACTTAAAAGTTGTTGGACACAGTCCTGAGCAACCTGATTTAACACTGAGCTGAAATGTCCCAGTTTTGAGTGGGGGTTGATACAGAAGCTTGCAATGGCCTTGAGTTTCTTGCAAGTTAAACACTATTCTGAAAATGCTCATCAGTGGAGAACTGTTTCACAGAATCACAAAATCATCTAGGTAGGAAAGGACCCAGGAGATCATCTAGTCCAACCGTTCGCCTAGCACAGTTCCCACCTACAGCATATCCTTAAGCTCTAAACCAACCCTACTCTTAAACACCTCCAGGGATGGGGACTCCACCACCTCCCTGGGCAGCCCATTCCAATCCCTCACAAGCCCTTCTGGAAAGAAATGCTTCCTGACATATAGTCTAAACCTTCCCTGGCACAACTTGAGGCCATTCCCTCTTGTCCTATCGCTTTCTACTAGGTTAAAGAGACTCATCCCCAGCTCTCTGCACCCTCCTTTCAGGGAGCTGTAGAGGGCGATGAGGTCTCCCCTCAGCCTCCTCTTCTCCAGACTAAACACCCCCAGTTCCCTCAGCTGCTCCTCGTACGACCTGTGCTCCAGACCCTGCACCAGCTCCGTTGCCCTTCTCTGGACACGCTCGAGTCATTCAATGTCCTTTTTGTAGTGAGGGGCCCAAAACTGAACACAGGAATCGAGGGGCAGCCTCACCAGTGCCGAGGACAGGGGTCAGATCCCTTCCCTGTCCCTGCTGGCCATGCTAGTGCTGACACAAGCCAGGATGCCGTTGGCCTTCTTGGCCACCTGGGCACACTGCTGGCTCCTGTTCAGCTGGCTGTCAATCAACACCCCCAGGTCCCTCTCTGACTGGCAGCTCTCCAGTCACTCCTCCCCAAGCCTGTAGCGCTGCTGGGGGTTGTTGTGGCCCAAGGGCAGCCCCCGGCATTTGGCCTTATTGAAACTCCTCCAGTTGGCCTCAGCCCATGGCTCCAGCCTGTCCAGGTCTCTCTGCAGAGCCTCCCTCCCCTCGAGCACATCAACACTCCCCCCAGCTTGGTGTCATCTGCAAACTGACTGAGGGTGCACTCGATCCCCTCGTCTAGATCACCAATAAAGATGTTAAACAGGAGTGGCCCCAAAACCAAGCCCTGGGGGACACGACTCGTGACCGGCTGCCAACTGGATTTAACTCCATTCACCACAACTCTTTGGGCCCAGCCATCCAGACAGTTTTTTACCCAGTGAAGCGTGCGATTGTCCAAAACTCGAACAGTCATTTTTGCCAGGAGAATGCTGTGGGAAACGGTGTCAAAAGCCATGCTAAAGCCAAGGTAAATTACATCTACAGCCTTTCCCTCATCCAATAAGCAGGTTGCTCTGTCATAGAAGATCAGGTTTGTCAGGCAGGACCTGCCTTTCATAACCCCATGCTGACTGGGCCTGATCATCTGCTTGTCCCGCATGTGTTGTGTGATGGTGTTTAGGATGAACTGCTCCATCAGCTTCCTGGGCACCAAAGTCAAGCTGACATGCCTGTAATTTCCCGGATCATCCTTCCGACCCTTCTCATATATGGGCGTCACATTGGCCAATTTCCAATCAGTCGGGACCTCCTTCCTGACACTGGCTCTACAACATGAAACATACTGTTCTTAGACTGCAAAACCTAGAGACAGAGACAAAACCTAGAGACAGTTGGTTTGTGGCCAAGCATCTCCTATATCATGAACTAAAGAGAAAAAGGAAGCAATACTGTCCAATATGAGACACTGGGGCCACTCGAAAAATACATTTGATTAGTGCAATTTTCTGACTTAAAACTGTTTATGGCCAATGTAGCAGCAATGAGTCAGAAAGATGAGGGAAGCAACAAGTTTCCTGGGACAGAAGGATCAAGTTGATGAGCAGGAGGTTCATGATAATTATGTGGTGCAGCAGTGTGTGGTGAGGTGATTTGATTGGTGCGATTTAAGGTGCTGATGATGCACGAAATTTAACAGTCACCTGCACACTCAGATCCTGACTTGTCCATTCCAGTGGGGAACTGGTATTTAAAAGATGAAATCATATATTAAACTTTTGCTCCTTATAATGCCCTACTTCCCCATAGCCTCCTTATTCCCATCTGCTCCTTTCATGACCAGGTACCACATATTTCCCAAATCCCCTCCACAAGGAGACTCTATTTTGGAAAATCCTGAACTTCTACTATCTGTAGGCACACAGCTCCCTATATACAGGAAAGAGGGGTATTTTCTTCTCTAAAAAAGGATTTTAGGAAAAAGATAAAGCCAAAAGAATGGTGAAAGCATCAATAGCAAAGTCCTGGCAGAGAAAAGGAGATGTTGATAGAGGCAGTGCTGGGGTGGTTATCCTTGCTGGTGGGAGTGAACATTTGTAGCAGAATAAATGCAAACTGTTACAAATGAATCATGGAATCATAGAATCATTTACGTTGGAAAAGACCTTTAAGTCCATCCATAAGCCTAACACTGAGAAGTCCACCACTAAACTGTAAAGCCCAAAGGTTGCTGGTTGCTGGTTTTTATTTTGGAAAAAGGCCAAAAAAAAGAGGCAAGATTGAAAGGAGATAAGAAGCATCAGCATATGATATCATTTATATCATATAAAGATGATAGAGAAAACACTGATGGTAATGGTTACACCCACACTGAGGTGTGGGCTGGTCATTTGGTTTTGCAAGCTAATCTCTGTGTGGTGCATGCTGATTCCCATCTCACGATACCCACCTACCACCTGGGGTGTTTATCTTCCTGAGGAACTCAGACTGTGATGATTTATTAGCACAGACAGTCTGGGCAATCCTTTGCTCTTTTCAGAGACACAGAAGTCTACAGTCCAGAAGGGAAAATTACCAGCACCTCATTGGAGGGCACATATGTCATGGCCTGCAGCACTTCACATGCTAGTGCCGGGATTTCAAGCACCACTCAGAACTGACTTAAAGATGTTGATTTCACTCAGCATCTAGATCCCTAGGTGTTTTGTTGCAAGCCCTCAGGGGTAAAAAGTGTCATTTTTCAGGGTTAAATACACCTATTTTCTGCATCCAGAAATTTGATTGTGTCATTTTGCCTTTATCTGGTATAACACTGTACTCTTGGAAATCTCCCATGTAGATATTTCTAGGCCTTAATCAAGCTATGTTGCCATGACCTGTTTTCTCAGATAAATTAAACTGATTTATTATTTAAATATAACATTGTGCAGCAGTTTTTTCCAACCTGGATTCACTCTTTCTCAGCCCTTTATCCTTGGGCTGTGTCAGAACAATGCTTTAGTCAGTCATATTTCATATTCCCAAAAGCTTCCTCAAGCTAAGACCACTTTGGCACAAGGAAGGGAAACCTCACCACAGCCCTGCAAAATCCATTCAGATGTGTGCAAGTGAAGACAAAAAACTCCTCTGCCTTGCCTTGCCTACGGCCTGCCAGCCATAGATCTGCCTGTTTCTCTCTTCAGAGATGTGGCAGGTTTGTTGTCCCATCTGTAACCCAAGCAAAGGGATGCTCCTATCTGCCACTACCTTTCCTTCAGCAAGCAGTCAGCAAGGGCACTTCCCAGGCCCTGTCACAGCCACCAGTCTTGGATGGACGCTCCAGGAAGAGAAGGATGAAGCCAGGTTCCCACCTGGGACCCTTGGGATAGTTTTTCTCCCCAGATCCTAGAGCAACACTGCCACCAAAATCCAGGACAACCACAGACTGTTGGAGGGAGGACGAGGTGGGATGAGAGCCCGACCACATTCGGCAATGAGTTATTATCACATGCTGCAGTGAACATGTGGTGACTTCTTCCCTGCCTACTCCTCGCAGGCCTACAACCTTATTCTGTTAATTTCAGTGGGAAATGTGATGAGTAGGAGAATATGTCCTCTGAATTGATATTTCAGGCAGAAAAGATTAATTTATGTATATTTGATAATTGGTGATGCATTTCTTCATTTGATTTCTTTTGGATGATTTCCTATATACCCACACATACATCAAAAAAAACCCGACAAAAAGTTTTTTGGCTGCTGTACTTCGTATATATCAGTGGCATGGTACATAGGGGTTGGTGTTGGGGTTTTTTTGTGGAATACATGAGAGCTGTTAAAACTTACTAGACAGACTCCCTTTCAAACTGAAATTTCGTGTGTAACCCTGGGGAAAATACTGCACAGGCAATAGCAATGCTGGCTACCCCCAGATCACACCAGTAAGTCTTGGCATCAGCCTTACAGAGAAAACCACGTCTCAGATATCACTCTACTTCAGTCTTTGCATCTTCTGTTGTGGTTCCAGAGATGAACTGCCTGGTATTTTTGTGATGAGGTTGTCTGTCCATTTGTAACCCTGTTGAGTCAGCTTGGCAACACTGTCAAACTTGGGTACAGATGTATAGGAAGCCACTGAAGGGAATTGTGCTGAGAATTGATTTGAGCTATTATTTCTGCTGCTGACATAAATATGCTCAGCTCCTGCAAACCTGTTTGTCCCTGTAGATTCCCACCAGCTATGAAACAGTATCTCACAGGGTTGCAGAGACTCACAGCAGTGCCATTGCAGGTCAGATTTTAATAAGTAACAAGCAAAAAATGCTAAATTTAAATATCCAGACTTTGGAGGCATTTGGTTTTAGTTCTTATAAATCCCTTGTTATTCTTTCCTTTAATATTTATTTAAAACCATTTCCTACCATTTATCCTCCTTTTGCTCAGTCCCTATTGTTTCCCTTCCTTTTCCAATATAAAAAAATCTCTATACTGGGCAGACATTATGCAGGCAGCCATTATATTCGCGGTTTGGGAAATCTGAAAAGGACACTTCAGTTTTACTCCCCGTTTCACTATGCTGATATGGTGGTTTAGGCCCTGCCGGGACCAGACACCACGTTGACGTTGTCCCTCCCCCACCCTCGGACCGAGTAGGGCACAAACCCTGGGGTTGAAATAAGGAGAAACTTAATACAACAGTGTAATAAATAATGATCTGAACAACAACAACAGCAATAATAACAACAATAAACAGTAATAACAGTAAACAAGACAAAAGATATACAGAGAAATACCGCAGTGAACACAGCCAGCCTGTGCGCCTGCTTCCCTCCACCAAAGCCACAAAGGAAATAGTTCCTGCACTGCCGCACCGGACTTGATGTCAGCATGGTATGAATAACCCGGCTGGAGATCCCTTCCTCCTCTCTGCTGGGGAAACTTAACCCTATCCTAGCTGAACCAGGACAGCTGATTTGAAAAAGAATTTAAAACTTCAGCTTGAACTCCAGGTTGACTGAATTTTTTATAACAGTGACAAAGGAACAGAGATAAGGCTAGGACAAATATTTCCAACAAAAATGAAGGATTAAAAAGATCAGCATGGAATTTACATTATGAAAAAACAAAGAGGCTCTCAGAAAACAAGCTTGCTGGGAAAACATTCATTCGCCTGAAAATATAGTCTCAAAGCTTCCCATTTGTATCTGTTGTACTGAAATTTAATTTCTGCTGTTCATTTTTAGCTATCAAACTAAAAATAATTCTAAACGATGTTTTCAAAAGTTGTGCCACATAACCTGTATCTGCTTCAGTTCTGGACCTGCTCACTTATCTCAGACACTCATCTGAGGACAGTCTCATATCCCAGGCCTTTGACAAGAAATATTCCAGCAGGGAAATGTGCTATGCAACAAACTTGAGCAGCTCCATCCTGCCCTTCCAGCTGTATGATTTTCTTTTCCTTGGGTGCACCCCTAATTTTCTGAGAGTGTCACCATCAAAGTTCTCCATTACTTTTGGAGGAACGATTTCAGCCTGAAATCTATTTAGTTCAGTCCCATCCAAACAGTTTGAATAATCAGTGCAAACACTTCTTGCTTCTTCCTTTCTTTTTTCAGTCTCAAAGAGGCTTTTTTTTTTTCTTTTTTTATTTTCTTAGGAGACTTTAAATCAGTGCCCATGATGTCTTCTTGGTCACTAGAGAGGGATTAGTGCTTAAATTTCCTTATGAGTTGTTAATATTGTTAATCTGGTCTCTTCTTGAGAATATCTCTGAATTCTCCAGCTATCCTGTTTCTCCACACTTTTATACTCTAGCTCCAGTTACAGAAGCACAGTGATTGTGGGGAGGCTGTGCAGCAGATGGGAAACTCCCTGCTTCAGGACCCAGACTGCCTGTGCCACACTGGACAAGAATAATTAAGGAAAACAACCACGTCCTTCCCTCTCACTGATGAATATCACCTAACCAAAAATGTCATGTGTGTCAGATTTGTAGGATGCACCTGGATAAGAGTATGTCAGCATACTGGAGAAGTGTCATCTGCGTCATGTGTGGGCTCAGGGGCAGCTCTTATCCTGGGGTCCATGAGGCCCATCTCCATTAGAACCTGTATTCTCCTAAACCTCCTTTCTGCACACACACACATACACACACGTTCCTGTTCAGATCTCCATCAACTGAAGTGCAGTAGAGACACTGCTGGGTACTCTGAGCTTCCCTTGGTGCCGTCAGTGGTGAGGACATTAGCACAGTGCTGGTCAGGAGAAGAACCAGTGCCCCTGCCACCATATGTGTCATGTAGAGGGTCCTGCTGACACCAAGGGACGGTGGCAGATCAAGTCTGTCTAGAGGTTGCTCTCTTCCCTTTGGCAGTGGCAGAGGGGGTTTGGGAGAAGGCTTCTCCAAGCCTGTTTCACTTGCACTGTTTTTGTGTTTCCCCTAACCTCTTTCTGAACTCTTGGATGAAAAGCTGTGAACTGAAGCTCACAAAGCTCGATTTCTGTCTTTCCCACAAAGATTTTTGTTCTACAGGAAATAACTCTTTTCTACAAAAAGAATAAATATATAAACTACTCAGACTTAATAATGATCATATATCAAAAGGGACAGTCTGAAGAGGGCACAAGGGACTTATTTTCTGAATGGGTTTGCTCATCCTGAAGAAAAGCTGGCATCCTCTAAAAGACTGAATTTTCTTTTATAGCAAAAAGTCTAGCTAAACTGACAAGCTTCTGAGTACAGCCTCCTAAATAAACAGCCTTGTATCCTTCTTGCAGAAACATTTCAATTATTATAAATACTGCAGATGGGAAAACAATTTGAAGGAAGGGAAGCTGGCAGGCTCTAAGAAGAAGGAAGAGCCAGCATGTGCACTATGATTCACAAGAAGGGTCCTTTTGTGATGAAAATGATGTAGGGAAAGTATTTGTGTTCACTTCTGCCTCTGAAAGAACTTCTTCCAGAAAATATTTTGTTAATAAGATGTTCTATGGCTAAAAATTTATATTGCCTAGATCTTATATGTAAGATCAAATACAAATCAAATTTTAGAAAAGTATGTGACAATGCATATTTTATTTGACTTGACAGAAATGCTGTTTTTTCAGTCTGAGACACCTCAGAGGTTGGTGATACCCTTAGTTTGTCTATTAAGAGTTTTCCTGGATACCATTCTGGATTAGCTCACAATTTCTCCTCTATATTTTGGAGCCAAAAGATCTCTCCAGCCCCAATTTGTAAAAGAAATAGTGCTAGTTCTCTTACCTATAGTCTGTGACAGCGCTCTGGGAGATATCTGCACAAGTCTAAAAGAAACTGTACTCTTGCCCACTCCTCATGTAGGTCTCAAAAAGCTGCAGAAACACCCATAGAATCAAACAACAAAAACAGAGATTTTTTTTTTTAATGGTCTTATTAGATTGCTCCATTTTTGTCTCCTGCCCTTATGTTACAGATGCTTTCAAATAAACAACCAAGCACCAAAAATAAAAAAATTATTATTAACACAATTAACCATCTCTCCGTAAATTATAGGTTCGAATGTTTGTGAGAGGAGAACAGAACAGCTTTCTAGGGTTTAAAGGCAACCCAAAATGCTGAACAAAGCCCCACTCCCTGGGGGTTAAAAACAACTCCAAAAGCTTTACAAAGCCCCACTCCCTGGGATTTAACAACAACCCAAAACGCTTTATCACTCACCTGACAAGTGAGGGCTCTCAGCCTCGAGGACCTGCCCAGGGCAGCGCCCCGACCCAAGGCCCCTCAAAGAGTTTCCTTGGGCAGCGTCCTGACCCCAGGGGAGAGTCCTCGACCACAGCTGCTGCTCCAGGGGACGAGCTCCAAATGGCTCCCAGGGGACTCCATTGATACCCAGGCCCAATCTGACCTGGAGTCAATAGCGGCTCCCATTGCCAAAGGCCCCAGTTACCACGAGGCCCTGAGAACAAGGGCAGCCCCAAGCTGCTGCACTTGAGCAGCCAAGAAGCTCTGCTTTCACTGGGCGGGGGCACCTGCCACACTTTAGCTCTGAGATTATTTTTCTCAGCTGAAACCAATATGAAAGAATAATACCTCTTATCTCTCATTTTTTTTCCCCCTTCTGTCTTTTGTGTAATTCTTTAAAGATCTGGGCACTTGGAAGTGGACAGTCACAGCTCAGGGGGAGGCTGATCCTCTCGCTCCTCCTCCTCCGACTGCTCAGACGCAGACACAGACTGGTCCCTGGGATCACAGAATCACAGAATTGTCTAGGTTGGAAAAGACCTTGAAGATCATCCAGTCCAACCATTGACCTAACACTGACAGTTCCCAACTACACCAGATCCCTCAGTGCTATGTTGACCCGACTCTTAAACCCCTCCAGGGATGGGGACTCCACCACAACCCTGGGCAGCCCATTCCAACGCCTAACAACCCCTTCTGGAAAGAAATACTTCCTGACATCTAATCTAAACCTTCCCTGGTGCAAATTGAGGCCATTCCCTCTTGTCCTATCACTTATTACTTGGTTGAAGAGGCTCATCCCCAGCTCTCTGCACTCTCCTTCCAGGGAGCTGTAGAGGACGATGAGGTCTCCCCTCAGCCTCCTCTTCTCCAGACTAAACCCCCCCAGTTCCCTCAGCCGCTCCCCATATGACCTGTGCTCCAGACCCTGCACCAGCTCCGTTGCCCTTCTCTGGACACGCTCGAGTCATTCAATGTCCTTTTTGTAGTGAGGGGCCCAAAACTGAACACAGGAATCGAGGGGCGGCCTCACCAGTGCCGAGGACAGGGGTCAGATCCCTTCCCTGTCCCTGCTGGCCACGCTATTGCTGATACAAGCCAGGATGCCATTGGCCTTCTTGGCCACCTGGGCACACTGCTGGCTCCTGTTCAGCCGGCCGTCAATCAACACCCCCAGGTCCCTCTCTGACTGGCAGCTCTCCAGCCATTCCTCCCCAAGCCTGTAGCGCTGTTGGGGGTTGTTGTGGCCCAAGGGCAGCCCCCGGCATTTGGCCTTATGGAAACTCCTCCAGTTGGCCTCAGCCCATGGCTCCAGCCTGTCCAGGTCTCTCTGCAGAGCCTCCCTACCCTCGAGCACATCAACACTCCCACCCAGCTGGGTGTCATCTGCAAACTGACTGAGGGTGCACTCGATCCCCTCGTCTAGATCATCAATAAAGATGTTAAACAGGAGTGGCCCCAAAAACGAGCCCTGGGGGACACCACTCTTGACCGGCTGCCAACTGGATTTAACTCCGTTCACCACAGCTCTTCGGGCCCGGCCATCCAGACAGTTTTTTACCCAGTGAAGCATGTGCCCATTCAAGCGCAAGCATCCAGTTTCACCAGGAGAATGCTGTGGGAAATGGTGTCAAAAAATCCCAGTGTTAAGAACCCTCATTCTTCCAGGTCTCCGTGCTGCCACCAACCACCATCCTGCCTTCACCTCCTGGGCTTTCAGGTCCTCTCCAGAAATCCCGCAGCATATTCCCCAGGGAAGGATCACCAAATCGCCCTCAGGTCTACAAGTGGGCTAAAATGTTCTTCTCGTTCAGTGTAACTGAACCCAGGACTAGGAAAATTAACAATACATCTCTTCATCTTCGTATATTCATTTTTCCCACTTTATCTGATGTGTTTTTACTTTCTTAGTTGCCATTTTGCTGCAATACTGCAAAAAATATACATACCAGAAATGGAATGAGTGATCAGTTGATCTGTCTTCACAGCATTTCTTCTGAATTCTCTTGGGTGGAGCAGTTTGCTGTGCTTGTAAACAATCTGGAGTCTTTCAACTAAAAGACCTGTGTGTTAATAACATTCATAAAATAGTAGTGACATGTCCATTGAAAGTCAATTGAATACCTCAATTGATAGAAAAGCATATCAGTCCTGGAGAGCTGAGAAGAGAAGATGCAATATATTCTGTGGTTGCTGTCATTCTCACCCTTCACCTGCATCCCTGATATTCATTTGCTTACTCCACCTCTGTTCTCCAATTCCTAATCTGTTGCTTTTGTGGTGTTGTTCTTTTATTGTTACAGCTGGCCTTGCATGATGGTTTTGCTCATCCACCATGTAGGGAATTCTGGGAGGATCTGCTTTAGTGGAAAGCCCAAAGCGATGCTGTGTTGTTTCTTCTTGAGGAAGAGGAAGAAGTGGTGAGCCAGGCAACCAGCCTCTGTACACCCAGGATGCTCTCACTTGTTGCCCGGTTTCTCCATTTCCATCTCTCTCTACTTGTTTAAGTATCATAGTTAACTACTCTCAGCTTCTTTATATCCATTGTGATAGCAGACTGTGCCTTACTAATCTAGTCCTCCTGTTGCTCTCTCTCCCTTGAACTTCTACCCAGCTCTATGGCTGAATGCTGAACCTCAGACCTTTTCCAATGTTTTGGATACCAAATGACCTTGACACATTCTGCAGACACAGCTGTCTCATCTTGCTTTGGTGAGATGACCAAACCCCCTTCACCTTTCCTGAGCTCAGGGTTTCTGAAGCATTTTTAACTCTGTTATTTTTGACTGGTGAGATCTCACTGATAGTGCTGGGAGGAAGGATGATATACTAAAAGGATGTCAGATAGGAAGATGGAAAAGTCCAAGATGTAGCCTTGTGCAAAAGTCAAAGAACAATGAAGACAAGAGAATTTTATTATAGAAATAGGAATATTTCACCTATAGGTTTTGCCCTCGAATCATGCAATTCTATAAAGATATGCAAGAACATAAACACTGCTTTATTGAACCAAAGCAATAGCTCATCTGGCCAGAAATTCTGTCCTGAAACTGGCTCTTCTCAGAACAGTGCAAACATGTAAATAGGATCAAACTTTCCTCTGCTGTAAAATCAGGCCACTAGAATGTCATTTCTCCACAAAGGCCATAGCCCTCTTCACTTTCACTCACTTGGCATGGGTGTTCCACTGTCCTTGTGATCTGTATTGCACTCCTGGACCCCATAGTTGCAATTCTTCCTCTGTTAGGAAAAGGTACTTCCTGTATCCTATAACTGAAAGTTGGCTGCCACTTCAGAAAATCTTTTGATTCATGAACATTTGATTCATGACTGAGCAGAAAACCTTTGGAAATAATTTTTTTCAGGGGCCTAGTACTGAGCAGTAGTAGTAAGGAAGATCATCAGCTCATTTCATGTAATCCTTGGAATAGTTATGAGAAGCAGGTAATGGTTTTCTCCAGTACATTAAACAGGTGACTAAATGATTTGCACTCCATTAACAGAGTAATACACAATAGCTTTCTGTGGAAGAATGTCTAATTTATATCTTTCCTCTTTTGCAAACCAGAACTAGAAAATGCTTTTCAAACTTCAGTTCTCTCTTTTAAGGTCTCATTTCTGTAATCTCTTCCTACCTCAGTGAGATAAATATTGGTCTGAAAAGCAGTGTTCAAGTAGCTAAATAGACAGAGGAGCAAAATTAAAAATTTGCTTCTTCCTTTAACTCATACACTCCGTGATGGGGCTATCCATCACGAGTGAGCTATCTCAGGATTGATCACAAGTCTGGCACAATGTAATTACTGAACCAGAAGCATCGTATTATATAGCATGAAATGAAATAGCAATTTTGCCTTCCACATTATGAACCAGTTGACTAATGATGGAGTGTTGCAATTAGAAAATATGGAAGTAACAAGGCAAGGTATTCCATGGTCTGCTAATGTGTAGAATAAAACTACTGATAGTTTGAAGTAAGGAAATTAAAACCAGTAAAACTGTAACAGAAAATAACAATGGTGTTCTTAATAAACTGTAAAAGGAGATGATGGAATTGTCCTCTAAAGTAGGTCAGGTCTAAAAGGATTATGTGTAGTGCATGAAAAGACTTCCTCTGGTCTTGTGTCAGTGGATCTGGTTTTTTTTTCTAATGTGTTTTCTGGTGTCTGAGAACTGTTGCATTCATTTCCATAGTGACATAGCCGCAGGAGATTTTGCTTTGAGTCCAGGAAGGAAAAATGATGAGTTGAGGGTGAGAGCTGCTGCAGTTGCATCACCCAGCACTCCCTCCCTGCCCTCCATTTCATGCTGTATGAGTGACAAATGGCTAGATCACAGTGTTGCTGCAAGGTTGCCCAGGGACACCAAGCCAAAAACACTGGTGGCATAACTAGTAGTTTGAAAAAAAACATCGTTTTGGTATAAATTAGCCAAAAAAAGAATGAGAGGAAATGACGAAGCACTATGAATTGCCCCAAGTCACTACTGAAGGCATTCTTCCCTGATCTTCTCCTCTTATTTGTCTGAAACATGTCTTCAATTAAGTTGAATATCTAGAAACAAAAAAATCTGGGCATTTATTTTAAAATATAATCTTTTTTCTTTTATTTTTAATTATTAAACCTGGATTAAAATCTTTCTGTAATCCTAATACCAGCTACAAACATTCTGAGTCACTGATGCAAAATAAACCTGCTAACATATGGAGGAATCTGGCCCACTTACATTTTATCTTAATGTTAGCTGCAAACTTTAACAGTGCCTGAGCGATGCAAAGATTTAGACTTCCAGTCAAGGAGGTTTGTCAGAGGCAGTAGCTGCTACTCTCACTCTGCTATCTTTTTAAATCAAGTTTGCCTCATACATATCTACCTGCCTCCTTAGCACTTTGGGCTACTCAAAAGCTCTGGTTTCTGAATTACATGATTACTGGATAATGGAGCTCATCACAAACTGACAGCCTAATGCCAGATAAGAGATTCCTGAGGACAAACACACATCTAAAGCAAGCAGCTCCAGCCTTTCCCATGTCAGAGCACAATGCCCACCAAGCCCCTTCTGCCAACTGCTGCCAGCAGGAGCTCTGCAGGTGAGCAGTCACAGCTGAGGCAGCAGCTTGTTCAGTTTCCCATTTGATGGGTGAGATAACCATGGCGGTAGCACATGCTGGAAACCCTCCCTTGCTATAGTCACACCACCGGAGGGTCTGCTCATCCATCAGTTTTAGCCTCTGGGAAGGAATATTGCCATAAAGACCCCAACATTTAGACCACGTACTAACACGAGTGATGGAAATGATGAATGAAAAGTAGAGTGCTAGACCACAGCTTGTAGCATGAGATGTTATTTGAACACCATAGGCAAAAATTCACAGCATGCTGTGTTATTGACAGCCGATCTCAGGACTGATCATCTTTTTGCCTGTTCTGGCTGCGTGACTACTCGAGACCTTGGAGGTGCAGGTTTTTCTGTCCAGAAGTTCATGGGGTGAACAAACACAGGAGATGGTACAAATCTGGTAGAGAAACACTGAGCTGTGAAAGAGCTACTGGATGTTTTCAAAGGTCAGAAGCTCCCTGGGATGCAGCTGAACTGCCACCCTGGCAAGACATCCACACATATGATGCTGAGCAGGAGCAGGGCTCCCGGTGCAAAACACCCAAGTCCTGAACCAAATAGCCACACCACCTCCTCCACGGACTCCTGGGAACAGCCCTCCCATCCATGGGGATGCACTTGACTAACACACTAGAGCTGACTGAGCCTAGGAAATAAATGCAGGTCAGAAAAGAGAAGCCAGCTTACAACCTGACAGCACGGAGAAATAGGAAAGCTAAGCAGGAAAAGAAGTAAATAATCTTGTTGCTTCATGGCATCATGGAAAGTAACAGTGGAGGACAGTATCCGTATCACTCTTCATGTTTACCAGATTTTATTTTTTAAATTTCTGAATGATGGAGACCATACAGCTCCCCTGGGCATCTACATCTAGACCAGCCTTTTATGTTGTGACCAGCCTTTTTCCTCATGACTAGTCCAGGCAGTCATGGCTGCAATTTAGGCTTCCTCTTCCACATCTCATTGGCAGCAGGCACAGAACAGGTTGTTTCCTGCAGTCTTTTACATATTTGAAGTTTGTTATGTCTCCTCTTAGTCCCTTTTTTTGTGATGAGGTAACCCCAGTTCTTTCACCCATTCCTTGTGGGTGATGCTTTAATACCTGTCATTCTTCTTGCTCAGACTGGGTGGGAAAAGAGAGAGCCTTATCTTTCCTTCTTCACAGAAGGAAAAAAGGGATAATATATTACCACCAGATCTCTCTAGAGTCAGTGAGGGTCAGACAGTGATCAGTGACTGTTGCTTTCTCATGCTTCATTTTAATAGAAAACCAACTCAGTGTCGTGTGGATGGATATCATAGATATCAAAATTGAACAGAGAGCAAATCAGCACCCTGTGGATGTATGGACATCAAAGTGACAAGCACCCCAGAAATCTCTGAGCTAGATGAAGGCAGAGGTGAAAGACACAAGGTGAAGCAGAGACTGGGAACATGCAAGGAAGAAGGGTGAGAGCTTGGAGGAGAGTTGAGCAAGGGAAAAAGACATCCTCTAACCTCTGAGAAATCAGGTAAGGAGTCAAACTGTCTGGCCCAGCACTTCCATTCCTGAACGGGATACTGGGAGCTGAGCTGAGATGGATCATGTTTCAAAGTGATTTGAGCATGAGAGGAACAGGGTGTGTGCTTGGGGTTACTAATCCCTGTAAGAAGACAGGGGGGCATCATCCTGACTCAGCAAGGGATAGTGAGATAGGAACCTGCACAGGGCTTTAAGCAATCTTCTGTATTAGGTCTAGCTTTTGCCATTCATTGGATGGCAAGCTTAAGTAAAGAAAAAAAAAAAGGGAAAAGGGAAAAGGGAAAAGGGAAAGGGAGAGGGAAAGGGAGAGGGAAAGGGAGAGGGAAAGGGAGAGGGAAAGGGAGAGGGAAAGGGAGAGGGAAAGGGAGAAAGAAAGGAAAGAAAGGAAGAAAGAAAGAAAGAAAGAAAGAAAGAAAGAAAGAAAGAAAGAAAGAAAGAAAGAAAGAAGAAAAGAAAGAAAAGAGAAAGGAGGAAAGAAGGAAAAGAAGAAAAGGAAAAAGTAAAAATAGTGAATACAATTGCATTTGGTGGCATTTTCTAACAGCCTCTGGCTTAAATTCACTAACTGATCTCAGCAACAATAGAGAAAAATCAGTCTTTCCTTCTCCCTGTTCTCCCACCTATCACTTCTGTCAAGGCTCCTGATTGACATGGAGTAGGATTTTTGAGGGTATTTTTGTGTTTGTAAAATATCAGGCCTGGATCTGACTTCATCTCTTTGGAGCACTCTGTGCCTTTCTGAGGGGAGCTTCTGGGGGCGTGTGAGCCAGAGAGGCAGGTGGTGTCACTGATGCTCTTTTGTGGCAACTGCATCAGGAGTTCTATGAAAAGGTGAAGAAATATGAGTTACCAGCTTCTGTTCCCACTCAGAAGGGGGATTCTAGAAACTTCTTTTTTGGGGGGCAGGGAAACAAAATTTGAACGTAATTAATCTATGTTTTGAGAACGCATCTAACAGATTATTGCCCATTTCAAGATGGTGCATATACAAAACAACCAGTCCTGGATTATCCAAATACCTGACATAGCAGCAGTGTTAGGGGCAACTCTTTACCACCAGGCAACCGGCGAATCAGCTGATGTAACTGAGAGCCCCATGCTCTACTTGGGAAAGTTCACAGGAACCCAAGACTTACTTTTGTCTCCCTCTTGGGCCCTTCATGCTATTTCACTAGCAGCCAGTAACCAAGTTTTTTTCCAACATCTGAAACAGCTTGATGATAGATACTGGCTTGCCTCTTTTTGCCAATCTTGCTGTTACTCTGGAGACAGCAATGGAAGCAACACCCAGGACACCATCGCCCAGTCACACAGCTCCTAACTCCACAGGTGGGTGCTGGAGAACTGCTTTACTCACTGCAGGTTGGTCTGACTAGTACCACCATTATGTAAGACCTCCTGGACTCTAACAGGGAGACTAGGTGGGTCTAATCAACTCTGTAGTCTCCCTGCCACATCTCTAATCCAGGGCTCAGCACAGCCTGTCTGACTAACCTTGGCTCATGTTGATGGGAAAATTATGAAGGTATGAGAAAAATCTCAGAAAGCTTGTAGAGAACGGTCAGGCAAGATAAGGTAAAACTACAGATGGAAGTGGGATTGTTGAGGTAGGTGTTAGCAGCACTTCAGGGATTTAAGGGGAAAAACATTGTGCCAACATGGAAAGATTAAGAAATACCAAAGCAAAAAGAAAAAATCTCTCAGAAGACACTGGGGAGCCCTGGAGGATGATAAACCTTTCCTATCCTGGCTGTTGCTTGCCTGGCTAGTAAAGACACTTTGAGGTGATGAGGATACTAATGCTTAGTCTGAGGGCTTATTTAAATCCTAACCATATCTTGTTTGTTTTAATAAAGATTTTATACCTCGTGTATACATTCCTTGCAGTGTATCTTTATGCACAGTGAAAGTTGCTCAAAATGGCCCAGAAATAAGAGGATCCCTTACTCAAGGAAATTAAGTTATGTTTGAATCCTACCATGCTCTCTCAGAAGTGTCTTGGCAGTGTGGCTGCTGTTCATCCTGGGCTGTTCTTGTGGACTATATTTACAACTTTACCCTATGACCTTCTCTGGCTGTTGTTAGGACACTTAAACATTAGCCAGTCTGTCTCCAAACTGCATTGTGAAAACACCTGGACGTACTCTGTTTCTCTTCCTTAATGTCTTAGCCAGGCACAAATTGGTGGGACACATCACTAATAACAGACAGTGAGAAACTCTCTGAAGTAGCCTTTATTTTACCTTTATTTGGCCTTCTGATTACCGGGTAGAAAGCCCTTCCTGGACAGCATGCATGGTGTGCGTGAGCCTGACGCCTTTCACAGCATCTGCAAAGTTGCCTGCTGCAGCTCGGGCTGCGCATTGCCCCTCGCCTTCCCCATTCATACACCCCCATGGGGGTCCACAGAGCCATGAGGATCTGCTATCAGTGCATCAGATGTAACCTCGACACAGCAGTTCACAGTAACCACTGGGGATATGGGGATATTTCCAGTTCTCTGTTTTATCTACCACCAGCTTCACCTGCCTTCCCTCTTACTAAGTGTTGATCATCTTCACCCCTCTCCTTTTTTTTTTTTTTTTTTTTTTCCTCCAAATACTTGCCTCTTCTTCTGTATGTATGCGTGGTTTCCCCTTTGTCTTAAAAATTTTCCCAGTCTGGGAATGTCACTCATTACTTACAATCACAGGCCCTTCTTTTAAGAAGGAGCCCAAAATCTCCCCCTCTCTAACAGAGGAATTGAGTTCATGCCTATGTCCTGACTTCAGTGACATTTACATGGTTGAAATCTTGCCCTTAGGCTTTGCTGTCAGGATCCAAGGTTGGTAAATCAAGCAATTAAAGTTTAAGAGATTGCAGATTAGTATTTAAAGATATGACATTTAAATTCAAATTACCACAAAATTACTGCAATTTTGGTATGAAAAAAAGCAAGCTATAAAATTGATGTATTAAACTCTGTAATTTTCTCTAAATTTTATGTTGAAATGTATTTTCAGTGATTTATGACGATACTTAATTTCATCATTCAGTATTTTCCAAAAGGTTTTGTATAACCAAAGGATGCATCATTTCCCTAGGAGGCTGAACAGTTGTTAGAAGAAATAATTGCTTATATACTACTCTATTCATTTTGGAGAAGTGTTCAAGTTTCTGAAACAATTCAGAAATGGTTCAGATTTATCTTTTTATTTTTCCCAAAAGCATTTAATGTTCTTGGGCATAATTCCCAAGATGTCCAATGTAAAATACAAACCATTATCCTGACTGTTAAGGTATTCAATTGAAATAAAATATGAAGACAGAGGTGCTGGTATCAAGCAGCAGCATAACCACCTGTCAAAATAGGAGCCAGACTCCACACCCGCTCCTTCCCAGCCAAGCATTTCTTACAGAACATAGGAAGGGTCTCTGTCCTGGTTGGTCCTTCTGGTCACTACCTCTTGCATAGCTGGCTATGTTGTCCCTTGTTCCGACTCACCCTGTCTGGCACTCAGAATAGTTATCTAGAAAGTTGGTCCCTTTAGGATACAGTGATCATGAAATCCAAGTAATCCCACTATCTGGGTAAATGCTCTATGCACTAGGCAATCCTGATGAACTTCCTGAATTCTGCTTCCTCATGTTTTAAAAGGGAAAGGTAAGTAATTTCACCAAAACATAGCTATTTTTAATATAAATTTTCTTGATAAGTATCAGGAAACTGAAAATTTGGCACTCTACTTCAGTGTATTGGATTTGCAGGGCAAAGTTTTGGTAGCAGGGGTCTACAGGGGTGGCTTCTGTGGTAAGCTGCTAGAAGCTTCCCGTATGTCTGATAGAGCCAATGCCAGCCAGCTCCAAGACAGACTGTGTGAGCCAGCACAGGCAGGATGCAGGAACAACCACAAAACCATGGATGAAATGGTAAAATAGATGAAGAGTAAATTTATTCTTGTTACCTTGCAACCCAGGGGATCTCCACAGCAGCACCCAGGCAGAAGCATTCAAGAGGTGACACACGCACCACAGAGCTTGGTCCTTGCTAGCCAGAAAAAAAGAAGATCTCAAGCCTGCTGCTTTTGCCTGTATATATCGGGGATTTTCACAGGCATACTTTTCCACTGTGCTTCAATCTTTCCCACAGCCGGGCAGGAATCTCAAGGATGTTCAATAAGGTGCCTCTGAGTCTCTCACAGGTCTATGTTATCTAAATGCAGATATTCTACCCAAAAAGCACACAGAGCAAAACAACAATTAGTATGATATATGTGTTTTTTGACACCCCAGCTGCAAGTCACCTGAGCGTGTTTACAATCCTCCTCACCAATCTTCCATTGTATTCCCACATGGACCTGCCACTGGCCAAGGCCGAGCCCATCAGCGACCGTGGTAGTGCCTCTGGGATAATGTATTTAAGAAAGGGTAAAAAACCTGTGCACCTGCAGCTGGAGAACGATGAGTGAGAACATGTTGAGAGAAACAGCTCTGCAGATACCAAGGTCAGTGAAGGAAGGGGAGGTGGTGCTCCAGGTGCCGGAGCAGCCCGTGATGAAGACCCTGGTGAAGACCCTGGTTAGGCAGGCTGTGCCCCTGAAGCCCGTGGGGGTTAATGGTGGAGCAAATACCCTCACTGAAGCCTGTGGAGGACCCCATACCAGAGCAGGTGGATGCCCAAAGGAGGCTGTGATCTCATGAAGAGCCCAGGTGGGAGGGAACAGGCTCCTTGGGAGGATCTGTGGACCTGTGGAGGGAGGAGCCCATGCTGAAGCAGGTTTGCTGGAAGGACTTGTGAGCCCATGGGGCACCCATGTGGAGCCATCTGCTCCTGAAGGACTGCACCCCGTGGAAGGGATCCACGTTGGAGAAGTCTGTGTAGGACTGTCTCATGTGGGAGGGACCCCACACTGGAGAAGGGGAAGAGTGTGAAGAGTTGCGCCCCTGAGGAGGAAGGAGCAGCAGAGACAATGTGTGATGAACTGACTGCAACCCCCAATCCCCCTCCCCCCTGCATTGCTGAGGCAGGAGGAGGTAGAGAAATTGGGAGGGAACTTGAACCCAGAGGGGAGAGGTGGAGGGAAGTTGTTTTAAGATTTGGTTTTATTTCTCGTTATCCTACTCTGATTTTGATTGGCAATACATTAAATTAACTTCCCCGAGTCACATCTGTTTTGCCCATGACAGTAACTGGCAAGTGATCTCTCCCTGTTCTTATCTCAACCCACAACCCTTTTGTCATATTTTCTCCCCCTGCCCAGCTGAAGAGGGGAGTGATAACACAGCCTTGGTGGGCACTTGGCATCCAGCCAATGTCAACCCACCACATTCCAAAAGAAGAATCTCAGATATACTTTCCCCTGGGGCATTTCTATCCAGCTGATCTGTGTTTCCTTCCTTTTTCCTTTCTCAAGTAAGTGCTGGTTGGTTAAGCCATACTCTGAAGTGCCTCATCTCTGATTTACACAGAATACAAGGTACCAGCAAGTGTGAGGTGGTGCAGTGTTGAGTATTCAAGTTTCTCTTCACATGTAGCCATTTCTCTGTGAAGAAACACAGTTTCAAGAGCAATTCTGGATTGTAGTAGTCAAATTTATTTCCACTGTAGAAGCACACTTGTTTCAGTAATAAAAAAATAACATTTTCTTTGCAGAATAAAAGTAATCCTGTAGTGGTATAAATATATTTACTTGCACAAGAACCCATGAAAGTCACTCAACATATATTCAGATTTAGTATTCTCATAGTCCTAAATTTCAAATGGAGTTAACAAAAGATAGTTACTTGCAGAAAGATGAGAAATGTGAAGTCTGGCTCAGTTGTAATTGAAACATATGTGAAATAACAGAAAGCTTCCTTACTGTTTTTATTATTTGAAATGAATACATTGCTTATGAAAAATACTGACAGCCTTCAGCACTGACTATTTCTCCTTGACTAATTAAAACATACTATATGCCATCAAAGCCTCTTCTGGCCGCCTCACGGACATGGCCTCAGTGCTGGCCCAGCATAACTACCATCAGGAGTGTTAGTGTTCAAGCTCAGTGCTCCTCAGTCTGTGCTCAGCCCTTGTGTCTCCACCCTTGAGACTCCCAGCACCAGCTACTGTCTTTCAAGGAACAGACCAGGTCTAGCAATTTCCTTCAGGGGGTCATCACAGACTTATCAGGCAGCATGCCTGATCAATCAGGAAGTCCCCTATGCTATACTAAAACAGGTGCAGTACTACATATAGCATTATTAATGACCTGGTGCAACCAACAGTCCAACTTATAGTAGGTATGGTCAAAGTAACTTTATCCAGGATGAGTACTTCATGCAAAAGGAAGAATACTCTTTTCTACACTCCATTCAGTTCAAGCCATAGAACAGTAAACACAACTGCAGTGAATTTAACTTGTACTTTAACTTTTAGATAATTCTTGAACTCTTTTTCTAATTGTGGGGGTGGAAAAAAAACAAAAAGGGGAAATTAAGTTTAATGAATCAATCGCATCATGACTCTGTGTTATTGTGTTCTAACTTATGCTTATTTACTGTGTGGGCTATCGTCAGCACCATGCCCTCACAACATATGTTGATTTATTCTGATCCTTCCTTACTGTTAGTACAGTGAAAAAAGTACAAGGTTCAGCCTTGATTCTTCTCAATGTGTCTATGAGAGAAGGACACCAAACTAATACAACACAATACTGAAGACAAGAGAACATAACACTTAGTTCTGATACACTGAAAAGCAATTTCACACATAAGCTCATTTATGTAGGCACACTGACATATTGAGCACTTTTTTTTTTTTTTTTTTTCAGTTTTACATCAACATTCAACTCTGAACAGAAGAACGTTAAGCCTCTAGGACAGTTTCAGTATTAAGAAAAGAACTACCTCTATTTTACAAACATCAAAACACTAATGTTGACACTTTAGTCAAGAAGTTCACTGCAAGTGACCCTCTCTCTGAATTCGAAGGCGCTCCTTCTCCACTTGCAAGCGTTCCTTCTCAATCTGGAGCTTCTCTGACTCAAACTTTAGGAATTGCAGCCTCTCCTTCTCTAACTGCAAACGTTCTTTTTCAAGTTTTAGCTTTTCAGTTTCTAGATCCAGAGGCTGCATGATGGGTTTTTCTGTTTGTGTGAGGTCATTTTCCAGGGCAGGTTTTTCAGCATGCAGAGTCTCTAGCCTGAGTTTCTCCCATTCAATCTGAAGTCGCTCCTTCTCAATCTGAAGTCTCTCTCGCTCCAAGTCAACATGCCGCAACCGTTCCTTTTCAATTTGCAGGCGCTCCTTCTCCACTTGCAACCTTTCAGCTTCAATGTCTAGTCGCTGCTTCTCCAGCTCCACCTTCTGCTTCTCCAGATTTATAAGCAAGTGGGAATCTTCATAGGCTAGTCTAGCTTGAGCAGAGCTTAGATTTCCAAACTCTTCAATGTGGGGGAAGTCTGGTAGGTCATTTTCCTTTTTTGAATCTGGCAAAACTGATGATAGAATTTCTTCTTCTTCCTCAATAGGAAACTGTAGAGAGGAATGCGATAGACAAGAATTACATTTCAGTCTTTATGCCAGAATAAATGTTACAACTTGACTGAAAAGAACATACTGGGTTTTTTTTATCATCTTAAAAGTTACTCAGAGCTGTTTAACTCACATGCTGTGAAATAACCACGTTAGATCAAAAGACTGTTTTCTACCATTACACAGGTAGAGAAACACTCTTTATCTGAATGTTAATATCTGGTAATGAGAAACGGAAAATCAGCTTGTCAGTGGACATGCAAGAACATACAGAAAATACTGCATGATAGATATTATAAAGTATTCAGAACCACTGATAGAAAACTGGACCTAAAAAAGCATATGTTGTTCTTACTTTTCATATAGCTGAGTGGCATGTATGTAAGCCACTAGGAATTTCTGTGACTATTTACCAGAGCAGCTGGATCCACAGGCTATGTGGTATATAAGCTAACCCAGCCTTCACTAACTTGAGGATTCCCTTTCTGGAAAATATTTAACACTAATGTTTTTCACATGCTCCTAACCCTTCAGACTGTATTGAGTGAGTCAATAAACAGGACTTGTTTAACCAATTTTGCATTATCACATTTGCTGTAATGCTATCACAGATGACTAGGTGGTTAGGATCATTGCTCTTGGCAGACTGCAACAACTCATGCAGAATTATAGCCCTTATGTGCTACAGATTCATAGCACACAAAGGATAATTGTCTCCCACTAAGTATGCTGCAAAAGAAAGGCAAACTGAGGAATATACAGGTTCAGAAAATCTTAAGACAACGAGAGCCACTGCCAGTCCTCTAGCATTAGGGGAGACACCGTTCTTCAGCAGCTGTCAGACAGTAGTCTCCCTACCATTTAATAGCTTGTGCTGATTTTTCCCCAGCACACATCTCAACTGAGCTAAGACAGGACTTGCTTTTCCCTCACCCCCACACCCAAAGAAACCCCAAACCAAACCTATTTGAGTACTCCTTTTTGAAATGAGAACTATATATCTGTATAGGCACAACAAAACTATCCAAACACTTGACTTCAACTGGCTTCCTACCCCAGGACTGTCATGGTACTAGTAGGAGTAACAACTCATCTACAAGATCCACAGCTGCTTATCAAATTCACACTAAAATTCTGACAGAGAGGTATGACTGACTTCTTCAAGTAACATTTTCATCTCCCAGGGGTTCCTTTTAAGAAATGCAAACAGAATTCTATTTCTTCCTGTATCTGTAGGTAACATATAGTTCCATTTGTTAAAGAGGTGCATTTCTCTTCTCCATTCATCTATCCAGACAGCCTAAGTATTAAAATAACCAGTTCCCTTCAGCAGTGCATTTTCATTCTAGTGACTGAATTGATTCTTATCTATGGCACATATAAATGGAAAATACATGTGAAAATACATATTCAGACTTGAGGGATATCAATTTAATAATCAACATCCAACACCTTACACACAATTGCAAGTTACTAGATTTGAATACCATCTCTCAAACATATTTGTTTCTACAGTTTCTTTAACTCACACATTCAAAAAAAACCAGAAACAGATGCTATGAAGAAACACAGCAAAAAGCCTTATGCTGAAATGAAACAAAGGCCATATTGCATATAGCTAATGTATGTCAGTCACTCACTTCAAAATTCTGCGGATCCTCCTCTTCCTCTTCTACTTTTATTTCTGTTAAAGATCCACCGGCTTCTCTGAAGTCAGTGATATTTTGCCATTCAAAACTAGATTCAATTGCAAATCCCATTTTCTCATCCATGTCTTCATTGAGAGAGTCATCTAAATTGGATGAAGGAAGGTGAAACCCAGCACCTACTACTTTGATGTTTGCATTCAGACGTTTTCTCTTCATGAGTGCTCTCCAGTCAAGGTATCGCCTTTTCACTTCTGTCCCTGTTCTTTGCTCTCCTTCACCTACAGCATTTACACACTCTGCTATTTCCTCCCAAGCTTTCCGTTTCATCTCATTAATTGTTGTATTAAGTTGCTTTGAAAAGAGTACTTCTCTCCTTTTTCTGATTTCCTTAAGGAGAGTTTGAGTTTCCTGAACGCTAAAATTGCTTTTTCTTTTTCTTTTTAATTGTTTCATTTTTTCCAGCTTTAACCTAATAATTTCACCACAGTAGACTACAGAGATGGTCTGACACTAATCACTTATTAATACAAATAAAATTTAAAAGCCAATGAAAGCAGAGCTCAGTTCTTGTGAAGTGAATTTTCTCTTCACTTTGTAGTATTTTCCTATTTGTCAGGCTTCCTAAGAGAAAAAGAGCAAACAACATAAATCTCCAAGGTATACACTGTATATTTTCATTTAACCAACTTGACTCCTAAGTCATAATTTAAGGAATGCATATTTTGAACTGATCGTTCATTTGATAGAAGAAAACCATTTTGTTAAACTCCGAATATAAAGTAGCTACAGATACTTTCTCTAATCTCATATTAATTATAAATCTATTAATATATCCACATCATGAACCGTTAAGGTTGAGTTGGTATTTCCGTTACAAAAATACAGCTATATTCCTTCAACTCTAAGTTTTGCCAGTTGGGATTTGTTTAAGGCTGAAATTTGACTTTCACATTTCAGTTTGAATGCTAAATTATTTCCAAAAGAAGCTAAATTTGTTATAGCATTACTTCATAAACATGAAATGTTTAGGTGACTGAAATTTCTGAGACACTTTAAATGAGACACCATTTTCAGGAAAAAAAAAATATTACTATGAAAAGCTGAAGTTTTAGAGGCTCTTCCAACTTATCTTAATCACAAAAAAAGAACTGGAGCAATTCTGCTGAATGTCATAAATACTAGTTCGAACAGATGTCATGCATTAGAGATGTTTTAATAGGAAACAGATTCAGGAATAAGTCACTATACACCCATAGTAAAGCCCTTCTCTATCCTCACACTGCAAAACTGCTCATGTGAAATGCAATGGCAGGTTAAAAGTTCATCCAGTCCTCTACCCTCAGCAACAGCTGGTCCTGTGACCAATGCTGAAGAGAAAGTTAAACCCCATAATACACCTGACAGATTGTGCACAAGTCTGTACAGAAAGCAAAAAGTCTGAGCGGAAGAAACAAGTGACTATGAATGCAGTGATGAATATACCATAGACCACATTACCAAAAAAAAAAAAAAAAAAAAGAAAAATCCCAAAACTGAAAGCAGAGACAGAATAAAAGATGGTTCTTGGTCACAGGCTGCTTGGTAATGGTCCAATTTAGGACTCTCCTTTTGAACTTTCTACTGTACCATGTTACCTAGCACTTTAGGTAAGTTTAAAAGATTTTAAACTAAGTAGGCCACCAATTCACTATACAGTATTTACAGTTTCAAGCTGTTGTGTTTGTTCACTATTAATCTAGAATAGGCTTTTTGTCCACCTGAAGCAAATGGCTTGCAGGTTATATATTCAATTGATATTAATGGACTTAATCCTTAACTTCCCCCCGGCTATACAGGATTCTTAAATTACTAAGTATTTTTTTGTCCTGTTATTCTCCTAAATTTGGTTAAAACATACACATCAGCACATTACATAAAATATCTCAATTTGAGGGATAACACACATAATAGTTTAGACATTGTTCTTCATCTCCTATGTGCTCTTGACTGTCAACAAGTGGTTCACTTGCAAAGTTCCTCATATCAAGCAACATTCTTTCACACCAAACACGTAACCATACTGGCATCAAAGATTTTTTAAAACATTGTATTTAGGAAACTGGTTTACTACTTCTCCTCATTAAACTATTGTCCTCACTGAGAATCCACTTAGTTCCAATGGTTACTAGCTAGCAAATATGCAAAACTCAGTCCCAAGAAGAAATCAACTACATAAAGCATGAGCTTGTATCACCATGGACCACTTTATAGTGCTCCCATGCAGTTACCCAGCACTTTTGACTCCTCAGACTCAAGCTGGAAGCTGCATGTTGCTGTTTAAGATGCATGAAACTTCCTGTCTTTCTGAAAATAAAATACTAATTGGTTTTGAGAAAAGGGAATTATTTAAAAAAATAATATAACATACTGTTTTAATGCAGACCCTTAACTTGACATGACCAGTACTAAAAAAAAAAATAAATGCTGTAGTTTAAAAAGTCAGATTTACACCACAACACAGCACTGTATCTGCTAGAATTATGTAACATTTTTCTGAGATCTTTTATCTGATCTTTAAGTGTCTCCCTTAACCTTCATTATTGTAAGTTTACCATGAAAAGATACCTGGGCTTTCAAGGAAGCAGCATCATATTTACTTGTCTGACAGTAAATCGATTTATTTGGTACTTGCTGTGATTTTCAAACACAAATTACAGCGTTAGTGCTTTTCTATTATTACGGCAACTAAATTTCTTGACCTATGTATCAAATTCTAAGTTAATCTTGTGTAAGTTTGGGGTTTGTTTTTTAACTTAAAAGTCACCAAGCAAGTAAATTCTTCAGAAAAGTTACCTGCACACAGAACGAATTAAAAGCACTTTCAGAAGCCTCCTTGTTAATAATGCAATTATTCTGGACTGATACACAGATTAAGCTGTGATTCCTCGTTACTTGGGAATGACCAAGTACTCATATTTTCACGTGGCTTTAGAAACACACACATTGGCACTTACCTGTTTTCAAGGTGGGGAGTGTGCATGAAAGACAGAGATACTCATTTTGAGTTGGGTCTTCCAGGTAAAAAGAACTACACAGACTTCTTACATACAATGTAAGTTTCACAAGAATATCAACTTTCTGATTTGTCAATGCCAAGACACTGAACCTCTGTTTATAAGATCACACTTATATTTACTGAAATCAGCAAAATTTCACATTTGATTTTAAGTATATACTTAAGTGAACATTCAAGCACTTTGCTAACTATGGAAGAATGGGTCAGACTTTCCAAAGTACTTGCCAATTGGATACACCAAACCCTTGAAAGTACCAGCAGATACTTAGTTGTCTCTTAAGGTACCTAAATATCAGACTTATGCTGAACCACAGCTGGTTTTGTCCCAAAGATATACAATGGCCAATTCCTTTACTTAGTCCCAACTGGGATGAACAAGGTTCTGGTCATTCCCTAATAACAGGGAACCACAGGATTTTAGAGACTCATAAAGGTATCTATAGTTACCCCCCCTAAATTTCTCAGTGCTAGTACAGCAGGATAGAGTGATCACAATTACAGGAAAATAAAAAAAAAGGTTTTCAAAACAAATTTTCTTCATTATTTTCTAAATATAATTCTACATGAATGTGGAAGACACAGACAGGAAAGCTTTCACCTTAGCTCCAGAGAAGGTAGAGAGTTAAAACATGAACATCAGGCTATTCTGTGTGTCAGTCTCACTGCTCGTTTCACAGGTGTTGTCCATCACCTGTCTGATCTCCACAGCCACTCTCTGTGAAGTGCCTAATCTTGGTTTTAGATTTCACACTGTAAGTCAAGCACATAACCTTTAAGAATTATAATATTAACTTGGAAACTCCTGGCATCCAATTCTTTCATTATGTAAAGTTTCCTTTTAGACTTTTCTTTTTTTGGAAGTACATGTTTGATACAAGTCCCTGAATTTCCCAGTAAAAACAGCAGCAAACCCTATTTTGAAACTCATGACTAATAAATTCCAATTGGTAAGGACATCTTACTTTTTCTAACTCTTTACTTTTGAAAGATTATTGCCTCATTAACGACAATTCCATTCTTATTAATATAAATGTGTGTTAATGAATTGTCTTAACAGTATATTGACTCCCAACTACTGTGGGACTGTTTACCTTTCTGATATATTAACTAAAAAGCATTATTATCTAACTAAAGCTGAGTTTGAGATATTCTGGTTTTTGCTAGCATTGCTAGATAGTCTCAAGGATATTCCTCTTTAATGCAGAAAAATGAACTGTTACATGCTCAAAGTCTATAAGGGACAGGAATGGTAATAAGCTAGGATTTGTACAACATTCTAGATAGTTATAGAAGAAAAACACCTGTCGCCATTTTGAAAAGCATGATTTGCAAAAACATAACATAGAGCATGTTTAAGTTTTGCTTTGATATGAAGTCTAAACCATGAAATGCATACATTTGAAAAAAACAGTAGACAGACATTACAGTTTTTCTAAAATCAGAACTCTTAACTGCTCTACATTTTAGTGTCTTTAGGAAAAGATTCCACAGCAAGTATTATTTTCTGAGTGCAACAAATGGAAAGATGGGCAGTTCACTCAGGAAAATTATGTGGTGGTAAGAGCAGAGGTGAACAAAAAAATCTAGTCAGATCAAGCCACTTACACCACTATGAAGGTAAGAGAAAACATGTCCAAGAAAAAATTTTGTTACCAACTATATCACCAGAAGTACTTCCAGTACATGATCACAGACATCAGTTACCTGACAAGAAATAGCTATGGTCTGGTCAAATGACAGACAAATCCCAGGAAATAACAGAGGACGCAAGCAGCCCATTATGTGATCAGCCACGCATCCATTCTAAAACATGGTGCTAGCTGCAAATGCAAAATGCATATTTTTACAGTTCAGATAGAAATGAAAAGTGCTAGCTAGAAAAGAAGAAACAATTCTCATCATATGATAATGAAAAGATTCTGAGGTCTTCCAGGACAGAAGGCAACATGGAGGTATGAGTTTGATGTGGCCCTGTCAGGCCAGAAGCAACCTACGGTCAAGAAGGTCCTCGTCAACAGACTAAAGAAAAAACCGTCAGGGTTGAAATGAAACAAGTATTGCAAAAGTAAACTGAACACTCCATAAACACACATACACTGAATAACTTTGATATACTTAATGACAGAGGCATTCACATTCTGTCTTTGTGTCTCATTTGCTTACACCTTATTGTATGATCACATGCTGGACCAACAGAAAAACAAAACAAAAAACCACCCCACAAAACAAACACGCAAGCAAGCAAAAAAAATTTCATACATTCAGCAGGACCGCAGGACAGTTGTCAGCATCAAACTTGAACTATTCTTTAGAAAAATAATGATTTTTGTTTAAAGTATGGTGTCTTGATGATTTGCCTTTTTCTTTAAAAAAAAATTTCAGAGCTTATGATTATAGAAAAATAAAATTTCAATCAGGAGGACGTGTTACTTTTTTTTTTTTTTTAAACATCTGAGAGTCTGAGGATCTTTGCATGATACTAAAGCCTAGGGCCTTCTGGAAAACTTTGTATGTGATTCATAACGGATAGCTACCTTGGCTTGGAACAACTTAGGCATCTGTACTAAGCGAGGCTTTAGTACAGGAGGATCTGGGTGTTGCCAAACACGCCACCAAAGGGACAGTCCTCCCTGCAAGAAGCTTGCGGCTTGAGCACATGAGAAGGCAAGAGCTGCAGGGAACCACCTACAAGGTCAATTTAGAGAAGCAGAGAGGAGGTACGGAGAACGGAAAGCAGCTGCGGATTCAGGCTGCGGAATCCAGATCCGTCAGTTCCAAGTTCCCCTTCCCCTGAAGCAGCAGTGACCGCGAAGGGGAGAACGCCTCCCCTCCGAGCAGGGCGCGCATTCTGGAGGGACGAAGCAGCCCCTCGCCAGCGGGGCTGGCCCGGTCTGGCCAGGAGGCGCGCACGGAGCGCGGCGGGGGACCAAGGACGGCAACAAAGAAAGGCGCGGGCACGGCGGCTACCCCGGCCGCCACGCCCCCGAGGCCCGCCGGGCCCGCGCCGCCGCACGCTGAGCCCCGGGGAGCAGGCGGGCCCGCGGCCCCCACCCGCGCCGCGCGCCAGGGTCCCCCCCAGCAAGGGACCCGCGGGCGGGCTGGCGGCGCCCTACGCCTCTCCCGGGAGGAGGAGGAGGAGGAGGAGGAGGAAGAGGAGGAGGGCGGCGGCCAACCGCCACACCGCTCTCAGGGGCCGAGGGCGGTAAAGCCCCAGCGCTCTCCCTCTGCAAAGGGGCCGCCGGGCTGCCTGCGCCCTGCGCGGGGCGCGGCCGCCTTGGCCAGGCCCGTTCCCCGCCCTGCTCCGCTCCACTCCGGTCCCCGGGGAGCCGCGCAAACTACTCACCTGCGCCCAACTCTCCCCTCCGGGTCGCCGGCCCTTTAACGGCCACCACCCTCCCATTGGCCGAGCTGTGTGCCTGTCAGAACTTCCCGCGCGCCTATTGGTGGCCCACGTCCGCCGCTCCTCTCCCGCTCCGCCCCCTCACGGCCCTCACCGCGCCAGGCGGGCCGGAGTCCCCCACATACGCTTGGCGCGCAGCAACTACTCTCCCAGCGGATCCGCCCCCGTACGCAGACCCCACGCAGCATTGGCTACGGTCGCTGCTTGTCTTCCCGATGCCTACCGGTGATTGGCTAATAGCTGCCAAGGCCCGCCTATCCCCTCAATGAGCTTCCGGCGGCGGGGATCTCGCCGGGTCATGGCGGAGCCAGACAGGGCGGACCTGGCGCCGCTGTCTCCCCGGCTTTGTCTGAGGGGCGGGATGCCCGGGGGTGGTGGGAGAGGGCTGGCGCTTCTCTGCGGCCGCCTATAAAGGAGGGGGAAGCTCAGCCGAGCGCGGGGTGTATGACTGTGTGTGCGTTTTTCCGCGGCCGCGTAGGAGCAACCAGAGAACAGCAGCCAGAGCTGGTGTGGCCAGTAGGCTTATGGTGGCAGGGTTAATGCACAGCAGTTTGCATTTCTTCCTGAACTGCGTGGTTCGAGTGTATCGTAGATTTAGTGATTAAAATAGGGAAATAGCATTTGTGGAGGTAACTATTTTTTTATTACAGTATCTTTGGGAAAGTGCTGTTTATGTAAGCCACCATGTCGTTAATATAAGTGAATATACACACAAACCACGTGGAGCTTCTGTTCATGAGCTCTTCCTTTTTTTGCCCTCGGCCACACAGACTATCCGGCACTTGCTCTTTGTATTCCATCTTGTTGCCTTGGTAATTGTAACCTTTGTGCAGGCTTAAGGTGCTATTTGCACGTAGATAATTATAAATGCTTGTTCTCTGAAGTTTGCAACCTCTATTCTGCCTGATGTATGCATGTCTTATTTTGCATATTTACTAATGCTCAGTCCTTCCAAATCTAAGTTCTGGGCTGTATTCAGTATTTGGACTTAAGCATTTTCATTGGACAGAAAAGTTACTTGATTAATACAGCTTCTAGTGATAATAATTGTGATCATGAAACCACGAATCTCCCTTAAGAGGTTTTTTCCAGTTCAGCCAACACTTATGGCAGTGAACTTCCTGGAAATACAGAAACTAAACATGGAAAGGCTATGTTTACAGTTTATGAGTTTTGCTGCCATACTTGCCCGCTGTCTACTGAATATCATAAAAATGTAAGTAGGAAAATAGTAAGGAGCAGGGTAGCAAGACTGCCACATTGCTGGCAATATATTACACCGGGATATTTCTTACTAAGGCTTATGTATGAACTAGGGTTCAATTTACATTATTACCAGTATTTTGACAGTGTTCAGAAACAAGATGCAAGTATACCCTAAAGTTCTTGCAAGTTAGCTCAAACTAGATTCAGGTAGGTAGAAAAATGATAAAGTGAAAGTTGTTAACAGTCTATCAGTCTGCAATATCATTTTATTGTGAAGCACAAAACCACTAAATATGATTAGTGTCCATTAGACTAATTTGAACTAGGAAGCATATGATTTCCTAGGGTAATTGTGCATATAATTCTAAATAGCTGTACTTTTTTTTCCCTATTGTTATTACACAGGCTACTTACTGATCACAGGTGAAAAATCTTGGTATATACCAGTTTCTTCTAACAAAAATACTTGGATGTCTTTTATTTATATGAACTGTCTTGAATTTATGTGTAATTTCTGTGTATTTTAGTCATTAAATGCAGAGTCTGCTTCCTTGCTTGTGATGACAATGAGAAAAGCCCCACTGTCCTGTCTACTTCAGATACAAACTCTTCAAGTCCATGGTGAATTCCCTTGATATGTAGTACATACATACACAATTTTCTGATTGTGCACAAGGTTACACAACTACAGCTCTCAATTTCGTCTGTGAATCCCTTCATTATTCAACATAAGCTTTTAACATTATGAAAGCTGTTGGAATGTTTTGCACATGTATCCAAATGGCTTTTGCTAGCTGTGGGGCAAAGTTAGTTTTCATTGCTGTAACTCCATTTTATCTATACAGAGGTTTGAATGTCACAGCATTTTAAGTTCTGAAAGAACACAAGACAACGCAGGGCTCCCTCACCTTGTATTAATGCCATTTCTGCACCCTTTGCATATGAATTTTAGGCTAAGTAGCTTATAACTCCTTTTATTGAAAGCCACTTCTAGGTAGTATGGAAGCTCATTTCAGGCAAAATAAATACCTCATCATTTGCAATAGTTAAACTGTTAAAAACCCTACATAGCAATCTGGACTAGATGGATCTCATAAAAAAAGATACCCATTTAAATGAGTACTTTACAATGGTAAACTTACAACTTTGCATCAGACTAAATCAAATTTAGGGAGCAGCAAATTAATATACAATGGATATGCAAATACAAAGTCCAAGGTTAATTAAAAAAAAACCTCTCGCTGCGGTTTTCATGCATGCTAACTGCATTCTTGGTTATAACATTCAAAATGTTCTTCAGTTGAAAAAAGGAGGGGAAAAAAAGGTAGCTAACCTCATTAGAAACATTGTAGATTCTCTGTGTTTTGAAACTCACTCAAAAAATCAGACCTGCAAAAGATTCAGTTGCTCGGTGCTTTTATTTCACAAAAGAATGAACATCTTGGCAAACATGTAGTATCATACTTTCCACGTATCAGCAGAGCCCAGGCAGCAGCAAAATGTTACTGATCTCTATGCTTTATTGGATGTTAGAGGGGAAAAAAAGTTGAGCATAATGTTCAGCTATAAATATTGTCAAATGTATCCCTGCTTTCAGTCTGGTTTAATTAAAACAGATCTTATGCTGCCTCCTGTTGGGCACCTACAAACAAACATCTAAAATCAGACTCCACGTTACAAACTGAGGACAGCACATTCTATAGCCTATACCTTACCTACTGTTTCTACTAATCTGAGGAGGTATACAGCTTGCTTCATGAAATAATACCAGAAATAAATCTGACCCAGTAAATCTTCTCCATTTTTTGAGTATGATGAATTATGAATTTTTAACATCAGTAAACTGACTTACTACAAATGTATTTAGAATATAGAAAATAAATTCATTAGTACATAAATAATATAGTAATCATCAGGTTTGTGCAAACATAATCAATATAAACACCTGAATAATTGATATTTATTATAACAACTAAACCACTTTGATAACATTACCAAAGTGCCATAATGTTTTGATAGCATTCTTTAAAAATTAAGATTATCCAATATAATCATTACTGGATATTAAAATCCCACATACAATATATATTATCTTCTTGTATATTATACTGGTCATGCTTATAATGTGTTCTGTGACATGTAATAGGATACTATTAGAAATGTTTTGGTTACATCATTTAAGTGCAAATAGTAGATTATAACTTTACATGCAATTTGTGTGTTTTAAACTTCTTACTATATTTCAGTGAGAACATAGGTAATCATTAATCTAGTCATTGACTATTTTTAGAGGAAGGTACTTTTTCATAAACTATTGTGAGCTTTGAAAAGTGAGAAAAGATGTAGAAAAGCTTGCTTTGCACCAATTTTGTTATTTTTAAAAATTGCATAACAGCTGTGTAGACTGAAAAATCTAATTGATCCAAACCTACAGCAGTTACTCATGCAAGTAATCCATATTCTTCTGAGTAGTGTAGTTGATTTTGCTGAGATTTCTTACATTATTAGCAATTAATCACAGGATTGGCAACACAGGCCTCTAATTTTATCATAAACCTTTGTTTTTAACCATGACTTTCTAACACAGCTTCTTCTGTACTCAATTCTGCTATCAGATTTAACTCTCTGTATGCAGAATTCTGGCAGATGGTTTTTTCTTCTGTGAGAGTTGTAATACAGGCTTACCTAAATAACTGAAGAAAATTAATACTATTTTACAGTAACTTCACTGTAAGCAATGGTATAAAGTAACTGACACTATGACATTATTTCCTGACTGCTGAGTAAGAGAGCTCAACTCCATTTGAAATCCATGAATGATTTGTCAAACTGGGAACTGACTTTAGTTCCTGTGCAAATGTAGCATAGAATAGTAGAGACATGTCTGTTTTCCCGTTAAGCTTAATTCAGTTTTTACTATATATACTGAGTAATTTACCACATACGTCGTTGCGCTGATTTCATATGCCAAAGCCTTATACATAGAGCAAATAGCTGGATGGAAGACTGCCCAAAAAAATTTGCTGTAAGGAAAAACTTAGAGGAAAGAGCATCACCTGAATTACTGACTGACTTGCTGTTTATGTGACCCAGCAATCTGGTCATGACAGAGGCAATTAAAAAACCCTCGCAATTCTCTAGTCTCTTCCAATTTGCATAGCTATTTATACCCATGTACTATGGGCATAATATGTTAATTTTCTCATTGCATAAATTGCATACTTACATTACTCAGGTATAAAAACAAGACAAAAACACAAGCAAAGAATTGGGCCTTGTATTCCAATGAAGTGACAAGTGGCAATAATTAATGGTTAATGAAGTCTCTATGCTACCTCGAGTAATTTATTAATGCTAAACCTACTGTTCTATAGGTCTATTTTTCCCCCACTATTTCAATAAGTGGGAATAGTATTCTCCATCTCTCCTAAACTATTCAATACATTTATGTTGCACTAACAAAAAGTAGTTGTGTTCCAGTATAAAACTGCTTGTATTTCAGTATGGTGATTGTAAAGGTTACCTAGCTAAGTGTAGTTATATGATTTGGAGACTCACTATGAAAAGAGCAAATTAAATGTGGAAGTTGCCTGAAATACTGTAACAACAAGCTATTTAATTCTACAGAACTGACACACATCTTAATACAAATAAATTAAATTGAGTGGGAGGGTTCCACTCCATTAGTATGTTCTCCAAATGTGTGTAATTTTCATTTATATCCTTATGAAGATATTTATGATGAATGTTATCTAAATGGATAAAGGTAACAAATTATAGAGTCAGTCACAGAGTTGGAACATTACATTGTTTACTGTTTAAAACAGAAGTATGTTGCTAGGCAATATTAAGCTTTAAGCATTAATACTGAGCTTGAGTTTTGCAAAAAGTACATGCAGTAGTGATGTCATAATGAACTTACCACAGTTGTCTCAAGCCATAGGAAAGATGTTTTAGATGTCTCACTAAATTTGGTCATCTTTAAACTGTTTGGAAAAGATGTGCTTAGATGTTTAGAACCATTCTGTCTGGCATAAGACAACCTTACCGCTTAAAAGATACTTACATGGAACATTAAGGGCTCTCAATATCTTATGGAAATAACTGGTAAGAAAATTCTCAGGCTGTGGAGGATTACAAATGATTTATGAAACCTAGCTAATTTTAGTGTCCTTCTGTCAGACATAGGTCCCACTTTGTATGCATGAGATCAAATGTACTTCACAATGTATGCCTACACTAATATTAATACTAAAATTCCATTATGATTTTAACATTATAATAGATGACTACTGAAAGTTTATCAAGCAGTATATTGTGTAGTGTTTTCTATGTAATATTTTAACAGCTAAAATTACCATGATGTACAATCTAAAGTGTTTTAATTCATTTAAACCACTATAGAAGTTTAAAAAAAAATCTTTCACCTCAGAAATACTATTTACTTTTACTTTAAATATAGGGATTTATTTTTGTAACTTTGTATTTGATGTATGACAATAGGAACTTTTCCCATAGTTAACTGAAGCAACAACTAAAATTTTACAGCTTGCTGCTCTAAGCAGCCTAGTGGCTGCTTAGTAGGTAGCACTGGAGACTTCAGAGATGGAAGACTTCTATTAGAAAACATCCTGAAGTGTTTTTTCTTTAGTTAACAGCATGACTGAAGCAAAGATACCACATGAATCATCCATTCTGTAGAAATCTTGCCCACTCTGCAATATGTTATCAAAGTTTACCTTACCACAGTTAATGGGATGAAAACAGAAAGTACAGCTACTACTAAGGCACAAGGATGAAGAAAAAATGGTAAAACTGAAGAGCTGAAGTAAGATGATATGAATTATCAGTCTCTTCAAGTTAAGATACCTGGTTTTAATGCTGTGAAGGTCACTTTGGCTCTTGCCCTTGCTAAGGTCATTCTAATAAGATAAAGCTGTCAATTAATTCCTCTTACAGGTTTATGAATATAAAAAACCTAAATAACACTAATATAGATCTCTTTTAAACTTCAGTTACATAGGGAAAACAGTATCACAGTCAGTTTTCTCACTCATCAATTTGTCTCCCGGGACAACTGTGAATATTACAGAAATAATGGCACATATTACACAATGAATTCCTCATGACTATGCTTTTTTGAAAAGTAATATCATTTTGTAAATTATTCAGATAATTACAGAGAAGGCTTGCATATAAAATTAAGTAGTACTTTCTATATAATGACTAGAATGAATGACAATGGACTCTTCCAAAAGCAATTCTATAGCATACAATTTAAACTGAAGATTTAAACAAAACAGTACATATTTTTCCATCTGTAAATTAATACCTAAAAATCTGTTCTAAAACTTGTGCATTTAAATAGATAATTTTGATTCAGGAATTTCAAAATTCTCCAGAGCAAATTGTCAGTACAGATGACCAGGGGTCCCTATATTTATTAAACTGAATGACCTGACAGTAAAACTCAGTTAAGGCTCTTGGCATTGGAGAAACTTCTTCCCACTCAGACCTACTACTGTGGTAGACTTGAACTTCATCTGTGATTTCTTCTGGAGCATAATCACCACCTAATATATAGATTTTGTCTTCTGTCCCAACTGCCCCTGCATTAAAGCCAGCGCATTCAAAAGATCCCTCCCCTTTCCAAACACAGGTTTCTGGGCAAAAGCTGTAGACCTTGTAGGTGGAGAGATCACAGATGTACAATGTACAGTTCACTGGAACGGCTTTGATTAGAGTTGCATGGAAAAACTGCCCAAATTCTGCTACAAGCTCAGACCACTGATCAGTCATAGCATTATACTTAAAGAAACAGTCAAGAGATGGATTAAAAGCATCAGTAATCTCTACTTCTGAGCCAAGGACATAAATTATATTCTGACATGCACTTGCTTCTGGATAGTAGATACCTCTTGGTAATTGGCTTACAGATTTCCAATCTCTGGAAAGAGGATTATAAGATTCTACATCCAAAAGACTCCGAGTTTCTTGAGCTCCTCTGGTCTTTCCACCTATTACAAACAGCTGATTTAAGGTTACAACAGATGTGTGCATTGTCCTTGGTTTTTTCATAGCTGACACTATGGAGAATTCATTGCTGACTGGACAGTAGCACCAGGTTTGGTCAGTGGCATCATGAAATGGTTCAGCAATATGAAGCCTCACAGTCCTATAACAATTCCCTTTGCATCCTCCAGTTATAAATATTTTTTCTCCATAGCTAGATAAACTTGACCCGGGAAGATCAATCATGTGCGTATGTGGTAGTTCTTTCCATTTATCTGTTTTGATGTTGTAGCAGAATGTATGTCTGTTTTCTCCATCTTCATCAGTTTTATGAACAAATATGTATTTTTCTGTTGTTGACGGACGTGCATCTGGAAACAGTCCACTAAAGTTTTGCACACTTTTAACTGCATCATTGATTATTACTGAGCAATTAGCACTCTTAAGTAAGTGTTCTTCAGAATGTAGAAAGTCCTGCAAAGTCTTTTCAGGTAACTGGTGTAGTCTCACTTTTTTAATCAAATTAGGCAGATATTTCTGTCGTGTTTCTAAGTTGTGTTTGGTCCACTGAAGAACAGCTTTCAACACCGATTCTTCCTCAGGGACATTTAGTTCGTCAGCCTCAAGACATTTTTGTAATATCTCAAAGTTAATCTCCAAAAAATCGCTCGATCTGAGCAGCAAGGAAAAGTGGTGCTGTACAAAATCTAGTGCATGATCAAATAAGCGAACAGAACCGTAACTTTCTGATAGAGAAAGCAACTGTAAGCAATTCACAAGATCAATACTTTTTATTAGAAAGTCACTGCAAGCTTTGGAAAGGAGTGAAACTTGAAGAAATGACGACAGCTGGAAGAGCATTTCCACATTATCATTTGTTATCTCTGTTTTTCCTGTGTAAGCGTAATCAAGAAAAGCTTTCACTGCCTTGGGTGATAGATTACTAATAGTAACATTGCCATCATCTCGTTCTTTCATATTAACTTCAAACATGGCTCTGTGAATAAAATATAGAAGATACACACACAAATTAAAGATCTAGCAAACAGCAGGGAACACTATTGTGAGAGGAAGGAGGCAAGCAGGGGTGTATAATTAGGTGGGCAGACTGTATAGGTCTAAAATGTGGAGGTTCTCATAAGGAAGAACAATACATTTGCTTGATATGGTTGAAGAAAAAAAGGCGTGGTGATAAGAACATATTCAAAATGTTGGCTCATAAAAATTATAGCAGCCCAGGTGTTTTGTATGGATTTTCACAGTGAGCGATGAAATCTGCAACTCTCAATGTGAGCGAAAACGTGAAATTGTGGGCGCCCCATCAGTTTCAACAGCCTGAGACAGAAAGGCTGATTTAAAAAAATATATAGTAAAAAAGCCCCATGATTTAGGTCATGCACTGTGGATGAATACAGAAAATTAAAGTGAAAAAAGGCCTTCCAAACTGCAGGCTGAGCAAACAGCACGATGGATGATGGGTGCACTCCGAAGTAATAAAAGTAGGTGAGGGGTGAAAGAGGATAAAAAATATGAGGAAACTTAATTCTTGCTTTAGAGTTGACAGATAGATGTATGGGTACAGGCAGACGTCAGAAAAAATTTAGGTTTTGACATAGCATCGCATGACACAATGAAACTTGTGCAGAAAGTAGATGGTGACTGAATACAAAGACAAAAGCTGAAATCGTGGAACTATTGATCAGTAGATTTTTGCAAATTTTATTACAATTTTAACTATTGCTAAATATGTAATAACGTTTAACTATTTCACATAGTCTAACATAGCAAGATAAAATAATTGAAGTTTTTCAAGCCAGTAAGTGCTGGCAACAGAACAGTGCTGCAGCATCACTTGTCCTACCCTCCCAGAGCCCAAGCATCAGGCTGTGATAGCAACAGCTTCTGAATTTGACAAAAGATGACAGTGGAGAAAGATTTAGATAAATCATCAAATACTAAGTATATAACCTAGATTATTAATATAACATTGATAGTTCCTATTAAAAAAAAATCATAGTTCAGTTATACAATTGGTATCTGTATGGTATGTGTTTTTTTAAATCCCATACTTTTATGAAGCCAAAGAGAAAAAAAAAAAAAAAAAATCACTATGTATAGCATACTCCTTGAGAAGTGAACATCGGGTAAAGCAGGAACTTGTCTGATCTCCTGAACAAGAACATAAAGACACATCTCCCAAAGACCTTTTACATATTAAATGATGATCCTTAGAATCCTCTCCTCATTAACCCAAGAGCTATACAAATCTCTAGTTACAGAGTAAAATAGCAACTAAACAATACTAGTAGAAGGAGAGCAATCTAGGCAAAGGCTTTGATTCTGAAAGCTAACTAGTAGTGAGCAAAATGTTGCTGAATTTTGGGTTTACAAAATAAAACCAAAACTAAGGGAAGTCCAAAAGCTAATGAATACAAAAGGTGTTTAATTTTAATTTTTTTCTAGTGGATCTAGGTACTTTTTATTCTCTGAAGGTAATAAATGGGCCTTGCATTCCAGGACAACTTATGAATTTGATGGCTGCTGTTATCCAGTGTTACACAGAGAGAGAGGTCTCTCCTGGCGAATTTTAACCTGAAGAGCCTGTAGGTAGTGAAAAGGACATGTATGTTACCATGTGCTTAACTTCAATTCTAACAATTACCACTAGGAGCTATTTCATCCTAATATTCCTTTACCCCAGAGCACCTCTGTGCTGTCAAGCAGTAAACACTTGAAATGCAAGTAGTTCTGTGTGTCAGAGAAAAAACAAATCTGCTGCTAGAGTGGAGAAATAGTTTATTTCATCTGCATTTCTTCTTTTTTCAGTAGTCCTAAGAACATGTCTAGCCTATATCCTCTGTTGTATATGGCAGATTCCCACAGACCATGGGATGTTCCGGGACATTTAAAAATAACACTTGTCATCTATGTATGGGCTACTGAATCAAGGTCATTAACTCATTTCATTGTTAGAGCATCTTAGCTTTAATGTTTTAGTAAAGAATATATTTGGAAACAGACTGGAAACAGTGTGGAATTGCAGGTTTGAGCCTTACTAATAAAAACGTTAGCAAGGTTCTTCATAAATTAATACCCTATATTTGAATGATCTGTCTGTCCCTTAGGAATGCATAGCTTTAAACACCAGAAAGAGGATCAGAGATCCATTTCATGCTAAAAGGCTGAAATCTGTAGTTTAGAAAAAAATGTAAGATACCTGTTTAAATATCTCTGAAGACAACCTCTACTGTACTGACTGCTCATCTTGGACAAACAAAATCCAGCCCTATTCCAAAAGCATGTACAATTTATCCACAGTTGCTTAATCCAAGATATATTTGTAATCAACCTAGGTTTTTTTCACAATATAATTGTGTCATAGTACATAGACTGTGGCATACAAAGTCAAACAATACTCCTGCAGACCTTCAAGTACAGATACAAGCAACAGGTAATATAAAGATACACAACTTGTGTCTAGTCTACCTAGCAGCAGAACCATGCACTTATGGCTTGACATCTGTACTTCAGAGTACAGACTGCTGTCTGAATCTCAAATTCAGAGTCCTCATGTAGCTTTGGAAATACGAACATGTATTTGGGGTATGGTTAGGCACCTAACACTGTAGTTTTGTTTGAGGGGTTGGTTGTTTTTTTGTTGTTTTTTTTTTTTGTTATCCTTAATATGATGTTTGAATGCTTTACTCAAGACTCTGTAAGCTGTGATAATTTTTTTTTTTAATTTTTGTAATTATATTCATTCCTTCCTTCCCTCCCTCCCAGAGAGCTTACAATCCATTTCCTGCAAACTCATGCCAAAATTGGGTTTACCTGAAAAAATCACTGCATGCTGCCAGTACACAACGATGACAAGGAATTATTTCATCTTTCACAAGAATTTTAAAGTCAAAAAATATATTTTGTTCTCTGAATTTTTGTAGTACTTTTAGAATTTGTTGTCCATGACCTTCAGCCACTAAGGAACTGATCTTATTTTCAGGAACAGAAATTCCGTTGCAAATAGGTCTGCTAATGTAATCCCGTTGATTGGCCATGGTTTCTTCAATCTATTCCTGAAAGTAAAATGGAAAAATAAAGAATTGATTCTACGGTCTTACTATTTAAAAAATCACAATATACCATAAACCAAACAAAAAAATCCCCATCATTGAATTTGGTTTGTAAATCCTATGCACAGTTTTAAACTTGTTTAATAAGTGACTTCTACACTGAATTTAATTTGACAACAGTATTTCTACTTTGTAAAATATATACACATAGCATACCTTGAAAAGTAAAATATCTGACATATATCAAAAAACAACTCTGCAAATAGTACCCACCTGTAGGAATTCTTTCAATAAAGTTCACAGGAAGCACACCAAGGTGTGTGTTAAAATTTTTAATGGTCATTTAAGAGAAAGACTAGCCCTAGGCTTACCCTCCAAAAAACCCCCCAAACTCTTACAATTTTATGTAAAAATGGAGATGGAAAAGGAAAACGTTGTTACCTATTTTTAGATTCCAAAAGGCTCATCTGTATACCACAAACCCCAAACTCAGCACAGACCAATGGTCTTTCTAAAGGTTACAGTGGAAGGGAGGT
Organism: Athene noctua; assembly: GCF_965140245.1. NCBI lineage: Eukaryota > Metazoa > Chordata > Aves > Strigiformes > Strigidae > Athene > Athene noctua. The sequence goes on along the minus strand of NC_134037.1, from coordinate 248,274,061 downwards.
ACAGCTACTAGACTACTTTCTAAGTGGATTCCCATTAGGCACTCCAGACTAAAATATCAGAATACAAACACTGACAGCCTGGCCTAATCACAGGATTGCTAGGGCTTACCAAATAGGGTCATTTAGAGATGGTTTGGCAACAGTGCAACTCTGAATGTTTAGTCAATTGATACCAATTTTTTCTTGTACCTCTAGTCTTGATAGGAAGCTGTATGTTTGCTTACAGCTTATGCTGCACACCATGAGCTTCATTTGCTGTGGCATAAATTAACTGGCTTCAGAACCAATTTAAATTTAATACAGTGCAATCTCCCTTTCAGCAGCCAAGTTTTTCTGGTCAAAATCTCTATACTGAAGTGCATTGTTTTGATGGTAAATTGGCCTTCACTATTTTATCCTTTAAAAATATTTTACTCCACTTTGCCAACATAAAGAAACTTTAAACATGAGTCTATTTTATTTACACCTATCTAAAGAGCCATTTATACTGCTAAAGATACATAAACTGCCCTTACCACAAATTCGAATCAAGCTTGCCTATTTTAAAGCTTAAGGAAACACACCAAAGTTTTTCTATTGCAGAATTTTGCTTCCACAATTCCAATTAAAATAGCAACAGATAATGGCCCACCTGAATTGACAAAGGAGGGGATAAAAAATTCCAAGCCAAACCCAGAAACCAGAAAAATACTGATTTTGGGTTTTAACTTCATGAAAAGGCTTATCTTATACATGACATATTCATAGCAAACTAAGCCATCAGGCTGTCTTCTTTATGGGAGGTACTTTCATAGCAGACTGATCTATATCTAGTCAGGTGGCTCCAACCACAAATAGACCTCCATGTCTCCTGGAATAGAAGAGATCCACTGATCTTGCTGCCAGCATTGGCACCCTTGGAGCAGGCATCTTCTCCTTCCCATGGCCAATCTCACGTATTCACTCTTTCCATCCTAAGCCTGAGGAATCAGGAAAATACAGAAGAACAAGACCACCATTTATTTTGACAATGTATGGCCTCATGAACTTCCATAAATCATAAAGTCCTTCAGTATGTCAGAGAAGCCTGTTCCTCAAAAGACTGAATCTTCAAAAGCAGAGTTGTTTCCGTAAAATTAGTTTCCCACAGTTGAATGACACTTAAAAAAAAGTAAGTAAATTTCAAGGTTTATTTGGCATCATGTAAAGTAATACTTCTAAAGGAAATGTAAACCTTTTCACAAAATTATGGAATTGATAATACATAGGAGACGTCTTTCTCCTTTCACATGTAATTTCTATAGCAAGATCCGACCCACAACTTGCTTTGTCTAGGTGAAATTAGCAATTTCTGTAATATTTGTCTTTGTATAATGAATATGGAAACATCTAATGTCATCAAGTCCATCTCTGCTGTTTTAGGCAAAGATTGTATAATCACTTTCATAAAAGTAATCTATATTTCAGAAAGTTTTCTTTTATCACTATTTCCACAGAAAGACTATCCCCCTACATTACTGCCAAGACTGCAAACCTTCTTTTAATTACACAGTTTATTAATGCTTACAAATATTTGTTCTTCCATCAAAATTGTCATTTGTCTTAATTTTCCTTTATATATTCATTCACTCATAATTATCAAGAGTGTTGATATCCTTTCTCAACTTTTATTAGAATGAACAGTTCTCAAAAGTTCCAAAGTCCATTTATAAATCTGAGTTTTTGTTTTCCTTATTATTTTTTGCAGTTTTCTCTTAATCCACTCCAGTCTGATCTCATATTTCTTTCACTGATATCAGATTTGTTGTACAACATTATGGTTAAGATCCCATCAGTGTCCACTACTCCAATATGCAGTCATCCAGTGCATCCTAATCCTAATCTGTAACATCAGTGTCTCCTTATTTTTTATTTTTGTCCATCATTAAGGAAAATACTATTGAATACCATGCTATGGTTTAGCCTAATTCACCCTCCTCTCTACTCCATTAAAAATATAAATATTAAAAAACTCACTTCTTATCTCCCTTGTAGCCAATTCCTGCTTTATTTGATAATTTTGGTTACTAATTTACCGATTTACTGGATTTGTTGGTGATTTTAGAGCCCTCCAAAATATCTTAACAATTCAGCTAAAACTTGTTATGTTAAACAAGGCCAACTAGCATTCATAATTATTTCATGCTTTCTTCCACAAAGCCATATGAATTAATCAACAGTTATAAATATTTGATCAAGTTCCTGACAAAAGGGTAGAAAACACAGGAGATGCAGACATACGTTGCGTAGGTCTGGAGTTCAGGAAAACTGGGCAACGAGCCTCCTTATATTTGCTCCATTTACTCCCACAGGATTCCAATTACAAAGCCTGTCTTTATGTGGATTATCAAGAACCAAACTCCGGTGGATGGTTCTCACAGTTGGGATCTCCTACTTTTGTTTCGTACTTTTGTACTTACATACTCGAGCCCTCTTCCATCATCTGACCCACTGGGCACCTGTCACACAACCAGCCTTCCAGCAACTCTTGTAACATGACATATCAGACCCTGAGTACTGGGGTATGTGACTGGGTATTGCCTGTGGTGAGATCAAATGTGTTCTCTGATGTGACCAAATTCAAGTTACCCTACCACTTGACAAAACTCTGCTCGCGTACTGAATCTTTGCACATCTTACACTGACAAATGCCTGGTTAGCTATTAGCCTGTTTTTCTTTAAAAAAAAACACCTTCAAAACCAAACCTTTAAAGTTAGTATTTGCCCCGTTTTTCTGCTTGAAAGTCACATCAAACAAATGGCTCATTGGCCGTTATAGTGAAATTTGATACAGACTTCAAAGTTATTAAGGTCAACCCCATATGATACATGTCTGGGGGAAATATAGGTACCTCTTGAAGCTATCTGTACAGATCTCCAGTTGAGGAGCAATTCTGCATTCTGCACATCTGATAGTTGTCAAGAAATGTGTCAAGCGTCAAGAAATGGCCAGCCTATGTACGGCCACAAAGCAGCTAGGAGTTGAACAGAAGCAGGTTGGGGATGGTAAACTAATTTTGGTCATTACAGTTGATGAACTAAGGCCACCACCTGGGAGCTCCGATAGTAGGAGCATTCTAATGGTCTGTCACAAAGTCCACTAATAAGGACCCAGACCTCATTAGTTCTGCTGTTCACAAGATCCTCTGTTTTAACACTGACCTTTTCCCAAGACAATAAGGGATGGAGCAGCATAATAAGCTTGTTGACCCAGATGCCAGACAAGCACACCACAAAGTCTGATAAGCCCATAGTCAAAATATGAGATATACATGCATTCCTACTAGTAGTATCTAATCTATTGATAAAAATGCTACAAGACAAAGTTTAACTGATTTTAATACTTGTATAGTAAGCAAAGAGCTGCCAAAACACTCACGGAATTTCTAGAGGAATTCTTTTACTTCACCAATGCTAATGTTCCCTTGTCAAAGATAGTTATAAGGCATACTTATAAAGATTTTCTTTTAGTTGGCACCATCAACAATCCTTCTTAGATATAATTCTGTACGCAGAAGAAGTTGAAATGTGTAATTAGTTCATACTTACCCTTCACAAAGTTCAGCTGCCCTTTTGTGTATCAATTTCATAACGAGTATTTGTTGAATCCTAGATATTACACTAAGATACTGTAAATACAGCATACTGTTAAACTTATATAGGAGACCAAAAACATCCAGGATAGCCACTTTCAGAATATCTCTACAGGCATACACTAAAATCATAACCACTGCAATATGACTCCTAGAAATATCATTCATATCCATTCCACCAGATTTGAAATAGCAAAGCAAACACAACTGCAGAGTGAACTCTGAGCAGAGATGAACTTTTGTTTGTGCAGTGTCTACTGTAGTTCCCACTAGAGCATCAATCAGAACATACTCATATAAAGTACATATATTCATAAACACTTTTACTGAAAAGACTTTGCTAAACCAACAGTCAAAATAGCCTTAGATAATGCGACCGACAGATAAAATGGTTACAGAAGTTTAAAAGTGCTAATGAAGTTTAGAATGGTGTAAGATGTGCAGTTAATTCTAAGTGAATAACAGATGAAAATTTATTAAACAAGGGAGGGCAAGGGCCTGTGTAATAAGAATGGAGCACGAACACCCAGATGAGGACACAGGGTACAGAAGACTTACACCAAGTCATTTTGATCACTTTATAATAGTAAAATAAAAACATATACAAATATATGTGACTTTGTAATAGCCTAGGGAATGTTGTTTTGTGAAAGTACTGAGCATACATAAGTATCATGTATAGATAAGTTAGCACTTTGTCAGAAAAAACACATCAGACCATGCCTGCCGGACAATAAACATGACTAAACCTTTGTAACAGGACTGAAGGTCTGAAGCCTGAAGCCATTCCCAGCATGATGGACACCAATCTTACATGAGGCATGTGAACATTCAGACACTACAAATAACATTCTGTGTGTAGATGTTCTCCTCTACCAACACAGCTGGCAAAACTAATCTAAATTCTGCCTTTATCTGGTACTTTACAAACAACTGTAAAACAATCTACCTGCTTTATCTCAAAGCACAATATAGCTGTGCTACAGCACTCTCTCACCAATTAAAAAAAAAAGAATATTAATTCTTAATACTTCTTAACAGGTATCTTATGAGAAATAAACTGATCTTCAAGAGAATATTACCTTTGTCATTGAGCCTCCTCCTAACTTGGATAGTATATCTTACTAGATAGCAGGGCTTTTAAAACGAGAAATCTGAAATGCTGATATTTTACAGCATACTATATGTACCTAAGAAGAAAGAATTCCATTGAAGATAAAGAAATTATATACATTTCTCTAGAAAATGGTTTGATTTTTTTTTTAATACAAAATTTAACTGTACAGTCAATGTAAGTTCTGTAAAGGTCAGGGTCAGCATTTTAATATCAAACCTTAAAAATGTGTTCTATTACTAAACCAACTATATAGCCATCAAGACGATTTGCTACTTTCACACCTTATCTATGAAAAAGGGGAGAAATTAGTAATTTGCTAACAATTTTTAAAGACCCCACTACATATCTAATTTGACCACACCTAATAAAATATTCAGCGAGTTGAATACAAGTGGAACCTGTATCTAAAGGATTTGGTGACACTTCTAATTGCTGACTAAAAATACAAGAGTGGATTGAAATGTAATTAAATTATAAATACTAAGTACAAAGTTCTGTACTTTTATATTGCATTATTGTTTTGATTGTCATTGACTGTCCAAGACTGAAAACAGATGGAAACAGAATTCCAGGTTCCTGTCTGGAAATTTCAATGCAACTGAGTCTCACAGCTTTTTCATAAATAATCAAACTTCAAAGAAAATTAATATTCAGTCAAACATTTTTAGATAATCAGAATGTGACATTCTGAGACATTTAATTCACAAAAGTGGCATTTATCAATAATAAATGTTGAGACATGTGTTCCAAGAAAAAAAAGGTGACACGGAGACTTTAAAGGCTTGGGTTCTTTAGAAGTGACTGAAAAAACCCAGCATGGAAAAAACCCAGCATGGTACCACTAGGAAGCAGAGAAATTGCATTGATTCCTGGAGGCTTTCCAGATGTGGAAGATTCCCTCTCTTCAAGCCGTGATCTTTAATTGCATAGCCTCTCACAATCACATGAATCCACAAAGATAAAGAAAATAATCACTTAGAACTCAAACTGACTGGATTTTATCCTTGAATTTCTTGAACTCATCAAGTTCCTTTGGAAATTATTTTCTTAGCTAAAAAAGCTCAAGAATTGTAATTTTCATTTTCAGAAAAAAAAAAAAAGGAATTAACATGCCATGCTGTACTTGTAATTCTGTCAAAAATAATAACTGCAAAATCTGTAAGAGGAAATTACTGCTTTTATTGGGTTCTGTGGTCATCACTCCTGTATGTGATTGTTTTTTTTCAAAACACACATGCAATATTGAGCATACTTACAGTTTAGCATAGCTTATTGTGATAGCATGTTTTACTTATAATAAAAATGTGGGCTTATATTGAATATATTCATAATTATATTACGTATTATACACTGCATCTTGAATCGCAATTTGCACTTACGCATGATACTTATGTTTTTTAAAAAATAAGTCTACTCGTGAAAAAACTGCTACATGTTTACATCACCTAGTAGACAGCATGGACAAGTCCAATCTATTAACCAAACCTTAGGGGGTTTTTTGAACTAGGCAATATCCACATTCCATTAGTACTTTCACATATCAGTAACGAAATATAGATATGGCCACAATTTCCTCTTCAAGTGTGCAGAATACAGTGTTTGAAATGTAAGTCTCAGATACAATTTGATATTGGTGAATAGCATTTTCCTGGAGTTTTTCTTGACTGTGCAACATCCTCCCCTGCTGTCAGTCAGCTTTGTCTCCATCTTTGGATAATACATAAAGGAGTATATATGACATTGTTTGCTTGACTAAGTAATGAGGAAAAATGGTAATCTTTAAAAATGAGCTACACTACTGATTCCTAGCCAAAACATTTTTTTCCCCAGCGTTACTTCTGTGTTTAAAATATTTTGCAAAGACCAGCCTATACTCAGGTGTAACTGAGGCTTGACAAAAAGCCAGCTGTTCTTCTGGCCTGTGTAGAAACAGCACTTTTTCACATTAACAGGGAGCTGGGAATGCTAAACAACAATAACAAAGATTCTAAGAATTACCTGAAATAAGATAATGATTTTAAGAAATACATAAAAGAATGTAATTTTCAATATTTTTGCATCATTTGTGCATGGTCAGTATAGAACAGTTAAACGCACATGTATTTCTAAAGGTAAGCAACAGAAAGGAGGGTCGTAAATGTTCGAACAGACCCTACATTTTTAGCCATGGCCCAATTGCAAAGCTAAAGGGTAAACAAAATTATTACCTTGTGATGATTTACAGATAGCCTGTAATTGAGGGCACACGGGAATCCAGTTCTGACAACCATTACGGTTCTTAGCAGAACAAAGAGCACAGGATATGAAAGGCTTTTGTTCGGACATATTCTTTACAAGCCAGAATCAAACCCGGGTGATGCAGTACTTCGCATCTGGTGGGTGAACAATTGTCTCCTCATTTCTAGTCAACACAAAGCAGCAAGCCCAGGGAAGGCCCAGGGGAGAGGCCACCCCCGCTGCCACAGCTGCCAGCACGTGTCACCTCCTCCAGGGGCCGGGACGGTTCTTCAGGCACATACCCACGTGCTAATAGGGCCAAAGACACCGGGGGAACTATCTGCCGTTAACCGGTAACGGTGCCGCTACCCTCAGCGGCATAAACGCAGCCCTGTCTCGCACAAAGCCGGGGGCAGCCAGAAGTTACAAGGAAATTACGTTCGTTTAGCCATAGCTGGGACTACCCGCCACCCCCAGCCTCATCGGTCCCCGCCGGTGCCGGTGCCGGTGCCGATCTCGGCCCGCCCCTGCAGGCCCACAGCGCCAGCCCAGCCATAGCCGCTGCCCCTCCGCCCCTGCCCCTCGCCCCGCCCGCCGGAGGGAGGGCGGCGGCGTCAGCGCCGCTACTGAGCAGGCCCACGACACCGCGCATGCGCCCTGCAGCGGCTCCCTTCATTCTAAGGGAGGACTAATTCTGGCAGGACAGGCAGGATGGTGCAAAGGGGCTTCCCCTCCTCTCACAGCGCGACTGCGGGGCCCGGCCACGGGATGTGGCGGTCTTCAAGCGCTGCCACCTCTCCGCAACCGGCGAAGAGTCAGTCCCCCGCCTTGGCGCTCCCGCCGAACAGCGCGCACCCACCTGCAGCCAACACCAGCAGCTCAGCGACCAGTCTGGCCCACCTTCCGCAGCAGTAGCGCCAGCAGATTGGCTCCTTCCGGTGTCATTCTCCCGCTTCTTGCATTCGGAATGGTTCCCCCGGCCGTCAATCCAGATGAAAGCCCGCCCACCCCCCACCGGGCGGATTGTTCCCGGGGCTCGCTGACGACACTACGAGTGTAGCTCAGCCGCAGGCACCGCCTTTCTCCTGATACGTGGGTACCTGGCGCATTCCCCCGTCACTCACAGAGCACTCTGATACCCGATTGGCCGTCGTGCCTTGCCAGCAGGTCCCGCCCACCGATCGGCGCATGCGCGGTTGTGCCGCCCGGGGGGGCGCGGAGGGGGGCAGTCGCGGGCCGCGCTGCCGGGGGACGGCGCTGGGGAGCGCCGCCGGGCGCGGCCATGGGGGGCGTGCGCTGGGCCTTCCCCTGCGCCGCCTGGCGCCCCTGCCGCCAGGAGTGGCTGCTGGCGGCGCGGCTCGTGCAGCCCGAGGAGAAGGACCGCATCGGCCAGTTTGTCTTTGCCCGCGATGCCAAAGCCGCCTTGGTACACGCTGGCGGGGGGGCACGGCGGGGGGCGGCTTCCCCTCCCTCAGGGCAGGCGGCGGTAGTCCACGGGCGGGACTCAAGGACCCGCGCTGGCCGGAGCCCTCCGTCTCGTTCGTCCCGGTGCTGCGGACGGGTGCCGGCGTGGCCGGCGGGCCCTCGCCCCTCCGCGGGGCCGTGGTGGAGGTTGCCGGGAGCCCCTCGGGGCGCGGGCGGAGGCCGCTCTGCGGAGGAGCCGCCGCGGGCACCGCTTGGAGCCCCGGGACCGGCCCTTTCCCCTGGGGACGCGATTGTCTCTCTGCAGATTCACTGTTGCCCAAATTCCTGACTTGTACGAAAATCTGCTCTGCAAGGGCGTTTCAGGGAAGAAAATGCGTTAGGAAGTATTAATTGCTATCTCTACTTACGCCTTCACTTAGGAGGAAAAAGTGGATGTTTGCCGTCTGCTATTCGTGCTTATTCTGAAAGACTTGACAAATTTTATGTCATCATTTCAAGTTAGGAGACAAAATCAGCGTTCTCTAGGAGACTATACATGAAAACAGTGTAATGTGTAAGGGAGTAAAGCTGCTTTACATAATTCAGGTTTTAAATCTCACATAACGATGAGGTAGTAATAACAGACTTCTGCTAATTAGTCTATAAGAAGTTACTCATCATTTTTAGCTGTTTAGTATTTCATTTAACGCCTAAGTAACAGAATGAATGTACTGAAAGGAAAGCTCTTGAGACATTTTTACTGTTCAGTGTGGTATAAAAAGTACTCATCCGTGCAATAAAGTATCCTAAGTAAGTAAATAAGGTAGAGAAGAAATTATTTTATGTGATTCTTTTAGGCTGGGACTGCTTTTTATTGGGTCTCTACTGGGTTGTCTCTGTGATAATACTGATAAGTGTTCTATACTCAGGTCTAGTGAACTCTTGGTTAAATTTACTTGACACAGGCTTTTATAAAAGGGAGAAATCTAAGTGAGTTAAGTATACTCTATATTGGCAGTAATAAAGTCACGTTATTTTTTTTTTTTTGGCAGGTGGTTTTCTAGCAACCATAGGTATTTTGCACATAGCATAATAGTTCTGTATGAATCACCTCCATTTTATTTCATAGGCTGGTCGCCTGCTGATACGGAAGTTAGTTGCAGAGAAGTTGTGCATACCTTGGAATGAAATACACTTGCAAAGAACATCAAAAGGAAAACCTTTCCTGGCAAATAACATATTCAGTATCTATTCAAATTACAACTTCAATGTCTCTCATCAAGGAGATTATGCGGTTCTTGCAGCTGAGCCTGAGCTACAAGTTGGCATTGATATTATGAAGACTAATTTACCAGGTAATGCATTATGGTAACCAAAGCAGATTCAGTAGTGTTTAAGCGCTGAACATTTAAATGTTTCTCAAAGAACCGATCTGTGTCCTAGAAATTTAGTGTAATTAGAGGAAACTGTATGAATTTATTGCATATTTGCTTTTTTTTTGTTAAATGCACTCCTCATTGTTTATTTTGGGTTTTCTGTTATGCCAGATACGGATATATTTCCAGTTTAGAAAAGCAAAACCATGGAAAAAATAAGGCATCTGCAGGGGTTTGCTGTCTGTTAGGTAGAAACAGGGACAACTTTCCAACTAAAGACAGTGGGATCCATCCCCCTGAGAACTTTATGGACTGTCAGTATTACTCCCTTGTCCCATAAGCATGGACAGTCTATGTGTCAGCACAGGCCCAGTACCGTAGCAAACTGACATCAGAAATTCACTGTGAGTGTGCAGCAGTCCTCAGTGAGAGGGGAACGTGGGGAGAGAACATTTGAGGTGCCTCTGGTAAAAGTCTAAACATCACAAACTTTAGATGTTGGCCTGTTTATCTGTATGAAACGTTGCACTAACTTGAATTAGTGATCTTCAGGACCCAAACTGTAAATTAGAATTGTAGCGAAGTGTATGTTTAAGTACAGTTTCATGAGGATCATGTAGTTCACAAATGTTCATTGATGCATGACTGGGTTTTCATTGATCCATGACTGGGTTAAAGGAGAAACATACTGGGATTTACAGTTTACTGGAATTTTAGGTTTTGAGAATCATACAGATATGACAGTAATAGCTCTGTTCTTAGAAAGTATCTCTTCACAATCCTCAATTTGTCCAGCATTTTATGCTATAAAATAATTGGTGTATTAAGGTAAAAATTCAAATAAACCCTGACTGGATGACTTTCTCTCTGATCGCTTTACAACTTTTTAATGTTTATTACAAGTGTACATTTTTGGATAGGCATGGTTAGCTAAGATGCACAGAAACCCTACTGCAATCCAAAGTGAAGTTCTTCTCGGTGACTCACTCCCATCTGCTCTAGACCCTCACTCTGAAGACAGTGGTCAGCACGTGAGGCCACACTTGTAGCCCGTGGAGGACCCCACACCAGAGCAGTTGTATGTTTCATGACAGGAACTGTGGCCCGTGGGTAAGGCTGTACTGGAATGGGTACACACCTGAAGGGACTGCAGTAACTCCGGGCCCAAATACCAGGTTAAACTCGAGGCTAGTGTCTTTATCAGCATTCCCCCAGGCAAAAAAATAACCAAAGTGATGTCCCAGCTGTGTCTCCTCCCAACATCTTGCACATCCTCAGCCTATTTGCTGGGGGTGCAGAGTGACAGAGAAGGCCTTGATGCTGTGCAAACCCTGCTGGTATTGGTGTGGTATCAACACTGTTTTAGGCATAGATCTAAAACACAGTGCTGTACAGACTGCTATGAAAAAAAATAACATCCAGAGTCAGTACCCTTGGCAACACTTTGGCTAAGCTTGCTACAGGCCTTACTGCAAAACTCCCTAATTACTGTTTTTTAAAAAGCTTTCCCTACTTCAGTTGTAAACAGTGAAAATCAAAATGTTCAAATGTTTGTGTATTAAGCTTTTCTTGGGAAACGAAAAATTGGAAGTCATTTATATGTGGTATATATGGAGGTAGGGATATCTTGCATTCTCTGCTGGCATTTTATGCAGCTGGAAATGTAGCTGATATTTTAAAGACACATTGCTGATATCCATCTGACATCTTAAGTCTTAAAATGTGTTAAACTTCTGATTGTAGGAAACAATTGTGAAGAGTAGAGGTTTAATTTTGCATTTGGGTTAGAAACCTGTATTTGTATTATTTCTTAAATTGGGGATACAATACATTCAACTTTGTAAGGAAATATATGCGTTATTTTCCAGTTAATAGAAAAAAAATCTTTTGACTTCAGTATTAGCTGGCTTTATTTAAAAAAGAATCTCATCTCTACTGCTTCCTTTCTCTTGTAGTTTTTACTTAATTATTCCTTTCTCATTTCCCTCACTTTAAATTGCTGAAATAGTGAATAACTCAATGTCCAGTGGTCTATTGCTCATTCTGCAGGCAGCATCAAAACAAATCAGGGTGCTTTTACCTTGTGTCTGAGTCTGTTCTTCATTCAGTGTCCTTAGTTGCTGCTGTCATAAGAGGTGTAGAATCAGTTAGGCTGTCAGTATGTATTGTTGCTTACTTTTAGTTATGTCAAATTTAGCAGCCTAAATTTAGGGAGGAATTATCTTGAGTTCATCCTATCAATGATGCTTTGGTTGCTATTCTGCTTCTGTCATTTAGCTTTTTGATTGCCTGCCTTGGGGTTTCCAAATAACAACATGAAGCTGAAGTTCAAAGGAGGATTTGGGCAAGAGTTTAATTTCAGCAGAAATGGAGGAAAAGCGGTGAAACTGAACAAAATTTTTAGTTAATAATAATTTAAAAAAAAAAAAAAAAAAGGTTTAGATGCAGCATTTAGTTCTTAACTTCTTGAGTATCAAGAGAGGCTCCTGCCAACATGTCTTAGAATTGTTGATGGCAGCAGCCATGACCTCTTGTCCAAAAGGAAATGTTGCCACATCCCCTTGGGCAGCTGCACTCAGCTCCTGTGTGCGTTTAATTTGTGAGTAGGAGCTGGTGAGACTAAGTAACACTTTAAGATCTGATACAAACAGGTCTCAGGTTTTTTACCCAGAGAGAAAAACTGTGCTTATTCTAGAGATGCTTGTGATTCCAAAGACTAAATGATGGAATTAAATTGGTGCTTTTGTAATAAAGTAATCATGAAAAACTATGTATCCAGATGACCAATTTTAAACAAGATAGTGACAGATGCAGCCCTCTTGGATTCCTGAACATGGGTCCTTTATACACCTTTATCTGTGGCTGCTTCATCCACCTCTCCCTCTTTCATCAGAGATCTAGGTATATATTAACAGAAGAGGGGACTATTAGGCCTAGTTACCGTATTTGCAATCTGGCAAGCTTCACAGTGTATACAGATGAGTACAAAATGCATCATTACAAAATTTCTGGCTTTCTTTTCCAATATATGAAGTTCCACAGCTAGCACAGTCTGTCCTGAAGTAATTTAGCTGTCAACAGCTTGTATGCATCTTTTCTGTCTTTTCATAAGGAAAGAGATTTCTATTCTTGTCATTATGCATAAGAAATAACTGTCATAATATGACAGCACCTGGTCATGCAGTTGTTTTCCACATTATGTAACTTTACATAAATATTTGTGAATTAAATAAATACCAGGTTCCAAATTTTAAAGAGGTTTTCTTTATCGTCATATGTCTTCATTTTTGGAATTATAATTTGTATTTTTAGAAAAGAATATGATAGTAATGAAAACATAGTAATTTTATGTGGAAAAGTGAGCCAGCAAATAAGTGATATTAAGGATAGAATTTTAAGTTATAGTCTCTGTAGTATGAATTAAGCTAGAATTATTTTCACCCAAAATTTTTCAGAGAAGGTTTTTTGTCTTGGAATTACCTCGAACTCTTTTTACTGCTGTAGTATGAATGTATAACTTTGACTTTACAAGTATTGTTTTATCTGATAATTCCACTGAGTGGTGCTCTTGCTCTGCAGTTGTTAAGCACATTATATTTCTGAGAGTGAATCCACTATAAATCTCTTTTTCTGGAATAGCTACAAGGACAAAGAGTTCCCTATGTACAAAGTACATTACAGTAGGTTTGTTTGTTTGTTAGTTTTTGCTTTTTTTTTTCAAAATGCTTGTTTAAATATGAAGTACCTCATCTTGTGATGTTATCCAACAGAATCTTGACTGAGGTCTCCAATATTCTAGTTCTTATATTCCTTTATTGTTCAAACAGTGCACAAAATATGCAGTGCGAATATACAAGAGAGTATCATGCAGTTGAAAATTTTGAGAAATAAATTGTGTGGTAGTATGTAACAAGGAGACCTGGTGCACATAAAAATTTTGTGTCATTTCTTAATGTGCTACTTCTGTTTTACTTATGAGCAATAAGAAGCCACCTCTTTCCATATTACTTTTGCTGCATTATTAATATCTGAAAAATGAAACTACTGCAAGACATAGCATTCTTCAAAGGTGAAGGCTGGCCACTCAAGAGGCTATTCTTAGCAGTGCAAATAGACAGTTCCACAAAAGTTCCATAGGTATGCAACAGTTTGTCACCTTTTTTTCCTCTATTCAGGTATTGAACTAAATAATATAGTGATGGTAGAAAAGGAAAATGTCCTCTTCAGGTATTGTGTGTTGTTACCTTTTATCTGGCAGGTTATTGTTGTAGATTTAAATGAGTCTTTCAGTTTGTTGGTTTTGAAGAATTACTCAGACCAATTATTTTTTTTCTTCTCTTTAAATCAGTTTAAGATGAACTCTTGAATCATTTGGGAAAATGCACACTGTACTGTAAATTTGTTAATGGAAGTAATTATGGACTTTATTTGACAGGAGGTAATACATCTGAAATTATTTTAACCCTTTCACAAAAGAAGTGAGAAGGTTTCTTACAGTATTACTAAATCCTGTGGAAAAACTCAGTTTGTCATAACGTATTTGATTTTTAACTTATGGTCAAGAAATTTTGTGACATGTCAACTTGGTTTAAGTGGTGTGTGGGATGTTGATTTACCAGTCACTTAAACTCTGTAAAGTAGAATATTTTCAGAATCTTAGGAAATAATTCTAGCTTAATAAAGATTGCTTTGAGCATTTGAAAGAAATTTAGATCTTAGGTTCAAGAGCTTTCCTGCTGTTCAAGTGAATTTCTTTTCAGTAATTTGCCTTTTTAGTTTAGATGGAATTACAAAGGTAAATAAATTAACAGTTCATTCCTCGTCCTTCATAATCAGCCTGCAATCTTTCTTACCTTTTGCATTACAGTTAACTTTGGTCCAGATGTCTCCAATCTCAATGTAATTCCAGAATTAAATATTTGACATGCAATAAAATTAGTTTTTCTCATTAATCTTTCAGTTAAATGTTAGATCTTTCAGTTAATGCTAAAAATATAAACAGAACTTAACTAATTTTTCTCCTTTTATTCTCATTATTTCAGCAATGAGGTGGGATAATAGAAGAGATAATAGACATCTTCAAAACAGAGATATGTCACATGTGAATCAGAGTATCTAAGTCCCACATGAAGAAGCTAAATACTAAAGTATACTTCAGCCTAACTAGTGGAGGGAAGCTCTCGCTCTCCAGCCAGTTACAAACTTTGTGCTCTTTCTTTTGTTAGTCATAAATTAAATGGAGAGTTAGGCACACCTACATCGTAGTCAAGGTATTTGGCATGTCTTTTATCATGCAGCAGCGTTCAAGCTTTTGAACTTGTAATACTTTCTTAATTGCTGCTTTTCAGCTTTTGCAATAAGAATTTCTTGACCTAGAAAGAAATGCCAAAACAGATTATTCTTTGGAGGGCTTTTGTCCTTATGGTGCCTTAACTTTACCTTAAGCAAAGTTTTAACTGATTTAGTTTTTATTGTATTTCAGTAAACATAGCAGCAATCACCACCTAATCCTTTACTACAAGAAGGTACAGCTATAGATATGTAAATGCGCTGTTTGGGATGAAGAAATTAATGAAGGATTTAGGTTATATGTTACTTCTAATTGATTAAGGGAGTCAGAACTTATAAATATGAAAACATATTTAGATGTAAAGTAGTGTTAAAACTTCTAACATCTTTGAACAAACAAATCATAGTGGTCATATGCCCTTGCACTGAGTAAACAGGGAGTAATTTCTTTGTTCTTGTTCTGTTTGAAAATGGGAAGAAACAGCCATTTTAAACAGCTATCTTACTCTTAAAGAATATATAGCAATTTCATTGTTGTGCTTTATTTATTCACATTTCTAACCCTGTTTTAACCTGGAATTACATCACCTTTGTCAAAATGCTTGCCATTCTGGTAATTGATTAGGCACCAATGCTTGATAAACTGTGAAATGAAAATTTGATACCATGATTAAATCTTTTATTTGAGGGGAAATAGTTTCTTTCTAAAAAGCCTATCTTAATCCTTTATGACTGTTTTTTAATAGGAAAAATTAAATCTATTTGATTAAAATAGAATCTGAGACCAAAATGTAGAACAGTAAAAATGAACTTGTAGAGAATAGATATGCTTAAAATGAGGGATAAATTAACAATTAAGAAAGAGAAAAACTTAAAACTAGGAGCTTTTAGTAAAAATAAGAGGTGGAACAAGGAGGAACTGTGAGAATGTTTGTCTGGTTTTGGTTTTTTGGTGTGTTTGTGGTTTTGTTTTTTCTCTGAAATCCTTCTGCATACTGTATTTACAATAATCACAATTTATTCCTTGACTAGTCTTTTGGGAAATTAAGTTTTATGTTCAAAATGAGGGGCTAAAGAGAATTGGTTTTTAATTTTTTTTAACAGAACTAAAAATATTTCTCAGCACACCCTAATGGCAGTTAGCTTTGGCTTTCTAAGTTAAGGAAGTCTGGCAGAAAGATGTGAAAGGAGGGCCAAGTTTGAGTAATTATTACGTAGGTATTAAGAATTTGCTTTTCGAGGAGTTTCTTGCTAACATTGCCCATTTCCAATAGCTTCAGCTCACATATGTTTGTTGCAAGAGTTGGAAAATAGAAGCTGTCTTTATTCATGTTGTCAAAAGCTTATTTGAATGTTGCCTGTGTAAGAATTACAGTTTGGAGCTCTTGTTAGTTTCAAGGTTGGGACAGATTTTTAGGCAGACTTGTTAAATATTTAAGATGCTTTTCTACTATTTCATATCTCCCGTCGGTAACTGTAAAAAAAAAAAAAAAAAGCTTCAGCTGGATCTCCCTGATGTATTTGCTTTCTAAGAGAAATTCTGATTTTTGACAAGGCAAATATTTTTATATTTCCTCACTAAAGGTGACAGGTTGCTGCTGTTGTGTCAGGCTTTCAGGAAAGTTTAAGACCAGGAGACTTCTGCTACTTCTGCAGGTAGCTCTTTTCTTGCATTATGATTGGATTGGTGCTGTAAATTCTAGGCATTCATGGCTGTGTTACATGGCGTGTTGCATTTTGATGGGAAGTCCAATCCTGTAGTGCATTAAAAAATGGTTACTTGCTCAATATAGTTTTTCTGTCCATCAGAATTGTTGGAGTTTGTACTAAATATGTAGATCTTTTTCCTAGCAAAAAACAATTTAATAAAAACATAGCAAACACTTGAAGATAGTATCTACAAGAGTAGATATAACTGATAAAGGTGAATGGACCATTGAGGTTTATCAATTTTTCACTTGTGGGCCATACTCTGTTTTTGCCACATTGCAAAACATTTATCTTCCTGTTACATCTTTTCTTATATAGCCTGTTGGCTGGATAAAAGACATCTCCTGCAGTGCCTGGTCTGGAGCTATGCAGAAGTTGATTTTTGTGTTATTAGCAGGGAAGGATGCAGGGGGACAACATGCTGAATGACTATCTGTTACCCTTTCTCTGTGAGAAAACCAGACAAAACATGCTGGGTTTTAGCTGCCAAGTGGCCCAAAGTCTTTCAGCTGCTGACAAGCCAAGCAAATGGCTTTGAAAGTTGTTTTTTTTTAAAGCATGTTCTTACGTGGTTACTTTCACTGTTACATAGGAGAGATTGATTCTCAAATTTAAAACACTAATACTTATTCTGTCATCTTGTGGGGTTTTTTGGACTTCATTTTGAAGGGGGAAAAGAGGGAAGGAAGGTGAGTACAGAGGAATGGGAGTGTTTTAAGGGGGAAAATGATAAGGGATGTTTTTACTGCATCTGGCTGTGAGATTCATGTTCTGGGGCAGGCTCTGGGCAGTGTCCTGACTTCTGCCATCGCAAGGAAGTCTGATGTTCAGTGACTTGATTACCTACAGTAGGATATCATGATGTGGAAGGACATAGTCCCAGAGTGCATGTGTCTCAATATTGAAGACCAGTTCCACACCAAACACTGAATTTAGAAGAGAGATCTCTCATGAGACTCTTTCAGAGAAAGCAGTTCAGTCTGAATCAGCTTGTGCTTTCTAAGGTCGCAAAGCTTCCGGGGCAGGGAGGGAAAACTGCATTAGTCAAATCAAGGAGGTGTTAGGAAGTGTGAATCATGTAGTCAAATTCATGTGGAAGATGAAGATGACTTAAGTACTGAGAATTGGCTTTTCCTCCCCCTCTTTTGTTCAACATAACATTTATATACCGAGTACCAAGCAGATCCCAATGCACTCCCAGGTTCTGCAGTGGTACTAGTTTCTTAGAGATGGGAATACTCTCCCTATAATCACGTTTTCACTAAAGTACCTACCCTGTCCTACTATTATCTCAATAATTTTATGGTTTAGTACGAACCATTAGTGATACAATGTGGATAATGTTGTTTTGCAGTCTATCTGATTCAGTACAAAAATGGAACTTGGTGTCATCCACCTTGCACTGCAATTTCTATCTATGTATCTCACAGCAGCACCATATATATGTGTATATATATGCACATGCATACACGCATACCAGTGTGTATATGTATATACATACATAGATAGGCTTTTTTGCATACATATATGAATATGTGTGTACATATATACGTACACACGTGTTGTATATTATATAGTGTGAGAATTAATCTGATTTCTGTTCACTGGAGGTGCGGAATGATCCAGTTTTGACATTGGGTGGTCATTCTCCTAGCAGTGGGGTTTTGTTTGTCTTTTTTTCTGGGGCAAATACCATCTGGGAGTAGATGGTATTAAGTGGTTAATTTTCTTAAAATATTTATTTTTAAATGAAGGATTAGTTTCCAAATGTTTCAGTCAATATAATATTTCTGTATGTGTAGAAAGGCCCTCTAGTGCATTATTTCACAAAATGTAATAAAATATTTAAGATATTTGGTGGCTTGGTAGTACTACTGTAGTGTAAGGCTATAGATAGTCAGGCACATACCTGATATGTAGGTGCTTTTGCACTAGCAACATCTTGAGGCTTTTATTGTCTTTTTAAAGAGCAACAGAAGATCTAGTTCCATTAAAATGTTATGTTCCTAACGTCTGTTACCTTTAAAAAAATATGAGCATGTTTGACTTTTTTTTTTTACATCTGTAGTTGTGTTCTCACAACCATAATGGTTTTATAAAAGAAAGTCTATTTTTATGTTTATTTAGATTTTGGGATTTTGTGTTTATTTTTAGTGTGATGCATCATAACCTCATGAGTGTTGAAAGGAAGTAGAGTTCCTGCTGTTCTGACAAAAATGATTGCATTAACTGTTTGATATGTTCTATACTGGAAAACTGATTAAAATGACATTTTCATGGGGTAATTTACTTTTTTGCTGAAATACTGTGACTACCTACAGCTCTTCTGGCTGTGGTCATACAACCTCTTGGAAAGAGCTTAAGCAAATAAAAGGTATAACCATTGACACAGACAAGTTAAGAAAGGGTTCCTTATTTCATTATTGCTCATTATCTTTTTTGCTATTACTGTTTAGTTATAAATAATGAAATTACATTTCATTAAAAGAATTTGGGATTCCTGAATCATCTTAGTGATGAAGACCCCATGTATTTTAAATACTTTTGTCTACTCAGAAGCAAGCTAAAACGATGCGCTTGCACTCAGGTGTGATTATGTCAATAGGCTCTTCAGTGGCGAGTATACGTTACAGTTAAATGTTTGGCATGCAGTGAACATGTAAAAGTATGATGGAGTCTGAACAAAATATGAGATGATCTGGCATTTTTTTGTATTTTCAGAACAAATGACAAAAAGCAGCTTTCTGTTGCAGACCATACACTACATGCCTGTAAATTGATCAGATGGGAGGTATCCAGTTAATAGCTTGTGACTTCTGGGTGTTTGGGGTTTTTTTTAATCCAAGCCACACCTGTGTCAAAATTGCTATTTCTCCAGTGCTGTTTTGGAGGTAGAGATCTAATCCATTATGATTCTTTACTTTCTTTTGGTTAACAATGACTGTCGGGGCACCTTGCTTAAATATTCAACACTGCTGTTAGACCCAATCACAGTGACGCAATTGCAATATTAGAGAAACTGCTAAGGTTTCAAAGACTTAACAGTCTTAACTGCAGATAAAATACCAAATGTCATCAAATTATGTCAATCTCTTTATGATTTTTCCATTTTTACAATCTGGGAGATGCTGAGTAATTCAAAGGGGGCAACCTCAGATTTTCTCACATCTTAAAGTTAGTGCTGCTTCTCTAAGGCCAAGATAAAGCATGTCATCAGTAGTTGCAAGAATGGATGTTTAACATATGTATTACTGGGAGAATTTTGGGATACTGGCAGGAAGCAGAGAGGTCACAGAATGCAAATCCAATTTCCAATTCACAGTAAAGCTGTGTGAGCTAATAGATTTGAAAAACATGCTTTGTTAATTTTCTATCTGGTTCCTCTAAGTTAGTAATTTATCTAGCTAATTATTTGTCTTGGGTTGTCAGTTTCTAAACATCTGTACAAGGATTAGTTGGTATTAATAAACAATTAGGCCTTTGGCATCTGTTGCAAAAGAAATATTTTCTCTGTATCAGTTTACTTTTATTTTCTTTCGAGATATTAAAACATGTTCAAATATGGCTCGTGTCCTGCACCAAAAGGATTGTTGGCCCAAGAGTCCAGGACTCAAAATGTATTAATCGTATACAGTTTGTTAGTTTGCAGAATTTATAGCTAGCCTGTGTTTCACATTATTAAGCAGATTGATCTGTTCGTACTTGTCTCTCCTTTTGCTAGGTAGTACATTTCACATTGTCACTTTGCCCATTCACTATCTGAAAGGACATTAGTAAGTATTGATTAGATATGAGTTCTTGATCACTGACCTGTTTTTTTCATGCAGTTCAAGGCAGTCAGGAGTCTGTTAGCGTTCTGAGGTTTGGTTTTGTTGGGTTGTTTTGGTTTGGTTTTTTTTTTTTTTTTCAGGGGATTAGTTGATCAGTGAGCTGGCAGTAGTAGCTTTTAGCTTTCCATTTCCATAGATTTGGATATAGACCACAGTAAAAGATAGTTAATTTGTATCTAACCAAAGGAATTTGAAGACTGTAAATCTGGTAAAAAGTTACCTACTCTTCTCACTATTTTTGAGAAGGCATATCGTGGTTTTAATAACTCGGGTACAACTGGACAATTACTAGGGTCTGTTGTATCACCAAAGATTTATCATTGACGTGATGTTTGCAACAATGTAAACAGCGCACCAGAATGAAGATTTCTGTATTAGCTCTATGGGTAGTAATCTTCACTATTAGTAGCATCATAAATTACATGTGTCTTAACTCTGATTGTCTTTTATCTTCATATGAATCCCGCTTGTTTGACTTTTTTTATTGGGTAGAAAACTGCTGAAGAGTTACCCTGTACTTATCTACTATTTCTAAAGCATTTTCTCACATAGGATTAGGGAATGTAGTATGTTTTCTTATTCTTCACACCTACATCTTTAAAATCAGTCTTTTATATCTGGTCTGAGATTTTGCTGTTTTCCAGGGAAAATGCAAAGCAGATTTTTGGCCTAGTCTTTATGAAAAAATTAATAAAGTACCCAGTTGTCACTGCAGTGGAAAAGATGGCATTATATATTTAAATGTAAATAGTTTGTGCAAAAAAATCCAAAATGTGCACACACATGAATGTGCACGCTTACCTTTGTAGAGCATGTTTACAGGTATATTGGACTCTTCCAGTATCTCACTATTTCTTCTCACTCTTCCTGAAATATTTGGGGTGTTGTATATTTTTAATTTAATGTAAACTTCTGGTTTAGATTTTTTTTAAATGCATAGAAGACAATTTTTGAAAGATTATTCAGATTATATTTTTAAAGGTCTAATGTGCTTTAAAGTTTACTAGCAGGGAGATAGCTGTATATGTGTAAGAAATCAGTTGCCTTCACAACTATGTTAACTTTACATTTAATTTTTTCTGTGAACTACTATAGTTTCACATCTGCATTATGATGTGATAGGGGTGTGAGGCTTAAGTGTTTGTAGATTAAAGAAAAATCAATGAAAATGTATCTTGGTCTCAAGGATAAAACCTGTAGCTTCTCTTATGAATATCAAAGTAATTTAAACACCAACTAGAGGAAATGGTCAGAGATTTGCTAGATGCCTTTTCTGTGTTGGCTACCATTCCCTAAGAAGCAAGTTAATGAATTTTACAAGAAGGAGTCAGAGATCTATATATTCCAGGGAAAAAGGATTTTTAAAGTTAGGCCACTGAATACTAAATCTTCCAGTCAATTTTGTTCTAATGCAAATGAACATACTGCTTTGTATTTGTTAGGCAATCATACTGGGACAAATTGTTGTCAGTTAATTATTATAAGATGAAGCTGTAGTATGTTTTGGTTAAATTTTGTTAGAGTTTTTTGTTGACTCTCTTGCTTTTCAGCAAGATGATCCAATGTAAAACCAAAAACTGCTTCCAGTATTTAGAGGATGTCATACTCTGTAACAATTTTTTTTTAAGTGAGGAGTTTACAGTAAACTAGAAAAATGCTTTCAGAATATTAGCTATTATGAACAAATCCAAAAAGAATGCACAACAGTTTGTGTAAAGAAGAGAAAAGGAGTGAACTATAAAAAACATGTACAAATGAAAATGTATTTTCAGATGACAGAGAAAGGGCAATATAATTCTGCTCAGTATTAAAAAAAATTAAAGTTTGTTTCCCAGTTTCTCTTGAAAAGAAGCTATGTAAATTTTGAACAGTATGTTAACTGTAAATCTGGAAGTTAAGTGGCATAGGCAAGTAAGAAGTATCTATAGAAAGCATTGGAAATAATTTTGAAGTTTACATTGCCAGGAATTGCCACATTCAAAATTTCTAGCTGTTAACTTAGATTTTCATAAGGCTTATAGTGAAATTTTTTTGATTGATGACTCAACAGATATATGCATTTCTGAAAAGAAAAAGTGTCTTTATTAATACCAATTCTGTGATTAGGCTTCTATACTAAATAAAAATCTTATTTTTAGGTATTAATAGGGGTAATTGTGAAAAGACATACTGTTAGGTTTTTGACAGAATACTTAGAGTAATCAATATGGTAAATTTCAAAGCAAAAAAACTCTCAGTCACAGTGAAGCTTATTTTTATTAATCCCCTTGACTCAGGCAAGTTTGGTTTCATGTTTAATTCAAAAATGTCATCCCTATCCTCCCATCCCCTTGTGATGTTAATAACTTTTGTGCCATTGGCTCAGTTTTTCTGTCTGCTGAAATGCACTTTCTCAATTCCCTATAGAATCTAAATCAGCATTTTTCTCATTTTTTTTAAAAATCCTTTTATCCATTATTTTCATAGATCTGCTCCCATCACAATTTTTCTTCTCTTAAAGCAAGCCAACAATAGGTGAGAGAGTGTTCTTTCAGAGTTTTAATAGTTAAAGGGGATAGGTGTCTTTTCCCATTGATCATAAGCCATCTGTGGAACAAGCTTCCTGTTTTTTGCTGTTTCCAACTCCATTTGTTTTTGAAATCTCATATGAAAACATGTCTTATCTCTCTTATGTATTCTTAAAAATCACAAAATTGAATTTATTCCATTTCAGTGATGAACCTCCACCTAGTCAGAAGTTTGACCGATCAGATAAATGTTGTGCAATATCCTGATGCTCACCAATTTAAATAATTTACGTACATAAATATTTTTTCTGAAGTGCACACATTTTGTGTTACAGGAATCACTTTGCCACTGATGTGGACAAGATTGCTCTAAGTATGTTGGATTTATTGGAATCAGAATCTAAATTCTGATTCCTCAGAAGCTGTAAATATGACTTACAAGAAGGATATTTGAAATGCAATTTTGAGCATTTAAATTACAAATTTACACATAGTTGTATACCCACATAATTTTTTCACTCACACTTAAGTGGTTTTCTGAATAACCCTGAGCACTGGAAAAAGAGTGCTGGATTGTATGAGCAAGGGCTCAGTACTGTGTGAATCCAGCTGTATGGCGTCTGCTCTGGATCTTGTTTATGCATGGATGTTTAGAAGCACAGAGAGATCATATGAGCAGTTTTCTACAACCTGCATAGGCATATCTTAAAGGAATCTCTTTACTGCTGTAAGTTAAATAAGAAACATGAGTACAATTACATAGGTTTCAGTGAGTGTCTGGCCTTATCATTGATCATTGAAAACGTAAAAATGAAGTATTTGTATTATACATGTGCATTACCATAAAAGCATTTGTTCTTTCAGAGAATCTGTTTTTCAAGTTTTTACTGTCAGTTCATTTTTATTATGCTTCTCCAGTTCATAGATCTTATTTAGAGAATTTTCATAGAACTTGCTCTTAGAAAAATACTCAAGTTTGCATGCATTAAGGATTTTAGAGCATTTATGTACCAGAACTCCACACTGCAGCCAAATTTCTCTTAGAAAATTGGTATCATCTTGTAGAGAAGAAGAAACAACTGCACAATGAAGTGCAGATACTAAATTCACATTTTTAGTTAACAAAAGTCTGAAGGTAAAGCCAAAACCTAACTATATTTATGCAAATATTTATCATGTTATGTCGTTTTTTGCAGTGAATACTTCCAGTCTTGGGGAAGATCTTCTGAAACTTTTAAAAGTACTTTTAAGTTATGTCTGGTTGATAACCCTTACAAATAACTTTGTCTTGCCTTTATTTCCTATCAGAGTTCCAACTTGTGTTCTAGTTTCTTTTGCATTCTGTTGCATTTGTAATTCCCTTGTAGAAAATATTGTGGCTTCATGAAGATCATTAAAATATTGAGGCACATTTTTTCTTTCTTCTCTTAAGTTTGAGTAGGCTTTGAGATTACAAAAAAATGTTTAGCACTTCTCCTAAACTTCTCAGAGAGAAAAATACAGGCAATAAACACAGGAGGAAGAATACTCAGGGAGGTCTTAGAAAGTTATCATCAGAATAGGAAGCTCAGTTGTTCAGTGAAGAATCCTGGTACCCTGTCTTTCCCTGTGCCTCAGGTGATCATCTGTAGACTATACTGTGTGTAATCCAAAATTGTATCCAAAATAGCTGTTAGCTCTAAAGTATGCATAATGGAATAATTTTTCATGAAAGCTCTTTGGTATATTTTTAATGAAATGTAATTATTTTGTAATCTAGAACTTGGATTATTAATGAATTGAAATGGTCACAGAAGTAAGTCCAAGTGTATAATTGATAACAGAGTTTATTTCTGAAATAAGTTGGCAAATGAGAGGTAATTTAGAAATACAAATTTAAAACCAACTGAATAAATGCTGTATGGAAGTTATTCTCATTCTTTCAAAGAAAGTTTTTGTAAATTGTGGCAAGTATGTTTGAGGCTTTTTTTTTTTCCCCAGAATAAAAACAGAAAGGGTAGCATCTAAAAGAAAACTCTGCTGCTTCTAATTTTGTTCACTTCTCATCCCCCAGGCCATGAGAGACATGGGAACATTGAAGAGGGCTTAGTGAAAGGCCACCAAGGTGATTAAAGGGTTGAGGAACTCGACCTATGTTGATGGAGCTGGGTTTGTGGAGCCTGAAGAGGAGAAAAGTTCTGAGTAGGGGAATCTAATCCCAGTCTACCTGAAAGGTAGCTGTTGAGAAGACATAGGTAGCTGTCTTCATGATGTTGCTCCAGAACAGGGCAAGAGGCAACAAGCTCATGTTGCTTCAGGGGGAGTTCTGTCTCAGTAGAACAATTCTTCACCATGAGAACAGTAAAACATTGCAATAAGTTTCCTGGAGAAGAGGTAAAAACTCTGTTGACAGTGCCCTGGGTAACCTAACATAGAGCTCTGTTTTCAACAGTAGATTGGAACAGGTGGTCTCCAAAGGTCCTTTCCAACCTAAATTTGTTCATGATTCTGTGACTCTTCCTTTCTCTGATATTGAGGCAAATATGGGGAAATGGACTAGGCAGACTATGGTACTACTAGTAATTTGTGGAGAATAGTCCTGGCTCCTCTAGTCTGATCCATTCCTCAGAGTGAAGCAGCTGTACCGTGTTAGAAGGAAACAGGATGGGAGGGCAGTTCAGCAGAAAGCGGTGCCTGAGCTTTTCAGAGGAGGGACATGATGGATGATGAGTGGAGGGGAAAGTGCTGTGTAAGTCTGAACATAAGCATCAAGGATAGCTGAACAGCTGAAGAAACCTAGGACAAAAAAGGGGTAAGGAGTGAAAAGGCAGTAGCATATAGGTTTCATATACACTTGGGATGCTAAACAGTTTAAGTATCCAGTGTATTCACCATGTGTGATAAGGTTTGGATGGTGGAAGGACTGACAACACAGGAGGCATATGCCTCTAGGTGCTGAAGGTACTGTAGTGTGGATAGTCTTGGATAGTCTTTGCTAGTGTGGGTAGCCCTGGGTTTTTGAAAGTGAGAGAACGCTGAAGTTAATGGAGGAGAAAGGGTACACCAGGACATTCTTGAATGTTTTGTAGTTTGAATCACCTGAACAGGCTGGTGCTTCATCACTGTTGTTTTAAATACTTGAGAGAAGAAGAGAAAGAAAAAAATATGTGGATTATTTGAAGCAGGTGTTAACACAGTTATTTGATCATAAAATAGACGATATAAACTCAGGGATAACAGGCTATAACCTTTCTTCAATTTGAATTTTTTTTTTTCTTCATTGTTTTAGGAAGGTTGGATTGTCTAAATAGATGGATATTTCATTTGCTTTGGTAATCCATCAAAACATACTTGAAATTGTGGTTGCTTTTATTTTTCAGTATCATCATTTTCTCCAGAGAGGAAAGTTAATTCTGTCCTTAGGTTGTTTTGGATCATTCCATTAGCTGACTACTGCAACTGTCAACAAAATTTCTGTCTTAAGATGTTTTCTTGACTTTAGTCTATAAATGAAATTGAGGGCATCTCTGTCACTGCCATGTCTTGTGATGTGTGTGTCAGATTACACTTGACAATATGATCTGGAAATTGTCAGAAAACCTGAGTGTGTGCTTCAAGTGTGACATTAGTTCATTCAGATCAATTATTACTGCTGCCAATACCTATATTTATGTACTTCTTAGATATCTGTAGAAGACAACCACTTGATAGAGAGGGGTTAATATCCTTAACCCTGGCTTAAGATGGGGAACGTTAGTGTAGAGAAGGAAAGTTCCTTGCCTGTAGTCACTCACAGAATCAGTGGCAGAGCTAGGCTTAGAATCTGCATCTTCGTTAAACAATTATTTAGTGATGGGTTCTTTAAAAGTAGTGTGATATTGGGAGAGGAGACTGTTTTGGATTAAATAAGTAATATTTTCTTTTGAATAAGAACATGGTGTAACTTATGAAAAGTTTTGTCTCAGTATGTGGAATTGTCTATATTCAGATATTTATTGTCCCTACTAAAGAAAATATATTGCTTTCTGCTATTGTCTGTTTAGCCAGCTGTAAGCCCTATTTGCACAGATTGCATGGTATGCTGATTGGTGATACAGGCTCTGGGTGATTAGCCAAATATGTAATGAGGTCCGTAGCTTCCAGTGTATTATAGAAATGCCATTGATCAATATAACCAAACAGTCTGTAGTGTCTTCTGCAAAATACATTTAGACTAGTGGGGAAAAGTGGTGTAGCCCCTGAAGAGTTGCTGCAGTGCTACACAGCTGTGATTATTTTTAGAGTCTTAAATTTAATCTAAGGATTTGAAGGTTTGGTGTCTTGGTTTTTGGTGTTTTGTTTTGTTTTTTTTTCCTTGCTATCTTTCTCACTGTTTTTATGGGCATCTCCCTACCTCATTTTTCTTGCAGAATAATCCAAAAGGCTTAATATGCATGTGATAAATTTGGGAGGTTGTATTTCTACATGTTCTGAAAAAAGTGTTTTGTATCTCAGTATCCAAGGGCAGGAGGCAGAATAGCTTGATGAATTCTGACAAACAGTATGCCGCTTTATAAAATGTTACTAGATCAAGTTGTCAAATGTCAAACACTGTATATGCTAATTTTGTAGCTGAATATAATTTTTTTATATATATAAAACCAGCACTGGTTAAATACTTTCCTTTTTAGAGAATGCTGAGAATATACAATATGTTTATGACTTTCATTTCACATTTTAATGCATTAATGCTGGTGTAGGGTTGGGTTTTCTTCATCCTGCATCCTGAACCATCATCAACCCTACTACTTCAAGACTATATAAATTCAGATTGTAGAGAAGAGTTGGTTCATATATTTTTTCTTGATTTTTTTCTAGAGTAATAACAACAGGTAATTAATGTGCTTATTATTACTACAGTATTAAAATGTCTATAAATATCTCTAATTTATAGGTAGTAGCTCAATTCCAAATTTCTTCCGCATTATGGAGCGACAGTTTACTGAAACAGAGTGGTGTGTAATCAAGTCTATGAGTAATGAATGGATGCAGCTGGATATGTTTCATCGACACTGGGTAATATTTTTTTCTTATTTAAAGACTTCAGTGCTATAACCTGCACATTCTCTTTTGATAAATTTTTTTATTATATTCATTATGGTAATGTTCATGTGGAGATAATACTTTAATGGGTTTTATATTTTAGTGATGTTTTTTAATGTTAGAATGACTTTGAGAACCGTAGTACAGCTGCCATTTCTAGAAGGATTTATGACTAGTTTTAAACATATACCCAGAACAAGGTAAAGGGTTCGTATCTGTATGTGCTACTTAATAAGTCTGATTGCACTTTCATTATAATGCAGCATTAGGCTAGGTATTAACAAAAGTGATAACTTTTTCTCTTGATCTTTGCATCAGTCTGCCTTCACATTTACAGTAGTGTAAGTCTTAAAGGTATTTGCTTTACAGTGTCTGCTCAGAAGTAGTGTTTATAGAACCGTTTGAAAACAGCCAGTATGAATAAAATACATTTATTCCATGTTTTAGGCCTTAAAGGAGAGTTTCTTAAAGGCTATTGGAGTTGGAATTGGCTTTAATTTGCAAAGAATTGAATTTAATGTGTCCCCATTGCAACTGGAAGTAGGGAAGGTGTATAAGGAGACAAAAATGCTTCTGGATGGCGATGAAGAAGCAGAGTGGACATTTGAGGTAAGAAATATTCACATTTATTTTTTCAATAACAATAAACAGTCTCAACACCATAAGGCTACATTGCACATTTGATTTTTTTAATTGCAACTTCACACCTTTATTCTGTATAACTACACTGAACATAGATCAATCAAAACTCAGGATATAATTCTGCAGCATTTTAAAGTATTTTTGATGATCACAAAAACACCCCAGAGAAATATTCATTATAATGGCTTTTTATTTTTTTCTGTTCCTGGAGTATGTTTCTTGCACTCCATGAAATTCATCCTAGGGCACACGGGAAGTTCACTGTAGCATGTTTAGACCTGACTTCTGAACAGTGTCTTGAGATTTTAAAGTTTCGTCGGTTGGTCTAGAATGGGACTAGTGATTAACTAACCCCATAGTTAGTGTTTATGTTAAACGTTTGAAATGAAGGAGATGTCTTCAGCTCCTTTGGGTATCTTCTTGTCCATACAAGTTGGTAGAAACACATGCATTTGTGGGTTTGGAGTTACAGTGTGCTGATTAGCTGCTGCCTGTGGGAATGGAGAGGTGCAAAGAACTTGCCTTTGCTTAACAGGAACATTAGTTTGGGCTCAGTCTTCTGAGTGTTGGGGTTTGGGGTTTTGTTTTTCCTCCTTGCAAGTTATTGAGGCTTATCAGTAAATATCTGTGCTGTTAGATTTGGTAGACAATGATCAATAGCATCTACTGTACTTTAAAGGGTATATAGAGAAAAAAACTGGTAGGGACATGGTTTAGTGGTGGACTTGGTAGTGTTAGGTTGACAGTTGAACTTCATGATCTTAAGACTCTTTTTCAACCTGAATGATTCTATGATTCTATACGATGGTCTCAAATTATTTAATTACCATAAAAATTCAAGCTTTAAAAAAAAAAAAAAAATCACAATACCATTTCTATGCACCCCAGAGGCACTTTCATTCAACCACTTAAAACAAAGGAAAAAATGCAAAAGACATTGACTTTAAAATTATCTGTAAAGGGCACCTTGTTCCAGTCTGCTGTAAGTTTGTGCATCTGGTAAATAGCTGACTAGCAACTCAAAGACTACATACTTTACCATTTCACAAAAATCAAGTGCACTTTTCAGTAAGAGTATTCAGTTTCCAATATGCATTTATATTTTGAAAATATCTACATTGTTGGAGACAACTGTTCCGGTAGAGCTTATCTAAATGACAGATTTCTGGTCTATGCTTGTTTTGTGTAGTATACAAGCTGCATGCATGGTACGCATGTACTGAGTGAACGAATGTACCAGCAATGTTTAACGTTGTAGTATAAGTTGACTTCTTCACAGTTCACTTCATTCAGCATTTCTGGCCACATTTGGTTTTGTTTTATTTTAAAAGTCTACTCAAACTAAATCAGACTTCTCACTGATACTTCCATACTCTAGGAATTGAGTATGTCATGAAATTCACTAGTTGGAATTATAGACTGGCAAAAGAAAATCATAGGAAAGACTGTGACACATTTTGTAATAGAATGCTTTCTGTATTAATGGTTACAGTGTACCATTGTCAGGGAAGCATCTACCTCTTTGGAACTCCTTCTGCCTTCTGGAACTCATATTTTTGGTCTTTGATGAGATGGCTGTGGTTGATTGACTAAAGTAGCCAGAAGATGATGATTTAGATAGCTCTCTACATTACTTAAATGCCTTGTAATTATTTAATTTTTCCTTATTGCTTAGTAATTACTGCTAGAAGCTTAATTTAATTTTTGCCTGAGGAATGTCTCCTCTTCGGTGCTCGCCCTCCTGCTTCTCAAGAGTGCAGCCTTATAATAAGGCATATTGTAGTAATTCAAAGAAAGGATTTATTATCAAGTTACATTTAGATACAAGCTCAACTGGTATATAATTTCATTTAAATATCAACATTTATTACAATAAAATTGGAAAAAAATAATTCATTTTTCAGTTACCAATCCCCAGTCTAAAATTAAGTATCACTTTACTTTTTTTGTCTTCTCCCAGTTTTTTTTTTAATTTTGTGCCCATTTTCTTACTTTGAAAAAGCCTTTTTTTGTTTCATTATTTGACCTTGAACCAAATTCCTGAAACAACTTGTTAACTGAAAACACTAATTTTGAGAAATCTGGAAGAGTCACCCAAGAGAAGTCATTAAGAATCACCTGTAAGACTGCATATTACTGGTACAGTATTTTCCTTGTGTTCCCTCTTGTGCTGTTTGCTTGAGTGAACTTTTTCTACCAAATTAAAAAATATAATAACCTTGCTTCCACTTTTCAGATCTGCCTATATATGATAGGAGATGATTGAAGAGAGCAAGGCTGTTTAAAATCCAATTATCACATATTTTGGATTGGTTTATAGCAATTTTAAAGATAATCTAATTTACCAAAAATAGAAGACAGTGATAAAGGGAATTTTACCCGTCTAAAATTACAGAAAATATTCTGAAATCTCCTTCAGAAAGTACTATGTAATGTGAAAAAAGCAACTTAAAAGCATTAAGACTAGAAGAGGATCTACCACCTTATACCTGTCATGACAAAAAGGTCAAGAGAAGTACTAGTGAATTAGAGCAAATCGAAGATTACACTATTCAGACACCTTGTAACTGTTCACAACAAGAGCAAAACCTGTTGATGTCAGACATAGAATTTTTGTGTGAACATTAAAAAACATCCTTTTCTGTTATTTCAGTGTAAATACCAAATGAACTACCTTGTTGTGTAGTTGACTATTTGCTGCGCCTTCACCAAGGGTTTAGTTTTGTTCAAAGTGTCTTTCCTCTCCTCTCCTTCTCATATATTTTTGAGCTTGTATAGGACGCAGTAGCTCAGAAACAGCCTCTTGTGTTTGATCTTGATGGATGGGTTTAGCTTTAGGCACTTATTTTCATACAGTACTCTAGAGATTGCTACTCAGATTCCTTTCAACTGTTTCAGAAGGAGTAGGAGAAGAAATACAGTAAAACTTCATTTAAAAACTTACATTTAATTTTAAGATATGTTAAAATGTGTTTTATTCACAAAGGCAGTGCACACTTTACTCATTTTAAAAAGATGAATTTGTTCAGTAATAATTAAAACTTTACTAACCCAGTAAAGAGTGATACAGTATTTGTATCAGGATGTTAATTTAGGATGGAGTCATGATGATGATGATTATTATTATTGAATAATTCTGTATGCTCCATTTACTTCCTTGGAAGAAAATAAACTTGCAGAATGAAGTACTAGCTAATTTTAAAAGTGAAAGAAGTTGATCAATAACAATTATGACGTTTTATAATTTAGAGATAAACGTAAGTTTATAATGTATAAATCTATAGCAGATCTGATACGTGGAAAAAAAATCCTAATTACTGATTTGCAAAATATTAAGTGTATTCATGGCTTTCCTTATTACTCCTTATTAGTTTTGTACAGTTAATCAGGAAGAATGACTGGATAGCACTTACTGGATTTAATAAGAATCTTCAATGAGACATAACACACTTCTGTTTTGGTCCCTATTTCAATTTTGGATACAACCAGATTATAAATTTCTACAACCAATTTGTCCTAAACCTTACTCAGGGATTAAGAATCACCTGGCATTCCACAACAAATATTTGATTGGTTTCTCTGTATGCAAACACATTACTTCAAAAATATTAATTTTAAACTGACATTACATGGGTCAATTTGAAACATGCAGTAATCGGTGTTGGTGTGCAACTGTAACGGAGTCTTTCACTCTAGTAAGAGAAGTTAATCCTGTTGTATTGTCAGGAATAAATAGGAATGAAAACTATTACTTCTAAGACTAGCTAACTGACCTGATATTCACATAGCAGTCAGTTCTGCTGGCTGGGAAGGTACAGTTTTCTCATAAGATGTCTGTTGTTGAGTGAATCCAGGATGACTTGAATCCCAGACACATCATTCTGCCGAGCCTTTGAAATGAGGCCATTGTAAGTCTCAGTGTACTTGTAGCTTGAACACCTCTAGCACTTCGATTCTGTAATGGATCTAATTTGGATCCATTATATGTTTTATGGTTTACAGAGAGGGATCTTAACAAAACAAAGGTAAAGGAATTCCTCCTTTACCTCACAGGAATTTCTGTATGGTTGTCCTCTTTCTCTTTTTGTTTAGCCATCTATTTCCATTTAAGAAGTTGGATTATAAGCTGGTATAGCAACATTTCCAGATGAATAGGAAAGCAAGCTGATTTGCTCTTTTTTATGGTTTTGGTGTGTTTCATTAACTCCATACCGTAAGTTTTTTGCTGGCTGCTAGTAGGGGCCAGGGAAGATCTCCTTCCCTTCTGTGTTTGTTTTGTATCTACATTTCTCTGAAGCAGCAAAGATAAGATGAAGGGAATGATTTGTTATGTTTTATTGTAAGGTGCTGAAAAGTCTTTTGTGATCACAGAGGATATGTGAAGTGATCCTTTGTGGAGATACATGGATATGTGAGGAGTTGGAACCTTCTGAATTTGTCCATTGGGCAGGGTCTCTGCGGAGGAACAGTCCCTGTTATCTATCTATTAAATGCAACTTTGAGCTCACAAATTATTTTATTAACAATATGTAAAAGACTTTATAATACGTTTATAGCTGCACAAACAAGAAGTAATGCATAAGTTCACAAAAAGAAATTTCTGTGCATTTAGCTTAAAGCTGTAACACAGTTGTTTGCAGACTTCTGACTACAGATGTAGGCCACTGCTGAATGTGCTGTGCTGTGTCCTCTGTCTCATCAGACTTTAAGTCTTCAGACACGCAAAAAATGAAAGATCGTGGAAAATGAAGTGATGAAAAACTGATGTAGTCATTTTTCCATCCAGACAAACACAAAACATTGCTACCTTAGAACTATATAAATTGTTTCTATTGATCAAACATCGAATTTTCATAATTTTTTTTTACTTTTGAGGAAGTTATAGAAATATGCATGAAGTGTACAAATGGTTAGATATCATCAAACTTGAGATAGCAGTCTTTATGCTTGACCTATTTTCAGTATTGCACCATAGTCAAGGAACAGGAAAACCTAGTAAAATACTTCATAGTAAGTACACCTATAGCTCTTTCAGTCGTGGCAAATACCATTTTCATTGCAATTTGTCAGTGTTATGTGCATTAAATATTTCTCCTAATCTAGACAGAATTGAAATAGTAATTTTCTTACTAGTGCTCTGCAGGAAGGTAAACCAACATGAGCTTGATATTTTGTTTTTAAGTACGTGAGACGAAATTCACTGCTGAATCTGTCAAATGGGGACAATTTTGGTGCTGATGAGATCAAAATGAAAATATAGTCCTACTCCCACACCAGCAGCTATCTGCCAAGACACACATCTTTGCCAGTAAAGTCCCCCAGCCTTATAGTTGTACTGCTGCTACACATGACTAGAGCAGCTGCTGTCTTGGCTGAGTTGGGTTGAGTAGATCTGTGCTGAGCATCTTGGCACTTTTTGTTTTATATACAGAGCTGTTTGGGAATCACAAGAAATGGTATCCTTGCAACTGAAATATTTGAAAATTCTGTATAGTGGATGAACTGTAGGAAAGTGTAATGTAGACTGACAGAGTTGTTTTAAAAGAAATTTTGCTTAGATTAAAAGGAAAAGAGAAAGGCAACCAACAATGTGTCAGGTAAAATTCTTGTTATTCTTGATTTCCATTTTATAAAGCTTTTGCAGAAAGCATGTGACAATTTTTGGATAAAGAAACAAGGAAAACATTCCACCCCCTTTATATATACTAAAAAAAAAAAAAAAAACAACCAACCAACAGCAACCAACCTAAACGTTACTCAGAAATAGTATAGAAGTGGTTTTTTTTCTGAAATTGTTTAGGATGAATTCTCAGCCTTTCTAGAGGAAAAGACTTTTAAACAAAACTAATAAGTTGGTAAACAATATTACTAAATATATAGTTATAGATATATATAGTTATATATCTAAAAATGTTTTTTGAGAAAAATTGATGCGTATTTACACAGAGCAGTGCTCAGACTGCCATGTCAGAAATCTGAAGTTGTGATCTTACATGCTGTCTGAAGCCAAGAATGAGAGAGCAATTGGTTTAAGTTTACATTTACATTGTTGTTTTTTAGAATACCTCCCAGAAATTCATGATTCATGTCATTGGAAAACAGATAGCTAAGATGGGCTATGTGTCTTGTGAATTAGAAGTGACTGGTAAAGGAATGCCAAGGTTACAGACTTAATTATAAATATCTACAAATAGGTGAGATGGTGGTAACCTATAGTAACCAGTTCAGCCGAGCTCACTTTTTAATGTATCTGCATCCTTGAGCTCTCCAACAAAACTGCTAAAAGGGACTATTGCTTTTTATAAATGTCATTATTTGAAACTATTTTAAATTACATTCTGCTATTCTTTTGAACCATGTTCTAAACATTTATGTAGTTTTTGTTGGAAACATAGTAAAGAAAATGCATTTACATTGACATTTTTTATCTTTACTAGGAAACCCTTTTAGATGACCATCATCATGTTGCAGTGGCTCTTGGCAAACAGGAAGGATTTGGACAGAAGCATTCTGATGTAAGAAATTATGAAATGTCTTCAGGTCTTGGTAACTAATCCCTTGAGTTTAAACTTAGTCTGATACTGTAGCTAAAGTGTGTTATCTCAGACATAGGGCCAAGGAGAAAGCATAAGTACAGTATCAACCAGAGTGTTACTGAACTGTTACCTCTAGTAATGTTGCGCCTGTTTCAGGAAAGGTCTGGGAAGGAGAAATGGTTTCAGAGGACAGCAACGGATAATGTCAAATCTGGAATGCATGTGTTACAGCTTTCAATATTTTCATTCAGGAGAAGATTAAGTGATTTTTGTCATAGCATGCTAGTACTCATGTGGGAAGGATGATTTTCACAGAGGGAAATGGAGACAGTGAACCAATCTGGACTGCTAAACTAGTACAGCACCTCACCAAATTGAATTTAATGGGGGACTGTGAGTATATGTATCCCAGAGCAGATCCATCTCTCAAACACCGTTATGACAAGATAACCTTTGAGACAAGCAACAACAACCAACAGATGGGAAGAACAGCAGTGTTAGTCTTCATTCCATGTGGTCTCTATTGAAAGAAACATCAAAACTACTTAAAAGCTCTTCAGGATTTTCTGTGTAATTTAACAAAGACCTGAGTCATGAAAATAGCAGTAAAAGTCAAATCTGAGGCAGACTGGCAGGTTGTAGCCGAAATAGCCAGTCAGCAAAGGGAAGTGTGACAAATTGCCAGGCTTGTCTCTGGTGTTTTAGTTGCTCAAAATAAAATGGGCTAATTGTGTTAATGGGAACTAGAAAAAAATAATTACTATATGAATGGATAAAAGGATGAAAGTGGTCATGCACGCATCCGTCGGGGTCATAAAGTTTGAGTCTGTGCTCATGGATAACACAGAGAGGGAGTACTTTTAACTAGTATTGGTTAAAGTGAAAAAAGTAGTATAAACTACCTTTGAAGATCTACTGTGGTAAATCAGTGCTCAAATATTTTTTAAGAAAATATGTGCATCCTGTTTGACGGAACATAGTTAAGTTCCCAGTGGGATTGCATATCATCCTTCCTGTAGGAATACTGATATCAGTCTGAGGTGAAAAGAAAGTGGCCATTATTTCTAAAAACAATTACCTAAGTATTCTACAAAAATCCAGGATTTTTAAGTGTTGATCTTCACCATCACTGTCACACACCTTAAAATTATTATAGAAAGAATAAGCATGGTATCAAGAATTATGATGAAAAGTCTTTGAATCAAGAAAAGTCTCAAAGGCATACTTGTCCACTGACTAAATTTGTCATGACCTAAATTTCATTAGTCAATTCACTAAAAAAAGCTCATCTTAAGTAGGACAAGTGAGCATTCTTTGGTTCTCCAATATGGAAGTGAAAATTTCAGTACCTATTGCATTGTGTCTTTTTCAGGACTCCTAAGAGAATTGTGGAGGAAATGAAAGTGTCCTTCTCCTTTTCTAACAGAACTATAAAAAAGGAATCTACGTATTGCTAGATGTGTTGAGAGGTCTTCATCTTAATTTAAAAAAATTGAGTGTGTAGACATTATGCAATTGCTTCAGGATGTCAGTGCTTGTTTCTGTTCCCTCTCTGTTATTACAGGAGTAATTCATTATGTCCTGTTTGCAGAACATGTACTTTCAGTGAGCTTGCTTCCCAACCTGATAAGAAGTACCTACAATTCACAGGAAATACCAATTCTTCCTTTAATGTACTATAATTTAGATCATGTAGTGTCAAGAATCTTAAAAGAATTTCTGCTAGTGACTGCAGTGTGCTTGGAGACAGAGCACTTACCTGCACTCTTAACCTAGATCTAGACAGTTATCTGAGGCATCTCAGTGAAAGATGGCTGAGTTTATAATTCTTTGTAATTCCTATGTAGGCTATAAAACATCTTTTTGTCTATCGCTTGCTAAACTTCACAGGAAGTGTGATGAATTCAGTCAAACACACTTGCTTTCAGACAAGCATGTGCTGAAGTTCAAACTAGGTCTGTTAACAATCTGTTTAGCTCTGAGGCTTAGTTTATATTTGGTGTGTATCTGTGATGTCACTTTGCATGGCTCTAAGAATGGCTCCTGCAGCTTTGCCTCATCTTCAAAATGCCAGATGAACAGGAATGTCTCAACACCGTGTCACTTATGTGAGGATATAAAGTGACAGGCAGCTCAATTAACTTTTGCTTTCAGCCTAAATTGAACAACTTTGAGTTTTGCTGTGCTGTTATAACAAACACAAGCGTTTTGTTGTCTCTCCATTTGTTCTTAACAGTAGCTTACTGCTCAAACACTACAGTGGAAAATAGACATTTTTGCTCTTTTACCTATTTACTGACCTACCTTCATTGATGTGACAGGAAGGGATAACAAAATGGGCCTTAGATGAGGTTGCCCCCAACACTTGCATGGCATAAAGTGCCTACAAGGCACCATTATGGACAAATCCCCCAAACCATCTCCAGGAACTCAAATGTGCTGGAGTGCCTCTCTAAAGTGCCTGTACTCTAGTGCACACAGTCTGGGGAATAAACATGATGAGTTAGAGATCTGTGTACAGTTGCATGGCTATGGTTTTGTTGGAATCATGGAGACATGGTGGGATGGCTCCTATGGCTGGAGTGTTATGATCGAGGGGTACAGGCCCTTTAGGAAGGACAGGCAGGGAAGACGAAGAAAGAGAGTTACCCTTTAGGTGAAAGAGCAGCTGGAGTGCATGAAGCTCTGCCTGGGGGTGGATGAGGAGCCAGCTGAGGGTGATGGGTTAGGTTTAAGGAGAGGGCAAGTCAAGGTGACATTATAGTGGGTGTCTGCTATATGCCACTTGACCAGAAAGAACAAGTGGATCATGCCCACTACAGACAGGCAGAAGCAGTCTCCCATTCACAGGCCCTGCTCTTCATGGGGAACTTCAACCACCCAATATCTGATGGAGAGACACAGCAGGACATAAGCAACCTAGGAGGCTCCTGGAGTCCATTGACAACAACTTCCTCCTCCAAGTGATAGAGGAGCCAACTAGGAGAGGTGCTCTTCTGAACCTCCTACTCACCAACAAAGAGGGGCTTCTCAGGGATGTGAAGGTCAAAAGCAGCCTTGGCTACAATGAACATGAGATGATAGAGTTCAGGATCCTGGAGGCAGGGAGGAGGGCTCACAACCGTGGGCTTGTGGAGAGACAACTTTGACCTCCTCAAAGATCTGCTTGGAAGAGTCCCGTGGGATAAGACCTCAGAGGGAACTGGGACCCAAGAAAGCTGCTTAATATTCAAGGATCACTTCCCTCAAGCTCAGGAGAATTCCCTCCCAATGCATATGAAGTCAGGCAAAAAGGCCAAGAGGCCTGCGTGGATAAACATAGAGCTCCTAACCAAACTCAAACATAAAAAGGATGCATACAGAGAGTGGAAGCAAAGATGAATAACCTGGGAGGAATACAGAACTGTTAAGCATTCAGGGACAAAGTTAAGAAAGCCCAGATGGAATCTAATCCGGCCAGGGATGTCCAAGGCAACAAGAAAGGCTTCTATAAGTGCATAGAAGTCAAAGGGAAGACTAGGGAAAATGTGGACCCTTTGCTTGATGAGACAGAGGCCCTGAGTACACAGGACGTGGAAAAGGCTGAGGTACTGAATGCCTTCTTTGCCTCAGTCTTAGCAAGATTGGCCTTTGGGAATCCCAGGTCCCAGGGGTGTGAAGGGAAGGAGCAAGGAACATGACCCTTGGTGGAAGGGGATCAGATCAGGGAATACTTAAGCAAACTGGACGTACATAAGTTCATGAGCTCTTACAGGATGAAGCTGGCAGATGTCATTGTGAGGCATTACAACTCTCAGTAATTTCTGGTTGGTCATGGCGACTAGGAGAAGTACCCAAAGATTGGAGGAAAGCAAACATTGCTATCTTCAAGAAGGACCGAGGGAATTACAGGCCCACCAGCATCACCCTGATCTCTGGAAAGGTGGTGGAGCAGCTAGTTCTGGAAACAATTCCAGGCACATCAAAGACAAAAAAATCATCAGCGTAGCTTCACCAAGAGAAAGTCATGGTTGACCAACTTGGTAAACTTCTATAAGGAAATGACTGGCCTGGTAGATGAGGGGAGAGCAGTGAATATTGTCTACCTAGACTTCACTACCTTGTACCTCTGAACACTGCCTCTCCTAAGATCTATACATAGAGAAAATGTTGATGTATGTACTGGAAAAGCAGACAGTGAGGTGTACTGAAAACTGTCTGAACAGTTGGGCCCAGAGGGTAGTGATCAGTGGCACAAAGTCTGGTTGGAGACCAGTAACTAGCAGTGTTTCCCAGTGGTCAAAACTGGATCCAGTCTTGTTTGACATTTTCATTAATGATCTGAATGATGGGGCAGTGTACCCTCACCAAGTTTGCTGTTAACACAAAACTGGGAGGAGGAGCTGATATAACAAGGGGTCACGCTGCTATCCAGAGAGGCCTTGACAGGCTGGAGAAATGGGCCAACGGGAACATGATGAAGTTCAACAAAGAGAAGTGCAAAGTCCTGCACCTGGAGAAGAACAAAGCCAGGCACCAGGATGTGCTGGGGACTAGCCAGCTGGAAAGCAGCTTGGCAGAAAAGGCACTGGAGGTTCTGGTGGAACTGAATGCGGACCAGCAACATGCCCTTGCAGCAAAGAAGGCTAATGGTATCCTAGGCTGTGTTAGACAAAGTATTGGCAGCAGGTCAAGGGAGGTGATCCTTCCCCTTTTGCTCAGCACTGGTGAGGCCACATCTGTGGTGATGTGTCCAGTTCTGGGCTTCTCAGTATGAGACATGGTCATACTGGAGACAGTCCAGCAAACGGCCACAAATATGATTAAGGGACTGACATAACTCTTCTTTGAGGAAAACCAGAGAGAGCTGGGGCTGTTGAATCTAGAGAAGAGAAAGTTCTCAGCAATGTATATAAATACCTGAGGGAAGGGTGCAAATTGGACAGGGACAGTCTCTTTTCATTGGTACCAAATTACAGGACCAGAGGCAGTGGGAACAAGGTTGCTCAGGGAGGTTGTGAAGTCTCCATCTGTGGTGATATTCAAAAGCTGTCTGGACACAGTCCTGGGCAGCTAGCTCTAGGTGGCCCTGCTTGAACAGAAGGTTAGACCAAATGACCTCCAGAGCTCCCTTCCAATCTCAGGCATTCTGTGATTACCAGACATTAGTATTTTCTCCTCAAGAAGTTAGCAGTACCTTAGCCTGTATCAAAAATGTGTCAGTTTGTGTCATGTACAGAACAACCCCACTGCAGAGTAACCCTGATGAATTCTATCAAATATTAAGCATTAAGAATATGTTGCTCAAGCAAATGTTGAATTTAGAAGTATCAGCTGTATTCATGTTCATTTCAAGCAGTTGTACTATTTTCCCTGCTGTTTGGAAAGGATTACATTTGCAGATAGCATACAGCAGGCTGCACAGTAACATGCTCAAGAAAACAAATCTTTTTTCTTTGAAATGTGATTTTTTCTTGAAGTGATGAAACTAACACAGGGACTGTGACACTCATCTCTAATATCTCAGTCTAAATTTAATCTGGATTTAACATGGGGAATTATGGGTTGATTGTGACCACTTTTATCCTTAAATGGCTTGAGTTTGAGAGAAGCATGCCCAACCCCAGTGACTGCTGGTATTAAAAACACTATGAATAGACACACCTCTAGTGGAATCAGTCCTTATGCTATCACCTCAAATAATCATGTCCACTGGAGAATGAAGTAGTTTGTTTGTTGGTGTGTTTTTTCTTCCTTTTTTCTAGACTTAAACACTCATTCTATGGTATTTGCAGCATTCTCTATCTCATTCTTTCAGTTTCAAAGAAAAGCTTTTTCTGTTTGGCCTTGTCCTCATTTGAGTGAGTGGAGGGGGTTTTTTTGGTAGCAGGGTAGGGGACTACAGTGGTGGCCCCCTGTGAGAAGCTTCTTGAAGCTCCCCTGACTCCAGGTTGGACCTACCTTTGCACCAGGGCTGGGCCGATTAGCTGCATCTCTGCGACAGTGTATTTAAGAAGGGGAACATGGGAGGAGGGGTTGGAGTTGTGAGGAGAAGTTGTGAGAACATCTATGCAAACACCAAGGTCAGTGGAAGGAAGTAGGGGAGGATCACCGCAGCAGAAACTCCCCTGTATTCTGTGGTGAGATGGCAGAGCTCTCCCCAGCCACCCATGGAGGTCACTGGAGGAGCAGATACCAGTTTGTGGACTCGGGGGGTGCCCACGCTGACCCAGGTGACTGTGCCTGAAGAAGGCCGGGACCCTGTGGGAAGAAGGCCCCGCTGTTGTAGTTCGGCGCTGGGAGGACTGCAACATGTGGGGGTGACCCACATGCCCATGGGAGTGACTCATGGCAGAGAGAGTTTGTGGAGGACTGTCTTCTGTGAGAGGCAAATTCCACTGAAACAGGAATGCCAGAAGTTTCACCCTCCCCGAGGTGGAAGAAGCAACAGGACTGACTGCGCCCCCCATTCCGTGCCCCCTGCACTGCTGAGGTGGAGGAGGTCGAGATATTGGAGCAAAGCTGAGCCTGGGGAGAAGGGAGGGATGGGAGAAGGTGTTTTCAGGATGTGGTAATGCTTCTCACAGTCCTACTTTGTTAAGACTTGTTGTTAGTGTATTGATTTTATGTTCTTTTCTTTCTTCCCCTAACAAGTCTGTCTTTTGCCTGTGCTTTAAAGCATGAGGTCATTGTCCTTATCTCAAGTTCCTGAGTCTTCTGCTTTCTTCCTTCTCAGTGCTGGGGGAGGAAGAGGGGAGTGAGCAGTGTCTTTGCTTATTTTTCCCTTCTCAGCATTGGGGCAAGGCAGGGAGTGGCAGTTGTGTGGTGTTCAGTTGCCCTCTGAGCTCAAACCATGGCAGTCCTGCTACATGCTTCTATTGGTTACCATATAGCATAAAGTAGGGACAGTGATACTGGTCTTGACTGGAATATTTTCTTTCTTCTTTAGTAAGCAATGTGTAGTTGTAAACTACAGGGAATACTGCAGGAAGAAAATAGAGATTTATTGATTCATGTAATACTAATATGTTTTTTCCGTAGGTATGTTCCATGGAGCCTAACCAACCACAGTTTACATTATTGACTTTTGAAGATTTAGTTGCATCTGGTATTCCAATCACACCTGAGGATTCTGCGTGTTGGGATAATTTTTGTTGTAAGCAGGAGCATCCAGTGAAACAGAATTTCCATTCAAGATAAGCATGTTTTTATGAAAAAGAAAATTGTCAAACTTTTTTATGCCGTTACTCAATTCAGAGTGTGGGAATAAGTGCACAAGTGTAAGTGAAACATGTTTCTCCTTATTTAAACTGTCTGATTTCTACCTTTTTAAAACTGACATTCTTTATCAATATCTTAAGGAAAATGCATGTTTCCTCACTAAAGGAATTATGAGTGAAAAGTCTAATCTGGCCACTTTCTTTTTTGCTTCTCCATGGTTGTGATTCTTACACTTCAATAATTTCCCATGTTAGGAACGAGGAGCAGAGCTACAGTAACTTTGTTGATTAGTCAAGTATTTAATACAGTAAAATGTGTTTCCATAGAGTCACAGAATCATCTAGGTTGATAAAGACCTTGAAGATCATCCAGTCCAACCATAAACTTAACACTGACCATTCTCAACTGCACCATACCCCTCAGCGCTGTGTCAACCCGACTCTTAAACACCTCCAAGGATGGGGACTCCACCACCTCCCT
Source organism: Athene noctua (assembly GCF_965140245.1). NCBI lineage: Eukaryota > Metazoa > Chordata > Aves > Strigiformes > Strigidae > Athene > Athene noctua. Next base: position 248,231,081 of record NC_134037.1, on the reverse strand, counting down.
GGGCAGCCCATTCCAACATCCAACAACCCATTCTGGAAAGAAATGCTTCCTAATATCTAGTCTAAACCTTCCCTGGTGCAACTTGAGGCCATTCCCTCTTGTCCTGTCGCTGGTTACTTGGTTAAAGAGACTCATCCCCAGCTCTCTGCACCCTCCTCTCAGGTAGCTGTAGAGGGCGATGAGGACTCCCCTCAGCCTCCTCTTCTCCAGACTAAACACCCCCAGTTCCCTCAGCTGCTCCTCCTACGACCTGTGCTCCAGACCCTGCTGCACCAGCTCCGTTGCCCTTCTCTGGACACGCTCGAGTCATTCAATGTCCTTTTTGTAGTGAGGGGCCCAAAACTGAACACAGGAATTAAGGGGCAGCCTCACCAGTGCCGAGGACAGGGGTCAGATCCCTTCCCTGTCCCTGCTGGCCACGCTATTGCTGACACAAGCCAGGATGCCATTGGCCTTCTTGGCCACCTGGGCACACTGCTGGCTCCTGTTCAGCCGGCTGTCAATCAACACCCCCAGGTCTCTCTCTGACTGGCAGCTCTCCAGCCACTCCTCCCCAAGCCTGTAGCGCTGCTGGGGGTTGTTGTGGCCCAAGGGCAGCCCCTGGCATTTGGCCTTATGGAAACTCCTCCAGTTGGCCTCAGCCCATGGCTCCAGCCTGTCCAGGTCTCTCTGCAGAGCCTCCCTCCCCTCGAGCACATCAACACTCCCACCCAACTGGGTGTCATCTGCAAACTGACTGAGGGTGCACTCGATCCCCTCGTCTAGATCATCAATAAAGATGTTAAACAGGAGTGGCCCCAACACCGAGCCCCGGGGGACACGACTCGTGACCAGCTGCCAACTGGATTTAACTCCATTCACCACAACTCTTTGGGCCCGGACATCCAGACAGTTTTTTACCCAGCAAAGCATGTGCCCGTCCAAGCCACGAGCAGCCAGTTTCACCAGGAGAATGCTGTGGGAAACTGTGTCAAAGGCCTTGCGAAAGTCAAGGTAAACAACATCCACAGCCTTTCCCTCATCCAATAAGCAGGTTGCCTTGTCATGGAAGGAGATCAGGTTTGTCAAGCAGGACCTGCCTTTTATAAACCCATGTTGACTGGGCCTGAGCATCTGTTTGTCCTGCATGTGTGTTGTATGATGGTACTCAGGATGAGCTGCTCCATCAGTTCATTTATGCTGAAGTTTAAATTATTACATTGCCTTTTCTCCTACAAGAATAATACTTTTATTCTCAGATGGATGAATAAAACCAGAAGAACTGGTGCCAATCTTTTTGCTGTTACTGTATGGTGCAAATATTTGTACAACTGTTTGTGTAGTAGCAGGCTGAAGAAGTCTGAATCTTGGTAGTCTTGGAACTATGCCTGTAGTTTGAAGCAGGGAATTAACTTATAAGTACTTCATATCCTTTTCACTTACAATCTTTGTTAATTAAAGGTTCCTTTATGTAATTTAGGATTTTATTTTTAACGGTTCTTTTTGTATTTTTTCCCTCAGCAGTAGGTATGAGCCAAACAGCAGTTCAATTTTCCCAGTCTTGCATTTACATCTGTACTGTCAAAAACACTAAGTCAGGCGAGGAACCAAACAGAACAAACCCTATTTACTTTTTTTCAAATAGTCTCATAACATCTGAAGACAGAATATTTTATTGTCTTGCAGTGAATTAAAATTTCTGAAGATCTGTAGATCTTGAATGAACTTTTAGAATATTTTGTATTCTTTTTCAAAAGAAATCTTGTTTTATGCCATTACCTCCCACTAATTCTTTCTAGAAGTCAGAGATATAATATGGTCCATCTAAACATAACAAAACATACCGAACAGTATGAGTCACACCGAATGGAATGATTTTCACATCTAAAGACAGTTCATTTCTGTTCTACATTTAAACATAGATCTTCATTGAATTTGTGCTTGTGTACAACTTAGCTGCACCTTGTATTCTCACTAGGGGAGAATCTACTTGAAGTGTAACCATTGAAGCCATGCCTTATTACAAAGATAAAGAAAAGGATTAGAGAGAGAAAAATATGAGTTTTAAAATATTATGCAAGCTTTTGGAGTTTTGCTGTAGATAATTCTGAATTCAAATATGCTGTTAAACTTCCCTATTTCTACCAGTTCTGATTAATATTTTTTTTTCCTTTTCAATGACTCTCCCATCTTGCATGTTAATCATTATTTTTGGTGTTGTTTTTTTTTTTCCCTCTAAAACTGCAAATCAGTGACTCTTTTCTCCCAACTCCATGGGGGTTAAATGAGATGTTCAGTAACTTCAAATCTGAAGCTAACAGAAATATAGAATAATCTATTTACAAACTGTAAATCAAGTATTCCAGACTGGATTTTTAAAACTAAGTACAATTTATGATAAATAATTGGCAGTCTGTGGAGGCCAGAAAAGGCTATTGAGTGGATGTGAAATGGTATCACTTACTGGGGTAGGACATTTTAACTGATTCAGATGACTCAGTCCTATTCTGTTCAACCTGAAGTGTACTGTCATCCCAGATGGACAAGCACATGAAGGTGCTTAAGAGTAGACATAACTAGAAGTATTACCAGGCTGAAAGAAAGGACTTGTTCTGCCACAGGTTTTGGAAGTCTGCAGAATAAGGAGGCCTATTCAGAGTATGAGGGGCTGAAGACTACTGAGCTCCATGGCTGGGTGGCTCTTAACTGGTCCAGTACATGCCAGTCCTCATGAGTCACTGAGGACCCCATCAATTGCAGCTGTACCAGCTAGTTTAAATTACCACTTTTTTTCTGGCACAATGAAATGAACTTAAGGTATGAGGTGGAATGAATAGAGAATGTTCAGATCTGGATTTCTGGGAATAAAGGAATTAATTTCATATGAGAGGTGAGTTATTTTTGCATGGTGTCAGTATCTCAAAACAATTTTTCCCTCATTGGAGAATTTAAAATGAAATTAATGATATTTTTCTCTCATTGGAAAGAGTTTAAATATTAAATTAATGAAATTATTTACAGTATAGTGCTTGCATATGAGTAGAGGGCAAGCCAGGGGTTTTTTTTAAATTAGCAAGCAAACCAAGTGTAATTTTCTAGGAATATGATAATTTTCAGGACTATATTGTCTAATTAGCAAGGTTACAAAAACAAAGGAGTTTCTTACCTTTCTGTGAAATAGAATCAGATGTTCTAATGGTCTAGAATAATCTAGAATATTGCAGTTCCTCACATTATGATTTTTTCCATGTCTTTGATTTACACTGAGCTATTTGAAAAATTAGATTAATCTCTTTTTTCTTTTAATCTTAGGTAGCAATAAGGTTAGGTGATGGTAATGCCTTAGGAGGAACCACTTGAGTCAGGTTGTTTAGTTTTGGTACAAATGGACAAAATTTTTACACATGCTTTTACCAGTGTGAGAAAGAGCAACTGTATAGTTATGAAATTATCAGCTAAAAGCATGGTGCTAAAAGGCCAGCAAGATACTTGGACTCTTTATGAATGTGAATGATCCTTCTGAATGTCATCAGAATGTTTTTCTGGGAATCTCTGTATTGTGGAGGAAAATATTGAAATAAATGTTTCTAGCATGCACAGATAAATTGCTGTAATCTCACAGTTCTAAGATTTTTATTTTTTTGTATTTCACCATCACACTTTCCCTTATATAAAAAATGAGTCCTGTATCTACACATGGCCATAATGATGGCTTCCTTGCATTTGCTCAGTGTAGCAGGAACCCCCTTAGTTGCAGGATGAGGCTGTGAGACAGGACACACACCACTATGGTTAACAGTCAAGCTCCGACGTTTATTAGAAAAACAAGTCCTTATATATTCTTGTGACAGCAAATCCGTGTGTTGCTCTGGCGCATGCTCATTTCAAAAACTCATTCCTCTCAGCACTTTCAACAAGCACTACTAAGCGTGCACCTCCGGTAGATAAATTTCTGCTTTGTTATTCTAAAGATTCCCTTCTTATCTGTTTCTTCCCTAATGAGCAAAAATACTTTCACTTTTAGTTAATCTTGACACCGTTAATCTTCTAACACAAGTGTGTCATTAATTTAGACATCATTAATCTTCTAACTTGAATGCTGATGACACATTGTCAGTGACGCAGACGATTCGCAACCCAGCATACGCACCCACACCTCAGAATGCAGTCTTTATGTCCATAGAGTGTCTCTGCCATTTTTAGAAGTACTGGTCCAGCACAGCTCCAGCTTCCCTCACTAATTCAAGTTGCTGGCCTAGTCCAGTGCAGATGAGCTGACCTTTGCTGATCTCCCATCACTTTTCTATCTGCAAGAAATTTCCCAGTTATGTCTAGAAGCCCTCCGACTTACATGTTCCTTCTCCAGAGGTCCATTCCTTTATCTGTTTTGTTTTCTGTATACTGCCTTAGACATGACCATACCATGTGCCTGGATCCTAGAGGGTGCGATGGCGCAAAACCAGAAGCTCTGCTCCACATGAGCCTTTCCCAGCAAGGGCTGAAGCTAGGTAGTCTTTTTCCCTATGGAACTGAATTGACCAGGCTCCCAGTTTCTCAAAGTACAGATTTAGATCTTAGATCACATCTGATGCCTTAGACTGCAGATCAACCCAATGTTTCTGAGGAGTAGCTATTAATAGCCTCTGACCCAAAAATAATTTTTAAAAATTTTTAAAAAGTTTTAATCTTCAGTGAAAAGATTACCAAAAATGAATAAATGTGGTATAGTTTGAACATACTATCATGTTTAAACCTTTGTGTATCTTGCATAAAAATTGTTAAGTGGATTAGGAACTTCATGGGATAAAACTGTATTCAAGACAATTTTCAGCTGTGTGACAAGAGACTGGTGCCATCTGATGTGAAAATCTGTAATTTTGAAAAGTGGATCATATTAATTCACTCTTAGCCTTTCACGAAGTCTGTAAACCTATGCAAGATGTATACTGTTACTGTAGTATGGGATCAAATGCACTGATGCTAATCAGATGTACTCATCTTAGACAAGAAATAGTAGATGTAGCAGCAGAAATAGTGGAAATATGGTTGTAATTTATATGTTCTTGGAAACATTCAGGAAACTGCCCACCTTTTAACAGTCATCTTTATTTCAGTGTCTTAAAGCCATGATCTGCAAAGAAAATCAAGATAGGAAGGAAAAGATAGGTATTCAAGTGAGCTTAGACTGTCTACTTGTTTGATCTTTACAATATTATAGTACTACATTGAACCAAGAAGATAAGTGTTCTTGGATTGAATTGAGACAACCAAGTCTAAAACAGTGATTCAAACTTTCTTCCTTAACTACTGACTAGTTCTCAAACTAACTGTACATGCTAATTTCCACTTCATGTTCTAGATAGTCTGGATTACTCTACACTGTATAGAAAATGTAAGCACAAAAATAAACTGCATTCTTCTCAAGAAAGCCCACATCATTTTATTGTTTGCTTTTTTTTTTTCCTAAAAAGTCACTTGTGATAATATGTTATTTTCTTGTGCTGTACATACACATTTTTTATGGACAGATTCTGTTTCTGCTAAGATTGAGTTTAATTTCTTTATTGAAATAAAAAATGGGTTATTATGTCTCTGTGTTCTGATTTTGTATGGTCTATTTATGGTTCTACCTTTATCAGTTAGTTTTGTATGTCACTATTATTTAGATCCAGACATAGGTGGGATTACTAAAACAGTTACCTAACACTCCTTTGTTATTTTTGAAACAGATTATGGGAACACAAAACTGTATATTCTTCTTGACATCCTTTGGATAAATTGTGAAACAAAGGTCTGGATCCTTATAAGACTGGGTGTGTTCAAGTCCTTCCAGGAAAAAGAGACTCCCTGGTTTCTTTCAGCAATTTAAATTCAATAACATGCAACCTAGTTTATTGACATAACTATGACATGAAGTTGGTATATTCTGTGTTAGAGTGAGTGTCTCATCGTTTGATCTAACTGGCAATAGTGTGAGGTTTAATTCTTGTAGAAAGATACGTATTTTCAAATGCAAGGCTAAAGTGTTGCATACTGTTACACGTGTAAGGAAATTTCTGAAGAATTTGGTTTGGAACTATGCTGTAGAACACAGAGGTTCTTTATGTTGTAATAGGGGCTTATTCATAGAGAAAAAGCATTCTGCTTGCACAAGGGTTTTCTTTAAAACACTTGAAAAATTCTTTTGGATTTATAAATGATGTAACCGGTAAGAAAATGAGTTTTTCACTTGAAATGCATCTTTGATCCTCCAACATCTGGAGGTACCTAGACACCTTTATTTCTACTTTACAAACCAGTGAAGAAGCACTGTCATATAGCCAAGTGTTAGAGAATCTGCCCAGTAGCCACAAATAGAAAAGTATCTGCAATAGATGTGTATAATCTGTTACGAAATAGTTTGCACCTCTACTAACAACTGAATAATATTTTTAATAAATTTTAAAGCTGCTTTTTTATGGTTTTAGTGGCTATCAACCCAATAAGAGAAGAAATGGTTTAGACTATGGTGGATACTTGAAATGAAAGTCTGAATTTAGTACTTTATTGTTTCTTGGCTGCTAGGAATCTTACTGAGTAGTAAGCATGTCTGTGTCAGCCTATAACCTGCTGATCAAATTTGTTTCTGAAAAGTGACTATGTTTTCCTTATGCCGAGGAGAATTCTGAAGGAGTTTCTACCTTTTAATTAAAGTTGTAATCATCTGAATAAAGAATTTTAAGTCATTTGTAGATGTGTTCAATGGAAGTGCACTGTCTACTAATCTGCTACCAAAAAAAGAAAAAAGTGTAGGTCCTACTGAAGGCAAGGATTTAAATTTTTTTAAAAATTTTTAAAGTTCCAAGCTTAGAAATGCTTTGTGTTAAGTGTACTTAAAAGGTTTGCCAGACTGCTTGTCCTGGGGATTTAGGGGTGCCTATTGAACATCCTGAGCAGGCTTAGTGTGGGAAGCTAACACCAAGGTTCCCAGTGTAAGCAAGATGCAATGTCATACCTAGATGCAATACTAGAACTTGGAAGGACTGATGGAGCTCTGGTAAATGGTAACGTTCTTACGAATGGCAAAGCTCTAAAAGGGTTGGGTGGGGGTTTTTTCAGGTTCGTATTTTAGGTTTTGATAGCTATGTTGTAGATGTATAAATGTCTCACTTTGGATTTGGTTATTAATCCATTAAGTTATTCAGGCATTTAACTCTAGTCAGATATTCCACAAAGGCACTGAGGTTTTGATTGCATTAGGATTTGAGATTTAGTGCAGTGTCATTGCTGTTGGCAAACTTGCATTTTTGCAAAACCAGAATAAGCTGGTGCATCAATTTCATCCTATTTTGTGTGTGTTGGTGTGCCTTGTGCTGTGTCCTTGGTTTCACAGGACCTCTAACACATCATGAGGTACCTTTTGCTGCAGTGGCTTTTAATAGGCTAATCCCAGCATGCTGAAAATTCCTTCTGGCAGGTGGTTGTCCCTGAGCTGACAAGAAAAAGTTTTGGTGTCATTACCAAAAAGTGGTGCAATGTTTCCATTGTAAATTAATGGAAAATAGGAGTAAAAGAATTCCATGTTAATACCTTAAATGTTTTGCTGCAAATAATAAGGGGAAATAAATGTATAAGACAAGTTGAATGTATATTAATTCTAGCTTTTAATTCACAAAGGAAAGTTCCTAGTTCTGCTTTGCTCTAAGGTCTCAAAGCAGTGGCAATTATTTCAATCCTTTTATTCAGGTTTCTTTTTTTTCCCCTCAAGGTTAAATAGTAGTATCTATATTGCACACTTTAAAAGTTCCTGTTAAGATTTTCTAAATATCCAGTGAGTTTCTCTTGTCACAGTAGTTTTATATCTCCAGCCTTGGTTCAGTGTTCTAAAAAATTGCTTTCCTTTAATCTTGAAATAGGCTGAAGTTCACTTAAGTAGCCTGTCACATCCATTTTATCCATGGGAATCTCTGACCAGAGGCAGAAAGCAGGAGCTTGGGCTGCCTCTGAATTCACAAACAGGTTAGCCACTCGTCCCTCCTCCTGCTCTACCGTGCTTTGTGCATCCAGGATCCTCTGCGCCTGCGGAAACTGTTAGCTGCCCAGGCAGGGTGTGTTTGTAGCCCTTTCCACCTATACAGCAGTGCTAAGGCATGGCAAAGCCTGGAGATGGATGGTGCCTCTCAGATGTTCTCGTTAAAATGCGTCACCAGAAGCAAGAGCTTGACAGAATGCAGCGCTTCATCCAACCTGCTGCTGTTGGACAGCCAGCAGTCATTTGGTTGTTCAGTGTGACCCTGTTTAGGTCAGAGGAGGAGAGTGCACGCTCCTGTTGTAATGCCCTTTAAAAAAGCTGCCTCATTATTTATTGAATTAACACAACTGAGTGATCGCACTACTTGATGTCACTGAATATTAAATTCTCAGCTGCATGACTGATAATCAGTTTTGATTTTTATTTTCCAGTGTTGAAGGTAATGCTTCCATCCCATGAATTTCCCAAAGACTGTTCTCACCAATGTTTGCAGTTTTTTGCCGTATCAATGTACTGCTGGTTTTGGCTTTAAGGCATCCTAATAACCAATGAAGAAGGGAAATGCAAAAAGACTAACAAAAATATAACTGATCTTTATAAACATGATTACAGATTTTATATATCACTGCATGATACGTATTGCATGCTGTATATGTATTTTATAATAATGTGTTATATATTTATACACGCAGGCTCTGTAGACTCATATATACATACACTATTACAGTATCGTATCTTTCACTTAAGGATAGACCTATGTTTTCCTCTGCAGTATGTATAGGCATAAGTACCCATATGTAGTTGAAAAAATGCATGTGCTATTTTTCATTGTAGAGTGGTGTTTGGTGTTTGATATATTTCAATGATTGCCTATTAAAATTACTTTCAAGTTTGCATTTGAAACAGCGCACAGGCAAAAATCTGAAAGCACTACCTTGAAAATATTTTTCGTTTAAAGTGGATGTTCTGTATTTTCTCAGCTTCAGCAGCATAGTTTTCTGCAGTTTATCACTGCTGCCATCAGATGAGTGGATTCTCAGCCCACGTATCAGCTGATTGTACAATGAGCTCCTCATCCTCATTGAGAGCTTGGTACAGTGAACTGCTTATTCAGTGAGGTCACTGGTCTCTGTAAGAGAAATGGAATTTTCCTGCATGTGTTAAGTTCAAACAGTGTCTACTGAATAGAGTAATATTCTCAGCAAGCAGTGTTTGCTACATACATAAAAGCATTTTGCTAATCTTGTGACAGTTAGGTGATCTACAATTAATTAGCTACCTGTACTACTTTAGGAAAATGAATTGGATTAATTCTGTGTATTAAAATTGTGTGTGGGTAAAGGTTGTACTTCAGCTGTGTACTTGCATATACCATAATTAAAATTCTCATGAGAGTGAAAATAACATATTGGAAAGAAACTGATCTTTCTGATATCATTGTTTCTGCCTAATTGCTTGTTAGGAACTTTAGATGATTAGCCTTGTTAATTTGGAACGTTTTCCCTAAAGTGCAGTAGGATGTTTATTTGCATTTAAACTGGGACAGTCAGACAGCTCCTACTTGCACAAATCATTGTTACCTCTGTCACCTTTCAGGAGAGAGAATAGCAAACTGCTCATTACAGTGGAAGCACATTGGTTTCAGCTGGCTTGGGCAAAGTCAGATAGGCTGGCCATAGAGCTATGTAATGTTGGTCATGTAAAAGCCTTTAAGAAATCAGAAAATAAGTTTACCTTCTGAGATGAGTCTTCAGTTAAAAGAGGGAAGAAAGTAATGTCAGATGAAGGAAATAATTTGTCCCAGAGTAAAGGACTGTTGAAGTAGTGAAGAAACCTCGTGTGTGCCAGGAATTTTAAAACATATCTGATTTATTTATGAAAGTCAATTTGGGGACTTCTGAAACAATGTGATAGAATGATTATGGGTTTTAGTTTGGTTTTTTTTTCTGGTGTGACAGCAGTTTGAGTGCAGCATTGAGTTGTTGAGTTTGTATAAACAGGCTTTTAAAAGGGAAATAAAAATACAGTTGCATTAAAATGTAAATGTGTTAATGCAAATATATCTTTTTCAGCCTTACAGTGTGTTTTAACTCATTTGTTCTCAGACTACAGTTAGTTCATCACTGACAGATGTATCAGAGAGTCACTACAAATATGGAATATATACACACATATATACAGGTTTTATATATATATGCTCTACACATAATCACCTTTAAAAAAACTAGAAACCAGCCCCATCTTTATTAATTCAGTAACCAGGAAGTGTAAGCAAAGAGCTTCAAGAGCAAGTAATACAAATCGTACAAATATATTTGGCTGATGCAGGAGACAATTTAAGGTCTGGCAGTGGGAAAATTGAAAACACTGCCTTGAACAAGTAGAAGGAGCAGATTAAGACAAATTTTTTAATCTGTTGGAAGCTTTTATTAAAAGTACATGAATTAAAAAAATGTGAAAAGGAGTAAATATAGTTAAATATCTATTTTTTCCTGTGTCATTTAACAATTGGTACTTTGGTTAAAGGAAGTTAACAACAGAAACCCAAGAAACAAGACTGCACTGAATTTATTTTGCTTTAGCCCATAGGTCTTCAGAGCCTTTCTAGTTCAAAATCCAGAGTGGCAGAGGATAACCTGTGGTATCTTTACAGTATATGCTTGAAATATATTTGAGATTCTAACAGATCTAACAGATCTTCAAGATGCAGCTGTTTCAGGAAAACCATTTTTCTGAAAAAAGCTCTTGACATTGTGGGTTGGCAGGTAGCAAAACACCTGTAAATTAGAAAATCTGGTGGGCATATCACAGCCAAATAACTACTGTGTCCTGCTTTGAAGAGGTGATTTCACGGTCTTAGTATAAGTCACACTATCAGAAATGCTGCTCCACCACTTAAATGGTGCTTCTCCACCACTTAGCAGTACAGGTCCTGTAGGATTTACACAAACTTGCCCTTGGTGTCTGTAAAAGAACAGTATTTGTAAAAGAATGATCAAGAGCAGAAGTTTTAAAAAAAAAATCTGAGTTTAAACTCCTGTGAACCCTTCCATCCTGAGATGCTGAAGATGGACGGCTGTTAGCTTTTAGACGCCTGCTCAAGATGATTCTCGGGCTCTAAGGAATCTTTTCAACCGCAGGACATCGAGTCAGATGTTTGTCCATTACAGTACACAGGGCTTCCCTCCTGGGCTTCAGGAGGGTGTCTGAGAGCTCTGGTTAGCCAGGGAAAATTGGTAAGAGAAGTGAGGCAGTCCAAGGATCGTAAACCACTCTAGCATCTGAGTTGGCATCAAATAAGACTTTGGAAGAAGAAGCTTTACTTCTTAGGGTAAGTACAAGGGCAGCTCAAACCTGATTATCTGTGGAGCAGTTTATAATGTGGTTTTTGTCATGAAAGCCATTGTTCTAAGGTTCACAGAACCTCAATTAGAAATGGTACAGGACAATGGCACAGCTGGGATGTAAGAATTAAGGAGTCTTCCAATTCTGGTCATAAAATATTTTCTTCCATTCCTCCAGGTTCCAAAGTGTAACATTTCTGTGTCTCTAACATACATTTTCTTGTAATCTTATATATATGGCTTTTTGTTTATGTTATAGGTCTAAAATGGCCTTGCTTCTATTTTAATCAAGAAAAGGCATGTGCTTACGTTTTAACTGGATACCAGCTAATATAAAAGTGTCATTTAGAATTAGTTCCTGCCTGTTGGCTGTATTTCTGTGCAACATAATAAAATCACTTCTTGATGCCTGTGTTTCCCCTCTGTCTGCATATCGTCAGCTGAAACTGCAAGGCCCTTCCGAGAAGGAAACTGTCTCCCAGTACTTCTTAAAATGGAGGCCTGGTCTCAGCTGGAGCCTCTTTGCATTACTCTTACACAAATAATACAGGAATAATTGAATCCCACCGATGACAAACCTAATAATCCAGCAGCAGCTCCTTCAAACTCGGAAGATGCTGTTCTTGTATGTGGGGGATGATCACGAGTCATTGTGCTGATACAAGACAGACTTGGCTGTCTGTTAATACACAGAAGAGATGGGCAAAGACCTTGGGTGGGTCCTCTGAGTGGAGACGCCATTAGACTCTTCCACCTTGGCCTGTAGCATTTCTCTGTCTAACCTATAGGTGGTTTTCAGTTGAAATTTCTAGCTGGTTTCATGTCTGCCTGCTCCTCCATTTGAATTAATGTCTGTAATAGAGTTAAAAGAATATCTCTGCCAGTAATGTTTATACAGCAGACAGTATGCCAAAGGCGTGACAATATCATAAATAAATGTAAGTGTATGTATGAACTAAAAGATAATTCAGTTGTTCTTAGAGTGTATGGCCCCTGCTTACCATGTTTTCCTGCTTAACCCACAACTTGGCTAGAGTATTTTTATCTTCTGCAAGTCATGAATGCTTTGTGATGCTTATTAAATCCTAAGCCAGTTCACAAATACTATGTAGTCACAGCACACTCTTCCAGCATTCTCCTCCTGTTCATGTTCTTTTACCCCTTCCAGCTTAATATTCCTCTAGGGGGAACTGAGACTGAGTCCCTCTTGCAGTGGAGATTGTCCTTCCCTTTTCTGCAACACCACTCAGTGCAATGGACTCCCATTTTGCACAAGTGTAATTTAATACCTGCAGTGTGAATATGTGGATATTTTTTTTTCCACTTTTGTCATTTCCCTTTTCTCCTTCTCAGTCCTTTTTTTTTTTTCTCCTGATACACTTTCCTCTTCTCCACTCTAAAGCCCCTTCTATTTTTCCTGATCAATAAATCCACATTTTACTGCCCATGTTGCTCCTTTCTCCTTTTCTGCTACATAGCCTTAGATCTCACACTGCCATGTGCTAGCTACAGAGGTGGGGAAGGCACATCCAGTTAGACTGGCTCAGGCTACCCTGTGACACTGTTTTCAGGAGTACACTCATCCAGTTTCTTGCAGAGGTGATGTGATGCCTGCTCTTTTTGAACAACACAGTAGGGTTCTACTTTGTCATTACATTACATTATATACATTAAAGATCTTTACTGTATGCTTGTGAGGCAGGACCTGACATAATGAGACAAGAAAGGTGTCTGGGTCTGTGCTATGTGGGTCTCACTGGCATTGTTTTCCCTTTTACATGAGACCTCCAGCAAGTCATCAATGTATGTTTTCTCACTTGTAAAATGGAGTGATATGTTTCTATTATCTAGTGGTTTGCCTTGTTTAGTACTTCAAAGCCCTTGGATTCAAGCTTTTACAGAGATAAAAAATACTGAAAAAATGTTACTGCAGTTTGGTCTATGGATTTTGGAAAGACATCAATGGATTTTGGAGGCTTTAGTGTATAAGCAAAAATCAGCATAGTCTACTGTGAAGGTTCCTGAGTGCATCCACACATGTTTACGGCCAGCAGGACAGCTTTTAGCTATAGGCTATCCCTGAATGGATTTAGATGCCAGCCCACAGCTTTCTTTACCTCTAGCAGCCCAGGTAGAACCAAGGAGTCAACTACAGAGCTACTGTGAGCCCTCTGTGGTGCATTACAGCTCTGCCTCTTCTTTGGACCTTTCACGTGGGTCTCCCTGTGTGCAGTTCTTAGAATTAGCTGTAAGCAAATAAGGCAGTTCTGGGTTTGATAAACATTTATAACTGTAACTTCTGTCACCAGACAACATTGAAGCCAGTCTTGCATTGAATCAATTGAAACAAAAATGTTCAGATTATCAGTTTGATGGAAATGGTGAAATCACACACAAGAGTTACGCCTCCTCATCGAGATGGTTGATACTAGCTGGCAGACTGCAAAAAAATGTACCCCACCAAAACAAAAAATACGTGCCCCAACAGTGTGGTAACAAAAAAGAGACAAATTTCCCAAGGTATGTGTGATCAGTCTGATTGCAACTGGAGCTTTTGATGAGATAATGTCACATAAGGGGTGCATAAAGTGTAATTTTTATTCTTAAGGGTTTTTTTTATTTATTCTTAAGGTATTTTGAAATTTGACAGACAGAATAATTTCTCAGAGGTACCAAAATGTAGTACATACCTATGGGCCACACTACTAAACTGTAGTACTTGGATAAATGTTCATTTAATGTGACAGTTTTATGTTAGCTTAATGCTTTCAAAGATTGGTTTATATTGTAATTGCTTATCAATGATTTCTGTTATACAACTGTCCTGGTTCAGCTAGGATAGGGTTAAGTTTCCCCAGCAGAGAGGGGGAAGGGATCTCCAGCCGGGTTATTCATACCATGCTGATGTCAGGTCCCGCGCAGCAGCGTGGGAAGCTTTCCTTCTGGCTTTGGTGGCGGGAAGCAGGCGTGCGGGCTGGATGTGTCCATTGCGGTATTCCTCTATATATCTTTTGTCTTGTTTACTGTTATTACTGTTTGTTGTTGTTATTATTGCTATTGTTGTTGTTCAGATTGTTTATTACACTGTTGTATTAAATTTATTCTTATTTTAACCCAGGGTTTGTGCCCTACTTGTGTCTGAGGGTGGGGGAGGGACAACGGCAACGTGGTCTCTGGTCCCGGCAGGGCTTAAAACTATCACAACAACACAGGAACAAAAACATTGACTAGCTTAATTATGCATTAAAAAAGGTAAAATGCTTGCATTTTTATTATTTTCTACAGCAAAAAATAAGTTTTCTGTTATTTCCCTGTGAGAGTATTCTCTCCAATAAATATAAACTGAGTCTTTGTTTCTCTTCCATCTTTGTTCAACAGAATTATGAGGTCCAAATCACTCAGTGTCATCTGTGATGGAGGATTTTGTATCTGGTTATTGACCGTCTGGCAACTGACACTGGACAATGAACAAAGCTGTAATCAAAGCAGAATTTAAAAGATTATTTGTAACTTCAAAAGCCACAGTGTCTTGACATACAACCAGCTTTTTACTTCTCTTCCACTGGATGTGTAAGATCTTCAGGGACATCATAAGCAATGAAAAAGGTTATGATTGTGGGAATGGGCATGAAGCAATCTAGAAGAATACCTTTGAGGTGTTTCATTATCAGCCATTTCAATGGGTCTTAAACATCTTGGAGCAGCTTCAAAAAGATGTCAGGAGTTATGCTCCTCAGAGCTGCCATGTCCAAAAGCTGGATGTATGAGACTGTGAAGGGAATCTACAACCCAGAAGCAGCTGCCTGAATTACCTTTACATTGAGAAGTGTGGGTTATGTACATTAAATAATGTTCCCAATAGCAGGCATTTTTGGGCTGAGATGGACATAAACTGTGAAAAAAGAAGCAATATATTTTCATCCCTGCAGGATGGACAACAGGGCAATGTATTGGCTGGAATTCCAGCATTGTAGATGACAAAGCCCAACAGGCAGAGACCCTAGACCTCTTTTGCCTGCAACCATTTTGACAAATTGGGAGTAGTAGAGGCAAGACAATGGGACAAATTGACAAATGGGAGTAGTAGAGGCAAGACAGAACATCCCAGGGCATGCTGGGCACCCACTGAATCTTGTTAACTCTTCTAGTTAATTGGATAGTGGTTTTGAAATTCTGTATTAGGTTAATATTTTTTTAATTCTTAATGTTATTGACTAGGGAAGGAAGATGTAATAAGCTCTGCCTTTACTGAACTCTGGTAAAAGCTGGCCAGTGTGTTATACAGAGATCATGTTATGTGGTGGTAACTAGTGAGAAACAGACCTCAGACTCCTTGCAATGGATCAAGGCCTCTCCAGTGATGGAGGCAAAATTGAGTTTTGCCACAAAGAAGATAAAACCAAAATAATTGGAATGCACCAGCTCTGCTAGAAAGCTACATCATTGCCATCTGGGGGTGGTGAGATGAAGGGAATATGATTACCCTCTGCTTCCCTCCCTTTATTCTGCTATATGTCTGATGTAAAGCCAGTTCTCCGCCTTCAAACCTTATCCCTCTATTTCAGTGGTGGGACACAGGCAGTGACTGGGCGAGGGCTGAGCTGGATATGCAGCAGTGTGGCGCCCCCAGTACTCACTGGGTTTGGGGAAGTCATTCAGATGGAATCACACAAAAATGGTGTCTACCCTTGCTTGTCTGTTAGCTCACCCACCTGTGCCTAAAGGTTTTGGTTGATCACTGAGCAGTGCTACAGCCAGGCAGGCAGTAGCATCTAGAAAACTTGATATGCACGTGGGATCAAGAGCTTGTGTTGGCAGTTGATGCTGAACAGTAAGATGCTGAACAGATTGATGCTGACAGTAAGATATTTTGCAAATACCTTACTGTCCTACATTTAAAGGATCAGCATCCAGGTTAGCCTGTGGCTAGTTTTTGACTCCTACCTGAATACAGGCAAAGCGATGTGGAATAAAGGTGTCCTGATTGACAGATGGGATAGGAAAGAGTCAGACCCAAGTGCATGAGCTGCAGTGTTATATGGGAGTAAATGAGACTTCTTCATGTTTGATTCCAGGCACAGGAAAGCTCCAGCAAAGGATCAGAAACCAGAGTTTGCTCATAAGCTTCTTTTTTCTCCCTCTCTGACTTGTCTCAGCTGCAAAAAGGAGTAACAATTTTAAAAATTAATCTAGGTTTCTGCTCTAATTTTTGTTTTGGACTCACACAATCTTATTCTCTCCCTCATGTCAGATATAATCATAAAAATGTTAGAGAAGTTCAAATAGCGTTTGAGAATGCTTTCTGGAGAAAAGCCTTTCCCAATCTCTCTTCTTTATTCCATATACTAGGTTTCTTATTACAGTTTAATTTCTTTTTTATCCATGATTTTTTATCATAAAAATTATGTCTTTTAAGTTTGAACAGACCAATTATCTTCTCTAACCCTCAGTATTTTGGTATCACATATTTTTCTCTTGAATTTGAAACAACCTACAGGATATGATAAAGGAACAGAAAGAACCGATCATGTATCTCAACCTGGGCTGGACAGCCTTTAAAATGATCCTAAACACTAATATAAATTTTCCCTTAATTTATTTCTATAATATAATTATTATTTAAATTCTTGCAGGAGAACACATTTGTGATGCTGTTGCCAGAGGGCTTGTAAATGTTGGTGGATGTAAATGAGATGGATGATTTACCCTGGATCGGCAAAGACAGCTGTATGGGCAGACCTCTCTCTGCCACTAAGGTCTGTCAGGTTCAGAGGCTGCCAGTGAGAGCACTGGGAGCTGCCCTGTATTCTGGTTTCCAAACAATCTGGAGCTAAGCCTAGGAAGAGCAGGAGCTGTATTGTCTCACTGTCAGGAGCTCTAGATAGGTCCGTTGTATGCTGTATTTAACTCCTTGATTTGCATCTATGTTCAAGTCAGATCTTTTGTACAACTATAATAGTGTCAAAATCTTCTGTCTTATTTCCATCAGTCCAGAGAGGAATGCTTGTGAGCTGAGCTGTTACCTTGAGCTTGCTCTAAACCGTTGAGTTGGTGGTTGTAGATTTCTGTGCTGTTGCTATAAGCTGACAAATTTCTGATATTACTCGTTTCACTCCTTAAAAAAAATCTTGATATTTTTAGTTAGATAATAACAGCTAAAAAATTGTCCAAGCATCAATTTCAAAACGTTATATTTTCATTGTCTTCTTGCTATCAGGTACCTTTTAATATTCACAGTTTTGTGGTGCAGTGAGACATTCTGCTTTGTGCTTTAGGGCTGTTCCCCTGATCTGTGGGCTTGTTGTAAACCTGACTGGTTTTATTTTTCTTTTCCAAATAAATAAATGCTATGGGCCAGACTGTTAACAGACTCAAACCAGTTTAATTCTACTAAAGTGAAAAGAACTTTGCAGACTAAAAACAACTTACATGTTGGCCCAATATTCTTGAAATAATGATCCCGTTCAAAATCCACAGCCTGCCAGATATTTTCAAGACTGGCCTTGATTGGAGTGTAGAAGTGCAGGATGTCTATTGCTAATCTAATGGTGCATAGAAAATAACTATTTAAGCTATGTGGAGCATTGGTTTTACTACTAGAAGCCATTTAAGAATTCTGAGAACCACTACTACTTAAGCTGTGTTTATAATGTTTATCTAAATGCAAATGAGAACATTGCTGTTTATATATATGTTTGTCATTTTGGTTTACATAGTTGGTCAGGGAAAGAGCTTTGATAAACTTTCTTATAAAATACTTACAACTTTCTAACATAAAACTTCTATCAGTGCGAGAAACAGATAAGTGGGTTTTTTAATGAAAAATGTTTGTTTAAAAAAGCTGCTGAAGTTCTCAGTAAATTTTGTCTTTATTAGCTGTTTAGGACAGGCCCAGTACTTTGATATATTGTGAAATAATAAATAAAGCTGAATCAGTTAATGTTCATCCAGTTTGCTTCTCTTTGCTTTAAAAGAAAGACCTTCTTCAGCATATTTATGATTCATATGCTTACGCTACTCTCCTCTTTTCAGTAATGCAATTCAGCCACCAAAAGGTTATATTTGTAATAAAACAAAAGAAGAGAAGCACAGTGATATGCTACCCCTAAAAGATATTGTCATTGGTATTTTAAGAGGTGGTATATTGGTTTTGCTTTGCACAATGCTGCATTGGTGACAGCTCAGAGACTTACTTCAACAATGTGAATAATTCCATTGATGTTGAAGACAGTTGCTTCAAAAAGCATGCACTGACTTCAGTGAGAATGCCAATTTACATCCAGCTAGGCATGGATGCAGCACGGGTGCTAGTATAGGGAGTGGGTGTTTATTTTGCAGTCTGTCCCCAGAGCAGATGCTGTGTGGGAGCAAGAATAGATCCTGCACTGCTGTTTTGAGGTGTCTGCAACTGAGGAGTCTTCCATCTTCTGCAGATAAATTATAGTATTTTTCTTCTTTATTTCTGTTACCTAAGAGTGTTTCAGAAGTCTATCTAGAACAGTAACTTGATTTGTCTTAGACTAGCACTTGTGAGGAGCAGGGGGGTAGGAAGACCAATAATTACTAACATTGCTTGGAAAATTGCTTGTCTAAATAGCTAAAATTGTTGTAAATCACTATAAAAGCCAATGACCAAGTGTTGCTATGGAGATACTATTTCATAGAAAATCTTACTTAGCTGCTTGCCATTCACTTTTAAACCATCATATGTAATTACTTCCATTTCCCAGACCCAAGTTACAGCAAGAGCTTGGAAACTCATTGCTTTTCACAGTTCAATCCTTACAGAGCTAAACCTATTGGATAAAAAACATCTATGAATGTACAAAGTAGAAAGGGGGTGATTATTTCTTTGTGATAAAACTGGAGGAATTTTTTAGTAAACCAATCTAATTCAGCATTTTATATGAAATTGCAGAGGTTAATAAGGGCTGTTTAGAGCTTGTAATAAAATTGTTTCTCAATCATTATTTGGAACCTGTTAGCTACAACCTGTGTCATCAAAAATCTAACAGTTGCTGTATGCAGTCTGAATTTTCCATTTCTTGAACATTATTGACAACTTCTAACAAGCAGTAAAAAAATAATTAACATTTGAGAGCGCCAGCAATAGAAGCCAAAAAGAAGGATCAAGGCAGCCCAGAGATTTACATGTTACTCAGAAATAATTGCTCTCCCTCTACTGAGCAAGCAAAGGTCACTTCAAAAAGTATGAGATATCACAATAAGGGAAGTAAAAAAAAAAAATAAAATCAAGTGTGAAATCTTATGAAAAATAGTATCTAAGATGGAAACCTACTAAATTTGCTGAGTTATAAACTTCTTCAACTTCCAGTATGACAAATTAATGGCTGTGGCACTTGAGTCAGAATGGAAATTCTGCAACACTTTCTGCCAGATCTGAAATCAGGTAAGCTCCTAGGTATCTCTGTGTACCATTTCAAAACTGTAGGAAAAAAAATGCAATGACATACCCAAATTAAATCCTCAATATGAAAAACGGTGCACCTGGGTGTGAATTTTGGCATCTGGAGGGGAACGGTTGTCAGCAGGGAGATGGTGCCTAAAAGACAAGCCAGAGGATGCAGTCTTGCTGTTGCTTGAGTTCAGCAACAACCTGAAAATGAACAAGTGACCCAAGTGCAGCAGCCAGGTTATAAAGTTTTTGCAACTTTTCATGAAAAAGCTGCTTATACTAATTAATATGAAGTGATTAAATGCCCTACACATATAGAAGAAAAAGACCATCTCTCTGCAGAAACACAATCCAAGCATCAAGCCAAAGACAGAAAGTGGAAAAAGGTGGGGGGATGGAAATTACGGCTTTTTTCCAATGCAATAGTAATGATTGAAAGGAACACCAGCACAGCAAACACGCGGGCTCACTATGAAGTTTCCAAGGGGAAAAATAAGCAACGATGAACCTTTTGTGTGTTGATGGTTCTGTGTGTGGTGCTAGCTAGGGCCACTAGTCCCACTCTGAGGTACTGAGCAGCTCATCCTTTGTCTACTGAGAGGAGCCCCAGTCACTGCCTGGGAAAGGAGCTGCAGAGGTGAGATGGTAAATATAAGAAGTTGAATAAACTTTGAAGCATGCTATGGGAAGACAGGGACAAGGAACTGGATTTTCCCTGTGGAGCTGCCTACTTAGACTGAATAGTGTTGCAGTCAAGCATCATTGATGTGCTTCTCTTTGTTGTTTAAGCCAGAACCACAAGCAATTATTTTGATGACAACACCATGCTCACAGATTCAGACTATGAATTTTTTTTTTCACTTCATTAAGCTCCCTTTCACTTTCTCTGTCAATTAATCCTGAGACAAATCTCATTTTTCCCCTTCCCCTCTCCAGAGTACCCCAGTGCCGTTACAGAGAGGTGAGAACAAGGAGAGGGTTTCTTTCTAACATTCACTGTTTTTAACATGGACTTTCCCTCCTCTTCATTTTTTTGGCTGTCCTTTTCCATGCTCTCTCAGGATGTTCACAGAGAAAAGACATCCAGGCAGCGAATGGTGTGAGATACGCAGGTGGGCTGTTGCATTTCGGCATCCTCCGTGGTGCTGCTAGTGCCACTGGCAACCAAATTGCATGTCTTTGTTGCCCTCGAGCTTTAGCTATCCCAGTGTCCTGTAGTGTTAACACAATGTGAATGCACACAAACTTTTTCAGATATGATAGCAAAACTCCCTCTTGCTTTCACGGGAGGTCAGATACCTATGTTCCTCAGGATGTCAAAGAGCTGCTCTCACAACAGTCCTGTGAATTCCTGTTGACAACTCAGCAGCAAATTGTACTTGATTGAATGCTTTTTGTGAAACATAAATGGATTTGTGAAAAATAGAAGAAGAAAATTAACTCCCAAAGGGGGTCAGCTGGTCAGCTCTGCTGTTAAAATAAGTGAAGACATCATTCTATCTATTAGCAGCGTTTGCTACTAAGTAGTAGCATGGTACAGAACAAGATTATCTTTGGTATTAAGGAAACAAATTCTGCTTATCTGAGGGAAATAGTGGCTTTTTTTTTTTTTTTTTTCTATGAGGTAATTACCTATAAAATGATGTAACAGTTAAATACTCTTTTTGTCAGAGTTTGAAAAAACTCTCCAGTTCGTAGGCATTGCTGCCTAGACAAGAATGAGTGTGAAACGCAAGGGTATAAGTCAGATGTCTGTGAAATACAGACCTGCAGAAGCAATCCTGAATCTATACTGCTCAGCCATATAATCTAGCAACAAATGTGGATTCCCAAGGTCCTGTCAGAAGTGGAAATGTACAAAGCTATTTAAGTCAGATAACTCAGTTTTCTACTTGGTATTTCCCTTCCTTGAACTTCATGAGGTTCTTGTCGATTTCTCCAGCCTGTGCAGTCCCTCTGAATGGCAGCACACCCATCTGGTGTCTCACCCACTCCTCCTGGTTTTGTATCATCTGTGAACTTGATAAGGGTACAGTGTCCCATCATACAGGTCATTAATGAAGATGTTAAACAGTGTTTGCCCCAGGATCCACCCCTGTGGCACACCACTGGACTTTGTGCTGCTGACAACAGTTCTGTCAGCCAGTTTTCACAATCCACCTCACAACCTGTTTATCTAGTACAACTTCATTTATTTGTCTATGTGAGACAGTGCTGAAAGCCTTGCTGAAATTGAGATAAACAATATCGACTGTTTTCCCCTCATCTACTGAGCCTGTCTTCATTGCAGAAGGCTATGTTGATGAAGCAGGATTTCCCTTTTGTAAATCCATGCTGGCTACTCCCTATCACCATCTTGTCCTTCATGTGTCTGGAAGTGGTTTTCAAGGAAGATTTGCTCCATCACCTTTCCAGAGATTAAGTGAGGTTGACCAGTCATAGTTCCCCAAGTCCTCTTTCTTGCCCTTCTTGAAGGTTAAGAGTGATATTTGCTTTCCACCAGTCTTCAGTTGAGACAATCAAGACTGTCTTGAATGATATTGATCAGCTCCCTTAACATCTCATCAGGTCCCATGAACTTGTGAATGTCTAGTTTGTTTAAGCGTCCCCTAACTGGATTCTCCTCTACCAAGGGTAAATTGTCCTTGCTTCAGACTTTCCCATGGCTCTCAGGGGTCTGGAGTTCCTGATGGCATATTGTACCAGTAAAGACTGAGGTGAAGAAGTCATTGAGTACCTCAGCCTTTTCCATATTCTCAGCAGGTGACCCACATTTCTTCTCATCTTCCTT
Organism: Athene noctua; assembly: GCF_965140245.1. NCBI lineage: Eukaryota > Metazoa > Chordata > Aves > Strigiformes > Strigidae > Athene > Athene noctua. Next base: position 248,208,540 of record NC_134037.1, on the reverse strand, counting down.
TTACCAATGCTACAACTTTAGAAGCCGTTCTTGTTTCCTTTCACATCCTTCATCCTCACCATATTCAACTGTCCCTCTGTTCATATAGGCCAGGTTTCTGTTGGCTGCCTTTGCAGCTAGGACTCACTGTTGGCCCATGTTCTGCTCACTGTCCAATGGGACCCCCAGGGCCTTTGTTGCAGAGTGGGTCCCCAGTAGACAATCCCCAGCCTGGGTTGTTGCAGGAGTCTTTCCTTCCTAGGGGAAGAAAACTTCTCCTTGTTGAATCTCATGACTCATTCCCCCAGACTGACCCAGTCCCTCTGGATGGCAGCCCTTTCTTTAAGTCTCCCCCCAGTTTGGCATCATCTGCAAGCACAATGAGAGTACACTCAGTCACCTCCTCCAGCCCCTGATAAAGATGTTAAGCAAATTGTTCCCAGCAGAGACCCCTGTGGTGCTCCCCTAGAACTAGCCTGCCAGCCTTTTACCCACCTAGCCGTTTCCAAGCCAGATGTTGAATTAATACTGCGGGAGATATAGTTTCAAAAGGCTTGCTAAAGTTGAGGTACTTGATTTTACCACTCTGTACTGCTGTCCTCCTGAAAAATCTGGTGAGTTTATTACACAAGAAAATCAGGCTGGTCAGGCAGGGTTTTATCCTCAGTAAATCTGTGTCAACTCTTCCCAGTTAGCTGCTTCTTGTGCTCAGAAGTGCTCTACAAGAGGCCTCGCTTTACAATGTGCCCAGGGAGGAAGTTTTCAAGTGAGGCTGAGTGATCTGTAGTTCCCCATGCTGTCCTTTTGGCCTCTTCTGAAGGTGGGTGCATCCTTTGCCTTTTTTGACTGATTTGCACTGTTGGCTGAAGGGACAAGTCACAAGGGATGCGTATCAGCAGGTGCTGATGTCTGCAACAGACTGAGCTTTCTGTGTCTCTCTTATCTGGAGGAACAGGGGCTCTTCTAGGGAACAATTCTTACCATCTTATTAAAGGTGTTTAAAATACTGAGATGAAAAGTGCCCACTTGTCTCCCCTAACAGTGGGAGTCTGGGGGACAAGTGCCAGTGTGAACATGTGAAATGAAGCTCAGCACTTCAGACAAGCTTTGCTTTCTTCTGTTACACCTGACTGTCTTTACACAGGCTGCCACTGAAGTGGTGAGTAACAGCTCCATGACCCTGCCTTGAGCACTAGACAGACGGCACAGTGATGCTGTTTGCTCCAGGTAAGTCTTGCTTCTCTTATCAGCTGTGAGTGGACGATGACTGGGATATCAGCATGGCTAATGCACAGGCAAGCATGGTAATCAGAGCTGAGGTTTCTCAACTCTTTCTTTTCAGAGGACTCTATCATTTCAGAGTATGCCTCTTGATATCCAGCAAGGAGAAGAAAATGACTGATTGTTTAAAAATTAGAGAATATAATTATAATTTACCTGGGAGGTTTTTGTCACAGAGGAAACAAACTGAAACCTTTGTATCCTTTTTATTTTGATTCTTCTTTCTAACAGAAGAACATCTAATTTCTAATCAGCGGCATCTGCAGGAAATCCCAAAAACTTTAAACCTGGACCAAGGGTTAGGCTTTTGTTTTTTTGTTTTGTTTTGTTTTGTACGTGCTACTGAAAAATATGCTCTTTTTCAAATGCATTGTGGCTGAGACATTCAGCTAGAGGATCTTTTCTGGCACTGCTGCCATTAGGAAATCATCTAAACCTTATTTTCTCCCAAGGCAGAGAGGAAACAGTTGAATCCTTTAGAACAATGGTAAATATCCATAGATGATGGGGAGGTTACAGACCATAATCTGTGTATGTTATTGTGGGTATTTTGTGAATTGCCTATAGTTCAGCTATATATATATATATATCCCGTTATGGATTCCTCTCACAACTAGTATTTTCAAGGTAATCCATCTGGTTAAAGAATTAAACTTTTCCTGCTCTTCCATCATTTTACTCTTAATTACTAATTTTTTTAAGATTAGGATCTGAACAAATAGTCACTTTATGTATTAAAGGTTTTTAATTCAATTTTTTATTATATATTATTGTTTTATGATATTCTATTTTTTATTATATCCTCCATTTACTCTCAAAACTGCTGTGAGCATGAATTAAACAACATTTGAAGTGTCACTACAAAATATGATTATAGAAGCAGCTGATTTTCATGCAAAATTAGCAGAAGATTTAAAACCCTGAACTCTAAGTAATCCGCTTTAGTAAATCTACTTTAAACATCTCAAAATTTGCTTTAGGAAATCATAACGAACTATAGTTAATGTTCTGTGTATATCTTAACATTTTTATTAAATCTTCCAAAACATTTAGTTTTCAGTTTTCAGAACAGAAAAACTTGAGCAGATACTTCTGTGGATTTTCAAGACAACCAGGGAATAGATCTTTCTGATCCTTGAAAGCAGTTGTCATTTCCCTGTTGGTGCAGGTTCTCTCCAGGTAAGAACTGTAAACACCTCCAACACAAACACAGACATTTGCAGTATGCAACATTTGCTCAGAGAATTAGAGCAAAATCAGCTGTTCAAACGTTGGGTCTGAAAATCTCTGAGTAAACTGGGCACTGACTGAAAACTTTGTAATGTGGTCTGATCCTGTGACCAGATTATACACTGTTTGAATGGAGGGAGAATAAAAAATAGCATTGCAACTGATTTGAGCTCTGCAGAAATGTGAATATTTAGTCAAAGATGCTAGGCCAGTGAGGGATTTTCTAACTTACAGTTCCACCTGTAGTATAACATGAAAAGTATTTTTGTCAGCCTCAGGAGTAAAACCTCTCAAACAGCTCGTATCTTTGCTGGTGGTGTTTCAGTTCTATGGCATGATGCAAAGCATTTTGTTTTTTTCTCACAAAGGCAGAATGCTCATTAAGTCCCTTCTCCTACCAACATTTTCTCTGAAACTCAATTTTTTGTTTTGAACTGGGATGGAGGCCATTGTGGTCTGCAGTAGAAGGAAAAGAATTGATGTGTTTGGTCTGAATTCTCATCTTCATTCTATCCTAGAAGAGGTGTTAACCCTCAAGTCCATCTCCAGTTGCACAGCCCCAAAAGGGAGCCCTATGGCAACACTGCAAAAATTCTGCCATTTCTTATTTCAATAACAGCAGAATCCTGGTGTCTGTCTTGAAGGGCTTAGGGGAATCCTCCTTCTACTTCTCTTCCTCTCCCAGCTACCCCACTTTTAGGGGCCAGCAGGCAGCCAGAGGATGCAGGCATACCTCCCTACTCTGCCATTAGCAACCTGGTGCAGTGTTTACATGAAGAAAAGATGGAGGAGAAAGAAAATCCCAGTCCCCTCAGGACTTCTCTCAGGAAGTCCTCTCTCTCTTCCCATGAACAGACATTTCTTTAAAACCTCTGAACATACCTCTCATAATGCAAATACAATCACAGGTTCTTTTGTGTAACAGATTCAAAATTAAAAGTGAAGTTTGGAATGGAACTGCCAGCCAGAATTTGCTTTTGTCAGTGTTGCATAGCAGCCTGGGTGACAGATTTCTTTTAAGACCATTTTTCAGTTGAAGATTTGTTTTTCAAATTCTTCATAAATATCATGCTGGTTTGATTTCTTAGTAACTTTTTTTTTCTTGCTTGCCAGTTTCTGTAGCAGTGCTTCATTACACCCTTTCTTGGTGAAGGAACACTGCAGCATGGAGTATTTATCTGGGGTAGGTTATCATAAATGTAGTTTGGTCGGATTTTAAAGCAAGAAAAAGGAGAATAAATTCCAAGTCTCATGAGATACAATAAGTTCACTCACTTCAGCACTTTTGTTTTATATAAGAATTGCAGGAGGATAAGTTAAAACTACACTGATAGTCCCACTCTTCCTAATTCTTGAGTGCTCAACTCAAATGCTTTAGCCTCCTGAGATATCGTTCCTTCAACACAGCTTCCTTTGTGCACAGCATATATAAGTGTTCATACACAGTTTGCTTCTTTACCTACACTATTTTGAAAGTTTCAGGTAATAGAAGGAGAAAAGACTTTTAAAAGTCCTGATATAAAAGTGATGCAGTGCAGAAGAATGGTAAATAGAAAAGAAAAATAGCAATATAAGAATATTGACAGTCAAAGCCTGTAATGCATAACCTTTGGACCAGCAGCTTGGCATAGACAGCTAGTCTGGCATTAACATTGCCTCAAGGGAGGCCTTGGTTTGTTTGACCTTGAGATTCTCACTCCTCGAATAAGCAGGAAATGGAATAACACTGAGGTAATACTTCTCCTCCTGAGTGAAGTGCCGTTCATTAGCAGTTTTTACATGTTGTTATTTTGTTTATCCTGGAAAATAGCCTCAGAAAGAGCTTCTTGCCTCAGTTCCCTGAACACAATTATATGTTAAGGGACTGTGGGAGCAGCAAGTTAGGAGAAACAGACCACAAAAATGAGAGAGAGAGAGAGAGAGAGTTTCATTAAAAGCACAGGTGATACTAAGTTCAGCAGAGCCTCTGCAAACATGCCGCAGTGAGGAGTGAAGGTGGATTGCCTCCCTGATGTACCCCGGCCAAGAGCATCCTGATGTCCTGCCCAGGCAGAGCCAGCATTGCTGGGCAGTCACTCCAGCTCTGCCTCAAGGTCAGAGGCTGTCAAGAGTTTTCTAGTTAGATAGTTCTCTGTTGGAAAACGCCACTTAAGTAAGACTGAAATGTTTAGTCAATTTTGACATAATTGGGCTTTGAAAAAAATTTGGGGTTTGTTTTGAAAAAACACTTTTTGTTCTGAAAGTTGCAAACAAAGCATTTCAGCAGTGATGCATTTTTTTACCACTGTTGAAAATATTTTTCTTCAAACAGTGCTTTCTGGCTTCCAATTTGTTGTCTCAGAGTTGTATGTATAAATAAATCAGATAAGAAACCAAATCAATGATATTTAAAGCCAATATTTAACAGAGATTTTCACAAATTTGCCCTTAATTTTAAGTTAGAAAGTTGTAATCATCTAGACCCCAATTCCAACATGATGGGCTTCAGATTTTCTTCTGTACATTTCTGCTTTAACTCCAGTGCTTGAAATAGGAGCCCTCTCTTAGTAAAACACCTTTACACATCAGTACTCTCAGTGCTGAGTACTCTGGGAAACAGCTGCTTGGATTTGCAAAAGCATATTTTTCACTGAAAATGTCAGCTGCTCATGGGAGCAATGCAAGACCATTCTGCTCAGCTAATACAAACTGCACTATTGGAATATTAACTACAATTTCATCAGAACACTACCAACTCCAGAAGACCACATATGAAGATTAAGGGGATAGCCTCTGTAATATAGTAAGCAGACATAAGTTTGGCAGATACACTAAAACTACAGCAGTCCAGTCACTCAATGAATTTACGCAGAAATGAAAATGTAGATAATACAGTGCAGCTGACTAGGTTATACCAGCATTAATTGATGTCCTGAGTACAGTAATTTCCCATAAAGTTGCAAGCAATCTGTTTTCCTTACATGAAAAAATGTAATATGACAACACCAGTAAGGCATATTTAGAAAGGGCTTTTTAAAGGAATCTGACAGATAACCATCCATTTTCTAATTAAAATGGGATTTGAGTGTCTGGTTTTCTTGGGTTTGCATCAAAATCCCAGCAAAAATGCACTGATTTTCATCACAGAACCAAGTAAAAGCATGTTTGGAGCATTTAAATTAAGGAAGGGGGTTATGAAGATTATCCAAAATGGAAATCTGAAGCAATTATCCTTGGAGAGCACAGAGTTAAAGTTGTAATCCTCCTTTGATGTACTAGTCCATACCCTATTTGAGGGTACGCAGAGGCTCTCACCAGGTTCAACATTGCCTCAAATGGAAATCCCCTAGTGCAGGAGAGCTGAGCACGCACACGACCAATGTGATCAAGCAATGCCCGTTTATTACAACTAAGAAAGCCCTGTTACAATGTTCTCCCACACACGTGAGTAACATGCAGTACAAGTCCTCAAGATTGGACAGTTAACTTAGCCCGTGCTTTAAACCTTCTTATGATTGGATAAAAAGTGCCACATCAGCCTTGCCAGGCTTCCTGCCTTGTGGAACTTCCTCTTCCATCCCACCCCCTTCCAGGGGTGGTTTGTCTTGTCGAGTTTCTCCCCCCTCATTCAGGGTCACATCCTTATCGCATTCTTGCTCAGCTGAGGCTCTTATCAGTCTTGTTCTCAGGCAGGATTGCTCACATGTCCATTCTCTCGCAGAAAGTCCTCTAGAATCCCAACACTCTAGTAAGGTGGTTTGTACCACTATGAGTTTTAGAGTATGGAAGAGACAAACCAGGAAAAATTATGCTTGAAAGTGAGCCTGAAATAAAGCTTGACAGAGAATAGGAGTAAATGGCGGCTCCAAAAGAGTCAGGTTATCCCTCATCCTCTTGCTACCAGGCAGAAGGAGGGGCCCTAAGTGACAAGGGAGGCTGGAAACAGGTCCCTGTTCATGGAGTCAGGAAAATCCTCCCCCGACCTCCCTCACCCTCCATGGTGCCCCTTCACAACAGATATGGGGCCCTGGAACCTGTGAATGAGGCAGAGAAGGATGAAGAAAATGAGTCAAACAAGGAGGAAGATGAATGTACACCAAGACTGGGTCACTCTAGACCCAGGTATTAAAACCAGTTCTAAAAAGAACCCCAGAAGAGTCATTGTAGTGGGTGACTCCACTCTGAGGGGTGTCAAAGGCCCAATACGCAGACCAGACACACACTTCATAGGGAAGTCTGCTGCCTCCCTGGGGCCAGGGTCAAGGACCTCACAGCTAAACTCCCTGCTCTAGTGAGACCCAAGGACTACTAACCTCTCCTGGTTTTCCAGGTAATTAGCAACGATATTACCAGAAGAAGTCCAAAATCAATGAAGAGAGATTTCAGGTCCTTGGGGAAACTAATTAAGGAGTCAGGGGCACAAATTGTGTTCTCCTCCATCCCTTCAGTTGGGAAGATGAATGAAGAAGAATACAGGAGAACTCAACAGATGAACTTGTGGCTCCGAGACTGGTGTTATCAGCAGGGCTTTGGATTTTCCAATCATGAGTTAGATGCCAGAGCTTCTGGGATTAGATGGGACACACCTGTCTCAGAGGGGAAAGAGGATCTTGGGGCAGGAGTTAGCTGGGATCATTGACAGAGCTTTAAACTAGATTTGAAGGGGGAAGGGGGGGCAAAATATCAGCCCATCTGAAGTGCATGTATACCAATGCACACAGCATGGGTAACAAACAGGAGGAGCTTGAAGCCATGATAAAACAGGAAAATTATCATGTAGTGGCTGTAACAGAAACACGGTGGGATGTCTCCCATGACTGGAGTGTGCCAGCTGATGGCTACAAGCTCTTTAGGAGGGATAGACAAGGAAGAAGAGGTGGTGGGGTGGTGCTGTATGTCAGGGACTGTTAATGATTGCTTTGAGTACAAGTGTGGTGAAGACAGGGTGGAATGTCTTTGCGTTAGAATCAGGGGGAAGGCCAACAGGGCAGATGTTGTAGTAGGAGTCTACTACAGGCCACCCACCCAGGACAGAGGTGGGTGAAATAATCTATAGGCATTTAGGAGAAATCTCATTATCGCTTGCCCTTGTTCTTGTGGGAGACTTTAATTTCCCAGACATCTGCTGGAAATACAACACAGCAGAGCAGGACCAGTCCTGGAGATTCCTGGAATGTGTGGCAGATAAATTCCTGACATGGCTAGAGAGAGAACCAACCAGAGAAGGTGCCCTGCTGGATCTCCTCTTTGTGAACAGAGAAGGGCTGGTGGATGATGTGGCAGTTGGAGGCTGACTAGGGCACAGTGATCATGAAATAACAGAGTTCTCTATACTTAGGGAAGCCAGGAGAGGGGGAAGCAGAACTGCCATCCTGGACTTCCAAAGGGCTGACTTTGTCTTGTTCTCTGCAGAGGGACCTGGACAGGCTGGAGCCATGGGCTGAGGCCAACTGGAGGAGTTTCCATAAGGCCAAATGCCGGGGGCTGCCCTTGGGCCACAACAACCCCCAGCAGCGCTACAGGCTTGGGGAGGAGTGGCTGGAGAGCTGCCAGTCAGAGAGGGACCTGGGGGGGTTGATTGACAGCCAGCTGAACAGGAGCCAGCAGTGTGCCCAGGGGGCCAAGAAGGCCAATGGCATCCTGGCTTGTGTCAGCACTAGCGTGGCCAGCAGGGACAGGGAAGGGATCTGACCCCTGTGCTCGGCACTGGTGAGGCCGCCCCTCGATTCCTGTGTTCAGTTTTGGGCCCCTCACTACAAAAAGGACATTGAATGACTCGAGCGTGTCCAGAGAAGGGCAACGGAGCTGGTGCAGGGTCTGGAGCACAGGTCGTATGAGGAGCGGCTGAGGGAACTGGGGGGGTTTAGTCTGGAGAAGAGGAGGCTGAGGGGAGACCTCATCGCCCTCTACAGCTCCCTGAAAGGAGGGTGCAGAGAGTGGGGATGAGCCTTTTTAACCAAGTAATCAGTGATAGGCCAAGAAGGAATGGCCTCAAGTTGTGCCAGGGAAGGTTTAGACTAGATATTAGGAAGCATTTCTTTCCAGAAGGGGTTGTCAGGCGTTGGAATGGGCTGCCCAGGGAGGTGGTGGAGTCCCCATCCCTGGAGGTGTTTAAGAGTAGGGTTGATTTAGAGCTTAAGGATATGCTGTAGGTGGGAACTGTGCTAGGCGAACGGTTGGACTAGATGATCTCCTGGGTCCTTTCCTACCTAGATGATTCTGTGATTCTGTGAAAATTCTTGTGTGCTTCCAAACAGAAAGACACTGGTGAAAGAATTACTGAGCAGAAGTCATTGTTCTTGGGTAGAAGTAGCTGGACCACAGTGGCATAGTATTTACAAGTTTATATGATAACATACAAAATACATCTTTTTAATACTATTTTGATTATATGTATATAGAAATTATCAAGTTTTAATCTAAAATTTATTTATGGTTTGGTCAAATCAGAATATATGAATTGGAGAGTGCATCTCTCCAAGGGTCCAAACCATGCTAAATTATCTTCAGCCCTTCAATCATGCAGAAAATACATTTTGTATATTTGAGAATTTCTCCATTCCTACTCCAGCCCTGCACTTTCCAGTTCAAGTGAAAAGAATGCAGGAGAAAGAGCTCAAATATGTATTTTTAAAAGAGTAAATCATTTCTTCATTTAAACAGAATGTGCAGGGCAATTGTGAAGGCAACATTGTTCACTCTTTCCATCACTGATCTCCACTACTACGCAATTTAAATTGTCATCTTGCAAGTTAATCAGTGAAAGTCCCTTGATGTGGCAAAATGTAAGGCAATTTCAAAACTGACTTGAAGTGGATGAACTGTATTCTCCAGAACTATTCTACACTATTACAGTGCAGAAGAAAACAAGAAAATTGTGTTTTAGGACAAGATGGACTGTCAGAGAAAGTAGTGGCATCAGTGAAAGAGCTTGTTGTCTCTTTATTACTCAATAAAAGAATACGCATGAGACTCCGTTATGTACACAGTGAAGTAAATGAAGATTGTAAGTACTTTGTCAGTTGTAGTCACTCTTTAGGTTTATGTACCAGTGAGGTACATAAATCTAAAGGTAAATACTTTGTCAATTGTAGCCAGTCTGTAGATTTACGTACAGTGAGGTAGATTTATATTTACGTACCAGCAAGGTACACACAACTCTCTGGTCCCCTGGTTACCTAGACGAGGATCTGTGAAGCAAACTGCTTCTCCCATTGCTCAGCACCCAAAAGTTTATTTTCTTTCTGTGGAAACAAGTACTTAGGGGGAAAAATGGGAGACTATGAATCACGAGTCAGGGTTGCCCCCATGGTGGAACCATGGTGTGCACCCACATTCAGGAACTCAGAATACCATCTTCTCCCGGCTATCTAGATTTTTGCTGTTAATGCATGAAGGGCTGAAGTACCCAAATGCCACTTGAAAATCCGGGTTAGAAGGTGCCAGGCTTGATGGTTTAACCTACTTGTATCAGAAAAAAATTGAGAAAATTTGAAAATATCACTAGCACTCAGAGTTTTCAACTCATTCTGACAGTTCTTAATAAAGTTAAAGTGCAGAAGAGATTTAACCTCCTATAAATCTCAGGGTGTTTCCTTTAATTTTATCCACTTACCTTCATCTTGAGCAAGCAAACTTGTATTTGAATAGGCATGACTTGTCTGGCTACAGCATATTTCCCAAAAAGACATCAAAGTCTTCATATGAAGTTAAATTAAATCTTCAGCTGAGTACATCAAATGGTGGAAAAGCCACCACCTTCTCATGTACTTTCTTAATCACCATTTTTGTTCATCTTGTCGTTGGTATGTGTGATTTTATTGCCCACATCAAGCTTCACCATTCCTCATCTGCATGTTCTCTCCAATAGATATTTGATACCTATTTTGAGATTATGGATTAAAAGCATTCAGTAGTATTCAGTAGTATTATGGATTAAAAGCATTCAGTAGTTTTGTGATCCCTGTGAGCCTCTAGTAGGCATGTTTATGCACTTGCAAGCATTTTAGGTGAATTTTTTCTTTATCATATTCTGTCAGTCAATATAATGGTTTTTTTCTGCTTTCAAATTTCATTTCCCTGTTGGGTTGGAAAAGCAATGTACATTCAGGTGTCGTCTAACTAGACTTGTGCAAAGCATTTAACACTGTCTCACATGACATATTTGTCTCTAAATTGGAGACACATGGATTTGATGGATGGACCACTTGGTGGATAAGAAACTGGCTAGATGGTCACACTCAAAAATTTGCAGTCAACAGTTCAATGTCCAAGTGGAGAGCAGTGACGAGTGGCATTCCTCAGTGGTCATTCCTGGGACTGGTGCTGTTTAACATCTTTGTCAGTGACACGGACAGTAGAATTGAGTTCACCCTCAGCAAGTTTGCTGACAACACCAAGCTGTGTGACAACACCAAGCTGACATGCTGGATGGAAGGGATGTGCCATCCAGAGGGACCTTGACAAGATTGAGAGTCGGGCCCACTCAAATCTTATGAAATTCAACAAGGCCAGGTGCACAGTCCTGCACATGGGTTGAGGCAATCCCAAGTACAAATATAGACTGGGTGATGAGTGGATTGAGAACAGCCCTGAGGAGAAGGACTTGGGGGTACTAATGGATGGAAAACTGACTGTGACCCAGCAGTGTACATTTGTAGCCTGGAAAGCCAACCATATCCTGGGCTGCACCAAGAGAATTGTGGACAGCGGGTTGAGGGAGGTGATTGTCCGCCACTACTCCACTCTCATGAGACCCCACATGGAGTACTGTGCTGAGCTCTGGGGCTCCCAACATAAGCAGGACATGGACCTGCTCAAGCAGGTTCGGAGAAGGGCCACAAAGATGATCAGGGGACTGGAACACCTCCCCAATTAGGACAGGCTGAGAGAGTTGGGGTTGTTCGGCCTGGAGAAGAGAAGGCTCCAGGGAGACCTTATAGCAGCCTTCCAGTACTTAAAGGGGGCTGCAGGAAAGATGAGGAGGGACTCTTTATCAGGGAGTGTAGTGATAGGATGAGGGGTAACGGTTTTAAACTGAAAGAAGGAAGATTTAGATTAGATATAAGGAATATAACATTTCCTGTGACGATGGCGAAACACTGGAACAAGTTGCCCAGAGAGGTTGTGGCTGCCCCCTCCCTGGCAGTGTTCAAGGCCAGGTTGGATGGGGCTTTGAGCAACCTGGGCTAGTGGAAGGTGTCCCTGCCCATGGCAGGGGGGTTGAACTAGGTAATATTTAAGATTCCTCCCAACTCAAACCATTCTATGATTCTATGATTTTCTGATATCTGTTCTGTCCGTAGGCTTTGAATATTGGAGCAAGTCATCCTCCAGCAGATATGACAGAGGCAGAGATCATTTTCATAACCAGTCCAGCTACGTTTCAGTAAAGAGATAGCACCTATAAAGAAATTCTGTTGATTACTTGTACAGATTAGCTGAGGCTATACATCTCGACTTTACAGCATCCACAGATACGATTTGTGTCACTGGTGTTTTGGTTTAAGTGTCCTGGATTTAGTGTTGCAGAGCTGTCTATTCAAAACAATCTATTTTGGCAATACACAACAAATAGCTGTAAAAAGATGTTAATTGACCAGCATCTTAGTGCACTCTGTGATGCCATCCACATTAACCTCCTGAACTTTGATTAGCCACTGCTTTTTTACCAACAGAAAATCATCAATACAGAAAACAGATGCCTTTGTGAGTACAGTCAGTCTAACAAAACTTGTGTCTACTTTGAATTCTGACTTGACAAGTATGGTTGAATACTGCAAAAATGGTATCTTCTTCTGAGTCTAACAAAATGACTGTCAATAACATTGTACTTGGGGTCAGTGTAAAAATTTAAGTATCATTATGATGTCTGAGCTGAATCCAGTCTTTCTTGGTGTGAAGCTAGCTCAAATGTTGACCTTTTAGGAACACATGCCAAAATTAAAGCTTGTAATGCGCTTTTGTAATGACACGCTGGTTTATCCTGGGTTGCACATGCTCATATACTTTTCCATTTGCAGCTCAGTTGCAGAACAATGTTCATCCTCTGTCATTTGTCATAGCAAGTGTATGGTTATGTTTCACTTTGTTTAACACATGAAAACATTTCTGTCTTAACAGTTGCTGGTGTTAAGCATATGTATTCAACACAGGGATGCAAGTCATTAACTATCAGGGAAGATCTAAACTATCATTCATCTGCCACTTCATACATATCTTTCCAATATGCTTGTAGTTTTGCAGTCTTTGAAATAATCCCTGTGGTGTCAGAGACTGAGCATAAACAGCCTGGAGTCAGGTTGGTGAGAAATATGTTCCTCATCAGGAACAAGGACAAGAGTCAGCAGTTTTACAATCCAATATGAAGACCTTTCAGCAGGATCATCTGAACAGATTATAATCTGGCCATTTTGTAATCAGTTTGCAAGTAGTCTTCACAGCCGTGGCCACTGTGTCTTGCAGAAATAAAGAGCTGTGAATAAAAAAGGCAGTAGGCAGACTACTGTTAGGAGTGATGGCAGCTCCTCAGCATGAATAAGCACACAGGGAGCTGCTGATGGACTCAACAGGGGGAATGTGTTTGCTGAATGGCTTGACAGAATTTTGCAATTTTTTATCTGTAACTGTTCATTCTTGCAAAATTTACGAAGAAGCCGTAATGATGGGCAGTTCTGCCTCTGTCATTAGCTGTATGACCATCACCTGTGGGTTACTAACATGCGTTCTGCCTTGGATGGATCCTAAAGGGTTCAGGACTTAATTGTATGTCCATCACTAAGGACTCCTTGTAAATAAACACTTTTAGTCATTACAGAAGCCCAAAAAGTTCCAAACTTCTGAAGTGCTAAGGCTTGAATAACCAGCCCAAGCCAGAGTTGACCTATAGATGAATCCCGTATATTTTATAACTGGTAACCATTATGCTAACAGATATTATACTAAGTTATAATAAACCACCTATTCTGATTTAAAAGGTGGAAGTGTTAAAGCCTGAACAACAGGCCCTGAACCGAAACTGCTATCTCAGTATGTAGTCATTAGTGAAATATGCATAGAAAATGTAGCTTAGACATCATAAATCATGTCTATCTTGATTATATCCTTATCTTTCTTATCTTGAATATATCCTTATCTTTGTGTGTGGGCAAGATCACAGGGCCACAGAGATAGTTATCTGGCCTTGTGACCTGATGTGCAACCTTGCTCATAAATCGACTAGATAAGCAGAGAAACTCCCTTAGCTTCTCCCCTGAGCCCTGCCAGGCTCTGGGGGAATATAATGTGTGAATGAAACCAGATATTTCTGCTTAAAACAAAGGTGCCAGCTATTCTGGCTTGCTGATTTTGGGGTATACAAGGCTGGACCCGCTCACAGCGACTTTGGCAGCCTCACCTACGGGTGGACACACTGCGTAGGATTTCCCCCTTGCCGGGACAGGCTCTCCAGACCCTCGCTGTAAGCGGGGCTGCCCAGCGACAGCGGATCTGGATGATGGTAATGTGTGCAAGTGGTGATGGATCTTTCCTAATCACTATTCTCTTTCTCTGGTAGTAATGATTTGATGCGTTACCCTGTATTTTCCCGTTTGTTTAAGTGCACTATTCTGTCTTTTCTTACTGTATGTTTTCTGTATTATTCTGTTACATTATTTAGTTCTTTCCAGTAAAATACATCTGCTCTTTTCACTCTGGTGTCTGAGTTTAATTGGTATCTCTAAACAGCAAAACAACTTCCAAAGTCTGACCATTGTTTGAAGTTCACATACTTGACCTGACTTTGAGTTTGTCTAGTTTGGAGAAAAGGAGACTGAGGGTGACCTCATTGCTCTCTACAGCTTCCTGAGGAGGGGAAGTGGAGAGGGAGGTGCTGATCTCTTCTTTCTGATGTCCAGTGATACGATGCATGGGAATGGTTCAGAGCTGCACCAGGGGAGGTTTAGACTGGACATTAGGCAGCATTTCTTTACAGAGAGGGTGGTCAAACACTGGAACCAAGTTTGATGCTCCAGTTCTGTCAGTGTTTATGAGGCATTTGGAAAATGCCCTTAAAAACATGCTTTAACTTTTGGTCAGCCCTGAATTGATCAGGCAGTTGGACTAGATGACCTTCGTAGGTCCTTTCTGACTGAAATTATTCCATTCCATTCCATTCCATTCCATTCCATTCCATTCCATTCCATTCCATTCCATGTGCATTTGACTCTGTACAGTTGCCTGTTGGTGTTTCCTGATCTGCTTTGTGCCAGTACAGCTGTGGATCCAGATGGAGGGACCCTGTCTCCAGCTCACCAAGGTGGGGACACAGTTTGAATAGACCTTCTGACTCCACATGTGTGGCTCCTTTTCTGCCTCCGAGCACACTCAGAAAAGATGGCAGGAAAGTGTAGCTGTGGTGAACTCTTCTGGTAACAGCAGCTTCATTTTAGGGGCAACTCAGTAGAAGGGACATGTCTGCATAGACTTGCTGAGTAGTACGTGAACAATAAGATGACAGAATCACAGAATCATCTAGGTTGGAAAGGACCTTGAAGATCATCCAGTCCAACCATTAACCTAACATTGACAGTTCCCAACCACACCATGTCCCTCAGCGCTATGTCGCTATGACTCCACCACCTCCCTGGGAAGCCTATTCCAACACCTCACAACCTCTTCTGGAAAGAAATGCTTCCTGACATCTAGTTTAAACCTTCCCTGACGGAACTGGAGACCATTCCTTCATGTCCTATCGCTTATTACTTGGTTAAAGAGACTCATCCCCAGCTCTCTGCACCCTCCTTTCAGGGAGCTGTAGAGGGCGATGAGGTCTCCCCTCAGCCTCCTCTTCTCCAGACTAAACCCCCCCAGTTCCCTCAGCCGCTCCTCGTACGACCTGTGCTCCAGACCCTGCACCAGCTCCGTTGCCCTTCTCTGGACACGCTCGAGTCATTCAATGTCCTTTTTGTAGTGAGGGGCCCAAAACTGAACACAGGAATCGAGGGGCGGCCTCACCAGTGCCGAGGACAGGGGTCAGATCCCTTCCCTGTCCCTGCTGGACACTCTATTTCTGATACAAGTTGCTTCCTAGCAGTGACAAATCTACTATTTTCTCATGTGGCCACTGATTTAATGCATTTAAAACATTTTTCAGCAATGTGATCTATTCTGGACAGGAAAGGCTGGCAGGGAATTTACATTTTAAAAATTAAATTGATTGTTTTCTCTCTATAATTTAGTAATTTCATATAGTTTATGAGTCATAATCTTATTAAAAGGTACAATGTTCACTATTAAAAATGTTCACTGCATTCTGGTTTGAATTTTATTTACTTCAACTTCAAGCCATTTCATATTGTTGTGATTTTAACTGCCAGATTAAACAGTCCACTAACATATTTCTGTACTGTACTAGAAAAGCAGCAAGAGAATAAATTTAAAGATCAAAGAGGATTAGATAGATGCAGCTGCTTAATTCAACCCTTTCAGTTTGTTTATCATTAAAACATATATTGCTTTGGCCTAGACACTGCAGTTTTAACTACTGTTGATTTCCAGCTCTTAGTATTAAATTTGATCAGGCTTTTCCATTGTAAGGAACGATTTCTTATTTAGAATAAACAGAAGATCAGAAGGGCTATGATGAAATTTTGTGGGAAGAAGCCGTATGTTTCCTTTCAGAGAACAAAACACCCTCTAGGCTGTAAGAATTTTTCTTACAGTAAAGATAGTTGCTTACCAATCATGCTTTGGGGAGAGCCTGTGAAGTCTTGTAGCACCAAGAGACAATCTTTATATTAAAAAATCACTTCTCACTCCTGCAGTAGCTTAATAGCAGCATGTCACATTACACTGTCAGATCTCATGACTGGATCTGTTACTTTTTGACTCCACTGAGCATGCCAAAAAGGTAATCCATGCTCACAAAAATCAAACAACAGGGGAAAAAACCCAGCCCTATCAAGTCAGTGTCTGGGTAGTTTCAGAACTTTTGTCAAATAATTGAATGAATTATTATTTTTGCCAGATTCCCTCCTCCCGATTGTGTTAAAGTGCACTG
Source organism: Athene noctua (assembly GCF_965140245.1). Taxonomy (NCBI): domain Eukaryota; kingdom Metazoa; phylum Chordata; class Aves; order Strigiformes; family Strigidae; genus Athene; species Athene noctua. The sequence continues at coordinate 248,192,033 of NC_134037.1, read as the reverse complement.
CCTTTTATTGCACAGGATTTAATACTTCCCCCATTTCTGGTAACCCTAACAAAGATAACTGACACAAGAAAAAAAGTCAAAGGTCTCTGACTCACTCTGCTCCAAGCAGATGGTAAGAGGCTGAACTTCAAACACACACACAATCACTTGGCACTGTCTGGCAAAAGAAACCCTGTGACACTTGTATCCACCTAAGAGTGGTTACAGATCAACCCAGACAAAAGTGTGTGGGATAATCATGGTCCCACATCTGTGCAATCTTAAAAACATTAAACATTGCAAGATCAATATAGAAGAACATAAAGAACTACAGCCCTGAAATTCTTTTTTGCAAGTCTAAATGCTAAAACTGCAGTTTTAACAAGTAGTTGTTAAGTCCAAACAGGCATCAAAGCCAGATTCCCTGGTAGCAGAGTTCAGCACAGAGTGCTGCACTGTAGATGGGGCCTCCTGAAATAAATTCGGATGATGTCTGTTCTAATCTGCTGGCACAGCTTCAGAGGCTGCTCTGACCTGCCATGGTCAGCTCCAATGTGTATGCTTGTCCAAAACGGCCATGGGGTGGTCACTTTGTTGTGCTTAAATAGTCCCCTTGGTTTCCCACTGGGACATATGAACAGCCTGATGCAAGCTATTCTGCCAGCTGTATGCTGTCAGATGTACCTCTTCGAACCTTGTTACAAAAGCTTGCAAGCCCCTGCAAGGCTGCAAAAATCCCTGAGAGGATTCAACCATACTGTCCACAATTGCTGCCATTTAGAGTTCTAATTTGATCTTTGTCATTTTCCCAGGAGCATCCTCTCTGGGAGCCGCATAATAATAAGGTATTCTGCCACATAATAATAAGGCTGGGTATAATGACATTTAAGGTCATCTTCCCCAAGCAATAACACAAAGTCTCCTTCCTCCACGTAATGAACACTGTAAGCATTTAGGTGATGACTGAGGGAAATCTGAGAATAACTTCATATAGATCCCAATTTCTAAAGCAAACATGGCACTATCTCCAGCTCTGCATTACATTCTTCTCTGCATCAGAACATACACGTGTTGCAGAAAATGAGACTGACATCTCTTCTGGTAGCATTGTGTGGGAGACCTCCAAGGACTTTTGCATAGCTCTGCTGGCTTTGAGCCTCCCAAAGATTTACCACTTTAGTCAAGGAAGTCCCTGGTGGGTTTCACAGTCTGTGTGGCCATTGCAAACTCCTTCCTGAAGTAGCTGATAAGCAGCCCAGATCCCTGTCCACGTCTGCACAGAGGAGCTTTCTCTTCTTCCTCCTCTATGTCTCTCTGGAACTGCCTGGTGTCCTTTTACAAACAGGTGGGCAATGGTCCTTGCTTTGAGAAACGTGCTGTCGTGGTGACTTTCTTTGCAAAGGTTGTGAAAAAGAAAGAGGCATGATCAGGAAAGCTCAGGCACAGCTGGAGCTAAATTTGACAAGGGAAGAATAATAAGGGTTTCTTCAGGTACATTAGAAAGGAAGACGAAATAATTGGACCCCTACTAATAAATAAGACAGGGAATCTGGTAACAACTGATAAAGAGAAGGCTGAGGTTCTCAACATTTTTTTTTAACTCAGTTTCACTATCAGTTGCTTTTCTCACATCTCTCAAGTCCCTGAATGAAGAAAAAATTAGAGTTCATATTCAACTGAAATGTAGCCCAAGCAATAGACAAGCCTTATTGATCAGAATAATGCCTCCAAGTAAATTAGAGATCACTAAAATTGGAAAGCAGAACATAATATTAAAATGGTTTTAGTAGTAACTTCAGCAACTCCCTACAAAAGGCTTTTCCTCCGGGCATCTGAATAGCAACAGGCATTCCCAGAAGCATCTTGCATCTCAGCATGCATAAATCATCAAAACATGCAATGAGAAGGAAAGAAAGAAAGCAAAAGAGAGAGGAGGGAGTAATCAAGGTAAAAAAACCCCAAACCAACTCCACACCCCTCCCCCTCAACCCTCAACCCCAAAGAACAAAAAAATACCTCAGGGAAAAAAAAGTCCAAGTGAGGTTTAGGGAGTTCCCTATATGGGAAACCTTCTAGCAAAAGCAGTTCTCCTGGTTTCAGGAGGAGGCAGTTCTTCCTTCAGGGCATCAGGAACAAAAGCAGAAGCTTTTTGGAAATGACAGTTCATCATCTTTTTCTTCATTTCCAGATGTGGAAAGTGTTGTTATTTCATCTTCCCCATGAGCAATACTCAAAGCTACTAGCAGGAGGAGGAGGAAAGTTAGCTAACACAAATAAAGTTTTTAAAACTTAAATCATCTCGATGTCCCTTTGCTCCTGAAAATTCAAAACAGAGGAAACAAGAGAAGTCTTCTAGAAACATCCTCTGTTTATAATTACACAGATGCAAACATGAAACACACCAGAATGCATCAGTAGAGTTTGAGCAGGGAGAGCCTCCCCTCTAGCATGGCACTGGATCCCAGCTGCACCCCAAGACTGGTGTTACCTACAAACTTGCCGAGGGGGGTATTCTGTCTCCTCCTTTGCTCATTGATAGAGATATTTGATGGGGCAGTTACCAGGACAGATCTCTGTTATTCCCCTTGTTCTTGGTCTCCAGATCAAGTACAACCCATAAACCGTTGCTCTTCAACTGTCAAAACAGGTTTTAAACCATCTGCTTGTCCACCCTTCCAGACCATAATGTCCTCACATGGATACAAGGATATTGTGGGAGACACTGCTCTCCTTTCACCCAGAAATCCACTCATTTTATTATAGAAGGCCATCAGGTCAGGTGGGTCCCATCTCTCCCCACATATCCTATATCCTCAGAGAGGGTCCTGTGATTTTAAAAGCCCTGTCAACAAAACAAGCCCTGTTGACAATACCAGCTGTGGAACTGGCTGTGGACCTATCCCCTTCTCCTCAGGCCCTTCCCTCTCACTGGCAGGACCAAGGAGAAAACCACCTGAGATCCCATGGTCTTGAACACTGCACCCAGAGCCATGTAATCACTCCAGACACACTCTAGCTCTTCCTGCTCACATTGTTGGTCCCCATTTGGAGAAGCAGTAGGGTGTTATAGTACTAAGGCTAGATGAACATCAGCAGTCTTTCTCCTGTCCTGTATGCCTTAACTCTTTCCCACAATGAAAATTTCTGTAAAACAGGTCATGTGTAGAATGATCCTTCTCACATCTACTCTACACCTTTTTTTGCAGCGGCATTACCTGCCAGTTCTCCAAAGATATTAAAAATATAGGTGGGTGGTTTTTTTCTTTCTTTTTTTTTTTTTTTTTTTTTTTGTCTGTATCATGAGTTTTCATTGCCTGGGTTACTGGTTTTTAGGGCAAAATAACAAGTGTACATGAACTGGATGGCTGATCACATGACACATATTTCAAGCTTGTAGCAGTACTTCACAGCTCCTGTGAATCCAGTACATTCATTGAAAAAATAGAAATAAACAAATCTGAAAAAAAAATTGAAGATGCCATCTGCTCAGAACCATTCAGTAATGATAAAAACCATCTAAATTCAACAAAAGGATTCACAACAAATAATTCATACAGCTCTGCGAGGGAGAGCACTGCATCATTTACTCTGCTCTCCAATCTAACTCATGTTGTTCTGTTGGTCTGTCTTCTGGAGTGAGCTTTGTGGCCTTGTCCCCATGTCTCCAGGAATTTGCCACAGCAGAATTTCAATAAGATTATTAACGGAAGATCCTTTTTTATCCCTAAGAAAATACATTCTATTGTTCACTAATTTCAAAATTTTCGTCAGTAGTTAGGTCAACAGCAAAAGGAGATTATTTCTTACCTATGTAAGAGATGTACCCCTGTATCCTGGATATGCTTCTTGGGGCAGGGAAGGTAATATTTTTTCTCTTAAATTACTTTAATGCTCAGGGCTGCTTAGATTCTCTTTTAGGGAAAGTAATGTAACCACTTTTAAGGGATTGAGGCTGTACACCAGCTATTCATTCACTTCTCTTAAATCAGTTGAAAAACACTCAGAGCCTTCCATAGGATGAACTTGTCAGCTGAGGATCCAGTTTGTCCATGCGATGGGACTGAGACTGGTGTTAGTCAGGGCAAATAGGCTCTCTGTCCTGTATCTGGAACTGTGGGGGCAGTCCCACTGAGGCAGAATAATTCTCAGCAATTGCTGCCCATACTACTCTTCTTCTCAACAGTGAATAGCCACAAAATCAGCAAGTCATCTTTGAAGCCTGCAAGAATGTGACTGAATCTGCAGCAGATGCCCCTATACTGGATGGGAAAGGTAATTTCAGGACCCAAATCTCTTTGCAGAACTTAAAAGCTTCAATAGAGAATTGACTCTTTGACCATACTGCCTGTTTCTGCCTTCATTAAAGATAATGATCTCAAGGCAATACAAGTTCATTAGGAATTTAGTATGTCAGTTGTAAATAATTGCAATGGTCATTAAGTATACTGGGCAAAAAGTGAATAGTTAAATGGAAGCCCTTCAGACAGGACTGAGCCCTGCAGAGAACTGAAAGCTCTTGTGCAGCCAGCTGGCCATGCTTGCCAGGGAGGGAAGAAGACAGTATCTGGGAAGTATTCCTCAGACAGGGTCCTCACTACAAAATTCTCTGTGAAGATCTGTAAATGTCAGTGATTTCAGCCATCCTCTTTTTTAAAGATTTCTTGTCTTTATTACCAAAGATTTATGACAAGTAAAAATAGCAGCTCACCAATGCTAGCTGCTTTACACCAAGGCCAAGTTGTTGCTTTCACACATCTCATTCAGCTGAGAGCCAAATTAATATCCTTGTCACAAGGAAGGGATATTGCATCAGGACACACATAATCCTGCAGATGAAATTAGGTGCATACACATTGCTGCTGGGCAGAGGTGGAGGGGAGACCCAGGAACACACTGGGGAGTTTTCAGGTGTTCCATACTGCCTCGAATGAGTGGGAACATTAGAAGTGTCCAGTGCTCAGTTCCTGTTTCTGTAGATCTGCATAGCAGAGCTTTTTGGCTGGCTTTTAACTGAGTATGTTCAGTTTGGCTATGCAAGAAGGAAGGAAGGATTCACCTTGGCTCCCATTGTACAGAGGCAAGGTCCCATTCACTCTGGTTTCACACCGTTTATAGTGTCAGTATGTTTATAATTCCACTGGGAATATTACAGGATGAAGTCAGGAGCTGAGTGGGATTACTCCTGATTTACACGAGAGGATGTCAGAGCAAGCTCACTGACTGCTTACTGTGATGCTCTGCCTTTCATTGTATCTTTTTTTTTAATACTACTTAATGTTCTAAAACCTTTGTTTGCAGGGAGTGACACATGCCCAAGGTACAGGGTGTTAAGTACCTTCCATAAACAAAGTCTTTAGTGAACTTCTGAAATGTCTCCTGCTTCCTCAGGATGCTTCAGCTTGTTTGGAGAAGAGTCCTTGTTTTACATGTACATTGGTTTTGGTTGGTTGCTTTGTTAGTTTCAAGTCTTCTGTTACAATATTAATATTTTTTCGGTCATCATGTCTGAGTTTCATCTTCTGAGAAGAAAGTGTCTGTGGTACAAAGTGGGGTTTTGTCCAGCACCAGTACTCCCAGGTGAAAACAAAATCTGTTCATCACCACCTGGAATGTGCTAAATTCCCTTCTGACCCTAAATACCCAGCAACTGGCAAATGCCCCTTGGTATTGTGCTCCTTCTGGAGTCATGACAGACCAGTTTTGTAAGAACAAAACAGAATCCTGCTGAGTACCTGTACTGGTTTCAGCTGTGCTCTCAGTACTCCTCCAGACTGTACCCCCTTTGAAGAGTAAAGATTAAGACAACTTCTAGTAGTTCACTCTGAGCATATTAACATTTTGATTACACTAAACTTGATCTGAAAATGAAGAAGTGGTTATTTTGGTGTTTTGGTGTTTTGTTTTGTTTTTTTTTTCTTGCAACAGAAGGATTTCACTAACACTGAGTCAATGTAATGAACACTCGTTTTCAGAGTTGGATGATATTCAACACAATGAGATAAAATGGAAGGGCTGGGTCACAGAAAGTCCTAAGAAGGGCTCAATAACAACACTTCAAAGGAAGAACAGAAGGAGGAAGTGTTAAAATTTACATTTGACCTTTAAATATCTTTGAACAATATTATTATGCATAATCTTTCACTCTTTACCCTTTATGCTTCAGATGGAGCATTTTTTTGACAGAATACATCCCTTTTCCAGTACACTCTCTACATTTTCAAAGTTCAGTCGTACATTAACATTTACAGAAATTTTTTATCATTATTGTAGGAAAAGTTTGAATGCCAGAATCACTGTGGGATTAACTAATTAATATTTTGAAAGCACTTTGAAGAAGAAAAGTGCAAAAGGAAAATACACTTCTCTATTTTTGACAAAAATTAGGGCTCTATTGTGCAGATTTTCAATTTAACTTAATGCCAAAAAGGTCCCAGTGTAGAACTCAGCTTAGTCGTGCTCTTGCATTCAAACCTGTTCAGTAGAGTGCTCAAACACAGCTGAATGCTGTCCGGAATTAGGAGTATCCTAGACAAAGGGAACAGCATGCAGAAATTCTCCTCCTGGACCAGTAAAGCCAACAGCAACAGAACAAGAGATATTGAACTTTCATAAATGCATTGTCTTGTCCCTTAGTACTCTGCTCCTGATTACAGAATGGAACTGAGTCATCTTTGAGGCTCTCTTCACACAGCCCTCCAAGATAGGGCAGGACAACTGAGAAAACACAGGATGAGTTTATCAGACAGCAGCACAGTCTCACTGGTAGGACCCCACAATGGAGCATGTCTACAGAAGACATCAAACTGAATTTAGCTCTGGTACTTAGATCAGTAAAGAAATAGAATCTTTTTGGTTTTGTTATGGTTTGTTTTTTTTTCCCTCCTCAAGAATATTTAGCCATTATTTTCTAAATTGTCTCTGCATTTGATAGTAAAAGTTTTTTAGTTGTGTTGCAGAAAGAGTCAGATCCAGACAAAGTCAGAAGCATGGAATTACAAATTACAATATCTGAACATAAGAGCTTGGAGAAAGGCTAAGTGTCCATATAATCACTACAGACACACTGAGAAGGTGATTTGGACCAATTAACTAAAGATCTACCTGTCTCTTCTGACTGCGTGGGAAAGTCAGCTTCTCACTGATGCTATAGAGCCAAGGAAGCCCTCCAAAACAAAGTCAGTGGCAAATGTCATCTCCAAATGAAGGTACTCACTCAAGAAAAACATGGTCCAAGATCTGAGGTCTTGTTCTTTAGGAAATGTTTGTGTATTACTAACAAAATCACTGTCTGGAAACAAAATCCTTCAGGTTTGCTCCTTAGCTGGGTGATCTCACAATGGGTGCAGTCAGTCTGGCTTCTGTGTGCTGTGCTGTCACCCTGCTGGGGTGGAAGAGGAGCTCATGGCATTAAACATTAGATTATTATGCAAAAGCAACATAGTGTGGCAATATTTTGGACTGAAATCAATGTAGTTCACAGAATCACAGAATCATCTAGGTTGGAAAAGACCTTGAAGATCATCCAGTTCAACCATTAACCTAACACTGACAGTTCCCAACTACACCATATCCCTAAGTGCTATGTCTACCTGACTCTTAAATGCCTCCAGGCACGGGGACTCCAATTCTATGAAGTTAATATGTCTAAATTCTCTGTCCTCCATGGGAAGTCATGTGGGATGTGCATAAAGAGGGATTAATGGGTAACAGACATCAAGGGTAAATCAGTGAGTTCCTCATGTTCCTGGAGAGATAGCTGGTGCTATAAAGCAGGATTGTCTTTAAGGGCTGGGTGTGATTTAATCCCTTTACATGGCAACACTTCTGGACTTTTTTAGAGAGGTACAAACTCATATTTTGAATCTGGTGTTTGCCCAGAGCATCTTGTTCGCTATGTATGCACTACCATCCAGGACAGTTACTGGTTCCCCCACCTCATCCCCACTCTAAATTTTGATTCATCCATTCCTTTGTTTTCAGACAATGGTAGTTTGTAGTGTCCTGTTAAGCTGCATGAAATACTCTTCTCTGAGGTGGAACACATCCTTTTCTGAGCCATTTCATACCAATTAGAAAGGAAAAAAAGAGAATGGGAATTGAAACACATGGGTAAAAACTTTGGTAATGGGCATACCAATTGTAGAAATGCAGGGAATAATCAGTTCCATAATATCAAATAGATAAATATTAAATGTAACTCAGAAGCTGTTTTATAGATCAAATAGGGGTTACATGTGTCTCTGTAGACAGGTTGTATTATGTCTCCATGGAGGAGTTACACTTTTCTGCATGTAATAAACTAACTCAGAGGTAATGTAAAGAGCTAGTCAGAAAAAATACTCAGGAGGAACCACAGTCCCATGTTGGCCTTGGCTAGTCTGGAGGGGCTGATAAAAATTTCCTGTCAAAGCCCTGGTGATGGCAGTGAGGAACCAGACTGCATGCAGGGAAAGGAAATAGCCCTGAAACTGAGGATTAATGTATAAAATGTATAGTCTTTGTGTTTGAAGCTTTTGTCCTAAATGGCAGTCCTTTGCCTTAGGTGTTTGGTTAACTAGTTGTCTGACAGCAGAGGACCAGAACCTATATCAGACCTACCAAAGGGACCATGGTAATGGACAGGAGGAACCATAAATACCTGGGATGGGGAAAAGGACAAGATCCATCCCAGAGGGGTCAGGGCCAGAGGAGCAGCACTTGTGCTGAGTGGTTTTAAAAGGAGGAGTTCGTTGTTTCCAATTTTCCTTGGCTTATGCTAGGAGCTCTTGAATGTAGTGAAAATAGTATGTAAGCATGTCAAGATCTGGTGAGTGGAAACTGAAATTAGATAAATTCAGGCTATAAATACGGTGTTGTTCTCCAGAGGGAAGGTAGCATTGAGAAGCTGTGTTTCACAGTAGTGAATTCAGAGCAGGTATCTCTTCTACAGGGTGTCACACTAAACAGTCTATCCTTTTAGTAGCTAGAACTTCAATTATTGTTTTCCAACATCTCCACAAGATATTATTAGTAATGCCTCCCTCAGATCTTCTCTTTACAATTTCCTTCTGTTTCTGGTCATAAACTGTCTGAGGAGCCACGTGGACAATAAACTCTGCGGTGGAGTTTTTCAAATCTCCCTTCATATAAATCCCAGTAAGTTTTTAGAAAATTGATTGTCCAAAATCCTTCATCTCCCGTGAATTCCTCAAAGTATATTTTTAAGTGCCATGCAGTTCCTAAGTGTTCACTACTAGGAAGCACTTAATCCTCCAGTACCACTATCTGAATTACTAGAGAAACTTTCAGCTTACTTTTTGACTTTCCATTCTTTCTCTTTAATCACCACCTTTAAAGAAGTATTCCTGAAAATGTGTTGCTTACTACAGTAAGAAGGGAAGTGAAACACCACTGCAATTTAATAGTGGCCAATAAGGAATGAGTTGTTTCAGTGTGTTGTTAACACACTAGCATTGTTCTTAACCTTTAGAAAATTCTAGTTATCTGCAACTATGCCTAGCAAATCATGTAAGCCTGCAGGACTACACTAATGATTTTCCTACTAAGGGTCTCCAAAGGGATCTGTATTCATACTCTCAATCTCTGGTGCAGTACATTAAAAACTGAATTCCTCACATCTGTTTGCCTACCATTAGGTTTTCATTCTACCTAAAAGGAGGTTAGGTAACTACCTGAAAGGAGGTTGCAGAGAGCTGTGGATGAGTCTCTTTAACCAAGTAATAAGTGACAGGACAAGAGGTAACACCTTCAAGTTGCACCAGGGAAGGTTTAGACTAGATGTCAGGAAGTATTTCTTTCCAGAAGGGGTTGTCAGGTGTTGGAATGGGCTGCCCAGGGAGGTGGTGGAGTCCCCATCCCTGGAGGTGTTTAAGAGTCGGGCTGACATAGCGCTGAGGGATCTGGTGTAGTTGGGAACTGTCAGTGTTAGGTTAACGGTTGGACTGGATGATCTTCAAGGTCCTTTCCAACCTAGATGATTCTGTGATTTTGTGATTCTGTGATTCTGTAATTCATTCATGTTGGTCATCTCCCTGCAACAGAAAATGTGAAGTTTAAAAAAAAAAGAAAGAGAAACCAGTTTCTTACCAACACAGTAAGTAAGCATGACTATTGGAGTTTTCATCAGTGCCTTATCACAGAATCACAGCATAGCAATGCATTGAAATGACTGCTAAAAACTGAGTTTGTCAGAAGACACTGCATAAAAATAATAAAGAAGAGACTCATTACTATTTGGACAGATAATTTTTTAAGTAGATGTTTGGAGAACTGAGTTTGAGATTTGCTGCAACATTTTGCTAGTGTCAGTATCTTGCCAAAGTTGGATATCTGGTCGTTCTGCAGTTTTGTCCATCAAAGCTACATTTAAGCATTAGATCTTTCATTATGCTTGTTGGAACAACAGTTACCATCTTAAATGCAGTGCAAGACACCATGACTGGAGCTTTCTGTAGACTGCACATGCTAAACCTCATCATGGTGTGTTCACACCATTACAGTTCTGTGGTGCAGAGTATAGGATATAGCCCAGAAGAGACTGCTCTACTACCCAGCCTGCCAGGGGCTAAATTCCCTTACAAAAGTAGTTATCTGTAGTTCTATAAAAAAACACTCTTCTAATGAAAAAGAAAATTATTAAAAAGCTGTCCCTATTTTAGGTCTTCCATTTTTTACATTTTTGATTTGTGCATACAGAGAATATAAGGGTAAGAATTAATTGTAAATAATATTTGAAATTGTCAGACTAAAACCAAAAGGTGTAATACAGGATAAGTCCACATATTATTTGTCAGTTTTGTGGTGACTCTGAGCTGCAGCTAAAATGGCTGTCTTCAGGTTTTCTTGTGGATTTTGAAAGTCAAAGCAGAAGCTCAACTCTGCAGAAAAGTTTTTTGCATGGGAGAAAAACTACTATGTTGGTTTAGATCTCAGCACAGCACCAACATTCGTCCTTACTTCTCTGAAAGCTTAGATTTACCTGTAGAAGGTATATTGTGAGAAAAATAAGGACAAGCAGAAGACAAAGAGATTAAATATTCAGGCATTTTCTGGTCAAGGAGAAAAGCTGGGTGACCTACACCTTCATCTCACTTTCTGACTTCTCTCACTGGATCAGACCACAGTGGTCTTTATTAGCATTTGCAAGTTACCAAGTGAAGAGCGTTCCTTGAGTTTCTATAAGAGAGGCTTGAGATGAAACTGTCTGACACATAATAGGTATCACTACCCTTCTGAGTCATGTTGGACATCTTTAGCTCTGCATAAGGAAACTGTGCAAGAAGAATATGCACATCTAAAAGTATGAGGCAATTATTTATTAGCTAACAAACACAAAATATAGCCAAGATAGCTGGGATTTAAGGAGCCTGGTGACATTCACCACTCCACAGGGCCTCCCAGAACCTTTGCTGGCGGGGCAGCAGGGGAAGGGTTGGCCCTTGCAGCACCCAGGCTTGGTCCTCAGTCGTGTTGCTTTGTCATTATCTGTTGTTGACCCAAAACCTTATGACACTGATGACCAGGTGTTTCAGCCTGGTGATCCAGCTGCCTGAGTCCCATGATGGACGGAGGCTGCAGAGGGGCTTACAGAGGGAGGGGTTACCTATAGCGCATGGAGCAGCAGTGTAACAGCTATAGTCACACTGTCCTCAGCCCCTTTCCGTGTCCTTTTTCCCTAGGTAAGTCCACATGTAATATTCCTTGCAGAGGCAACACTGTTGTGGCAGGTGCCCCCGCCCAGTGAAAGCAGAGCTTCTTGGCTGCTCAAGTGCAGCAGCTCAGAGCTGCCCTTGTTCTCAGGACTTTGCAGTAGTTGGGGCCTTTGGCAATGGGAGCCGCTATTAACTCCAGGCCAGATTGGGCCTGGGTATCAATGGAGTCCCCTGGGAGCCATTTGGAGCTCGTCCCCTGGAGCAGCAGCTGCGGTCGAGGACTCTCCCCTGGGGTCAGGACGCTGCCCAAGGAAACTCCTCGAGGGGCCTTGGGTCGGGGCGCTGCCCTGGGCAGGTCCTCGAGGCTGAGAGCCCTCACTTGTCAGGTGAGTGATAAAGCGTTTTGTATTGCCATTAAACCCCAGGGAGTGGGACTTTGTTCTGCGATTTGGGTTGCCTTTAAACCCTAGAAAGTTGTTCTGTTCTCCTCTCACAGACATTCGAACCTGTAATTTACGGAGAGATGGTTAATTGTGTTTGGTGTTTGGCTGTTTATTTGAGACCCTCCGTAACAACTGTGAACTTTACTAATAAATTATTTAAATTCATCTTTTCTGGTTATGACATACCTGCAACGTTATTACAAGTATTAAAATGTTTATTTAAATGTGACAATCCTTGCAGTATCTGGTTTCTCAGACTATGAGACCAGAGGCATACTTGAACCTGGCAGAAAGAGCAGAAGAGGTGTTAGAGTTATATTTAACCATATCAGTTCTGGTCACAGGAGGAAAACCTCCTCCTTCTCACTAGCACGGTTGCACTTTCATGTTCTTCAGACATTTTTATGAAGAGATGGAACTCCCACTTGCTCATTTGCTGTCAGTTGGACCTGACTTTACAAAACACTTACAGCTTTCTCCAAAGTGCTGCATTCCATTACCAGTTTTTCCTGCTGTAGCTTCCTGAAACACATTACTGTTAGCAGTAGGTATATTGAATGAGGCTGCCAGAAACTAGGCTTAAATGAAAAAAAGGACATTTCTTGCAAGTGGTGGTGCAATTGAGAGGCTGAAATCTTCACCATGAGTTACAGATGGCAAAAACTTACATGGTTTCAAGGAGAGGCTGTAAAAGTTCACAGAAGAGAAATTCACTGAGACTTGCTAATTTCATAGAAATTACTCTGTCCAGGGAGTTCAAGTATCTGAACTGCAAAGAGCAATGGGCTGGAAGAATCATCAGAAAAAATATCGTATGTTTGTCCTCCTCCCATACAGTGCCCCAGGCTTTTTGACCACTGCTGGAAAGCAAATGGTTTGACCCATTGTAGCCATTCTTACATAAGATAAGCAGAAACATGCTTACCTGATCAATGGCAAGCTACTAATTGTATCTTTGCATATGCTCTGCTATTCTTTCCCATAACTTTTTAACAATGGTGAAATAAATTAGACTGAAAAGGAAACACTTATACAAAACATAGAATAAGCTTTTATCTGGTTAAAGACCATTAAGATATTTAACTTACTGATCTCTGTACCTATTTGTAATGGCTTGCTCTACATCTTTTTATGTTAGGTCATCACTGTGACCTCCATTTGTGCTCTTAAACTTGGCTTCCTTTTTAATTGTGGATAGATTTGATGCTCAGTCTGATTTTGTTCAAACAGCACTAATAAAAGAAGTCAGGAGTCTCAGATCTGGGTTTGTCATTCATAGGCAGCTCTGATGGTTTTGCTTTTTTTGTTGCTGCTCCGCCTGCAACCTGCAGACATGGGAAAATAGCATGCTGCTGCTTAGCTCTGTCAGCCTGGCTCCCCAAACCTGACCTTAACAGGGAGAGAAAAAGGAAAATAAAAATTATGCCAGTGACCAGAACTGGGATAACCTGAATCAAAAAAGATGTGAGACAATCCAATAAAAACAAACCTAGCAGCAGAGCTCGAATCTAAAAAAAGTTAGGGGCCAAAAGTTGACAAAAACTATTAAAATAGCAATTCTGAAACAGGTGCCTCCTTTGTGTATGCAGCATATGATGAAGATGTGTATAAAAATTCTGTGAACTGTCCTCAGATGTCTGTCAAAAAATGAATCTTCACAAGTTGAAAAAGATATTGCTTAAAAATAGGATTAAGTTAAAAAAAATATTTTGGAATTTATTTAATGAGGCAGTTTCTGAAGTACAGCACAAAGCAAAGATTACATAATGAGTGTCAAGATAATAAATCATACTCAAATTCTTCTTGTACTTCTGAGTCATTTAGCCTGCTGTCCTTTTGAGCTGACACTTGAACAAAAGCATCTGAAATTAACTGATTTGGTAACTTACCCCATTTGTCTTTCTTCTGGAAGCTTTCCTTTTCTCTAGAAGTCTCTAATAACATGCTAAAAGGAGAGACAAATATACGTGAAATGCCAATAAGAAAGACGATTAGATTTTTCCATGACCTAAAACTTTGAGATGTCTATTCTAGGCATGTCTGCTGTGTATACCACGTGCCTCTGATATTCAGGTCAGAACTTAAAGAAAAGTCATGGAAATTATCTCTCTTATTGGGAGATAAGAGTTGGATAAGTCTATTGGAGAGTCTTTGAGAATCCAACGCAACTACAACACAGCACAACTGCAATGTTATGGAATAATAGTCAGTCTGGCTTGGCTATCAGAAACCATACAGCTGCTTTAACATGACTCCTCCCTGAAGCATCACACTCTGTTTACAGCATTTGTCCTTCCTCCAACACCCAGATGTAATTCTCCAACACACATATATCCCTGTGCAATATTGAATAACCCTAACCTGAAGAAAAGAAAAAAAGTGTTAAACTTTGGTCTTACAACACAGTTTGAAAGAGGGACTGTCCTCCTGGCAGATCAGCACCTCCTAAGCAGTGACTCCAAACTGGGCTACACCACAGATACCCTTGACAAATTGCAGAGCAAGTTGTTTCATCTTTGGGTGCCTCTGCACCCTGCTCACACCAGGTTAAATGCAATTATTTGCTTTCCTCTGACCACTGAGGCTGGAAATGGGTTGAGGCCAAAAGCAGTCTCTTACTGTGTGCTCATGTTTATAACAACAGTACTGAAGTCTCAGCAGCAGGCTCCTAGTGCTATATAGCACAAATAGTTAATAATAATAACTAACATCTCTAATGAGAGACCTCTTCAAAAATGTAGGGAGACATCCCTGACTGTCTGTATGAACAGATGTGTGTCCATTAACCTACCTGTCAGGTTGTTTTCTTCTTGCATTGGTACAGAACCCATGATTGTATCTCATTTTTTAAAATAATTTTTGTTCTTCTTGAGGATTTATTGTCTTAAAAGTCAACTATATTAAGGTAGGCACTTAAATAGAATTTAGTAAGGCTTCCTTTACTACCCAGCCTGTATACATTCATGCTTCAAGTATTCTGAAATGTAGTAACAGATTGGGGCATGTATGAAAATTGCATGAAGCCCCGAACCTCAGTATCAGATTCACTAGCAAACAAGTAGACCTCAAGCTTAACACAACATATTTCCTTCAGAATAGAACTGAAAACAGCGTTATCTGTGGGGAAAAAAATCTAGCAGCTGGACTAAGGTGCTCTGAAATGTAGTATGCCATAAAACAGACAAAATGAGATTAGTGGAGATTTAAGAACTCACAGAAATATGTACAGGATTATTTTACAACATTAGCATCCACAAAAACGGTTAGGGAAAACTAAGAAGTAACGATATTCTCAAACACTGTTGCCATCACATAGTGTTTTAACATGAAATGAGATATTTGAAGCTTTAGCTTTGGTAGTCATGCTATTCTGTATCTTCTCCACTGCCTTTATCTCTCTCTCTCTCTTTTTCCTTCTGGCATTTACAAATATTTCACATTTTCTATAAGGCTGTGGAGAAAAGTAATTGGATTGCAATTCTCAACGACTTAAAAACCACAGGGCAAATAGATCTTAAAACATATATTTATTAATCTCTTCAATTTAAACAGAAACTGGTTGGTTTTCTGAGCCATGATTGTGAATTTTAAATACTTACACTACTTTCCTGTTGATATAACCTTTTTTGTAATTCTGACAGAAAACATAGTTACAGTCCTGGAATACAGCTGAAGTGTACTAAACCACTCAAATCTACTTGCACACAAATAATTCAAATTTGTTAACAAGCAGAAATGAAAGTTAGTCAAAGTACAACAAGGGGAGAGCCAGTGTGAACATGGATTAAAATATGCATTAATATTAGAGTTACTTCTATTTTATTATTATCATCAGTAATCTAAAAGCATGGTTAAATAACATCTACTTAGACAGTTATCAAGTAGAACAATGATATAACAATAGGAAGAACAGAGATCTAATACAAAAGGACTTAAAAGACGTTCATGGTAGCAAAAAGAAAAAAAGGTTTGATCTGAAAAAGCACTAGCTAATATAAAAAGGAAAATGAGCTTTTAGGGTGGAATCAATCTTGCCTAATTTCAGCCATTTAAACCATTTAAAACTTCAACCATTTAAACTTTAAGCATTTCATTTCAATATAATTGTCTTGTTTCCTGTGTAGTCAGTGGACAGAAATATGTTATAGCCAAATTTAATTCATCTCACCTATCTTGGTAGGTTACTTTTGAGAAGCTCTGGTCTCTCTTTTCACTGTAAGGGAAATTGGGACCACTGCCTTATACTAGACATATATGTTTTGGACAATTAAGATTAAATAATTTTGAAAATATTTAAGTATTATGAAAACAAGAAAAACAAGCTCATATTATAAAATGTCATAAAATCTTTTCTTACAGCTTTAAATTGTATTTGAAGACTTTTTAGAGGGCTTGTGTTTTAGCACTGTAATAATGCTGACTGGTTCTTCCTCTGAAGAATTTCTAAAATGTCTACTTTTCTCTCTCGCATATAATGAATTTAAGCATTTTTAGGAGAACCGATTGATTGGACACTTAAAATTTGGAAGTCCAAGTCAGGTGTTTAAATTTGAAGGACGGATTAGACCTTACAACTTCAAAACAAATTTTGAAAGAAAAAATTGCAAAAGACACAAATAAATAGAACAATGCAACATATTTTTGTCAGAGTTAAGTTTTGTCAAGTAATTCTGACATTTTTTTTTAAATAAAATTATTTCTTAAATATAATAGGCAGTTTATATTTAGAAAATCATAGTAAAGCTGAAGAACAAGAGAGCTAAATGTAATGTGAGTAATGTGTAAGTGGAACTAAGGTAAAGTAGGTAGGGAACTCCTCAGAGGGAATGAAAGTGGTATTCAACAATGAGAATCCTCAAAAAATGCTCCTAAGATTAATTTATTAATATTTTCATTAATGATCTTAGCTCAAAAGTAAGCATGCGATGATAAAATTTTCTGATAGCATGAAGACTTTGTCAATAAACAAGCAGGTCAGGAAGAACAACATGATGAGGACTGCAGTGATGGAAATGGGATTAAATTTAATGGTGTATAAAATGAAAGGTTGTGCATTTAGGGACTCATAAGAAGACTGGAATAATAAGGAATTAATCAGCTGGAGCTGAATGAAGCAGAGAAAGTGTGTTATGTGAGCAGAGATATCTTCTGAGTTATGAAGGAGAAGTAGACATGGAAATAGTAAAGGTCCTAAGATATGTTGTGAGAGGTATTTCCAGCAGAGACTACCTGTTTTACCTGCATGGCAGACTGAAGCTCAGTGGAGGTAAAGAAATATTAATGGCTTTTGTGAGAAGCATTAATGTTTTTTGTGGCTTTTGTGAAGCTTCCGCTGGTGTTCTGTGCATCCCTGTGGTCACCCTTTGGCACGGTCAAAAGAAGATGTGGCACCCTGCAGCGTGTCCTTTGGGCAAAGCTTCATTGAGAGGAGTTATGAGATGACCATCCATAAACATGATAAGGGATAAACACATTTAATAAAGAGATATTTAAACCAAGTCACAATATTACATGGAAAATAAAATAATAATTAAAAAAACCCCAAACAACAAACCACAAAAAAACCCCAACAAACACCAAACCAAACCCAAGAACGGATATATACTGAGCAGGAAAGTATTTAGGTTCAAAATAGTAAAAAAAAAAAAGTTTCCTTATCATTATTATATGTGATTAATGAGATTGTCAATTTAACTAGTTTCAAGATGGAACTCAATTGTCTTCTGGAAAAAAATGATAAAATGCTGATACAAAACAAGCAGGGAACTAGACACAGATTTTGGAGATTCCTTACAGTTATTGCAAACACATGAGTAGTTGATAGAAAATAGCACAGAACAACATGTCTGGGAGTAACAGGCTCTTTTCTAGAACATTTTATGAGAAGATTTTTAAAGATTCTATAAGGAAAGGAAAGGAAGACTTTATTTCTTTTTGTGGAGGAATAAACTGAGGTACATGCAGGTAAAAAGGCTTTTCTTTGTCACCAACCAAGTTTGTAAATGATAGAATGAGTTTCTTTAATTCCTCTACAGTGGGCTGACTGCTGCACTACAGTGACTTCCCATGGCTGGAAATGAGGGTGAAAGGAGCTAATCTTTTTCTGTTAAAAATAGCTATTTGTAAGCAACAAGCTTAATATTTAGAAAAAGATACATACCATGGCAATTTTCCTTTTGGAGACTGCTGTAAAAGAGTAGGGCAGTTTCCTAGGGAATGATGCATTTTTGCATCTAGAGTATGCCTACAAGTGTGAAATGGATTGTGGTGGAGAGCATTAATAGAACCCTAAATCCATCAATTCAGGTGGGAAAGTGTAATCTTGCAGATAACTTGCTTTCAGACTTGAGATAATGCTTAGTGTGGCCCTGCCCATGAGCGAACCAAGTAACTCTGCGTCTTGCCCTGAGCTGACTCACATCTGATACTTGGGTATCTGCCCTGGATACACCAAATGTCTAAGTCAAGAGAGAATATGGATGGGACCATGTGTGAATGCAGCCTTAAAATCATCCAAGGCCATGCGGACACTTCCTTTGTCAACTTGACTTTGGCTTTTTTTCAGGATGAATTCGGATTATTCAATCTATTCTAATATTAATTTTTCAAAAATTTGCCTTAGCACACTAGATTGACAGTGAAAAAGGAAACATAAGTCACAAGCTGAACAGAAGTTATTTACTCTGTTATGTAGAAGTGCTGTCTATTCAGATCAGCTGTATCGTAATTTCCTCCAATTCTGTGTTTTGTCTATGTTTGCAAGACTGGGTTCATTCCAACAGACTATTTCATCAGTTTCAGTGACAGACTTACATAAAAATATTTCTGTTCACCCAAACAAATGGATCTTCACAATAAATTAATATATTTCTTTGTTAACAAGAAGATGCCAAGTATAAGGGAGATTGTCCAGTAGGGAATATGTATTAGATATTGCTGGATGGCTCTCACCCTTAATAAATTTGCAGATTCAGAAATTAATGTATTTTACTGAATATAAGCAAAATGTTTACAAACATAACAAAGCATCAGTCTGTACCCTGGTGTTTAAATTAGATTTACAGCTCTGAGACATAAAATACAAAGTATGTAAATTGTTGACAAAGGAAGTGTGGATCAGATCATCAAAAATCCTGTATTTTTCACTGTATTAATTTTCTGATATGAATAAAACAAGCAAGCTAATAATAAAGTCCTTTCGATATTGTTACTTTGTCCTCTTATCTGAACAACTGCTGGATTTTCTGTTACGTTATTCATTTCTTTTGATTTAAACCCTGCTCAATCTCTGAGGAATGGCACACAGCTTGAAAAGGAATAAAGACAAACTTTACAAAAATAACGTCTAATATTATTGGGGATATAAAATATCCCAGAATCCTTTAACCACCTGAATTGCTAACCCTAACATCAGCTTATAGTAAATTTCCAAAATCAAGGAAATGTAGCCCTGCTATAAAAGGCCCTGGAAACCTAATAAAGAAGTAAATCCAGTTGGCCTTCCTACCTATAGCAGAAATTTACTGTCCCGGTTGCAAGCTTTGCTTGATGTGAGGGTTGGGGCTGAAGAATATAGCAGTATTGAAAGGTAGTAGCTTACTAGATATTAATTGTACCCTGCAGATAGAAAGAGGTGGGGGGTTGTATTATATTGTCTTCTACAATGGGGAATGATCCTCTGGGTTTCTGGACATATCATGTTAGGACTAGCAGTATGGTTATGGCTGAACATTCTCATGCTGCAGGAAGCTAGAGGACTCAAGGTGTCAGATGGCTTTTAGAGACAGGAAGGGATTGGTACTGGCATTTACATGGCACTCCATGGTCTTTTACGACACTGTGGTACTCGTATCAGGAATTTAATCATTCTGGGTTAGGGTTAAGGAAGGTGCAGGCAGGTAGCAGACTGTGGCACACAAACTGACTCACTGACAGGAGATGGCCTGAGTCATTCTTTCATATGTGTCCTTCTACAATGCCAGAGGTCCTCAGACTTCAGAGCATATAGGAGTAGTGTCAGGCAGTTATCGTGGTGAAATCTCACCTAGGGAGCTAGTACCTTGCCTATCCCATCCCTGATTTACTGGAGAGAAAAGAACCTAGGCTGTTGTAAAAGACTATGAAATGTCAGTTAAAAAGAACCATTCCTACACTGAAAAGCCAAATGATGTCTTTAATCCACTGCCTTCTTAGCCCATTACACCCCCCATGGTCTTAAATGCATCTCACTTTAGTGATATACCATACAGATTTTGTGTCAGATATTTTGCTTGTTTTCCTTTTAATTTTGTCATAAATGTTTGATTGCATCTAAACTACATCGTATCTATTATTAATACACAGCCCTAAGTCAGTAATTTTGTTTTCAAAATTTGATCAGAAATAGCAGATTGCATAAGGAATAATTTGTGGTAGAAATGGCCAGTCAAGATCAAAATACATTTGAATGCAGAATAGAGACACCCAGTCAGTTATGTACTTATGGAAAACACAGATATCTTATATTTCTGTATGCAAATGCTGTCACTACTCTGAGCCTCTCTTATGAATATACAATGGTAATTGTGACTGTGAACATCTTGCATTTCACTCATATTCCCAAATGGAAAATCTCAGCACTCAGGAAAACTATTATGAATTTATAACTCTGCCTATAAAACTTCAAGTCTGTGAACAAATAAATGGAGCTTGTGTTAAGTATCTCATAATTTTGCCAAAGGATTTTTCTTGGAATATAGATTTTTATACATTTTCACCAAGTACCTTCAAGCAGAGGATGAGCCTTCTTACTTCTTTGACTTTAAAAAAATTGTAACCTTTCACTTGGCTTCACAATCCCACCAAAACCAGCAAATAATCTTTACGTAGCTACTTATTCTTGAAGTAATCAATGTCTCTTGTAGTGATTTACATTCAACAGATGGCAACTAGTCTAAGATAAACTAAAACATTTTGATCATGTGGATGTCCTGGGCTCAGGGGCTGTTTAGATTAGCAAATAGAAAAGGTTATCTCCCATCCTTAGGATATAGCTTGCATCCACAGTGCTTACCCCTCTACCCTCTCCTCCCAGGATGGGGTGGTTCCATCCCAGTCAGTAGGGAGCAGTCCTTGAGCAGTGGTATTCCTGCATCTGTCCCAGGATGTAGGCGAGGAGAGCCCTAGTGCCAAGGGGCATCCTAAAATTAACTGATATGAATGATCGCACACCAGCTTGAGCCAGTGCCTGGCACAGGTTATTTTTCTACTTAGATTAGTAGTTCATATTTATAGAAATAGCTATTAGTCCAAAGCCAAACCTACCCAAACCTAATAAGAAGGAGAATAGAATCTTTTCACTCCTAAGTGCTCTATTTAGTCATAAATATGTTGGGAAGATCTTTGACTGGCATATTGGATTTCTGTGTCTCTCATATTTTGGCTAGATTGTTTGAAATCCAGAATACAGACAGTCTTCCTCTGTATGTTTGAGACAGCTCTTAGACATATTTTACATGAGGGTAAAGGATGGTTGTACAGGTTTAACCCCTGCCGGAATCGGAGAGCACGTTGCTGTTGCCCCTCCCCCACCCGCGGCCGGTCGGGCTGGAAGTTAGGAACAGACCCGGGCTAAAGTAACAAGGAGTTTAATACAACAGAGTGATAGAACAATCTGAACAACAACAGTAACAGTGATAATAACAATAAACAGCAATAACAGTGAGCAAGATAAAAGATATACAGAGAAATACCACTAAATGGTCAAGGAGCAAACCCGCCGCGTGTACGGCAACCCCCAAAACCCAAAGCGAAAGTAAAAAGGCTCCGCCCCTGGACCTGACATCAGCATGGTATGAATAACCCGGCTGGAGATCCCTTCCCCCTCTCTCTCTGCTGGGGAAAAACTTGACTCTATCCTAGCTGAACCAGGACAGTGGTTTAGGATCCTTATTTGCCTGAATAATCCTGGGCTTTATCAAACTGTCTCAGAAAAGACAGCTCTCCTGTAAGCAGTAAGAAAACTGTGCTTTCCCCAGCACATCAGTTTGGTGTTCGCTGACAATAGTGAAATGCTTTCTTGATGCAGTGGGATCACATGGAAGAGCCTGTTTTCCTCTCCCATGTCTGGTCTCCCAGTAAGGAGGACTCATTAGATGCTGAGATGTGAGTCTGCCCTCAATTCTTCAAGAAAGTTGTGTTGAAGTCTGACCAGCAGGTCTGGCTGCCCTGGGCCCTGGGGAGTGCTCTGCATCTGCTGTTGTGCCAAGTAAATTACATATCATCATGGGCATGTACAGGTTTGTTTTCTTCCTTCTTTGTTGAAAAAAACCCAAACAAAACTGGCTTATATCTCCATAAAAGCTTAACAGAGTAGCTGAAGCAGGCTACTCCCTGTGTGCATAAAAATAATTTTACTAATAATTTTTCCAGCCAAAATACCTTCTTAGCACAACAACAACAGCAAATTAAGGTATCTTAAAGAAGCAATGGTATCAAGTGTTGCTCGGTCCAAAAGATGAAATGAGCTGCATGACCTCCATCAGGAACCACTTCCAGGTGAGTGTGAGCAGCACTGACACCCAGGCAGGGTGTGAGCCGCAAAACTGCTCTTCTCTACAGAGTAACCAGGTCAGAAAGATGCGCTGGTAAATCAAGGTCACATCTCTAAGGCAATAGTGCATTCCAGTGTACTCTCCTAAGCAACTTCATCAAACAATGTTTCCCACAATTTTTAATTCCAGTATAAGTATTCAGCTTTTGATTTCTCAACAGCCTTATGCAAATTTGTCATTCTTCTGCAGTCTTTGGTTTCTTCTACACAGATGCATTGCAATTATTTTTTTCCAATGCAATCTATCAACACTTAATACTTAATTTTTAATTCCCCTTACCCACTTCTTTCGTTTTGGACATAGTTATTGGTTCTGAGGAGGTAAAATACAAGATGGGCAGAAAACTTTTGGACCAGAGTTTGCTCAGTCTGCTGTCTCAGAGCATCGGTAGAACTAGTTCACATATGTCTACCAAGAACAAATAAACATCCTTTCAGCTATGCTCTCTCTTGTGCACTTTAACTGAAATTGTTCCATACTGCATGAATGATTAAATATTAATTAGGCCAGAAGCTGACTATAGTGTCAGTTCTCATGGCAAAACTTCTGGCAGAACAATCGCTATTAAGCCCCACATTCGTAGAGAATGTGTTGCTGTGGTTTTGGGTATTGTCACTGCAAGGGTGGGTTGGATTATGCTACACAGTCATAAATTTCTGCTAGACAAAATTTAAATAACGATACTGTCTCTAAATGATTCTAGTATTCCTAAGGGCAGGCCAATGATTCTGGCTTTAGTTCTTGGGGTTTTTTAGAAGAATATGGCTTTAGGTATTCTCACCACCAGGCAGGCTTCTGAGTGTGCTCATCAAGGAAAGGAACACAAGGCCCCAGATACTTCTTAGGACAATATTTGAAAGTGTAGTGTGTCTCTGCTAAACTGCTTGCTCTCAATAACAGAAACAGGAGTGCTGGGAAAGGCAGATGGTACATGTTTAAAACACTGTGGTCAATACTCCCAGTTAAGTCATTTTAACACATGCTTAGATATGGAACATTTTAACACCATTGGCACAGACAGATGTATTTTTTCTTGGCCTTGAAGGTCCT
This sequence comes from Athene noctua, assembly GCF_965140245.1. Lineage (NCBI taxonomy): Eukaryota > Metazoa > Chordata > Aves > Strigiformes > Strigidae > Athene > Athene noctua. The sequence continues at coordinate 248,168,318 of NC_134037.1, read as the reverse complement.
TTTTCTCACAACCCTGAGCAACTAGAATATTTGGAGAGCTCCAAAACTCATCAAATAATGAGATTATCCAAGATTTTTTTTTACTTCTCTGCCTTCCCAGGCATGCCAGACTGGGTATGTGCCCACCTGTGAGAAGTTACCAGTGCCCACATGTGCATGAGGGTGACAGGGCTGAGATGAGTGGCACAGACACTGGCTGATGCTCTCTGCTGTGAGACAAGCTGCACAACAGTGGAAATACTGAGTTGTGGCTCCTCAAACACCACCTTACATCCTCTGTTCCTGTTCCTGTGAGGTAAGCACAGATAAATGAATGATGGATATCATTTCTTTAAGAAAGGAAGTCAAGAACACTCATGAACTTCACTGAACACCTCACAAGCTGCGAAAGACAATCAACTTTGCCAAGGAAATGAATAACTTTTACAACACATGTATCTGAGAAAGATCAATGTAGAGATAAATTGATCTTTTATTTTTCCATTTTGAAATGATGGGTTTGACTAAGAAGAGTTTAAGTTCTTTTGGGCACTCAAACAGAAGCACATCTGTTGGAAAAAAAAAAAAATTAAAACTTTTCTTGTCAACAGCTCATTTCTTTTTAGTCTTATTTGTATTTATACTACCTTCTTTGCAGCTATCTTTAAGCTTAATTTTTGGACATTTTTATTAAGCTCATTTTGGTTTGACCCATTTTCTTCTTTTCTTCTTTTCTTCTTCTTCCTAGAACAGGCATGATAGGAAATGCAGAGTGCTATTCAAAGAATAAAAACAAAGTTATGTTTTCCAAGACTTTACCATCCAAGACAAGAGACAGATGGAAGGAGGCAGATGGAGAGTACAGGGAATCAGTGACACAACTTCGATCAACATGAGTGGCAGTAAAATCATTGCTGCAGCAGTTTTAGCATTATAAGGTTTGTTCCTGGCATTAGGGCAAGAAAGGTTTTAAGAAACCTGAAGGAGCATAATGAGGCATTTTTACTGGTGTTTACAAAAAACTCCAGAGTGTGAGGAAAGACGAAAAGGATCATTTGCTCTAAATTAGGAGTTAGAGATTTCACTTTAGATTGTCATATTTTAAATTCCTGAGCAAAATTCCTGTTATTTACCATTTCCCAGTGTTCTGTTACTCAAAATAATAAAACCTCAAAATAAATCCCCTTTCTTCTGTATCACTACCATGTACATCTGGAGGCCTGAAGGAGGAATCTTTCAAAGCTTTGGTGCATATTCTATGGCATGTGGGCTACAAAATAGCTTTGGTGTGATAGCTGTCAGCCTAAGAACTAGAGAGAAAGTGTCTCTCTAATAAAGAATGCGACTTGTATGTGCTTTAATCCACTATCAGTGCATGCTTGAGAGAGTTTTAGAACTAAAAACCCCCAACACAACAGTAGAGGACACAGGTGATGTTAACAGTCAAAACCACGGGAAGCAAGAAGAAAGGGTCGATGTGGCAAAGCCTTCATTGGAGTAAGAGATTGCTCCCGCACAACACTTGGGGTGTACAGAAAAGACAGCAGAGGAGGAAAAATAATCAGAAAGGAAGGTTCTAATCTAACAACATGGAGAAAGAATAAGACATCAAAAAAGATCACAAAGAATTAAGAAATAGGACAAGAACCTGGACACCCTTGCAGCAACACATAAGAGCTGATCCTGCTCAGCCAGAGTTCTCCTTGTCTGCAGCACATGCTCTTGTGTGATTTGGTCAACCCAGTGTTGACCTTCTGCACATTTTCTGTGCAGGAATTGCTGTCTGTCCTTCTGCTAGGGTGCCCTTGCCCACTTTCTTTCCCAGAGTGGTTTGTAAGGGGTCTTACATGTCTCCTCCAGTGAACCCACAGGCCACATCTGTGTGTCACATAAGGACTGCCTCCCAGCAACCTCAACTAGAGAGATGCAGTGACTCACCACCAAGAAATAAAGCCTTATTTTCACTCTTGCTAACAATGTCTCCCATGCTAGAGGATAACAGAGAGCGTGAGCAGCAGAAAAGTGATGGGACCACCTCACTGGAGACAGTGAGCTGTGTACATAATTCTTGGGCAAGCAGGACTCCTCCGTTATGATCCTGGACTCAGGAAAGCTGAAAGATGTGTGGGAGAGCAATTCAGAAATACCCTCACCTTCAGTACTTGAGGATCCCACTACTACAGCCACAGAGGAAACTGCAGGGAGTTGACATACTTGCCATCTGCACAGTCCACACACGGCTTTCAAACCTCTGCCACTTCCTCCTCAAGTTTGCAGTAGGTTTGCTAGACTGTGTACAAAATGTACTTCTATTTCTGGTTTGTCTTCCAGATGCCCTCATTAGTGGGATAAGAATCATCTCATCCTAACTTGCTCTTTGCTTTGCTAAACTGAAATGCTACTTTAGCTGGATTCTATTCATACTGAAATCAGGTTTATGCCATTTTAAAAGGAAAAATAAATCAGTTCTAGCTACCTACTGAGACGCCATATTTCATGCCTAGAGGATTCATCAAGCACCTGGTGAATGTTCAGAAAGGCAATGAAACCTACTTGTGTTTTCATCAATTTTGATGGAAAAAATCCCAACCCTAAACAGTTGGAAATCTGAGTCCCAAGAAAGAAAAAGAGCCAAACACCAAAACCATGAGATAGTTTTAAGGATCCGTTTTTCTAAACATTAGTTGCGACAAATTCCAAACATGTCTTCTCGTTCTAAAGGCAAGAAATCCTAACCCACTATACTTCCCTAGTAAATTCACACCTTTCGTTTGTGTTGCTAATGTTACAACTTTACAGTATTACTCTGGACTTCCAGGAAGCAAGTTTACACTTCAAACAGCAAGAGGAAAGAAACCAAATAAAACCAATTTTTCTCTAACTCAGTCCTCCAGGTTTACAGCCAGAATGTTATGCAGTTTTGTGGCCTACAAGCTATAGTGAAATTCAGAGCTACAAAACACCAGTTATATCCTCTCTTGTTCCACATGGGGGGTTACAAGGGGGGTGAATCTTTTTAATTCCCCAAGGGCCCCCTGCCAGTGGAAGAGCTGGTCTTTGTTCCGCAGACCCTCAGGGTGGGCCAAATCACACCAGTGACTCAGAGGAAAAATTGTGCTGGTGGCTTTATTAACTGACCATTTTAGTAAGTGAATGGAGACAATTTGGCAACAATCAACTGATAACTATCCAAGGAACGAATAAAGGTACTTTGGCAATGACACTATTTTCCTAGTAACGCGTCAACACTCAACCAATCACACTTCAATTTGTACAAAACTTATATACATGAATATATGCAAAAAAGAGGGGGAGAGAGAGAAAGCATAAAAAGAGGAAAGAGAAAAGAGGAGGAGTGGATAGGAAAAGGGGAATCACTACCCTTGGATCCCACATTGTCGCAGAGTAGCTTGGTCCACAGGTGTGGGTTGACAAAAACACATGTTGGGTGTTACCTTTATATAGTCTTTTTTATGCATGTCCAATAGGTTGTTCCAGAAGGTTCTCATTTTCTCTGGCTTGTACCTGTGCAGTTAGGCAAGTTCTGTCTCTGGGCAACAGCAGGAGGGAGGCCCACCTTTCAACTTCCACAGAGCTATCTCCGCTTCTCCCCCACAGGGCATCCCACTCAAGTTGTTTGCGACATCCTCTTCATTAACAGTCTCTTGTTTATAAACAGTTTGTGACATAACCAAAGGGGCTTTTGGGAGCAACTTCAGCCCTTGTGGTAGGTGAACCCGGATGCTTCAGCAGAACCTCCCTTTGTGCCCCCAAACTGTCCAAGCCTTCATGATTAAGTAGCTCCATGTTTCTGAAGCTGTCAGTCACTGCATACAGCAGATTCAATGAGGAGCCACACAGGGCAGGTTATGTGGATAGAGCCACTTGATATTTCCTCTTGGTCCTATGAGGTTTTCTCACTTGATTTGTAGAGTCTGTTTTAATTTTGTGTCTCATGCTGGATGACAGCAGGTAGGCTGTGATCCGTGATCCCTTAATGATGACAGAAATCTCTCAGACACATCTTTCCAGCACAGAGTTTTAAATCCGAATTCAGGCTGCCTGCCTGTTACAGGGAGTGATTTATGTGAATGTAAAGATATGTTATAAGTAATATTTGTGTGTATATTGGTAGTTAATTTTTACTTTGTGATTTCCCAAAAGTTAAACAGCAGATAAGCTTGACCTTATTAACTGCTAACTGCATGTAAGTTGATGTTATCTGCTAGTGAGTAGGGTTTATCAGTCATCTTTTTAACCTGATTTATGGTTTTGAAGATCAGAAAGGAGCATTACGATTTTGGGGCCTTTGTATAAAGCAGGTCCTAACATTTTACCTGTTAATTCAGGTGGGTAATTAATGAGAAAGTCAGAGTCACTCCTTTTTTAAATGACTTCAAGAAATTAGCATCCACTAGAGAATCCACTGTGTCTCTAGGCAGAGTTCCAATGGTTAGCAATCCTCTCTGTGGAAGATGTCTGTCTCATTTCCACTCTAAAACCATTAGCTACAGCACCTATCTATTTAATCTCATTATGGTTATATGGACTAGACAGAAACCCTCACAACTCTTTGTCCGCTTTTGCCCATTAATGTATATTGAGATAGAACTCAGTCGCTGATTCTTTTTTTTCTGCTTGATAACTAAAGTTCTTCAGCTGTTCTCTGTAATTTAGATCAATGTCAGAAAGTCAAGATAGCAGAAATGGCTCTAAACTGCAGGGAGTCATTTTCCCCTCAGGTCAAGAAAGGGAAGAGGTCCATCTCATGTGGTCTAATAGCTGTGTATTTGTTACACAGGGAAGATCACTACTGCAGTGATGTCCTCAGTTCTAGAGTTCCCTATCCAAAAAGGATGGGATAGATCAGAAAGTGAGCAAGTACTTTGGATTCTAAAGATACAACTGCATTATTAAGGTTTCCACATATTATATCAATTAATGATGAGAAGGGTAAGAAATTATTTTATTGTTGTATAGAAATACCAGTGTTAAAGAAAAGGTAACTGATAGGAGTGTTAGCTTTTTTTCTTTTCCCTATGTGCAAGGGTATAACAAGAATGAGCATCTTAAAGCTGAAGTCATACACATTCAGCCTTGAAATCAGATGTAATTTTCTAACAATAAAGTTAATTTCCTATTGGAGACATTACAGAACAAAGAGATACATTTTCCATTGCACTGGAGTGTTTAAAATGAGATTAGGTATCTTGAAAAGAACACACAATTCTTTAATTTGGCTTCTGGGAAAAATATACATACATGGGTTACATATAAAAGAAACCAGATACGGTATTTAGAACAACCACTTCTGGACTCAGAGTTGAGTAGTACAAATAAATCATTCCATTCCATCTGCAATATAATAGGCCCAGCTGGACTAATTTTTTGAGAGCCGGAGTACAGCAAAAGGTATGGTACTGGAAGCAACATCCAAAAGACTGCCAAGCAGTGTGGAGGAAGCAGTGCTTGGACCTATCAAGCTTTCTTTAATATATCCTTAATTCAGACTTCAGTGGCATTTGAAATAACTGTATGACAAAAATTTGTTTCAGACTTCAGCGCTTGTGATACCAAATTACTGAAGTACTTTTCAAAACCAGATACTATAATTCTTTACAATTTGTTTTCCTTGCTATATTTTGTAAGGTATACTTTAGTTGGTTAGTTATGAATCCATACACTTTAATATATCAAATTTTTCATTTAAAAAGTAATTATTGTTTTCAGAAAATCACTAGGTTCTCGATGCCTGTCTTTTACCTGAAGGTACTGGTACATATTTTCAATTCTGTAAGATTTTTAATTTCTGGATTGGTTTCTTCTTCTCAAATACATCTTGTTGTAGAGATATACTAAGAGTAGGCAGTGAAAATTTCTATAACAGTTCTAGTAGTTTTACTTTCAAATAAATTATACAGAGAATAAACTGTGCAGTAGTGTAGTAAATAAAACTAAATAAAACTAATTTGTAAATAAAACTGATTTGTTGCCTTGTTTCAGGAGTCTAATTCTAGAGCCTTACTGGTAGTTGGTTTGTTTGCTCCAGTGCCACTGCAGTGTAATTTCTTTTCTACAACTCCATTTTTTTCCTCAAGTAGTTTCAGAGACATGGATGTCCCAGTGCTTCTTTCTTCACAGTCACCCCTAAATAGCAATGTAGCGTGTAAGAAAAAAACATTTTAATGTCTCGGTTCCCTAAATTTCATGGCGAGGTGTCTGAAAGCTTTTTAATTTCCTCCTTTTCCACTCTTTACTCAAAAGCGTACTGTGGTAAGAGGCTCTGTCTCCATTCTGCCAGTTAATGTTTTACCCTACTCAAAGTTTCTTTTGCTCCTTGAAAACTAGACATACCGTTTGGCAGAATCATCTGTCTGCAAAGTGCACTATTTATAACAAGCCCTCAGTTTTCAAAATGCTGTGCAGCCTTTTAGCCACATCATATCTATTAAAATAAATTCCTGAATCAAAAAATACCCTCTTATTTTCAGGAAAGCACTCTACTGAGCGAGTGTTTTGGATACACCAACCTGCTACGCTAACTCCGCTATTTGGTGTATTAGAATCACCTGTCAATGATAATGCACTCACAGAATATGTTATTCTCCCCTCTCATTTCTGTCAAAAAAGTGTTTCTTATTTAGCTTCATCTATGTCTTTTAAGACTGCTGTTGTAGTGTAATGTTCTATTATTTTGTTTATTGTGCATTATGAATATGTATGTTATATAATATAAAAATTAAATATATATATTAATAGAAGTCATGCACACACATATATATAAAAAAATGTGACCCACCTTAAAAGGCAAAAGCTATCTCTAGTTTCCTGTGAGTGCTTAAGAGCTTTGAGTGTTCAGTGTGTTAGGAGGTGCTTGGAGAAACTTTGGTGTTTAGTGCCTCTTGTGTTAGCACTGAAATTTAACAACTTCAAATGCCAGATTCTGTACCTAAGATGGAGTAACATTGGACACAACTACAGACTGGTAGAGGAGTGACAGGAATTGTTCAGAGCTGCACCAGAGGAGATTTAGACTGGACGTTAGGAAGCATTTCTTTACCAAAACTGTGGTCAAACACTAAAACAGGCTTCCTAGAGAGGTGGTCGATGCCCCAGGCCTGTCAGTGTTTAAGAGGCATTTGGACAATGCCCTTTATAACGTGCTCTGACTTTTGGTCAGCCCTGAGTTGGTCAGGCAATTGGACTAGGTGATTGTTGTAGATCCCTTTAAACTGAAATATTCTCTTCTATTCTGTTTCCTTCTATTCTGTTCTATTCTATCCGATCCTTTTGAAAACCTGCAGAAATTTGTGTTAATCAATTACTTCACACCCCCCCCCCCCAAAATCTTAAGCATTAAAATAGTGCAATTGCTACAGAAACGGCATCATATTAATAAATGGCAAATTTATGGTCCTCCTTGTTTTCCTTACAGAGTCTAATAATAGGTCTTGTGTTTCCCAGGCTTTTTTTGCATCCATGAAGATGAGGAATTTGCCCCTCTGAAGTTGTCATGTAACCAGGGTGTAAGATCTGGATCCCCCAATGTCCCAACAGTTTGTTGACTCACTCTGACTCCTCTGTGGGTCACGTCGCCTCACTCACTCAAGATAAACCTGCCATAGAGAAAGACAGAGACTTGGGATTGGTCCCTGACCCTCTTTGGTTTGGCAGTCAGTCATGACACAAAAGCAGATCACAGCCTGCTTCACTTTGCTCGTTGTATTCTGGTCCTCCAGAGAGTAGGAGTCCAAACCCAGCTCCTAATAAAGTGAATTTCAGAACCATTTACCATTTCATATGGACCTGCAGAAAAGGAAGAGCACCTTTACTTGGCTGGACCAGACCTGACTGGGATCATTTGGTCTGTAACACCTCCTGTATCTGTAAACCCACAGGTAGAAAACAAAAAAGGACATATAAACAAATTAAAGCTTACAATGAAGGCCAAGAGTATTGAGGCTTATTTGAGGACATAGCAGTAACTTATGACTGAATACTGCCATTTAAATAACACAGCTATTCTAGAAATTGGCATTCTGAATGCAGAAAATCTAGTTAAGGAAGTATTTAAGTGAAATTCACACACATTCCCAGATGTAAATCTGCAACCAAGGTATACAAATAGCCTTAATTTTCTCTTTACTGACAGAAGCAGAAAAAGTAATATAATGATTTATTCTGAAAAATAGTAGTTAAAATTAAAGATAAGGACAAAGAGTTGTTCCTTACCTTTGATAAAGGTTTCATATAGTAGGCTTTTTCCATGAGGAAAAATGTCCTTTTTAAAGGAATGGAAAGGTTTTAAGAATCTGACTTCTGAAGCACTGTTGTTGCTGAGATATCTCAGCAGAAAGGATGCTAATTTACTGTAACAAACAAAACAAACCTCTGTCTTGAAGTTGTATTATCAAGGTCAATCTTTTATTACTGTTCATTCAAAAAATTAAAGTATCTTGAAGCAGTTCCCTCTACCTGCCAAATCATGACACTATTTTAAAAGAAATTCTATTACATGAGACCTGCTGCCTTAGTGCATATTAGTTATACCTCCTCCTTCCCTGCTCTGTGATGTGCTGTGCATGATCCGCCACAATTTCCCCACATCCACCCTGCACCTGTGTTTGTTACTGTTCTTTCAAAGGCAGCATGGAGGAACCTGTAAATCATGTAATATTCGTCCCTCTCCTTCTCCCCATACATCGTCCCTTATAGGCACACTGGTGTATAGGTGAAGGTACAGCCGTTGTTTCCAAGATGGGAACTATGACTGTCAGAAGGTCCCCCCTTCACTTGCATCCACACAGATATTCATTGGTCAAATCCTGAAACTAAGAAATCTTGGGAAGTGTAAATGCTGGAAGGAATACATTCACTTTGTGTGTTTTGCCAGGCATAGGTACAAAGCAAAATAAATGTACACATCTAAAAAAATAATCATTAAAATCAGCAGTAAGACTCCAGTTGGCTTCAGTGACCCCTCAATAATGCTCTTTCTTCTTAAGGGTGTGTTATAAAAATAAGATCTCCACGAATGCATACAAATAAGATACTTGCATTGTATTGACTAAAACTGCCTCAGAAACATTTTCTTTTGAATTTCAGTGCTGGTTATAATTACACTATACTTTCATACTGCATTTATTTCTGGTATAGCAGCATTGCCATGGCAACCCCAAATTATGCCAATATATATGCATGTTTGAGCTAAGTCCTTATTAAAGAATAAATAAAAGAAAAACAGAGTCAAGGACAGGACTTAAGAGCATTGCCTGTGTCATACATGCAATAAAAAATTTGTACATACCTCAGAGTATTTTTGCCTAAGGTTGTAATAAAAGACACAAAATTTTATTTGTTTTCCTTTTTTTATTCCACGTTTCTTGTTTGATTTAGCTGCATTCCTAGAAGGAAGCTTGTCTGAAGTCAGCTGTATTGCAATAGGGCTGGATTTGACTCACAGGGAACATACCTTTTTCTTTACACTGAGCAATCAAATTTGCCAGGCTTGTCTCCTGCAGCCAGACAGAAGACTACAGTGCCCTTGGTCAGGAGGAGGCACAGAGAGGAGAGGTCTGAACTCAGTATTGACGACTGTGTAGAGATCCAAGGGCTGTCACAAGAGGATGAGGAGTTGTCCCCTTTCACCATTTTATTTATGTCTCTCTCTCCACCACTATGAAGTAGCTGCCTCTGTTCTCAGAGATGTCCTCGTTTCTCCACTGCAAACATCAGGACACCTACTGATGGGCCTTCTCTATCTCTTTGGCCTGACTAGATGTGATGCTACAGACTGTCACTGCTGTTAAGAGACTTCTGGAAATGGAGTAGCATCACCAATCAACTCAGCACAGGACCAGCTGCGAGAAGGGCTTTATGCAAAGCTGTATGAAGCAGTGGTTTTAGTCTTGGTTTAGGTTGCTGAGGGCTATGCAACAGTCTTTCTGACATTTCAGACTCTTCACAGAATAGAGGAAATAATATAGACTTCATTATTATTATTATTAATTACTAATAATGACACAATCAAAATAGTAAAAAGGTTGCTTTTATTGTTCCATGAAAAATGAAAAGATTGACCTTTCCTTCAGTCAGATTTTGTAACAGCCTGCTTTATTTGACTCAATAAAATATCTAAACAGCAACTACAGAACTGTAACTATACACTACAGTGGGAGAAGAAATCAAATGTCAGACAAGAATTGCCTGAGCAAAAGAATGAAAGACCATCTTTTAAGTCATGGAAAAAGTCAAAGTTAATGTTGCCATGGAAACCTTATTTCTGCTTTTTCTGTGTTTTATTCTTTTTTAATTATGATCTTAGCCTCCTCATTGTGTCAAAATCAATGGGAATTTTGAGTCCTATCAATTAGTCTGTGGGTTATGTCTTCTTTGTCTCTGTTCATTTGACATATTATAGAATCTGAGCCTACATTTCTGAACATAATTTATTCCATGTACAGGAAAAATGATAAGGTTAAAGTAAAAAGACCTCTCAACAGTCATTTAAGGAAAGAGAAGCTCATAAGAAATGGAAGCATGGTGGCCTTTCTGTATGTCTTTGAATAACACGTTTGCCAACATAAAACCAGTTAGATTGGACTGATTCTAGATAGCTGGCTTTGGAGCACCATCTGCATGCTGTGGCAGTCTATGATTCTAATTATCTGGGACTGCTATTCAGGCTGATAAATTGTATGAAGGACTCTGTTTTCCATCAAGTCATTCTTCATTCAGCACTGATAGCATGATAATTAAGTAGCAGTAGCTGGCTCTGAATGTGGATAATTCGTAGGAATTATTTCTAATAAGTAAATGACCTAGAATGTATTAAAAAATAAAAAGGAATTCCTTAAAATAGAATATCTTGCTCTGTGTGCTGCATCCACTCCCTCTGACACACCCTAAACAGTAAAAACAGTGAAGGTATTTCCATGTTTCAGCTTTCCTGTTCTGTTAGCTTTGTTAGGAAGTGTTAAACATATTGAGCTAAGATGCCTGCTCCTACTTAACAAATAAATGACATACACTAGGAACATGTGGCATGGAGATAATCAGGACAGTGGGAAACAGAGATTGGTTGAGGTCATATACTAACAGGACATATTCAGTAATCAATTTACCATGAACTGCATCATGCACTGAAAATCAGCATTCACTTTGTGTGATTAAAGTATTTACTACTAAATGTAGTAGGATTATTCAATGCCAGACACACCAGGGACCATTAGCTCTATTCAGTTTCCAAGGGCACAACACAATAAATAACTGAGAAGTCAAGAACTGGCCAGTTGCCATATCCCAGTCGTGAAAGTTATAGGCAAAAGGAATTTAAAAATATAAAACATCTTCTACATGCATTGTGTCATGATAATTTCACACAGCTTTCAAGGACCATTTAAAAATCCTCCATTATGAGGTAAATACTGGTGTTTTGTGCAAACCTCAATAGGAAGACACTATGAGATGGTGGGAAAGAATCCTTCTTGGTCTATGGCATCTATGAACTTTAGAAGTGGATGTTAACATTTTTCTGGATGGGGCTTGTTTAAATAAAAGGGCAATTTAAAAGCGTTACGTGCAAGACTGTTATTAACTTTATAGAGATAGTGGATTTACTTCTTCAATCCTGAATACTTTCTGGCTTCAAAATCCAATCACTCACTAAGGAAAAGCCAATATGCCTGTGAAGCTTGTGTAGCTTAGGGTCCTGTAGCCTTTTAGCCTAAGTAAATGTAATGCTTCTAAATTTTGCTCTGAACTGTAAGTAGTCAAGTCAGTAGTACACATGTATAGGCTGTTTCTGTCCTTGATCTAACTTAGAAGACAGTTGAGGGCAGTGAGTTGTATCCATATTTATCATACTTACATTTATTGAGTTAATTCCATTGGAGAAAATGTTGACTGTATTTAGCCCTACTATTTAAATTTGATCTAGCTGAATAATACTAGATATTATGTCATTATATGGTTTCATACTGTAAGGCTATTAAATATAATGTATTAGATTACTAAATATCCACAGCAAACTGATTTTAAGCTTAGCATTGTAAATTGTGTACAATGTTTTCTACAGTGTATTAAATGAGAATGGCTCCTTTCTTTATGTAAGTGTGAACCTTATTTTTCTATTTTTGGACCTGGTGCTTATCTTCTCTCCTCCTCAGTTCTTTTTTTTTTTTAAAAAAAAAAAAAAAAAAGCTACAGAAGAAAAAAGAGAAAACACGTTTAATTTCTTTGTCTCTTTTCCTCCATGTAGGTAGTTTGGGAATTTAAACCAGAGACTGTGTTATTGGCTGACCTTCATCTCATTAAATAAATTCTCAAAGGATTGCTTTGTTCTGCAGAACACATTCTGTTTTCCACCTTCATTAGGAAACTGCTAAATATTTTACTTTGTCACAAGACTGGAAAGTATAAACAGATGCACCTTCCTTTCTTCTTTCTTCTGTCTCGTCAAAGCATGTTCTGAAAATATTTAAGGAAAACCTAGATGGATTTAATCTATTTGTTACTGACAACTGGCAGAGCAGTAATTTACAGATGAAGAAAAAGAGAAAAGGATTTTTTTAAAGGAAGAGGTTATATGAGTATAAAAGTTGCATCTGGAAAAAAAAAAAAAAAAAAAAAAAGCAAGTCAAACTGATAGTTCACCATGACTGTAGTAGTTGGAGATCTGAAAGAGTTTGTCCAAAGTATCATGCAGAAAGTTCCTCCTCCCACCCCGTGGGCTGTTGAATGTGTTACAGTGCACTGTACCACCTTTCCTTGCAATACATAACATCTCTTTATAAGTTTCAGTACTCCAGGTAAACAGAAGGGTTGATTAATTTATTTTACATATCAAAAGAGATAACGAATTATAGCCCCATTCATCTTCCATTCTTAAGTTAGGGGGAGCATCTCCATTTTTTTAAAAAACAAAAAGAGCTTTCTCCTCTCTGAAAGACAAAATTTACCTTATACAGTGTGATTAATGCCGAAGTCTGTGTCTGCTGGAAGGCATTCAATGTCTGACAAAGGACAGTACTTGATTGAAAGGTAGTTCTTCACTAGTGGGCCTGGGCTGATGGTCTTTTCCACCTCCCATTTACAGTCTGGACCCACTACCACTTCTGGTCAGCTGGCACTGGGAAAAAGGCAGCACAGAAAAGATGTCATTTCAGACACAGAATGCTTGAGTACCATAAAATAACTAGAAAAAAGCTTGTTTACATTGTGCAGTAGCCCTCCACATTTTGAGAACTGAGAGACGGCTAAAGGGATTTGAAAAATAGAGACAGTGCTTATGCCTTTTTTATACTTTTTTATACCCTAGGTTTCTCATAGCCATAGGTCCTTCAAATGCACATCACTCACATTATATATGTCCAACTGCACATGCCCTGCACCTGTGCATAGGTGACACTGCTAACACTTAGAACTGAGAAAAACAAGGCTCTTTCTTAATCTCTCTCTTCATGCTTAACTAGAAGGTTTCTTAAGCTTCTCCTGAACATCTGAGAAACTGAGGTGGTTCCTGCCCTTGCAACCAAGCGGCTCTAGTGTGTAAGCAGCTTGCCCTGACAAAGGGAAGGTTGCATTGGGCATTATTACTCTGTGGGGGCTGGAGGGCATCACTGTGTGTTCCAACCACAAACACCGTTAACCATAAAAGATGGGAAGCCATGTGAAGTAAATATTTCTTTTTATTCCTTTATTAAGCAAGCTGTGAAGTTGTGAAATTCTTTTTGATTGCTTGAGGCTGCCACTTGATTCAAGAAAGCCCACTGAGCCTTTTATTATCTGATCCATTTTAACTAGCATTTTGCTTCAACAGTACTCCAAATGCTTTATTATCTAGTTTTATTAAGCATTACAATGAGAAGGTAACACTGATTACACCTCTCCCATGCACTGCAGATTGGCTTGGCCTTGTCCATCGTAATGCACTCATTCTGCTGTCTCTCCTGAGGTGGCTGCAGCTTCCCAAACGAGAGCAGCCGGCCTTAGGAACTTTTTCTTGTATTTGCAGATTGATTGCCTTGTTACCAAAATCTGAAGTCAGGGTTGTTATAAAAAGGAGACAATCACCGACGAGATTGATATCTAAGTAGCAGTAAAGTTTATTAAGTCTTAGATTACCATTCTAACAACGTTCTCAGCAGGGTATTCTAAGCATTACGGCCTGAGAATTAAAAAACCAGCAGGGTAGACTCTCCACTGATTGCCATAGCACCTGTGACCTCCGTGATTAAACAGCCTTTTGCTGCAGGGAGAAACTGCCCTACAGTCACATCACATGTCCCTTTATACTATCAGTTTCAAAGCAATTTAAAAAAAAAATAAATGTTTCAAGAATGTGTCTGATAGTTGAAATAGTTTCCTGAAGAGTCAACTTTGACAAATTTTTTCTTCTGATGCTGTATCTTTTCTGCTCCCCACTCATCATCTGCAAATCTTCAAACCAAGAGATTTGGGGATTTCCTAGTTTCCTAGACTCATCTAGGAGGTGGCCTTCTCCGACTGCGGGGAAAGGGATAACAGGTCTGTCTGCAAAGGCATGACACCCATGTGCACTACAGTATGTAATGCAGTTCAGAGCAGGGGAAATTTGGTAAAATCTTTGTGAATGGGAAAAATATCCATTCTGTGAATGTGAAAAGAATGCATGCAAGCATGACACAGGCTGCACTGCTTGCTGTACTAGCAGTAGGTGTCAAACTTACTTCATCTTATTTTTGTGAAATAAAAATGCTGCTTTCATGATTACAAGATTTTCATTTCTCAAAGCTGTCACAAGAGGTTTTTTTGCTTTTGATTCTGAATTTTCTGTAGCTGTTAATACAGTTACTTTTTCTCAGGTGAACTCTCATATATCTTGGTAAAGTTAGAAAAACATCTTCAAAAAGACTTTTGATCAGAATCAAGTGAATAAGGTGATATCTCGCCATCCTGTTGCTTAATGTTCTTCTGTGAATGTGGCTGGATCCAATTTTTGCAGTAAACCATAATCTCAGATTATCAGGTTCAGGCTTCATTTGCATGTATTCTCTGAAGTTTTGCCTCTCGAAAGATTTAAAAATCTTTCAAATTTCAAAACTGTTTTGAAAGCCTGAGGTAGATACACAGCTTTCAGACCAGATTTTTTTTTTTCAACAGTATCTTTGTATTTTATACATATGGTATACCTGATAGGCCTTCATATTAAACTTGTGCATTCATATCAATGAGTCTATTTGCTTCCTCTCTGCCCTTTTCCTGAGTTTATATAATTTTTGTCATCTGCTAAGCGGTGTCAGTGTTTCAGTGCCATATACTCAGTTCAGTATTTATCATTTCTAATTTAGCATGTCCTATTTGCATATAATACAATTACTGCTATTTTATTGTGGCATCTCATTTTATTTTGTATGTTCAATTTATCACATACCATTTGCTTTTGACTATATTTTTTTCTCCATTCTAATACATTCTGGGCCTGTTTGGTTGCTCTTCAAAAGCTAATTTTTAATATATACAATATCTTGCATGTGGTACTTTCATATTTAAAAAAAAAAAAATCGACATAAAGCAATGTATTTTAAAAGCTAGGCTCTTACCTTTCCTTTGGCTGTGCCACTTTCAGCCTGGTCTCAGTGTAGGCACCTACTGAATTTCAGTAAGCAATATGATATAAATAGTTAAAAAAAAATCTCATAGTCTAACACCAGACATTTTCCTAATCTGTTTTAGGAAGGAACAGAGTAGGAGCCTATGTGTCTAACTCTGAAAGGCGTTCATATGTGTTGGGAAGCAATAATGTTACTGGGAACATAATGAGACATGGTGGTCAATAGCAAGGAACCAGTTACTGCTTCTGTTGGCTTCTGCTCACACCACCGTGGACAATGTCTTCTCACCTGTGAGCAGTACAGAAAAGAAAGAAGAAAGTTTTCAGGTGCAATGCAGAGTTTGTCGCTGGCACATTAGCCCATGAGCTAAGCTTTTCTTCTCATTGTTTCTTCTGTAATGAAGGTTGGGGTTCAGCTGCCCATGGGAGATCTTTGGTTATTCGTGAATCATTTTGGTCTTTCCTGTCACAGAAATCACTAACAGAGATGCAGTTGCTCAGATACCTGGAGCCGTGACCTGAAGTCCTCCAGCTCTCTCTCTGCTTCATCAGAGACCAGCAGCAGGATAGTCCTTGATGCCATGAGAGTTGTGCTTTAAAAAGCACTCAATGTATAACAGTTTACACTGTTACTCAAATAAGTCTGGCTCTAGAAAGCCCCAGATGGGTTGGATCCAAGCCACAAAAGGTATAACCTCTCATTTATTTACTCAGATAACACTTGCTGATGTATACTAAAGTGCTTTCCCTAGAAACTTTGGACATCTGGTATTCTTGGTGGAAGAACCTTGACTAGAACATCTGCTGCCCAGAATTTGTCGACCTTTGGACACAAAGTGAAAATGATCTGTTTATTCATTTTTTTTCCAAAGTTGGGTTTATAAGGAAAAATATTGCACTAAAGATAAGTTTCCGTAATGTTTTCAGGTGAAAAGCTGGAACAAAAATTTTCTTGAATCATTGTCAGGTCTCACCTGAGACATAACAGAGCATCAGAACTAAGAGGAAAAATTAGTATGAATAACAGTAAAATATGATCTATCTAACTATGAAATAATCTGCCAGGAAAATGTTAGTCCTGGTACCTCCATCTGATCTGGAAATCAGATTTGACAAACAATCATTAGAACTACAGTATGTAGATCAATCCTCCTCTAGCCTTGGGGGATGCGGTAAACCTCAGACAGCAGGTACTGCTAGGGATCTGTAGGAAAGCTCTGCTTTCAGTTCGGGTTTATTGCCTTTCTGAGTTTCTAAATTAACATGATGGATGTGGGCGGAGCTGAATATTGTTGGAGTTTGATATTTTTTTCAACACCTTTCATTTTATGGACATTTTATGTTGAGGTGGGAAACAGTAATATTATTTTATGTTAACACAGTGCTTTCTAAACCAAAGCATGTTGTGAGCTCTACACAGGCTTGCATCACAATTCCCTCTCACCAAGATGCAGCAGCCTCCAGCACCGATGTGGGAAGCCACATACAAACCTTCTACTCTAATATGACACACAACAATAGGAGATAGAAAAAAGCTTGTTGCAACCTGTGGCAATAGAACAGTTCACAGCTATTGTCACAGTCTTGTGTCTGGGTCCATCACCTCAGCGTTTAAGGGGACACTTACATATGAATATCTTCAGTCCTTAAGAAACACTTATTACTGTAGTACATGCTAATCTATTTCTCTATTCTGTAACTCAATTCTCTACTTTGTCGGTTTATATATAATGTAGGGTTTTATTTTAACAACTTAAGTTATTGGAAGGCCAATAGAGTCAATACATGATAACAAGAACCTTGCAGGAAGCTTAGATCAATATTGTAATATTAGAGTTGTTAAAGGTAAAGGGAATCATGTGGATGAAAAATAGCTTTTCCAGCAGATGTCAAAACCAATTATGATAAACAAGGTATTGGATTTTGTAAATACTTGTTCATACAGTAAAATATAGTTAGGGTAAGATTTCATTGAAAGGGCTCCATTAGGACTTTACCCATCTGTGGAGTAGGTTAGTCCTGGGGGAGGAAAGGAGGAGTCTCAAAAGCCAAAGGAAACATGAGGGATTTTCAGTATGCCAAAAATAGGGTAGGATAGATGCCCCCTCTAGTGGATTTACCATTTTACTATAGAGGAGAAGAAATCTGTTTTCTAAGGGCACAATGCAGAGACAATGGGAATGTTTTGTACATTATGAAGGGAAAAAGATGTCTATGAGAGAAGGATGCGGTTCTAAGACATACCTGAGTAATACAGAAAGACAGAACATACTGTGGTTGAATTGTCTTCTCGTTGGTTACAAAAGAATGAAAAATAAATCCCCAAGCCCCCAGACTATGTCACTCAATAACTCGGCTGTTGTCCTAACATGTTTAGCATCACATGGATGAAAAAATCAGGAAACTTCTTGAAAATACTTGGTCCATTGCAAGGTTAGAAAGACTGCCAGAAGCCCTGAATGACACTTAATTGTTATGCTGTTGAGGGAGCTGTTAGTAACTCACTTTTCCAGCAGGTTCCCTTCCTCCCAGGCTGAAAGGATAGCTGCATTAAATAGGCTACCGCTGCTGTGTAGGAATCCCATATTAGCCAAATTCTCTCTGGATAACCTTACATTCAACCAAAAGGCTGGGGAATAGGAACTATCCTGCATCTACCTCCTCTTATATGTTTGATGAGGTGCAGGGGGACATAGCAGCATTGTCACACACAGGCCAAGGCTAAACTGGGCACTGGACAGTCAGTCTGTAGGCACCTAGAAGTCACAAACTTTTCCTACAGCTTTCCCAGAAGATGAGGAAGCATCTCTGAACAGCTGAGAACAAAATTCCTCAGTCTTTAACCCATCCTCAAGTACTTGTCTTATCATCTAGTTTCATCTTTGTCAGACTCCATTTGGACCTCAACCTCCCTTCCCCATCTATTTCTGGCTTTCAGTCCCATCATACTAATTATCACAGATTCTCTGTACAACCAGTTTCTCATTCCAGTGACGCAGTTTTCTAGTGCCTTTGTCCATCCACCTTTAATAGGCTCTTGTCAGCTCTTACATTTCTAAACCAAAATCCTTCTCTTCTTGTTAGTCTATCCCACTTCTTCCTCCACTTCCCAGGTGACCATTCCTTTGTTTAAGCAATCTTCATTTTAGTCTCCCCAAAACACCTCAAAATCATGACCAGTTTTCTTCCTTAACACCATCTCCCCTATAGATATAGCTAAGATCTCTGATGCATATACTGCATTTATACAAAATTTCTGAAGATTTTAGCAACCAACTCTAGGTAGCATCAACTGAGCAGACACATATTGCAGGTTTTGAAAGCTGCAAAGTGTGACTTAATGTGGGCAGACATTGGTAAGACAAAGCGAACCACTTAGCTGAATAAAGCTCTCCTTCAAAGCACAGGGTTGAGCAGCAATTTCAAAGCAAACTTCATTGAGTTGTTTTAGCAGAGGTTCACAACATATTTCCTCCCTCATCTCTTTCTCATAAAACATATTTCTGGTGATTTCAGACAAACTTCAATGCCAGGCAGAAGCTTCCTTCAAAATTTCAGTTCCAGTAACTGAAGAGTTGCAGAACTCTATGCATTGGAAAATGTAGCAAGAAGGTGATGTGAAGAGTTGCAGGCATCAGAGTAGCATCCCTGAATAGTAACTGCTATTCCAGACTGCTGAATCTTATAGGACAGGAAAAAGTGAACAGTCCTGCTGATATTTGTAAGTATTTACACTAAGTCATGCAATATCACACAAACCATGGTGCAAGCCATTTCCACTGCAAACAGTCTGGCAAATCTTTTTTAGTGTGTTTGTTCCTAAAATCTGGGCTGTGAGACTGAGGCCAGAGACTGGTCCATGGAACTGTAGAGTCTTTACTATGTTTTAAAAACCAAAACCTTAAAAGCTTGATGTTAGATAGAAGTTTATAAGAAATGAAGATGGTTGATGCCTCTCCATGATCTCTAAATGTTTACTGGTCTGCTGGTTTACTGCCCAGCTTCTGTGCTTGCATTTTAGTAAATACATTTAATTTTACAGCGTGTTTTTCTGGTATTTTTGCTGTATTTAACCTGTCACTTGCACTTACCACTAATTGTAAACACTAGATGCAATTTCCTGTTGAATGTAGTTTTGAATGATCCCAGATGATCAATCATTTGTAGGCTAGTAAGTGCCCTTTCTCCTTTATTTTATTTAGGGATGAGTTTATCACTCTAACACAGACAAACCAGTTCAGGACATAGAGGTAAAGATTGAGTTTGAAATCTGAACTATTTTAGGGGCCACCATGCCCCATCCTCCCTGTCTCCCAGGGAGGGTGGGCAGAAAGAGTTCAAGGGATCAGCACATGCCCACAAATGCAGCTGCAGAGGGCAGTGGTGAAGCTCCTTTGGCACCAGGCACCTTCTCAAAGCTCTCCTCTTGGCCACCTCAGCTCAGTAAGGGCCCCATCTTCTGGTTCCAGATCAATGATTTTGCCTGATCTCACTCCTCGTCTGCTGCCTCAGTCACATGTGAACTTGCCAGCCCCCATCAGCTGTACTAATCAATAACCATTTTCCATGGGTATTATACCAAAACCTGCATTCTAAGATTTAAGGACCATTATTTTTAAAAACTGTTGATCAGATCTTTCAGCCCATTTGTTAACCTTCCAAACTATGGGATAAATTCAAGCATTTATTCAGCTTTGAAGGACTCCACTACATCCATTCACTGCCAAGGCTGAACAGTGTTGGTCCCTGAGTACTTGATCTCCCTGTGCAGAGGATGGGAAGGATAAGGAAAAGAAGACTGGTGCTTTCAGAAGCTGTCAAGCAGCAAAGCTTTGTAAGGTATTGTGCAGAAATGCCAAGGGCAGCAGATTTGCAGTGATTATCTTAACAGGCTCTGTTATTCAATTATCCTTCAGCTCAAAAGGGAATTAATTCCTCAAATTTCTAAGCTTTCTCTCACAGGCAGAACAGAACATGGAATTATATCTGTTTGGACTCCCACACAATGAACCACATTGCCCCAGACTCATGACAAAACACCATTAAGTTGCCAATTAGATGAAACAAATGAAAATATTTTTATATGGTTACTCTGACCCTCCTCAGACACGATATCAGATACAGCTGGCTAACTCCAGAATAACCATGAGCCCCGAACAGCAAATCCCGGGCAGATATCTCACATCAGACTGTCCCCCCCTCACTAAGGGTCTAACAAGACCAAAGACCTGGTCAGCTGCTGTCTCCAGCCTGGCTTTGCTCACAGGTTCAGACACAGGGCTCTGCTTGCACTTCCAACCGCCTTCACTAGTGCCCTACTAACCTGGGTCCCCTTTTTGACCTTTTTGTCAACCTGATGCTTAATGCAGGCTTCAACAAGGCAGAACTGAGGGAATCCAACTCTTTCTAACTCTTTTCCAGCAGAGTTATGTGTGAACTACAGAATCCTCTGCTGTCATCTTTCCATGTCTGTTAGGAGAAGAGATTTTAACTAATATTCTGCATTTTCTACTGCACTTCAGCAAATTGAGCCCCTGAAAAGGGGAAGGATGGTGGGAAAAAGGAGATGTGTGGATTTTGTTCACAGAATGCAGCTTATGCAGAAGGACTAGATTGAGCGGGTTTTGAGAAAAAAAAAAAAAAAAGAGGAAATGTCCCCAGAACCCCCTTCACAGCCTAACTTTTCTTTTTTTAAAATTAGTTTTCTCTCTTCTGAGCTATGTTTTTTTTCTACACTAGCTATTCAGTGTCATGGTTTAAACCCAGAGGGCAACTGAACACCATGCAGCACTCACTCACTCCTTCCCCCTCAAGGATGGGGAGAAAATTAAAAAAAGCTTCAAGGATCTAGACAAGACAGGAAAGGATGACTCACCACTTATGGTCATGGGCAAAAGACAGACTCAGTTTGGGTAGAAAAAGAACATCAATTTAATTTGAACAACACCATCACTAACACTAATTTATCAATCAAACAGAATAGGACAGTGAGAAATACAATCACATCTTAAAAACACCTTCCCCCAACCCCTCCCTTCTTCCCGGGCTCAGCTTTGCTCCTGATTTCTCTACCTCCTCCTCCCACAGTGGCGCAGGGGGGCAGGGGATGGGGATTGCAGTCAGATCATCACACATTGTCTCTTCTGCTCCTTCCTCCTCAGGTGGAGCACTCCTCACACTCTTCTCCTGCTCCAGTGTGGGGTCCCTCTCATGGGAGACAGTCCTCCATCAACTTCTCAACATGAGTCTTTCCCATGGACTGCAGCTCTTCAAGAACTGCTCCAGCACGGGTCCTTCCCATAAGCTGCAGCCAGCCCTCCGAGCAACGAAGTCCTCCAGCATGGGCTTCCCTCAGAGTTGCAGTCTTCTTCAGGTGCAGCCACCTGCTCCAGTGTGGGGTCCTCCACGGGCTGCAGGTGGGCATCTTCTCCACCGAGGACCCCCATGGGCTGCAGGGGCACAGCCTGCCCTCCCACCATGGGCTGTGGGGGAGTGTCTGCTCTGGTGCAGCTCCCCCTGCTCCTTCTTCAGCTGACCTCAATGTTTGCATAAGTATTTCCCTCGCAACTCCTCCTCCTCTTAGGTTATTTTTCTTAAATATGTTATCACAGAGGCACAGCCACCATCTCAGCCTTGCCCAGAGGTGGGTCTGACTTGGAGCCGATGGAGCTTCAAGAAGCTTCTCACAGGAGCCACCTCTGTAGCCCCTCCCTGCTACCAAAACCCCAACGCATACAAACACAACACACTCAATCAGGCTCTTGTGTTAACAATGGCTTCTGAACACACTTTTGAGGCATTAGAACAAATTCTTTTCATGGCTGTAGCAGAGTGGGTTTTAATGGACTCTCTTTAGAGACTCAAGAGAGCACGCAGCAGCTGCACACTAAAAGCAGTTTACAGATGTTAGGGACGAACAGAGAAGTAGTCCTAGGGAAGAGCCTCAAAGAGAAACCTGGCACAGACTCAGGGGTATTGTTGTCACTGTGTCTTACCATTTTCAGGTGAAAGATATTTCCTCCCTTGGCAATAGAAGATGCAGAAACAGAAGTGGTCATACTGGTGATGCTCTGCTACATGTAGCTGTAGAAAGTATTTACAGCTTTTATGTCAAATGAATCTGCAGTGGCAAGTAAGACTTTCAGATGCTGGCAGGCAAAGTCTGTAAACATCTTGTCTAATAGCTCACAGCAGAGATGATGCTCTCCAGAGAGGCAACCATGGTTCCATTAAGGGATTTTGCCTCATGCAATCCTTTGAAGATACCTTTTTCTTTCTGGAAAATTTTCTTATTAGGAACTTAATTCTGCGTCAAAAGAATGTTTCCTTGATTGTCCACAAAGGATCAGGAAATGTTTGCTGTCTCTCACTAGCATAGTATAAGTATTTTTACCCCTATTTATTTCCTATTACTCTTTGTTGCATGGGGGAGGTAGACAGGTGCACTGATTTCTTTTGAGTTCTTTAAATACTTCCCAAAACTCCATGAAAACTACTGAACAGGAACGACAGCCTATTATTTCTCTGTATATTGAAATATCACACTGTTTAGCAATGTATGAAGACATATTTTAATTTCTGCTCCCAAATCCATCATTTTTACTCTCCCTATTTAATGATAATGAGTTTCTATTCAGGATAGATGGAGCAAGAAGCTTGGAAAATTTAGGACCTTGTTGCATTATGCATCCAAACTATGTGAGGAAAAAAACCCCCAAAACCCCAAACAAAACCAAAACAAACAAAAAACCCCTCAAAACTTAAGCTTAAGGATGTTTTATAATTTTTCTTTTTTTTTTTTTTTCTCAGAAAACATTCTGTAAGTATAAAACTGAGCTGATATCTCCTGCTGCATTTCTAGTTATCTGCCCAGTCATGGCATTACTTTACCATTGGTCTGCCCAGGTGAAAAAATATTCTCTGCAGCTACCTGTTTGTACTTTGTTAAGCATACTGTGTCTAAAGAAGAAACACTGTACCAGAGTTAGAAAATGCAGGACATAGTTATCTCCTTCTTCCCTGTGGTCAGTTTTGTTACCAAAAGGAAAAGCCAGGAGGAAAAGTCCAGTCTCATGATTTGGCTAATTTGACCTTGGTCACTTTAAATATCTCAGTCTGTAAATGACTGTAAATGGCTTATTGCCACTATCAACCAGCATGCCGAGTGAGAAGCACCAAAAACCAGAAGAGTGTTTTTCCTAAGACACAGAAATGAGCTCCAAACATGAATGGGTTTCTCATAACTCTTGCAAGCTGCCACACCAGTAGTAGATGAAGAGGAAGATCTGCACACATCCCTGTCTCACTTTTCTCCAGGTACTCTTGCTTTGTGCAGCAAAGCCACACCATCTCTTTGCCATGGAAGGCCTGGGTGAAATTGCTCCCAAAGATGTAGTACTGATGCGCACCCTTCATGAGCAAGGTGTTGACAGCCCTCAGCTCCATTAGGGTTCAGTACTCTGCACAACCTGCCTGTAAGATGTGTTGAGTTTCAGTAATAGGAGTGGGGATGGCACTGTATGTCCATGGTTGTTGTATGCTCAACATGTATGCTCTGCTATAATCACCACAGAGTACAGCTATACTTTTTACACTTTTTAATAAACAGTTCAGATCATATCAATATTCTTCTCATCGCATATGTTTCTATAAGCTCTTAATGAGGAATTTAGACAAAACTATTTCCTGTCAAAAATCTTGCTTTGTCTAAATTAGCAGTTGAAATATCATGATAATAAAGTAACTTCTACCACTTAACCCCCAGACTGTCATGTTATCTAGTCTCCACAAGGCTAAAGAAGAAGAACTCTGTAGAGATATGGGGTCATTGACATGAATAAATGGACATAGGCATTCATGTATTGCTCATCCTGGCTGGTCACTAAGCATTGCCATATTTGAAGCCATCCCTGAGTTGCAAAATCTTCTTTTAAAGAGCAAAACCCAGAGTCTTCCCTTAGATTTCAGTCATATTTTCATAATAAATTCTTGAACTGCAATAATCAAGGCCCAGGGGAGTGCTTCAGGAAACAGATCTTTTTTCCAAGATGCTGTGGGAAAGAGGGGAATGTGTCTTTTGCTACTCCTATTTACAAAACATGGCACATGGTCATCTTTCTGTGAAACTCTAGCTCTTCAGACTGGTGTCAGGAAGAACTGAAGTTAAGTCTTTTTCTCCAACAAAGCATGGGAAGGGTTTGAGTCTATGAGCTCCTTACCCATCAGACTGGTTCCCATAAATTTCATATATGTCTATGTATAAGATCTATTTTGCCTTTGTATATGTTTTCTGTCTTTTTAACCTTTTCCCATCTGCACCATACATGTCAACATAATGCTAGCTTTCAGCTACATTATAATGTGTAATGTTCAGCCCATGGAAAACTTAATTTCATGGTAAACAAAAACCAGTCTAGGACAACAGCTGCATATTTTCTCTTCTTTGTTTCTCTGCAGTTGGGAGCAGAATAATGTGATGGTCTTAGGATAAGAGGAGAAGACACATGGTAGGGTTGCCCTAAAATACTTGGCTAATTTGCTCCCTCCTCCTCTTTTGTGACAAGTGTTGGTTATTGCCTTTTTCCTGTCCTTACACATAGAAGCCCAAAGCAGGCAGAGGTGGGAGCTGGAGCTGTACCTGCCGTCTTGGTAACCTTGATTCAGCATCCCAAACACGCATAAACAAAGGAGAAGTAACCAAAGTTTCCTGATGGGACAGAAAAACTAGTAAATTTATGAGCTCATGGAGGCTTTACAGATAAGGTCTGACAGGACACCATAAATGGCATGAATTGTCAAAGTTGGCAATACTCAGGAACTCCCTGAATACATGGACTGTATTTATGTCAGGTCTAGTAAACAGGGTCCAAGAAGATGACAACGCCTTCAGCCTTGAGTTCTTATCTGAAAGCCAGCTATAAAATGACCTGTGAAGTTTTTTGGGTTTATTTTGGTTTCAAAACTAATTGTATTTTCATGCAGATAGCAGCTGCTGGTATCCTCATGCTAGGTGACAGTTTCAGCTTTCTCTTCTTTGGTAAAAAACAAGCCTTAGTCTTTCAAGCTAACAGACACAAGATTAAAAGGAGTGTAGCCAGAAGGCAAATAAAATGTTGGAATATTGATTTAATCCTTGGGTTTGGCAAACTGGAAGATTGCATTGTTGAGCTTTGGCTTTTTCCCAGATTTTTCATTCAGTCTCTCTGAACATTTCTGTCCCAACTTCTCTGTGCTGAAGCTATGAATGCTGTATCAAAATTTACACCACCTTTGAAAATAACTTTATGGGAATATTTCATGCTTGTACAGATTCAGTTCCAGGGTTTAGTAGAAATGCTGGCTTTGAAACAGAAAGGAGAAATAGCTACCCTTCTGAAAACATCTTTGTTTTACCCCAGAGGATAATGCTGGGAGACATGAGAAACTTGTAGGGATATTTAAGCTACCAAAGAGTCTTTTTTTACTTTCAAATTCTGCAGACAGAGAGAGGTTTTTGTTGTTATTCCTTTGGAGAAAAAAAGGGCACACAGAAAATGAAGACTAAACATCCAACTTCTCTATACTGGAGATAAAAATGAACTCTTCAATCCTTTCATCAAAGAGTTCCCACTTCACATTTCAAGGAAATAAGTCTTGCTCCCTAAAAATTATCCTGAAAGCAACACAGTGATATTTTTCTTCTAGTATTTGAGATCAGCCATTGCTGATAATATGTATAGTATGGTCCTAGATTTTCACATTATCAAGCAGTACAATTTGAAGTATGGCATCTACCATGCTGACTATTTATCTGTGCTTTCAGACATTCAGATACTATATTTTCTCATGAGGTCCTGATCATGGACTTAATATGGGAGTGTTCTTTCATGCTTACTGTCCAAATAATCAAAGTCAAGCATGAATACATAGACCAAACATCAGTTCTTGCACACCTGTGCCCTATAAAAAGCCATAGCATCCTTCATGGGGTCTGCGGTATAAGGTTAAAAAAGCTAAGATTAAGCTTAATATAAAGAACTAAATTGCATTCCACATTAGTTTCTTTTTCTTATATTGGGTATTAAAATTCTGAGAATTACTGCCAAACTCTGTGACCATTTAAAAACAAGAATGTAGCAAGCATTGCACCAGAGAACTACCCAAATGGCATCTAATTTTGAATGAAAGAAAAGGATTAAGACAATTTCCACCTCCAATTCTGTTTTCAGATAAAATTGCAGCTAAAAATTTCAGGAGATTTAATAATAGTAGAAGCTGAGACAGTAACTGCTCTCACAGTTTTGTTTTATAAGAACTACTGACCAAATTGTGTTGCTGTCGACAAGCTCAAACTTGATCAATATTGTTCCAGAAGTTCCCTCATCTCTTCATGGAAGAATAATATTAGTAAAATGTCTAATAATTACCCCAGTTCTTATATTGGTTTCTTTCCCTTCCCAGTTCCATTGCCTTTCTTCTCTGTAGGAGGTCAGAGTGCATTTTGTTGCTCTCCCCTATTGACTTTTGTTCAGCATTTCCTGACCAGAAGGACCTTAGTGGTTTTGTTTCCATATTAACACCATGTGGTGCGGAGTGCTGCCCCTCAGCGGCCCCTGCTCACTGTGTGGAAGCCCTCAGTGACTGACATTTTTATGGCATTGTGTTGCAGGACAGTGCTATGTGATCATCTCAGTGCAAGCTGTGCACTACAGACCTCTACACCCTACATGTTATCAATAGTCAGGGCAGAATCTTGCCACTTTTAAGCCTCTGAAAAAGTGTGTTGAACCACAGAAATTACTTTTTTCTTTTTTTTTTTTTTAAGCATTAATTAATTATAGCCAAAAAATTTTCATATTTCATGCTCTTCTTTCTAAAAAAGATGCTATTTCGGCTAGCTTTAAAGACAGCTCTGACAATTTGGGGAGATAACTACACTTGGTGTCACGACCATGAGTGCCTTCAACACTGCCTTCAGGCCAGATGTGCCTAAGTGTTTCTGGTTACTGTTATGCATGCCAGATCAACTCTCTTCCCAGACAGGTAATGAGATCCAAGTTCTTCCTTTTAGCAGTCTTAGAAACTGAGAGAAAAAAAGGTATTAGAAAGAAAGCAACTAGTTGCAACTGTTCTCCTAGCCTGTTTTTCCTCTTAGACTTCAACAGACTGAAGAGCAGCTCAACACCTGGTGGTGAGTGACCAGCTCAGTGTTAATAGCTTATTCAGGACTTTTCTTTATAGGGCATATTATTTTTCAGGATCTAGCACAACCCCAAAGGCTTGGACTCATCTAACTTCAGTCACCTAAAACACAGCCATCTGGCCCAACATGGGTTTTTTGATATTCACAGAATCACAGAGCGTCTGAGGTTGGAAGGGACTTCTAGAGATCATCTAACCCAACCTTCTGCTCAAGCATGGTCACCTACTGCAGGTTGCTCAGTCCCTTGCTCTGTCAGCTTTGTAATATCTTCAAGGAGTGAGGCTATGGTTCCCTTCATAATTTATGGTGACAGGAGTCTCCAGAGGGAGATTCCCCTAAGTGGGAGATGAATCCTACTGTAAGACTAAGAAGAGGAAGTTCTGCATCTTGACAAGACACCCTCAGAAAGCTGAGGAGCCAGAGCCTGGGCTCTTCCCCTTCTGACCCAGGCTTTCAGTTTTTGAAAGTTTTTCACTGTACTTGCTATGCAAAAGGGCAAAGCAAAACTAATTACACGCATAGTGATTGACTGCTTCTTGTCTGGTGAGAGGGTTTACTGGTTCTTCTGCTCACAGAGCTTGAGTTAGGCTATTGAACAAGAATGATGGATTTTTGTTTTTCTGAAGGTGAAAAGCACATAGCTTCATATAGGATATAAAGGCAGGAAGAGAGAGGAAAATGAAAGAATTATTATTGATGGTGTCTTGAAAGTAACACCGACACTCTCAAAGTTAATCTCCAGTCATCCAGTGAGAGAGAAACATCTTTCCGACTCTTTATCTCAACTTGCAAGATTGCTCATTCCTACACGCCACTCTGCTATGCACTCTCTCTGAGAGCACTTCTAGCACATCTCCTCCCTCTCACTCTTCCAATCTCATTTAAAAGCTATTTAGCCATGTTTCTGCCTAGTAACTCCGGTCTGTTTCCATTATGTGTAACTACACTCCTTTTGCTGCACTCTGAGCTGCTTGCCTGAAAGGCAGGCTAAAGAAATAAGTAGCTTTGTTGGGGTCACCAAAGACTTCCTATCATAATTAGCCGATTTATTAAATAAATGTTGAAGAATCCATTCTATACACTGAACAGCCCATGGAAGGCTTTGTAGGGAAAGTACCTTCTCTCAAGACAATGATAATAATTGGCTTTTATATACGGCATGCTTTAGAATCACATTTGCCCAGGCTACTCCAAGTGTCATAGTCAGTGAAAGTAATATTTGTTCTTGGATTTTTCCATATGTTCCTGCTTTCAACCTATTGTAAATAAATCCTCATCACATTCTCTATTATTTTAATTTGTTGTATATGGATTGTTATTCTCTTATTTGACATTATTTACTATGCATGTATTGGTGCTATGTGTCCGCTAGCACAAGCTTCCCCTTGTATGTTTCTTTGTGGGGTTGACAGACATCCCCACACTTAAAATTTTACACTTAGTCTGGAACAATGAAAATTCTTAAACCAAGATATAATTTGCTCCTGAATTTGATCACTGTTAGACTTATGAAAGTTATTCAAAAATTTTTGAAGTCTGCTGCTCTTAGTGGTTTTATCTTGACTTGGCATATGAGTTAGGAGGTGAAATAATTTAGTCATGAAGACAGTTTCCTGATCTTAGTGTCTGTCCTCATTGGTGTGCAGGAATAGCATATGTAAGAAAAGCCCAGTCAGAAGTTTCTAACATAATATGCATTCACCCATTCTTCCCGATGGAAGGCTCCTGTTCATCACAATATCTTCCTGTTCGGAGAATGAATAAACAAACAACAATGCAACAGTGAAAAAGACAATGTCCGGTAAAGTACGTCCTGAGGGAGAACTGCAACTGTACTGCTAACTGGCCTTAATTGCAAGTGACTTGCTGCAGCATGCTTAGAAAGAAAACATATCCTGTGATAACTGGGAGAACTGAAGCTCACTGAAAATTATTTTCAAGAGTGCCTTTTATATATTACATCCCTAATTTAAGCCTATTCGCAATTAAGTATCTATGGTATAGTTCCCACTGCATTTGCTTGTCTAGTACCACTAACAATTGTACTCAAATTGGACAGCTGGAAAGTGAGACTGCTTTTCGTCTGCTCCAACTGCAACATCTAAGTTAGACATCTTAAGTCTAAAAAGGCTACTCTAGGAAAAAGATAGGTAATTACAAGACTATGGCTGAGCAAGTTAATATGTATGTGATGAATTCTCTCTTGGATTGCTTGTTTCTCTCCATGAACTGTGATGGTAGTGTTGGAGCTACATCAACACCAATAAACTCAATAGTGCTAGAACATGGACTGGAGCACTGACCTGCTACCATCCACATGAGCTGATTATTATTACACTACCTGAAATGTCCTTTACATGTGGATGGAAAGAAGAGAGGGTAATGACTAGTAGGAAGTGGAAAGGGATTGGGAGAGAAAACACGAGCTAAGACAATAAGGTGATAGATAAATTTATTAAATGCATCTATGCAACTTCTTATTTTCTCTAAAGGCCTGAAGCACTTCTATAGAATAAATAAAATAATTAAAAATCAAAAAAGAGGTGTTAGAAATGTTACCAGTCTCCCAGTATCTGCAGATATTTACACTAAATAGTCTGGAGATTTTATTTGCAGGTTTATTGATAAACTTTCCTGGTTGATGGAAAAGGTAATCTATGATTTCGGTGAAGGTAGCTCAAAGATTAGGTGATATCTATGAGTTTGTTACATTTGAACCCTCTTCCTGGCTCTTATTGCCCTGAAATTGTCATTAACACAGTTCTGAAAGTATTACCTTGATTAGACTGGAAAAAACTAAGACTTCTTCAGGCACAAAGGAAACAAATTGGGGTTTGTCCTTAGAAAATAATCTGAAAATAAACATTGTAATTTTCATCTTTTGCTTTTTAAAGACCAGAAATCACTCTTGGCTTCCTGAATTCTTATATGTGATTTAGTGCCTCACCTGCTACATCTCTGCTGTTTTGCAAAAATAATTTCCAATAACAGTTGGACCCAAGCTCTGATTAGAGTTGCCTCTCTTCTCCTGGTGCTGCCTATATGTGTTACCAGTTGCCTGCGTGACCTGGCTGACAAACAATGAACACCGTCAGGGAAAGACAGAACTCTATTTATCTCTTAAGTAGATATCTGAAAAGGGGCAAGGAGATAGCCCTGTGTCCTAGAATTGCAACTTCCTCTCTATGAACTCTGCAAAAAATGTATAGTGTTGTCACATGTGCCAGTATCTCCATTGCAGGCACTGAAAGTTAAATGAGCTGAATCCCATCATGACTAATTTGTGTTTCTGCTATCACTAGCTATGAACAGACGTCCAGACAGTTTTCCTTGAAATGCTCTTCTTATGCCAAGGTCAGGATATTCTGCCGATACTCTAAATTGATTTTACTTCTGGTAAAATTGTGCATACAATGATAACACAGCAGTTCAGGGTTTATTGACAGCTGTCTCCAAGCTACAGTGATTTGGTGGTTTTGCCTCTGTTTGGAGGTGCCTGTGAAGTCTGGAGCTGTCTAGATTTGACACTAATTCTAGCACCTGAGACATTCCTGTCTGTGAAGTCCAATTAGGTGGTGTTTATAATTTGTCACTGTCTTCCTGAAGATGTATTGTCATAAACAGCTGCTGGTAGTTTTGGAAGTCATCAGTTATATACAAGTAGAATAAACAGAGAGGAGAAATCAGGCTTGTATCACCTAGCATTACTATCTTGTTCTAAAATAAAAACAAACTATAAAGACAGGATGAACCATATTCCAAGTACTTCTGAGCAAGAACTGTGCTCTTTTACCATTACTATGAGACTGAATCATCATCATAAAAGATGTGGTCATTTTATTCTGGTAGGCAGACAGGATCTAATGGGAGATCAAGGACAAGTAGATACAAAAATGATCCACAAAGACCAGGCTGTCTGTCACTTAACATATTTTAGGTGTAATTGTGTTGAAATATAAGAGAGCATCATAGCATTTTAAATATGATTCATTTAATAAAGGTGCCTCATGACATTTGTAAGGTATGTTCAGAAAGATATTATCCCCACTTTGGTTAGCTGACCAGATAGTCTTGCTTCACCTGAATGCTACTTCTTACTGTGACCTTTGAAAAACTGCAATTAGTACTGTAATTGGAGATGATCAGTTGACGGAGAACAAGATAAGTGCTGATGAAGTGCTAGAGGGTTTAAGGTCAAACAGAGTAACCAGTTTCTTCAAAAAGTGAAAAGATATACAAGAATCTATAGCCAAGTAATGAAGAAATTAATTGATAGATACAGCAAGAAAAGAGCCTGAATACTTGGCATTAGCCATTCAGCTATTCTATCATTTTTATTCAGCTAACAACTCTACTTAGTGATGGAAACATAGTGACAATTTCCATTAAATGTGAAAGGTCAATAGTAGGTATGGAGGGCCGGATTCCACAGTGCCTGGTAACTATGTTTAACGTTAACTTTTTTGTTCCTGCAATAAGGGTGAATTTTGCATAAGTTTCTGTCATTATTCTAGACCTAATTAGGATGAAACAAAATTTTGGTAAGAATAATACAGTGGGACACTTAGAATGAATCATGACTTTTTAGAGTGGCTGCTTTAACCAACTGCTAGGTGTCCATTTGAAGTTGAGAGAGTAAAAGACTTTTGGCTACTAAGTCCTGCAGGGAAGGTTATAAATATAGACTTTACACTGGGATTGGTAGACTGAGTCTCAGAGAAGCCTTGCATGGGGTTCCCCAGGAGACAACCTCTCATTCAGCAGTGTTTACAGATGTATGAAACCACCAGAAAAACAAAACAAAACAAAACAAAACAAAACAAAAAAAACAACCACCCACAAAGAAAGACAAAAACCCTGTTCGTTAATCATAATACCGAAAGAAATGGAAAATATTTTGAGAGGTTAAATTAGGGGATCAAATATGTTAGAAAACTAGGACCTAGTCTTACTTTTCCAGGAATCTAGCAAGCCAAGGGCAATACTGAAGATAAATGTACTGAAATTGTCTCTTTCCCAGTTATCAACTGCAACCAAAAGATCCAATTTAATGAGCTCATGGGATAAAACTAACCCTTATCTTAATTTTTGATTTAGACACTCTCCCACGTCTCCCCATTCATTTCTGGATGGAATTCAAGTTTCTGACTCACTTTGTTATCTGTGGCACAGTAACTATCATGGGAATGTCTTCTTGGGTCTTGATATCATCAGGAATGTTGATGTGACATTTGGCTTTTTTCAGATCATCTTATCTACTGTGATGTCTCTCTACATCCAACCGCCTTTTATTTCTTTAGACTTTTTTTCAGTTTGCTTGTTGTTTCTTTTAAATAGGAAATATTCCTTCAACTGATATGATAGCTTCAGATAAATAAGTACACCAGCCTGCCCTCCTCCCTGCAGTTATTCCTTCCCAGGTGCAGGTCTTGGCCTTTCCCTTTGTTGGGCTTCATGAGAACTCACCTCTTCAAGAACATAGTTGTCTAGCTAGCAGATGCAGCAGCTTGTATAGTACAGGGTGTAGAAATGTCCCCAAAACGGCTTAGGAGAGCAAGTGGCTGCTGAACAACTGTGGACATGCCAAAGGGCATGGTCCACATCACAAAGCAAAGCTATCCCTGGAGCATCAGGGGCATCAACTGATGATCAACGTGAGCTTCAGAGGGAGGATATGGCCACAGGAGACTCAGGCTACAGGAGGTGCCTAGTGCTCCTGGGGCTGGCAGTAATGATGCTCTACCTACTGGAATTATGGTCTTGTTGAGGAGTTGACTTGCCAGCTGAAGGAGCTTCCAGAACAGGTGAGCAGACTTAGCCACATCCAGGAGGATTAACAATATCTGCACAGAGACCCTTGAGAGGCAAGAGACTGAACCCACATCACACCAAAGGAGGGACATTCAGAGCCTGTACTGGATTGAGGGCTAGAGACATGAGACTTGGCAACAGAGGAAGGCTCCTACTCCATCTGCAGACTATCAGGGACAAGTTCAGTGCCTTGGAAGGTGACAGGGGGAACAAGCTTCACCATGAGAGGCTTCAGATTTGATCAAACTTGAAATCAAGAATCTGCACTAAGAAGTGACAGGTGAGAGTGGTTGACAATTTCCCTTTGTGGAGGACAGAAATGTTCACCTACATCCAGAATGCTATCACAGAACACTTGTTTCTTGTTGGGTTTCCACATCTGGGATGTTGTGAAGAGACTGACAATTTATCCAGCCCTCAGCCTATTACTCCTTGGTGCTCATCCATGTGGGCATCGATGGTACCATGTCAAGGTGTGGTATCAAGGGTGACTAGAGGTTGCTGCACTAATGGTGCAAGTGAAAGCATGGAGGCCCAGGTTGTGTCCCCTTGATCCTGCTGGTGAAGGGAAAAGCTAGGTAGGGGCCAGCACATCCAGCAAGATATGAACTGTCTCTTTGGCTGGTGTCACAGGAATCACTCTGTCTCTTATGAGAACAAGACCTTCTTTGAAAAACACAAACTGCTGAGGAGAGGTAGGATCCACCTGAAAGAGTTAGGCAAAAGCATCCTTGCTAACAATCTGACCAAAGAGATGAGGAGGGATGTTAGCTGTGTCTGCAGGGGGACGATGATAACAGCCTGCAGTTAAGGGACATCACAATTGGTGAGTACATGAGGAAGACTGATGAGAGCAGGAGAGTCCTCAGGAGGGTAAAGTAGGTCAAAAAGGGCAGTTTCTCACACGCTCAGACACAAATGCACAGAGCCAGGGAAGTAGAGACAAGGAACTAGAGTTGAATGTGTGCACACAAAATTACCACAACACTGGAGTAAGTGAGCAGTGGTGGGGTAGGGTGCCATGCAAGATACTTAGATACTTCCAGATATATACAGAAAGTCAGCATTGAAAATAGATATAATCCCAGCACTGCTCCCTCCCAGTAGCATGGTATTACTGCTTCATCAGTGAAGCCATGAGCTCCCTACTGGCTCTACAGACCACAATTCTTAAATTTGTGGGTGAATAAGGTCAGTACTGTTGGCTAATCAATGTGTTAAGTACGATTTCAGTGTAAAAGATCAGGATCCTCTGGAGATATTGGTAAGGGTTGCTTGTTTTGTGAATTCTAGACTGTCTAGGGATAAAATAAGGACCTATTTTTTCAGATCAACCCAGTACAGCAAAGCCTCTAAGCAGACAGGGGAACGGGACTTTCAGTGAAAGAATTTTAGAGAAAACAGACAGCAGTGATGTCTTAGGTATCTAAGCAGGCTAGAGGCTGTGTCTATAGAGTGCCCTGTTAGAATAAGGTTTTTCAATAAGGCATTTCACTGAGTTTTATGCACTAATATCTACTTTAATATCTAGTAGCACTGGTCACAGCATGCTGTGATTCACACGTCTTTCCCATGTGTGGCCAAAGAAAGTTGGTCATGCGGGTTGAGTTGGTTGTGCAAGACCTGTTTCATGAAAGGAGCTGTGGATTTCTCAAATGTACAAATGAAAAGATGTTTTCATAAGCAGAAGGCTATATGCTGAAGTCATGTCACGTCCTCTTCCTTGGCTCCCCAACGCAAAGCCAGACAAATCTCATGAAAGAACACAATGCATTTCTTGGGGTTTTAGAGTCGAGGAATGTGACTTTGCTATCAGTGCAGCCACAAGCAGAATGTACACAAGCCCTGGGAACATCTTAGAGAACAGCATTTATCAAGGGAACATAGGAGTCATAACAACTCCCACAAGAGCACCAGTCAACACTAAAGTGTTCATATTGTGACTGGCTAGTGCTGATGATGGATTTTAAGGTTTTATTTTTCCATCCAAAGTGAACAGCCTTTTTTAAACTAACTTGGTCTCCATATATGCCACAGGAATATTTCCTTTAATTTGCTTTTTTAATTTACCATTCTTTCCTGGAATGCTGTCCATTGAAAACTCAGAGTTTTTCTGTAATGGTGTAAACTCTGTTTACTTGAAATTGGTATAGAAAATTACTCAGATGATTTATCCTCTCCTGGCACATACCTTTCAGAGGATGACGCTAAGTAGGAAAAACAGATAGAGTCCTCTTCTGCTCTATCTGGATCCTACCCAACTTTCTGTGAATTGACTGGGAAGATTCCCATCCCCTTTCAGGTCACCTGGACTGTTACAAGAGCTGTGAGGGAGGTGGACCACTCT
The DNA here is from genome assembly GCF_965140245.1 of Athene noctua. Taxonomy (NCBI): domain Eukaryota; kingdom Metazoa; phylum Chordata; class Aves; order Strigiformes; family Strigidae; genus Athene; species Athene noctua. The sequence continues at coordinate 248,132,408 of NC_134037.1, read as the reverse complement.
CAGACTTGTTCTGCTGTTCTCATAGCAAATGCAAAGCCAGATTTCTGTGAATGCTGCACATACCATGCAGAGTCTGTGAGCCTCTTTGAGTCCATTGCTATTTATAATAGCTGATGATTAGACTTCATTTTTCACCCTGATTGTCCCAAAGGAACATTGCAAACATCTGGTTGAACAGCAGTCCCTAGATCAGTGACTGTTGCAACCAAGATGCTACGAAACTAAGACATGACAACAGCTTAGCACTCAGATGCAGGGAATACTATGGCATCTTTAATCCTCAGATCACTATTACTACTGCTGTTTCCAGTACATTATGCAGAATTTCCAGTACAATTTCCAGGATTTCAGACATCAGATAGCTCAGCCGGAGGAGTAGTTCTGAAAATCAAAATGTCCAGAAATCATAGAATAACAGCTGCTGTGCATCAGGAACCTGAAATGAGGCACCTACCTGTGGACAGGCTTTTCATCACTTGTTGTCTGTTCACCCGGGACACTCTAGAGAGAAAGAACAGGTCCTGGAGTATGCACTGAGGCGGATCTGCCCCTCCTTGTTGGCATAGCCTTGTGTCCACCAGTGAATTGTCCAATCATTTATGTGACTCAGATTTTTATCCAGTAACTCCTGTATTCAGCTTAGAAACCTTGGTTTAACCCTTGCTTTTAGAAAGGTGTCCTGTATGGCTTTCAAGTCTTCCAGTAACAAAAAACACCCCACAGCGACTGACACATTGTCCCAATAATTTCTTATACTGCCTTTTAAAAGGCACAGCTGAATCTTGCACTGTTTGGTTAACGTCTTCTTTCAGCCATGAGCACACCAAATACCAAATACGCAGTTTTCAGACACTGAGTTTGTATGCATAAATCTGCTCCAGTAATAAACTTTTGATGTCTAGTTTGCTTTATCTAGGAAAGAGATTATAAATCTGTAAGTTTTTTTGTTCTTGGAGCCCTGCAGTTAAATAAATTTAACATTTTGAAAAAGACGATCTTTCTCAGCTCATGTGATTTCCTAAATTAACTTGTGTCCATGACTAAAGTTCCTTCCTCTCCTGACATATTTGTACATATTTGAACTGAAGAGAGTCCAGCCTTGCAATCAAGCATGTTATATGACTATGTGCACTGTTAAATCTTTAGCATTCTTCCTTGCATGGGTTGGCCTGAGCACACTCTTTTCCCCCCACAATAGACTGGGGGATAGTGATATTACAAAATTCTGAAGCACGAGGAGAAGCCTGCAGTGGATATTTGTTTTGAAAGTCACTGAGATGCACTCGGTGTGGCCATCCTAGCTGGATGTACAGTGTTAGCTGTGTGGGTGCAAGCCATGCTTTAAGGCAGAGGGCAGGCAATGCTGTGATATTTTATTCAGATAGTGTAAACACAGCTTCTATGCAAGATCAAGCAGTCATTACGGCATACTACTACAGGGATGTAGTAATAAAACACTATCAGGCTTGTTCAGAAGGATGTGAAAGCCCTTGACACCTTCCCCAGGGTGCACAAGTACCATTCAGAACTGCCAAGGAACACCTGGCTGGAGCTGTTGGATGTCTGGTAGATAGCTGTAGAGGCACAGGTTATTTTTTCTGCTGAATGAGCAGCTGTTTATGCTTCCAGCAGAGATCGAGCTCCCTGCCTGTGCACTCAGAGTGCTTCACGCTTCTATCTAGCTGGGAAATCCCAGCCGCGTATGTAGTAGCCATAGGGATGCATATGCAATTGTTACTCTATAATGTGTTGACAGGATCAGTCAAAACATCCCTTACATTTCAGTGCTATGTTTTACATATAACACCCTACTCAGCTGTGTGCGGGAGACATATCCACAAAGGTATGTAGGTGCCTCACCATTTTTAGAAGACAAACTCCCCCAGTTTCACAGGGAATAGGTACCTAAATGACTTTGTAGTGTGAGCAAAGAGTCCTAGAGGGAGAGTGAGTATTTTTTTAAAAACTCTTCCTACTGTTGCTTTGGCCTTTCTATATTTCTATCACATTCTTCTTACACACATCAACACTATTTTTTTTTCTGAATTTGAATAAATATATGTATTATGTTACTGTTGTATAATATTATTGCTATAGAGATTAATTTGGTAAGTAAATTGCCCCCCACATATTGTAATGAAAATATAGCACATTTTAGAATTCATCTGAGTCAGATTTAATATCTTGACAAGCTGTACATTTAAAAACAGTTATTTCATAAAAATTAAACATAGTGCTTATTCAATCATCTGTTGCAACCATCTGCTGCTGCTGATACATTATTTTGATTTACCACCCTGACAGGGCCCAATCCTGTCCCCAAGGAAGTCAACTGCAATTTTATTATTCCCTTCTCCCAAAGGATAGAAACCATTCAAATTATTCCTCAAGATGAAATATAATGTAATCTTCCACTAATCTGCAGTTAAGAGTTTAAAGTTTCCACACCAATGGTATTGTGATATTGTAATTTTTTTCAAGTTCTGTTTAAACACAACATCCCTGTCATGACCTTTTTTGCAATCTCCTCTAGGTTAATGATATTTTAAAATTCACAAGAAAAAGTAGCATTTAAGTACAAAAATATTTTGATAGGTACTCAGCTACAGGAAATTACCTCTTCCAGTTGTGACTTATTTGGTACATCAGCCACCAGGTTCATAATACTTTTCAGCTGAATGTTTTTCTCAGAGAAGAATAGTTGGTTTACATTAATGTAGTTTCCCTCAAGTATATTTTTTTATTCTTATATAAAAGAACCACATAGTACACAGTAATTGAAATTTCTAGTTGCTACCTTAAAAATGTATCTGTAATGTCTACTTAAACTGCAATATTGTCCTTAAATCTTGTTATTACTGGCTGGACTCTATACTTAGAAATGAAAACCTTGTGTTTGTAAGTGCACCCTGTCCAGATATTTCAGATGAGATGCTTCAAGATTACCTGCTGATTTTTCTAATACTGCTTATTTTTCTAATAAAACAGCAGCAGGATATTTTCTATTTAAATATTTTAAAAATACTTATTCACATGCACACACCTTATTTCTATATAAAGAAGGATTCTTTTTAAAAAGAATGTATGAAATCCAGCCATATTAGAGACATACACACACCTGGCTGAACAGATGTTATCATTAAATGCTTATATAAATGTTTTCATTTTGACAGCAGTACATCATATTTTTCCATGAAGTATTAGATGTCTCCTGCCTTCAGAGACAGCTTTTTTGGGATCTAACTGGAAAGAGGGTGTGTTTGACTGTAAATAAAGTTTCAGCCCTGAATACTGAACAGCTACAGGAGCTCAGCCATTCACAGAAATGTTTATGGAAGTGACCAGGGTCAACAGTGAAGCAGCAATACTGTTAACTCCCATGAAAATTTCAAAGCACTGGGCCTAGATGAAATCAAAAGTAAGTATGAAAAATTAACACATTAAAGCACCCATCCATCCCTTACGATGTAAAATATGACTCAGTCTTCAGTATGTCACACATACAGTGGCAAAAATGAAGTTGACAGCTGTGTATAAATTAATGGTTATTCAAGTAATTATTGAAATGTACACACAGAAATTGTCTGTGGTATATAGTCTAAAACAGTCTAAGGGTATGTGAGTAAAGTTGCTGTTGTCTCAAATGAAATTCTGCATGTTAGCCCTGGTCCAGATTATATGAATAGCTGTGCATTAAGTGGTTATGACCAAATTATGGATCTCATCTTGAATGGCAGGAGCTGAACACAGCAGGTTGCATTTAGTATTTGTAAAATCCTTGGAAAAAAGGTATCCTACAACAAAGAAGATGCATCTGAGTTACCATAAGAAGAGACATTATCTAACAGTCTGATTTGGGGATCTCATGGAATCTGCTTAGTAACTGTATTTATTGTGCTTAGCCAGACATTCAGTCTGCACTTCCAACTCCCTGACCTCTCCCTGGGCAAACTGTATGTATAAATGAAATAATTATAATGAAGTGTTTCTACTCTGAGGACAAACTAAATGGAAACAAAAATGATTATGATTCCTGAATATGTTGATAAATCCAGACAAGGGTCACTAGGCAGGGGAGGGACGTGCCTTTTCATTCTATGCAAGTTCTTGATCCCATGTTCTCTTCATCTCAAAAAATGAGATTTTTATTTGCTTCTCCAACCAAGCAGTTTAAAATAACAGTTGCAGTTCGGAAAAAAACCGAAACCAAAACCAAAACCACAACAAAAAAACCCCAACCCTGCCTGTTCCTCTTACTTAGGAACCTACTTCTGTACATAGAATATAGAGAAGACTGATGTTCAGAAGCAGCCTGTCAATCCCAAAGTTGAGGCATCTACATCTTCACAGAGCATGAAAGTAACGTGTGACACTCATTAACATAGGTTGTTGGAGATGCTACCTGTTCAATTAGGTTGGAAAAAGTTACTAGAGGCATTACTGGGAGAAAACATAGTTTAAAGTTCATTAACACAAAGATACAAATTTCGATTCAGGAAGCCTCTAACCTGAAGTGTTCTGGAAAATGGGAATGCACACAGGGGTAGATATGACTTCTTGCATTCCCCAGATCTGCACTTTTCCCTGAGCACAAATTTCTCTCCCCTTGGAGCACATTTCTGAGAACAAAGAGGTGAGGAAGGTGACTGGAAACAGGCAGCATGGGTTTGCCAGGATAAATCATGTCTGACTAACCTGATTGTCTCCTACAATAACACGGATGGATTTGTGAAAAAGGAGAGAGCAGGGGTTGTCATGTGTGTCAGCTTTGGCAGGATTTTTGATACTGTCTCCCACAATGTTCTAGTACCCATGTTTGGACACCATGGCCAGGCTGAGTGGGTAACCAGGTGGGTAAGAAACTATATAAGCAAGTTGACCAAAAGATATATACACACTGCAACAAAATCTAGAGAAAAAAAATAGTAGTTTTCTTCAGGTCTTTCTTTTTTTCCTACTGAGACACCAAGATGATGGAGGCTGTAGCAGTTGCCCTCTAAAGAGAGGCTGAGGGAGCTGGACTTGCATAGCTTGGACCAGAGTTGGGTTTGGGGGGAACCTAACAGCAGCCACCTGTGCCTATGTGGAGGTCATCTGCACTAGAGGCCTCCTGAGGTCCTTTCCAGACTGAATTATCCTGTGATCCTGTCATCCTGTTTGAGTAGCAACAGGTACATAGAAAAGGTCTACCTGAAGAAAATGTTTGATGATTACAATACCAAATAACAGGCTGAGATGTAATCAACACACTCTTCTGATATCTTTAATCAGAAGTTTTAAGCTTTTTGAGATCTCTTTACTGAGGAGAGGAGAGGAGAGGAGAGGAGAGGAGAGGAGAGGAGAGGAGAGGAGAGGAGAGGAGAGGAGAGGAGAGGAGAGGAGAGGAGAGGAGAGGAGAGGAGAGGAGAGAAAAATCCTTCAGGCTTAATAGAGTCACTACCTTGCTGCTTGAATAAAAAATGTAATTAGAATTTAGCAATTGTGAATGAAGAAGGACAGAAAAAAATGACACCTCAAATTGCTATTTCAAATGTCAGGAAAGGCTTAGTGAATTTGAACTTTGGACACATTAGGAATGTGAGACCTGGGGGTTGTTTAATGTAGACAGTGGGAGCTGTAATCAGTTCTAATGTAAGTGGATGCAACTTCATTTCCATAAATGAAGCCAGAGCTGTACTTAGCTCTGTATCCCTATCACCCTCTATATTATAAGCTATGTTAAATTAATGTGGTGCTTTTTATTTCCTCTTCTTTTGGCAAGGACTTCACCTTTATAGGTGGCATTCATTTCACCTCGTTTCGCCTTTTAAAATATAGTCGTCTATCATAAACTGCATTCTTTGTATAGACAATGGAGATTATAACTTGAGCAATTGTTTTTTTTCCTCCTGCAGTAGCATGAAGCTCACCCACTGGGATTGTTAACCCTTGGGGAGAAGCAAGGACTCATGCAAGTCACCCTACACCCTCTGATCTGATCTCGTCTCACCAGACACTTGCACTAGAGGTTCTTCGGTGACCTGGCCTTGTTGCCAGCATTCCCCACACTGATGTTCCAGTTCTCAGCAAGAATGCTGGCAGTACTGACAATTAGATCAGTTTCCAGCTGCTTTTGTCTCTTGCCCACAAGAGATCTTCTAACAGCTTTCCCACTGGCTTGCCAGATGGATTCTTCTGCCCTTAGTGCTCAGGCTCCAGCTTTTGCTTTCCAAAATTGTTATCTTTCTGCAGAAACTTTTAGGAATAGTTAGGCTTAGAATCAAACACCATTGCAATTAGAACCTTTCTCCACTTTATCACAGAATTATAGAATAATTTGTGTTAGAAGGCACCTTTAAAGGTCCAACTCCCCTGCAATAAGCAGGGACATCTTCAAGTAGATCAGGTTGCTCAGAGCACCATCCAACCTGACCTTGAATGTTTCCAGGGATGGAGTATCTACCACCTCTCTGGGCAACCTCTTCCAGTGTTTCACCACCCTCACTGTAAAAAATTTATCCCTTATATCTAGTTTGAATATTTTAGTTCAAAATCATTACCCCTTGTCCTATTGCAACAGGCTTTACTAAAATATCTGTCCTCATCTTTCTTATAAGCCCCCTTTATATATATACTAGTCCTAATTTATTAGGAAAACAGCTCTTGAGCATATTAAAACTCTCACAAAATAAGTATCTATCAGGGCTGGCCACTGGTCCTTCAGATTTATCTCCATTTGTCTTTATCAGATGTCAATAAAGGAGACATAAATTTGTGTCCTCCTTTCCCTGCTGAGAGCTTGAAGGTCCAGACAGAAGGCAAAGAACTACTGGGGACAATCTATTGGGGGTCTGTTATAGAGTGCTTGATGTAAAGGATGAACTGGGTGAAGCTTTTCCACATAGAAGACTTGGAGAAGTTTCCCAGTTGCAGACTCTGATCCTCATGGTAGATTTCAACAATACGGGCATCTACAGGGAGGGAAACACAGCTTTGTGCAAGCAACCCTCTATGCTTTTAATGATGCAAATGCAGAGGGGGCAGTCAGAGGAAATGCTGTACTTGACCACTGCTCATAAGTTGAGCAGTGTGGTCACACACAGCAATTTGGGCTGCAGTGACCATGGTGTGACTGAGTTCAGGATGGAGGAGGAAAGATGTGAAGATAATCAGCAGAGGTAGGACTCTGACTTCCTTAAAACAGACCTTGGCTTTTTTAAGTCTTTGCTGGACAGAATCTTTAGGAAGTTGCCATCAGAGGAATGGTGCCCAGAAGAGCTGGCTGATTTAAAACAAATAAATAAATAATACCTTACTGAGAGAGCAGGAGCAACCCAGAAAATTTGGCTGAAGACCTTCTTCATGAGCTAACAATAAAATTTTAAAAAAATAGTACGAGGATTGGAAAAAAGGGCAGACTACAAAAATGACTTAGTAAAGCATGATATGGAGATGGCTGAGACATCTGACGCCTTTTCTGTGTAAGTCTTCACAGTCAAAACGTGTTCCCAGACCCCATGTGAATCATCACTTTTTGAGAAGGAGAGAGGCAGTCGACAGTAGGGCAGCAACAGGTTAGGTTTACTACTAAGTGATTATTCCTATCAGTTTGGTGACTGTGAGACCACACTTGGGATAATGTGTGCAAGAAAGACACAAACATACTGAAGTGAGTCCAGCAGAGGCCATCAAGGTGACCAAGGTTCTGAAGATACAAAGATACAAAATAAGAAGAGAGGATGAAAGAAGTGGATTTTTTCAGCCTTAAGAAGAAAAGGCTCTAGAGAGATCTTATTACTGTCTCAACCACCTCATGGGAAGATACAGAGAAGACTCAGTGTGAAGGAGGAGAGACAACAGAAACAGGTTGTGACGAGAGAAATTCCAGTTAGGTACAAGGGGAAAAAAATCTTTGCCAGGGAGGTGGTCAAACGCTGTCACAGGTTTTCCAGGGAAGCTGTGGAGTTTCCATCCTTGGAGACAATTCAAATTTGATAAAATATAATACACTTTGAATATAATCTAGATGCTAAATAAGTATACACTGGACAAACAGACACTTGGGTGTGTTGAAAATCATCTGGACTGGGTTGTCACAAGTCTGATAGTAGTCAATGGCACAATATTCAGATGATAAGTAGTATCCTAGAGAAATAGAGCAACAGGAAAATCTGGGTTGATAGGGACAGAGTCAGTTTTTACCAGCCACTTCGAAGTAGAAGCCACTTCATTAGGATTAGTCAGTGCACAAGATACTCCAAGGCAACCATTTCATTGAAAATCACTGCATTTTTCCTTAATGAGGCATTTAATCAGACTAAGAAGTATCAGCCTTTCTGTGAGGTAAGTATAGCACTTCTTCCTTGCGATGTGATGCAATCAAAGCAATGCAGTTCTAATGTCACAAACCTTTCTCTGAGTCAGAGACTGATTTTTCTCTTCAGGTCTGAACAATAACTAGCAATGTCAGATATCAGCCTGTTTGCATCTATAGAACATCACAGATGTGTGCTACATATATGTACCATACAATGATTATAATGTCAGTTCTCCCTCCAAAGCTTGTTTTTATCTGTTGCAAGCATTATTTTTCCCTTTCATGTTCTTTTAATGTTTTATGGATTTAGAAGTATGAAAAATCAGATATATACAATGACTTTTTAATAAAGATTTTCCAGTAAAAGGTGTTTTAAAATACAAAAAAATGTCATTAGGCCATTACCTTTTGTGCATTATAATTTGCACTTTTTAAGTGTGCTTTCACACTGATTGAAGTTAATGATTGAATCTTCTTCTTTAATTATATGTGTCAGAAGTAATTTATCAAAGAGAAGTAATTAATCTGTTATTTAATATGCAATATCTCATGATTTGTAAAAGAATTTTTAATCTGCTTTTCTGGCCCTTGGAAATCCTAAGGATATTTTAAATAAGATTGAGAAATCTATTTTCTTAAATTATTCACTATGAGTTGGTTTTAGCTGTAGCTTATCAAAGGAAATATGGTAGGAAATCAATAAATTTTGATAAAACTCAGATAAAGATTTCATTCCTCAAAACACCAAAAAAAGTGTTTTAAACCTCTGAATACCCACTTATTCACAGAGTTTTCAGTAGAGCAATTTTATATGCAAAACCACAAAGGGCATAGGTGCTGTAGTCATATTTGTTCATAGAAGTGAAATAAGAAAGACAACTCTTAAAATTTGAGAAGGTTATTCCAAGCTATATGTTGGTCTGATTCATTAATAAGGTTAATTATAACATTGCATTGAAGATGTCACTCACAAGGCATTCAGTGAAAGACAATAAAATGACAAAGTTTAGCATGATTACAGCTTTGTTAACCAACAACAATTAGGGCTTTTATACTGTAAAAGCCCAGAAAATTAAAGGTTGCTATAACATACATATGCCTTTAAAATAGAATGGCATCCTGCTAGGAAATTCAATAGAGCTGGCTAATAACTAACTGCAATGAATAAATCAGGGATAATGAGTAATATTCATTCTGTTGCACAGCTCAGAACACCAGAAAATGCATTTCTTAGAACAGCAACCTACTTGTTTGCTTAAATATTTCGGTGTTACCTTAAAATAAAACCTTAGATTTGACTGAAGCAGTATTTTGACAAAGCATTTGTAACACTGAGCAAAACTATAGAACATTGGTTTATATCATTTCATTGCAAAAAGTACTTGCATAACATGTCTTCCTTGCATTTTCTTGTCAAAATGAGACACTGAAATTTAACATTGACTGGACATCTATGAAAGAAAGTTGACGATGGAAAACATAAGTTTGGAACTGCAGATTTCCATTTTCTGGTTTTCAGTATTGCAAACATAGTTGCTCAAATATTGTCTTAATAGAGCATACTGAATTCTGTGCTTAGTTTTTCATGGTATGATAATCATTAATGTTATCTGAGTGGTCAGATGGCCACTCATTTATTTATAAATGCTTATGTGACTACTAAACATTTAATGAAGCTTAGCCTGGACAATTATTTCACTGAGAGAGAGCTGCAATTAATTCACTATTTTTCATTCACTAGTCTCATTTTTTAAAAATGCCAGTCACCAATCATAAACAGAAATTATACACAGCTCAAAGAACAGATCACGATCAGCAAGTAACAAGTAGTCATAATGAAGCATTTAAAAAAAGGAAAAAGCCCTCAGTAGACTGAATTTTGTGAATAATATGCCATCACAAAAAACCCCAACAAAACCAGTTTGAGGTGGTTTGGTCTTCTTAGTGAATTATTCTATCAACAGTATCTAAAACATAAGGAGTATTCTCACCCTGCCATTAAAATGAACCTAATCTCTATAACTCTCCCAGATTTCAAAAGGGTAATTCTACATAAGCTGAAGAAAGTGCACGTGTCAGATACATAGATGAAATGATGGATATGGAAGTGTATATGGATATTCTCCTTATCAAGAATGTTAAATATGGCCACAAAAAATTAATGGCAAATATTTGGGAAGAAAGATAACAAACCTTTAACAGGAGATCAAAGGAGATAACAAATCTTTAACAGGACAGTGATCATTGGTTTGTCAGACTGTATCGGGTTTGCATGGCAAGACTTTGGTAGCTGGGGGTTTCAGGGCTGGTTTCTCTGAGAGGCTGCCAGAAGCTTCCCCCATGTCCAATAGAGCCAATGCCAGCTGGCTCCAAGATGGACCTGCCACTAGCCAAAGCCAAGCCCATCAGTGACGGTGGTAGCACCTCTGGGATAACATATTTAAGAAGGGGGGAAAAAACCTGTGCAACAGCAACTACATCCAAAGAGAGAAGTGAGAATAAATGAGAGCAGACACCAAGGTCAGTGAAGAAGGAGGGGGAGGAGATGGTCCAGGCACCAGAGCAGAGATTCCCCTGATGCAGACCATGGTATTATGAAGGCTCTCAAATAAACCACCAAAAAAAAAAAAAAAAAAAAAAAAATTATTAATACAATTAACCATCTCTCTGTAAATTACAGGTTCGAATGCCTGTGAGAGGTGAACAGAACGACTTCCTAGGTGTTTACGTCCACCCAAAATGCAGAACAAAGTCCCACTCCCTAGGGTTTAGGCAACCCAAAACGCTTTATCACTCACCTGACAAGTGAGGGCTCTCAAACTCGAGGACCTGCTCCGGGCAGCGCCCCGACCCAAGGCCCCTCGAGGAGTTTCCTTGGGCAGCGTCCTGACCCCAGGGGAGAGTCCTCGACCGCAGCTGCTGCTCCAGGGGACGAGCTCCAAATGGCTCCCAGGGGACTCCATTGATACCCAGGCCCAATCTGACCTGGAGTCAATAGCGGCTCCCATTGCCAAAGGCCCCAACTACTGCAAAGTCCTGAGAACAACGGCAGTCAGAAGATGCTACACTTGAGCAGACAAGAAGCTCTGCTTTCACTGGGCAGATGCACCTGCCACTCATGGTGAGGCAGCTGTGCCCTGCAGCCTGTGGAGGTCCATGCTGGAGCAGATCTCCACCTGCAGCCTGTGGAGAACTCCACACTGGAGCAGCTGGATGCCTGAAGGAGGCTGTGACCCCGTGGGAAGCCCACGCTGGAGCAGGCTCCTGGCAGGACCTGTGAACCCATGGAGAGAGGAGCCCACGCTGGAGCAGGTTTGCTGGCAGGACTTGTGACCCTGTGGGGGACTCACGCTGGAGCAGCCTGTGCCTGAAGGACTGCACCCTGTGGAAGGGGCTCAGCTGGAGCAGTCTGTGAAGAACTGCAGCCCATGGGAAGGACTCACAATGGAGAATTTTGTGGAGGACTGTCTGCTGTGGGAGGGACCCCATGCTGGAGCAGGGGAAGGGTGTGAGGAGTCGTCTCCCAGGGGAGGAAGGGGTGGCAGAGACAACAGATGATGAACTGACCACAAACTCCAATCCCAGCCCCTCCATGCCATTGTGGGCAAGGAGGTAGAGGAATTAGGAGTGAAGTTGAGCCTGAGAAGAAGGGAGGGATGGGGGGAAGGTGTTTTAAAATTTGGCTGGCAATAAATTAATTTCCATGAGTCTGTTTTTCCTGTGACAGCAATTGCTGAGTGATCTCTCCTTGCCCTTATCTCGACCCACAAGCTTTTCATCAATGTTCTCTCCCCTGTCCACCTGAGAAGGGGAGTGATACAGAGGCTTTGGTGGGCATCCACTTGGGGTCAACTTACCACACAGATATAATTACATAATAGTTATTTCATTTTTTTCTAGCCATCCTGAATTCTTTGTGCAGAGACTGCAGGTTCACTGACATAGCACAATTGTTTATTACCATGAAAGATGGGATCCCTCACTTCTACCCAAACACAGAGCTTTCTGTCCCTGCTGCCTTTGTTCACCTCCTCTGGAAAATCTCAACATGAGAGTCAATCCCTGAATAGTTCTCACACTCAATTTTACCTGCTCTGTTTTAGCCATATTAATCTTTCAGACACCTGAAATTTATATTTGATTATTGACTCCACTATACATGTCCAGTTCTTCCAACACTATTTATATCATGCCTTTAAATTTGTGTCTGTTTCATATCAGCAAATTACTCTGGCATCATTTAGTATTATTGGTATCATTAAACTACTTTGTTTGGTGCAGTTAGCTTTGCAACTGTTACAAATTTATATTTCCTGTCCTCAGTACCAAAAAACTACTACAACAGAGAAAACCCCAAACATTTCTAGCAAACATCTAACTTGGACTTCTTTTGATTCTTGCTGTTAGTGCATTTTGAGCTGATGAGATGTCACTAATGTGAACGAACAAATGTGATACAGCAAATACCCCAGTATTTTCCAATTGCCATACTTTAATTAATATGTTTTAAGTTAATTTATGAAAGCTTTTTGTCTGCTAGAACTAACTTGTTTGAAAGCACGGTCCCTTCTGTTTAATAACGGATGAGTGGGTGAATGTACAGTCCCTGTAAGATCTGAAGTAGAGCCAGAAAAGATCATCTTGAATAAATAACTCTTTTACTACAATCATAATTGTGTTTAATTAGATCCAAATGATCTGAAGACAGGAATTATAGAAGAGGAAAAGGCAAGAAAGTAAAGGAAACACATATGTGAATAAGCAAATTCAATGTAAAAGAATGACCAGATCCTCCCTCATAGAAAACTGTCTCAGGGAGAAGGGGATAAAATCAGTTTCCAGTGAAGAAAGCACTGGGGTGCAAACCCAGCCACAGCAGGGTAGTGAGCTCTACTGGGAGATAAGGACTGACTGCTGTAGAAATTGTCCCACACATTCCAGCATATCTCTATGTTGTGGTATATCATACCGCATGAGATGATGGCTAGGTCAGTTATATTTCTCCAGGTCTTTTTATGAAAGTAACACCTGAGGTTTATAACAGATTCTGTCAATGCTCTTATGACAAGCTCTTGTGTGTAGTGTGTTGTTTAAACATCCTTTTGGTTTCACATAGCCCTGCTATGTGTTGTACACACATGGATCAGGCTGTTTCCTCATCCCAAAGCCCTTTCTAATCAACACAGTGAAGGGCACCCTGGAGCTAGGGAAAGCTTATTTGCAACATGTGGTGGTTTTCATGGTGATTCAGAGACCCACGGGATGCTCAGCACTGGCTTCTAGAGCAAGATGCTTCTTGGGCAAGGGCAGAGGACAAACTGTCTCCCTCTGAGGAGTCTGACATCAAGGCTCTTCCACTCCTCTGCTTTTTGCAGCCACACTGTCATGTTCATGTTACCAAACTTTGGATTAAACAAGTTCACTCTTATTTCCCATGTTTTCCATGGTAAAAAGGTGAAAGTGAATTCTGCACAGACATAGCAATCATTCCTGATCCTTAAACACTGAGTCTGAACACCCACAAAAGAAGGATATGGTTATCCAGAGGAAGCACAGTCTGTTAGGAAGTTCAATTTGTTCCTTCCTCATGTAACAGTCTTTGGTCCAATAATTCTTATTCTAGCTTGTCCTAACTCTATGTCCGTATATGCCCTCACAGAGATAAGAAGTCAGCCTTTGACTCTGGGCTTCTCCTGGTGTGTAGACTCTGAGTCTGTATCTCTCAGTCTCCACCCCCATTTACTCTAGAATGCTCCTTTTCCTGCTGCACAGCAACACTAAAATCAATGACAGTAACAGCTGTCCCTCTTTACTTGAAGCACTGGACAAATATAACCTTTTTCAAAACCCTGCTGGAAGCTCCAAGGATTTCAATGACCTTATGAGGTTGCCCTGAACAACCTTATCTAACTCTGAAGACAGTCCTGACCAGGAGGCTGGACCAGACAGGAGCCAGAGGTCCTTTCCAAACTACATTTTCCCATGATCCTATAAAAATAGTTTTCTTAGCAGTCCTTCACATTGCTCTGTTGTTGCAGAATCTTTTCCTCCAAGACCTTTCACTAGACTTCTCAAAAAGCATACAGAATATATTGGCCTTCGTTACTGTGTTGGGTTTGCATGTGGCAAGTTTTTGGTAGGGGGGAGGGGGCTACAGGGGTGATCTCTGTGAGAAGCTTCTAGAAGCAACCCTGACTCCAAGCTGGGCCCACCTCTGGCCATGGATGAGCCAGTTAGTGACAGCGGCTGTGCCTCTGTAAAAACATATCTAAGAAGGGGAACCTGAGAGAAGGAGGAAGAGGGAGGGAAACACCAAGGTCTGTTGAAAAAAGGAGAAAGAGGAGGAGGGAGAAGTGCACCAGAGCAGACACTCCCCCACAGCCCATGGTGGGAGGGCAGGCTGTGCCCCTGCAGCCCATGGGGGTCCTCGGTGGAGCAGATGCCCACCTGCAGCCCGTGGAGGACCCCATGCTGGAGCAGGTGGCTGCACCTGAAGAAGACTGCAACTGTGAGGGAAGCCCATGCTGGAGCACTTTGTTGCAGGGAAGATTGCAGCCTGCAGCAGGGACCCCACACTGGAGCAGGAGAAGAGTGTGAGGAGTGCTCCACCTGAGGAGGAAGGAGCAGGAGAGACAATGTGTGATGATCTGACTGCAACCCCCATCCCCTGCCCCCCTGCGCCACTGTGGGAGGAGGAGGTAGAGAAATCAGGAGCAAAGCTGAGCCCGGGAAGAAGGGAGGGGTTGGGGGAAGGTGTTTTTAAGATGTGATTGTATTTCTCACTGTCCTATTCTGTTTGATTGGCAAATTAGTGGTTGTGGTTGTGTTGTTCAAATTAAATTGATGTTATTTTTCTTCCCAAACTGAATCTGTCTTTCACCCATGACCATACATGGTGAGTCATCCCTCCTTTTCTAGATCCCTGAACCTTTTTTTTACTTTGTCCTCCCCATCTCTGAGGGGGAGGGAGTGAGCGAGCGGCTGCATGGTGCTCAATTGCCCTCTGGGTTTAAACCACAGCAGCTTTAAATTTTTCTTAATTTTATGACACATTTTCCCTTTCAGCAGAAATATCATTCAAATTTGACCAAAAATACATGGAAACCAAACATCTTTTGAGCATACTTCTTAGTTTTCCTTGTCTCCTCTCTCCACCAGATTTTAATGGACTACACATCTTCAGGTTCCTTTTCTCACTGAAATGCTCTGGGAATATTACCTAAGGGGAGGATGTCTCCTGTTTTAGGCCAGAGGTTAGCAGAAGAAATAAAAAAACAGGCATAAAGGAGGAGAGTAGATTGTCACATGGAGACTAGAGAGAGTGGAAAGGGAAAGGGAAGCAGAGGACAAGGGGGAGCTGGGACCATGAAGGGAAAGAGAGATTAGAAAGAATCGGAAGTAAAATATCAGTTGGAAGATCTATTTTAACTGTCAGCTCAAAGATGCTGTGGTACAAGGTGAATGAGTGAAATGGGAAGAGGATTAAAGTGAGTTTTTCAGCTGTGGGAGGAAGGGAAGGAAAAGGACTAGGGGAAGATTTAACATGTTGGAAGCAGGGATGCATTCAGATCTGGCTGAGTGAAGGGATGGACAAGGAGCCAGGACTTGAATAAGAGCCCTGAGATGGTGGAAGGACCGGGAAGCAGATGGGGCAGGGGGAAAAGGGCAGGGGTGCATTGGTGGAGGGACTACACAGCAAAAGAGATGAGCTCGGACGAGGCACAGGCCTGAAAAGAGCAGTATTCAGGCAGTGTGAGCCAGAAGAGAGATGATCAAGACTAGTTGACAAGGCAGCCACTGATTGTGTTTAATTAATGCAAATTGCAGTCCTACTCCTTCCACAGAGTGTATGTTTGGACATTCTGGACCCTGCCTTTTCTTGTGCCAACAGTCTCACTTGTCTTCTTTTTTATGATAGTTAAGATAAATTTAAAATTGCATATAAATAATGAGAGAAAATAGCTCCACATCTTAGAAGATACGTTGTTTTATAAAAATAGAAAGAATATAAATAAAGACTATCTGTATTGCCTAGACAATGTTATACGATTCAGAGCTGGTTGCTTTGGTAACTTCAAAGGATATTTTTTTCTCCTGAACTGAGAAACAAGCTGACTTGAAAAGCCATGGAGCTTGGTAGTTCAAGTAGATGGCGAGTGACCTCAGCAAACAGGAAAAGAATAGTGAATGGATTACTAAAATTGTCTCAATATTAAGGCTGCAGCATCTGTCTTCAAGGGGCATTTCTGAAGTACTTGTTTTATACCATTCACTTAAAACTTTTTCTCCTAAGTCTGTTATTTAGGTCAGAGAAAGAGTCCTTCAACATCTTCTTGAAATGGTCATATCTCAAATATCTGACAAAATCACACTGAGACTTTCCTGCACAGTACCAACTGTGGTTGTTTCCACAGTTACAAATACAACAGAGTTAGTTTTGCACTGAGATGAATAGAATAGAATAGAATAGAATAGAATAGAATAGAATAGAATAGAATAGAATAGAATAGAATAGAATAGAATAGAAGTGTTTACATGTATTTTAAAGAAGATCGAAAACAAGATCATTCCTCATGTAGCTCTGGTGTGTTCATGAGAATTACATTAAGGAAGATAGATAATATGCAGTGCATTTTGTTTTCATGCTAATGGACATTAATATCCTATGAAAGACAAAGCCTAATTCATGAACAATTTTGTATTTAGAGTTAATGCAATTGGAAAACTCTGAAAAAAAAATATTACACACTATTTCTATGCTACTTAATAAACCAGCAGAAAAGACAGACAAATATATGTGTTCAGCTTTGGATGACTGTCTTACTCCACTCAAGCCTTGGCATTCAGGGTAGAAGTTATTATAGATGGGTCTGAGATTTCTCCCTATTAGAAGGATGAAGAACTTTATAGGAAAGAGAAAAAGAAACAAGACAATAAAACTATCTGGAAGACTGATCTTTGGATAGGGCAACAGCATCATGAAAACTAGAGTACTGTGATGGATAGGAAGTTAAAATATAGGAGTGTGTATATGCATGTATATGTATATAACTGTATACATATTTATAGCTACAACTAATCAGTTCATCTAGAACCATGTGATGTGCATGAACATTTCAATTTACACAGTCCGATGATGTGTCCTTTGCCAAGGCTGAATTTTGTCTGATATCATGCCGTCAATCATCAATCTTGCCAATTAGCCACCTATTTCTATTTTTGTCTGTCTCCATATAGAGTCTGATCCATAACTGCACTGTACTAACCTATGTCTATTCAATTTTTTTAACAGCCTCTTTCAAGGCATTTGATCTTTCGCTTTTCTGTGTTCAAATAATGTGTGAGCTTTAACAACTTTCATTGATCTGCTTCAGACTTCAGGCAGATTTGTCTTGGACTATTTTCTCTTCTAGAAGTCATTCTGACTTGTCTCCATCCCAAAAAGATGTTTTCTATCCTTGTCTTTAAAACTAGCTATCACAAAGGCTAAAGAACCTTTATTTAGATATGAAAAAGAGGTGTATGTGTGGCATCTGACTTTGTATTCTTAATGCATTCTTAAAGAGAAAGACACAGACATTTTACTTTCTCAGTGGAAGTATCCTATAGAGTTTTTGATGGTGTGTTTGTATAAATTTATTGTTTAGATACTAAACACAGCTCCCAGCACTTACAATGAGTAGGAACTTTCCCTGCACTCACTCTCTGCAGGATGTCAATAGAAAAATGCAACTTAGTGTAAGTAATGATGATAGAATCAGGGCAGGAATGCTACATTTTTCATTCTGGCAACTGATTTCACATATTGTTGGAAGAAGTCAGAGACCTCACACCTTGCAAGGTCCCAGTTATTTAATAGACTGTTCCAGTCCTTAAAAAAAGCCATGCTAAGACTCATCTTCTGCTTCATAAAAGCATCTGTTCTGCTTTCCATTTGGTGACCTGGTGAAGGGCTGAGTTTCTACAAAAAACCCCATCTGTCCCTGTCCAGTGAGATACAGAAAAATACTCTGTTAAACTGAAAGCCATGTGATCGTCAGAAACTTTGGAAGACATCTCCATCCTTCTAGTGACTCTTAGATTGTCAGGGACAAATTCCTACTTTTAACAGGAAGATTATGATCCAGGTACAGGAGCGTTTTTATGCTTTATTACATCTTAGCAGTGAAAAAACGTTTTTCCAGAGTGTACCATATATAATAAAAATTAATCATCAAGAAGCAAACCATATCTCAAGCAGAGAAAGCTTTTTTTTTTACATCACTGTTCTCTACTGTGCAATACTTGGTAAACTGATTTCAAACTTATTTAAAAATAATCAGGCATGTAATTTAGCCTCTGAAGCAGTGTGCACCATATTATGCTCTTTTACAGCAAAATTATGAAATACCTTGCTGAAACTAACAAGATCATTATGTCATGACTGGGGCTGTCTTAATCACTGAAAATTTGTTTAAGAACTTCAAAATAATTCTTAATAAGACAAAAGTTACTGAAGACCCTTTAAAAAGGATTCTTAGTAGTTTTACATTTCAGCCAAACCTACATATCTTTTTGTTCATTTCCTTACAAACAGAGCTGGAGGTAGCTTTTTCGTCTCCTGACTTCTTGGAGAAAAGATTCACCTTCTGAGAATATCCTTTTTCTTGTGGCCCGGCATGTAATAATTTCTTCAAGCATCAAAATAAGAGGTAGTTTAAAATTTAAGTTACTAATTTTAGAACAAGAATTCAGGAAAATAATCCATTACTTATGTTGCCAGTGTAGTCAGGAATCTACAAGAGGTGGCAAAAACCTTTGACTTTTCTGTGCCAGATTAATCCAGTATGAATGCTGTATAAGAGAGACCAGTCTTAATATTAGGTATCAGAAGTTGGACAGTAGGAACACTAACCTGATAATGAACAGCTGCAAGGATAAATGCAAAAACTACAGTCTATTTTTGTGCTGTGCCCAAGTAATGAAAATGGTCCCTGTGCTGGTGATGTACTGATCACAAATACCCTGCCTTGATCTAGCAGATTGGTGAGATTTACTCAGCTGACCCCCAGGCTTGCACAGTCTATTAGCTTAGCCCTCTCTGGTAAAACTGCTAATTCAGAGATCTCTCTCAGATCAGGAGAATGGGGCTACTTTCTCTGGGCCACATGGCTTGAATCCAGATCTCGGATGCACACAGCTATATGTTCTTGGCTGAGACTACATCAGCCTTGTATAATACACTAAATCACGATTGACAGTTTCAGTATTCACATGCAATATGTATACATCTATAACTTTATACCACTTATTTAACGGTGGTTTAAAGTGTTCCTTATGATTAAGAAGTTGGTATTGTTCCATCTGAATTCACATGGAACCAGCCTTATATAGACAACATGGAAGTATTAATATTGCCAGTTGTTTCTACGAATATCAGTGTGGGTATATATGTTTTCTCGTAAGTGTTGTAACACAGTTGTTACAAACTTCAGTGCAATTCAAAACCAGCTCTCCTCTTATTTCCCAAGGACGCCCCTGCTCTCCCATGTCCTGGAGCAATGTGCAATCCACAGGAAAATTCTTATACCACATTAGTTCCTCCTCAGCATATAGGTCACGACTGGAAAAATGGAAGGGGAAGGAACGACTGTGTCCCTTTACCATCTGATACATTATCACATGGCACTGAAGTTCCGCAAACTCTGTTTAGCCTGTCTCAACATCCAGGTTTCTATTTGACATAAAAGTGGAAAAAACAAACAAACAAAAACCCAACCCATTGAATGACACATTTCTAGCACATGATCAACTTGTTGTCCACCAGGACCCCCAGGTCCTTCTCTGCAAACCTCCTTTTCAGCCAGTCACTCCCAGGCTGACCTGGTGCCTGGGGCTGTTCCTTCACAGAGACAGAACTTGGCATTTTCCTTCGTTGAATTTCATGAGGTTTCTACTAGACCATTTCTCCAACCTGTCCAAGTCCCTCTGAATGGTGGCACAATCATCTGGTGTGTCAGCTGTTCCTCCCAGTTTTGTATGATATGTGCTGAAGGTGTGTTCTGCCCCACCATCTCGGTTATTGTTATAAGTGTTGTATAGTAGTGTCCACAGTGTTGACCACTGGGCATTCCCCTACTGCCTGGCCTCCAGATGGACTTTGTGCTGTTGATCACAACCCTTTGAACCTGGCAGTTCAGCCAGTTTTTCAGTGCACCTCACTCTTCACTAATTAGTGTGTACTTCACCCATTTGTCTATGAAGTGTTATGCAAGTGTCAAAAGCCTTGCTAAAGTCAAGATAAACAACATTTACTGCTCTCCGTCAATGATCCAATCTCATCACAGAAGCTATCATGTTGGTCAGGCATGGTTTTCCTTTTGTAAATCCATGCTGACTATTTCAAATAAATTTCTTATCCGTATATTTGGAAACTGCTTCCAGTTGCCACCAGTTCACACCAGAAACCTCCCGGATTGCTTATGCCCTTCTGTGTTTTCCTTCCAGCAGACCCACATACCAACAGAAAATTGTCTCTCTAACCAGTTCTTCATGCTGGGCTTCCCTCCACCCTTTCCATACCATTGTACTAGGGTTTCACTTCCAAAAGCTTTTCCATTATGATGTGTTAGCCTTTTCAGATCCATTGCTTCCCATAGTCCACACTCTGACTGGGCTTTTCTCATTACTTCTTGCTAGCTGAGATTTTATGCATCATGCATACTTACTTCCTAATGACTGGTAAAATGCTGAGTGCCATGAGACTTTATTTTTAGCCTTGTACAGCTTCACTTGGAAAAAAACCTCCCTTCAATTAAAAAAAAAAAAAAAAAAAATCATAAACTTCTGTCTTTTGGCACCTTTTTATCAACATTTCTGAACATTTAATAACTGGTTGTTGATACTAACCATTTTTTAAAACTTGCATTGTGTCAACTCAACCTCCAGTAAGTTTACCATATTTGCTAGTTTTTACTGACTAAATCTGAAACTGCCCCCCAAAAATAGGTAAACAGTTTGCTTAA
Organism: Athene noctua; assembly: GCF_965140245.1. Taxonomy (NCBI): domain Eukaryota; kingdom Metazoa; phylum Chordata; class Aves; order Strigiformes; family Strigidae; genus Athene; species Athene noctua. The sequence continues at coordinate 248,111,108 of NC_134037.1, read as the reverse complement.
TAAGACTTATTTTCTGTAACTCCATGCCTGTTGACATGCCTTATATTGCCCATACATAAGATGTAGTTTACTGAAATCTTACCAGATTTTTTCATTACTTCCATTACTTTGGCAGTAACTCCAGCTAGCAGAAGAATCAGAGTGTATTTCAGGCGTGTGACTGTGGATGTGAAAGAAATAACTTTAACTATGGCAGATGACTGCAATGAAGTAAATACGATAGATTTAGTTTTTCCTGCAGGTGATAGCTCAGCTTCAACAGGAGCAGTATCAGGAGCCCTTGTATGAAAATGGAGTACACAACAGGGATTGTGCCACATCAACCGAATCTATTAAACTCTTAGGTGTAAATAAGGAACAAGACTCCATCTGAAATTATTATTTTACATAAGCAACAGGTGAAACCCAAGTGTGGATGAAAGGATGGGAAGCAAACAAGAAGTCTATCACAGACGTTCATCTCAGAAAAGCTAGACACTAACCAGTCTTGTACAGCTGTATTGGGTCTGGCTGAGATGGAGTTAATTTTTCCCTTAACAGCCCTTGTAGTACTGTGCTTTGTATTGGTCACTAGAAAGGTGCTGACAGCACACCAGTGTTTTGGCTACTGCTGAGCAGTGCTGGAACAGCATCAAGGCTGTCTCTCCAACATTCCCCCTCACCAGTAGGCTGGGGGTGGGCAAAATCTTGGGAGGGAAAAAACCTGGGCAGTTGACCCAAACTGAACAAAGTGATATTCCAACTATGTGACATCTGCTCAGCAATAAAAGCTAAGATAAAGAAGGAGGAGGAGGAGGCAGGGGGCATTTGTTATTACGTTTGTCTTCTGGAGCAACCACTATGCGTACTGAAGCCCTACTTGCCAGGAAGTGTATGGACATCACCTGATGATGGGAAGTAGAGAATAAATTTTTGTTTTCCTTTGCTTCTGCACAAAGCTTTTGCTTTGTCTTTATTAAATTGCCTTTATTTGATCCACGAGCTTTTTCTGTCTTATTTTCTCCCCTGCCCTCTTCTGCTTAGGAAGTGAGTGATAGAGAGGCTTGGTGGGCTCTTGGTGTCCAGCCAAGGTCAATCTATCACAACAGCAAAAAGATGAGTAAAGCAGAATAGGAGAAATTCTTCTTTCTGTGTTTCCCCTGCCTGTCCATGGTTCCCCTTCTTCTTCATCAAAACCACCACCTCTTCTGATCCAAGTATTTAAAAGCACAACAGATATATCCCCAGAAGGTATGGCAACTCAGTGACCATAAGAATAAAAGAGACATTCCTCTTAAGAACTTCTGATCGTCCCCAATCAGGAACAGCCTCTCAACGAGCTGATATATGCAATATTTATTTTTTTTTTTACCTAGCAAATACTTCCCTGTAGGGACTGACCATTTTATTAATTCTTCCTCACTACAGGCAGCTGCAGTTCTTTCTGGTGTTTACTTTATGCTCAGGCAGCTTATTAACATTCATCTTTCTTGAATAGGATTTATTATAGTTTTTGAGTATATTCTCAAGACTCTTTTATGTCTCAAGTTTGCATTGGCTTATAAAATTGAAAATACGCTCTTTGTTGTCTTGAAGAATATTACTCTGACTAGAAAGCTGCACAGACTATTGCTGTTGAGCAATATTTCCCTGGAAAAGAAGAGCAAAAGAAGAATGACTGTTTCTAACCTGTATCTACATTTCTCTTAGCTTGCAGTCACGGCTGTCATACATGACTGATGATTTTATATACAATCTACATTTAACTGTCTCACCAGAAATGCTTTAAAGTGGTTTGATTGTCTCAAGATGTTAGTTAATTTACCTGCTAAGAATTAATCTCTAGGTTACCCCAAGGAGGACACTTCAAGATAGTGTCTCTGAAATAGCATCTAACTTTGAGTGTGTCTACAGTTACAATGCAGTTTGGATCATGTGTGTAGTCTGGAATAGCCTTTTGTTCCCACTTTGGTTTGTGCTGTGGAGTGACCTCACAGCACACAAACAGATTCTTCCATCTGAAGCTAAACCAGAAGAGGAGCCCACCTCAGTGCTCTGGCCACTGGTGGGCCCTGAACTCACATGGCCAGACCAGAACTAGTTAGTCCAACTGCTTTGGAAACACACAGACAGTGCAGACTTTGGGTCCCGAAATCTGTTTTCTTCTCCAAATGACTCCCATTATACTGCACTACTTCCTAGACTCAGCTTGGCCTTTGGCAACTTCCAGAATCTTAAAGATCTTGAAGGAGTACTCCTTTTGGCAGGGAGGGGAAGAAAAATTTAAAACCAAGGGGGAAAGCTTGCTCCTGAAGATTTATCCTAGTTTTGCCTATTAGGTTCCTTCAGGCATGGTTCTCCAATAGCTAACTCGAATCTGAGAGCACCTGGAGTATTTCCCAGATCCTAGCTACGACTGTGTGCTTTGATGACAACCAGCGTTCACGTCACTGTAGGGCTCAGATATGTCCTACCAGGCAGAAGGGTACTGGTGGTGCACTCATACATGCCACCTTGTTTTCATGACTGGGAGCACCAGCACTGTAGGGCACGCACAGCCTTTAGACACACTGTCTAAAAAGACAGTCTTTGAGGACATGTATACATTTCTCACTGACACCAGCATATTAACATTTCACTACAGTTCGTTTGATGGGGTACCCAAGTGTGAATGTGCTGTCAGTAGTGATTAACCATGTTTTGCACGTAGGTATTTGGCATGCTGTTAAATACCAGCAGCAGCTCCACATCAGTCTAATGAAGGGATTCAACACCACTGATTTTACTGGTGCTGCCCCAATATCAGTGAGAACAGGGAACTCCCCCTTAAATAAATAATACCCCCAAGTAGTCCTTGAGGTTTTTCATAGTGTGCCATTTCTTAGCCCAATGCAATCTAACCATCACTGTGGGACATGTGACTCTTCCACAGACAGGACTGACCTGCTGCAGACCTAGCCCAAGGAATTATCTTTTCCTCTGCAGAGGCTCTTGCACTTCTCTGGACATTCCTATTTCAGTCTTTGATGGCAACAAAAATAATGGTTGTTATATTGTCAACAGTAAGGTCAACATTCAGGACTGGTGTAAATTATACTGCTGTAAATCAGCCCAAGTGAGTATCAGATGTGTTTTGATAGAAACTGCATGTTAGAGAAGCAAAATGGAAGGACTGGAGAAAAGGAATTGAGCAAAGTAAGATAAGGGGGTTTTTATCCCAGAGAAGACCACAGTATAAATCCTTAAATAAAGACTACATACAATATATAGCCAGAGAGTTGTATGTCTCCTGTGCAATCTCTTGATCATTAATAAAGAAATAGGTGAACATCATCAAGCTGGACCTTTTTCCCACCCAATTTTTCTTCCTATTCTCTTTCAAGGACAAACTTTGAACTACCTAGTAAACTCCTTATTAATTATTTCTTCTGTATCTCCACCGCTGACCTCTTTCTATTCAATAGTATCTTCACAGAATCACAGAATCATCTAGGCTGGAAAAGACCTTGAAGATCATCCAGTCCAACCATTAACCTAACATTGACAGTTCCCAACTACACCGTATCCCTAACTGCCTCCTAATGTTCTTAAAAAAAAATACATGCTGGCTTATGTCTGCATTCTGATATAGTATTCTCCTATTAAAAAGGTAATAATAAAATTAAGTTTTCTCCAAAATATATCAAAACAGGAGTAGCTGGTGTAGGTAGGTTTCCTCTGAATAGGTCGTACCACAACTACTTTTTTATTTCACTTTTTTTGTAGCAGCAGACTAAGCAAGACTGTGAGAGCTATTTGTACAGATCTTTCTCACTGTGTAGAATAATCAAAAAGTGCAGGTAAGAAAAGCAGAGGGAGCTCTGGATGTCACATTAGACTGAATAGTCAAATTCAAATCTGCATGACAACTTTGCTTTTTGGTCTCTGAATCTTCCAAGTGAGAGCAGTCTCTGGAGTAGATTATTTAAAATTTCAGAGCTACATGTGTGCACATTTGGGTAAGTCACTTAGATACCCAGATGTTAACATATGGCACCCAGGGTTTCCAGCAATGTTTGTGCTTTGAAAGGGAAAAAAATTCCTATCTTCAGCACCTCACAACACATGTTTATCTTAGCTCAATATCCCAGCCCTGGCAGCACTGGATATTCATTTTCTCCAATGCAATTCTGTCAAATTCTGATTAACAGACAGAGTGAAATCCCAAGGAAAAGTACCAAAAACTCTGAATGAATATTTTACAGAATTGATAATTTTTTTTAGCAGTGAGAGCTCATTACAAGGTTATTTTATGCACAGTGCAGAGGTGTTATCTATGGGCTTCATTCCCCATGCTAGATCATACAGATCATTTCTCTCTTGAACGTAAATAGGAGAGCTTGACACTACACAGGTTTACACTTTTTAATCAATTAAAAATGGAAGGAATAAATCTTGTTTGAATATTACTATATTTGTGGCATAAATTATATTATGCATACTTAATTATTGTTAATTACAAAATTTAACTAAAATGGATGTCAATGATCATGTTTAGTTGTACACTTTCAAGAAGGAAAGTTGTTAGTGCTTTACAAGTGTCTTTCCTAAAGATTTCCTGGCTTCAGAAGTCATTTTATCAAAACCAAATGCAGCATTGTGCAGGGAATTTCAATAGGAAGATTTCCTTGTTGGTCTCGTTTATATTGCCAAGCATACCTCATGCCTTTTACATATACAAGCATCTATTGACCTTACCAAGCATCATGACAACCATACTTTTCTGCTATTGTACTAATTCATGTCTGAGAAGGCAGGCTTGTTAATATACCTACAGACACATTAATATAAAACTCATGTAGTGGCTATGCTTCCAAATTTTTCTTACAAACTATAAAAAAACCCTATAGCATATTTTATGTGCAGGCTGTATGGTCAAGTTTGGAATCCCAGGCTTCATTAAAAGCTCCTTGAAGTCCAAATGATTCTTTAATTTTACCTGTAATTGTTGCAGATAAAGGTTTGATTGTCTCACTTGACTTCATGCATTTACTGAAATGCTATTAGATAAACCTACTTTAATGTTTTAACAATGAAATATGGGCAGAAGGTGATGAAACTTCTGCTGCCTTTTAAATTCCTTTTGACTTTGAGGAAGTAGATGACCAAACACATAATTCTGGTCAGAAACATCTTTCACTGCAGAAGTGACTGAGAACATGACAGAGGGGTTTGTCATCCCTACAAGTCTGGGAACTATTTCATCAGAGAACGTCAGAACTGGAGATTAGGGAGCTTTGAGGTTATATGAGGGGTACCTCCATGCATGAGCTTGTTGACTGAAGAAGTCAGTTTCAGTCAACTTTAGTTTTTCTTCTGATCATGCCTAGTCAGTTCAAGTGACCACAAATACAGTTTTCCACCCAGCAGGTACTAAATGTTATACTGAAATGTACCAGAGTGGGGAGAAATTGCTCTAAAATTTGCTCTGAAGTTGCTAAGGAAACCATCTGCCTCCTATAATATTGGTTAAGTGTAGCTTTATAATACAGGTTTAGCTGCCAGATGTCTATACAAGGGACTTTTCAGTGTCAAGGGAAGACCTAAAGAGAAAGAAGAAAAGATTTACCTACCACCAGCATATAAATTATAATTGTTTCTGGGTGAATTCAAACTCTAATTTGTGATGTAAATCACAGGACTCTACCCTCCAATTAGACACTTATCATTTGACCCATGCTTTTAGCTCCAGCTTACCCAAAAATTATTGTTATCAAGAAACCTGGAAGATCTGTTTTTCTTTTTCTTCTCTTCTGGTCACCAAGGAGCCTTCTGTTTCAAAATACTGTAAATGTTCATTGCTTTAGAGTTCCACCTCTTGAAACTTCTTTCTGAATTTTGGCAACTGGAGATGATGGGTTAGGTTCCAGCATCTTCAGCTTGTCTCCAACAGAAGTGCATGGAAAAGGAAAAGGAGAATTTAAGAGTCATCTCATGCTCTTTTAATAAGCTACAAGCTTATTCTAGCTGAAAAAACTTTTGGAAGCACCTACATCAGGCAGAAAAAAAGCAGGCTTTTAGGAATTCACAAGAAAAGCTGAGAAATGGAAAAATGAGGTTTGTTTTCAGAAGTGATTAAACCAACATGCAAAGCCAAGAGCTTGCAGGCTGTTAAAAAAAGATTTCTTCTGGAAGTCTGACCTTGATACCACTGAATGTGTGAAATAATATCATGATCTACAAATGATAGGAGGAAATTTGATCTGGAATGAGACAGGCCCACTTAGAGGCATGCCTCTGAGCAGAGCTGTACCCTCACAGAAACATATGCCCTGCAATACTCACTTCCTAGATATCACATACCATCTCTGAGGTATCGCACACTGATCCCTCAGCCCTAGTAGTGCTGATAAGCATAAGGAAATAATAATTTATTTCTTACAGCAGACCTGCCTGGTACACTCATTAAAGTGTGATCCAGGAAGGAAGAATGATTCATATGATGAATTTGTCCTATGAAAAACATAACTATTTCTCAACCGGTGTTCAACAGCAGTGAAAAAAAAAAAACAACCCTGCCTTGGCCTTTGTTGTTTACACAGTGATCTAACAGAGGTTCACAGCCTCTGTCCCTTTTTTTCTCCCACCTGAATCCCTGTACCACCACACCATAACTTCAGTGGCTGCCCAAAATTAAATACCAGTACTATTCAAGATTCCTAACTCCTATTATAAAAAATACATGACTATTTCTATCTTTAGTGGTTGCCAGGAATGCTAAACAAGGTCTACTGTACCAGACAAATAAGAACTACTATACTAGACACCAGAGGAAAAAGCCACACTGACAGTCCTGCCCTCTAGAGTGCTGGCAGATGATAATATCAGACAGATGAATAAATAGATAAATGTTGGACAGAAGGTGGGAAGATTTGCATAGATCAGTCACAATGGAGAGTACACATTCTACAGTAGCTCATTCCCTCTAGGAAATCATGCTTCTTCACATTGCCAAGTCCCATCTTTCAGTGGCACAGATTATGTCTGCAGGCTTAAAGAAATGCTAGATGAAACTTCTGTATTATTTCACAGGGGCTTTAGTTCTGATGCACCTTCATTCATTAGAAGCATGCTGGCTTTCATTCCTCCTCCTAGTCGACTCACACACAAAATGATTCTCATTTCTTCAACTTAAAGGTATAATGTTGACTCCATCCAAGCCAAGGTGCAAGCATTTCCCAAGGTCCTCTTGCTGCAAAACTGACATAAGCAACAAAGAAATGCAAATGAGCAAGTGTATGCAGAAGTGTCCCCAAGACTTCTGATCTTCTTTCCTGAAATCAAAGCATAGAAGCTTTCCTGAAGGTGAAGGCTATTTCTGACAACCCACAGCAGATGTCATGGCCTGGAACTATTATTGTCCAGCTACAGGAAAAAATCAGTGACTCAGGAACATGTATACTCTCAGTCCCAGCCTACACTGAGATTCAGAGATGCTGTTCAGCTGCAGTAGGGACAGAAACTTTGCTCAAGCAAGCAGGTATTCTCTGGGAAACACTAGAAGAGAAACCTTGGGTCTGCACTACCCATTAATGTGGACAGAAGCAAGCACTCTCCCAGAGTTTGTCTGGGACAACTGTGCTCAGTCTGTTCACCAGATATTCCACCTGCCTCCATCTCATTATCACATGGCTGTCAGGCAAATGAGACTATCCAGGGTCCTTTCTCATATGGCCCTAAAGGTACATGCCAAAGGGCTACCTAGGATTTGTAGACAACTTGATCTTTAGACACTGTGGTAAGGGAGTGATTGGTAGTGCAGCTACCAAGTATTCATGGGTCTGTATTTGGGAGCATACTATAAGATGTGGACTGTTCTGTCTAGACAATGTTCACAAAGGCAGTGCAGTGGCAGCACTGAGGTTAGTTCCTAATTCAGAAGAGTTTATTTAGAGGTATACACTTTTCCTGGAATGGTAATGGTTAAAAACAGTGTTAAAGAAATAATTAAATATTTGCAACTCAAATATAGGTATTAAGACTGAGGAAGGCCACCTTTTATGTTTTCTGTAGTTTACCTCAGAGTCCACAGCACCACTATACTGAGATTTTGTCAAATGAGTTTGACTAAAGCTCACTTTCTACACAAAAGATTTTGAGTGATATGAATCATCATCACCTAGAAGCTCCTTTCATAACATTATATTAAATTAAACAAAGGAGAACAACGAAGTAGATTAGACTTTGGGGACCACTCTCTTATTTTTGCAGATGAGAATTTAGATGAGCTGTTCTGTCTTAATATAAACTAGTGAAGAGATAGGCTGCAAGTTCCAACTAAAAAAAGATAACTTTTAGAAATTAAAAAAAGGACTATTATTATACAAGAAAAAATCTTAGTAACAATAATAATACAGTTGCAGCTGTTATCCACATATTTACATGTGTGTATACAGCACAGCTTTTCCCGGTGCTATGGTTATGCTACCACTACCCCACTGACTCATAGGTTGATGGTTTCTGTATGGGTGGGAGTGGAGTGGGTTCAGCAAGTTGTCAGCATCCAGAGTCCTTCACCAGGAGGAGTGGTGATGGTTTCTCCTTCTTTACTCCAGGATCCACTTGGGGTCATTTTCATACGATTGTTAGCTCACCTAGACACTTTCTTTTTCTTCGTTGGTCTACGATGCCATGTTACATGTGAATTTACTGTATATGGTGCATTTTACATATTAAGTATTTGTTCTTTGCTACCCCTAAAACCAGTTTTGTCCAGCTCTATATCTACATTTCTTTAAATAACCACTGGGAGAGAACCCATTGCCCTAGAGCCGTGGGGTCTCCAGTGCAAAGCCTGTACCCCATCTCTCATCATCTCATGCTTGTAATCCTCTCCTCTGAATCCTAGAAAGCCATTTTTCCAAGTCTCTGCTATCTAACAGACTGGAATTTCTCCACAGCACATTATTAAGTCACAATCATAAATACTTCATTCTACATGGAACGTCTACTTGCTACTACCATCCATATAAAAATGACAGCTGTAACATATACAGATAAGCAGCAAGTTAGACATGACTAGCTGATAATTAGAAAAATTGCTGTTGTTATTAAATGAGAACAAAGCTCTAGGCAGGCCAAGAAAAATTCAGACGAAGCCTTGCAAACTCAGCACAAACCCTGTGGCCTGTTACTAGCAATGGCAGTATCGTATTAGGAGGCTGCAAGGCTACAGATGAGGCAAACACGATGTGACTTCATGGTGAGTCTCCAAGCTTTTATTGGCTTAGCATTTCAGATAATTACACTGTTCTCTATTTCAGCTGTTAATTCTTTGGCTGTTTTGTTGTTTGTTTGTTTGTTTTTTCATCGATCTAATTGGTTTTTTTTTATTTTTATGGCATTTTAGATATACATATGTATAGATATAAAATGAATAACTGAGTAATGGGAGTTTTTAAAGTGAGACTAAATTAATACATTGCCAATGAAAGAGTTATACTGCAAAATAATTCTGTTGCAGAGGTTTTAATTTCAGAAGAATTTGTTTCATGTTAAATCCTGCTAGAAATATTAAAATGAAAATGGAATAATGGATCTTGTAGAAAGATCTAGGGGGGAAATAGAAGTTAATTAAGGGCAAATTAGTCAATCCAGTTTTGGTGAACACATGGACTTAACATGATGAGCAAAGATCAGAGGCTTAATTCAGCGCTCTCATCTAAGAGTTAGAGAAAGGCTTCAGGCTACATTGCACACGACTCAATCCAATCTGCTTATGAAAAAAAGAATAAATGTTATCCCATTCTGTCTGTTTCCCTGAAGGAATGGTTCTTGAAAGTGTTTAGTATGTATGTATATTTCAGCCACAAGACTTAAAAAGAGAATGGAAAATGTAGATAAGCAATTTATCTGGGTTTAGGTGGTTAGGTATGCTACTTTACATAAGGAGGAAGAGGAGAGAGAATGAGTAAAGAAGAAGTTTTGTCTCTGCTTCCAAGCTTTTGACCTGAAGGGTGAGACCCCACCCTTTTTGGGCATGTCAGGAGGAGATAGGAAGAGAAACAGATCTGCTGGCTTTAGATTGTGACAATTCATTCCTCATTTGTTGTTCCCAGCACTAACGGATAATCACCTCAGGGTTCAGTGCTTTCTATTACCTGAAGTAAAATGTATTTAAGCTATACAGCATACTTAGAATTAAGCACAAAACCCCCTCAAACAGTTCATATTCTCAAAAGAAAAAAGAAAAAAAAGAAAAAAAGACATAGTATATCTTTACCAGACTGCCTCAGGCCATAGTTATGTGAAGATACAGATTCCATAATGAAATATAGATGTGTGCCAAAAAGTGTCTCCTAATAGATAAAAAGCTCTTCAGCAGTCTCATCCTTATTTGAGTTGAAATTTATTCAAATAAATAATCAGAACCTCAATTTTACTACTGCTATCTGTGGTCTTGTGTTTTCATAGTGATCCACTGACCATAGAATCATTTTATTGTAGAAAGCAATCAGTTGGTTAGGCATGATTTATCCTTGGAAAATCCATGCTGACTTTTCCCAGTTATCTTCCTATCCTCCATTTGCCCAACAATGTCCTCCAGGAGGGCTTACTCTGTGATTTTCCCAAGGACTGAAGTGAGGCAGACCAACCAGTAGTTCCTCAGGCTGATCTGTTGGCCTTTTCTGAATGTGAGTCCAACATCTGCCTTCCTCTGGCCATTGGGGAACCTTCTCCCATCTCTATGATTTTTAGGGATGACAGAGAGCAGCCTTGCAAGGACTTTGTCAGCGCTCTCAGAACCCTTGGATGCAGCCTACCGAGTCCAATGAAAGCATGTGGGCCAAGCCCTTGCAAGCATTCCCTGACTCAGTCTTCATCTGCTGCTGGTCATTTTAACCTCCTCCCTGAATCCTTTTACAAGAGGCCTGGGAGAAGCTGAGGCAAAGAAAACATTGAATACTTCAGATTTAAAAGTTGTTTAAAAATGTACTGCAAAGTTGTTGTGTGTTCCACCACATTTTCCTGTTAGTTGTGAGAACACATTAGTAAACATCAAATTTTCAAGACAATCAATTTTGTATGATATTAGTTCGTGCATACAAATTGTATAGATTTTTCAGTGCCTGAGCACTAAGTCTGGCAGGAGAATAGATAATGAATTTGAAAGAAGCATTGCAAGGTGCAGGTACATCAGTGACTATATCCATTTTCTTAGACACACATTTTGTAACAGAAGAAATCAGAATTAACAGAATCACAGAATGGTTGAAATTGAGAGGCCCCTCTGGAGATGATCTAGTCCAACAACCCTGCTCAAAGTAAGGTCACTTAGAGCAGGTTGCTCACAGCTATGTCCAGTCACATTTTGAATGTGTCCAGGGATAAAGACTCCACAACATCTCCAGAAAGCCTATTCCACTGTTTGATCACAGTTAGAGTAAAAAACCTTTTTGTTATGTTTAAATGAAAAAATCAGGTTGAGCTATCTTTAGTCTTACTTGAGGGGATTCTTGTTAGATAATTATACTCTGTGAGAGTTGATCATCAACATAAGATTCATTTGACCTACCACAGAATAAAATGAATCTTCTTTCAAATACCCTTCTTTCCACTGATTATGGAGTGGCATAGACAGATGAGTTTAAACATCTAATCGAGATGATGTGAATCCTAGCATTGGTCATTTGTCTTTCATAGTGTCACACAAAGTAAAAGTGAAAAGAATAAAGACCCAAACAAACAAACAAAAAAAATTACTACTTTTTATCTAGCTCTCTGGGTTGAAAAGAACAATATCCAGTAGCTGAGAAAATATGCAGCTATTCTGCTTATTTTCTTTTATTTGTTATGCTTTCTTTATCCTTTCTACTCATGGAAACCACCTTTATGGGATCCCTTGTTCTATGGGAATACAATATCTTATCTCACCCCACTTGTAACCTCTAAACATGTTGGCTAATTTCAACTGGAGTTAAACTGAAAGAGGTATCACATGAGAACCCAGCATCAAGTTTTGTGAAAATCAACGGATGATTGATAATGAGGAAAAGGAAAGCAGAATTCAGTGTTTATCCATTTTGAGAGGTAATAGACAACTGGCCAACCTGCCTTGAGTACCCGATAGCCAGTCATCACACTTGTAATTCCAACCTAGCTACAGGAGACGATTTTTTTCTTGCCTTGAAAAGAGAAAACAGACAGGAATCACAGTAGTAAGGGGATGATATGGAAGAGAGAGGACCAAGAACCTGGAGATACTGCAGAAGGAGCAAGTAGGGGTGGATATAAGACATGATCTATGAGAAGTGAGTTTCAGTAACTCCACATATTGATCCACACAGTACCTCATACAGTCAGGAACTGAAGTGCAACTGGTCAGGCTTCAGCCTGACAACAAATTCTCTAACAGTTTCTGCTCTCAGTTATAGTTCTATAGAAGTAGAATAACTCTCCCATTTGTTATTTTATTCCAAGTTACCACAAGGTGACCCATCTGTTTATATTTTCTCACTCTTGCATGGTTATGGCAAATTGAAATTCCCATCAAATCACAATACTGTGCATATACTTAGCAGCATCTAAGAAACCAAACATCTCACAATATCATATTCCTACTTTTCAAATAGAAGACTACCATCCGATTAACATTTTAAGTGTCAGAGTTGCTTGGATGACACATTTAGCAAGATGCAGAATAACTTCAGCCATATGCCTTAAAATACTCTGAGAGAGAAAGGAGAATTAAGCATAAGTAGAAGCCTAATCCATGGCCAAGACTTTAAAAAGATGGGTGCCTACATTTCGGCTCTGAAATCTGTAACCAATAATTTTCTCCAATGAATCAGTTTTCAAAAGAGCTGGCAAATCCAGACTACTACAGACCCTCACATCTGCAAATTTCATGCAAGGAAAGCAATTTGGTTTGGGATCACAGTCCTTTCTTGAGTTAATGTGGCAAGTGCTGACACATGGAACCCGGGTGTAATCCCTTTGCTTTTCATCAGACGAGAGGGAAAAGTGTCACATCTTTTCCTAGCCTGAGAACCATTAAGTGGGAACACATCCAGTAAGAAATGCATAAACCAAACTCCATTCACTAAAGGTCAAAATCTATCTATTACATACATAACACAGAATCAATTGGTCTTTGAGGATGTTATAGGAAACAGTCAAAAGCTTTGCTAGTGTCAAGACAAACAATATCCACTGCCTTCCCCTCATCCACCAATCTAGTCATTTTGCCACAGGAGGTGATAGTGTTGCTAAGACCGGATTTCTCTTGATTCTCCATGATGACTACTTCAGATGACTTTCCCATCTTTCAGTTTCCAGGTTTATTCCAGGATTGAGGTGAGGCTGGCCAGGCTGTAGTTCCCTGGATTCTCCTTCTTGCCTTTCTTGAAGGTAGGAGTAGCATTTGCATTCTGTCTGTCTCCAAAAATCTCCCCTGATCACCACAACCTTTCAAAGATAATTGAAAGTAGCCTCACAATGACATCAGCCAGCTCCCACAACACTTTTGAGTGTACCCTATCAGGTCCCAGTGACTTGCATATGTCCAGTTTCATTTAAATGTTCCCCAGCCTGATCTCTTGCTTCAGACTTCCCCATTGGTTTCAGGGGTCTGGGATTCCTGGAAGCAAATCTTACCAGTAAAGACCAAAGCAAACAAGACTTTGAGTGCCTTAGCATTTTCCATGTTCTTTGGCATCATGTCTTCTGCCCCATTCAGAAGCAGGTTTACATTTTCCCTCATCTTCCTTTTGATCCTGAGGTACCTGTAGAAACTTTTCTTGACCTTCATATCCCTTACAGTTTCAATTCCAGGTGGGCTTGGGCTTTTCTAACCTTTTCTGTGCACTCTTGGACAGTATCGCTATATCCTCGCTGGCTCACCTCTTCCTGCTTCCACATCTTGTGTGCCTTGGTTTTTGTGTTTAGGTTTTGTCAAGAGATCCTTGTTCATGTATGCAGACCTGTTGCTGCCTTTGCTTTACTTCTGTACACATTGGGATGGACCAAACTTGAGCCTGGAGAAAACAATCCTTGAAAATAAATCAGCTGTTCAAGACTGTCTTCTCCCCAGGGTCATATCCCATGGAATTCTTCCGAACAGATCCCTAAACAGGACAAAGACTTCTCTCCTGAAGTCCAGAGTGGTAATACTACTATTTTCTTTGCTTTATCCTCTCAGAATCCTGAGCTCCCCCACTCACGGTCTCTGCAGCCAAGGCTGCCTTCAACCTTCACATTCCTGACTAGTCCTGCCTTGTTTGTAAGCATGAGGTCCACCTCCTCTCGTTGGCTCCTTGACTACCTGTGACAGGAAGTTGTCATGAACTCTGTCCAGAAACTTCCTGGATTGCTTATGCCCTGCTGTGTTCTCCCTCCATCAGAAATAGGGTGTTTAAAGTCCCCCATGAGGGCCAGGCCCTGCAAAAATGAGGCCCCATCTACTTCTTGTTCAGGCAGTCTGTAGTGGATTTCCACCACACCATCACCCATGTTACTCTGCCCTCTAAACCTGACCAATAATTTAGTGCATTATCTCTTCCAGTCCATGTCTATTCTTCTACTGCTGATGTATGAGAAGTACCTATAACATAAATGAATTATTCCAGCTAAAATTCAATTTTATTTTTTTTTTGCCGCAGAGTCAGACAGCCACTATGCGGATGTGAGAGGGAAAGAAAAGCTGTAGAGAAGAGCAAATTCTGCTTTACAGTATGACTGATGTGCACATATTTTAAAAGGCAGTAAGGTGGTAAATTAGAGTGCTGCTTTGAGTTCATATTCACTTTGTAGGGGACAAACCAAACAGATCCTTTATATCAAGTTCTTACTGTTAACTGATATCACAGTAACATGTCCAAGGAGCTATACAGCCTGCCTCTAGCTTGACGTCTAGAAAATTAACTCACAGATAACATCTTGCAGAATGAAACAAGCTCCCTTCAGCCTCCTACACTTAGAGAAAGCAGACTACAAGTGCCCTCCAGACCTGCAAATAGTGTAACTAACAAAAGCTTCAAAAGACATCTTATAGAACACAGTCTATCAGTCATTTGTCTCACTTCCTTATGAAAAGGGCTACCAATTTTCCTATCATTTTCTGAAAATGATGATTGTGACATATTCAGGAAAAGTTTGATCTGAAATATGTTGTGAAAAAGAACTTAGCTTAGTTAAAGCTGATCCAGTCACCAAGATAACTAAAGCTTCATGTTAACCAAGGATGTGATAACATCCTTGACCATAAGGACGTAGTGAGGCATAAAAGTTGTCTCTGGTGTATGTGTAAATATTAAGTTCATCACACTCTGAAGACGACTGCCAGACTGAGACCACAATAAAGTTTCCACTTTCTCTTTTTTGACTTCCAGCTCTGCTTGTAGCTGTCAAATCCAAAACCATCTTGGTTCACTATTGATGAAAGCTGCACTGACTCCAGTGGAAATACTTAAAGGAAGAATGTTGCTTATATGAACAAAGGTTCAGAAAAACAAATTTGCCCTTTAAAACAGGGACTATATATCTACTTTCAGAAAAGTATTCTGTGCGTTTATAATGTCTGACAAATTAAACAATTTTACTACCTGAACTATGCTTTGTTTGTTTTATTTTTTTATTTTAAACTTGCACCCAAACTGGCTAAGGAGGAGCTAGACTTGTCTAGCTTCATGGCCAGGGTGATATCATGCCCCTCAATCTCTGTTCTTCCTGCTAGACATAGGACTGCAGCCATTCTTCCCAGTAGTTACATGCAGCTAAGCAAAAAACTGAACTCAGGGGGTCATCATTTCCTAGGGACTTAACATTCCAGTCATGTCTATTCAGGTTTACTGAGCTCTTTGGAAAATAAATACATAAATCTGATCATGTACTCATGTAATACCTAGGAAAATGTTCCAGTGGTTCAGTATAAGTCCAATAGCATATCTGATGATGTTATTTCAGCAGATATGTAATGCGATGTTCTTTTTCAAGCATTTGAGTAATAATATCCATTACAGTGTTCTTCAGAGTTTTGCAAGGTTGTACCTATTCTTTTTCTTTTTGTTGTCGTGTATTTAAGTGTCCTTGACTGTAATAGACATGTTGCATCATATTACCAATATTTCAGACTATTATTTAATAAACAGCCAAAAAAGAAATGTCAGCAAGATGATTATATTTTCACATTTTACTGTAGCAGTGAGGAACATTTACACTGCAATCCAATAAAAAAGAACTGCTACAATAGAGAATTGAAAATACAAGGTGGCAGCCTAGAAAAAAACTTATATTGCTTTTCTGCAGATAGTACAATCATTGTGTTTAAAAACACAGTGGAATTTTCTAGGTTGGTTTTTTTGTTGTTTTTTTGGGGGGGGGGTGGGTTTTTTTTTTACATTTAGGTGCATCACAGATCTGAGAGAATTTAGATCTGTAAGCAAAGCTCACCTTTAGGAAATAGCTGTTATCATTCAAACTGATACGCTTCTGCTTTTGGGAGAGGCAAAGTGAGTCCTGTGAGTAGACAGGAGGGAAAAAAAAAAAAAAAAAGAGAGACCAGTAAGAATCAGGTAAAAAAGGAAAACAGAAAAAGTGACTGAATGCCCTACAATAGGAAGGCAGAAAAGATGAAAATAAGAAATGGGCAAGTAAAGACATAATTTATTCACCTGTGGGAGAAGAACTGCAGGGGAAAAGCATAGAAAAAGCGGGCATTTGCACAAATGTACATCTTGCCACCTTTAAAAAGTCACGTCAGCAGACTTTTCAGATAAATACAAAAATAAAATTTTTCAAGTATGAAAGAAATATTTCAGATTTGTTCCCTATGTTTTTGTTGACTCTCTAGTTTTGCATATAGACACATCTATAGTTTGCTGATGACACCAAGCTGTGTGGTGTGGTTGACACACTGGAGGGAAGGGACGTCATTCAAAACCTTGACAGGCTTGAGAGGTGGGCCCATGCAAACCTCATTAAATTCAACACAGTCAAGAGCAAGGTCCTGCACATGGGTCAAAGCAATTCCAACCACAAATACAGTCTGGGAGATTAGTATATTGAGAGGAGCCCTGAGGAGCAGGACTTGGGTTACTAATGGATGGAAGTCAGCAATGTGCACTCACAGCCCAGAAAGCCAACTATACCCTGAGCTGCATCAAGTAAAGTGTAGCCAGAACGTCAAGGGAGGTGATCATTCCCCTCCACTCTCATAACATACCACCTGGAGTACTATGTTGAGCTCTGGGGTGCCCAACATAAGGACATGGACCTGCTCGAGCAGGTCCAGAGGAGGCCACAATCAGAGAGCTGGAGCACCTCCCCTTGTTCAGCCTGGAGAAGAGAAGGCTCCGGGGAGACCTTATAGCAGCCTTCCAGTACTTAAAGGGGGCTGCAGGAAAGATGGGGAGGGACTCTTTATCAGGGTGTGTAGTGATAGGACAAGGAGTAATGGTTTTAAACTGAACAGGGTAGATTTAGATTGGATATAAGGAAGAAATTCTTTCCTGTGAGGGTGGTGAGACACTGACACAGGTTTCCCAGAGAAGCTGTGGCTGCCCCCTCCCTGGCAGTGTTCAAGACCAGTTTGGATGGTGCTTTGAGCAACCTGGTTCTAGTGGAAGGTGTCCCTGCCCATGGCAGGGGGTAGGAACTAGGTGATCTTTAAGGTCCCTTCCAACCCAAACTGTTCTGTGATTCTGTGATTCCATGATCTACTTACAGCTCTGGTCTATATAGGTGACAGGTGTCTGAAACTGTGACTCTTCTGTAATGTCTGCAAACATTATTGAATACAACAGCTCCATTCTCTGTCTGAGAGTCTCCAATGTTATGAAAAAACCCCTTTACTTATGTTCAGAAAAAATGGGTATACTGCACAGAGAATTGATTTTTTGAAAATTTTATGTCAGTATGTCTATTGCATAAATAAATGTTGAACACATTAAAGTTACCCAAATTCATACATTTTATCTCAAGATTTAGGAATCTAAATTTAAGTATCTGCATGAGGCAGAAATATAACTTTTGATGGTAGCCAGCAGAGATCTGGACAGTACAGATATGGACTCTGGAGAGATATTTGTTTCCTCTAAAAGCAAACACCTACATTTGGTCAGGTAAGTAGCTCTCTATAGTCTGCTGGCTGGCTTGATTAAATCTCCCTGGATTATAATGGGAGCTTTGTTGCCTGGCATCAGAGGTTAAAGGTGATAATAACAGTCTTCACATTATAATTAGAGAGCAGCCTGCATATGTGGCAGAATTAGAATATTCTAAGTTGCTTTAATGGCTTTTCTAAAATGGCGCCCACCTCGACTGGCATTGTGTCACATATCTGTAGATGTTTGAACATTTATCTGTATCCTACCCTTACATCCAAAAGTGAATCAGAACATTTTTCAATTCCTCATTAAAAAAAAAAAAAAAAAAAAAAAGTGTTATCTAAGGATTTCAAAATCGAATGAAAAAGCACACTTCCAGTTCATCATAATCATGACTAACAGTAAGGATAAGGACTTCGGACAAAAGAAGAAGAGGAGAGCGGAAATGAACTGTGAAAAAGAACGAGCTTTCTAGATCCAAGGCTATTATCAGACGTGGTAAGGAACAATCATCCTTCTGCGTGAATTGGGGGTGTGTGTGTGTGTGTGTGTGTGTGTATTTCTCCATTTTTATCCATTTTTGTATATGTTTTCTAACCGGGACCTGATATGAAGCTGTCAGTACAACATGATGCTAGTAACTGGCATAATTCTGCTGATTAGCCACAGGTTTGACAGACAGCATAGTTTGATTAGAGCTCATCAAAAGCATACATGTAAACCAGACACAAAAAACTCGCACAATGACAGTCCAGCTGCAGACCACTTCAGAAAAGATACTAAAGCAACTCAGAACAGTCCATTTTTGCCATGCCGTAGTGGGTCTCGTTCCTTAATTGTAATGCAAAGATTGCTGTGAATTATTTTCAAGTAACTCTGAGTCAACTGGAAAACTTTTTTAAAGAAATCTATGCTTTAAAGTAACCTTCAATAAATTGCTATAATTATTTTTCTAGCTGAAACAATTAGTAAATAATTTAAAATTACTTTCTGATGCCTTTCATCATTTCAATTATAAATTCATAAGTGCATTGTTAGATCTGACAGCTCACGATTTTTTTTCCCTCCTTTCTCCCTAAAAGGGTTAGTGCTCTAGTAGGCACAGCATGTTAATCAAGTGTGAGCAATCAAGAATATTAATTTGTCAAAAAGCATAATATAGGAGTGTGGTGGGCTCTAAGTATTTATGAGTGGTATGAAAACACGAGGTTCTGTGTCAGTCTCTTCCCTGGCCCAACACAAGTTGAGTGTTATTTGAGTCAGGCCCAGTTTCATCAAAGACTTGCTGGTCATCAGACTTTTGTCGCCTAACCAGGTATGTGAGTAAAATCAGATGATAGGAAGTGAACACAGTACATCACAGCCATGACATATCTGTAATTATGTCCCACTGAATTCTAAAAGAGTAATTGTTATTTGTGGGAAATGACCTTCCAGCATATTGAGTTGAATTTTGTCAACTACCCAGAATACTGTTTTCTTTCTTGCTCTGATACTTTAAGAAGTTTCAGAAGATAATTTCTAATATTTTTTGAGACAGAGGAGAGGTAGATAGGTAAGTAGGTAGATGTGGCAGACACTTCTTTGGGAAGCAAGATTTCACTGACAGTAAAAAAAAATAATTGTATGAATGAGCTTTTTAAACAGCATTGCCACAACTTTGGAGGGAAGCAGAAAATTATTTATTTACTTTTTTTTTTTTTTTTTTTTTTTTTAATAAGAGGACAGTGAGGTCAAGGTCCAGCTTGCATACCAAAAGTTTGAAAGTCAGTATGATGGCAAAAGTCCCTCCGCTTGGAAATAAATCAGGCTATTCAAGTCACTGGTCTCTCCTCTAGACAAAGGGATCGAGTGCACCCTCAGTCAGTTTGCAGATGACACCCAGTTGGGTGGGAGTGTTGATCTGCTCGAGGGGAGGGAGGCTCTGCAGAGAGACCTGGACAGGCTGGAGCCATGGGCTGAGGCCAACTGGAGGAGTTTCAATAAGGCCAAATGCCGGGGGCTGCACTTGGGCCACAACAACCCCCAGCAGCGCTACAGGCTTGGGGAGGAGTGGCTGGAGAGCTGCCAGTCAGAGAGGGACCTGGGGGGGTTGATTGACAGCCGGCTGAACAGGAGCCAGCAGTGTGCCCAGGGGGCCAAGAAGGCCAATGGCATCCTGGCTTGTGTCAGCAATAGCGTGGCCAGCAGGGACAGGGAAGGGATCTGACCCCTGTCCTCGGCACTGGTGAGGCCACCCCTCGATTCCTGTGTTCAGTTTTGGGCCCCTCACTACAAAAAGGACATTGAATGACTCGAGCGTGTCCAGAGAAGGGCAACGGAGCTGGTGCAGGGTCTGGAGCACAGGTCGTACGAGGAGCGGCTGAGGGAACTGGGGGGGTTTAGTCTGGAGAAGAGGAGGCTGAGGGGAGACCTCATCGCCCTCTACAGCTCCCTGAAAGGAGGGTGCAGAGAGCTGGGGATGAGTCTCTTTAACCAAGTAATAAGTGGTAATGACAAGAGGGAACAGCCTCAAGTTGCACCAGGGAAGGTTAGACTATTTATTAGGAAGAATTTCTTTCCGGAAGGGGTTGTCAGGCGTTGGAATGGGCTGCCCAGGGAGGTGGTGGAGTCCCCATCCCTGGAGGTGTTTAAGAGTCGGGTTGACATAGCGATGAGGGATATGGTGTAGTTGAAAATGGTCAGTGTTAAGTTTATGGTTGGACTGAATGATCTTCAAGGTCTTTTCCAACCTAGATGATTCTGTGATTCTGTCAATCGGGTTGCTTTTCCATATGTACAAAACAATACTTCTCATCCATGATGCAAGCATTTCCATAGGTTTGTTGTTTGGTAAGGAGTCTTAGGAGGAACTCAGAAGTAGCTCAAGAAGAGAGAGTTACAGCAAAGTGAGGTGCAACTTCTGTGTTTCCAGCAAAACAGGTTTTCACCAATTTCCCTGGTGTTTACAAGATATCCAAGAGAAAACGGCATAGTGGGACACCAGAGAGAAATTAGTTCAGAAGGCACCACCAGAAGGCATTGGAGGGAGTTGCTCACTAGTGCTTCCAGTAACTTCTGTCAACCTCTACCTCTGATGCATGGAAAAGAGTCTTGATGGGTCACAGAGGTACCATCTTGCAGAGGTATACAGTGCTAATCGACAGAGCTTGTCATAAGGGCTGTCTTCTGATGTGAAGGCTATCCTTGTCAGCTCCACTTTGGCTGGTGCCTGTTCCTCCTTGGAACTTGTATTATGTGTCTGAGAATGGGCACAGTGCCACTCAACAGATGGTCATAAGTGTAGGCATGCTGGAAACCTAGTATGTGCAGATCTAAAGCCAGATTTCAACTCCAAATAGAAAAATTGTATAGAACTTCTACATTCCTCATTAGCTAAAGTCAACTTTACTTTAAACATCCCCAAGCACTTTCCAGCACAGTCTGAGTGATTTTTGAGCTCTAATGTAGAAAGATAAATAATTTCTGAGGGTGAAGAAAGAGATTTTGAGCTTTGTCTCTGTGCAACAAAATCGATCTCTTTAAAATGTGTGGTGTTAAGTGGAAAAATGAACTTTTCTATGGTTTTAAGGTACCTCCAGAGGATAAGTATAGATAGAGTGGACAAAGAAGCAAATTCAGTCACATGTGGAAAACTTCTCGGCTATTTCAGGATTTCATCTCTGTTGTAATTACACATTCCACTAGTCTCCTGCAGAGGCTTGTTCCTCTCTGAGCAAGTATGATATTAAACAGGTTTTTGCTTTTCATGGCTCAGAAGCTGGAATCTAATTTATGCAATGCATGTAAAAGGAGAAAAATAATGTTATTTTCCAGTGACAGCCCAATAAAATCTACACACCATTTTTTTCAATACAAACAGTCATTGCGGGGCAGTTCATATATCTTCTCCACTGTTAACATTTCACTTAGAAATAAATATTTTCTAGGAAACTAATCTAAACTCTTTCCTTCTTTCCCTGGCCTTGATTTCAGTTTTTCCTCAGCAGGTTATAGCACAGAAAGTGATTTTCCTATTCACTGCGCACTGCCATCAGCCTTGGTTGATTTATTGCTTTTTTTTTTTTAAATCCCCTTACTTCAGGACCCGTATAACATAACTGCTTCAGCATCAGTGACAGGTTCTACATGCCTTTACGGGTTTTGTTTCAGTCAGAATGCCCTTTTTGTTTTGCTAGCTGTCTATACTTCACACCACACATTGCCTCTTTCTCAGACAGATCTCTGTGATTTGATTTTTTCTGCTTTACCACTCTTCTTTGTAGCTGGTCTAATCTAATGTCAGGTTCTCTTGGTGGAAAAGTGATTCTGCCATGCTGCTTTGTGGCTTTCAAGGGGCTTTGAAGAAGCAAGTATGAGCAAAAAGGACCACAGAGGAAGTCAGGACTTCCAAACATTTGGAACACAATTTGCCGGTTCTTTCCCTCCTTCTCTTAAAGCCGTATTGATGGGTTTATGCTGTACCATGAATGAACAAGTTAGAAAGTATGAACAGCTGAACATGGTTCTTGAGAAATTTTCTGCACTGAGTGAAAGACCCTGAGACCTAACTTGCACCTGACATTGTCTACATTCTCAGGACAGCATTGTGGTTCCCCACTTATTTCAAGTTTTCTTCTGTACGGAGGACCATAGGGATGGTGAATGCATGTTTTTTTCTGAAAGCTAGCTACACCATGCCTGCTAGAATAGACACTATAGTGCTTATTGCAGCAGGATTGGGGCACACTGTATGGATTCAAAGGGAACCCAGACTCCCCCAGGCTGGAGTTTCTGCACTCAAGTTTTGTGATGATGTGCAGTGATGTCTGCATAGTGCTGCACAATATCTTTTAGGGATTACCCCTATACCCAAAAAATTATATATGAGGAACAGTAGAACCATGGTAGCATGATGTTTTGTTATCAGGTCCTGCTTCTCAGTCTGAGAAGAAGGCTATATTAATGCCATTGTTCTGCTTTCAGCAATAAGCCAGTTCCATTACCAAAACAATATACTGCCACATTACCATATATTTCTGCTCCCATGGGTATTTTGGTCTATAAGCATGGGAGAAGGAAGAAAAGGAAGCTTTTCAGTAAACGTTCTCTCATATTATTAGGCATACGGAGCAGGAACCCTCCACAACTAGCTGGTGTGTTCTTGCTCATTTTTCTAGCGAACTACAGCTATTGATTAAAAAAAAAAAAAAAAAAATCACTTTATAAATTGTACTTTGAAATTATTAATGCCCCAGTGTGCTAGCAATGCCTTTGAACAGGGCTGCTCACCATCTGAATGTTTTTCAGAATTTTTATTTACATTAAAGGTAAAATTCCAAACTTTAAAAAGCTTTACAAACTTTAATTTAGTCTTTGGTGGTTTTCCGTGTGGTGGGATGGGAGAAGAAATGAACAGATGCTTCTGTAGACAACTCCTGAATTAATGTCTTCTAAATGTAGGGGACTGAGCTGGAAATCCATTTAGCTCCTTGCCTTTATTCCTTTCTTCATCTGTAAGTTGTATTATTTGTGGGTGAATCTGTGGAAAATAGGAACTGGAGGAAGTTGGTAGGTCTGTTTGCTTTAGGAGGAATATAACATTCCCAGCACAAAAAAAATCCCAAACTGAAGTGTCACTATGCATAAAAAAAAACGTATTATCACGGAACAAGAATGATACAGAAGAAGTGGCAGAATTCTACCTCAAAATTTGTCCACAAAATCTGAAATCTGATAAAGTTATTTAGGCTATTCAAAAAATGAAAATAAGAGAAAGAACTTTAGAATGTAGAACAGACAGTATACAGAGAAGTGAATTGTAAAGTTGGTAAGTATAAAAAAACCCACAAAATTACTTTTCCTTCAACAGTTGAATTAGAAGTCTGTTGTCTTTATCACTTAAGGAAAAGAAGCTGCATATCATTACAGGTAGAGCACTGGAACCTTTACTTAATACATCACAGTGATGGAAAAAAGCAAATGATATGTCAGACTGCATAAAAAAGTAGGGTGGGGAAGAACACTACAAAAGTAATGCAATTATGTTGCTAGTTCTACAATACCAGCCACCATTTTTTTGAGAAAAATTGCACAGAATTATAGAGGGCTTGGAGAGAAGAACATAATTATTAAGAAGACAAAAACATTTAAAGGGAGATTGAAAAGAGTTGAATTGTTTCCTTTAGAAAGGAGATTAGTAAGAGGAGTTGAGAAATAACTGTGCTAAACAAAGGAATGTGATAGAAGAGGTAGATTGGGAACTTCTGCAATGCAAGAACAAGGAGTTATGCTAACAAAACCAAAAGCTGGCAGAATGAAATTGATAAAATCCTTTCCCTACAGAAGATAATGACTGTGGAGCAAATACACTGATAGAGGTGCAATCAAGGTCAAGGATTCTGCAAGGCTGAGTGAAATTTGAATGGTTACATGAATTAATGTCTGGAAGAATGTCAGAAAGAAGATAACGCCTGTTTTCAGGCCTAAACGTAGTCTCTAACTTCTATGAACAAGTAGAACGCTCTCGGTACCAGGCTTCTTTATTTTTCATATAAACTGCATTTCTCACTGCTATTAGTAAGATTCCCACAGTATGGCCAATGGAATTTCTCACATAAGTCTATTTTACAGTGTTGTTCCGATTGCATTTTGGGTCTGTTCACAGTAACATGACAGCATTGCAGATGGTGTAAAAGCCTATCTCCAAAAAACAATCCAGTCATCACTTCCATTTTCAAAATCCAGAGATGAGTCATTCGCCTCCCACAGGTAAATGTATTTGTATGAACATCAAGCTCTACAAACTTCTATGTATATCCTCACAGCGAAAAAAGATTGCGGCAGAGTACTTCTCTGTATAGATAAAACTCATGTTTCGGCCCACCCTTAACCACTCTCCAATTTAGTAAGTGCTCTGTCAGGCAGATGTAGCTCAGAGTACCCAAATGGGTACAACAGTGCAACACTGGATTATGGTAAAAGGGATATAAGAAGAAAAGGCTGGTAAGTGAAGGAATGAGAAAAAGGTTCCTTGGAGACAGTAGCAGCCATGCAGATGTCAGCCACAGTTCTTAGAAGACCACAGGGTCACCACATGATTCAGTCAGGGAGGAAGCTCAGGGGTCTCTTGTCCAATCTCCTGCTCACAGCAGGTCAGTTCTGAGGTCAGACCAGGCTGCTCAGGGCTTCATCCAGTCGGAACTTAAAAACCTCTGAGTACAGAGACAGCACAACCTCTCTGGGCAGCCCATGACACTGACTGACTGTCCTTATGGGGAAGAGATATCTCCCTAGATCCAGTCTGATCCTTTCCTGTTTCACTTTATACCCATTGTCTGTCAGCCTCCCACCTGCACCACTGTGAAGAGCCTGGCTCCATCTTCTCAATGACCTCATTGTACGCAGGGGTGGCTGCTGTTAGGCCCCCCCCAAGCCATCTCTGCTCCATACTGAAGAAGCCCAGCACAGAACAAGTGCTCCAGTCCCCACCATCTTTGTGGTCTGTCTTGAACTTACTCCAGTTTTTCTGCCTGTCTTGTATTGGGGGACCCAACATCGGATTCGGTAATCCAGATGATCTAACAAGCACTGAGTAGAGGAGGATAACAACCCCCCTCAATCTCTGGTTCTGCCCCAGGCTGCCATTGGCTGTCTTTGCTGCCAGGACTCAGCCTGGCTTCACCAAAGGGATTTTATGCTTGACCAACTTGATAGACTTTTATGATGAAATATCTGACTTGGCAGATGAGGGAAGAGCAGTGGATATTGTCTACCTGGACTTCAATAAGGCCTTATAAGATCCGCACAGAGAAGCAGTAGATGGTCTGGATAGCAGACAGAGAGATAGACTGAAAACTGGCTGAAAGCCTGAGCCCAGAAAGTGGTGACCAGTGGCATGAAGTCTAGTTAGAGGCCAGTAACTAGCAGTGTACCCCAGGTGTCAACACTGGGTCTCGTTTAACATCTTCCTTAATGATCTGAAAGGTGGGTCAAGCTTTTTGGTGACACGAAGCTGGGAGGAGTGACTGATATGCTGGGGGGTCGTGCTGCCATTGAGAGGGACCTCAATAAGCTGGAGAAATGAGCTGACACAAACCTCACGAAGTTCAACAGAAGTGCAAAGTCCTGCACGTGGAGAGGTACAACCCCATGGCACCCATATACATGGCAGTTCATCTACCTGGAAAGCAGCTTTGCAGAAAAGGCACTGTGGGTTCTCATGGACACTAGATTGCATATGAGCCAGAACCGGGCCCTTGCTGCAAAGAAGGCAAATGTTATCCTCAGCTGCATTAGAAAAAATATTGCCAGGAAGGAGGTGATCCTGCCCCTTTTATTCAGTGTGGGTGAGGCCCCACCTGGAGTACTGTGTCCAGTTCTGGGCTTTTCAGTACAAGAGACATGGACATACCGGAGAGACTCCAGTGGAGGACCCCTAAGTTGATTAAGGGACTGGAGAATCTGACATACAAGGAAAGGCTGAGAGAGCTGGGATTGTTTAGCCTAGAGAACGCCCAGTGTGTCACCCACCTTGGAGATACTCAAAAGTCACCTGAACGTGGTTGTGAGCAACTCACTTTAGGCCTCTCTTCTTGTACAGGGGGGTTGGACCAGATGACCTCCAGACGTCCCTTCCAACCTTAACCCTTCTGCAATTTTGTGGTTTGCTGCTGGCTCATGTCCGGCTTGCTGCCCACTGGGATCCCCAGAGCCTTTCCTGCAGAGCTGCTCCCCAAGCAGTTGGTCCCAGCCTGTATTACTGCAGCAAACTCTTCCTTCTCTGGAGCAGTGGCTGGCGTTTGGCCTTTATGAATCTAATGAGGTTCCCATTGGCCCATTCCTCCAGCCTGTCCATGTCCCTCTGGATAGAAGCCCTGACCTTGTGCAAGTTGACTGGTCCCCCCCAGCAAACTTGATGGGAGTTCACTCTGTCATCCTCCAGGTTACTGATAAAGATGTTAGACAAGTTCTAGGACAGACCCTATGACTCTCCACTTGTTAGCAGTCTCCAGGCAGAGATGTCCCATTAACCACTATCTTCATCTAAGCCTGACCATCCAGCCGTATATTTACCCATCTACTTGCCTATCCATTCAGACCATAACATCAAAACAGGGATACAAGAATATTGTAAAAAACGGATTTGAATGTCTTGCTAAAGTCAATGTAAGTGACTGCTCTCCCATTGTCCAAATATTCAGTCATATTTTCATGGAAAACAATTAGGTTGGTTAGGCCTGATTTACCTTTGAATAATTGTGCTGAAGGTGACTCTCAGTCACCTTCTTCTCTTCTGTGTTCAACAGGACTTGCTCAACTATTTTCCTAGGAATCTAAGTGAGTCAGACTAGCCTGTAGTTCCCTGAACAGCCTTTTTTTTTTTTTTTTAAGACAGAAGACCTTTTGCCTTTCTCCAGCTATCAGGGACCTCTCCCTAGCTCCGCTATTTCATAGACTCTCTAGCCAGAACTGCAATTATCACATCTCAAATCATTTGGTCTTAATTAGCAAACAGACAGCTCTCCATCTACATTCACTTAATGTAAAACATGAAAGACCCTGAATTAACAACAAGGAATTTAATTCCCACTTGTAGAAAAATTCAGAGGCAGTCTAGCAATAGAGAAATGGCTAAGGTATGGCAGAGACCTGGCTTCATATCACTTCTGTC
The DNA here is from genome assembly GCF_965140245.1 of Athene noctua. Taxonomy (NCBI): domain Eukaryota; kingdom Metazoa; phylum Chordata; class Aves; order Strigiformes; family Strigidae; genus Athene; species Athene noctua. Next base: position 248,083,394 of record NC_134037.1, on the reverse strand, counting down.
TAATTTGACACAGAAATTTGTATTTGTCTCATAGCTGCCCACTGGGGAACAAGCACTATGGGTTGGGTCTTTACTGTGCATGGGGAAACTAAAATTTGTAAGAGTGGCCACTGAACATCAGACAGGACAGAGCAGAGGTTCTTGAGCCAGAAGAGGCACCTTTCTGTGGTCTGGTTAGCCATTACTGTTGATAAACCTCATACTTCTGATAAACCTTCTGCATTTCCAGCTAATTCTGGCATGGCCCTGCTCTGCTGGTCCCTGAGGTTTCTTTATTTTATCTGCCTAACAACATCGGGTATCCCTGTCAAGCTGAGGAGCATGTTAGATAGCAAACACAATTATTTTAAAACCTGCATAGAATTTTAAGCAACAAGGATGACTGCCAAGCCACAAACTGGAGATAGGAAAACTCATATATCCCTTTCTGTTGTTCGAGCTGTTAGAAACCTGTGGTGCACTTCCAGCTCTGGCTTTGCTGGTTAATCTGGTCAGTGACTGCCCATAAGTATGCCTTTTGTGGGAGGCTTTTCCAAACCTGTGTTCCTGTGCATATTTTGCTCAGATGAGGGCAAACACACAGACTGCCTTCCCACATCAGACTCTACCACTGAGCTGTATCTATACCATCAGAGGGTTGCATAGGCTGAAAGGGCTGCATCTGCTGCTTGTATGCGGAGTTTATTTTTAATAAACACATTGTACAGTTCATGGAATGCAGGCATGGGCAAGGCAAGCTGCATCATGCTGCTTTGTGAGAAATAGAGCGGTGGATTTGGTAAAAGGGAGTAGGTAAAGGGCACTGTGAGGTGCTTTTGCTATCCCTTCCATGTGCCTCACTGCCACTGCACCTCCAACACACACAGGGTCTCCCTGGGTAGTGCATCAAGCACTGGAGGCTTTGAACTCATGTGAAGTGCAGTACTAAAACAACAGGGCAGGGCAGGCCTTGCAGGGAGCAATAACCAGAAAGCCTGTGTGCATGCACAAGAAGGGCAAGACTAATCCCCAGGCCCCAAATCCTAGCAAAGCAGATTTTCTCCCATCTCCTGAAAAATCACTGTAACTCACCAAAACACAGCAGAAGAAGCTAAACCAGTGCCCGTTACTAAAAGCGTTTGGATGATTACAATGCCAAAGATCAGCACCGGCGATTCAGGCTTGCTCACAGATTTGCCTTAGAACAATCATGTATTTGGTGCTCAGCCACCCTAGGAAGGCTCTGCATTTCTGGAATGCCCTTTCTTGGGCTCCAGGGATGTCCCATGTAGGTAAAAATCACACCTACAGGACACTTATCATCCACAGTGTTTCAGGTCCTCAGATTAAGTCAGGAAGGGAGCTGGGGAGAAGTAGTGTATGCTGTTTGGATAAATAACATTTTGTCTTAACATAATGTTGCAGGAACTGGCTTTTTGATTGAGATGGCCTCTGAGGCAGCTGAAATACAATGGTGACCCTGTAAATATAAGGCTGATTAGGTAACTGACCTTCTATTTCTCACCAAGCCACAAGAAGCTGTGGGAGAAACGACAGAAAGCTGAGAGCAAACTCATCACCTTAGAGAAAAAAATTAAAAAGCTTTGAATTTCTTCTTTCCTGAAAACATTAAAGTGCATTTAAATTCCTCACAGACTCTCCACAGCATCTGTGGATAACCTGGACTAACACAGAGATGCGTCTCCAGTTCTCCTGCCTGGCAGAGGAAACAACATCACAGCACTATGGGCATTTGTGAGCTGATTTTCACCAGAAAAGCCTGTAAAGCTTCTTCTCATCTATTAAGATTGCCTGTACATTAAAACTGTGCAAATGTGTCATATAGGAAAATTTTCAAGGTTGATTCCATGCCAGTTCTCTCCCTTTTATTTCCTTCTTTCAAATTAAAACCTTTATGATTGTGTATTTTTAAAATTCAATATACCTCTTCCCTTAGCATTTCTCCAGCTGGTGAGCTTCTAAGACATTAGTGCAGTATGCCAATGTTCATTGCTGTTAACACAGAAATAATTTAAAACAATGTATAACTGTGGCACAATCGCTAATAACTACTGTACTATTTTCATACAAATTCGTTTTAGCAATTCTGGTCAGGCCTCTAGCCTTTCTTCAGCTGGAGGGGTGATAAACTTTAAAGTAGTAGCAATTCCCCAAGAGCTGAAAGAATGGTTGTGTATGAATTTCACCCCAACTGTATGGGAAGATACTGTGAAGTTTAATGTAAGATGAAATTATAGAGAATGTATCATTAATAGTTAGACTTACTAGGGAACTATGTCTGTGCTATAAAACTCTACAGGATTGCTTAACAGCCTGTGGAAAGCAAAAACAACTCTGAAAGATACCAGTTATTATTAGGGTTGTACCATAAAGATTTTGTTAGTTTTCTGTATGTGAAGATAAGGCTTCTGCCATAGTGGTGCAGACACTGACAGAGAATGTTTTTTAGATAAACTGATTTATCGAGATCTCTACATGGGGTAATACTCACAAAGAAAATTGAATCTCTCAGACAGGATGATCAGCTGCTGTCTGGTTAGTGATGGGAATCCGCAAGGGTCATTGCAGCAGCTCTACCAGGTGAGACACACTAAACTGTAGCTATGGGGATTTTTTTATATCCAGCTGGGCTATAGTCCTACATGATGACACCACACAAACATGATCCATTGCTGCTGATTTTCTTCAGCTGTGCAAAAGCTTTTCCTGTCTTAAGTATGTACAAAGGACTTTCCAATGTGCCATTCCTGCATCTGCAGAAACAGTTTCTACTGACCATACAGGTGTCCCATTTATGTGCAGTTTGGTCAATTATGCTTCAGAAATGGCCTCAGGACGTCTCTGGGAAGCCCAGAGTTGCCACCCAGGATGTTTCTCAGCACACGGAGGCAAAGCAGCTGTGTCTATCAGTTGGCCTATGTGCAGCAGCAGCTGCCCAGCTGTTCAAAATCCCCTCCCTGGAGAGCCATTGTCGAAACCAGTCAGACACTTCATAGTGAAGCCAGTAGGAGTTCAGCTGAGCACTTTGTCACCCATCAGTCATTGAACCAAACCAGTCCCATGTCTCAGCTATTCAGAGTCTGTCTGGGGAGTTCCTGGACCCCCCAGGGAATGAGTGACTAAGTGCATGCAGGCAAATCCCTGCTATCACAGCTATAACTAGAGGGCAAACTCTAATTTCATTTTTATATCAGACTTAGAAGTTAAATCCTGTAACTCTTGCCACAGTAGATATATTTGTTAAACAGAACTTCAAAGGAAGGACTGAGATCAGTATCTGAGTCTTTTGTCAGACACAATCTACTAAATTATTGTAGTTACAGCACAAATTTCACAATTCAGTACTACAGTGATGTTTGGTACCCCTCAGGATGCTTTGATGTCTCAGGTTCTCTTCAATTTTATTTTTTAATTTTCCTATCATGATGAAATGCAGAAAAGTTGTGACCCCACCACAAGCCCATTGTTACTGGTCAGGGAATATGTATTTGCTTATGCTGATACAAAAGAAAATCAAATAAATACGGTTTTCACAATTATGTAAAATGCCATTTATTTCCCTCCATAGTAAACCACTACTGCTTCCCCCTCCACTTTTATTTGCCTTGTTTCTTCTGTTCTGTAGCTTATGCATAATTTCACACCTGCATAATTTCTGAGGAACTAGGATTTTGCTTATCAATTTAAAGACAGACCACTCAAAGAAACACACAGCCAGCCATTTCACAGGCTGAACTGAAGGGGACTGGGCTGTTTACACCGGCAGAGATTTCCTTTTTTTGCATCCTGCGAGAACCCTTGTACTCTTAATAATAATGTTAAAAGACTCACAAAGCAAAAATAAAGTGTATAAAACCCCACAAGAGATAAGAGGAAAAGTACAAAGAATTTAATTCACTGGAGAAGCACAAACTCTGAGCATGCCCTGTGATGAATAACAGGCAGTTTGAAGCAAAGGACTTGTCTCAGAAGTCCTTCAAGGGTAAGTGTGATGTCTGTTTTCTCTAGTCGAGTCTGTGTAGTGTACAAAGCTGGTGCTCAGTCAAGCACAGCACAGCTTACATGCAAACCTTCCTATTGGATCCTAACTAGATGCCTGGTAGCAGTTGTTTGGGAAAGCAGCCAACATCCAGACACAGAAGACAAGCTTTCCCCGTGTTTCAGGCCACTGGCAAGTAAGTTCTGGTGCACACCCAGTGATGCTCATAGGAAATAGATGGTTGTCAGACTGGAGATCGAAAGGAGACAGATCACTCACAGAAAATGAACAAGGCGTCTCTGTAGTCCCTCCAAAGATTTAATAGTACATAGATATAGAGTCAGACACGTGCTGTAACCTTCATTTTATCAGAAGTAATGATTAGGTTGCTAGAAATAGGTTTCACCCCAAACTGAATATGGGATGCATCTATCCATCTCTGCTCTGGAAAATTATATTGACATTGACACTAGGGTAGGAGAGGTCTGAAGCAAGAAAGTAATAACAGGAAGCAGGGAAGAAAGAACTCTCTGAAATGCAGCTGTGCTCCCAATGATCAGCTAACCTGACATTTGCCTAACAGCTTGCTGATATTATGCATTGTGTGCAAGACCATGCTCTTCAGTTTCCAGCTGAGTATGTCTGATGAGTGCTGTTTCTCCAAGGACTCATGCCATCTTGGAGTTTACTCCCCCATTCTCAGGACTATTGCCAAAGGCTGTTAAACATCTGAGCAGCTTTGGACAGAAAAGTGCAGCCTTTGAGATACTCTCCTGCCTATCAATCTTCTAAAGCTGTCTAGACTGTCCCAGGAGAGGGGGTGGAAGTGTAAATCAGATATATGTGTAAATCTAGAAGTGCAAATCAGATTCTATAAGCATGCCTATGCAACGTGGTATAGAGAAAAAATTACACAACATCACCAAGACAAAACCCCAAGGTTTGGTCTTGAAGGTCCCCTAAGAAATTAATCTTTTCTCTTTTAAAATTCAATAAATGGCTGAAATCTTCTAGGAGCTGTGTTCAACAGTTCCACAGCTTTGATACAGTGCAGCTAATACTGTGCTGAAATAAGATCATGACATAAAATAGCAGCACAGCACACCACATGAGGATAGGTCACACTATTGGAAAATAATTTATGCAAGGAGAAGCACTGGCTGGTACTGTGGAGGTAATTATGTTTATTATCTGTAAGCCTATGGTGACAGAAAATGTGCACTGCAATAACTATATCTCACGAACACAGTAGTCACCCTCAATGCTGATGTAGTCACGGTCATTTTATGAATTACAACAAAATAATATCTGAGAAAAGTTATTAAACCTGCTAATGTAACAGTGCCTGGTACATCGTTTTAATATTCCATTATTTATTATTTTATTTTTTTGCAATAAAAAGCCTGAAACACGCTGTGCCTGGTCCTGAGGGAAAGGACAATTAAACATTCCAGTTTACCACCTGACAGGTCTGAGTGCAGTTCCCCATGTTGAGACCACAGACTGGCTGCATTTTTTGTTTGGTTGTTTTTTTTTTTTCTTAGACATCCAGTGTCATCTTGCAGATGATGCAGAAAATAAAATACCTGGCTGGATTACAGGTTTTGGACTAGTATGTTTATGTCAGTGCTTTCAAGAAAAATGAAATTGAACCTGCAGACTCCATGCTAATGGCTTTAAAGCAAGCCTGGTTTTCTTTCTGTAAGGCATTTTCTACTGAGAAGAGGAATATGGTCTTGATGAAAAGTTATTAGGTAAGGATTTTTTGTACCGAGTTATGAAGTGATATATGAAGTCTAAGTGATATGGATTCTCCTGGGGCATGTGCTGTCTTTGGGCTGTATTTACATCACCTGATGCTGCAGCCACCCACTCAGCCAGGGCTGCTTCTCTGCCTCCTGGCAATGAGCAGGTAGTAAACAGGCAGGGTAAGGAATTACAAAGAGCCCAGATACAGTTCCCATAGCAGATAACTTCGCTGATGGTCTACTGGCAAAACCAAAGGGAAAAATTGGTCTGTTCCCAAGGAACCAAAACTTCTGATACATCTTGCTATACATTAGCAAGTGAATTTGTATTCTGGACTTTATTTTGCTTAAGATATTTTGCTATTATGCAAGTCAGCTCTTTGGGACAAGATTTCATGAAGTGCTGCATCAGACTCTCCAGATCATATGCAAAGCCTTTAAACTGCTTGCTTCTTCGGCACCTCCTAACTTGTGATACCATTTTGAAAGCAGCCAGTTCTGATAGGAATTCTGTTGTCCTTGTTTTCTCTTCACATACTGATGTGGTTTGTTCTGCATTGTTCTGTTATCTGTAGGGGCTCATAGTATATTACACTCATATTTTTCACTGTCTGAAGCCACATCTGTGTGGATTTTATTCTATAGTTCTTCTTTTTCCACTTCACTCAAGTACTGCCCTTGCATCTCTTTTTTTTCAGTCTCTGAGTATGCCAAGAAACAAATCTTTATGTTCTCACCACTGTGAAATGAATTACCTATGGCAAACTTTCTTTGTAGCAAAAATGGCCACCACATTTGTCAAACTGAAAAAAATCTGTGCAGTCATGAACCATTAAAAAAAGGTTTGTCTTGGTCTGATTGTTCAGTAAATAATCTGGAAGTCAATATTTAAATTATAATAAAAATAATTCATATATTTGGTGGAAGTTGCTACAGAGAAATTTGAGGAAAGTTCAGTTCAGCGCAGTCAGGAACATTCACAGAAAAAAAAAAAAAGTGGAATTATGAACAGCATTTTTCTTTGTGAAATAACAAATGAAGCTGCATTAAAAAATAATTAGTCTGCAGAAAAAATAAAAACATCAGTTTCCTTCCACCAGGCAGGAAGCCTTCCCTGTCCTCATGTTATCCTCCCCATCACTTTTCCGCAGCCTGATATGACTGTGGAATAGTCTCAGTGTGAAACAGGCTTTTCCTCACTTACTACCTGAACTACTCCTTATCACCAGTTTCCTTTCCTAACCACTGCAGTACATGTTATTAAAATATTTCTGAATAGTTCTGTATACTTTACCCTTTGTTAATTGGATCCTTCTCTCCTCTTTTTTCACAACTATTTTGTTCTCCTAGCCTTTACATAAATAATTACTTCATACCACATTTCTCCACCACTTTTCTCCTCCTAAGACTATTTTCTTCTAGGCTCATTTCTCCATTTACACCACACCATCTACTGAAGTGTATGGGGAGGGAGGAGGAATTCACAAGCACGCCTAAAGTGCAATCAGTAAGTCTTTTCACTCATCTATTCATTTCTGAGTGAGATCCCACATTTTTCAAAACTGACTGCTTAAGGAATTAGGTTCCTAACTGTATGAAGTGACATTGAAAATGGCAACACACAGATTAAAGAAGGAATGCATTTTCATGGCATTAATTATTTACATAAGGGAAGAAAATGAGAAAGGGTACAGCTGTGATGAAGGCAGAGAAGTCCTCACTGGGCTGTGAGATGGATAGCGAGCTGAGCTGCCTGCACTCATTAACAGCAGAGGTTGTAAAGAGTATCTTGCACGTTTCATGCATGAATAGTAGTGAAATCTACTGTTGTGTTTTGCAGTGACCTCTGAGTCGTAGCTCCTTGAATCCTTTTTAATCAAACAAATGCTAAAGCGTTAACCATTTATTAGAGAGGAGGGACAGTGGAGTGAAAAGTGGCTTTCAGGAAAAAAAGGTTTGGATTTATGTCAGTGTTTTTATTAAATGACTGCTTTTGTGCCCAGGAGGAGCAGCATGGCAGAGAGCTGCTGGGAGCAGGTGAGCCACCGCATTGCCGCTGCTCCTCCTGCGTTGCTCACCTGTCCTGTTGGTATGTGTTGCAATGTCCTTGAGGTCCTTCCAAAGCCTCAACAGGTCTCTGGGGCCTGTGAGGCTCAGGTCTCTGCTGCGCTCTCTGGGCAGGCATATATGAACAGCTTTGCTGGCTCAGCGTGAATGTTCATGTGGGCAGTACCCAGCCCCGAGACGTGCTCTGTGTGCAGCTGTGATAGAAATGCCCCAGGGGAAACTATATCTGAGATTCTTCTCCTGGAATGTGGTGGGTTGACTCTGGCTGGACGCCAGTTCCCCACCAAAGCTGCTCTATCGCTTCCCTCTTCAGCTGGGCAGGGGAGAGAAAATATGACAAAAGGGTTGAGATAAGGACAGGGAGAGGTCACTCACCAGTTACCATCACGGGCGAGGCACAATTTGGGGAAACTGATTTGATTTATTACCAATCAAATCAGAGTAGGATAATGAGAAATAAAACTAAATCTTAAAAACACCTTTCCCCCACCACTCCCTTCTTTCTGGGCTCAACTTCACTCCTGATGTTTTCTGCCTCCTCCCCACTAAGCATCACAAAGAGGCAGAGACTGGAGTTGCAGTACAGTTCATCACAAATTGCCAATCCTTCCTCCTCACACTTTTCCCCTGCTCCAACGTAGGATGTCTCCCATGGGAGACAGTCCTCCACAAACTTCTCTAATGTGATTCCTTCCCACAGGCTGCAGTTCTTCACAAACAGCTCCAGCTGGTCCCTTCCATGGGGTGCAGTTCTGCTATGGGGAAAATTATCTCAGTGAGACCCAATACAGTAGAATAGGGTTTCAAAGAAAAAATTGGTGGTTTATGCAAGCACATGCCTATCCTGACTTATTTCCATGATACATGATATTCCCTATAATGCCCAGGAAGAGGCATCAAAATGCAAAAGTAAGATGAAGCACTAACCAGACTCAGCACTCTTCATGTAGCATTTAGAAATGCATAGGAAACCACAGCAGCTGTGGCAATTAAAACTCTCTTAATGGAAGTATGAAACCTATTTTTAAAGTCAATTTGATGTTACCAGGTGGTCTCCTGGTTTAAGCATCATAAATTGTCTCTCTTGGGCCTGCTCCACACCTCAAAAAATTGTAAAGATCCCTAAACCTGATAAATAAACAGTAAAAAAATAAATTGACCTGTAGCTCCCCTGATGGAGAAAGAAGCTCTAGCCACAGCCCACTGCTGCCACAGGGTGACAGAGTAGGGGATTTCAAGAGCAGGAGTGGGGACCACCACAGTCCACTGCCTACCCCCTCTCTAGGGTGAAGCTATACCCACATCGTTGGCTTTGACATTCCGTAGGGGATTTCTCTTTTTGCCACTGGTTGCTCTTTCCCCTTCTCATACTACTGACCACCTCTCCCTTCCCCATGCTGCACAGAGCAGCCTGCCCTTGCCACGCAAATGTATGGCAACGTGCGGTGAAGCCACCCATCAGCAGGTGAACACTGTGTGTGGCTGTTAATGAAGGCTCCCATGGCGATTAGCTGGTCATTTTTAAGATTCAGCAAGCATTTTCTCTTGCAGGCTTTGTTCCGCAAGGAAATTACGATGTCCTCAGGCATGGGGATCAAACAGTGTTGCCAGGTGCTACAAAGCCAGAAGAGCCTTGGCATCGCCTGCTTTAGAAAAGGCAACATGACACCACTGTTCACATTGCGAATACCCCATAGTCTTGGTTGAAGGCAGCCTCTCATATTGCTTTGCAACCGTCTGCCCTCACACGAGCCCTTGGTATAAGCAGCAATGCCAAAACCTTCCTGTGATCACACCACATCTGCCACATTTTTTCAGCCACTCTTGTTCTGAGGCCCCAGGCAGAAGGCTCATGGGCTCACTCACCCTTTCCGTGGTGGTGCTGCCTCAGCAGCTGGCTGGCTCCAGGCACTACAGTTGCTAGAGCAGCGCTGGCTGCCCCGTATCGGCACATTACTCGTGGTTAGGAAAATGCTTCAAGTGGTGTGAAAGAGTTGCTTTTTCTGCTCTCAAATCACATTGTGAAACGACTGGGATTCATTTGCCGCTTCCATGTGATGTGTGATGATGGACAGTGGTTACCACAAAGATATAGTCCAGTGGCCAAGAGAAGGGGAGACAGTGCTTTGCAAATCAGAGGCACCTACCCCTGTTCCCTCCATCTGATTGTTGCTGATGGACACTGTACAGGGATGGTGAACCCTAATGCCACGATCTCTCTGGGTCTCCGAAATATTAACACTAGAGCATGGTAACTCATGGGTTTGACCTAAGCCCGCTACACAGGCTCCACCAATAATGTCATAGTTAGATTAATAGGATGAGAAAACCTTGGGTTTTTTAATGATTTGCAGACAAAGAATTTATTAATGAACTAGTTAAACTTTTATTAATCATGCTAAAGCTAAATATGCCATCCTTCTCTGTCTACTATATTATATATTTGCCTTAAGAAACTGTAACTAAGACAATATTGACTTACCACACACTTCCAGTGTCACAGATCAGTTACACCACTGACATTTACACAAACTCATTTTGACCTGGAGCATGCAGCAAATACTCAGCCAAGCTTCACAGTTAATCTGTATTACACTTCCTGGAGGTAGTGATCTGCTAAATACAATTAAAATTGATCAGATCTCGATTTTCCAGAGTACCTGAGAAATTCATAGCTTTTTCTGAGATAGAGAAGGATTTTGCTTGTATCCAATATAAAATAAATCTGAGCCTAAAGCGAAGAATAATCTTCTGAGAGAAATGGGTTTGTTCAGCCTTGAGACAAGAAGGCTTAAGGGAGACTTTATCACCTTGTCCTGGTATTTAAAGGGTGGCTACAAAGAAGATGGAGACTCCCTTTTTACAAAGAGTCACATGATGAGGGGTAATGGGTACAAGTTACTCCTGGGGAGATTAGACACAAGAGGAATATTTTTCACTATGAGAACAATCAGCCACCAGAATAATCTCCCTGGGGAAGCGGTGGATCCCCCAACATGGGACACTTTTAAGATTCAGCTGGACAAGGTGCTGGAACATCTCATCTAGACTGTGCTTTTACCACAAAAGGCAGGACCAGGTGACCCTTGAGGCCCCTTCCAAACTATTATTCCATGATTCTATGATCCCAGGAATAATGATTCCTTTTTCTACAAATAATCTCTTTACTGACAGAAAAAAATTGTATTACTCCCTTGAATGTCACCACAGACATCAAGAGATGATTCTTTTCTCCTTATAAACTATGGTCTCCAATGCTCAAGCTAAAATTTTAAACCCCCATTTATTCTAGAAGTCAAGATTATTATTACTGCTATTGATGGGTTTTCAGCAGCAGATTTATATAATGGGCTGCAATATTACTCTTTCATGATTTAAACAGAAGCTCAGCACCTCCTGGTTATAGATTTCTAAACAGTTTTTGACAGGTAACAGCAGCATCTCTCTTCTTTTGCCCTTAGGAAGTCCTAAATTTATACTCCATCTCCTTCTTCCATCTTTTTTTTTTTTTTTCCTAGACTACTATTTCAGATGGATTTGTGCTCATTTCTAGATTCTAGCTTAAGCCTGATTTCATGCATCATTCTTGGAAGACGTTACTCAGCTGTGTACTGCTTTGTACATAGACATAATCAGCAATAAAGTAAGCCTTGTATGTAATACAACACACATACACACACATAAATTTAAATCTGGCACATTTGCATGTTTGCATTGCATAGCCAAAATTTACTGTGTAGGCTTCTCAAAGACTTCAGCCACCCCAGTGTTTTCTAAAGTCCTTTGAAATAGAGACATTTAGTATTTGTACTGCCTATGGATTCAGCATACGAAACGTTTTGTAAATGGAGACATAATACTATTCCATGGAGAACTTACTGTGTATGTACCACTTGTAAGAATAACTCATTTGGAAATAATGTTGTTGAAATAATACAGTATAAGAGCAAAATACAGCTCAGTTTGATAATATGCTTACAGAAACAAAGGCTTAACATAACCTATAAAAATACGAGTGTCCATGCCATCCACAACATGACAGTTGCAGTTTTGAACACACAGTCAAAGATCTTAATGGGAAGTCTCTTGTTCCGTCGTAATAGTCAGGTGCAATATATGCAGTTCTTATGAAACATCCTGTCATCAAATACTGCCAGCTGACCACAGGTTTGTAGTGAAGGAGGAAACTCAGAGTATGGCAGGGGAGGATCAGCCAGAAATCTATAAAGGTATTCATATGAGAGGAAGATGTTGCTCTGACTCCAAACTGGTCTTTCTCACCTCAGATAGTGATGTCTCTATTGTTGGAGAAGAAGCAGTGTGAAATTGCAGAGCATTTTCCAAATTCATTGAGCATTTTTGAATGTTTCTTTGTGTTAGTGAGAGAGTTGCAGAAGCTCTGAGTCCATTTGGGGGAAGAATCTATTAGTCTGGGATACCTAGCACAAGATGTCTTGTTGGTATTCTGATAACAGAGTGCTTAGTAATGCAAATGAAAAATCAGATCAATTTCTCTAACACTCTGGTGTCTTCAGACCTGAGAGAACTGGATGGGTAAGAAACTGTAAATGCATCTGGCACCAAAGAGAGATGAGAAATGAAGCTAAGCACTTTGTCACAACACATTATCCAGCTTAGCATTTCCCAAGGCAAATACCTGGAAAGGAAAAGAAAGAAAGAAATATGCAATATTCAGTCCTAAAACTGGGAAATAGTAATTATATATGTATTAGAACAAGTAAATAATATCAGTAACAACCTGTATGACCTGCCCTGTAACAATTCAGGTGTGTGACAACAGGTCTACTTCTTACCTGACATCCCAGGGGTTCTATCACTGCAGAGGGACAATTTAAGGTTTATGAAAGTCTGAGCTGAGCAGCCACATCCTGCCAATTGTGACAGGGAATTGAAGATTGCCAATAACATAATCAGGAGTCTTTTTGGCTGAAGAGAATTGCACTCAGCTTCCTATACCGCTGCAAATTTCTGAATACCACTGTTTTCATGTGCAGCATAATTAACTCTGACAGCTCCAGACAGACAACTGAAATAAAAGCAGTATTTGTTCTTTCACCTCCACCACAGGACAAGCAGTTTATCTCAATCTGTGCACTGTAGGATTATATTGATTTTCTGTAAGTAATTACAATAAAGCATGTTATACAAGAAATAACAGCCAGAGCAAGGAACTGTTATTAGCGGAAATAACTGAGATGAGAGGAAAAAATGCAAATTATATAATATTATGTCTATTTCCATGGACTTAAAGAGGTATTTTCAGGGTCAAATGAAATAAATCAAATCACAGTTCTGTTTTACTTGCTTGTACAAGTACTCAAATCTTTGTATTACCATGTTAGGTATATTATTCAAACTTTTACAAATATTTCTCTGGACCATACACAAAGCTGTATTTTGTCATTTGTGAATGTGGTCTGATAAAAGCCATCTTTTACACTTTAAAAAATGACCTCTGATTTTAGTTAGCTTAGCAAGTTTTTCCTTCAAACAGTGTGATGTTTTTGTCTGGGAAATCAATGATAACCTCAGCATGATATAATTAATGCAGTTGCCTGAATACAGTGTCATTTAATTGCATCTAAGAGATTGATGTGACATTGGCAAATGTGGCCCAGGTTCTACAGAAGTCCTTTGGCCACTTAGGACCTAGAGGCCTGTGGTGGTGCAATTCTACCCCCCCTCCCACTCTACCAGCTGTGCTGCTCAGCTCTTGGTGTGATTCCAGCCCTCTTCTGGGTCATACCAACCTGGCGAGGTGAAGACTACTAATGGTCGGGAACCAAAGTATTAAGGGACCCCTTTGACAAGTCTGGCTCCTGCTCTCCTTTGAAGCGCTTAAAACAGTCCATTACCTCCTGACAGCTTGGTACATCTGTATCTGGGATGCAGTTGAAAGATAACTGTAACAGAATTGCATGTCCATCAACCTCCTGTGTACCTGGTGAGAACACCAGCACACCTCATTGTCTGAGCTAGGCTGGAGTGATAAGTATCTGACAAAAGTCTTATCTTGGACCCTATAAATTGCAACCCCAAGTGAGACCCTTTGAGCTTGCCTGCATCGCAGTGGGCTGTGACCAGCATCTCCCCTGAGCTGGGACGCCTCTCAGGTATTAAACCTTAAGATGTCATCTGCTGTCAGAGCTGACGGGAAGCCGCGACGATGTCGACCCTCTTGAGTCTCATCACCTTTTGAGGAATGCCAATGCATTATGAGTGTTTACTATAAACTTGAGAAGAGGGAAATTTTAACTGTGAGCTAGCTTCTCTTTCACCCACTCTCTCTCTGCTTACCAGTGTGTTTGGGCATACAGTTATTTTCTCCAGTGTGTGTATTTTTGCCTGTACATTTTGTGTTTGTGAATATGCATGCATGTATGTATTAATTTATGGTACCGTATAGTAAATTAGAGTGAATCTTGTCATCTTCAAATCTGTAGTTAAGTTGCTGTTTTAATTATAGCATATTTTACTGAATTACTTTGTAAAGCTTTAAACTGGTTAATGATTAAGTGCTGCTAGTCATTAATAAATCTTGATTTGCTGCTAAAACCATTACCATGTTAATACTTTTCATCTGTGACAAGGACAAGCAAGGTGAACTAGGGCATCTCAAATGCAAAAGAGGTCTGTGTTTAGGAAGATGAACCAAGATGCCTTGCACAAATATTGATATTTAATTTTCTTTCTCACGTTTTTAAGAAAAGCCAGGAGTACAGGCAATGGCTGAAGGTCCTTCACCTGTTGATTCTAGCACCACATAAACCAGGAAAAGGTACAGAGAATTATAACCTGGATCTGTCGAGAGACACACTAGATGCAACACAGCCTTTCCTCTCGGTTATATTTTTAAGCTGCATCACATTCTGCCTCCTTAGTGTAACAGAGCAGCAAGCGACATGAGCACTTTGAACGTTTTTAATGGTTCTATAATCTCTACTCAAAGACATACTATTGCATTAGGCACATTTAAAATTTTTTTGTGTATGCTCTTTTAAGGATGCATAGTCCACTGGAAAAGAAACACATTAATTAAATAATTATATTTCCCTTAGGCTTTACCTTTACCACAGGAATACTCTAATATCCTGAATGCAAATAATCAGAATTACACACAGTATTCCAAACATAATCCCATGAGTACCTTATAACGACACTGATATTTCTCTGTATCTATCAGAAACATCTCTCTTGTGGTTGCATTTGATTTTTTCATATGACATTAGTGACTATAATTATACACTTCTCAGTTGGTACCCTTCTATCTCTTTTTCTTCTTCTGTCATTTCTAAATTATGAGCTTCCAGTTATTACAGGAATACCTGCAATTAATCCTGGCACACGTTACTTATCCTTTCATCCTACATCTATTTTATGTGGTCGGAAGGCCACTCCATTCTTCCCTTATATCATTTGGCTCTCGCTGTGTTGATAACAGCTTCTGGGTTTTTGTCATCAACAGATACCATTTCTTCTCCTCTGTACTAAGGTCTTTAATGAAAATACTGAACCGATACGGTCCTCAACTTCAGTTTCTGTTCCACTTAGCCTGTGCATCTCACACATGCCTACATCTTAGGAGGTTAATAAAACAGAATTAAAGTATGTGATATGCTCATATATACAGAGTGGATTAAATAATTTTTCTGTGTAGATTTACAGGAGTATCTTTCTTTATTCAGTACTATTTCATTTTCTCTGCCTCTGTACTGAAATCAAGGAGGGATATTACATATAAGAAAACTTAAACAATCCTTTTTCCTTAAAGCTGTTATTAACAGCATCTCAGACTTTATCTCACTGTGTCTGTGCTCCAGGTACTCAGTCAGAGTCAACACATGACAGAGTGTTTTCCCCATGAAGATGATGGAAGACCCCAAGCATTCCAAGCAACACTAATCTTGGCCCATTGTTGGGTCTTCATTTATTTCATTGGTTCATATGTTCTTTTTTTCCTAGGAATAGGGAAAGTTCTGTGCCAGATCACATGAAACTTGCCTGTGTTGGGACATTTCAGCAGAAATCTACCTTTTTGATTTGTCCCCTGATGAAAAATCACCAGATGCCCTTTCCTGCTCCAGCCAATACCCTTTTCAGTCTAAAATCCTTACCTTGTATCCTTGTTTCCAGAAGATAGCCCACCTCTTTTCCCCTAGACCAACTCTGATGTCTAGTCTGTGTATTAACAATAAGTTTCCAGTGCATTACAGTATCTCATGCTGATGCTGGTATGACTTTCCAGTTATCTTCCTCCCATTCTTCCCTCAGCCTGCAGATCATCCTGGACTCTCTTCTTCCAGTGTCTCCCATATAAGAATATAAACACAGACTTTTTTCTTGAAAGGTCCCTCTACCCATAGGGAATGCCACATGAGGGAGAGCATAAAAAAGTATTACGAGACCTCTGGCTGGTACACTCTCCCAGACCTCTGCAACAAAGAATGAGTGGCTTCCTGAGCTGATAGTAGCATGCAGCTCAACATGTATAAAATCAGCTGATGAATCTATCCTCCATCAGCTTTTCTAATTGCTTCTATTTTAGTCTCTGAAATGTTCTGTTGGCACCGAGACCCACAATTTGATTACACACTCTATGAAAAAAAGTACTTTCTCTTGCATTGCTTGTTTTAATCTACTGCCTGTAACCTCATTAAATGCCCTCTAATTCTGGCTTTGTAAGAAACACATAATAATAATTTTCTATCCCCTTTCACCATAGTATTCAGAGATCTTTATCATAGTCATGTCTTTTCAAACCTGGGCAATTCTTGCCTATTTAATTTCTGGAAGATATGCGACAGCTTTCATAATTGTTGTCCTTGTCTGTACCTTTTTTTATTCCTATTGTATCCTTCAGTGCTGGAATTATCTGGACTGCATATGGGCATTACACTGAAGGCATTCCTTACATTTATAGAGTCACACAAATGAGCTTTATTGGACAAAGTGAGATTTCAAAATGCAGTGTTATGTTAATAGAAGAGTAACTCTCCTAGCTAAAAAGACTCTGAGAACTGTCTTTATCAAAATTTCTTGGTTGACACACAGTATTCCCAAATCTATTGTGGACCAGAACTGACTCCCACATACCAGAGTTACTCAAATTCCCATCTAACCATACTTGAATAATTTTCTGGAATAATTCTGAAGACAAGAATAGGCAAATTATCAGTCTCTTTCTTGGAAAATGTTCACCAGGCTTAAAGCCAGCTGTGGCAAGGGCAAAAAATCCCTGAAATTTTAGGATGGGTTAGGCCTTCCTTAGCTTTAGCTTTAGCCCCATAAAAGTCAAGCGCATTCTGTACTGAAATGTCAGAACCAAACTCCCTTGCCAACATTGTGAATTAATTGAAATTCCATTTTCTCCCAGTAACTCATTCCGCAGAAAAATATTGCAACCAATTCTAGTTAATGGTCTTCTGTAAAAAATAGCAGAGCAGAATGAATCATATTCTCAGTTGGGGACATAAAAAAGGTGAAGAAGGAATGAAAAAGTGAGCAACACAAGCAGCATTTTACAGCTGATGACGTTACAGCATGTCAGCTTCCTCTGTTCTTGCGTTGGTAGAAATGAGCTAGTGTTGATATTTCATTGTAATGTCACCCATTTTCTAACTCTGTTCTCCAGGACTGAAATCTGGTTCTGCTCTGCTGTTCTACAGAACGAACTGAACAATCACTGCAAGAAATTAACCGTTATAGTATCACCCAAAACAGATATTTTCTTTCCAACGGTCTGTTAAATTTCTTAAGCAGCTCCGTCTCAAAACTCCAAAAGTTCAGTCAGGAACAAAGGCTTCAGGCAGGTTTTTACATGGCAATGTCCATGAAAACCAAAGCTTACATATCAAGGGATATACACAATGTGTATTTAAGCATCTAGCATTTTGTTCTAACATTTTACTAGTTTATTGTTCAACAGTACATTTGGATTTGTGGTATAAGGTGAGGTTTGAGAGCTAGGAGTGAAAACAGGTTCTTTTACACAACTATCTTCACTGATTTTTGTTGACTGTTTCCACTGAATTGGATTTTAGTATATTTTAATTCTGCTCTCCATAGGTAAGCTGTCAACAGAAAAAGGGAAAATTTCAATGATTCATCATGAATTTTAATAGTCTTTTGCATGATTTATTGATGTAAATATACCATAAATAACTGGTTGGACATTAAAGGGCAAATGAAATGTTTTTTCTTTAATGGACCATTTGGAAATGAACAGTATAAATAGAACATAGTAATCACCACTTTATTTTATGTCATTCCAATCTACTGTCAATTTCTTTTAATATACAAATTCAACTTTTTTTTTAAATCTTGAATACCTATAAATCTTGTATAATGAAATATGTTATTTACACTGTGTATGACTCACGAATAATTACAAATAAAAAGTATACAAAATGATTAAAATGTATCATTACATGAAAAGCAAGGAAGATATATTAGATGTTCTGATTACCTATAAATGCTTACATATTTGTACATATATTTCTAATCCAAAATTCCTAGATGATATATCTGATGGTTTTGATCAGGAATACTGGTTTTTAAGCCTGCACTACTGGAGAGGAAGCTATATTTCCAGACATAATGAGCCACTTAAGAAACATTTATGAAACTGCATAGGATGAAATGTATTCATTTTAGAAAACAAAAATAAAATATTTGATGTTGTAAAATATAAGCAATTTAATTCATGCCATACAGATACATTGTATATTAAACCAATACTGTAAGATGGCATTGTAAATAAACCATAACAGAGCTATAACATTTTAAAAATAAGCAATTCATATGGCATTTGTATCATAAAATAGCAGATGTACAACATCATTTACATTGCAAACCGAAGAGATAGTAACCCCATGAAACCGCAGCAAACAAGTTGTTGAAAACACTGATCACAGACCTGATTCATAAAATACATCGGAATGTGTGTAGAATGTATGGAAAAATTAGTCCTCAGATATCTGAAATGCTGCATTAGATACTGGGTGTGCCACTCCCATCTACAACCACTCGATGAGGTATGGCCACAGTCCCACCATCCTTGCTCACAACGTTTGCAGGTAGCCTGGCCAAAGCACACTTTGCACGAGGCCCCTGTGTCCTTTAAGTTACCTGTTCACCTGAGCACATGCAGGACTGCAGCCTAAATGGCCCATGTAACTAAGCTTTAAATCTAAATGCAGGTCAGGGGAAAGTGCTGTCTTGTTCCTCTGTGGAATGCGTTATATGTCGACGTGCGGGACTATGGTTCTGTTTACAGACTGTTACCCAGCAAATGTAACACTTGCAGAAACTGACCACTGATGGTTTTGTACAGCAAGGAGTGTAGGATATGGTTTCAATGCTCTTTGCAGACTTTAGTCTGAACAAGGACTCCTGTTAGGTATAATAGGAGTCACATGGTTTTGTTTTGCAAGGGTTACCAGGAGGTAGGAAGCCTGCAGTTGTTCAGAACACCGGGTTTCTGACATGGCAGTACTGACCAAGATATTGACCATGCTGCAATTATCTACTTTATTTGTGAAAGCTTGGGACTGCCACAGATCCGTTCTGATTCATAGTTACATTCAAAGTTCCTACCACAAAACCTTGCTGGAAAGTGAACCCTACTTGCCAAGTCCCAACAGGGTAATTGGGTATTGAATTCAGCAATGAATTTTTAAACAGTGGTTATTAAAAAGGACAATCACCTCCTGCCTCCTGGCAGCATTCTAGATACTCAGTATAAAATTTACCTATGGAAGCTCAGATACAACTCCTATGAGAGGGATGATCAACACTGACCACTGTATTTGAATGGTGTTAGTTCATCATGTGGGGATGGCAAAGAAGGAGGTTTAAGAGAACATGAAGTTTGATAAGTGAACTCTACCTCACAATCCCCTCATTTTGCCTTTTTTTCTTTCCTTCTTTTCTTATTGTTCCAGATAGTTTTCATGACACAAGAGAGAGTAGGTGGTGCAAATCATGTTGTACTGCCAACATCTGAAATTCCAAATGTTACAACTTCCTTGCTTTTCCTCAGGAGTTGCCATTCTGAAGCGCCTGACCATGTGTCTGCACTAGCTGAGCACTGTGTCAGCATGTGTTGTGCCTGTACACTCCAATTCTACAGCATGAGTCCAGTGCACTTGCAGAGTTGGTCTGCCCCTAGCAGAAAGCCCAACACAACCATACAAAACTCTTCTCACCTGAGATACAGAATTGTTCTGCACGTTTATTGTGGCCTTTTATCCAGGATTTCTAGATACTGTGCAGCCCAGTCAAAGCTATCGACATGGTTGAAGATATACCAAAAAATCCCAGACAAACAGACAAAAAAGGTATCACAAAAGATAAGCCAGCTACTCTTTCATGAGAAAGCAAGTCTGCAACAGATGCAGTCTTCACACACTAAAACTCAAATAATGTAAAGACACAGTCTAAACTATTCTTCTGCCTTTTTAAATGATGGGAGAACACTACAGTCTGGATGGTGTATCTTGAGGACCCAGTAGTGTAACTGAACTGGTACATTTCATAGCATGTTGTTGCAGCGCTTAGAAAATCAAGCTCTGTCAATGACTTCAGGTGACTTAGCTACATTTGTGACAATGAAAGTCAGTCTGGACGGGCTTGGCAGCTGGATTGCATTTACTAACTCAGACAAAGTAACCAGGTAACTTTTTGCTTTGAAGCTTTACTGGCTTCAAATGAGATAATGTGAGGGAACAAGTATTTTATGAGCAAATGGTATGTGTAACAGTGAAGTTTAATGAGAAAAAAAAGAACTTAACTTCCCTATTGTACCACTATTTTTAGCCAACTCCATGCATTTCTTGGGAGTAAAATTTCTGGATTTCTCTTAATATTCTGTCGTCTTTGATCACCTCTTCAGTGACTTAGCTCTGAAATAGAGGTGTCTTGGTCACAATCAGGAACAAAATGTTCTCCAGTGAAGTTTCTCTGGAGAAACATTTTTTTTCTGGATATCGTGTTACAAATATGAAAAAAAATATTAGCACAGGCTATCTATCAGAGGACTAGGTCAAATAAAGTGAGAACTGTCTTGAAGGAAACCTGTATGATTTTAATTTTTTTTTAAATCCAGATAATTTCTCCATTACAGTAACCTTCCAGATAAAATGGGAAGCAGAAATTAGAACAATTTTTGGCAAAGGCTGGTGCCAGTGTCTGTAACAAAGACTTAATCAAATATGTCTGTTATAATGACTCAACGAACTTTGCAAAACTTAATAAACAATGCAAGATCTTCAGAACTTACTTAACTGAACTTCAAAGGGTTTTTGTTGTTTTGTTGATCACTAACAACTCATAAATGAGACTTCGGATCTATTTATCTTTATGAATCAGGTACTGCGCAATGGTCATGCACTGAAATAGCTCATTACGTTTCCCTTTCAAAAGTGTTAATGGGGAATCCGAGCAGGATGGAGCCCACCACAAGTCAACAAGAAGCATGAGAAAATAGTATTTGTTGAATAGAAATGTTACTGTTAGTATTCAGACAACTGTTAGTATTTAGACAAGGCAAAACTTCTTTGCATGGTCCTGTGAAGAACAATAAAACTTGTGAAGAACAATAAAACTTGTATTTTGATTATAAACATTTATATGAGTACTAGCCTAAAACTAGAGGCATTGAAATAGGTGATGTATAGTATATTGTATATTGCTTTTCTTACAGAGTGTACCTTATGTTTCTAATATGGTGACAAACAAGTAAAATCTTTTAGGACAAACTAAAAGGACCTTATTGTAACAAACACCATTATAGCAGGTCACACTATAAAAGCAAGATGTCAAGTCACAATGCAGTGCAGGCATGCCATTGAAAGGTAATTTGGAGTACTCTTAGAAGGCTGTTTTATCCTTTTGCTATTTGTTAATAACATGCCTGCATGAGTTTTGTAAAGTTTCTTCTTCTTGTTTGAGGCCTTCAGTGGCTCTGGAAAAGGAAAGGGTAAAAAAGGCAAACTGTTTGCCCTCAGTTAGACTTTGACAGAATCCCATCATCCAAAGCCTACTCAAAAGGAGGCAGAAAGTGAAAATTAATCGAAGCTGAACACAACAAGGCTGTTTAACAAATGACTTGTGTCTTCTAAAGAAGGTCCAGGCTATTGGCACTGTTTGCATTTGATAGAAAAAAGAAGCAGCTTATCAGTAGGAGATTCAGGAAAGGCATTCACTGATCTCCCTAGCGTGCAAGATTTACAGATAGCATCTGCTTTTCCACTTCCCAGCAACACATGGAAAAAAATCCCTTGCTGTATGGAGGCCTGTGTAAACAGTAACTCACAGAATAGTGACTTTAAAACAAGAAGAATAAACTTTAGATTACATTTTTTTTCAGAAGCTCATAGGGTCACAGCTACCAAGATATACATTCTGTTATAGGAAGAGCAGTACAAATGTTAAAGCTTTTAAGACCATATGTAGTTCACTGCACACACAATTTTCCCATGGCCTACACATATGGCACATCAATTTATTACATAGACTCATGTTCCCACAAAGGGATTAATACTGAATTCTGCTGTGTTATACTAGTGCTGCAGGCTTGAATAACTTGCTCAATGACACAACGCAGGCCTGGTTAGTACATATATTATGCACTTCAACTGCTCGCACTCAAAGACATAAACGACAGAACCAAACTTTACTGTTTTGTTTTCAAGTAGTTAAGTCTTTGGTTAGTAATAAATTCAGTTGGTTTGGGGAAGCAATCATAACTGAAATAGTAATTTTCAACCAGAGGTACTTACTGTAACTTACCGACCACTAAGACTGCCAAATGTATCCCAATAAAAAAGCTGAAATGCAGCATGTGATAGTTTGTATGGACTCTGCTTCTGTTGGCAGGTGGAATCCTTTGCTGAACAGCTAGGACAAATAACCAGACTTGAATCTGCAATTGCTCCCTTGGTTTCAGTGTGGGAAGTTCTTGGCTTATGTGCTTTGCTGAACATTTCTGTCCATGCTAGCTCACAGTAAAACTCCTAACCTGCCACATCCCTTCCCGGTAGATTGAAGGCTGTTGTTTTAAAATAATGTTCAGATCTAAATAGCACTAAAATTAATCTCTTCATCTTTAAATTGACAGAAATGTCTAGGGACACTGCCTTACCTTCTCTGCATATTACTAAAATTGAAATATTGTCATTAATTTGATTACCCTTGTACCTGTGAAGTTTTATACAGACTGCTTCAGTTCACAAACATCACAGTGCTCTAAACCCTGACACAGCTCTAGTATTATTTAATGGCATTCAGTATTATTTTAATGCTAAGCATCCTTTGTTGATAGTGCAAGGTTGTAATCTGGTTACTTAGTGCAGAATGCTTGTACAAGTCTCTTCAGAGAAGCTTTATAGGCCACACTAAAACAGCATTACGGAATTACACAAAAATCATTTGCACCCAGGGAAGACTGGTCCATTTCCACAGGAGTGCAGACTTTTTGTCCAGACTTTTTTGACATTTTAGAAGTACCAAATATTTGTTTCCAGCTTGCAAAACAGAGAAGTTTGAAACAGAACAAGCAGCAAGTCTCAGCATTCATAAAGTTGAGATTAAAACTGCACTGAACTGCTCCTTCCCTTTATTCTGCTCTCAGTAAATGACAGACCACTAATATGTGGCTCATAACTCTTACTAATAGTTCCCACTGCTAAAACTGAGGAGATGATAATCATGAACTCAGGTGAACACCCATCTTCCTACTATAATCCAAGTATTTTACTCATACCTACAATTTACCTTCACATACATCTGGCCCTGTTATTGGAGCTGTTTGTGACCATTTTAGATAGGAATTAGCCCTCAGATTTTATTTTGGCAACACCGAAATGAAAGGGAAAAGTCAAAAGATAAAACTCTAAGGCATCAAAGATTAATCATCCTCTAGAGTTACCTGCAGAGGAAATGAAGATGAGTCTGAATGAATTACCAGTTAAATCACTGATTTCAGAATTGCATCAGGCTCCTTGAAGAAAGGTTTAAACAAGTATCGTAAGTATGAGATTTTCCATTCATTGTTTCCCGAATTTCATGGGTTTTCCATGAAACGAGAGAGTCGAGATCACAGTGACAGACAACTGGAAAATTGTTATCAGTTCTTCTAGACGAGATACTGCATGCAAAGTTCAATTTGTTCTCAAAGGCTTTTGGAAGAGACTGAACTATGACTTGATGGGCTCAGGCTGTGAAGTTCATGCCAATACTACTAGCTTGTTTTGCAAGTTTCTCCTAACCCTGAATTTATCCCACTGAAACAAATATAAACCACCAGAAGATTTTTAGTAGCATTCAGTTCCTTCTCTGAAGTCAGCCATAGGGGCAGAGCGAAGTGGCATAAAGAGATTATCTGTGGCTGTGAAACACTGGTTGGTCTCTCCAGAATGGTGGTCTGAAACAGTTTAACATTCGTGTGTTGCACCAGTGGCTTGCAAAACCAGACTATATACAGTCTCTTCAAAACACTATGGAACCCTGGAAAATGGAACTGCAGAATTCCAGTAAACTGGGAAAGGTTAAAGTCAAATCAAGAAGAGATATAAAGTCAGTCCTAGCAGTGGAGCCCACCATATTCAGAAAAAATAGTATTAGTCCTCTTAGAATACTTGGCTGAAAAATTAGTAATGTTAGTAATCTCTGGGCTCTAATGTAACTGAGTTTTAACAAATAAAGGGATGATGATGACTATGCCTCTCACCAAAGTAAGGCTGGATGCCAAAGATGGTTTGGTTCAGAGCAATTGCAAGAGTAGGTGATAATACATCCATAATACCTCAAGACTTTATCAGACACAGCAGTGTCCACATATTTTGTATTTTTTACTGCTAACTATTTTTCTACATATTTAACCAGTTATATTATGTTCTATAGAATACAAAGTATGCCATGAAATGAGTACCTAATGTGTAGGATGTGCAATGCAGATAACTGCTGGTGCTATTTATCCTGACATTTCTATTTCACAGCTGAACCTTAACACTGCAGTAATAATGGTATACAGTGAATGCCAGAAAACTGTACTGATGCTAATTAAATCCCAAAATCAAGATTACTCTTGACCTCTCTTAGAATTTGCAAAAAGGACTCTAGCTTGTAAGACATCTAAAAGACAAAGTGCATAAATACTTTGCAAATACTGTTCACAGTGATTTGATTTGCTGACATGTTATTATTTATACCCTATACTTGTCAATGCCTCAGATCTGAAATGCAGAGATTTTATAGAAGGTGTGCAGAAAAGACACATACTACAAAAAGAATTTCTAAATAAAGTAGTGAAGATTATTGCTGAGCTATACATAGGTCTGCTTCTGAATATAAAAGTAAAAAGAATTACTTAAGTCATAGTACAAACTTCATGCAACTACTGCCAGCCCTGTCTTCAGATGAGACCCAACCTGCACCTTGCAGAACTTTTCACCTTCACCAGACAGGCTGAGGCTCCATATCTGAAGTGGACTGTTGCTCCTGCAGGGTCATACACAGTATGGTCAAATTGCTCTGCTACAGAAAATAAATAAGTGAAGAAGAATGAATAAGTGTTCTGGGGTTTTTGTTTAAGTCCAAGAAAAGAGTAATACAAATTTGAAAAATCATGCCTTAAAAGAGAATTCTTTAACATGCAAATGTTTAATATAACGAAAAATAATTATCCACTTTTTGGTAAAGATATGCTGAGGTTTGGAATGTTGCCTTGACTGTAGATCTCTTATTGGGCTTTGGGAGTTTAGTTTTTATTTTTCAGTTCAGTAAGTCTCTCCCCTGCAAAGAAGATAAAAATGTTAGGCCAAAGACTGTTCTTTTTTCAGTATTCAAATAATGTCTTTAAACATAATGACTTTGATTGCCTCACGTGAGGTACATGACGTTGAAAAGACTGTGGCCAAACTGATTCAGCTAATAAACCAGCAACTGTAAGGCTGATTTGGAAGGTGAATAAAACAGAATCAAGACTAAACCCTCTCATTCTTCCAGTTGGTAATTCAGATTATTTTTATTGTAATTTTATGGGTAACTTGCTTTGAGTACTTTTTTGTTGCTTTTTCTCCAGATGTTATGGTATTTTGATATACCTTCACCTCTGTTACTGTATTCATCCTTCTCTGCCAAGCACATAATGTCTTTTTAGCTCCATGAGCTACTAATCCAGTTTCTCTGACAACTGCAATTTGTTGGAAGAAATGTCTAGTGTTATGTTGTGTCAGAGCTATGAGCCCATATGAGAAACTAGCTTCTTCGCTGACCTTTAAAGCAAGTGAGAATAATGTGCCTAAAATTCCACAGGGTTTGGATTTCATGATCACAGCAGTGTGTATGAGACGGGATGCCCCTGCTGCACAAGTTTGCCTCTCTGTTTTGTTTGCCTGGTAATTATAGAAACTGTTTACTGTACATGGAAAATCTGTAAGTCTTCTCAGCTCTTGAGGCCAATACTATTTCTAATTCCTTTTCTCTGGAGAGAGTGACAACTCACAGTGTGGAGGACTGCATACTATTGCTTCTTCCCAAGAACTTTCCCACGGCCTCCCTAACCATGACTGCAGTGAAAATTGTCACAGATGCTGTCAAAGGATCAGAAGAGCAACTGCAAACAGAAAAGTACAGGAGCAGTATACCAGAGTGGCAGCCCTTGTCCTTCCCACCTGCCTCTGATTCAGAGCCCAACTCAAGATCCTGTCAGAGAATCTGGGTACTCCAAGTATGTAACAACACAATTTAGGACAGGTCAGTCAGAAGATTAAGCAACTATGGTTGTAGAGAGAGAACATTCGGCCAGCATCTCACTCTCTGTTCCCCTGTTCTTTCCCAAGTGATTGCAGAGACCAACCTATATACTGCTTCAGAAAAAAAGAAAGAGGAGAGGAAGAATGATAATTTCAATGTTAGGAAAATCACATATCCATTCCTCAGAGGGATGGACTCCTTAAGTAGCTTGCTAACTGCCACTATTCTAAGAAGGAATCAAGCAGTAGATAACATGACATATGGAGAGATGGCTCTTGGTAGAGCCTACAGGACTGGCACACCAGTACTATCTTGGATCAGAAGTAGGGAGTTGGAAACAATCACAGATTGCTACCTTGTAGTTGAAAGGAATGGGTTTTTTAATTAGGAGAAGCTTTCTAGCCCAAACTCTCAAATCTTAAATATTAATAATTTTACCACCACAACCCTTTGTATCTCTGTTTGGAACCTGGCCCTTGCCAATTACGTGTTTCTCTCCATGTATATTTGCTGTTCTATCTTATTAGATCCTCTCATTCTTATCAACACTGGAATTCATCTCACCTACAGTATGGCTGCTAATCTGAACTAGTCCTCCACCTCAACAATGCAGTCACTGGGGAGAAAGAGAAAAGCACACCTAAGGCAGTGGTTTATCTCCTCCTTAACACTTTCTCCAGGAACAATCATTCTTTAAGATGCCAGGATGTCTGCACCGACTGTAGAGGGAGCTGACCTGACTAGCTCAGGTCAGACATAATTTTTAAATATCTAAATATGTTAGCTGAATTTCACTTAATCTTACAGCAGTTCCCCAAACCCTTGGTGCTCTAGAGTGTAATGGGCCCCAGTGCAACTTGGCAGCGTGAGACGTAAGAATAATAAGCAATATTCCAGCATCAAAGACATTAATGGCTGCAACTTAGTGAAGCGCTAATTTTCTAGTGAGGAAATATAAATTGGGATGGGAATTTTGTCTAGGCTGGGCTTTGTTTAGACCAGTAAAAGGCACAATGATGACACATGTTAGGAAGTGCATTTAAAGCCTCGCTTGGGATGCCGTGTATCCCTTAATACACTCTAAAGCAAATGAGTTAAATCTAGGCTTCACCTAACATGATCTGCTTGGCATTTTTGCAGAAGGTGCTT
This sequence comes from Athene noctua, assembly GCF_965140245.1. Lineage (NCBI taxonomy): Eukaryota > Metazoa > Chordata > Aves > Strigiformes > Strigidae > Athene > Athene noctua. The sequence goes on along the minus strand of NC_134037.1, from coordinate 248,055,674 downwards.
GATGAAATACTGTTCTCTTTGAAATTAACTATAAACAACTGTAGGTTCAATGTGCTTTTGAAAACTCCATATATAGCACTGTTCCTGAAGGAATGCTGTGAACAGTAGGTTATGTCATAGACTTTGTATCTTTTTGTTATGATACAACAGTCTTGCGAGCTTTCTTTCAGTCTAGACATTTCTAAACAGTATTTACTTATAAAGCAGAACAGCTTCCATTTTTTTAAAGTGCAAACATTTAAGTACCATACCCCTACATACTTTTAAAAAGGCATTCTTACTATCATCTCCAGATTTCTACCAGTTGGCAAAGTACCTCACTTGTACTGTTTCACATCTAGTTTTTGCATTCAGTATCAAAACTCATAGAGGAATTCTGAGTCCTACCTCCAGAAAAGTCAAATGATACAAAAAAGCGGGACATTCTTGTTTGCATTTGGCATTTAGAATTTTTAGACTTTCTTTTCCCCCCACAATTTTTCTGTGCAACTAGAGATTCAACTCTTACTTAAAATACAAAGCATCTTTACCTCTTCCAAAAATAGTGCTTTTCTCATGAAATTCCACTAAAACTCTAAGGATTATGGACTCTAAAACCCATCCTAACACCTTGAGAGTTCATGAAATTATGTACAACACTTGCATTTTGCATCATACCCAGAATACTCTGTGGGTCATCCAACTTCCAAATACAAGAAAGCACATCTATACACAGCAGCTCTCTCCTACACACATACTTCACTCTCTTCAGATGCTTTCCCTCTGTCAACTTCTTGCCTATACACTTACAGGACCTGTGGGAAGTTTCCAGAGAGGAATGCTTACACACCTAAACACTGGCAAGCATGTGGGACTTAACTTAGAGATGTAATGAGAAAGTAGATCTTGGACTCAGCTTCACAGTCCCTCAGTAGATGGAGCTAAATTGGATGGAGGAGTTGGCTGGGCAGTGCTTTCTCCCTTAGGATCCCTCAGAACATTACAAGCCTCATCCCCACTGAAGAGCAGAACATTCATATGCTCACAGCCACACATCTGGGAGCATCACCTTGAAAAATGGTGTAAAAAACTGCATAGATTAGAAACGATGCCACATTTCATCATCCAGTACAAGTTAGCGAGAAAAATGCACCTTTGCTGCTGGTTGGACGTTCAGAATTTCCTTTCACATACCATTATGAACAACATTTCAAAGGAACGTAAGTTATATGAATTTATAGCTCACATTTTCAAAATTTAATTAGTCATTCAGAACCTCAGGATCATTCGCGAAGTCCGGTTCAAACTTCAGAAAGAAGTTGTGTTTAAGCAGAAAAAAGGGGATTTAGAAGTATGTCCCTTACATGATCTTGAAAATTTTACCTCCTCCTTCTTTGCAAATTCAAATACCCTGAACCAGGCAGCTGTGCTTTAAGTGTACAGTTTCGGAATTATTTCAACCAATCAGAAATGCCATTTGAACTTTTAAAATAAATATACCTGTCCATACCTCTTTTAACTTTACCACATTATTTGTTCTCTTGAGCTACAGCTCACTTTTAAAAAACTCCCCTTGATAGTTATGCATTCCTAACCATGTTCCTCTGCAGTAAGTTCAGAAACTCTGATATTGATTTAACAGTATGTTCCAGTCTCATTAGGGAAGGAAAAATTAATACCTTAGAGGTATACTGGTAATAAACAAATGCCAAAACAGATTGAAGAGTATTCCTCCTCTCTGGGTACTAATCAGCTTTAGCATCTATCTACTGTTGTGTATAAAGCAGAAGATACCCATTATATATACCTGCTTGTTTTATTGCTCATATTTATAATTCCTGGGTATATCTTACACATATTACCTGTTCTGTTGTTTCTAGGATGGGAGACCAGTCTTACTCAGCGAGCATTCTTTAAAATACTTTGTTTACAACTAAAACTCTTTTCTAATCCTGGTCTATAGCTCTGACTTTGCTCTTCCTTATTTAAGCAAGTAACAACATGTATTTTTAGAAAACTAACAAAAAGACATCACCTCACAAAATCAAATGATTCCACTACATAATCTTCTCCCCTGGGGAAGATGATGGAAAAATAAACAATACAGGGTGTTATTCTGCCATTTAATGTTCTGTTAAAAGGTGGTTTGTTAAGGTGATGGGTGTTGTACAAGAATCTACACAGAACAGATTAGCATGGCTTTACTTATTGCTTCAAGAGTAGTCATTAGAGAGTATTGCTAGGGAATAATTATCTAGATAACAAGTAGCTCAATGTGAGACCTTCTGCTAATGGAAAGTTAATTTTGGGCCCATAAACTCACAGGAGAACAAAAAATGTATGTTAATAATACCCTAGTAACTATCTCTCTGCTCTTTATATATTTTATTATCATCTTTTACTACAGCATAACTAACAAGGTTTATGTAGGCATTTTGACATAGAGTTCAGGTGAAGGTGGCACAGAGGGTTTGAATAAGTGGACTAGGAGCTCAAAGCTCAAAACTTTTCTAGATCACAGTCCTAATGGTATTGAGGAGTTGTGACTGGCAGTGCTGACATTGTATATAAAGGGTTCAGACATCAGAAGGAAGAGCTTTCCAAAACTGTAGCAGCCCCTGTTCTTGACAGTCACCACGGCTACCGTATCAAAGCTTTATTTATACCAGATTATGATTATCTATCCCTCTGCGATTTAGTTTGATTAAATTTATTTTGGCCAATGCAGAACTGTGAAAAACAGCAAGACTAAAATATCTGAGACACAGCACTTGGGCTGGAAAAAGCTTAATTCAGTGGGATCAATCTCACTTATTTTGGCCATCTTAAAAAATAGATGTCTAGGCAAAGTTTGCCATCTGTGGTCACTGAGAAAGTTAAGCACACTCAGGGATTTAGGCAGCCTCATGCTGTGTCTAGAGCACTGCCTGAAACACTTATCTGTCCCCCAGTCTTCAGCAGAAGCATGATTCTTGGAATGCTAAAGCCAAAGCAGGCCAGAAAGCTGAAGGCAGAAGCAAGCACTTTTACTCTGCTGCCTCCCTGTTAGCCATAAAGCAGGAAAGACACTTGTTTCTCTGAAAACCTGCGTCTTCTTTTTTTGTCCAAAATAAAACATGTTCAGCCTCAGTCTGCCTTTGGAAACTAAAACCCCAGGAGCAAACAGCCAGTTTAACATCTGCCTCCACTGATTCTTTTGTTAAACCTGCCAGCAAAGTTACCCCTTTGCATCACTTACTGTATTGTCCTCTCCAACATGAACCACAGTCCACAGGGAAGCAGACTGAGATGCCTCATGCTGTTTTTCAGAGGCCATTTTGTTGCTATAGTGACACAGTGTTACTAACCTGAACCACAGGTAACCGGGGGTCAACCTTTCTAAACCACAGGAACAAGTAAGCATCTGCAGAGGTGAATGATCTGTCTGTCACCTATGACTGAATTGTTACATTCCCCAGTTTTACCGTTTTGCTTGCTTTCATGCATGATTAATAGCCAAGCCACAAAAGATGAAGCTGATGAAGTTAAACAGTTTACAGATTTTTGTTGTAAGGCTGCTCATGCACTGTAAATTAATAACATTAAGGACTAACTCCTAGCTGTATGGATAAATTTAGTACTTGGGAAAGTTAAAAACATACCATGGACTGTTAATGTACTGACTTTTCCACCCAAATCCACCAGTGACAACTTGCACTGTGGTCTTTTCCCTCTCTAAGGGTGTGAGTGCCTGCCATGACACTGTTGCAGTTTTGTCTTTGCTGCAGAGTAAGATCAGCCCTCTAATGCCAGTTATTCTTTAGATATAAGCAGTCATGTCAACAACATATACTAATAGGAACAATAAGAATTACTCACTGTTTATGTCACACACAGGGCGCTAAAGGAAAGAAAGTGGAGGTCTTTTGAAGAGCAAAAGTCTGACTGAGAGCAGGAAATAGTATGCAAGGTGGTGGAATGATGAACAGTAGCAGGAGCCGATCAAGTTCTGCCTGTTGAGTCTCCCGCACACTCAGCATCTTCAATTCATCCACAGCCTCTACTGTCACTGGCACCTTCAATCCTAGTAAAGGGCTATGAATAATGTATTACCTTGAAGGAAGGGAACCAACTGTTTCTGAGTTTGACAAGCTTTTTATGCTTCTTGTTTTGTTACTAATTTAAGCATATTGCTATTTCAAATATTTCACATGTGTAATTTTGCAAAAGATCACTGGAACCCAAAAATGAAGCCAGAAGCTCTGAGACTGCATTAGGACATGGAATACGCTGTCCTCAGTGAGCTCAGAGTATTCAGCAGAGGTGATGTCGTGGCCTGAGACTGGAAGAGGAAAACCCAGAAAATGCTGTAAATTTGCGATGCTGCTGTTGGATTACAGACTTATTGGCAGGACAGTTTGCATGAAGCATGCAAGTGACAGCTTGTAGCAGCTGAAGAATCTGAAAGCTGCCCAGCAGTTAAACTTGCCCCACCAACTGATGCAGGTTTCATACTCATTTGCAATTCAACACTGCAGTTTTGGGTGGTATTTTTTTTTCCTTCCTTTTTAAATCATCTGGGAGAAGGATCTATTCAGAGGAAGAAATACACAATGTGAAATTGGTTAGCAGAGTTTAAGCCTCAGTGCAGCGCTATGATACTTTTAAATGCATTGCAGCATGTCATGGTTCTGCACTGCTTGCTTTATACAGAAAAAAATTAAAGATGTTAATCAAAAACTAGAAAAGGTAGTTATGCACCTGATACTGCTGTTGGCTTGGTAGGGAACACCATAATCACAGGTGGAGACAGCACTGTGAAATGGCATATGCACACACGTGAACTGCAGTAGGACCTGCTAATGACTCCACTACAGGGATTTTTTTCCTTTTAACAGGCAATTCCCATACAAGATTTCCAAGGTTTTAAAAGCTTTGGTTTACTGTTTGCAGAGGCATGCTTCCAGACGCCAAAATGCCTTTCCAAACAGACTCAGATATGAAACTGGATGTGGGAATGAACAGTGAGGCCAAAACCACAACCACAGTTAATGACTATTGGTTCTCTGGAATTAAAAAAGAAATTGCCTGTGGGATCCTGTAAGAAAACCACACTTTGAGAGTCTTGGTTTAGCAGCAATTCTCCCATGCAGAGGCTTTTGTCTTTGAATGACATATTACCAGTGATGTAGAAGAAAAGTTATGCACCACTCTACCACTTCCATCACTATTTCCTTCTTGCTCTGAGTTCCTGACCTCTATGCATCACAAAAGAGCCTGTGTGATGGGGATTTTCAAGCAGATGGAAAAATCTGACACAAGATCTGTAAAAAGTGCACTGGGGGAATGACTGTTGCCTCTGTTTACTTAGGCCACATGACTTTTGTACAAGAAGTTGGCCACTAGGTCTGCCTCTGTGGTCAGTCCATGGTCTCTGGTCCCTCTGAGCCTGGAGCAGAGAGAAGCTGCACAGATCAAGTTTGTGGCAAAAAGACCAATGACCCCAGCTAGGGTCTTCACGTCATCCTTTCTTTGCCTTGTACAGGCAATATGTGGTAGATCTCCTCTATCTTCAGAGAGGGTGCTTTTGTTTTATACAGAAACTCAAGAAAGCAGATGTTGCTACCTGCAGCTATGTGAAGAAACACAGATATGTAAATTCTTAACCAGAAGAACAAAAGCATCTGGTTTATAGAAAGGAAAATACTAGAAGAAAATTCCAACTATAGTATGTGATTTCTGCATCCATTTCAGCACCTCTAACCTCATCATCCCAAGGTTTAAAAATTCTGAGAACCTTTTTATTTATGAAGACAATGACAGGCAAATGAGAAAGTTTTCCTTATCACTGAAAGTGTTGTTGAAGAAATGTTGAGTCTGACTACCATCTAATTGACTTCACAGCATCACCCTTGAAAATAAATTTCATTTCACTTCATAAAGGTGTCCAACAAAATAAACTTGCAACCTAATATTAAAGGCGGCAGATGCAACTATTAAGTTCAAGAGTGCTGAGAATCTGTTTTACATTCTTCTCACACTGAGATGGAAAAATGTCCCTAGTGAACCCACACTTTTTTATTAACTTTCCTTGTCATAACACAGAAACAAATAACACAAAACTTACCATCAGTGCTGAAGTTCTGGACACGTTACCTTTACACAAGCTTATAAAAAGCAGAGACTGAATATTCTTATACAGTAAATCTACTCTAATTTGCGGAGCTAGATGATTTATTTGCAAACACTGTCATTGTCTCCATGGTGATGCCAACACCAATTTTCAGGTTTTGCACTGATCTCGCTGATTATAAATTTCCTTATAGAATAAACAGTCTCTGAGAGGATGAGGATGGTGATTCAACTTTTTTTAGATTGCTTCTCCAATTTGCTAGTAGAATTAGCATTTCATACCAAGATCAGCCACAGAATTAACCTAGACATTTCCTATTGGCAACTGTGAGAGACAAGTTATTAAGCCACAAGCTTTTGGTCTGAACCTCTATGTATGTTCTCTTCATACAGGACTGTGGGTGGTGAGAAAAGAAAAAGAGTTTGGCCAGAAAGACTGATACTCTAACATCAGAAACTACTGAGCAATGAGGATGTGCCAGAGAAGTCAGAATGAAATATCAATCTATCGATAGCTATTTGGAAAATTTTCACTCTAGGGAACTAAGTAATGACATCAAAACCACAGCTTTATTAGCTAGGAAGTGGTGTTCCTCTTCCAGTGGTGAAACACGAACTTTGCTCCATTTATGATTTTTGCATGTCTCACTGATGTTCTCAGGAGAAAAAATGCACGCTACATCCTGTGTATGTGCAAATTAATGGCTACAGGCTAAAACTTGTAATTCTATGCAGAAGATTCTCAGATCTGTAGTTTGGATGGAAATTCTGCAACCTTGTGCTCAAACAGGGTTTTTTTCAGATAGTCTAGAGCTGCAGATGCTGTTTATCAAGGTAGATAAAAGATTAACTCCTCCAATTCCAAGGATGTTCTAATAATAATAGAAGAAATTTTTAACATCAGTATTCCTCTAGAAAGCAAGAGAACTTCCATTTATGTAAGTTTCTGGGCTAATTCCCATGCATCTACCCTCTTCAAGCAGAAAAACCACCCCTGAATAATAAGGTCAGATGTTCTCTACATGCTGAAGTCTGTACAGGTTCAAGGTAGTCCTCTCTCATCTGGAAAGGCTTCATGGAAAGGAAGCCTGAAACACATTATCACAGGCTAATGGTGCCACATAGACTTGTTTGCACTCTAATATGGGCTATCGGTCAAAAGGGAGAAATGCAGCACTGTCATTCACTCCACAGAAAGATCTAACCAGATAACCTGGACATGTGGTGAAAGTTATTTACTTATTTTCGAAATGTTCCTCAAGTTATTACTACTAAATCTGTAAGTGAACTCGAATTTCTGGTCTGGATTATAGAAGTAAAGAGCTTCTCATGCCTCCTAGTGCTGCTGAGATTCTTAGCTTTGATTTCAGTGATCTTTCATCAGGACCACGTAAAGCTAAGCCACTTCAAAATCACTGTACAAGTGTTAACTAACAATCTGCAAGAGAAGAACATTGTCCCACTTCAGTATGACCCTAAAGGAAGTACACCTGCAGAGAAAAACTGACTGCCATTATTTTTGAAAAGGAAAACCTGAGAAATAAACCATGCCTGAAAATGTTCCTAGGTGGGGACAGATCCACAACTTGTTTCAATTGGATTCATCGAAGACAATAAAGCTATATTCATTTTTAACAGCAAAGAATTGGCTTTTTTTTTTTTTCTACATTGACATAGATTAATCTAAATCTTTAACTGCCATTTGCATTAAACCTGGGAAAGTATTGCCCTCCCCTTTTAAGTGTTTTTTTGGTCTACATTAGATAAAGCAGGGAACCAATCCAGCAACAGAGGAAATTTCCAGATGAGCATCATTAATAACAGGATTTTCAATAATCAAACTGGAGTAGGAGCACAAGTCCTATTAAAAAAAATGTGGAAAACCAGTTTCCAGAGAGCTTCCAGCATCTGCTGGAATTCCTCAGAATAAGTTTTCACAAGATCTGTTTTTTCTAAGTCCAGGAGTACTACCAAAAATCAGTTTGGCTGATAATTTAGTGGCAAACAAGCCCCACTAAACAGAACTTTTCTGTTTGTCAACACATTGATCTTCTACACTTTGCATTGTCCTGGAAGGATTGGACATATAGCACTGTAGGACAAATACTGAACATTATTTTATATAAGCAAGACAATGCTCATCTAAAGCTTTAGCATAAACATCAGGTAAAGAGATTTACCAAAGGTTTTTTTCTGTAAAATATCAGTATTTTTGTTGCCAAAAAAGGTCAAAAAATTACTTCTTCCCACTTTATAACAATAAGGTTTGACAGGTAGAATGTATGAAATATACAGTAGCTTCTTCTGAAAAGCTATCTAAGCCCACTCAGCTTACAGTATGTGGAATGTAATTGTCCAGAAAGTGAAATATGTATAAAAATAGGTAAAATTCCTACAATATTTGTATTGAGTTATAATTCCTCCTGCCAGGAAGGTTACAACAGGTGTACAGCATATGTATGAAATGTTTGTTCATAAAGTTAAAAAACATCATTACCTTACTGAAGAACACATTAAATGTAGGAATGCATAATCAGAACTGACTCTCAATTCTGCTTAGCTGGTGCAAATCTACTGAGAACCATGATCCTTTCTGCACAAAACAAAACCAACCTCTAATTTGAGAGCTGGGGTTTTATTTTGTTTGGTTTGGTTTTGTTTGTCATAGAGGGGCCAGACTGAAGTTTATGAAACAAATTCCTCTGGAAGTGGAAGTACGTTGTTTGATTTTTTTTTCCCTATCTCCACTTTGCTTACTGACAGCAGTCACCCACCTTTTGAAATTATTATTGCCTGACATTACATGGAGCTTTTACTGCTTGTTCAGAACAAGGCAGTGAAATAGAAAGAACCTCCAATTCCCCTGTCATGACCCAGTTCTGGGCTTGTGCTTTTTTGATGAGTCTTTGATCTGCAGCAGGCCTCATAGGCTAGTCTCCCGGAGGAACATGGTGCCAATGTTGTAAGAAACCTTTCTCATTCTGGCAGACGTGATGGACGTTTTTGGCGGCTTCTGACCACTTCTGACCTCGAGGAAGTAACAGATCCCAGGAATTTCTTTTGGAAAGTTTTCTGGAAGCTCTTCACGGGAACGAGGAATAAAAATAAAATTTTCTTCCTTTTTCAAAAGCCTAGAAAAAAAAAAACAAGAGGGATATAAAAAACTGTAAACCAGTCCAGAAACATCTCTTCGAAAGAGACTGACCCTTTGCGGTCCCAAATAAAAAAATGAGTTAAAAGTATTATGTAACATGTAAAAAAATCCTAAACCAGGATCCTCAGCTGATATATATGAATTTAGCAACATCAACTTCAAGGAGCTCTGTTGACTGAGATCAACTGAGGAGATGGCCCAAATAAACACATTATCTGAAAATTAGTGTCAGCATTCAGAAAGTCATGTACCAGAAAGGGAATAAAATTCATAACACTCCAGGTGTGGTCAGTTATGCAGAAATTAACATTTCAGAGTGATGACTACCACCAAGCCTCCTGCTGGAAAGTAGGTATGAAGGTGACAGTGCTTAGGAGCTCTCACAGGTAGAAGCAGAGTGGTCAGTTTGTGGCCTTCTCATACTCAGTAGTATTATATTTCATAAATTAGGTTCAAATACTGCAAATTCAGCTTCAACAAAAACTATAATCAAATCTGACACTGTTCATCAAAAGTACTCAGGGGTTTAACCTGGGACACCTGCTTGGGGTCAAAAGGGATACAGGTTCACAGGAGCCATGAAGCCATCCTCCAGGCATGCCCACACAAGCAACACAACATCACAGACCTGACTATACTGCCTTTTGCCATTTTTCGTCTTCCTCCATAGTGGAGAAATCTCTGTCTTGCTAGATCTGGAAGTTTAGGGTCTCTTAAATTAAGTTAGGTGTATTCAGTGCCTTGCAGCACTGAAAAGAGCAGTTTCGAGGTAATGGTAAATTCTGAGCACAATTAGATGTATGAAAGCATTCTTCACCTTTTCCCCTCCCAAGATATTTATTCTCTCAATCAATTTGAAGCTCAGAAACATCAGTGTGAAAAACTTCAGTGGGTTTTGTAATAGGATGTTTATTTAATGTCTCCAAAGCTGATTTCTGGGAAGTAAATGAATGAATGAATCCTGTTGCCAGGATAATTTGCCAGGATTCCCAGCAGATGGAATGGTACTTCCTTTACTGAGCATTTTTCGTGGGTTTGGCTGAGATGATCTGAGTTCACTGAAAAATAAAGCCATTTTCTTCCTAGCTTTTAAATAATCAGTTGATTATAAATCCAACAATGTTTTTGCCTTTGAACTTCTGTGGTGGTCTTTGTTTAGTGTGTAGTTTGGATGTCTTAATCTATTTTCCAGACTGTCAATTTTATGATCAAAATACGGTAATCTTTTCTAAACTGCATTAGAGTTTACAGAGGCCTTCACAGAGAAGCGTCTCTCATTTCATCTCTGCAATGCTTGTAGTAAATATTTTGCATTTGAAAACTGCAGGCTTTATACTGAAATATGAATTAACTCTTTGCTGCTTCCCAAACTAGATTTCTGCAAGCAAACATTGAACTCTTAGAAATTTCTGAGCTAGATCTGTAAGCTTTTGCTGCAGTCATTCTTCCCCAAACTGACTATTCTCTATGGAGCATTTAGCACTTGCTAAAAATCAATGGTTTCCTTCTCAGAGCCCAACATTATCTAATTGCAATGACAGTTATACAAGTCTGAAACTGTAATTTTTTTTTTTCTTTGATTCAGTTCAGGACTGGCACTGAGCGTAGTTGATATTTCACACTATTTTCCTCATAGAACAAAAGTGCAAGATATTAATTAAAGGTTAAGGCCTTATTTTCACTTGTTTTGTGAATTGTAACTTGGTTGCAGTGAAATGCTCCAGGAGTGACGGGTGACTAACCAGTTAGTCTGTTGGAAATTCCTTCACTACTATGGCTTGTAATAGGCTCCACAGCCCTACACTAGGTGCCCTGTTTGAATCAGTCTCTCACCCTCAGAAATTGTCTAGCTGATCTTCACTGGGATAGCATTTCTGCTCCCAAGCGAGCATGGCAGGAAACTTTCTTTACCGAAAGCTAATGAAGCTACTTATGATCACATTCTATCCTGCTTACTTTATAATTTTAAGAAAAAAAAAAAAAAAAAAAAAGAAAATTGCTGGCTTTTGTCATTATACTATTAGAAAGACAGGGCAAAAACGGCCTCTGGTCACCTTTCTCCTAAAGAACAGGTTCTTCAAATTCCTTCAATATATTGGTCCTGACTTGGTTTCCCAGGCTGAGAATGAGATCATGGTTCAGAAATTGCCTCTCATTTCCTATAGCTTTATGTATATACAGAAGAAATATGTTATGTGCTAATCCTCAGTGCTCAGCAGTGAGGACATTTTTCTGCAGGAACACTCCCTCCTATATTTAGGTCATTTGCAATGTTAAGAAACAAAACAAAACAAAACAGTAGCAGCTGATGGCCATGGCCCAGACACCCCAGCATTGGCCACTTTTAAGATTCAGCTGGACAGAGTGCTGGGCCATCTTGTCTAGACTATGTTTTGCCAAGAAAGGTTGGACCAGATGATCCCTGAGGTCCCTTCGAACCTGGGATTCTATGATTCTGAGTTTCTTGTCTTCCTTTTCATGGAGACAAATAGCCAAGCAGCTGAATGAATAATGCAGACCCTCAGCGAGGACAAGGCCGAGCCACACGAGCAGTTTTTGCTTTTTCTCTCTGGCTTAGCGGAAGAGCCAGCATAAAACCTTCTGGTCTGGAAGGTTTCCTGGGTGGTGGCAACCAGTTCTGGTTGTTTGTCTCACCTTGCAGACCACTTTCAGCGCATTTTATTGTGACCAAATCAGACTGCCTGTTCTGAAAGTATGAGAGCACAGTCTATCCTTCACCTTCATCTTAAATTCTATATAAAATGTCCCCAGATTGTCCCATAGTCATGGAGCTTAAGTGGAAGTTACACAACCTCCGCAGTTCAGGAATATGCATATAACAACTAGTCTGAAAATATTCCAAAGCATTTATCTCAGCTGTCTTTGCTGCATCACTTCTGCTAATTTCCCTTAAGAGCACTATTCCAAATGGTATTTTTATAGTAAGATTATTCACAGGTTCAAAATTCTGGGTTTCACTCAAGTGGTTGGATACATAATTTACAATTCAGTGCTTAAATTGTGAGGGTCACACTACTCAAGCATTCCTATAAATTGCCTGGTACTAGGTCTGCCCTCAGCTTGTCTTCTTGATGTTTCAGGGGAGGAAGAATTTCTTAAACACTGATTTGTAGTTAATTAACTTTGACAGCTTCCCCTTCTAACCTGAAATCTTCCCAAACTGTTTAAATTCTTGTTCTGTTCCTTCCCTGGTGAAAATGCTGTTGGCTTTCAGACAAAAAGAGATGATATCTGAGAATCATCCCACTTATTTTTTCATTTTCAGTTCCTTCATACAAAAAAAAAAAAAAAAAAAAAGGTGTCAGTATGGAAGCAGAAAATGTGGTTATTTTCTAGTGGAAACAAGAAGCATTTCAATGTCAGGAGGTCTGTGTGTGAATGGAAATTAGGATCATACTTAGTGGGAACCTTGAAGCAACTTTTAAAAGCTGTAGCTCTTTTCTGCATAGATGAAATGATAGGGTAATTATATTTCAAACTGTTTTGGCAAGAAATAGTCACATCTTGATCAGTGAGTTCCTATATTCAGAAAATGAACTAACAAAGATTTGTTACTACAGAATTATTTGTTGTAAGGCCCTCTGTGGTGAGTGCATGCTTTCCACACTGATTCATACCCTCTCCCTGCCTGCTGGAAAGCAGTATCACCTCAGAGTTGTCAACCTTTGCACTTATCACTGGATGCTGTGAAGGTTAATTAATACTTATACCACAAAAGTACCTCTGCTTGCCCTCATGCTCAGCAGGAAGGATGGCTGCAATATTTTATGATGTTTTTGTGAAAAGTGGGCTAATTTGCTCTATTCCTTCCCAAACAAGATACAATCACAAACTGAAGGATCTGTCCAAAGGGAGGAATAAGACGGTAAGAGAAGTAGCCACTTAGCAGTCTGGAGTATCAACTCCTTTGGAAATATAAAGAGCAACTGCTCTGGAAACACAAAAGATGATCTTCTTTGAGAACCATATGTCTACAGGTAAAGGAATAAATGATTTACCCCATGCACCAACTCAATTCTTAGCTGCTTAGAGAAACAGCAGTGCTGAGGAAGCACTTGCCTAGCTTCAGCTTGTTCTAATATACCTTGAGTTCCACCATGAGGTCTTGAGAGGACACATTGCCTGTACAGTGTGTGTAAACCTTTGAAACCTCCTCCCCAGTGCTGTGACTAGTGCTTGCTGGACATGGTCACCACATCCCAGCAAATTTTGCAAAGCCCAGCAAATGCCTGCAGGTTTGTTTGGCTGCAGGAGCATGGCATTGCATAATTTGTAGTGCTTAGGGGCCTGTCTTTTCTCTCGCCCTTTACACCAGGCTTGTCTCAAAAGACACCTTCAGGACATGCAGTCAGGCCAAATCCTTCCAGAGTCAACAGACAGTAAGGAGCACGCAACCAATCCTGGTGGTGATGCAGCCCATTCTTGGCCAGGTTTCTGCTCTTGCTTGCCAAGCTTGCCACTCACTGTCCCCTGACCACGGCAGGAGCAGTTGAGGAGAATCAGCCTCCCCAGAACAACATACAGCATCTTCACCTGCCTGCATGGTTTGCTCCCCTCTGTCCTCCTCAGGCCCTCCATAAAATGTACAGTTCCTGAGATAAGTACCATAAACTGATATATATGTATATAAAATATGTATTATAGAATAACCTTCAAACACATGCTCATATTTCATTAGATATGAGACTAATTATACCATTTGCTGCTTCAATAAACCATGTAACACGAATGTAATATTCAAGTTATTAAGAATAGCCAAATATTTATTCACCTTTGATTTTGTGTGTGTATATATATATATATACACACACACACACACACATTTTAACCTCTGTACAAGGAATTTCCATACACCCTAAATAAAAGTCAAGTCAGGGTTTGGCAATTTGGTGAATCAGAGTTGAAAAAGCACCCACTCAGAACTGAACATGAGCGTAAACTTCTTTTAGCAAAATTGTTTTGTATAGACCAAAATTTGAACAATATTTCTAAAACAAATACAATGCACTAAAATAAAAGAGAATATGCATGGCTTTCCTAAATATAGCATGCACCAAGAAAAGTGAAGCCACCAGGTCAGTTTCCTGTGAAAGGTAATATTTATGGGATAGCTATCAACAAAAGAAATGGTTCTTTCTGCCCTAACTCTTAGAGAGCTGTAAAAACTGTAGTTAACCTTGTTCACATCCACCTATTAATTGGTACAATTAGGAAAATTTAATTAATGGGTTCCCAAATGGGTTATCAGAAGGTAACCTGCTAGACTGCTGATCCCTTCCTCTGTAGCAACAAGTATTGGGTCACCTCACCAGCTGGGCATCTGGTTTGATAACATATGCCAGCTCATTTGTTTCCTTATGAATTCAGATGATAAATTATTATGGTACTCATTAGAAATATCGGTAGGTTGCACATAAAATTAACTGTATAAAAATATGAATTTGTTACTGTAATGCCAAAAATCAGTGCACTTGGTTACAAATTTTAGTGGGTTTGAATTTCTCCCTCAGTTTCTATACATGCTAGAAAGACCAGGACACTGAAAAAAAAATGACTGTGTCTGGATCTAATTCATTTCACATTGGACTTTGCTGGGGTTTTTTAAACTCTGAAAGCTCATGTATTGGTGTTCTTCTTTTATTTAGATCAACTTAATAAGATTATGAAAGGACTAGCCATGACTTTTTAATGCAATATATTGTATAGCACATGCAGCTCAGCATGGTGATTGCCTGTCCATGACCTTTAATACTTTTATTTCACACTCACCTAAGCAGAAGAAATTCTGTGTCTCTGCTCCTTGTTTGGGACATTAGAAAATTAGGCTCAGTGAACAGGATTGCACCATTACTAGTAAAGACCCCAGGCTTTGCACTGTTCTAATAGTGCAAATCCCTGATCCTCAGGACTTGTCTGGATTTGTCTAGGCTTGAGCTTTTTGTAGTTTTAGCAGCTGTCTAGCAGTCAGATGACTATTGCCTAAGTATGTTTTAGCTTTAGTTTAGCTGTGTGGAACTGTGGTGTAGCATATGCTGTTAACTGATGAACAGTGATCTAACACAGAGTTATTCTGCGTAGAGTGAACTATCTATGAACCTTGAATAAAAATGTAATGTCATGAAGCACTAGCACAGGAGGACAGCAGAGGCCCCAGGACTGTAATCACAAATCACAGTGACTACGGGAGTGCAGCCTTATGGAGGCAAATGACATTGGGAACAGAAAACCAAGAATAAACCAGTTAATTTTGACTGACTTTTAATACTTTAGTTAGATGAACAATAACTTTTTGTGTCCATGTATAAGCTGTGTTCCCTTTCTGGCTATAAATAAATTGCCTGTCCACCAATATGTCCCCATGGTGAACTGACCAATATAAAAAGAAACAGTTTTGTAAAGGATGCTCAGAAATAAAATTTAAAATAATCTGAAAGGGCTCTTGGAGAATAAATCCATTTGTTTATCCATATGAGGCAGAAAAATGCAGATGTAGATATAGATATAACCTGTAGGAAAAATGATATAGATAGATATAACCTGTAGGAAAAATAATTTTATTAAAATAAAAATCTATAAGGAGTTTATAGAAATGCACACTTTCAAATTAAAATCCCTATAGAGATGTATATACACCCTTCTTAATTACCTAAAAGTAAACCTTTTTCCATACAACATTTTGTGAAATAGGTGTTGAAAACCTACTCAAGTTCAGCAGTTTTTAATCATTTTTAAAGGCTGAGGGACAATTTAGGCAGGTGAACTAGCAGTGACCTCACCCAGCTCAATAAGAAGGTATGCTTGGCTGCTCTCTCCTAAATGAGATAAGGATGTGGGATACAGGCTGTTCATCTTTGCCTAAACTCAGGTCCCAGATGTATAGCCCAACATCTGATAATGGAAAGTATCCATACCCATTATCTGATGTCAGAAGCACCTTCTCCACAAGGGAAATACACTTTGAAAAGACCAGAAGTGGAAAGAAGAGGTAAAAGAATTAATTTTTAAATAGTTACTTGACAAATAGCAACAATTACGTTTATTTGCTCTGATAACTGCTTTGAGATCCCAAGGCATTACACTGTAATACTATTAGGGAAACAGAATGAATGTATGCATACTATATTAATATCTGATAAATATCATTATTCAAGGCTGAAACAAAGAATTTAAAAATATTTTCTCTATCTTCTGTGCTGAAGAAGAGTCTCGTGAATCTCACTGTGTTTTCTTCCTGAGTATGGAAAATAGGGTAATTTTATTCAGTTCAGGATAATGTAGATGAATTACATAAACCTTAAGCTGGATTTGCTAGCTTACTAAAGGAACAGAGAAATGTGTTATTCTTCTCCTATTCCTTCCTGTCCACTCCCTCTCCGGTTTCCACATGTTTCACTGGAAGTTCTACCAATGCTGTTCCAGTGCTTTCATTTCACAGTACTCAGTGACTCAATGCAAATGGGGCTTCAGTCAAAAGACCTGTCTGAGTCAAGAGAACAAGATACTGTGAACAGAACCGAGCTTTTATCCCCAACAGATTCAAAGACCACCTTTGTAAGAGGTGCTGTTTCACACTGCAGAGCTGTGCCCAGACAGGTGTAACTGGAGCAAGGCTGCTGCAGGTTCCCTGCTGCTGCTAGGCAACACGACATCTTGTATTTATAATTTTAGACTCTGATTCTTACATAGGCAGATTATGGGCTCACAGGGAAGTGTCTGAAACCAATAATAGGCATTCTGAAGTGTGATTATCATTTGAATGCTGATGATGCTTTATAATGCATAATCTGTACTGTAAAATGGAAGCTGATAAGTATTAGACATGTTTCCAGTATCTGCATGCTTTGTAAGCACAAAAACTGTACCAGAATTTTCATCAGTGGGCATGATAGACAAACATGTAATGATAAATGCCAGTAGTTTTAATTAATTGAAAATTCTGTTATTTTCACACTGATTGCAAAATTATATACTTTGGAAAACATTGTTTCTTATATAATAAAAATATTAACTGAGTACACAGCAGCACAGTATGATCAAATAGAAGAATTTGATGGAATAGAAGGTCAGCTATAAAGACATTTCAGTTTGTGATTAATCACTTTATTTGTACAGAGCAAATTATATACTCACACAAATTATATTTAAGAAAAGTTATATACAGATGCATCAGATTACTACTTGTTTGTTTGGATAATACCAGTATATTATGTTCAAACCTCCTAGGTCACCTTCAGAAGCTGTGAATAATCCTGCCCTATAGAGTATTTTGTAATTGCAGTCTCTCCTGGCCACTGTGTCAGCAGTGTCATTTCTTGACTTTTTCCCTCTGTCCTCATGCTTTCAACCATGCCAGAAGGTATGAAGTAGCCAAACTCATGCACGTTAATTTTTTCATAAAATTTTCATTCAAACATATATTTTCTTGCTAATTCTACTTCCTTTACCTGTAACTATGTCTATCTGTTACCTGCACTCTGCACTCAGTTCTCTGAACCGAGCACTGAATTTGTTCAGCACACAATGGTGGATTTTTTACATGGTACAATAATGCAAATAAATACCAGTAATTCTGTATTTTGTTGTGGTTTTCCAGTTTTTATAGCATTACTGCATCATCAGTCACTTTTCTACTATCTTCCCTTTTTGAAAGCAACAGTCTAAATTTGTAACTTTCTGAAAGGTAAAACCCATGATAACCATGTAAGGTTAAAGTTTGGTCATTCTGGAAAAAACAGTCCTATTGCTACTGGATTTCTAGGATTAAAGGGAAGTGAAAAAAATTACAGCCCTCTTTTTCATAAAACCTGGAAGACATAAAGGGTGAGAAAATCTGACTGACATTATGCTAGTTAGGTCTTAGTATGGATTAGGAATGCTCTCCAAACCCCAGTTACCCTCATCTGACTAACTAACAGTACGCTATGACCAGTGGCAGCCAGGTGGAGGTGAGACACAGACAAACAGAAGCCATCTTCTCCGTGCTACAGTGTACTTGGAGTCAGATAAAGGGCAGCATAAAAGCAAGGATTTCTAACAGACTCCATATACAAGCCCTTAAACTGGCTTCCAGAACAGACCTTTTACCAGCAATGTGATGAAAATAAAACATACTATCATAGAATTGCTTAGGCTGGAAGAGACCTTTAAAGGTAACCTGGTCCGATCCCCCGGCAACATCAGGGGGATGGGACATCAACTAGATCAGGTTGCTCAACAATGACCACAAATCAGAAGAGGGGCTGTATCCCTCTTGCAACCAAACTCAACAGCACTGGCACTGGTAGACTGGAAGTGACCCTGACAAGAAAAGAGTTTAGTGCATCACTGGCCTCGTGTATACTCACTACTTATATTTCCAACTGTATTTTTCTTGAAGTAACATGAAACTGTCTAGTTTATCAATTTCTGCTCTCAGGGACACAAACTTCAGCAACACCATAGCCCTGAAAAAGTACAAACTGCACTTTCAGAGTATCTCAAAGACCTTCTGGGGTTGGAGAACATCCCTTTATAAGAACTGTTCCTGTACAAGAAAAGTTCATGTCCCTATCACAAGGCCTTTTGTCACTTTTTGCCAGAATCACTTATCTCAATTGTACAGAATTAACACCAAAGGCCCTGCTACTGGATAAGTTTTCAAAACTGGGACACAGCTGGTCAGCAATTTTGTGTTCTTTTTTCAAACAATGTTTTAGAAGGTTTCTCCTATCCCACAGTGGAAGACCAGGAACCAAAGCCACTAGAATACTGTACCTGGAAGGTCTCAAAGACAACTTCTTTTCAAGTGACACCAAGTTCCTAACAGCGATTTCCTATATATTAACTGAATTTATTTGTATTTAAATGAACATGATTTTCTATACCAAATAGTAGGTTGGGTCTGTGTTTCTCTTGCATGTTACCAGACAGCTGTATGAATCTGCTTCCATTCATTTTATGATCAAAAGTCTATTCAGTTTTTCTGCCTCTTGTCCAATTAACTACACTTGCTCCATTCTGTAAATCTGATCTTGAGTGAATGGACTCTACAGAAGAATGTAATTTTATTCACTAGGTTTAATTACTTTTAACTTTATTTTCTGACTGATTTACGTTTTAGCATATCAGACACCGAAATACTTGGATGAAGAAATCCCTTTTAAAACTTTAATTTACATAGAGAGGTATTGGAAAAAAATATTGAGATTCACAGTCTGTATGAGAAGAAAAAAAAAAAAAAAAGAAAAGCAGTATTACTTGAACAATTGTGTACAGATTTACCACAGAAAAACAGTTACAAAACCTGAGCAAAGCCGTACTTCAGACAATTAGTTCAGATAGAGAACATTAGTAAAAGAGTAAGATTGAGATCTCCTGCCAAAAAAATTGAGTACGTCAGTAGTAATCTAAGCAGCAGAAATTCTAATAGTCAAGCTGTCAAATTTGAACAATAAGGAACACCTTTTTTATTTAGGAGCTGTTCCTCATAACCAGATTTAATCAAACTTTCCCTCTATTTGCATAATTTCCTCAAAGAGCTAGAATAATGCTTTGCCATTTTCAATCTTTTTTCCTACATTAAGAAAATGCTTCAATCAAGTGTCTCTTTACAGTGCTAAATAAGAAATTTTGTCTTCAAGAAAGCATAAAAACTCTTTCAAAGCTGGGCATCGCTGGCAAAATTAAAGACTTTCTTCTGAGCCAATGAGAATATGCTTCTCTCCATAATCTGTGTCTAGCAGGTGGAATCAAAATCCCTAGCCTAAAGCTGTTAATAATGCATAAAACTACGGTGCTTTGGGAGACATCTTCTACTTCCTCAGTTACACATTATTTTAGGCAAGAATGGTTGACCCTCCTGCTTCCACTGTCTGACTTTGCACATTCTGATGCACACCTGCAAACACTGTCAGCCTCAGGCCACACCTCGTTCCAGCTGTCCTGGTGCCCTGCTGTCTTTCTGTTGAAGTTCACATGTTGAGGACAGAACGTTACAAGACTGAACTCAAAACAGGCTGAAATAAAAACAGTATGAGAAGGCTAGGAGGACTTACTGGTATGTGGTTGGACTGACATTGATGCGGCGTGGGTGACTTCCTGACTCGAACTTGCTTGCAAGGGTGACATTGTTCCCAAAGAGACAGTAACGTGGCATTCTTACACCAACAACGCCGGCCAGCACTGATCCTGAGTGAATGCCTATCCTCATCTGGAAAAACATGAGATCCATGTCAGTCTGTCTCTCTTGTGCTGTCCGCAGTAATGACATTAGCACTTATTTATAAGCGAGTCACAGCAACCCTTTCAGAGAAATAATAAACCAAAGAAAAGTGAACTGGAAGAAAACAAGCTCTCCCATTCATCTAGCTTAAAACAGATGCAGTTAAAGAAAAAGAAAAAAAACATGGTTATCTCTACTAAAATTATTTTTTCATCTGTGCACATTTTCTGGAGAGTACATCAGTCAAAACAGGAATCATGAACAGAATAGGATGGGGTTACCAAGAGTTGCTGCAATATCAGCCATCTAATTACACAAATAGATACATTACAGAGGGTTATTTTTGCCACCATTTCTAACACAGGCTTTAACGTAAAAGACACAAATTTTCTCAAACTGGCAGAATAGTAAAGTGGAGTGGATGAATATGGTACTTTTATCTTCTTCGTATTTTTTTCTTCCAAAGTCCTCAAGGTCTAAGGTCTTTCTCACTTTGTCAGACTAAGAGATATTGCAATGGTGAAGATGCTAAAGATTAAGGCACCAATGATTTTTAAAATAATTGTGTGTCCCCCAAAATAAGTAGAAATAAATCTCCAGCAAATTAAAAAACCCCATGTGGCTATTCTAGATATCATCCCCTGTAACTGTCCAAGATGTGGTGATTACATTGATCTGTAAAGCCTGAACTCACCATCCAAGTTTCTTTCAGAGTGAATAATTGAACAGAGACTTATTCTGCACACATTTTGGCAACCACTTGTGTTTGCCGAGAAAATAATTTTTACAAGTAGAAAAGTATTTTTCTCTTGTTAACTTTATAATATTAAAAAATGAAAAGAAGATATTTATACGTTCTGAGGATACTCTCACTCATAGTAACTGAACTGCTGCAAAACATGAGATAACGTGAAGAAAATAAAGAGCAGCTAATAAAACAGCGGGTCTGATGGGGTCTGAATGAGTGACTTGAATACTACTATACTCAATCTTGTCCTTTGATTTAATGCACAGTTATCGCACTGTGCTTTTGTCTGTCAATCCCTATTTTTTAAATAATACAATACATATTTACTCAAATATGTACTGTACTCATTTTTTTAATGTTAAGGCAAATGCCAGCATTTTATAACCTTGGTGTCCATGAAGTTCTATGAACGTATGGGACCCCACATTATTTCACTGACTACAGTCCTTCCTGTGCGTCCAAGACTTTTATCATGCAGATAAGCATCCTCTTCATTTTGTTCCTCTCTTATATGTCACAGACAATGGTTATAGCATTATATCTGCTATACACTAAGCCCATGCATAACCTAAGAACATGCTGTTCTGCATTCAGTGTGATATTACTTACAACATTCTCACAGACAACATAAAACCTTCAATCTTCACAATAATGCTGTTAATTACAGACTAGGAATTTTTTTTTTTAAATCTATTAATAAATAGCACTCAAATTTAATTAATCTTTCAAACCTTTACTACAGTTTGGAAGATAGCTATTGAAATCCTTCAAATACTCTATCCTATTGGGCTGGGAAGCACTCACAAACTTGCTTTGGCTTTGAACATCTGTGCAAACCCATCACACCTGCATTATTTTGGTCATATTTTGGGGCATGAAGACTTCCTGCTTTTACCACAAGATACATTTAAACTCCATTGTTTACTTCCAGTGAAAAAAAAAAGTGCTCCTGCAGTCAAAAACTGAGCAAACAGCCCTTCTGCGTATTAGTGAGGTCAGTATCTGCCCTCAGCAAAAGATTACAAGCAGAAAGTCTTGCTCACACGATAGCAAGTATGCTGTCAGCTTTCAATAAACAATAAAAAACTTATTTACAATGTCTTGTTTGTGAGATGGGAGAAGAATTAGTTATTTTGCACACAATTCTAAGAATAGAGCTAATGCTACCTATTTGTTCCACTCCTACTCTGCATGTTTATTTAAGAATCACAAATAAAACACCTGCTGTTACCTCTTCTAGGTTACATTCAATCACATGTGAAGGCCAGACTGAAACTGTAAGAAAAACCACTAGCTGTGTTTTGCTGTTGAAAAGTGGAAATGAAAGTATACATTAGAGTGGAAGGAAAATCTGATAGCAAAAAATGTACTAAGAAAATGAAATTTACTTTTGCAATATATGCAATGAAAGTTAAGTTGTTGGTGGTTGTTTTTCTGCTTTCACTCTTGAAGTGCTTCCTCTTATGTGTCCACACAGTTTTGTATCATTCAGTGCTTCAGTGAAATAGGGCTTCCAAAGGATTTCCAGATTCTCAGGAAGAAAATTTTAGGCTCTTTTGAAGAACCGAAACCTCACTCACACACTAAATGCTTTCAAGAACTTTTCTCACGATTGTCTCAAAAAGACACTAGGGAAATGGCCTTTGTGGTTATAACTTTTCTGCATGTGCCAAGGAAAACAGATTTGCTGGAAAAAAAAAAAAAAAAAAAAGACAAGCTGATATATCACCCTTAATATAAAATATTTTCCTTTGCAAGATTAGGAAAATTAAGCTAAAGCCATGCCAACTTTCACAGAAAAACTGAGACTGGGAGCAAAAATAAATGGATATTTAAAATTTCACTTAAGAGTACATAGTTTAGATCTTCTGTGAACTGCTTGACTTTCAGAAGAAGAAAGGAAAAAGCTTTTCTACTTAATATAGTATGTATCTAAAGAGATTTTTAAAACCTTTGGTTTGTCTGACTACACAACATTTTGTGTTCTGTAGTATCTGTGATTTTTTTTAAAAAACATGCTCCTACAACAAAAAATGTAGATGTTCTCATAAACACAGGTTAAACTACATAGAGCTACTGATAAGAGTGCCAAAATCTGAAGTTTTCATTGGGTGCAAGAAAGTTGATACAGGTTTTCTCACTAAACCATAGAGATATATGCCCAATACAAGGCAAGTTACACCAAGAATGCCTTGCAATAAAGCTCCACTTCTGCTTCATTATATGGTTCTCTACAAGAAAAAGCCTGCAACACTGATGCTATTGCCCTGAAGTATTCCTTGCTGTGTCTTCTTATATTGAGAATAACCATTATATTGGTCATATATTTCTTTTTAGTGAAATATGATTTTCATAAAAATGTCTTTTCAAGATTTTATTTCATCTGCAGATAAGGTATTCTGTTTTTTTCCTCACTGAGTTGAAAAGTGTTAACAGTTTAAGGCTTTTTTTTTTTACAAAGGAAGAAAACGTGTAATCAAATTATTAGTAACAAGACACTGGGGCACATTAACCTCTCACATTAAGTTTGCAGCAAAAGAAAATCTGCCTAGAGCTTGACTTAGAACAATAATATCAGTTATACATGTATATCTATAGTTCCCAAGCTATATTGTATATGCAGCCCTTATCATTGCTTTCCCAGAACAGTTATCGTTAAAGAATATTAATAACATATGAAATGCACATTAGGTGGCAACACTAGCATGCATTATTTGTTTACCATAACTATATTTATTCATTTATGTCCTTTAAATATATGTATAAAATATAGATTATATGTATAATTTACACTTAAATTGAGCATTTTTAACAGAATGCATGCTCTTCATCTGTGCTGACTGCTCCTTTATGTGTCCTTAATTAGCTGGCTAATGATAAAAGGGCAGCATATAACTGAGACTGCAAGTTCAGAGGCATTAGGCATACAAATGGAAAGACAGCTCTTTAGAAATAATTACAAAGAGAAGACAGATGTGGAAAAAAAACCCAAAAAACAACCAACCAAAAAAACCAGAAGATACCAGACCCCCATAGTTAAGGAACAGTGAAGAGATGGACAAAGGCCAAAGGCATTTCTAGAGTGGAATATTGGAAGGCACAATGGGGAATGAAACATGAACAGGTGTGAAAAAGAGCAAGAAACCTGTGAGAGGCCTTTTAGATAAAGAGGAACAACTTGAACTGGCTGCAATGGATTTACCGTGGAAAATGACAGGGGGAGGAAAGATTCATTAATTTGATCTTTGAAGCAGCTGTTGTAATAGTGAGGTGGAGAAAAGCTGATGTGAGTGTCAGAGGCATAAAATAAAAGCAGCCTGCATTGATCAGTGGAGGATGAGAGGAAAGACATAACTACGTGGAAAGGAAAAAAAGCTTACAGAAATTTTAAAGAAAATGTAGCAGTATTTGGATATTGGGTAAGGCAGAGGAATCAGAAATAGCTAACACCTGAGTGACAGGAGGGATAGTGGTTTTGTATAATAGTGATAAAGGAGGTTCACAAGGAAAGATAAAAAGCACTGGAGCTATGGTCATTCTCTGATGGGGAAACGTGACAGAAGTGGTATCAATGAGAACTGATAGTCCAGACTGGACTAAGAGAGAAAAGTCAAGAACAAACAAGGATGATCAATATAAAAATATTTTGTTTGTCTGAATTGAACGTTCTATAATGTGTTTTTTTGATATACTGAATCTTAAAAGAGTTGTGTGCTACCCCTTTTTACACCTCCTCATTGCCAAAGCATGATTTTCCCTTTTTGTACGTAGAAGTGCTGGGTTTTGTTTTGTTTTCACCTGCTTTCTGGTTTCTATCATTTCCAGTGACACCATATTGAAAACTGCACTCTTCCATCAAAACAGCCTATTCCAAGTGAGGTGAAAGTAAATGCAACACTGAAAACTCACAACCCATCTACACTCTATGGTGAAGAGGCAAAAATATTTTATAAAAAATAAAGGAATGCAGTAGCATGCCTAAAGTAAATTTCATCATTGCTGATTTATTTCTTAATAGCTTCTTCTGTTAATCAGTACGTTCACAATAAGCAAATCCAATAATTTGCTTTATGTTCAAAGCTCCTGAGCTTTTTGTCTCTTGAAACCCTGATTAAAAATTCATTCTCCTTTCTCTCTCATTTCCCCACGTAATTTTTGAGGAAAAAAACCTTTGACATTAAAATGCAAGTGGAAAGACACCATTCTACAGTCTGAGAAGTAGCCATTGTCTTCTCAAGAACATTTTATAAAACCTCCTCAAATCTAACATTTTTGACCAATATATGTCTGCATATTGATAACCAATTGAACACATTAAAACCCATATTTCCCTTCAGTCAAAACTGGGACATTGCATTACAAGACTTAAAAACACTTTCTTTATTAATTAGACCACAAAATAATGGTTCAAGCTCTAATTCCTGAAAGAAAAATTAACTAATTTTTTAATTATTCTTCAAGCTTCTTATGCACATAGTGTTGTTCAAAAGTTCCTGCAATCTTGGTTAAGGGCTTACAAATCTATTTTAAAAAGTGTAAGTGTCGCTCAGTTCAGAAGATAAAGGAGACATCAGAGATATTTTTCCAAATAGGCAACAGCATGAAGAGTTACATATAGCCATGGCAGTGAGGAATGATTTCGGAGTTGAAAAGTCAAGTCTTTTTGTGGACATTATTGAAAGGCAGAGTAGGAAAAAGAAGAGCCGGTGGGTACCTTTCTTTTTTCTTTGCCAGTAAGGAGCAGTTAATGTTATAACAGGCAAGCAGACTTTCCAATTCAAAACAGAGGTACAGGTAACCTGTCTTCTGATAAGCACAGGGAAAAAAAACATGCTCATTTCCAAAATTCCCTCTCTGCAACTAGTAATTTTTAGTTCAGGGATTTCCTGAGCCAAAAGAAATTATTTTTGTAGAGAAAAGGTGTTTGGTGTTCACAGTTCCTCCTCAAATATCAACTACGATAATATTTCATGGGAGTGGTAGCTGTACACATTCTTCCCACTGCACACACTGAGAGAAGGACCTTAATAAACAATTCTCACACTCTGAAAAACATACTCCCATGCAGGAAAGACTCAGATTGCCTCACAGATTAACTGCATCCAGAAGGCTCAAAACTCATTTTCACAGAACTGGCTGCCTTACACAGACACTGAGCTGAAGTGAGGGCAGGCTGGGAAGTAGGTGACACAGTTTAGAAAGAAACCACAGGCAGAAGTAATCCCCCACTCAGCCAGCCTGGAGCATTTCAAGCCTTAATAATGTGACTGACTGGCAGCTGCTCAAGACTGTGCTGAGCTGGTAGCTGAGCTGAGGGCTGATATGTGGCAGTAGCTGTATGGAAATCCTTCCAGGCACATGGATGTCCCAATCCAGGAAAGCATTTAAATACAATAGGAAGCGTTCTGCTGAATCAGGACTTTGAACATCACAATGTGGATATTTGTACACTACCGTTTCTCAGACAGACAAATTACTTCTCACTTGCTTCCCTAACATACTGAGTTATCCTCTGTGTTCCAGGAAGGACCTTCTCCTTTCTGCCCTTGCAGTATCCTTCAGAAAGGAAAAAGTCACCTCTTGCAGAGTGTTGTAGCTATTAGTCCACGATACATTGCCAGATCCTTTCAAACAGAATGTGCCAAATTCTTAAGACATTATCTGCTCTAATATTTTGTAACAGCTTCCACAACAGTGCTGTCTCTAAATCTCTACATATGGAAATTTATTGGTAAAATGTATTAACGCAAAATAGACTCTACAGAGCTCAAAGGTCTAAAATCTGGGCCACACACTGGTGAGTCAATGTGCCTTTCTGCTCCTTCAAAGAACTGCAAGTTGACAGGACTGACAGCTATGCCCTGACATATGCTTTCGTGTGTGGGTTATCTGTATTCTTAGATAGATTTATAAATATCACAGTGTCTTTCTGGAAAGGGACATATGACAGTACAGCTCACTACAGAATTGTTGCCAAGGAACAGACCTGCTCAGAGGAAAATTTAGATCACTTTTAATTTCACAAGGTGTTCTATAAAACTAAACTACAGGATATATTCCCCTCATGTTTGAACAACATTCGGAGAAATGAACACAGCTTTTTTCTAATGAGAATTTCCTAGATTTCTTACTCAGACAGAATTATTCAACCCGTCTGAAGCAAAAGACACAGAAAATTATACAAGGACAGTGAAAAATACAATAATAAACTAACCTTAGGATCAGTAAATCCATTTTAAATAGTTATTGGGTAAAGCAATCATGTGATTTGTGTAAAAGATACAATGATAAAATTAAATTATAAAAGTGATAAAATTAATCATTTTATCATTAAAATGATATAAATAAAATTATACATATTAAATATGCCCATCTGTGCACTATGGCCTTGGCATACAATTTTCTCTACTGAATGTGGAACAAGAAGCTATGAAGTTTTTTTACACAAAGAAGTCGCAGACTTGAAGGATTAAATTCCTTTTCCATTTTCCCTTAAGTTCTTCCATTATGATAGCACTGCTCTGAATAATGGTTGGATTAAACGACCTCCAGAGCTTCCTTGCACCTTCCTTTATTTCATGATTCTATATTTCATATGCTATGATGAAAAATTATACCCCTGTGAGTCTTCACCAGCAATATGAAGTAGAATTAGATGAAGTAAAAATGAAAATGAAAGACTCAAACTAGTTTTGGGGGCTCATTAGTTCTAGCACCAAAGGAAAGTTTATACTAGGGCAAGAATTTTTGTGCCAAATTCTATCCTGAGGCATCACGTGAACACACTATTACCATTGCTCAGGGTCTGGGTTAGAAGAAGATGTGGGTCATCTGTAAGAAAACATTTGACATGAAATTATTTACTGGGGGGTATAAACCATGTAAATGAAAATTTCTAGAGTTGCGAAACAATAGAATAAGTCCTATATCTTTCCCCTAAGTTTCCAAAGAAAAGACATTAATGTTAATATTCTTCTTCATAAGCTGCTTCTCCCTCACCAATAAAATGTTGCATTTCATTGCTGATATAGCATTTAATCAAAAACTTTTTTTTATTGTTTTCTTTGAATAGTAATTTCCACAGCAGGAATTTAATTACTATGTGAATCTGTGTGTTCAGGCACTTAAAAAAGAGCTAATCATTCAACCAAGCCCACATAGCAGTGGAGGATTTTTCCCAGCCTCCCCTCCACTGACAACCAAAAAAGAAAAAAATTCATCAGAAAGTTCTGTTTGATCCTTAGTGTAGGAGGACATCTTTGTCTCACAGTGCCATCATATGACATATACTGAATGGACTGGGTGATATTTTAACAAGGAAAAATGACACATGCTCAAAATATTTAAGTGAACAAAAAACTGTATGCTAAAAAAACCGTTGGACATAAGAGTTTTAACCTTAAGAAACAGTCTTTGACACTTCTACTAATTTAAGGTAGATTTCACCTTAATTTCAACCACCTAGAAGTTAGGCAGTTCATTTAAGTTAGATTTCCAGACAGCTTCTAAACCAAGGAGGTCAATAACCTCAAGGCTGCAACTCTTCACATTCCAAAACTGGCACCTAGAAAGGGCCATATCAGTCACTCCTGAAGGTGTCTGATTCTCTCAGTGGAACAGAGAGGGACATTTAATGGTAGGTTTAGCCTAGACTACTCATGCACAGACAGCTAAAGACATGAGAGATGAATCCAACCCTCAAGACTGGCAAAGTTGACGCACCTTGATCTTTGCTTAAAATAAGCTACACTCCTATGCATAAAAGATCAAAGAAACAGCTGTTGATGGATAGGACCTCATCAGAAGATCATTCTATTTGTGGAACAGCAGAAATTTCCTCAGATATCTTAATATAATGGTCTTTGAAACTAGCCTGAAATCTTTGAAATTGTACAATTACATGACCTTTCAACAGAAAAGTCATACTTTGTCTTTTGATCATAGTACATGCTCTTATGCACAGATGAAATTCATGCTGATCTGCTTTAGGAAGAGTATGGAACTAATCAACAAGGATCTGCTGCATAACAGCTTTAAAATCTACAGAAACCATTGATGCATAAGAATCTTACAGTTTTACTATTAGAAGCAACCTTATCTAGCCTATGTACAATAATGATGTATCTGTATCAAGATTCTTCCCAAAGGCTTCTACACTGTTAGAGACCTAAATTGTTGCCTATGCCATTTAAACCTTTACTACTGCAAGGTGTTTTAATACTGTTTGTAGAAAGAGGAGATACATTTGAAGTGTGTAGTTTCTACTCAATCCACCAGCTTGCAATCAGCAGCAAGGCAAACATAATCATGATAAAAATTTGATTAATCCCCCTCCTCCATGTGGACACAGCAGACACAAGGAAAAAAAAAAAAAAAAAAAAAAAAAAAAATCAATGGGCCAAGTTTTGCAAATATGTCTGTTCATAAATTAGGAAAAGTGGAGAGACTAGTTTCTTTAGCACCTCTCAAATGTAACAATATATCCAATTAAATACAAATACTAGAAACAAGTGAACATGAGCCCTCTTTTGAAATACAGTAAGTCAAGGCACAGTCACACGGAAAGATAAATGCTAAGAACATCCCAAACTGTGCATAAGGAATGCTAAGTGCTGCAAGTTATAACAGCTAAAAAAGTTTGCTTCCTTCAGAAGAAACTCAGGGCACTGCCATTATCATAGAGATCTGAATACTAAATGTCCAACACGATCACTCTCTCATGCTTAACTAAAGGATAAATGAGCTTGTAAAATACAGTAAGTTTCCATATGACAACTGAGGCATAGCAATACTTCATACCATATATGTTCCAATGTTAGAACAGCTCATAGTATAAGATCATCCTTACACATCTCACCCATCTCTAAAATGGTGATGATGCTGTGTTTCTTTGCTTGTTCATCAGTTCATTTTTAACAACTTCAATTTCTGTAGACTTAATGCAAGCCAATATAAGAGCTAGATAATGACAATTTTTGTCTCTCTTCTTAAGCCTGGAGTAAGTCTCCATAGCTGGTAGTCATTACCTACCTACCAGCTAGGGCTAGTTACTAATTAGGTTAGTACCTAGGTTACTACCTAACTAGGGTTAGTTACCTACCAGTAACAGGCAGTGGTAATTGCACACAAAGAGAAGAGAGGCTCTGTGATTGTATGGATCCTGTAAACAAGAGTCGAAGATTTCACCTTCACTGTAATTGGGAAGGGGTTTCTTAACAGTCCTTACTGACCTTCGTAATTCACTGTCACAGAGCTTCAGATTTATGCAGGGAAAGTGAATTTCCTCCTCAGTGAAATCAAAACACACATTCACATATAATGAATTTTTGGAAGTCTTTCAGACAGATAAATCTACTGAGTCGAGAAAAACTACTTCATACAACAAAGAGAATGAGCATGAAGAGAAAGGGTGCTGTTTTGCACTGAACTGAGGATTTTAGCAAAGCATTCACCGACTCTCATGATTCATGTATAGCCAGCACTTCAGCAAGTCAATCAAACTCTTTGATTTCTTTGATTTTCTTTTTCTTGACACCACAAACCAAGTATAACAAAAGCTAGCATCAGAACTCAGGGTACTCTGTACAGCTGTTACCTTCACTGAAAAACTAAGGTAAAAAAAGAAATTTGTAAATAAAATTATAAATTAAATCAATTAAAAAACCCACTGTATCTCATGTAAAATGTAACATTTTCTATTCCTAGATTTAAGCTGCAAATCTACAAGCAATACCTGATGATCATTGCATGTCAGATGTGCCATGAATGGAAACGAGATACTATTTTATTGTTTGTTTCAAATGTTCCAGTGTTTTCATGACTAGAAAGATTTTAACCTTATTTTCAAAGCAGTTAGCAAATGAAGACCTGATGATATTAAGAATATGACAAAATCCAAAGAGAATGAGAGAAATTGCTCTCAGATGAAGGTAAATAACTTATGGGAAGGAAAGACTTCAATGTTCAGTCTGAGTTTCCTTCATTCAGTCATCTGTCGCTCTGCATCTAACACTCACCCCCCCCTTCAGAGACATGGCAATAAAGAAAAGGCATGGGAACACATACATCTGGTTTTAGCTTGTGCATTCTGCAAAAAATTGCAATCATAAGATATATAATTCCTTTTATACATATTATGCATTTTGCAAACACAAAAATTCAATTAACATGCTTAGTCAAGATTACGTCTGCCCACATTCACAAGTTTTTATCAAATATTTCATTTTCCTATAATCCACATATACACACACAAATAAAAGCATATTTGTGCTTATATTTGTGTGAGCGAGAAAGACCAAAAAAGAAACACATGAAGACTTTAAGCCCCAATTATCCTTGAATGTTCTTTTGACAATCACTAGACAAATTAAACAATAATTCAGTTTTGGATGCAGTAGCAGATGATAGCATGGAGTATCTATAACTTTATTGCTTGTCACTGCTGTCCAGTCAACCTTTACTGCTGCTAATTGGGTGAATTCGGCAGTCGAAGGACACAGATGCCTACCGCTGGATTTTGTTCATTCAGCATTATTATTACATGCTTCTTTTCTGCTGTTGCTCTTGTCTGATTGCGCTTTATTTGGAACTTTTCCAGTCAACTTCATTGACAGTCGTCTCTCTTGGTTCAATCTTTGCTGACAAGAGCTGACAATTTCTTTACCTTTTAGCCCCATTCTTTACTCCTTTCCTCCCAAATGCATGTAAGATGTGTTTTCATGGAGAGTCCCTTTATCCTCTGCTAGACTACATTTTTCATACCCTACATACATGTCATATATGTAACTGGTGTAATTGAAAAACAGGAGTAAAATATACAAATTCTTCTCCCACAAAGAAGAAGAGTATCAACTCAACAATCCTTGTCCCTTCAAGTGCTAACCAAAAATAAAATCTACTTGTCTTTAAAAATTAATTCAACTTTTATCAGATGATATAAAAACAAGTCAGTATGAAAAAAAGCAGAAAGAAGGAGCAACCATTCAAATCACCTGAAATGAAGTGTTATTCCCACAAGAGAAAAAGAGGAAAAAAGATTAATAGAAGGTGATCTTTACATTAATGGCTTTGTTAAGATGAACACTAAAATTTTTCTGACATCAATACCAACTTTTTTGTTTATTTAGGAGGTCACCTGCGGAGAGCATGCAGCCAAAACAAGCAAATAAATTAGCTACAAACCTTTATTAAGAAAATAATAGCTCTGTAAAAATAAATAAACAACAGAAATTACACTAGAAAGCTAAATATAGCTATGACTATCTCAGGAGAAAAACAATAAAATTATTCTTGATATTATTGCTTCAAAGTCTATCTTTTAGCCTTAATAAATTAAGGGAAAACGGTTGGAGAGAAAGAAATCATTAGACAGTTCAGAGACTGGCCGCAGTTTTATGAAGATTAAATCATATCAAATATGCCTAAACTTCATCTTGCTTGTACTTGCATCTAGAAAATAAAAATAAATTATGCTGAAATTTATTTACTGTGTTCGTTAATGATATGCAATAAACAACACACATTTGAAGTTAACTGATCACACAAACTGAATCCATCTAGAAATATACTCCAAACTAAAAATACACAATTCAAGAGAGAAAATTGGAAAATTCTGTGTAAGGTCTCTTGAGTGGAGACCAAAATGAACTTGAATTAACATGCAATCGGGTCACATAAAAAGAAGTAATTTGGGGCTATGAACATCATATGACACTCCAAATAGTTCCTTCCTACAGAATTCTAGTTCAACCACACCAAAAATATTAAGTTAAAACCTAGGTACTGTCAACAGGAATGACTTCTGAAAAGATCAACAATCTGTTCAGATCTTTGAAAGGATTTGTTTAAGGGGGAGAACTAAGAAACCTATAAATATTCAGTTTGGCTAAGTATTACTCAATAGGGAGAACATGATAATCTACAAATATCTACAAGGTGTTAATGTCAAGGAGAGAGATATGGCAGATGGGGACACAACTAGAAATAAGAACATGGAAATAAAGACACAGATGAATATCCAGTTTCCCTAGGCCGAAACAGACCATATTAATGGCAGTGACAGACTCCTGAGGCAAGTGTGCTAAGCTACATCATATAAGTCTTTTCTTTAAGGCACTAATAAAACACTTGAAAATACATTGTAAGGATGTTGACAGGAAGACAGACAGGATGCTTTAATACATGTATCTCTTTTTTAACTCTTAACATCATACTGTATTTAAGGACTACTAATTAGAAAGGGGTGATACATTTGAGGATTTCAAATGACTGCCAGAAAGCCTGTCTTCCTGTCATCCTTAATAACAGATGGGATAGGAGAAATATTTTTTAAAGTCCCGAGTCCACTTAAAGAAACAGAATTTTCAACTTCAGTTTTAAATTAGGTGTACCTCAGTTCACATTTTCTTTCCAAAAACTTGGGCTGAACTAGGGCTTAAGCATTTTGAAAAGACATCTAGAAGAACTTTGAGAATCTGCTTTATCGCTTTGAACAAATCTGTGTAAAATTAGGTCAGTACTCTGCACCTAGTACAAGCAACACTCAAAAGTAACTGAAAAGTCACTAAGATACAGAGTTGTGTCCAATATTGGAACAGCTATTTCTATGGTAATAGCAGGTGTGAGAATAAGAAGAGGAACACATTCCTTTTGAGGGAAGAAATGTATCATTTTCAGCAGAATCCAGGTTGGAAAATATTAACTAAGAATTAATAATTTAAGTATTTGGGGAAGCAGATAAGACCAGGATCCCAAACTCAGAAACTTCAGCAGAACTAGACCTCACAAGATTTGTACCTTCTCAGGTCCTCACTGGGCAAAAGCAGTGGCTCCAGAGACACCAGGGAGCATCAGAGCTGGGCCTAGGAACCTGGGACCACAGCAGGGAGATGAGGCCTAAAACTTCCTCCTATAAACAGGGTATCTGTAGACTCCAGATCTGATAGCTGAATTGGGGGTGATCAAAGGGCGTGAAATTCTAGAAACCATGTGATATCCACTGGCCATCAAACAAACTGTCACTATAGTTCTTCAAACCTGCATTTCTGGAAAACATCTTTGGTATCATGGAATCAAAAACCTGTTTTGTCAGAAAACTTCTGATCCAATCAGGGTATAATACTAGAGATAAAAATTAAGAGCATGGCAAATATGTTGAAACAATTTTATTTAAAATATAAACTTGGATTTTTAATTTTTCTTTTTATAACAACATGATGATCTATGTCTAAGAACATACTTTGCGGTATCAAGTACATAACCCATAGCAAATCAGTATAATTTTTACAGTGAGAAAAAGTAATATGATTTTTTAAACAACCATCCTTGAGGAATGTGACTGTCAGTTCTGTTAATACACTGAAATCATACTTTGAACTAGTCATGTTATTTTAGGATTGGTCTGTTCCTCATAGATGACCACAGTTAAGCTTTATGTGGATAACTATCAAAATAAATCCTTTCACAGGAAGTACTTTGGCAGTTGTACATTCATCCTTCGTGATGAGAGAAAGGATCACCTCACTTAAAGGGCAGCAACCTCCAAGGTAAATGAGGCTACATCCTACAGTGGTGTTGGTTCATAGAAACAGTGCTGTTTTGAAGCACATGCCCCAGTTGTTCTTACATTGCTTCACTTTACAAAGCAGTTTTGGTCTGCATGAACTGGACCCCTGTCAGAGGAAATTAAAGCAGTAGCTCTACTCAAGATGTACCAAAGTCAAGACAGACTCTTATGGGCATATCATGGTCTAAATCAACATTTGGTCTTTCAGGTCACATACAGTGGAAACATTCAGTCCAAGGAACAAAAACAGTCCAAGTGAAAAACCTCAAGATGAACTGACTGTAGAGGTAAGGGCTTCAGCACAAACTCCACCAATCCACTGATCTTTTTCTGTTGCACTGATCTACTTGATAAGCAGGCACACCTACTGGATCATCACTTACAGGGGAAAGACAGCAAAACAGATTGCCTAAAATTAGCCAGCCAAGTGCACATTTAAAAATTTACTTTCTAAAATTCTAATCAGCAACTAATATTTTATAATAAGAAATTCATTATTAAGTAAAAGTATTATGGCTGCATTAGAAAGAAACGTTCAGGACTGAAATGTAAAATGAAAACAATGACATCTTTAATTAGAGTGGTAAGGCCCATAAATTAAGAGATTCACTTATATAAAAATGCTGGAAAATAGACACTGACTGAAATTAGTCAAAACACATTCAAGATTTCTCATTGCAAAACTGTTTAATCCCAGAAGCTTCCCACATTAGGGGTTTGGCTTCATACATTTCAAAGCTGTAGCACGTTAAATTCCAATTACTTCATAAAAGGTAGGCAGTGTGCGTACAAAAGATACTTGCAACAATAGACTGCATTATGGTGTGTCTCAAAGCTCATTATAAAGCAGCTACTACAGTGGACTGTGTCTGATAACTCACCACAATTTTTCTTCATTTAGTCTTACTTAGAAATTGATCTTGGTTTGTAAGGAAATTCACAGAAGCCTAATGCACTTCTAATAATCCCCATGGGAAAGATGAATAATGTTCAGACTACATGTTCCACAGGCACCATTCCCATTGTAGAAATGTGGGAAGAGTAATGAAAACTCCCTTCCTCTTCTCTGAAGTCAATTAATTATTTTCCACAAAAATAAACAGGAGCTTTCTTCACATCAGCAGTCATCCAAATTCATGTAGCTGAATTTAATATGTGAATTTGAGCAAAGGGAGGCAAACTTCTCCTTTAAAGCGCATACATTTCATTAATGTTTGTCTAAATCACAGAACAGTGTACCTCGAAAAACAAGCAGATTTTAAAATCATTATGCCTATGTGTGAAGAACCTGTTAACAGGGAAGTACACTTTCACATTAATCATAAGGAAATGTTGCCAAGCAAACACAAGTTCTTTGTATCTCTAATTTTTGACAAACCAAGAAAAGCTGTTTTTCTGTTTGAATTATCTTTAAAGCTATTATCTGCACTGTAAGTTTCAGAGAGGCGTACACACTCCAAGCTATGTTAAGATGAGCTTGTTCAGATCTAACCCAATACAGCCACAGAAGCGCAGCACTGTTACTGGGTCATCCCAGGGGGCTATAAGGACTACTGTCCTGACTCAAAGTTGTCAACACCTATGAAAAATTATCAGAACATGGCAAGTGCAGAGTGATACCTTTCCAGCTTTCTTTGTTTCCAACTAGTTGTGACTCTGGGTCTTCTGAGGTGAAATATATATCACCTTCTGCTGAGCCCCATGTCCTGTGATACCCTCACTAGACTGTTAGAGCTGCTTGAACTAACTGGTGTAAACCTGGAACAAGTAACTCCAATATTTGCTTCTCTCTTAATTGCCAGAATATTTATGATCTTCTTTCTTTGCTAGATTATTCAAAGCTATGCAGTGGGTTGGTTCCTCAAACATTCATTGCACTGAAGAGAGGCTTTTGTTGTAACCCTCAGGCACTAATTAATGACAGCTTACTTGACTGCAGCTTTTTCCCTTGGTCTGCCAAAAGCAAGGCAATGAAAAAACTGTCCTCTGACTCAGCATCAAGAGTCCTTATTCCCCTCTACATATCCTTGACCTTATTTAAACAAACGAATTCATTAGCAAATTGGCATACAATGGGTTCTTAAATATTTTTCATAGGAACAGAACCAGTTCTGCTTAGTCTGGAGACATCTGGAAACCCTCCCCAAAAATTATTTCTAAAACTAACAGTTTTGATAATGTGCCATTTCGGTGAAGGTCACAAGTGGTGCTTCTGACGTCACCTCAGTCCAGTCCAATAGAGTTTAGAACAGAAGACACCACTGAAGCACATGATTTGGCTGACCGCATTTCCACTCAGTTAGCCCTGTGCTGACACCAACAGCTGACAGCACACTGCAGCAAATCTGGATTACACAGAGAACAGTGTTTGAAACTTTTTAATGAACTCTCACTGACTAAAAGGCTGCCTGAAAAAGGATTTGAGTCAAAGGCAAGGTAGGACAGCAGAGGGCCATGCAAGCTGGTGATGAGCAGTATGCTGTGGGATGGTTAGGATGACTGAGTTTAAGGAGAACAGCTATTGGGAAGGGAAGAGGGTGCTGTAGCAGTTAAGGGTGTGATACAGATAAAACAAAGGCCTCTTTCAGGGCATTCGTGGGAAGGATGACAATGCCTGTTTATCCATATTAATCCATAGGGATTTTAATGCTGTAACTACCAAATCCTGAAGACTATAACCAATATGCCTGGGCATAATCCCATGGGGTAAATGGGAATCTTGCATGTAGAAAACACCTTAAAATTCCAACACAAGACAAAACAAAGGAATGGAAGAGGAGGAGTGTGGAGAGGGGGGACCAGTTAAGTTTTGATAGTCTAAGCCCATAGTGATACATGCCAGCAACGGACAAAGATACGTATCCGGTTTTCATGCACCAGTAAGAATTCCAGACGTGTCACAGCAAATGTGGAAAAAACTGTAATTCCAGTAACAGCATTGGGCTATAAAGATATCACCTTCTGTTAGCCCAAACTAATGAGAGAACAGAAATCACATTCTCTTTTTGGAACCTTGTCCCACTAAACTGGAAATATAGTCAGGAAATAGCTGCATCAGGATATGAGGGCATTATTGATAACATTCTCATTACTGTGCAAGACACATCAGGAGATGGACTTAGAAATGTTTGCAAACAGCATGAATTAAAATTAGTTCTTTATCTAGATGGCAAAATAAACTATATTCACATCTCACACTCACATTCATGCATAACCCCCATGTCCTGTTGAAGGAACCACAATTACAGTTGAAGATTTGCTCTTTACTAGTGTTCTTGGAAAGGAAGCCACAGAAAATCTGGTATTACAGCCCTCTCTTACAGTAATTTCCAAAATTGCAGTGCTTTCTACAGTCTGTAAACCCGCTGTTTGGTTCTTATGCACACAGATTTGCTCTTTAGAGGTGCAGAATCACCTCTACCAAGTTTTTTTAATTAGCTTTTTCTCCTTTTCCATTTTTGGGAAGGAGGAGGGGAGGGTCTAAAGAAGAAATTTTAGGAGGCTACCAAAGTTTCATATGACTTTCCTGTTTTCACAAGACCAAACTAAAAGTAGTCATCAGTTGCAATTTGGTCATAGCTCCAAACAGAGGCATTTATGAAGTAATTTGGAGGGGTTCAGATGTCCACTAAACATAGACGAGGTTCTAAAACATGCATCTATTTCTCACTTTCTACTTTCACAAAAAAACCCACTTTTGATTCTTCTTGCAAAACATTGTTTAGAGCTTAAATTTTATTTTAATATTAGTGTTATGTGGGCTGTGCAATGATGATGCTTGTTAAGGTTAGCAAGAAAAACATGCAATTTTGTATAATTTGCAGTTTATAAGCATCTTTTCTGTGAAACAACACTGAGGTCCTTCACAATATGAAATGAGAAAATTATGACAGGCTCAAGAACAAACATTGTGCTATTCTGGGCTTAATGGTACTCATTCACCTGGAGTGTAGGACATCCACTTTTGTCTAATGTGAGCTACGGAGACTAAGCTTGGTTTTATACATTCCACTTAACCACTGGCTGCTCTTAATGCCTTTTTCTTTCCATAAATGCCATCCTAAACCACAGAACTTTTTGTTCTATTAAAAGATGATTAAAATTAATGCATTTCACACAATGTCTTGGTTTAAAAGAAACTGTGCTTCATATGCACAAAACATTTCACCAAAACCAAAGAAAATAAGAAATCTCAGATCGCTCTACTTTAAAGATCTGTCAAAAACATCAAAAAGCATGGTAACTTACACTTCTAAGTCAAGGCAAGTTAAGCCCTATACTACCACTGTCCAGGATGCAATGGTCAGCCTCACTGAAAACTACATCAAAAACTCTGCACTGTTATAGATTGCAGTTTGTAGAGTGTGGCTCTGTAAATTTGTGTAGACATAAATGGAGAGATAGTTCCGCTATGAGAATAACCTCTCTCCATTCTGCAAGAGATACATTTGCAAACAATCATTCTGATTCTGAATGACTGTTCATTTCCTTCTAGTCATGAACAATCAGACCAAAAAACTTACTTGCTGTGTTCTCTGGGAAACAGATCTTTGCAAAATTAACCTCATCTCCTGTAAACAATAGTCTTCGTGCGTGAATAAGAGTGGGCTTCATTATTTAGCTATTTGCCATTCATTCTCATGCATTAAAAGTTTTTCTTCTGTCCAGGGAGCAAAAATGTCACATAATTTAGGTAACCAATACACACAATGCAACAAATGGCAAAAATCAAGGAAGAGCTCATGAAAAACAAAAAGGATAAAAATTCTTTGGCAAATGCTCAGAAATAATGAAAGCCATGAGAACAGAAGGATGTTATAGTCTCCTCGATATGTTTGTAACTAGCAATCTCACAAGCTCCCTATGAGTCCATTGGGGAGGAAATGGCAGTATATAAGCAACTGTAAAATGCTGTAGGGTAACTAGACTGAAATAGATACCATGACCTCAGTCACAGTAGACAGAATTTTTGCACTGTTTTGTTGGTTTTGTTATCTGAGCTAACCTAGCTATTAAATGCGCCATTCCTTCAGAAAAAGAAGTTGACATTTATCTGCAGAGGTCTGTGACTAGGAACCCGCAGTAAATTAGATAAGAACATAAGAACAACTGTACTGTATCAGACCAAAAGACCATCTAGTCCAGTACTGTGGCCCTGAAAGCAAATGTAACGCTTGAACACAGTGCCCAGTATGCGAGGGATGGTACTCTGAGACAAATGGGGCTACATGAAGGTTTCATTGAAGCCTGGGAAAATTTTGTTCTGATTATGGTAGAGGAAAGGTTTCAGAGAGTGCCAAACAGAATGTAATAATCCTTTGTTCTCACCAAAAGTTTAAGAAAAGTAACTGTAAATTCGAATATCGAATAGCTTCCTAAGAGATGTGAGGTTTTTGAGGTAAACACATACAGAAATAAAAAACCCTAAGTTTGAACTACTCATCATCTTATTTTAATTTTCACCTTTGAGAAAGTTCTTATTCACACAGAGCCCAGTAAAATGGAAACTGATAATGTGGAGTTAGAAATAATAGAACTGCCTTCATCCCACTACAAAATTTCAGGGACTACAATACCTTGTCCATGTTAAAATTAGCATGTGTTGAAATTAATTAGTGTTTAAGAGTTTATATAGGAAAAGGGAAGACTCAAACATTAATTTGGGAGACATTTTCATGTTATCTTAGTGCATATAAGCTAAGAATTTAAAATTACATCCTTCAAAAATATCCATCAATGTATTTACAGAAACTCTTCGGGACTTCTCAGACTTCCACAGCAGTTAAAGTTGAAATTGTGATTATCGCACTATCTAAAATCTCATTCCCTTGAACACTTCTGTTATTGATTCTTCTTTCAAAAAAGTAGCTCCACTAACATACTTTGAACTTAACTTTTTAAATAATGATCTTTTAATCATGAAACATGTGAAGTATTGAAAAAAGCCCCAAAAATTACACGTTCAATGATCATTCTTACCTTTAGCCATAACAGCAGTTCGTAATACAATTGTGTGTGGGATGTGTACTTGGCTAT
Organism: Athene noctua; assembly: GCF_965140245.1. Classification (NCBI taxonomy): domain Eukaryota; kingdom Metazoa; phylum Chordata; class Aves; order Strigiformes; family Strigidae; genus Athene; species Athene noctua. The sequence goes on along the minus strand of NC_134037.1, from coordinate 248,014,861 downwards.
TAAGTAATTTTCTAAGGTGAATAGCTGTTAGTATTCATTTCAGTAAGTCCAGACAGATATAGTTTTCTAAAGAGTCAAAAATAGACTAATTTAGCTCTTGTGAGTATCAGCTAAATGTATAGAAATTTGAAGGTCTGCAGTAATTTGGTAGGTGCAAGTCCTTCACTTTGTAATTAAACAAAACTAAGGTAGATCCAGTTCTTATATAATACAGATTGCTTACATGCATTAATAGTTGAAGAAACACCTGCTATTTAAATATTTCTTTTTAAAAACATACTTAATACTTCAGGAAGCCAAGTGTCATAAACAAAAGCTCTCACAGATTGGATTAGACCTTCAGAACCCTCCCTTCTTTAGAAAAATCATTCCATGAAAGTAAAATATATAAAAAGAGAAATCCAGAGAGCTGATGAGCTGATTTTAATGCCTCAGAGACATTCCACATGCTTTTGGTTTTACATGATGGTTGTGGCACTTTGAGCAAATTCTTGAAGACAGACTTGTAATATAGAGAAGAACACCGCTCAGTCTTTATATATATATATATATATATATACACACACACACATACACACACACACACACATCCCTTCCAGTCTCTATAAATTGATAGTCATAAATGAGTTTTACCCAAGAAAATCAAAGGCTGAACAAAGGTAGCCGAATGCAAAAGATTTTCTACTCAACTCAAAGGATCTGAACTCATCTCCCAAACCACTTAGATGTACAAATGCATAGTCAGCTAATCAAGTTTGAAAGGTTTCCACTATCTAGAAACCCTGGACTGTTTTTCACTAAAGTAATAGGAATTTTTGTCAAACAGACATCTGAATAATGAAGATGTTTTCTAAGTTCGAGCAACCCGTGTGTCATGAGATGATGACCTTTTCACAATATTGGAAAGAAAGTGCAATAGCCAGTTACTGAAGATGGCCTATACAATCAGCACTGTAAACTGGAAAAGATAAAAATACAAACACAAGATGCAAACAGAAATCACAAATAAATGAAAGACCAAACTCCTATAACCAGATACCATAAAACTAACTTTTTTTAATAGACTACTTACTTTAAAGTTTGGAGTAGTGATTTTAATTGTTGTACTTGAGATGCCCCACAGATGCCCGATTTTCACACCACAAAGCTCAATTATTTTCTGACAATCAGGCCACCTTCAGGTCACAGCATTTTTTTCAGAAAAACACAGAAACACTTTCTGGAATAACAGGATAATAGTTGTGTCATTTCATATTATGTATTTGTCATTGTCACTGTCATAGATTAGTCAAAAATCAAAAAAGGCTTCTTTAAGGTAAGGTAACAGCCTGCTTCTTTTAAGTAAATCACATTGATGTTCCCAACAGAAATGGTAACTAATTCTGCAAAGTGTTCTTTGTGGCTACAGAGAGATTCCTAAAGGACCACCCTGCAGCAATAACCGTAGTAATAACAGTAACAACAGCAGTTAGTTCCTTTCCCAAAGAACTTTCGATCTGAATGGAAGTTAAAAAATTCCCTATTTTTAGGACTCTTTCTTCTAGTGAAGATTTCCATTACTTTTTTTCATCCATTTTCAAAATGTAGCACAAATGGACCTACTACAAAGTAAGCTATTACAGAAAGAAAAACGGGAATTTTACAGAAAGATGACAGAAAAGATACGTTTTTAAAAAGGCACATAGGGATTTAATTACTCACTTTCATTAAAATTAATGTAATAGGTGTCACTACTTCCAGGGACAACTGAATATTTGCTCTTTGGTAAAGGACATGTTATGTCTTCCAGATGAATATCAAATTTTAATAATATATCATCACATTACCTGGGACAGAGTAACCAAAGAGGCCATTACAGGCTAGAATGTGTATGGCTGGGGAGAAGCCTTGCTGGCTGGGGGTCCTGGTGGACAACAAGCTGCACAAGGGTCAGCACCATGCTGCTGCAGCAACAAAGGCAAATTGGATCCTTGGCTGCATCTGCAGGGGCATCACTAGCAGAGATAGAGACATGATCGTCCCACTCAGAGTAGTGCTTTTGGGGCCACACCTGGAGTACTGTGTCCAGTGCTGGCCCTCACTATTCAGAAAAGATGTGGAGAAACTGGGGAGTGTCCAAAGGAAAGCCATGAAAATGAACAAAGGACTGAAAAACCTGCCCTATGAGGAAAGGCTGAAGGAGGTAGGTCTTTTCTCACTGGAGAAGAAAAGACTTGGTGGGATCTCATCACAGTATTTCAGTACTTAAAGGGCAGCTACAAAGAGGACAGAGGCTCTCTCTCCATAAGGAGCCACATGAAGAGGACAAGGGGCAACGGTTATAACTTGCAGAAGGAGAGGCTTCATCTTGACATAAGAAAGAAATTTTTTACGTTGAGAACAATCAATCCCTAGAACAACCTCCCCAAGGATGTGGTGGAGTCCCCATTGCTGGAAGCTCAAGATGTGATGGACAGGGTGCTAGATAATCTCATCTAGGCTTCTTATCCCACAAAAACTTGGGCCAGATGATCTTTTGAGGTCCCTTCCAACCTGGGCTGTTCTATGACATTTCTATTCAATGACTTTTGATAAGCTTTTTTTTAATCAGTTTTTGATAATTTTATATATTAAGATAATGGTAAAGGCTTTAACCATTATTACAATATTTAGTTATATGTCAAGAATTATCTTGCTCACTCTAGGAAAACTATATCCCAGTAAGAAATTATCCAGGACCTTGTGTTTTCTGGTGTAGATATTTTGCAGGAAGGAAAAAAAGGGACCTCGGAAAAACATCACTTCCCATCTTCCTCCTCAGAGTTGACTTTTTTCCTGTAACAAAGCTTCAAAGCTAGACAAAAATTGGGTCTTTCTTCAGGATAATTATCACTTGGGACCCTCCAATTTCTGCCAGGTGGGAGAAATCCCAGTATAACCTAATCCACTTTTGTTTATACCTCTTTTTCTTTTTATTGACCTAATCAAATAAGTCACATACTAGGAAGAAACCAAAGAGCCCTTTAATTACCTGAACATCCTTAGATTATTTGTGCCTTGTTTTCCCTTCTTCTCCATTCAAAACTGATGTCTTTGCCTCTGTTCTCCTCTCTTTTTAAAATATTCAAGCAAAACCAAACCCCAAATACAAGATATACCAAAATGTGGAGATAATTGTTTCTTTTAAAAAAAAGTTCAGGTTATTCAGTATGAAGTCTCTGAAGATGATTATTTACACTGAATGACTTTTAGCCTAGTTTAAATTTAAAGGAAGATATCTAAACAGAATAGTCTGTTGCAAGTTCCTCTGAAGTACTGACATTTTTTCCAACTCTATGTCTCATATGAAAGGAAGCTGAAATACCATTAAACACTTAGTTTATGGATTTATTTATGACAGGAAATGCATTCTTCCTTAGGGTACTAAACTATTCTGAAACAGTTGAACAATGTTGCTGAACTTGTCAGCTTCAAACAGAAGGCCAAGTATAATCCTTCAGCATCCACCCACCCATTTGAACTATTCACTCAAATATAGCAGAGTGTAATGACTCACTGTTTAGCACAGAATAATGACAACAGTTATGTGATAGTTTTTTAACTGGTGCTTAAAACTGCAGACTTTGACTTTTCACTTTTCTTCTCAGAAGTGTATGTGTTGGAGAGAATGGGGGACAAAAAGAGAATTTCCATTAACAAATATACCTTATTCTTCTTAATCCTACAGAGGAGATACTGGCAGCTGCTTCTAAAAATCCCATTAACTGTGGATGGCAGAGTATGGAGCCAGATCTGCATAAAGGTTAGCGTATCTACAGGATTACCCAGTGGGGCTGAGAAAGACACTGTTGTCCCTGAGACAACCCACAGGCAGCTCTTCTGGGATTCTGTGAAAGGCTCTGCTTGCAATGCAGTGTCAGAAAAGACAAGAAGCACTGAGGTGCTCTTCCTTGCAACACGGAAAAGCTTTATGTCAAGGGGAATCTTTCCTGCAGTGAGCATAATCCTCCCAGCAAAATTATATTAAAGGGACAAGATAAATTATAGGTCATGGAGAGGGGAGCTATGCCCTTTAGATGTGTAACGGAAGTTTACGCGCTATGAAAAAGTGCATGCAGTCCAGCTCCATTTTAGTGGTTTTTGTTTCCTTACCCAAACTATTCGTGTAGTAGAAGACAAAGGAGAAGGAAGAAGAAGGAGATGGAAAGAGTCCCTTTCTTGAATCCTTTCCTCCAGCCTGCATCAGGATGAAAGCAGAGGGAGCTATGTCACTGTCACCTAGCGCATGAGTGTCCGAGTTGCATTATCCAGGAGGATGTATTACTTCTACACTCTGGAGGGCTCCTGGATGTGTAACATCATCTCCTTCTAGGGGAGAGTCAGATTTTCCATATTCACTGCCAAAATCTACAGTTTATGGCACATTATGGTCCCAGATAAAGTAAAGCATTTGGACTAGGGGACTTCACTGTTTGGACCCTTGGAATAGAGACAGAAAATGAAGGGATGTCAGCAATGTAATGGTGGTTCTGAAACAAAAATATTGCCCGGTTTAGAAAAGACAATGTACATAATTGAGATGACATTAATAAATATCACTAGCACTGGACAGAAGAAGCTTCCTTCATTTTAAAGCAGGCAGAACAAAAGCAGGTGCAGACAGCTGTGTCGCTGAAGGGAGAGGCAGATGCTGTAGCAGTGCAGCACAGGGCAGCAGCTGCTTGACAGCATCTCAACAGCTGGAAACACAGACACTCAGGTAGCAACCACCTCTACAGCTGCAAAGGGCAAACCAATTTCCCTCTAGGTCCCACTCAGAGGCCTCTGGGATCACCTGTGCCTATTAACTCAGTGAGGTGGCAATTCAAGCCTAGCAGCATTTTCTGTTCATTCTTACGTGGCTGAACTCCATAAAAGCCAATAAAGCACTATTTTAATGCAAAATATGTGCTTGTTTCTCAGAGTATTACTGCTTATCTTCTGTAAGTCCTTGTAGGTTTGTGTATTATCTCATATCACTACTTCTGAATTTCTGTGTAATGTTTTCCATCTCTTCTCCATCTCAGGAGATAAGAAAAATAGGCTTGTAGATGATAGTGGAAACCTGACTTAATTTTTATATGACAGGGAGACACAATAAAGGAAGAAGATAACAGATACATAGTACTTAGACAAAATAAGAGTTCAGCACTGAGCCACCCTGGATTCTCTAGCCCAACTCTTTAAATATTCATGGATAATTTAAAATTATATGGGTTTATCTATTTTTTTATAAATATATAACATCACAATACTCATGGCCACTCTCACTTTCTAAGGATTTTTCTCCATTATCTCCTTTGTAAACATTTAACAATGTCAACCTCCTAAAACTCCTGTGTACACCACAGATTTAATTATTTATTCACCTGGTGGGTTGTGTTGCTGCTGTTCTTATTATTGCTTTCTTTTTGCCTGATTAAAGACTCAATGACAATAACAAAGCTTCAACCAAAATTTCAGCTTCAGAATGGAAGTTTTCCACTGACTGGAACAGTCAAAAGCAGAATGTGAAATTCTGGCAGCTGCACAATGTGCCCCAACCCAAGCCCAGTAACAAATCAGTATCACAGGATACCTTTTATCCTAGATAACCAAGAATGCACTTTTTCATAAAGGACACAACTTCAATGCTTTATTCTGTTTAAAGTCTGGAGCAAGTTTTTCTCTTATCAGAAATTTACCAAAACCTGGTAAATTTGCCTGATCAGAATGTGGCAAGCATTTTCTATGGTAGTTTTTGGTTTTGATCATTCAGTGTTCTCAGTCAAAAAGTGTTTTCCATGGAAAATTCCCAACTAGCTCTACTACTAGCCAGCCATCTGGAATATTACTTGGAGGCGTTTGTGTCTAGAACGACTGCTGAACCGTGAGAATCAAACCAGTGAGAGATGTCACACTGTGACCTTAGACCTAACCCCACAATCCAGCTGCACATCCTGTGGCCACAAATCCCATGTAGGAATCTAAATCTTGAAACTCTTGCTGGTTTTCCTTGTGTATGTACTTATACCACCTGGAGAAGGAAATGGAAGTATCTATCTGCTCACTGTGAGGCACTAGGACAAAGTTACAAGCTAGGTGCAGCCATCATAGTAAGGTTTTGACTGCCTTTGGATATATGTCTGAATTACAGAGGTATTTCTACAGTCAGCCCAGTCTAAATACTGTGAGTCACAAATTGCTGTGAACATATAGTCACTGTGAACTAATAATGGAAAAGTCCACAAGGTGCCCTGGGTAACAGCCCTGGTTTCTACAAGTATGCTTTATTTTTGCCATAAAGACAAGTATAGATAGAAAGGCACTTGTGTTTCTTACTTGCAGGACATTAATGTCAGAGAAAGAATGGCATGAGAGGAAAATGGCCAGATCCAAAGACAAAACCTCTTCTCAGTGATCTTCACATTATTAATTAGTGTTCTGCTCATTTTTCAGGTCTTTTCCTCCCAGCAATCAGAAAAATATCTTCATAACCTTCTGATAAATTGAGCTTACACTGGGTTGCCAATCTGGATACCATGCCTTCGTCCTGCAATTGCAGGCACAGAAGACTGACCCTTACGTTGTGCAGGATGAAGACCTGGTAGCTTTGAAAATCTACCTTTATCATCTACTGCAGACTTTACGTAGGTACCTGATTAAAACAACAAATGCATGTCACCTGAACAAACAACCAAACCTTTGGGAAACTTCCTTCTTCAGCAGAATAAATATCAATCTAATTTTTCAGACCAGCCTCTTCCACAAAGCTGCTGCTGTACACCCACTAGTCCTATTAAGCCCCTCTTACCCTTATTATTGCAAAACATATGCAGTAACACTGTCATACAGTGGGTGTAACATATAATTGGATATGCCAAAGTCCCTTCAAAAGAACAGAAGTTACAAATAATGGGTGTGGGGTTTTTTTTATAGCAATTGGTAATTGCTTTAAGACAAAAGGAAGCACTTGAGTGAAAATGACTGGAGGACTGAGGAAAGTGGATTTTCACTTAGGGTAGCCTAACAAAACTTGTAATTTCCCAGATGCCTAGGGAGATGTGCTTCAATACAGATCAGCTCCTCTCATTTTGCATTTCCAAAGCAAATGGGCCAAACTAAGGTATGGTATCATGAACTCTCAATTCCAGGGAACCATCACCAGGGCTGACTTTGGCTCAGTATGTCCCAGGCATGCTCTCAAGAAAAAGTACAAAGCTTCCCCCTGAGACATGCAGCTCTGAATGATCCCCAGAAGAGCTGTGCTGCCCTTATGTTGGTAAGCCTGTGACACAACTCTTGTACTGGCTTGTTGGTCATTTTTAGTAAAAAAAAGTGTCTTACTGCAAGTGTTTCTTTTGTGGAACTGTTTCTGGTTTTTTTCTTTTAACACAAGGGAATGTCTAATTTGAAGTTACGCAGCCTGAAATAGGATATTATATACCTTCGAGAGTCTGATGTAGACATTAGGTACAAGGCAAAGTTGCTAGGAGACCACAGATGGAGCAAGGAGCACTGCAGTAACGCAGCAGCTTTTCACACAGGGCTGGTGAGAATGCCTGCATCAGCACTCAGCCTTTCACAATTTAAAACAAAACAGACCTTTTACTGCTGACGTAAAGGTGTACATTTGGTGAGGACCACTGAATTGTTATAAAACAGCATGCCACAATCTGAATTAAAAGCAAGGCAAGAAATACTGAAAAGGATTATAACAGGCAGTACTCACTAATCTACTCTCTCTCACTGTATGTTTGGGAATGGCCCCTTCATTTAGAAACTAAAAAAACCCCATATATTCAAGCAAATGCTAGCACTTTCAACCTACTTGTATTCCAGACCCAAGTGCCATATTACCGTAAGGCAAAAGGGAATACTTAATGAGCCAGCAGAAGATGCTATGTACACTAAAATTCATTGCCTATTCCATGTTATTTAGAAAAGTGTGTCACACTCTCTGTGGACATAAGCCATTACAATCCACAGAGTCCTTTTGTCTCTTCTGTATCCTTACTCATGAGGTAGAGTTCATGCTTATTAAAATTCATCACTTGGCAAGCAGAGATGAGACGTTTACCAAACTCAGGCTTTCACTGTTCCATTCATCATGACCACAGGTATTTAAGTAGACAACACAAACCAAAACTAATGCAGCTGCATGGCTGTAAAGTCGTACAGCTTAGTCATGCTGCAGAAATGATTCTACTTGTAAAACACTATTTGTCACCTATATATGGGAAGTTGAAGTATAGAAAGTCTTTATAACATCTAAAATTCAAATGGAAAGGCTGTGATCGAACAAAGATTTGAACCTGTGTTTCGTCCAGCTCCTTCCAGTGGGGTTGTCCACCCTTCTGAGAGCTCATTAGCCTGTTCACCCTTGAGGCAGGGCCTATCTGACAAATATTCATTCAAATATTTCATTGTAAGTAGACACTGAAAGCATATCAGATGAATACAGACTAAAACAAGTTTACTCTCTCCATTTAAAGAGAAAGCTACAGTAAGAAGTTTAGATGTAGGTGTTCACAATGTCAGTGTTTGAAATTAGATGAGGTTAATACCACCCTTCACATGAAATGGTCCCTCTGCTATGCTGTTCTTTCTCTAGCTGATAGATGAAGATCAGCTCTTCTGTTGATAGTGCTAATACTAGACTACACTGAGTGCAGTTTATAAATCAAATAATAAAATAGGTTTGGCAATAAACATCTGAAAGTTAGAGTGATACATTTGCAGCTTCTATCTTGATAATAAACAACTGAGCCGAGCACCAGACTATGAGCCTTGTAAATACAAGGTCCCATCTACCTCACCTGAAAATAAATTAATTGAATTGAAGCCAGTATCAGCTAGACATTTTCTGCACTGCTCTATTTAGATTATTTCATGAACAGTCATTAGCAGGCGAGCAAAAAGAAAGGTGAGGCTAAGTATTTGCTTCAGTTTGTGATTACAGTATTCACAGGCCTAATTCTCATTTATTGTAACATAATAATTTGACAGGTACATGACATTTTTCTGCTGCAGAGGAACATATTTTAAAACATTTTGAATTACTGTGCTAGGGCCCAATCCTTAGGTTTTAGACAGGACCACCTGTACAAAACAAATCTACATAATTGTAGTTCATTTCAGCAGCTTCATGTAAATCATTTACTTTTTCATCTGTGTGTTCCCCGTTCTGTAACTCTCCACAACCCTATCAGGACCACCTTCATACACTATAAATAAGCAGACAATCTTAGAGAATAACCTCTTGGGAAATCTCATTAGTCAAAACTAGGTATGTTCTGCCAGAGCAGCCCTTCTAACAATAAACCAAAAAGGAAGCCTTTCTGTTTCTTTGGGATATACACTGCACATTAATTAATTAGGCAAGATTTAAAGCATGATAAAAAGCAATGCCACCAATAATATCCTATGGGTTTTAACACATCAAATGAGATCTGCATTGTGACCTTTATCTCTAAAGGACAATGCTCTGAATAATTTTTACAGCATTAACTCTAGCTATTAAAATTATTGTACTTCCACTTTATCTAGAAAAAAAAGTAGTAAAATATAAAGCATATCATAAATTCAAGTAACACTTAAGTGCAGAAGGCAATTTTAAGTCAAAATTTTCAAACTACAAGTGTAGGACACTAGATATAATTAGTTGTACAGAACTTAAATTAAGCAAGTGCTTCTGGACTAAAAAGTGTTTTGCCAAAAGGATGTAAATGTATATACAATTCTACATGCAGTGTCTGAGACAAAAGTTCTTCTTTTGTATTAAGGCCTTAGCTCATGCTAAAGGAATGGGATTTTGCCTCAAACAGAACACAGTTTAAAAAAAATAATCATACAGGGACCTGAAGCCTTCTCCATCACTCACAAGAGAATGAGCAGCTCATTTTCTGCTACAAATACTTCTTTCAAAAAGAGCAGACTGTGTTACAACACTGATGATAGGATTTGTGGAGGCTGCTATAATATAGCTCGCTCCCTCTTTCTGCACAACATTTTTTCATTACCCTGCAAATCCAAGGCTATTCATGCAGGGAGCTATTCATAAGGAGTGCAGGCTCAGGGTCTCCATTCTGCTTATGCATTTCTGCTGCCTTTGGCTCTGCTGGAAGTGTCAGACGCCTGAGTACATGTCAGCTGCACACCATGAAGCTCTCATCAGCACACTATGAGCCCCAACTCAGGGGGTGGGAGCAATATCTGGATATAATCCAGACCTGTTGCACGCACCTTGTCACCATCCTGAGGTCCATCACTACTTACTGGCCACACAAGCATTGCTCTAAGGGGCAGATGTTTTCATGAAGTGTACATGGCTGTACAAAGTATTTCTGTGATCACTACAATGCGTATTTTCAAACAATAACTGTGTACTCAGATAAACTTCATTGGATTGTCTGCTAATGCACTTTATAGGTGAAAATCTGATCCTAAATTCCTATTTATGATATGGTATTTTTTCATTTGTTCATTTACTTTTTCTTCCTAACTTTGAGACTCTTAAGTGTCATTTAATAAGATATTCACCACTATCGCAGGGATGAACATTTCAAGAGCTACAAAAAGTAAATATTTGCATTCTGCTGAATTCAGTCCTGAAATGACAACCAAATAAATCCATCTTCCATAAAACATAATCATAGACATATCTAATTGAGTAATCAACAAATAAAAATCACTACATTTCATAACTGCAGTGAGGTTTCCCTAGAGCTGAAATCTCTGCTATCAGCACAACCCTAAGAGATCCATAATTTTTTCAAAATTTTTTGAAAAGTCTTTTTTGAAAAGTCTTTTTCAAAATAGCTACTGGGCTATCCTGAAGGATAAAGTTGGAATTTAGTCACAGCAGCTCATGAAAGCTGTTAAAGATACCAAACATTGGCCATGAGGAAAACTGCCCTCTGATTGCAAGTTCTTTTCAAATATCCAAATACTGACACAGGTTTTCCAACACAACAAAAGCTGCATCAGCATTCTGTATTCAACGCACTTGGCAAGGACTCAGAAAAATGCGACTCATGCTCGTTAACATGAATCACAGGTAACAATTAAGGTCAGAATACTGCACTTGTTTTGCTTTCCGTATCAACAGGACCAGCTCAAAGTACCACATTATAGTACAATTTAATTCACTGTTTAGAAGTCAAGCCACTTACAAACATATTATAGCCTACATTGTGTACTTTGTATCTAATGTTAATGAATATTTAAATATTTTAATGGCAATGCTTAACTTTAAAATGTGTCACACAGTAAATCTATGACTGCTTCTGAGCTGAGTCCATAGTAACTGTTACACATACCTAGGTGTGCCTTAAACTTCAGGTAGATTACAGAACAAAGTCGAACCCCTGACTCCACACAGGGAAACCTGTAAGTTAAATCATGTAACTAAGACTGTCCAAACACTTGAACACTGGCAGGCTTGGGACCATGACCACTTCCCTGGGAGCTTGTTTCAGTGCTTGATGACTTCTTCCTAACATCCAACCTGAACCTCCCCTGACACAGCTTTAAGACTTATTATGCACATGGAGTATTTGTTAACAGGAATCTGTGGCACGAAAGGCACCTTCATGGTTTTTTAAGTGAAAAACTGACTGCTAATATAAGAATCACTCTAGCCAATTCAACATTGGCGGGAAGGTGAAGTCATACCAATTTAATTTAGAAATAATGCATATGTTTTTAACTGTGACGATCATTGACGTAATCACTAAGAAAAAAATGTGTTCTTTGCCATTTGTAGGAGGACTCATCTGACAGAGTGAAGAAGCTTATAGTGTAGACATCCACATTTAGACTAAGTCCATAGACTTCCCTTCCAGACAACTGAGAAAATACACATTTTTAGGGCGTGACTCATCTCATCCTAGAGTAGACGCCTAAACTGGGACAAATTAAAGTAGCCGTCTCCAAAAGTCCTTATTTCAACAGTTTTACAGAGTAGACATCCAAGCAAGAGGAACCCTAACCTTAATATATTTAAAATCAAATCAAGATGCCTCTATGAAAGAAAAGCTTTTGTAAACACTATTTACCAGGTTAGTTACAAAGGTAACAACATTTTACGATATCACCATCCCTCCTGCTCTGAAATGTATGTCCCCTAAAACTGAAGACAGGACAACTAACATCCATTGAAGATCTTCTCAGTACCTCTACTTTCAGTTTAGGTATGAACTGACTTTTTTCTTCTGAATTCTAAAGGAGGCTTATTAGCACGTCTTGAAAATATTTGGTTATTCATAGTATTTTACTCCATGCAAGCATTTTTATTCTGCATTGTCTTCATAGTCTTATAGGTTTTCTTATGCAGCCACTGAAATCATGAGGAATTTTCTGAAAAATAGTGAGTGGAAATGAAAACAGCCACAAACTACGACTCCCAGAGTAAAACATACACCTTCAAAATTTCTCTATAACTGCAGTTATCACTCAAAAGAAAATGAAGATGGAGAGGATCTGGAAGACAGCTCTCCCAGCATGTGACAGTGTAGCTAGAATGTATTCAGCTATAGTCAGTGGTAAAATAGAGAAATCATCAAACAATCTAGAAAATCTATTTTAGTAGTATTAAATTAATACCCATTTGAAACAGTTTTATATCAAAAATAAAAACGCTATGTCTTCTGTTATCTTCAGACAACATTTGTCTTTTAGTACTTATTCTAAGTTTGATGACTGTCCACATGAAGCTTTAAAAAAATTTTTCTTCAAGATCCATAGTCCAAGATATTTCTTCTTTTGAATATGTGGACATTTTTGAATAAACAAATAAATTTTTTTTAACATTTTTTTAAAAAAATCATCAGCAGCATAGATATCTAAAAATATTTTATCCAGAACCCAATATATTTTAATTTGAATATCGCATTGCCATATTTCATGGAATTTCTAGCTTTATTTCCTTGCATCAATATTCTCCTTTTTGGGCAGAAAAATTCACTTGGATTAAATCTCTTTTGATTCACCATATACAAAGTGTTCAAGGAATACAGTTCAACATATAACCTACTAACAGAAAGGAGTTGGAACTCAGAAGTATACAATTTTATTGCTCAAGGAGCATCACAGCAACGCATCACAGCAACATCCTTGAATATATTTTTTAAAATTTTATCTCCTTTCTGTCAAACTTTAAACCTTCAAACAGTCCTTCAATGTTTGGGGAATACAAAAAAAAAAAAAAAAAAAAGGCATTTTGGATGCAACCCTCTTTTTTTAACAGACATGAGGAACTGCAGTTTTCAAAGTGCATTTCAACCATGATGTAAATCATCCCATGGGAAGTCTGTCCAGCCCTTGCATTCAACTACATATGGCTTTCATTATGGGCTTTAGACTGTGTTGAATAATTGTTCTACATAATATCCCCCTTTTCTTTGAAAACAAAATGTTTGTATTATGGGAAGAACAATTTAACCCGAAAGAGGAGTGAGTACACATAATGAAAACAATGTGCAATCTGACCCTTGAAAAAGAAGGGCATATATATCTCTCCATGTTTTTTCCTCCCTACTGAATCTCCACCTCCTATCTAGACATTATCAATTCCAAATGCCACCAGCTACAAGGCTGGTATAAGGTCAACGTTAGCAGAACAGCAGTGGAACTCTAAAATGGTACAAAAGGACATGTGTTTTTCCACTTCCTGTTACCTCCTGTACCAATCTAGAAAGAACTGGAGTAGCATGGGAAGGAAGCACACTAACACTGAGAAAGAGCAGGCAGCCTACACATTCTTCTTCTTTACAGGTCAACAGCTATTTAGAAAACATGCGTGTGGCCCCTGAGATCTATGGGTCTCTCTGAGTGCCTCTATGCTAGCGCTGAAGTTCAGATCAGGAGCCTAATTCTGAAGTGAATTTTCCTATTGCCATCACATACTGTGCTTTGGCTTGTAGCATGGGACAGTGCTGTTACATGAATTGTCTTCTTCTCACACTAAAATGAATTGGAAGAAGGGCTCCAGGAGTCCATCTGATGCACTCCAGATGCAAATAGGCATTTGGTGCATACAAAGCAACAGCTAGTCTGTACATTCTACTTGTGCTTACAAAACTAAGGCATAGCTTACATGATTATTGATGGGCACCAATGAAATAAATGTCCATAAACAAGACTGTGACATACTGATGAAATTTTAAATTCTTCCAGAAATAAACAGATTTCAACTGACAGAACACAATGGAATTAATCAGGTCCAGGTACCACTGACTAGTTACAAATAAAGAACAAAGGGGTTACCTTAATAGGGCTCCCATCTGGAGTGAGAACCTCTTCTGAAAGCTCCATCATCTTCAGTGCCATCAAGGCAATGGCTTTAGCATGGCTAAGGCTTTTCTTATGGAGCCCTGCTGCAACACAGTATGCATCACCTATTGTTTCCACCTGCAGCAATCAGACAAATCAAATGTTAAAGTATGATAATGAGAAGAGAACCCTACCATTAGTTACCTGCAATCAAATAGCATTGCTTAAAACATGTGAGCAAAACATCCATAAAATAAGCAATTAGACAACGGAGCATAATTACCTGAGTTTGCAAACAGGTGCAGTCAAAACTTGACATGCAATTGCATAGTGGTTCATCACTATTATAACCAAAGATTATTGCATCTAGAACTGTGTATGCCATCAGCCTAGAGATGACATTATTTTCCCATAGCATTAATATAGAAAACTATTTTCCTAAATGAGAAATTGCTTGCAGCTTTGTTTGACACTATCCTGGCTGAATTTGCTGTTGGGTAAGAATAGTGCTACATGATTATAATTCATTATTATTATTATCTGCTCTGCTAGAAAACTGTATCAGGAAGAGGATTAGAAAAAGCAAAATATTATAATAAAAAACAGTGGAGAGTATAACTTCTCATTAGCAGGCAGCTCTTCCTGGTATAGGGATAATTTACAAATGGATGCTATTGCTGCAGACTTCAGATTGCACCTGCTTCTTATTTTCAAATAAGAACTGTTGCCTCTCTCTACTGTGCAGGCTACCTCACTGAGTATTCCCTGCCTTCAGGCATCAAGTTCAGCAGACTGATCCCCCTGGTCTCTTCAGACAGGTCTTACCTCTCTCTTATCCTTGATTTTCTTTAAAGAAAGCTGTCCTTTGGGAGGAAGCGGGAGCCAAAAAAAAAAACCAAACCAGAAGCCCTCTGGCTCTGGATAAAGGTAGTCTGAGAAACAGTGAAGCCCTCAAGTCCTACAGCTTTATTGATAGGATTGTGTTTCGCAGTCTGCTTGCCCACACATCTGCCACATGCTCTGCACACAGTCTATTAACACATGCCCAAGCAGACTCAGACCTCAAGGATGCATTTGGGTTTTGTTACATAACTAATTTGGCTTTCACCCTGCCCACAGCACTATAGGAATGACAGAAAAGGCTTTGGAAAAGACTAGGGTGAGAGGAAAGCATGCACTGAGCAAGGACTTTTATTCAGGGAATAAATACAGCTGATTGTTCTCTCTGCAGGGATTCTACTAACGTTAGTAGACCTGGACATTCTCAGATTAATTTCTAGTCCTGACAAACAGAATTGGAAATAGTATCTCAAAAAGTAAGCACTACATGTAAATATACCCAGAGCATGAATCTAGAATAGCAGTATGAGCACATATGTCTGACCGTCAAACTTAACAGAAGCTGCTACAAGCCCATTGTGAAGTTTGGCACCTTAGCCATTCCTGCTGATTGTGCAGGAGGATAGATATAAGCAGCTGAGTGTTTCTCACAAGTTGAGAGCTGAGACACCTGTTAAAGCTCCCTTGTCACATTTGGAAGCTCCTAATAGTACTTGTATATAGAAGGAGAATGTAGGATATAGAAGGAACATGTAGGAGCAATCAATACTGCTGCCTGCCTGCCTGTTTCACCCAAGATAATCTCAGGATCTGTCTACAAGCAGAGACTGCCAACTCCCTGCAGTTTAGGAGGTCGTCTTTCCAAAGACAAATGGATGGGAAAGTATATTGCAATGGCTGGTGAAAAATCTAGAAACTTGGGAAGAAAATACATGAGCATAGCGAGAAAAAGTATCAGAAGTCAACACAACACTCTGGATGGCTAAGAAGTAAGTGATAAAAATTCTCTAAATCAGAAGGAAGAATTAGCAGACACCCAAATGACTGCACACTGTCATTCTTAAAAATTGTGGATGAACATAATAGTTTGAATAAAAATAAAGGGGTTACTACAAAAACAGATGAGTCTATGATGTCAAATACAAAAGTTAAATACAAATACTGCTCTTTGTTGAATGATTTAATTTCAGAATGATTTTTCCACTAAAGTTCATTGCATTACACAACTGTAAGCAAGTATAGATCTGCGACCATATACTGAAATGTTCAGGCAAACCTACTTACTTCTTTAGTTTCATCCCCTTTGGAAATTTCCATGGCAGTGTAAACTAATTTAACAGCTAAATTACACTCATTGAATGAGTAGCAATCATCAGAGCTGCATTGTACATATTTGTGTACTACCAGAAAAATGAGACTGATGATGCCTGATGTTAACCTTATTCTGAAAATAAAAATTAATATAATAACACCACTGTAGGATACTCTTTAAAGTGCTTGTCCCTATGAAGTTCCTCTGACAGTAATACTGGAGAACCAAGGGAATGACTAGGACTGTTGAGACTGACCTGGTAGTTGAAACTGGATGTGATGAGTACTGATAAAATTGTCTAATCATTTACCATTCTGTGATCCTGTTTTCAGTCACTACTAAGATTTTCCCCAACTAAGTATTTAAGATGAAATTTCCATGCTGAGTATCTCTATCAAATTTTAGCCTTGGTTCAGTTCAGTCCTCCTTCAAAATCAGATTTGACAAAATTTCCAATTATCTTTTTTTTCCTCAACACCTTTTTAAAAAAATCTCCAGGATTTCTTATAATTCATCTTGTTCATGGTACTTTGATTTGGTCCTCTCATATGGAGTCATAGCATCATGGAATGGTTTGGGTTGGAAGGGACCTTCAAAGATCATCTAGTCCAACTCCCCTGCCACAGACAGGGACATCTTTCACTAGAACAAGTTGTTCAAAGCCCTGTCCAGCCTGGCCTTGAACACTTTCAATGATGAGGCATTCACAACTTCTCTGGGCAGCTTGTTCTGGTGCCTCATCACCTTCATCATAAAAATTGCTTCCTTATATCCAGTCTAAATCTACTCTCAGTTTATAACTGCTGCCCCTTACAGGCCATGGCAAAATGTCTCTCTCCATCTTTCTTACAAGCCACCTTTTCTATATTGAAAGGGCAAGTAAGGTCTTCCTGGAACCTTCTCTTCTCCTAATTTAACAATTCCAACTCCAAGCCCTTCTTCATAGGAGAGACATTCCAGTCTTCCAATCAATTCTGTGGCCCTCCTCTGGACCTGCTCTAACAGATCCATGTCTGTCTTGTACTGGGGGCCCCAGAGCTCAATGCAGTACTCCAGGTGGGATCTCAGAAGCAGAGTCAAGAAGAAGAATCATCTCCCTTGACCTGCTAGACACACTTCTTTTTATGCAGCTGAAATGCTGGGGTTTCAACCCCAAGCCCCAAATTAAAGTTGACATATGGGTGATTCCCACAGCCCTTCACAAAGGGAGGGTGAGTTTACCTTTAAGCTTCCCTCCAGGGTGCGGCCTTGCAGACAGAGCCATTGGGTAAATGAGCCCCCAGTGTCCCACATTAGGTAACCAAAGGTCAGGTGTCCCACTGAGGGATAAAAGCTGGGACCACTTGCAGGCAGGGGCAGTGTCTGTGTGTGAGGTGGATGCACTTTGCAGAGTTCCCTGTTGGGGAAGGACCTCCTGCCTCCCTGGGACTGGGCTCCAGTCAGCTCTGGCCTTTGTAAACACAGGCTGTGTAGAGATTCAGTGTGTGGCTTCCTTGGTCTTATGTATTTGGCTTGTTGTCTCCTGTCCCTTCTCTGGGAAACTGCATTTCACCATTTATTCCATCCATTGTTGGTCGTGCAGTGTCGTTGTTGGGGTCAGTGGGATTGATGTCAATTATGTATAATCTGACTGACTTGTTTGTACCCCCAGTGCTCACACATGTACTGACCCTTTTGTATCAAATACAATTTGGTTATTGGTTCATCTTCATGCTGGCTGTGTTCTTTATGCTAGGCCTAATAATTGGCAAAACAGCAGCCCAGGGTATGGCTGTCTTCCTGGGCTGCAAGCACACATTGCTGGCTCACAACTAATTTTTCATCTCCCAATATCCCCAAGTCCTTCTCGGCAGAGCTGCTCTTAATTCATTCATCCCCCAGTCTGTATTAATATTGAGGATTACCCTAACCCAGGTGAAAGACCTTGCATTTGGCCTTGTTGAACTTCTTAAGGTTGTATGCAGACATAAAAGTAGAAATTGCAATGAGAGTGATACATTGCACTTCAGAATTTCAGGCTGGGCCTGTCAGTGAGTCAGACATGCATGCGGAAGACAGGGATTTATCTTGCCTCAGCTAAGGAGCAAGAATTAGACCAAAAAACCAAAGTACTGCTTATACCTCGCCTCAAACTATCTGCTAGGTAGATCCTGAAATCACTGTGTACACCAGAGAGCAACTTACTCCCTAAATATTCAAGTAAATGTCAATAGCATTAAGAGAAAAGGAAGGTACTACTCAAGGTAGCTAAAAATAGCAGCACTCAGATCTGTTTGATGCTCTTCAAGATGAAGATATACACTAATGAAACTCCAGAGGAAATCTCCACCATGTGATAAACTAACTTCTGAGGTTTTAAGTTTGTAATGTGACTATTAGAGTGCATTATTAGTAGTATATTTGACTTTTATATCCTTCCTAGATACATATGTAGGAGAAGGTATTTTGTTATCACTCTAAGATCAGAATACATCATTCTGCTTCTTTTAAAACACAAATTATATTCTGTTTTGAATTCTGCCATTTTTGCATATGATTGACAGCTTTATCTTTATTAAGATTTGGTACATTTTTGTTCTAGTTTAATAATAATTTCTTACTGCTCTTAGTATTTCTAGCCACTTACTGGCAGCTTGACCTACTCTTACCTGCTTTTCATCCCTTTTTCAATGATTTACAGTCACCATGGCATGCTTTGCTGGAGCCTTCATTAACTGGGAATTAATGTATAGCACCATAGAAGAGAAGTAAGGTTGAACTTAGATTTCAAAATTAGACAAATCTATTAAAAATGTAGAATATCATTTTTATTCTTAACAAAGAAGCCAGGAAACACTGCAGCTACTTACAATGCTATACAAAGGCCTTCTCTAAAGCCTTCTATTACTCCATGTCAAGTCATTGGAAATGTCCAAAAGATTTTCAGTCAGGCCCTCAACAAATCAAAGATTAAGATTCATAATTAATTGAAGTAGTTGTGTGTACTCTACGGTTCAGAAAAAGCTTCTTGATAGATATCCTGAGACTGCTGAATACTGTAGAGTGACAATGCACAAGACTTGCAGCAGACGGCAAACAAAAATATCTTCTACTTTTGGGAAGTAATTTTCTATGTACCCAGCTTCTGTTAGTCCTCAATAGATACCATATGTCTGGTTTAGACATCAACAGTACTTTTTACAGAAGTTGAGCTCTACAGTAGTTTTCTTACTCTTAATTCATACTGATTTTAGGTGGAATATGACTTGCAGATGAATCTGGTAGCCTAGCAAACAAAACGAAATTTTTCCAATTCTAATGTGTCCAGAGAACAGAGATTAATAAACTGTCCCCTGGGCAGCTTCAACAGGTCCCTTCTAGCTATGAGTAGCTAAACTTTGTGTTAACTGAGAAACTGGAAGTTGTAGCTGAATGATGTTCCCTGGGTATAAATTCAGGGTGTTGATTCAATGACAGTTTAGAAGTGAAAATGTGGTGTACTGAGGTAATATCCCTACTTCTGTACTTTTCCTTGTGAATGCATGAATATGCACCAGTCATTACATATGTGAACTTCTAGAAGTAATGAAGGAACTGAAGTGTCACACTTCACAGGGTTACACACACAGGAAAAATATAATTTTGTAAGTGAAACCTAAAATAGCAAGTTTAAACATTTTAATCTAAAATATTCGGGAATCCAAATAGTCTAAGGAATCTTACTTGCACCTTTTTCAAAGCACAGCTTGAAAATAAACATAAATGTAGTCATGGGGGTCACTCTCATGGCAATTCTCATCTGAAATTCCTACAGCAATCAGAAATATTAAATCCACTGAAAGAAGTAGCTGGAGGAAGAACTGGCTCTAGTTTTAGTCCTTTCCCTCTCGGCAGGTTTCCTGTAAAAGCTAAATAGATAATTTGTATTATAACTGTTGCAGTGGAGTACTCATTACTATTTTTGCACATAAGAGCCATAAATAAGTCTGTGTGCAGTGTGTTCTTTTTTTAATGGGTTAAATTATACTCATATCAAGAAGGCTTCTTTGCTTATGATCTCAGGTAAACATGTACACAAAAAATGGGCCTGAAAATTCAAAAATTGCTGTCTTCTATCAGGAAGAAAATCTACCCTTAACAACATGTCCCTTGTAGAGCCTTGACCTTCCTGTGAAGGGTACTTGTGTACTATTGTTCCCATCTCCAAAATATTCACAGGGCTGCATAGGTATTTATTATCTCATTCCTAGGGGTTATAATATTTAGTACCCATTCACCTTAAAATAGTCTATGTCACTGTCTCTATGGCCTGTTCAATGTTCTTTCGCAAGATAATTGAATTTGAAATAAAAAGTTGGATTTCTTTCACTATAGAGAAAAACACAGTTGAAGTACTATCTCTAACTCACAGTGTCATCCATAAATAAAAGCCTTTAATGCAGGTTGCACTAGTGATTTTAGTTTGAGTTGGCTGTCCTGCTGAGATAAAATTAACTGCTAACAGAGCCCTTCTCAAGCCAAATCCATTCAAGGGACATTCATCCTTCAGCACCTTCCTGAGATGATATACATATATATACACAGAAAGAACAGATTTTATTTTATTTCTCGCAAGGCACAGGAAAAAAAATTACCGTGCATTTCAGGATGAAGGACTACAGGACACTCCTGGATACTCTGCTGTTATATGCAAGTGATCAAGTGAATTCAGGATTACTTTGGAAAGTGAATATATAAATATTGCATAACCATTCTTTGCTCAAGGATGCTCTTCCTTGAGAAGAGAAAACCTTTCAGTGGTACACGTATGAGGAAAAATATATTGTGCTGTCCAAAGTTTATTTGGTTTATTCTATTAACATATAGAGATTATCTATATAACTGTATCACACACATAGACTTTAGAAAGAGTAAGTAAACATAAATATCCTTCATGTCCTTCCATGACTTGATTTCTTGTCCTCCTTTTATAGAGTAACAGATATTTTTTCAAAATCAGTTGAGTTTCCACATGCATCAAATCCTGCTGTAGTCTATGATATTTTAATCACCAGAAATATTTACCTCTGCTTAAGTATGTGTTCATAATCATTATAATTTTAAATTGGCAGGAAAACTTGGAATATTAAACAGTTTCTCTATGCTTCACACCCCGTTTACAGCCACGCTATATGCTGCATTTAGCTGAAGAGAAGCTTATTACTAAATTATTCCTTATCACTTATGACTAATCTGCCAATAGCCTGCCAGTCTCCTAATGCTGGGAGATATTCTATAGAATTTAATTTTAAAATACTGAAATAATAACAAATGGCAGTTGCAATGATACCAGTTTCCTCTTAAAGAGCTTGAGTATGAAAAAAATAGAAGCAGCAAGGAAAGGGGTAATGTCTTAGTTAATCACAGTTTGAACTGTATCCAGCTCAGTGGGGGGCCACTAAAATGGTGGGAGCTGGAGCACCTGCCCTGTGAGGAGCATCTGGGGGAGCTGAGCCTGGAGCAGAGGTGACATGAGGGGACCTAAGAGCAGCCCCCAATGCCTGCAGGAGGTCCTCAAGGAGACAGAGGTGGGCTCTTCACAGTGGTGCAGGATGGAAGGTCGAGAGAGACAGCAATGACATCAGCATCCTTATGGATTAGGAAAGCAGGAAGCCTGTGAAATGTATTGACCACAAGATCTTACTCAGATAAAAAGAATTTTGCAAGTTTTTTAGAGAACCATCAAACAGTTCTGCAGACAGTGAGGATTTTAGTAGATGCTCCAGCATAATCCTTGTATTTTAGGGCATAAATCTCAAAATGAAAATTCTAGAAAGAAGTCTGCCATATGTACCTGACATTTCGTAAGTAGCTCATGGGGTTTCTTATACTTCTTCAAGTACTCGTGTTCAATACCATCAAACATGGACCATTATAATGCATTAGTTATGGCAGTTCCTACTGTAATCTAGACTGTAACTATATGGTATGCCCTGTCCCCCAGTATATCTATTAGCTATATTGGTAATTATCTGAAATTTCAGTCATCCAGATGTTTTCTGTCTCTCCTGACATTTAGATAATTGAGCTTATACTGGAGCTTATACTGATTCTTCCCTTTAACACTGTACCTTTTAATTCTGAGAAGAAAAAAATCTGTGACACAAATTACACTGGAAAAGTTAAAGCTGAAAATTACCCACACTTTCTGAACTTTTCATGATGTAATATTTAAATTGCCCAAGGAAATATTAAAGTAATGGCATTTTTAAAAAATTATTTTATTTCCTCTGTTGGCAATAATGAAATGTTTTTTTTTTTTTTCTGATTTATAACCTATACTCCCATGGAGGGGAGAGATTTTTGAAAAAAGCACCTTTTTTTCTGTGTATTTTTTTATAGATAACTTTGCTCAGTTGAGACACAGAGTTGCATTGTTTGGAGCTGCAACAATACAGGTTCCCTGGTGATCACCCAGCAGATTAGAATCTAACCTTTCCTTATCTTTAATGATCATCAGTAAAATTACCACCTCAGTTTCCTTGGTTGATGAAATGCTGTTAATATTTCTCAACTAAAAGTGAACAGAATCAGCACTAATGAATACTCCATTGCCTCTTTCAGTCAGTGCCACATGTTACTGATTGTTTCAATGGGATGAGAAATATATAGCTTTTTGGATGTCAATCATCATATCTACTGGCAAAAATCATGGGAAGTCAAGCTTTGAATTAATCAGTAAAGTATTCCAAGGAACCCTAATGAGAGACAGCACAATACTCATGCTAGGTGGTGATGGGAGTTATTCCAGCACCAATATAACAAAATGCAATGAAATTAGGAAAGAAGTAACTTGGATTGATGCTTGTATGAGAGAAATTAAAATGCAGTGAAACTTCATTTTATTCAATCAAAATACTCTATGCATTAAACAACATAACATTGCATTGAACTATATAACATAATTAAATAACCGTAAAAATAAAGCACATGAAAAGTAGAAGGCACAAGCAGGGAAGAAGCAGTATTTCAACCATATAGGCTGCAAGTTGGTAAAATGTAGACAACATGGCTGGGATTCAGCTCACCTAACCAGATATACCTCTAATATAGTAATCTGAAAGTGAGTTATTCACTCTCAATTCTCTTTACAATCAATGAACTGAAACGGGAACTCTAGCAGTCATCTGACATCCGCTAAGCATCTCCTTCAGGAAAAGATGAATCTCACACTAGAAAAGATTCACACTTACCCTAAAAATTCATACTTTGCTGACAGTGAGGATAGTCTAGATGACTAGTTCTATGTTATAAATAGTATAGTTTCACCTCTGTCTCAGAAATACAGAAGAATTACCAAGACCATGTGAAGAGGCAGAAGGACAGAGTGAACATGGAAGTTCACAGAAGCAAGTGAATTTTAGAAGCAGGACAGGGCAAGTTCTGGGAAATTAACAGTCCTTCAGGAAAACTGATCTCCAGATAGACAGAGAAACCACTGGAAAACCCTTCTACACTCCATTCGTCTGTTTCCTTTCCACTCTTAGAGATTAATCCTGGCTCAGAACAGTATTTAATGGAGAATATGAAGTTTAAGTGATTCTTATGACTACATTAACAACAAAATCAATGACTTCTAGAGTATTAATTTAATTTTGAAGACCTGGAAATAGTTTCTTAAGGACCAAAGTCACACTATGTCCTGGCTGTCTCTTAGAGTAAATTCCATATGTACTCCTCAGCCTGAATTACTGGAGCACATCTTGTCTTCCTGAACACCGAGGCTGCACTTCATTGGGAGTACATAAATAAATAAGGAGGAGGTTTCTTAAGTTTCATCTCAGCATGAAGCCAGGATTCAGGATGGGAATGCACCTGGAATGGAAGCTGGGAAGTGTTCTCAGGTACTGCAGTAAAGACCTATGCCTCCTCAAAATTTTCATTAACCTGTTTATCTGTATTTTTTTTTCATCTGCAAGACTGAACACAGTACCTCAACACTATATATTTCTTTTATGAAAGCTGAAACGTCTTCGCTCTAAAGGAATATAGCAAAATTCAGCCTTAAGATAAAATTCTTGCAAGTATATCTCTGTAAGAAACCTTTGAAGGTATGAGTATCTCTCAATAGGCTTTAATTTCATCTGTTTTCTGCCCTAAGTTGTACAGCAGGAAAATCAGAAAGACTGTCATCTGATATGCAGGACTCCTCCGTGTTGTCATCAGCATGCTTTTTCTGAGAAATGGCTGAGAATTAGGTTTATGTGGGCCATAATGGCCACAGACTGGGAAGGTTTAGTTTGTGAAACTCTCAGAAGGCTCTACATGAGCTGTTATCTTCTCCTGCATGACTCACCCCATGACTGAAAGAGCACTACAGAGTACATGTTCCTGCTCCCATAAAGAACCCCAAAACAGGAAAAAGACTGTATGAGTGTGTTGACTGCTAGTGCTAAGATACTGTTTGTCAGTACAACAGGAAGATCCTGTTTAGCTCAAAAAATCCTGTATCTTGGCATGCATATTTTGGCATGCAGTTCAGGGATGTTATTAATCACTAAGCGGAGGGAGGACAGATGTGATGTATTTTGGGCAGCTTATAGTAGAAAGACTTGAACAAGTCACTTAATATAAAACACAGATTCCAAGGAAAGAAATGTCAAAAAAACATGCTGGAGCGAAACTAGATAGTTTATTTCACTGAGAGGTGGTGTAAGTGCAGTTCAGAAAAGCCTCCTCTGAGCATGGCCTAAGTATATTTGATCCTGAAGTAGCTGGTATATCTACATTTCTGTCTACTTAGCAAAGAGTGAATACAGACCTTTCTCCAATTAATCAAAATCTCTTTGTTTTCTTGATGTGTGAATACAAATTAAAGCCTAGTTCTGTTTGCATTTTGAAGTATTCTATATGTTTTTCTACTGCACAGAAAGGCATCTGTCTCTCTACTTCAAAACTGACTCCTAAGCAGTGAAATCTTGTGCATAAGTTTCAAGATAACTCTACAATGCTTTTATGACACTGCGTTCTGCTTTTGGAAATAGTTCAGTGTATGGAAAACTCCTCTTACGTGAGCAGGAATGTATTTCAAGTGTCCATCTATGAAGTTCAGAAATCTATTCATCTGGTAAAGCTCATTTTTTAAAAGAAATGTCTTACCATAAAACCTAGCTCCTTTCCCAAGAGCCTAATTATAAAGCAATTGCTCTTACCAGGCCTGAGGGCATTTTATTTTTAGTGATTTTAATGACGCTACATGCTGGTGAGTTCACAAGCATTTTGCAGGAAGTGCTGTATTCAAATTCTCTCTATAGCACCTACTTAGCAGTCTTAAGACTAAATCTTTCAGTATCCAATATATGGAGGAACCTTTTCATCTGCACTTTAATTTAAAGTGCTGTTTTCTTTACAAAGAGAAAAGATACAAATAGTACTTGCTGTGTAGAATTACTATATGAGTTTCAATAAGGCCAAATGCCAGGGGCTGCACTTGGGCCACAACAACCCCCAGCAGCGCTACAGGCTTGGGGAGGAGTGGCTGGAGAGCTGCCAGTCAGAGAGGGACCTGGGGGGTGCTGATTGACAGCCGGCTGAACAGGAACCAGCAGTGTGCCCAGGTGGCCAAGAAGGCCAATGGCATTCTGGCTTGTGTCAGCAATAGCGTGGCCAGCAGGGACAGGGAAGGGATCTGACCCCTGTCCTCGGCACTGGTGAGGCCGCACCTCGATTCCTGTGTTCAGTTTTGGGCCCCTCACAACAAAAAGGACACTGAATGACTCGAGCGTGTCCAGAGAAGGGCAACGGAGCTGGTGCAGGGTCTGGAGCACAGCTTGTACGAGGAGCAGCTGAGGGAACTGGGGGTGTTTAGTCTGGAGGAGGCTGAGGGGAGACCTCATCGCCCTCTACAGCTCCCTGAAAGGAGGGTGCAGAGAGCTGGGGATGAGCCTCTTCAACCAAGTAGTAAGCAATAGGACAAGAGGTAATAGCCTCAACTTGTACCAGGGAAGGTTTAGACTAGATATTAGGAAGCATTTCTTTACAGAATAGGTTGTTACGCGTTGGAATGAGCTGCCCAGAGAGGTGATGGAGTCCCCATCCCTGAAGGTGTTTAAGAGTTGGGTTGACATAGCGCTGAGGGATCTGGTGTAGTTGGGAACTGTCAGTGCTAGGTTGGTGGTTGGACTGGATGATCCTCAAGGTCTTTTCCAACCTAGACATTTATGTGTGATTCTGTGATTATCTAATATTTTTAAAGGGTTATTTTCACTAGTTAAAATAGACACGTTAGAAGACTTACAGTTTATACACTATCAACATCAGGTTTGCACATAAGAGTCATGGAATACAAAGTCATAGTGCATAAATGACCTCTCTCTTTTGTAGACAAGTTTGAAATCGAAAAAATCACACTGGATATGTCTGATGAATAGAAAATGTCCTGTCTGGCATTGTGCCTTATGTGAGATAGTATGTCAAAGTAAATGTCAAGAACTGTTTAACAAAATAAGCAAATATGAAAATAATCATGCATAAGTTGACACACATTTCAGTTTAATGTGACTGCCCTTCTCCAGATGTGAGAGTGGTCTTAATTTGTTAACCCCAGCATCAAAACTACTACTGAACATCTTCCTCAAGTTTACGTAAGCTTTAATTATTGTCTTAAAATTCATACATTAGCTACTATCTCTTAAATTACCTAAGTATCCTCCATATTCACTTAAATAATTTAACAAATTAAGGTACAGTTATGAATGCTGTTTGCATGAATGAAGATGCTGCATATGGAGGGCCAGCCATATGTTGTAATAGTTGTGCTATGTATCCCCTAGATCTGACACAATATTGGACTGTTTAAATGGCAATAGCCTAGACTGATGGACAGTGAAATTGATTTTCTCCAGTCCCTCAGAGAGACTGAAATTTAGAAGGTGGAAAAACTTGACACAAGAAAGCAAAGGATTTAAGTATTAATGGTGGGTTTTACAAAACATAGCATCAAGGACACCTGTATGCTGCAACATGGTATGCTTTTAGCCATGGTTTCTGTCCAGCTGCTACATCTGATCTTGCTCCTCAGTATGGAGAAGGGAGCCCCAAAGGAGGATACCTGTCTCAGTCCTATCTAAATAAAAAGTCAAGATATGGCCAGGGTTCACACACAAACTGAGCACTTGGGAAGCACTCCCAGGACCTGCAAGTTGGACGTAGACTTTAAGGCTCCCAAGAAGCTTGAGAGAAACAGAGCAGGACACTCATAAACAAATGTGTGCTTTTCAGATAAGAGAAAAGTAGAAAGGAGAATAAGAGAAGGAAATATATATAAACATGGTATTCCTGAAGAAGAAATTATATACAGAAGAAGTCCTAGACTCTTTAGAGGATTCTTGGGTGATCAATTGCCTGAAGCAGGGGAAGGTGCACAGATGTTTTAGTGCTTTGTGCAGGTTTGTATGTTTATAAAGTAAAGAATAACTTTTCTGGAGCCTACATGTCTGTCTGCTTCATTTGCAAATCTCCCTAAAGACAAAAAGCATAAATTCTCGACAAAGTTGCAGAAAAATACATGCTTAACATAATGGGAAGTCTTAAAATATCCTGGAGCTCTTGGGTGGTGATACACCAGATCTGTAGGGAAAATCCAAGGAATCTTTTGTGTTTCTTTTGTTACAAACTTAACCCAAGAACACTTCTGAGTTCCCAAAAATATAGGTGCCCCACCTTCGCCCTGTCTTCATACTGGAGTGAGACATACCTGTGTGCCAGCAAGACCATGCACAACTAGAGGGTACAAGAGGAAACTCAGTGTTACAGCCTACTCAGAGCAACAAAAGGAAGAAGGTTTAGGAGCTCTCTGTGGTGCGACCTGAACAGAGCAGCGTTCTGAAGGGCAGCTCTACCAGGCTGGATGGCACTATGGAGAGAGGAGTTTCTGGGCAATGGTAATTTTCTTCTATTACCCATTTTCTTCTAATCCACATTCAAAACTCACTGACTTTAACAGGAAGAAGCAACACTTAGTACACTGGTAATCCCCAAAACTGCACCTATTTGTCTTAGAGAAGATATATTACAGTATTTTATGCTTATCAGTTTGCTCATATAAGAGTATCAATATCCTTTATATATTTTAATTGCATTTCATAATAATCTTCATTCTGCAGATGCCTAAGATGACCTTCTCAAAATGGTCATGTAGTTGCACTGAACTTAGAAGGTTAAAACTGTAGAAATGATGGAAAGACAAAAAAATAGTGGCTGTAGATTTTACATGCAAACTTGGAGGCTATGGTTTTTAACTTCCAAATTACAAAGCCTAGAAAATCTCAGAATAGTCAGAAGCTCATGACTCCTGTCACTGCAGTCATTTAATCATTATAACACTGATAGTAAGCTTAAGAACATGTATATGAATATGTACAAATATCAGTTCTCAAGGAGGGATAGTCCTGGCAGTAAGAAAGTCCTGGTATTTTCTGTAAAATGAATACTGATTTCTGCATCTTAAACTACCAGTATAAAAATGTAAAGTGGTATTTTTGGATGTTAGGTTCCTAAAAGCATTATATCACAATCTCAATATAAACAATATTTTTCAGAACTGGTGAGTATGTCTTGAATGACTGCAGAGCAGTCCAGATTTCCTACCCTTTTTTGGTCTCGGGTCTTTACAATGAGCAAAAATTAAGGCTGTAGCCAAAGTTAGCTGTATAAAATCAGAAAATGAAGATCTGATGTACTAGCTGTATCATTTATAAAAACTAAAATAATATAATTCAGTGTAAAGTGACTGAAATAATGTTGCCAGGAATAATAGTCAGAGAACCCCAAGGAAGCTGCTAAAGGACTTTGAGATATGTGTGTGGCACCACTCAGAGAGAATAACAGTTTAGCCAAATAATGAAACCAAACAGAAAGCAGAAAATCACGTAACAAAGTTATGAATTATAACCATAAAATTAACCTGCAGAATTATACTGTCTTATTTAATAAATATTCAACAAACTTTCAATTAAAATTTTGACAACAAAAATGTATAGCAAAAAAAAAAATTTGGCAACTACCAATAGTTCATTGTCAAAAACATTTAGGACTCTTTGCTTAGATATAGGAAGTGGGACTCAGCACTTCACAGAAAGTGAGGTTTAGTGTTAGGAGAGTATCTGGAAATGCCTTCAAAGGACAAATGCTGCACTGTCCAGAGAAAGGACAAAGGAACTAACACCTGGAATAGCAGGCCTGGTTCTGCTCTATTTGGCTTGGCGTTACCCAGCCAGAATAGATAGCCACCCAGTAAGGACTCAACAAGAAAAAATACGTAAAATGATCCTATGTCAGACATATTTCTTTGAGGGAGAATCAGAAGTTGCAGGAATCTTAAGTGGGGAAGATTTCAGTCTGCAGGGTTAAGTTTTAAATGCCATCAGCCATGGCTGCAGCATATCTAAATAGCTTATTTGACAAAGAGATGGTTTAGCTGAAGCATCGTTTCCCATCACTTGGCTCAGAAACAACAGGAACTCAGATACAGAGAAAAACAGATCAAAACAAAGACACAAACTGTCAGGCCAATAAGTACATATTTTACTCAAAGTAACTAACTTCAAAATGCATTGAGTTCTCTTTCCCATCACTTCTGTTTCTGGAGTCCATGTTTCTACTCGCATGTCCGCAGACACTAGCTTACCAATCATCTGCATCTACATTGCTTTGATTAGCACTCCCTGCTCAACAGCACCTTTTTTTCCCATTCCTCAATTCAAAGGTAAATTCAAAGCTAAAAATAATTAGCTCAGATAGTCAGCAGTGCCAGTTTCCAAATTCACTGCCAGGTTCTCTGGCATTCTCTCACTTCTGTGATCACCCCAAGAGCGTCCCTCTTGATCTTTTCATCAAGCCTATATGTAAGCAGATTCCTTCTAAAGTTACACTCTCTAAAACACAGAATCTTCCAGATTACTAAAACTGTCATCCAGGTTCTTATCACCGTGCATCTCAATTACTGTAATGTCCTTCCTCAGCCTGGACAAACGTAACCTGTCATCTTTGGTATCCATTCAAAATGCTGCTGCAAAGTTAATTTTCTGAGCCCATCATCTGCCTGTGTCATTCTTACCTATTCATCCATCTACTGGATATCCCTTCCCTACTTCATCAGTTATTTATTTCCAAGAAATTTCAAAGTGTAATTCATCCCTTCAGCACTCTCAAAGCATTTCTTATTCTGTAACCAACAGCTCATTATGCTTGCCCTCTAAGTCTGACTTGTTAAATGTGAGGATCTTTGCTCTTTCTGTGCTGTACTGCTTTGTAAACATCCCTGAGAACTATGAGACAACTGAAAATATTATGTTCATTGTCTGAGTCCAAGATCAGAAGCACCAAGGTTCTGAATTCAAAATGCTGTGACAGTAAAAATTTACAGCATGGAATAATTTACAGCATGGAATTTATTTAATGAATTTTGCTTAATTTTCTGTTTAAAAAACAGTTAATTTGGTATTCAGAAGTACTCACCAATAATCTTTGCAAATTATTCTTGCCATGTTGCTTTAAAAAAAGCAAATTTGAAAATTTATCTGTTTTGATGTATATATAGGTCACATGATAAATTTCTGTAGCCTAGTTACAGGAGTATGTCTTAGAGGCTGGCTGTGGGTACAAACACTGGTGATTACACATCTAAAATCTACTGCCTGACAGTAAATTCTAAAATTATAGTTGTTGTGGTGGTCATTCCTAGCAATAAACTTAGCTTCCAGAATATCACCTGAAACAAATGAAAAAGATAGAAAGACACGAGCTATTTTTATTTTTAAATGCAAGTGCTTTTTCAAAAGAATTGTCATCTTATTTTAAGCCTGATTCTCTAAGGAAAAGGGTTCGTTGCCTGAGTTTTGTCTTTCTGTAATGCTCAACTGAGTAATATTCCCTTAACCCCACAGTAACTTTTTTAGACTTCTGGTTAAAAAACAAATGAAAAAATTATTTGGGGGGAGAAAAAAAAATGGTACACACAATTCCAAATTAGCCACAGTGTACACTGCCTTGCTCATGGGTGAGCTGTGGAGGGAAGCAGGGGATGTGTAGGAAGGATCAGGGGACATGTGGGAGTAGGGAAATAAAGGAAAACACCGGATGAAAGGATCTGAGAAAGAACTGGCTATATTAAGGCAGTAACAGAGGGGAAAGGGTGTTAGAGGTGTAAGACATCCTTCCATAGAAGAATAAGGTTTGTTTATTCCTTTGCTCATACAATTACTTGGGGTCTTAACTTTTTTGAGTGTTTATGTCTTTTCTGAATGCATAAATCTTATCTTGCCTATCTTAGCAATCATCGTCTCATTTCACTGGTCAGGACAGTATTTCCATACAGTAACATCTTTCTATCAAGCGGCACAAAGCTAGCTGAATGGAAGAAAGCCATGGTCTAAATAATACAACATTCATGACCTATGTATAAATATTCCTTCTCAGTGTTCTCACAGGACTCAACTAACCTTCCTTCCAAACAGGTCATAGAGTTTTAAATACTTTATTTCCTATTGCCATTTCAACAAGGAATGTCCTGAATGCCTCAAAAGAGCAAACTAAGACTAATCATCTGGGAAAACACTAACTCCACCCAGGTACCAGATACAGCATATGAAGCAGGGTCACTAGATATCATTCTTGACTGTGGGTCAGAAGTTCCTCAAATCCTGTTCTCAGAGCTGGCTCAAGATCCAGTGCAGGAACATCAGACTAATACAAACAGAGAACAAGCTTGCAATCTTTTCTGACTGTAACACCACAACAATTCTCAAATGAGTGTTAGTACCTTCCACTGTAGCCCTCTCGCAACATGGCCTTTGGCTTCTGAGTGTTAGTAATACAAATCCCTAGCCCACGAGCACAAAACTTTACTACAGTGTGGCCTTTTACTTTGATATGCTGTCCTAACCACCTGTATCTATACCATATTCAGTTCTATCTGTGGTATGTATTGTAACTTTTCAGCCACAGTTATTATTTAGGTGGGTAATTAGTATTTTTGGATGCCTTTTAAAGTGGATTAGAGGCTAAAAATAAAAGGGATGACACTGTGGTGAAAAACTTTTCTCTATAGCCTATCAACAAATACTATTTGAAACAGGTTGAAAACATGATTGACTTCATAAGCTTCAGACAGAAAATGGAGTCAACATATTATTTAGAACTACATTTTTTTTGTTTGGTGCATTCAGTTATAGAAAGAAATTTGCACTGCTTTCCTATCACAAAATTAAAGGTATTCCATATATAAACCATGTTATTTGTAGAGTTCACAGGATGACTACACAGATAATATCTAAAGTTCATTTATTAAATTCTACTTCCCCTCTTTTTTCTCTCAAATACATACTGTACACCAAACTGACTAAAGAGAAGTGAAGGTGATGAAGTCTGTAACAGGACCAACACATGCAACATCCCCTTTTTTGCACAGCAGTGAAGGAGCACAGCACCCCAGTACCATGTCCCACTCGTTACACTTACTGTGAATGGATATCTGCTGTCCTCTTCCTGTTTTACAGTGAAAGTTTAACACTTATAACAATTATTTTAGTGAATGACCTGCTCTTTATTGAAAATTTGAATTCTTTCAGGGGAAAGGTAAGTGCCTAAACCCTAAATCATTCAAGTTTTATCTGAGACAGGAAGTATTTGAGTGCCTTCCAGGAGCTGCAGCTTGGGCTAGGATCACCACTGTTCACTTCATCATCCTTAAGACACTGTGGCTGTTGTGTCACCTAAAGGAAACCTGGCTATAATACAGGAGGTGTTCATTCCTATAGGAAAATGGGAATATGAGGCATATATTCCCATGTGGTAAACTCAGCATCAGAGTGATTTTTAATGTGCACAATTCAGATTTTTTTTTTTTCACGCAAAACAAAAATATTGCCTTTCCATTTTTAGAGGGAGGGTCTGTAATTTAGGAAGATGGCTACTGGGATTTTTTTATACCTCAGTTGAAATTAGATTTTGATAACTTAGGACCTGAGCTATTACCTTGTAGATGTCCAGGAATCCACACTGATGGTCAAACCGTGTGTAGAGTTCATTCAGCATGCTGATGACCTGCATGGGCGTGCACTGCGCACAGATGGCAGTGAAGCCAACAATGTCCGAGAAGAGCATGGTGACATCATCAAACTTCCTGGCCTGAACCTGCTGTCCCTGCCACAACTGCTGAGCCACTTCTTCAGGGAAAATAGAAATAAGGAGATCTACTGTTTTCTTTTTCTCCTCTTCTAGGGCTTGGTGTGTACATTCTAGTGTTGCCTTCAGCTTATCCATTCGTTTCTTCAAGCCATCCTGGGCTTTTGCTTGCTCCCCAACCAATATGACATCGCGAGTAGCATCATGGATAGGTATGTCTGAAAGATGGAGGCCTCGGCCCATCAGTTCATCCAGCTTGTCCACACAGGGGGAGCCCAGAAACAATATTGAGTTTGATTCTGGCACGTGAATCATTTGTCCTTTAATTTCCATCACCTGTAAAATAAAAATGGAGTTTAAAAAAGGAAAAAATAACTGACAGATGTGGATCCTCATTTTACTTTCCCCATCCTCTTTCAGCTAAAATTGATAAACTGTAGCTTTTTATACACTCACCTATTCAAGGAATGAGACTCACATAGTCCACTCACCTAGGTGAGTCAGAAAATAGCCTATACTGACACAAAAGCTTTCCCAGATCAGATGTTGGATTCTATTTCAACCCAATTGTATAAGAAAACAACCCCAATAACATGTATTTCTCAGAATGGTATGTTAACAATGCTTCTATATTTTGCTCCTGGAATGTACCTGGCCTTAAAAGCAAATTCCAGAGCAACTTCTTGTTACTTAGCTATAAATTATTAAAAGCACAAAATTAAAGGGAAATGACAACTATCTGAAAGCAGGTTAGTGAAATGGTGAAGTATCTTCTGTTCTTAGTAGCAAAACAGGTACTAAGTCAAATGTGGTCATGTTATAGAGGAATCAAATAAGAATAAACATGAGAAAGAACTCCATAAAATAATAAATGGCATGGAAAAGATACAGGAGTGCTCCTATTTCCTATTTGCCTTTTCAAACATGCAGTAGAGTTGAAGGCTGACATTCTATTAGAGTCTGTGGATTTCTTGGTGATATAGATTCATCTAATTTGTATCTGCAGAACAGAAGAAGGAACAGTAGGAAAGGAGTAGTAGGTGGATCGTCACACTGGTTTATAGATTTTGTGTTTGCTTGGTAAATGGCTAGATGTTTTGAGTGCTGTCCAGTGGCTGACACCAATGAGGCCCTGGCTTGTTACCTCTCGCTCCATGATGGCAGTTGAGCACAAATCTACAAGACTGAAATGGACACTGAAAACCAGCTGTAATGATATATTTGACATTTGGGGCTACATACATTCTGATTTTTAGTAACTTACTCGGGTCACACAAAAGTAACTGTCAAACGCTGAAAAGGACATTTCTCACCTGAATATAGTATTTAGAATACAAAACCAAACAGAAAACTAAAATTAACATGTTTTGTTTAACCAGAAGATAATTAAATCAGATAAACTCTATCTCTTTGTAAATGCAGCCTGCCATAGCCTCTGCCATGAAAAACACTAATCATTAATGTTTTCATTCCAGGACCTCACCAAGACCACGGCAATACTATGCTAGGTGATCTAAAAAACCCCACAGGCCTTACCCCAAGGATCTCATAGCTAAAACAGGCACGACACACAAACTTTGTGCATCTAAGAACAGTGTTAGTCACCATAATGCCTTAAATCTGTATTTTTCTATTCCACACAATCCACTGAAATGAAAAAGCCTCTCCAGTTACCCTTGCTTTCATTGTGTAGGCATTCCCTCACTCTCACATGATTCAATTTATAATTTAATCCTCCTTCCATCCATAATCCTTCCAAGGAAAACAGGAAAACCTCAAGCAGAGAATCCAGAGGTATCTGTAATAATTATGTGATTTAAGTGTCCAGAGGCCTGGAAGCTCCTGCTGAGCTGACACCTAGCCCTATATGGTACTTTCCATGTTTGGGGGAAACGTTGGGAAGCTCCTGTTTCTCTTAGGGATTTCTTACATCAGATAATATGCTGTCATTGGAGATTCTACTGTCAACATGGGGACGGAGCCTACCCTGTCCCCATGCCCTCTGCCTCCATACCCCACATTGCTAGCAACTCGACAGATGTAACTTCTGATGTCAGCCTAGGAACTCAGCAAATAAAAGTAAATGAAAATAATTAAAATTGAGAATTTTCTTAATCTATGTTCCCACACACCTACTAATGTTTACATTTCTAAGCCCTGTTTCCTCAGCTTCGTTCTGGGACAGCCATCTCTGTGAGAAAGCTAGTCAGCTACCTAGATGAGCAGATTTAATTCTCTGAGGCTAATTGTTCTTTTTAATTTTTAAAACATATGGATCCCTGCTCAAAACATAAGGGAAATAGGTGCTTTCTTCATGCATGCAGCCTCACGCTTTCAAAGGGCACATCCGAAACTGTTTTAAGTACAAATTGACAAATATGAAATACATGGTATGGCATTTCTAAATACTCTTCTTGTTTTGTTTCCCTCTGCCAGAGAGTTTTTCTCTTTTCTGTTCCTAGAACTTCACTTGTGTGCAAAATAAATGTATCTCATATTATCACTTCTCTCTTCCACCTCCAGGTGAAAACAGTCTGAACTCAGAGAGTGTTACCACAGACCCTGGCTGAGCCAGCCTGGCCTGGGGGTGGGCTGCTTGTCAGCAAGGCACAGCACCTGGCTTGAAGCAGTGTTTCTTGTGTTAACCTGCTGTGAGACTAGAAGAAACTTAATGCATCACTCTGTGCTCTTGCTTCACCTTTGTCAGTTTGAGGTGTCAAACTCTTTGATGTGATCTCTGTCAGTGTGAATATATTGTGCCAACCTTCCCTGGGTGGATTCTTTTCAGGGAACAGTGATCTAGTGAATAACGTACTCAACAGGCACTCTGGAGTCCTACGCTTTGCTTCTGGGTAACCCCAAGCAAATTATCAACTCTGAGTGCTTATTTGGCCTTTCAGCACAGCAGGAACAATGATACTGACCACCCTATAACACATTTGGAGACGTATGTGTGAGAAGCAATAGAAGACACACACAACCCTGTAAAATGCCTAATAATAAACTGTTCTGCCCAAGTGAGCTGAGCCTCTGCTTCAACAAGATTGAGGGTTTCTAAAGCATTTTTAGAAACTCTGAAAATACATTCTCCCTACACAACTGCCTGGTTTCCTAAAAGTGTCAAAGGTTCAGTGCTATTTCGGCTTTACTCTCTGAATATTATTATCATTTGCTCTGCTTAACAGGAATTATTGATGTTTCCTACCACTCCTTTCATGTTCCATTAGTGATTATGATGCCCTGCTGTCTCTTGATGACTGAGGGGTTTTTTTTAGAAAATGGCCTGCTAGTCTCTTCAAGTGCCAAATCAGGGAACTGGACAGCAGAAGCAAAGCTGCCTCAGCTTGCCTGGGGAGCAAAACTCGGGTCTCGTAAAGCACAACAGTAGACAAGAGCTAAGACTGCATCACTCTTCTCAGTTTTTGCAAAGCCCTTTCCTTTCCAAAGAAGTTTCTGAGATGATTCAGACTCTTTCTAGAGGGCTTTGGTCTTCAACTGTGATCCAACATAACCTCCATCTCTTTTCTTTGGACTCTCTTGTGTTTTGTATCCTTCTCTGTATCTAAAAGTATAACTGAATGAAATAACAGATTTGCCTGAAGGTTGCCATAGAAAGTCACACTTCTGGGCATCTCCCAGAGCCGGACTGCTTTATACCTGGACTGAAAGCCTACAGGCAATGAGGATTACATCATATATCTTTCTTGTAAGCAGAGAAAGACTGAAACATTTCTGTCATCAGTTGTGTATCATTACTGCTACATTTCATTGCTTTTCTGTCTCTTTAACTACACTCTCACCAAATAAAGTGCAAATAATTTCACTGTTTTCATAGAACATTCTCTGAATGGTTTAAGAGCACATTTTGAAATTAACAATTACACATTGTATTTTACAGGATTATGTTGCTGCGAAATGATGGTTGCAGCCTAAGTAGCTCGAGGATTAAAACCAAAAAACCTCTGCTGAATTCTACCTTCCTGCAAACCCACTGAGAAGAAAGGGAAGTAAATAGAAGTCCCTGCTTCTCAGGAACTCTTTCAGCCTCTCTCCCCAAAGACCCACCCAGAGAACACCAACAGACTCTAAAGCTGCTGTTTGAGAACACGAAAGAGTATCCTACTGTGCTGTACACCAACAGCTACTTCACTAGGTACACAATATCCAGAGCTCTGCATGCTCTGGATGCATGCCATCCTAGGATTAAGTATGGATCAAAAGCTTATAAATCGAATGCCAACTACACTGCCTAGTCTTTAAGGAAAAGCATGGGGAAAAGATTGATTCATTGCACTGATGGAAAGGAATACTTCTTTGTACAAAGACAGGAGTTTCAGAATAGTGACTTAGAGAAGGTGTACACACCTTCTGGAAAATATTAAGGGAAATATGAGACAATATTTCTGAAGAAGAATTGGGGGTTTAAAAAATAATTTTCTTTGTCATTAGACCACGCCATGTTTTCTGAAGCCTCTGCAATCCTCACATTCTAATGGAGCTGCTGCTTTGACTTTGATCAGCACATAATCCCTCCCAAACTGTTATTACAGCCTTCTTTTCCTAGCATTTTTTTATTGGGAGTAGGTTAGGTAACTTACAGTGCTAGGCCACACTTTTGTAAACAGTTATACATGCATGCTGGACTTCATACAATGAACAGGTTCAATGAGAATCAACAAAGCTGTTTCTTTAACAGACCCATAATTATTTAGAGGACTGGGAAGATTGGGGGAAATCACCTTATGAAAAATCAACCTGGACACCATCACCACTTCAAGGTACAAATAAAATAACATAAGTTCAGGAAAAAAAAAAAAACAACACATCACTGCACACTGAGGATGAGCGTATAAGGTGACTTTTAGAAAGGTGAACCAGCTTCTAGAGAAAATTTTAAAACAGCTGGATTCACTTCTCTGAATGACCTATAGGATACATGGCAGTGTCTCAGGGACACTTACAGCAAGATACTCAAAAGTATTTGAGCAGTTAGGGACTTAGGGGATTCTGTGAGCACTGGACAAGGCAACAGCACATTGCCAGAAAGCAATGTAATGACTCTGCTTGTCCTGTTTCCAGGTGACACATTTAGAAGAAGGGCTGAAAGTATGATGGACAACACTGGAATTAAAAAAAAAAAAAAAAATTCTCTTAAATTGGAGGAATAGGCTAAAACCAGAATTCAAAGAAAGGGCAATGAATATGCTTAGGCAGAAATAATCAAATGCAAAAAATACAGGCAGGCTAACAGTTCCTAAGAAGATGGCCCAAAGTCTACAGAGTGAAACTGATGAATGTAAGCCAACAAGTCATCCTGTCATTAAGAAAGAAAACACTATACAGGACTACGTAAACAGGAATATAGCTTGGAAAACACAAGGAGTAATACTTATGCTATGACCACCAGTGTTGAGTCCCCAGGTGGGCAAATCTATTTGTGCTTGGTATAGCAATGGGTGTATCAGTTGGAATCTGCTGAAGAGCAAAGAATGAGATGAAAGGTTGTGCTGGGTTTTTTGTAGCAGGGGAGGGGGCTATGGTGGTGGCCCCCTGTGAGAGGCTTCTGGAAAGCTCCCCTTGCTACAAGGCTGAGCCAATTAGTGATGGTGGCTGCACCTCTGAGATAATGTATTTAAGAAGGGGAACCTGAGAGGAGAAGTTGGGATTCGGGAGGAAGAGTTGCAAGGAGGACACCTGTGCAAACACCAAAGTCAGTGGAAGAAAGGAGGAGGAAGGGGAGGTTGTGTTGATGCAGAGAGCCCCCCTGTATCTCATGGTGAGATGGGAGGGCCACCCGCCCTGACACCATGGAGGTGCATAGTGGAGCAGATGTCAACCTGCAGCCTGTGGAGGTCCTCATGCCAGGGCAGGCAGCTGTGCCTGAAGAAGGTTGAGACTCTATGGGAAGAAGCCCCCACTGTTGTAGTTCGGCGCTGGGAAGACTGCAACATGCAGGAGTGACCTACACAAGAGCAGCTCGGGAGTGTCTGCAGACAAGAGAAAGTTCGTGGAAGACTGTCTCCTGTGAGAGGGACACCACATGGGAGCAGGGGAGAATACAAGGAGTCCTCCCCCTGTGGATTGACCATAACCCCCATTCTCTGCAGCCCTCCGCTGCTGGTGGGTGAGGAGATCGAGAGATCTGGAACAAAACTGAACCCAGGAAGAAGAGGGGGGTGGGGGAAGGTGCTTTTAACAGTAATGCTTCTCACTGTCCTACTCTGGCTGTTAAGTGTTGTTGTTAGTGTTTGAAATTAAAGTGATGTTTTCTTCCCATAAAAATTCTCTCTTTTCCCCATGACAATAATGCTGGATCATCCCTCTCTGTCCTTATCTTGATTCCTGAGCATTTTACTTTATTTTCTCCTTCCCATTCCTGAGGGGGAAAGGGTCAGTGGACAGCTGTGTGGTGCTCAGTTGCCCTGTGGGTTCAAACCACGACAAAGGTCTAGAAAATATGACCTGCAAAAAAAATTGAAAAAATGTGATGGTTTAACCCAAAGAAGAAAAATCTCAGTGTGGAGTTATGAAACTCCTCAAATACACTAAGAGCTGATGCAAAAAGGTCACACTATTCTACAAATCCAGTGGGGAAAGCTTTGCAGAAAAGGACCTAGGGGGTCCTGGTGGACACCAAGTTGAACGTAAGACAGCAATGGGCTCTTGAATCAAAGGCTAACACTGCTCTGGACTCTTGTAGGATGCGTGCTGCAGCAGGTTGAGGGAGGTAATACTTCCACTCTGCTCAGCATTGCTGAGGCCACACCTGGAGTATTGTGTCCAGTGCTGGGCTCCTCAATACAAGAGAGACATGGACACGGCAGAGAGTATCCAGCAAAGGACAACAAAGATGATTAAGGGACTGGGGCATCTCCTCTACGAGAAAATGCTGAGACAATTGAGACTGTCTAGCCTGGAGATGAGAAGGCTCAGGAGGATCTTATCCATGCACGTAAATATCTGAAGGGAGGGTGCAAAGATGACAGAGCCAGGCTCTTTTCAGTGGTGCCCATAGACAGGACAAGAGGCAATGGACACAAACTGACACACAGGAGGTTCCCTCTGAACATCAGGAAACACTTTTTTTACAGAGGGTGACCAAGCAATGGGCACAGATTGTCCAGGAATGTTGTGGAGTCTCCATTGTTGGAGATATTCAAAAGCCTTCTGGACACAGTTCTGGGCAACTGGCTCTAGGGGCCTTGCTTATGCAGGAGGTTGAACAAGATGACCTGCAGAGATCCCTTCCAAGCTCAATCTTCTATTACTATGAAATGAACAAGAAGTAAAAGGCTCAAACTGGAAAAAAAAAAAAAAAAATCCTGTTGGATATTATTCTGTTCATAGGGACAGTGAGAATGGAAACATTAAGTGGTGAAGATGTGGATTCTCCATTACTGGATTTGCAAGACCTGCCAAAGGTGATCAATCTTGCTGGCAAGCAGAGGGACGAACCAGTGACTTAACAGAAATCAAAGTGGAAACAGGAAGGAGAAAGGTAGGAGGGTATCATTTTGTCTTCAGACAAAAACTACACAATATATTTCTGGGATAATTAATGCAATACAAATGTGGATAGCGTGGAATTCTTTGCTTCACTTACTTTACAACTAAACTAGTTACTACTCTTCTTACAGGCAACAGCAGGTGATCCATACAAGATGTCTAAGTCAGGGTCAATTGAATTGTGTCCCATGTGTAAAAATACCTACATTTCTCTGTTGTAAAGGAAGCACAAGGCTTGAACATAGATGCCTACACTGGTCAGATGAGTCTACCCCTATCAGAATAAACTTACTTCAAAGCAGTAAAGATATTCCTGTGTATTTAAAGACACCTAAATGTCATTATATAAGTGCACTGAAGGAAGTACACGTCTTCTATTGGTCTAACACATCTCCAATTTAAATGCTCCAAATCTCAATTCAATTAGTTAAACCCAAACTTGATGTGCCCATAAAGTTAACTCTGTTCTGTGGCTGATTGACCACCAACACAGGCAGAACATGACTCTGACGTTAAACAGAGAAAAAGTAATAGACATTACAATCTCTCCAATATTCCAGCTCTGCTTGTAGAGTGGTGTAAGTCAGAACCACAGCCAGCAGAACTAACTGTGGACAAAGATTCATGTAAATAAGAAAAATTTATATTCAAATGAAGCCCTGATTTGCTATCTTATCTGTAGTCCAAAAGCATCTTAATTTAATATAAAAATCTTAACAAAACATAAGCTTCCATTACACCTATGTTTTACTGAAACAGCTAAGAGAAATATGTATCATCTCCACAGAAATGAAAAACTTCTTTCAGCTGATGCCTAATGCAGCTGAATAAACTAGTTAGTGTTTGCTCAGCACAGTTTAAGATTGTGCTCAGGTCCTTGCAAAAGTATAACTCTCAGCATTTGCCTACACGTTTCTATCTCAATTTATTGTCAAAAGAACATTATTCCACACAGCAGCAAAGTGACTGTTACAAATTTCTGGTTATTTATAGAAATCCCTGGGGTGTTATATAATGTGCAACAGTCTCCAGACCAAAGTGACCAAATTTAACATTTTCTGTATATCATAGATACTTCTCAAACAGAAAATGGCAGCATGAATACTGCAGGGAACCCACCTCTAGGAAATCCAAAACTTTGGTGGGAATGCATTCATGTTCTATAAAGTAAAAGAGAGAGCGTGATAATGAGAGAACCATTAAAAACTCTCAGTTGTAAACTTGGACCTTCAAAGTGACTTCTTGATATCAAAAGAGTAAAAGTGTGGCAGACTAAAACCAAATAAATTAGGGTTACATAGGACCTTCTCCATAGGAAGCATAGGTACGCATGGCAAATCAAAGCATGGAGCCATCTGTACGTAAACGTGAAAGGGGAAGAGGTAAAGGAGATGGCTCTATCCCTTGCACATTACTCTGTCAAAACAACTAGATAAACAAAAGGAAACGGTGGATTACACCTGGAAAGATCATGCTGATTTACAATTTCTCCTTTCTTGCTTCAAGACACAGAAATTGCTTTTACAATGGTACTCCAGAGTCCTCCTTGGCTAAGTCCAAGATAAATCTAGCCCTGAGGCATAAAAATAATGGGAAGATGATTCCTTCGAAGGAATTCCTTTCTTCACAAGATAGCAAGACCCATAACTCAACTTTATGTGTGCCTGAGTCAGTTCCCCTCATGGATGCTCCCAAGCCGAAGAGTGGGTGAACTCAACATGGTAGACAGGCAGAACAGTCTGACAAGGTGCTGGTAAGAGGCTTCATGGCACAGAGGAACAAAAGACAGTTGTTAAAACAAGAGGAAGAAACTCACCGGTGTTTCCAAGATAATTTCAAATTCCTTTTTAAAGTCAACAATCCACATGAGATTGGATTTTTTTTCATTAATAAATACCTTCATATACTTAAAAATGATCTGTCATGTACGTGAATGCACCACTGGCCTGACTGTCCCTGCCCAGTCCCCCGGGGATCCCCCCACCCTGCCCGCAGCCCAGGACTCCCTGTCAGCACCATGGTGCTGTCAGTCCCTGCCTTAGCGATGCTGCCATAGAACTGATATCCAGCTCTCACAGCCCTGCCCTGCCTGGCCATAGGCCCTGTGGGCTCAAGTCCCAGCCCAGTCTTGGCTTTTCCCCATCCCCATGCCCAGCAAGGTGCCAGTGCCCAGTGCTGGGGCTGCCCCGCTCCTGGCTTGGGCGGTTGGGATGGGCCCTGGCTGCTAGGTCCTGCCCAGCCACCCTGGGGACCCCCACAGCTCCTGGCACCCAGGGACCCCTGGACCCTGATGTGCCCTGACAGCATCCCAGGAAAGATTTTACCTAAAACTCCTGTCAGAGTTCAAGGAGCTCCTGGGCAATGCTCTTAATCATATGGTTTAGTTTTAGGCAGTCCTGTGAGAAGCAGGGAGATGGACTTAATGATCCTTATGGGTCTCTTTCAACTCACGATATTCTATGATTCTTTGTTTTTCCTTTCACTGCAAAATCTATTTAAATCCTTAAAACTACTTTCGGGTCACACACACTTCAATCAGCGTGGTAGATTTTTAGGTATCGATAATACATCTCTCTGCTGGTTATTAAAAGCCAGGATACTCTATGCAAATATACAGCTATCCACATTTACAACACAGAGTTATAAATTTACAGCATCAGGGTTAAAAAAACTTGTTTGTATTGCTCAGGAGAAGAGCAATGAAAACAATTTTTGGGAAAAAGCCCATTTTTTTAGCCTAAAATCTTTCTCCCCAGTGCTCTGATTAGATTGCTTCTGGGAATTGTGTGGAGTTGGCCTAGCTCTTCAAGGATGGTGACGTTTGGAAATTGTAGGATTTCTCCTCTGAGACCAGTACACAGCATCTGAAGCTAAGGACTGTAGGAGCCTCATGCATCTTCTCAGTGAGATTTATATTCTTGACAGGAAGTTTAAAATGGAGAGGAGGATCAGCTGCTCTGAGAAGCTGCAGATGCTGGGGACATTCTAGTTTACAGGATAT
Source organism: Athene noctua (assembly GCF_965140245.1). Lineage (NCBI taxonomy): Eukaryota > Metazoa > Chordata > Aves > Strigiformes > Strigidae > Athene > Athene noctua. The sequence continues at coordinate 247,970,789 of NC_134037.1, read as the reverse complement.
TTCACTATTTATTCATATAACTTTGAGTGAGGCAAGATCCTTTTTAAAAAAACTGAAAACCAGAAGCCCTGCTGCTTGACAGGAACGGTGAGAACAGCGGTCACAATAAACATGCTCCAAAAGGACATCCCCAAGCCACACATTTGTATTAATTTTGCATCTCAACCAAAGCAAAATGCCTTTTTTATACTTACAATCCCACCACAGTTTGATTACAACAAATCAACCAAAGTGTAAAGGAAACTTTCCATATTTAATATTCTCTCTGTGTTGATGAAAAACAAATGGAAGAGAATTACACTGTATTTCCAGTAAGTGTATGTTAAACACTACTTCTTATTTAAGTCTTTTCCAGAAAAAATGGATTATTTTTGTTGCTTTTGTCTTTCCATTTCAAAAAAGGAATGGAGAATGAGAAAACAAGAATGTAACATTTGAGAAAGTCATTAAAGCTTTCTGAAAAGTTGGCTCTTCAGTTCCAACAAATCTCCATTAGCCTGACAAGGCAGTGAGGTGGAGGGTGACACAAATGTGCATGTAGTTTGCCAACTTCACGGAGGTAAAAATCATGCTGGTTACAATTAAGTTACCTGAAATAATTATGACAAATTAATAGGTATGGTCCCTAACACAATACATTTCATGTCTTTTTCTGCACCTGCTTATATTTTAAGAACACTCATATGCATTATCATTTATAATATCATTTATAATTGTTATTCCTTGACTTCCAAAGCTTTCTTCTGTGCACGACTCTCACAATGTACTTAGTCAAAAGAAAATCTTGTAAATTCTGTAGCAAAGTTATGAGCCTCAAAGCAACATGTTTTGCTTTTGGTGGGGTGGGGGCAGAGGGAAGAAAGAATCTGAAAAAACAAAACTGTGGTTTCAGTTCTTGATTCCTGGAGAGAATGTGAAAAGCCCACAGCTCCTGCCTCAAAAGCAGATCTGGGGGTCTGTGCCACAGACCAGCCCCAGTTAGATGGGTGCTCCTGGCGTTAAGATCAACACACATAATGGAGAGTCCCCAGCTCACTACTGGCTTTAATGGTGCCCAGGCTGGTCCTTACCATGCTAGCCTTTACACAGATAGGTCTGAACATGCTGAATTCTGAGCAGAAAATGCCACTTCTGAATGCAAAATTATATACCATCATTAAGTACCTTTGTCTAATCGAATGCTTCTTTGAAACCTTGTCTCTCTTTTCCTGTTTTGGAAATTATCTTACAATACAGCATAATGACCAGCACCCAGAGCAAGGAAATGCTCAACACATTCCACTAGACTCAATTTTACAAAAAGTCAAAGCATGTGCAGGGAAATTTTTTTTATTATATGCCTAATATTATGAATAAGTAATAATAATTTAAGATTGCCTTTAAGTTACGACATTTTGTTGTTTTAAAACAAATGTCATGTTATTTTTACCTTTCGCTTACATCACTCAAACATCAAAGATCTTTCAGTTTGTTTTGAATTATTTAACAAAAAATTTAACAACAGTTGAGTTATGCAACAACAGTAGTAACTGACTGAAAGCCACTAACATATGGGCTCAACCCTTCCTAGAGCTGAAAATTCATCCCATTCCATACATCTAGACTTTTTTTATTTTTGGTGCAGCTACCATACAGAAGTGTGCAGCCATGCCAGAGCTAAGAAAAATACCAGGGGCTGAAACTGCCTTGTAGGGAGACTCTACTCTGAACAGGGCCCTTTTTTGCTCTATGCTGTCAAAACACACCAAATCACACCTTTTCTTTTCTGCTGAGCTTATACTGCAACATTCTCAACATTCAGGATAATGGCACAAGTAAGATCACCAAGACTATCTATCTGGTTAAATATAAATGCTATATGATCAAATCTCTAATTATCTCATGCCTGTAAAAACCTTTCTAATTGATGAATATTATTTGTTAGTTTGTTAAAGACAGATATTTTTATCATTTTTCTTAAATTTTTGTCAGTCAAGCAAGATTACAGAGGAATGTGCCAGTAAACTGAAGGCAGCAGAAGGGCTCCCATTTTCCACAGTGTTATTACTTTTTGGATTAGTTCCTACTGTTTTCACCATCAGATTTGTGCAGATGCACAAATCAGTCTTGCACCTAATCCTTCCACTAGCAGTATTCAGCTTCTAGCAAAAGCTTCTCATTTGTACACAATCCAACCCAGCTGCCTGAGATGACCTGCTATCAGAAAGTACTCTTAGTCATTCTGTGTTACTTCTTGCTAAATATTTTTTCTTTCTTAGATACAGGTTAGTTTGATTCTTTGTGGAAACAGTTTTTATCAAAATGCAATGAACAGGTTAAATGGGAATATACGTTTATTCATGAGAACAGCAGGCAAAGAGCAGCAGAAACATCTTTCCCCTTTGATCTGTGCAGCACAGATATATATAGCAACCATTAGGAGATGTGACATTTCATCACCAACCTAGGTATCTTGAAATTCCTGTGATTAAAAGATCTCTTAGCCTATGCACTAACTATCTTGCCGACATTTTTCTCCTTTAGGACTTACAAGCTCTAATGCTTTCACCATTTCATGTTAAGTATATAAATCTGCTCCAAATTCCTGCCAGCACCATACCAAGGAAACTGATTAAATGTGGAGTCCTCTGCTGGTATTTTTACTTTGTTTTTCTCTTTATTACCCCATATATCAAGTACTTTTGCAGCTTTGATAAAAGACTCTATCATTAGCTTTTGATATCAAGATTAATCAATTCTGATCTCTTGGTGCAGTATAAATTTTCAGAACACCAGGAGAAGAAATTTATTCTTTTCCTAGTCCAAATCACTCTTAAGTTAGATGTAATTAGAAAGAGCCATTCTACCTCTCACCAAAATCACTATATATATATCCAGCTGGTTTTAGTGGGAATTGTACCAGGCCTTTAAAATTAAATTTTCTGTATTTTTTAAAAAAATGTTGGATTTCTTTATGCTCAACATATTACAGCATTAGGAGGCCTTTCATCCATAACTCTCTATTAGCTACCATATTTGACACATACCAGTAAAAGACAATCTTCATGTGGAGTCTCTTACAGGCCATGTTAAAGATCTGAATTTGGAAAGAATGCATTGACCTGGATTAGTAGTCCCAGGTTAAGGATGTAATTTTTAACAAATTACACAATATATTTATTTTACAACCTATCAAGAAATGAAAAGCAAACACAAACATTAAAATGACTTTAACTTAATTATGAATAGAACATATATGGAATGTGAAGCTGCCAGATGTAGTGAATATTCACATTTCTGTAAGCATTAAATCTTCTGTTTAGCTTCCATTTTCTCCACTGCAATTAATTCATTTTTTTCTTGAAACGGTGACAAAGAAAATTAAAAGAATTAGGTGGAAGGTGATATTTTAAAAACAAAGTTTGGTCTCTGTTGCTTTGATTATTCTAGCACAATTTGAGAAAGCCATTAAAGCAAGTTGCTTCAATGGCCCAGGATGACAAGAAATATGAAGTTGTCCCTAAAGTCTTAACTGCTCAGCATTGCTGCTTAGGTGTCACCAAAGCCTGGAGGGAGGTTGGTGGGACAGGGCAAGTATGAGTGTGGATGCAAATGGGAAGCCCTGCTGCTACTGCGAAGAAGGACAAGGGAAGTGATCATTCTAAAAATGTTGAGAACTGCTGCCTTAGGAAGCTCCCCACTCAGCTTGTGGATTTCTGTCCTCAAATACCTCAGAGGAAGTTGGAACAAGTGCTCAGTACTTGCTGTGGGTAGGCAGACCACAAGCCAGGCCAGCCCCAGAAATCACAGAATGCCCTAGCACACTGCTCTGGCCTCAGTTGAAGCACCCTGCTGAGCCCCAGAAGACATTTCCTCAGGCACAGCATGATGCTAACACAGCTACCTTGCTTTTGCATTAGGGCCAGCTTACCCATGACAGGCTGAGAGACTAAGTGGGGCTAAGAAAAAGCTGTCTGTACATACATCAATAGGACCAGCTTCATCCAATTTATGCAAATACTGACCTGCAGTTAATTTGGATCTGTGAATTCCCTGAAAGACTTGATGAGCTCCCCAATTTTCAGCATTTTGACTCCTATAATTCTTTAAGTATTAAAGCCTTTAAGCCTAAAATCCTGATTTCAAAAGTCAGTTTTAAGAATAAGATCTAGATGCCTTTCCAAATTTCATGCTTTGTACATCTGTTCACTTTGGAAGAGTCAGAAGCACTTTCCTTCTCATTCATGACTGCTGAGTCCCCAACACTACTGACTGGGAAGTTTTTAAACAGTTCCTGGAGTATTTTGTTGTAAACATGAAAAAAACACCACCAGCAACAACAAAAAAACACCAAAATATTGTAACAATATCCTTCTGAGTCTAAGTGCGTGAAAAATTGGAAAGGAATTCCTTCAGGAGCTAAAGTGATCCTGCCACTGCTGAGAGTAGAGCTCTGATTATATCACTGCTCCACATTCAGCAGCCTCATTTCATACCACTTCTCAACAAAGGTGATTAAACCCAACTAACAGTCCTCTGTGCTGTCTGATAGAAGTATGAAGCTGTGTGCTACATTTGCAAAGGCAGTGGATAGTTACATGGCATGGACTGGCCAGGAAGGGGCTTTGACAGAAATTTTCCAGACTAGATGCAATGCTGCTGCTGCAAATGGAAGGGGCTGATGAGTCTCCTGCTCATCACGTTGTTTGAAACCGACACTACCTCTAAGGGTGTTACTGTAGAAATACAGATCCCTAGCACTGTTCTTAGCTGTAATTCAGAGGTGTGTGTTTTGCAGTGTCACTGACAAGTTTCCTTCTTCCTTCCCCCCCACCTCCTCTTCTCAGTCCCTGCTGGGGTTATTAAGAACACTGCCTGACCCTTGGTCATAGGAGCAGGGGGGCTCCTTGACGCTCTTCCTTCAATAGCCCCTGAAAGAAAAAGGACCGTGCCTAGAATCTCCAATGAAAAAGAGCCCACAAGAAGAGCCTAAAAGAAAACAGACTCTCTTCACGGAAATTAGTTTACCTTAGTTTTTCCAGTTTTTACCTGGAAATCTGCAGCCTTCTGTAGTGATGATTCACCATAAGGCTAAGTTTTATTAAGCATCTGTAGTACCTATTTTCTCTGGCACATGTGTTTTCATTAGTTGCACTGCATTTTCATTCTTTATTTGGGCTTTGCTCTACATGGCCAGTCACTGACTCATGTAAACTTACACAGCAGAGGCTTATTTCATTCACATGCCCAGACACACAAATACTCACCTCTTTCAGCACAAGTCATGATATACTCAGATTCAACAAGCAATGAGGCCAGTGTTGGGCCTAGTAATACACATCTTGTCTTAAATTATCTTGCACCGATATCAGATATTGCTAGAGTGCTGTAGTACACTGTAATACGTAGATTTTTCCTACACGCTTACACTGGAAATCCCATCCTCTGTTCTGAGCATTATCCATTTATGTTTCATGGTACTTGAACTAACACAAAGATGAAAAATAGAAATATTTCCATAGCTTTCAAATACAACTTGCAATATTTGGCTCGACATGCTGTCCTCCAGAACGTTTAATTTTTGTTATTTTATTATTTTTCATAATCTCTTAGTAAAGTATTAAGAGCATACAAAGCACTTTAAGGAATATTAAATGTTATTGCATTATCAAGGTGATGATTCTATGACATAAAATTCTAACCCTCAAAATTACAGTGATTGAGGTGCTGGAAATACAGAATATAGGACCTCAGTTTCTCATGAGTGATCATATGATTTATTTATAAAGTTAAAATAAGTAAAAATAAGCCAATTCTGCCAAATAACCTATTCCTGCATGGTACTCCATGAGAAGAATAATCACCCCCCAAAAAAGGCACAGTAAAATTAGCAGTTCTTAATCACACTGCAACAGAATTTTGATTTAAACCAATGGGATTATTCACAGATCAGTTGATTTCTTTAAAAGGGGAAACTATTCTTGTATTCATCACGGAAATGAGAGAAAATGAAGATGATTACCCAGCTTCAGGTAAGAGGAAATGGCACAGAAAAACAGACTGATGACTGCTTATTTCTGTGTGAAAGACAAATTCTCTCACAAGACAGTATGTTACCATTTGTTTAAAGAAGTTTTCCAACTGCTTTAAAAATACATGGCTCTCCAGAAGGGATGCTCCGGAGCTGTAGCAATTAAAAGGCTTAATCTGAAGTAGTATGAAGTTAACAGGGAGGCTGTTTCTGACAGCAGCATGCTCTCGAACAGAGGGTTGCAAATGAGTGAAAAATCCCTCCTCTCTCAAATGATCAAAATGCATTCGTCTTTTATTGGAGGAAAAAAAAAATTCTAGGTTATACCTACCAACATATACCACAAGTATACATTGCATCAGTTTATTATAATGAATGGAAACAGTCTGGCATAAACAACTTTCTGATGACATTTGTGCTTGTCAGTCATAGCTAAACAGTGTAACTAGCCATTTTCCTCAATTTCTTCCCACACATGTTTGTGAAAGGAAATAACACCCTTTGCTCAACAGGCAAAAAAATAAGGCATTGTTTATCAAAACTCATTTTGAGGTATTAGTGCCTTGTGATAAAATGGAAGAATTAAATCCCTTTCTCTCCTTTCTGCTTTGGTTGATGGCCTCTCAGTCAAGCTAAAACACCTTTGTATTTCACACACAATAACCCGACTGAAACACGTTAAATGACCACAGATTACCAAGTCACTTCAATTACATTTAAGTCCACAGAGCAAAAATCCTGACCTAGTGAAATAAATAGCTAGACAACTTTACTATATAGAGAATGTCACTGCAGCTTCTTTCCTATGCTATGAAACTATATACAATTTCAGCATGGACAACCATATATAAAATACACTGTCTCTGCTTTATTGCAAAGGTTTACAACATCTTAATGCTCTTATTTCACAAAAGCAGTTAACAATTGAAGACAACAGAAAAAATAAACCAAAGCTTATTCTGTGAAAGCTTTCTAGAGATCAGCTTCCATATGCCCAAAGCTGTCTCAGTATACCAGAAGACTAATTTCTGCAGAGCTCAGTCAAATCTCAGAGTTTTCATGTGTGTGAAACACCAAAGTCAGGGAACTGTCTTGGATTCACACAAGAATAAATGAGAACAGCATGTGCCTAAACATTTAACCTGTTGTATCAGGAAATTCTTGTTACACAAGTTAAAATTCCTGATTTTGTATTAAAATCAGATCACACAAGAAATTAGAAATTTTAGAGATGCAAGATTGTTCCAAATATTTTAGTTCATAACAGAATAAATCTGCTAGAAATAACTCTAACGTTAAAGTTAATGAGTGAAACAACCTGCAAATTAATTCTTCTGGAGTGAGAATTGAAATTTGGCAACATATTTGAGAAATATCTTTTAAATTTCACTTCTTTTCATATTTGGTGACAGTTTCATATCTCAAAGCTGTTGTAGCCACACAGTTCCAATAATGCTGACTTTAGCAAGCTCTTCAGTCACCCTCAAATACAGTCCCCCCCTGAGATAAGACTGGTAGATGTATCCTCAGTACTTAGAGAAAACAGTGACAGTATCTGGTCATAAATATCCTAGCAAAATACCTTTTTGTGTCAGAGAATGATGATTCAAGAAAAGCAAAATATTTCATGGGCATACATGAATTAAACCAAAGGATGAAACAAAATTGTATCCACATGGACTCAAATTGAAAACTCTTCAATTCCGTCATGAGTATAAAGTGATAAAATAGAAAATGAATGTCTTTATTGAAACAAACATTTTCAATCTTTATTAAAATAAAACCACTATATTCTAAAATTTATGCTTGTCTCAAAATTTTGAAAAAAACAATTTATAGGTTTAATTTTGGGGGAAAAAAAATGTGAAATGTCAAAATTCTCTCAGGTTAAGGAAATTGACTGTTATGGGGCACTATACCCTGAGCTGCAATTAACAAAAACAGTTTCCTGTTCAGCAGTTGTAGTCAAAAAAACGTGGTAAGGTTGTATTACTCAAAGGCATGTCTCTTACTACATACAGACAAAAAAAACTTTATTTACAGATATATCAATATTATCAGATTGAAATTAGGTTCAGGTTGTAAATACTTTAATTAAATCTCACTTCGATATTTAGGCCAACAAGAACACAAATATCTTTCCTCATGCAGCACAGCAGACTTCTAAAAACTCATCTCAGATGAGTTCTGGACATACCTTTCCACAGGATACTCACATCAGCCATAACTGACATACTGCTAACAGAAACCAATTCATTTGCTTTGGCTCTGTGATGCAACACCAAAGTGATTTCCCCCTCTTTGTCTTCATTTTGGCCACTGTACACCTACACAGGCAATATCAGGCCATATTTTTCTTAGACCAGTAAATGTCACATGCCACACTTTCTCATGCTGATGCTGTTCTGCTATTACTCTCGTTAAACCGTCTTTGGCAAACTCTATCAGCTTTACAACACTTTCTGACTAGCCAGGCTGAATTCCTCTAGTTTTGTTTCTGAACATTCTGAACATTCCTGAAGTAATGTTTTTCCTATGCTGATTCATACATTAACTTTGGAAATACAATGTATTCTTTTTAAAAAGAGGTTGATAATGTACTGGCACTGTGATAACACTACAATTACAGTTCTAAATTTGCTGTATTAGACTAATCCATAGTCCTACTCCCCTGCCTTCTGTCTGTTATTGACCGACACCAGACACCCCAGACTAAGTTGCTAGGGCTGCTGACGTATTTTGTGGGAGAAGAGAGGTGCTTGGTTTTATCAGGGTTTTGTGGAGGTGGGTTTTTTGGGTTGTTTGGTTTTTGTTGTTTGGGGTTTTTTTGACAGCTATCTTGAGGAAGTCTAAAAAGCTGCTGCTTGAGGTGAGGAGGAAGAGATCAGGACTTAAACACAACCTAGCTAGAAAGCCAAATACCCCATTATGGAATGCTAATGACAAAGTCACACTGGGAGCTCTGATACAGCAAACCCAGAACTTCTCCCCCAGTTAAGCAGCTTTGCTGCAAAAGGTTCTCAGCTTTGCATCAATGCACCTAATTGTTGGTGTGCTGTAATCTGGTTCTGATTTAGCCACTAATTGCTTTCCCTTTCTTACAAAACCAGATGGAACTCTTCAACGGGATTACTGTTGTTAGTCTTTGTTCAACAGTGGGAGCAAGGAGTTTTTACTCTGGCCCGTAGCATTAGCGGTTTCCTAATACCTTCAGAGAATTTAGTTTTATCTCTTTGGTTACTGAATTTTCCAGGTGATCTGAGGCCAATTTCCAAGTATCTTCTCTTTCATGACACTGGTATTCAACAACGATCTGCTGTTTGTATCATCTGGCAAAAATGTCTTTAATCTGGAAGGGAGCTTGCTTTTCTAACACTGTTTAGTCATTGTACTTGTCTCCAGCCTGCTTTGTTGGTTTTTTTCCTTCTTTCATATCATTCACAATAAACAGCAGCACTTAAAACCTAACAAAGTAAGACTAAGGACTATAATAGTAGTAAACCTACTCTATTTACTGCAACCTCTTGACATTTGATTTTAACTTTTTAAAATATTTTTTCTTCTTCTTACTAAACTCTGGTTTTCCTCAAACTTTGGCTAGTGATTTCAGTAAACATTACGTTCTAATTTTTAGTAGTACAAATTTAAAATAATGTTCACTGCAGTAACTCAACTTGTTCCAGATGTGTAGCAGTGTAATAAAGCAGCACTTGATTTATAGCTGCTTCCACAAATTGACCCTGTTAACGGACATCAGACTTGATGCTTTTTCCCTTCTTTATGCAAAAGCCAGAAGGAAAAGGTTTTTTTGCCAAGTTTCAGTTTGGTTTTCCTTAAGCTTTTTTAATTTTGCTCTCATAAGTGTACATGTATTACATAACTCTGACATTTTACAGGATTCCCCTACTTTCTACTTCCAGTTGCACAACATGGAAAGTCTTTTAATTCTATGGATCAGAACTGGAAACACAAAACACACAAGATCTATAGCTCCTCTAGCCAGAGATCATTTTCATTTACTCTCATCTGCCTCCAACAGAATGCAAGCTTCTAACACAAAGATGGTCAAAAGTACGAGAATGCAAAAAAAAAAAAAAAAAAAAGTCTAAAGTGAGAAAATTACCAAAATTCTTAAAAGCAACTGCTTCTGGCCACCGAGACTGGAACATTTTAAGAGAATTAAAATTTCATGGGATGACATTTAAGGCCTTTCAAATACTTCACATTCGGCACCCACCATCACACCCATATATCTTGGTTCTCTTATCCAGTTTTTTTAACCTTACAAAAAACAACAGAGACACTATATTACCCACAATGCTGTGTCCCATTAGTAGATTCAGGCTACTTCAAAGCTGTAATTTTTTTAATGATGAGTCAAATTGTGATGTAATGTTACATTATTACAGTGAACTATTCTGGATGTGTATTTCATATTTATATTCTTTGTAGAATCTCATTTCATCAGTGAAATGTTCACAATAAGGTATATGAAAACAAAGACTAGAAATGAAATTCACTTCATCCTTCTTCTTGGGGTGGAAAGACTGCCTTATTCATTTACAAAGAGAAGACGAAATTAATAAAATGGATTACTATTTAGAAAGAGTAAATATTTTTATATGTTTTAAATTATATAATCTGAAACGTAATTTAGAGTCAGTAACATTCCTTTTCAGTAGGTATGAGTGTTTTATTCTGCTTTGCATGGAAAAGGAGCAGGTTCTACGAAGAGTGTATATTGTCTTTAAAAGAAACTGGAATAAGAAAAGATTCAATGCAATAGAAGATTCATCTTCATGTGGTTAGGAGTCCTTTCCTTTCAGTCTTGGATGATTCAAGACTATATTTAATTTGTTTTCCTAATCTTCCAGCGTAATTCCTCCTTTTCTGGAACCTACGCAATATCAAGAGTAAACAGATACACTACTAAAATGTGGTTTCTGACGCACATGTACAACCACATAACAAATCTAAACTTGGCTTGATCATCTTTTCTTGCCATATCTTTGCGTATCTTCCTAAAGCAGCCTCAGTAATTACTGACATCATGTGGCACAATTATGGACTTTGAATCAAAACAAAAGGCAGCAGATTGCAATAATTTTAGATGGTAATGAATCTAACATTGGATTATTTGAACCTAATGAGAACCAAGGTGGTTTGAAATGGCGTGCTCAAATCAGAATTAAATTTTGTATTCCTTCTGTAAAGATGAATAATTTAAACATCCTGAAAGTGTTACAATCTCTAAATGGCTAGGTGTAATGGCTCTTGCCTCACAAATAACTTATCAGGCAGAACCTACATGCTTACATTGCATGAATTCTTGGAACACAAATATACAGGCAAAAACCAGACAGCTAAAATATCAATATACAGAAATCTGCCAAAATATAAAAGAGGAGCCAAGCACATAAAACAGTGCCACCTTTAGATATTTCGCATATCAGAATTTATGAGAAAAAAATTATCTTTTTCCCTCTTTTGTTATTTAAATATTTTCTGGATTTCTAAGCACAGTTTAAGCATGGTCCCTTCTTGTTTGGAAAAACTGTAGCAAAAATAAGTATGTCAAGGGTCATATAAAAAATCCATGCCACGTAAATTCTTGGCTCTAAAACGTAATAACTGAGATTGCCTGAGAGCTCCCAGATTATCACAGCACCCACTCAAAATTGTTTTTCCATAAAGTTAAACAATATAAAAGCTCCTTCCAAAATTCGTATTAAGACTCTCCACTCTGTCTAGAAAAGACCCTCTCCTTTCCTGTTTTCTTATAACTACAGTTGATAACATTTTTTATCTCAACTACAACTTTTTCAAACTATAATCCTACCCTCAATGCAACTATGACCATGTGATTTTTGTCAGATTTTGCCTTTCTTCAATCTGTTACTTTCATATTCTTCACTTGCATTGTGTGAGTTGCCTAAGATTCAAACTATGTGTTCCCAGATCTTCTATTGATAGGACCTTGTGGGTGGTATAAATAATAAACAGCACCTTGTATGCTTCTTACTTTAGGATGCAACCCTTCAGTCAGTTATGATTCTGTCAGCAGTCACAACATCTAGGGCAGTTAAGCAACAAAAAATGAGCAATGGATTGCAATACATGTCACTTTGTTGCTATTTTTAAATTTCAGTATAAAACATGAAAATCCCCAGCCAAATAAAAACTTACTTTGTTCCAGGACACTGTACCTTTCATATCTATTAGAGACTATGATACATTCCATCTATTTCCATACACAGACTGAAAAAGAAGCTAATGCTGGGAAAGTTGTATTGATAGAGCCAATTATATAGTACATTACCTCACTAACAAGAAGCATGAATCCAACTGGAATAAATCCTTCTCTCATTTATACGGATCTCTACAAAAATAAGCCCATTGAGTCAGTGCAGTTAGACCAGATTTACAGCACTGTGACTGAAAGCAGAATTCTTTGCTGCCTTGCATGAGTGAAAGAGGATTTGGCAGGAGAGAAGAAACAATCATGAAGCAAATTCCAGCTCTCTTCTTACTGAAGAAGTCTCTGACTTCAATAGAAATAGGATCAAGCCAGAATTCAAGCTCTATCAAACTGCTTTTTTTTGATCTAGCAATTATTGTCGCATTCTCTGAAAAAAACACGTATTAAAAGATTATACATGTTCAAAATTATAAAATATAATCTCTGCAGCCATAGAAATGGAACTATTAATTTTCTTTAAACTGTGTCTTTATAAAACAACTAATGAAGAAAAAGAACTGCTAAAAGAACAAATATACTTTCTGTCAGATGCTAATATTGTTGATATTTTTCCTCTTGCCTGAACTGTGAAGGTAAATTTGCACTTAGCAGACATAGTAAAGCAAAAATGAGAAATTATATCATTACTGTTAGCCAACCATGTCCAATTTCATATTAGTTTTCAACCAATAGCAAGTGTGTGCCCCTTAAATTAAAGCAACCAAGTTAATTTGGCACAGCCTGTAGCATGTCTTTTTCTCATAGGACAATGCTGAAGCCATCTATTCCATTAGCCAAGAGGTTAAAAATCCAGAGACTGTTGCATTTGTAGTTCAAATTGAATAGCCAAATTAGGGAGTTAAAATGCATGACAACATGGAGAATGTCCTTTAGTAGCCTGCCATATATAGTACGGACTGCATGAAGGTTACTGTATTAAAATGTACATTCTGATTTTATTTTAACATCCCTTAGTTATTCTCTTGTTACCAATTTACAGAACTGAACCATGAAGTTAGTTTTCATCAGCATACGTTTTCCCTCCATTCTACAAGAAGTGTAGCTTGAGAAGTGATCTACACAAAATCATTATCTTTGTTACCTCAATTATTATTGCAGATTAGCCTGAAAGAACCAAGAGTTCCAAATAAAGGATTTAGACACCTAAAACAGGACTTCAGCAGCCTTTTGGCACAAGTCCTAAACTGCAACCTGAAAGGCCTCACGCAGTGATAAGGGACACAGAGGCTCTCTGAGCATCTCCCTGCTGGCCCTAAACACACTGTAGGTGCCTGCACACATGTCCCAGAGGTGCTCCAGCTGGGCCCGTAGCAGCCTCCTGCCTGGATATAATGGAAGGCAACAAAGGAGCAAAGCCCAGCCTCTGCCCCTGAAGAGTCTCATAGGGTGAGTGCTCTTCAATTACCCTGCCGTCATGGACGCAGATGTCTCACTCACAGACGCTCCTATTTAACAAGGTAGCAGAGGAGGTTGCTATGCAGTGTTTTGCATAGTAGTCTAGCTGTAAATACACTTTCCAGAAGAATAGATATGGGACCAAGCTCTCATTGGCCCATAGGTATTACATTCACATCTGTCTTTGGGAGAGGATTCTGTTTTCTAAATCCTATTACAGCTCTAGATCTTCTCTTCTTGCCCTGGTTTATGCCGTCATTTCCAGAAAGATGAAGCATTTCCAACAATTCCCTTGCAGTCTGTATGTCCTTACTGCTTCACAGCAACGAAGGTCTCATTTTGAACTCCTCTCAGTCACTTTTTTCCTGGGAGCTCATGCACCTCTCCCAGGTCTGTTCTCAGTCTCCTTCAAGAAAACAGGGAAGTACTACCCAGAAGTTAGATGCTTTACTGCTTATTTCTCTTTTCAGATCAGGCCTGGGTTTTTAATCCTCTTCAGCAGCTCAGAGCAGGTCAGTGCTGGCAGACCCCATTTTTCTATCTCCCTGTGTGTGCAGCCAGCCTGCTCCCACGACGGACCTCATATATTCCTCGTATAAATCAATCTGTAATGACTCCTGAGCATTTCCCTATCTTTCTCTGTTTGAGATGCACCTAATTTTAAAATTAATTTCTCCAGAGCTAATCAGGAAAATTCATCGAACTGGTCTGTTACAAAGGAAAATTAAAAACCTTGGGTAACAGTGGTTTTATGGTACATTTAACAAATGTTTATGTCCTCTAAAAGAAATCTGATATTCCCACAAATAACTGTAAGGATTCATTGTGACCTCTGCTACTCATATCAAGCCTAGATGACTTTGTAATGGTATTATTGAAAAAATGTATTTTTTAAATGTCACCATTGTTAGGATTTGCTGTGGAAGTCAAGTATGCTGCAAATAAGTGTCTCATTCTATTTGCTCTTTACAGAAAATGAAACATGCCAAGCTGACACTTTCCAAACATGCTGCACTATTTGATTCTGTCATTAATAGCAAAGATTGACGAGTGACTTGAGACTACTATTTGCTATTCATAACAAAAATTGTATTATCTTTTCTGGAGGAAATAATTTAAACATGTTCTGATCTGTCCAGTTGATGAAAGTGTCAACACTCCTCCTTTCTGTACCAAATATATCTTTGGAGAGTGGAAGGTCAAATCCTTGAGTTTTGGTGCATTCATAACAATTCCTCCCTTTTCAGAGAACCATTTAAGCATATGCCAAGCTTCAAGAATGCATTTAAATCTAACCGGTCTACTGATGGGTAGTAGTACTTGACTAAAATCAATACTAGACTGAGGAAAAGCCAAGTGAAGCAGATGAATGGATGTTCTACTCTTAGAAAATACATTTTAAAGATCCAGCATGTTTAAAAAACTTAGTACAGCCTTCTCCTATGACTAAAGTATATCCAAAGAGCATCAAGGAAGTCTTCAATTTTCATGATGTTCAGACTTGAATTTTAGATGATCACAAACATTGAAAAGTCATTATGAAAACAAATTATGAAACATTATGAAATTTTGGAACAAGTGTCATAGAAAGGGAACATGTATACACTAACAGAATACTTAAGTTAAAAAACAGACTTATAATGGAATGAACCCTTTTCTTAAAACACTAAGCTGCTGTCAACCAGACAAAAAAGATGTAGGTGAAACTCATAATCCTACACTAAAACTATGCTACTGTGAAGAAGTAAGACTTTGTAACTTATAACTTAGTGAAGGGAAAACAAACTGAGAGAAGGTATTTCCTTTTTAAAAAAAAAAAAAGATAAACAGCTAATAGCCACCAAAAGAGGATGAAAAAGAAGTAAAATGGACACATCAACAGTCATGAATATGACAAATCCCTGCTAGCTGCTTATTCAAATGCATGGTGAACCATCATCATCACAAGGTGTTACTTTATGTTACAGTAGTGTGCAGTCTTATTTCACAGTGGAGCATCGCTGTTTTCAGCACTACTGATTGTATGAATTTGGGGGTTACATACAAATAAGGGTTTATGTATCTAATAAGCATGGTGCCACAAAGCATGAAATGTAGATATTACATTAACTGGCTGACACATTAATAGCATTTGAGGTGCCCTGCGATATCATTCATGTCTTCCTCCTGCTGCTCCAAAAGAGCACTGGTCTCCCATACTTCCTGCCAGCCCTATGAGGGCTTCTCTTCTGATTTAGGGCATCTCAGTAATACCACATGACACAGTGTAGACAACTGAATCGAGCCCCGAGTGCCTGTTTTCCTGTATACTACACAGGAAGATGCATATGCCTCAATCACGCAATTGAAAAGCATGTAGCCAGACTGCTAGAACAGTGATATACCTGAGATTTAAGATTTCTCCTATTTGCAGATACTCCCACAAGGTGTTTTCAAGATTCAAAACTAACTACTCACAGATTTTCTTTAAAGATCAGGGTTCATTTGAACTAACTTGCTGCACCTTTCACATTGACATTGGAGCCTACACAGAAAAGAATAAAAGGTTCATACAGCTCATAGCACAATAATTATGAGCAAAATGATTGAATCATTTAATTGTTTAAGTAAAATAGGAGATTCAGATGAGACATGTCTACTATAGTGTTTTAATTTGGATTAGGATTGCAATTTAGAAGCAAAGCCTGGCGGAGTGGCCTTAGAGAGCAGGCTGCTCTCTAGAAGTTTCCCTGATGAACTCCATGTTCCAAAGGGCAGTCAGCCCACAGGACCAGACTAGAGCCTGTCCACAGTAAAATCCACAGAAATACAAATCATGTAGGTGCTTAGTGCTCAACAGTTACTGTTTTGCCCCCCAGGTCTGTTCCTAGTGCTCCACAATGCTTGATGGTGTAGATACAGTCATCCCTCATGCCTGGGTCTGTTTCTAATCCAACGTTTACATAAAGTAAAATTCATGAATAATCTTGGGAGCTAATTTCATGTATGCCAATCTGTCTGACATGCCCTTTTTGGCATGCAATTTAGGGCTCCTGAGTTATGCCAGCTTACATTTATGCCAACCTGCTAACATTTGTAAATAAAGCTAAACTTGGAAACCAGCTATGAAATTGTCATGACCCCAATTCTTCCTTGCCTAGAAACTCAAGCAGTCATCTCATTCAAATGCTAAATGAATGCAGTATTCTCCTGACAGACTGAATGTCACTCTACCCAGGTTTGAGTGCTCTTGAGTGATCTGCAATAGCAGAGAATCAGGCCCTGCATCATTTCTGTTTGTCAAATAATCACGTTGTCAGTTGCTGTTAGCAAGTGCCGCTTATCTATCACAAATACATAACTGCTTCAGAAAACAATCTATTTCTGTGATCACAGATTTTTATTCATTTTGCAACATAGATTACAGGTAAGACTTTCAAAACCATTGGAATTCTTTAGGAGTACAAGTCCTATTAAATATCAGTTTGGTCTTTGTTCTTAACAGCTTCTGAAAACGCTGTTGCATTGCCATACAGCATGTAGGTTTGGGTCCTTACCTCAAGTATCAATTTGTCGCACCATATTCTATGCTTGTAAATAATAAAAGTAGTTAGCATTATCTCCTCAAAGCCAGCTAGCTCTGCAATCCCTGAATTATAATGAAGTCCATTATAAAACTGGTATTCAGTAGTTAGTATTTCAGCCCTTTGGCAAGGCATTATGTTGAGACACAGCAGAGTATTTATTTCAGATCATATACAGGTTTATTTTTTAGTAATCGTAATCTAAGTTTTTAAAAATTTATTTATAGAACAGAAGCTATAATTCATCGTCAGTCTCGTATGCTTTTTTGAATGTTATGAGACTCAGACTTAAACCAAGACAGTCTAATTCTCACTGTGCATTTCACAGTGGATATAAAATGCTCACAGCATTTTGTGTGCACTTTTCAGTCCCTTTTAGTTTGTTTCACAGGTCATTAAGGATCTGCCACTTAATTTTGCCTAGTTCCCTGCTGCTGGAGTCAATCACATCATATAGTTCATTTTCCTAAACGTATGAATTGCCATTTTTGAAGCAGTTAGTTTTTTGAACACATGCTGCATGTCAGCTCCACCTGCTGCAGCCCCACAGGAGACCCAGGAGAGCTCCGACATGATACTGCTTCTTGCCACCATCATTACCAACAGCCAGGTATGCCCACACCAGATGGTAGGCAGCTTGCCAAATCACCCAGGTGAGTTTCTTCATCCTCTCACACTTCTATTTGTGGAAGAAGCAATGAATTCATAGGTCTACCACACTAGCATGTGGTGCAAAACATATAAAACTCTTCACCAAGGAGAGTAAGGATGTTTTCAGGGAGGTGAGATGATGTCTTTCTAGTAATTTTCTTCACACAAAGGGTGCTAAGAAGCTCTGATTAAAGAGGCACAGTCTGAGAAAAGTGTCAGAAGAACTGGTACTAGAAAAAAATGAGTGATTAAACAGCCACAGCCAGCATCCTGGGGAGGTCCCCAGCGAGGAAGTCTGTAAACTCTTAAAATACCAACTTTCAGCTGAGTTCTAGAAGACATTGCATTATGTTTTTTTCCTTTTTTGTTAGCAGCTCAATCAGCTAAAAAGCTTCACATTTGACCATATGAATTGTAGGTGAGTAGAACTTTTACTTAGTCCTAACCATTCATAATGGAGTGACTGAAATAGAACTACTGCACACCTTGAGAGGCATAATAGAAAGTAAATAAGACGACTTTTGCAAAGGAAAATGGCATCTTTTTGAAAGGAACACTCAGCAGAAGGTGAGAGCATGTATAACATTTAGAAAGCCCTTGGCAAAGTTTTTCATAAGAAGATAATAAGGAAATATGTGAGCTAGATACTCTGTCAGTTCAGAGGCAAGGTAAGGGAATGAATGAAGAACAGAGAGTGATCCATTTTTCAAAGCAGGGCTGTTAAGATGAGGATATTTAAAGGAACTGCATTTGTTTTTTCCTTAATGACTTTAAAAAACACACCAAAAAACCCACAGTGATATTGAGATGGCAAAACTTATAATTAACAGCTATAAAGTAAGCAGCCGGAGAGGCTGGAGGGGATCTGTAATATAGACATTAAAGGTATTGAGCTTGTAAGTTTAATGATCCTCGCTCATAATGAAGGAGGAACGTAACATTCAATGCAAGAAGAAAGAGAATTAAAAGCAGGAGAGGGAATATTCTTTTTATTTAACACTGAAAAATAACCCTGCTCAACTACTGAAAAGACTCATCCAGGCAAAGGATTTAATAAGAGTCAGAAAACATTTAGTCCTTTACATGGATAATGAAAACATTGAAAGTTAAACCATAAAAGATAACCTTTATACCTCCCACTAGATAAAAGTCAGAAAAGATTTCCCCACCACATATGTTTGTGTTCATTCTACCTTTTGACTGCCTCCAGTTATATTCTGCCAGTGACAGAGACAAGATCCTGGACTAAATCAACCAGTCATATGGTGCAGACAAATTATTTAGAAATACACCTCTTGCTGCTCTTCAGACCGTTATATTCCCCTGAAAAATGGGTAATGCAACATGAAAATACAAATGCCTGGTAGTCTTTATGTTCCAATAACTCAGACATCTTCAGTCATACTCTTGGTAGGTAGAAGACAGATTTAAGGCAACTTTGGCATTACCCTCATTGGGACAGGACGAATCCAGGAACCTTGGATTGGAAAGGACTGTCAGGAACCTAGACCTTGCAATCACAGAGACCTGTGTGACAGATGTGCAATTAAGACAAGCCCAAAGAATGCACATCTCACCTCACACTAGGCACCCCCCAACATCACTTAGCATTAGACAGCAGACTTACCACCTCTGGCTCTTGGGTCTTTACTAAAAACAACAATGACACAGGAAGAGACAATAAGGATGGAGTCATCACCTTTGGCCTCAATATTTTTCCTTCTTCTCTCCTCAGTATCTCCTTCTAAGCCATCTTTCCCACCCCAAACAGACATTTTAAGCTAAGGTCTGACAAAGTCACCACAGGCTTAGGTATAGGTTTCACTGAGATTCTTCTGAGAATCAAGTCATCCTACTGAATACGCTAGATATATATGCATATACTCTTTTGCTGGTGACTTTTTTTTTGAAGTGAGGAATTTTAAGTATGAATGTTCACAGGTAACTGAGCTACCAACACAAAATTATCTGTGTCCTTACACCATGGGGAAAGAGCTTTTCTCATAAATGTAACTTAAGCAGATGGCAAAGGCCACAATCTACTTTATTAATTACACCCATAAAGAACTGTTCACTGTCATAAGCCAAGACCATCTAAGTATTTCAGTTGCATTACCCTTCACATCCTGAGAAAGTTAAAAAACAGTGACTAAAATCCGTTTGGTCTACATCATAAGTAACATTACAAGCCTTTTTTACAACTAAAGGTGACACATATTTCCCATTAACAGATATCATTTTCCATTGGTCATAACTGTCATATTTGAACCATTCAGGCTAAAAATTTCATTTCCAGTGTCTCCCTCAGGCTGTCATGGCATTAGAGAATTTGGACCAAAATTTTGGGGCCATCTGAAAAAAAACACCCATCAAATAAAAAGTCCCCATGGTTAAAGCAAATCAATTCTCTTGAAGTAGGAAATAACAACCACTACATTGGTGATTTCTAGTACTTTTGTTCATAAGAGCACAAATTTTAAATTTAGCATCTCTACCAAACATGTAGTTATGCCATCCTGTCAACTCGTCCAAATTAACAACTGCAGAGACCCTTTAAAAGTGTGTTTATCAGATAGCTGGTAGCAGACTTCAGCAGATCCATGCCCTGTGTGTGCTATAGGCCAGGGCTGATTTTTCTACAGTTCCTGATGCAGGGTACCCCATGCACCACTGGGTGAAAACACAGGAACTGAGTGTGAGGAGATTGCTTACCTTGTACCATCATTACTCATCTTTCTGGACAAAAAAAAAAAAAAAAAAGCAAAATGAAAACAGAATCTGTTTTATCAGTATGTGGATAAGATAAAATCTACTTCTTCCCAAGGAGATATTTCTAACTTTTAAGGAGCATAGTTATCTTGGATTTACTCAACAGTAAACTACTGTTCTTATAACATAAAAATAATATTTATATTTTTGGTAGTTAACAATTCAAAGCTCTAGGCTTCAAATTTCTATTGTATCATAGACAAAAGCACTCCAGACTAGAGTAATTTCCTGGTAAATTTTATAGACAAAAATATTCAACACTTGCTAGCAGTATAAAGTTAAAAATTAAGAACTGTTAAGAATACTAATGAAAATTCAGTAAGGGCCTATGTTACTTCCAAGCTTTTGACCCCAAGTTAGGTTAATAGACTTTAATTACAGTAAAGATCCTGCTACAAACACCAAATCAATTCCAATCTTTGAGAATTTTGACAACTCCCCTGTATTTTTGGAGATTTTTCCTATGTTACAGATATACAATGTGCCTCTTTTTACTAAATTCCCCCTCCTGAAACACAGAAATAGTAAAAAATTTCAGCCTTACATTGACTGCATAAGTGGCAATTATGTAGTGAGATAGGAAGTCACCTTTTCCAACTGATCTAGAAAAGCAGTTGAAAACTCCTGAAGCAGTATTCATGCAGAGCCTCTTCTTCCAGCTAGACCATGATTTAATCACTCATTTCTATAATGCATAATCTGCACATTACTTTTAAAATTCTTCTCTGTATTTCATCTACAGTATTGTTTCAACAAGCACACACACACATACACACACAACTGAAAAAATTCCTCCCAACTGCAAATCAAGACAGAATTTTCACTGAAAAGTTAACTGTGCTGCACTTAAACTACTCCAAAGCTGTTATGCAGGAGACAGTAGGAATAATGGTTTACATGTGCAATGCTATTAGCACCGCAATACATCTTCAATACTTCAATAAAATCACGTACAAAAGATGGCTAAATAAAGAAGAGCTCGCGAGAATATTTTGCTTTGAAAAGAGGAATGAAAAGAAAATGGAAAATCTTAAATTGGTATAAATACAGCAAAGATTAACTTTTCCATGTAAGAAACCAAAGCAGCCTGCAGTACTTTCCTGGGCTATGGCACACTTGTATTTAACAATCTATAGGCAGACAAAACTGATGTTATCATCCCCCTGGAGGAATATTCATTCTCTCTTTACTCTCTTTAAAATGCTTACAAAATCACAGAAACTTTACATCTGGAGGCAAGTCAGGTACAGGAATGGCTATAGTAAAAAATTACCATGAAGAAAGCAGCTGACACTCCATAACCTGTGCTGCAGCACAGGTTTTCCTTGCAATGATGCCAAGGTACCACACTCAGTAAAAGCTGTCCAAGCTAATTTCAATTTCCCAAAGACTAAGAGTATGCAGGTGATCTGTTAGGTTGCCATAGTGTATGCCCTACAAATAATACTGGCTGCTTTATGGAAACGTTTTCATGAGCTGATTCATGACATCATGGAGCTGATCCTTGTACCTTTTTACTATGGTCACTAAAGTAACAAATATGCATGAGTGCAACACGCACAAACATGAAACCATTTACTCAAATTGTAATGAAGCCCTGAAAGCACTTTAAAAGCCAAGACCATAGCCATCTTCTAGAGGTTCTCCTTTGCATTAGAGGTGTCAGACGACGCAGGCAGAGAGCAGTTATGAAAACAATTTCTACAAAGGTGAAGAAGTATGGGCAGAGCAACAGAAAGTGAACAAGAATTGAAAATGCATGCATACTGCTATTTAATTAAGACCCTCTATAAGTATAACTGTACTGAAAATGCTCTATAAAACAAATATATATCAAAAGAAGTTATTTTAGCCTTATTATAAAAGCAGTGTGGATGGGTTGTCATGATATCACCTTTTCTGCTGAAGGCAGATGACAGAGGGCAATGCAAAGCACACAGAAAGATATTTAGCAGTGTCACCATAGGAACCATTTTGCAAAAGCATGTAGGAGCAAAAGAGCCTGAATGATGGAAGCATTTAGTGGAAAAAAAAAAAAAAAAAAACACAAAACAAAACAGTAACAAAAACTTCAAATGTAAAATCAGCTACAATGTACTATGACTGGAACACAGCTGAATCTGTGTGGTGCCTCATATGTGGGCAAATCAAGATTAGAATGAAAGTGTGGTTGAACTCAATGCAAAGACACTGCAGATGCAGGGTGAAATACACAGTCATCAGAAAAGGAAATTTTAAAGCAATCCAGAGGACTACACAATGAGAAAAAATATGTATCTTTCACACATGTTGAAACCAACTGGCAGTGGAAGCAAGCTGTGTTTCCTTGGAAACATCAGAACAAAAGTTATGTGACTTTCAGTCAGCAGTGTTTTCTGAGACAGTAGTAGGACCTATATTAAAGACTTGATCTTAGTATTATGTACATTTTATGTAAACTAGAGTAATTGCTCTGAAATGAGCAGAGTCAGTATGGTATAAAATCAACATAAAACCAAAAACTTGTTCTTCAGATTGCAAATATCGTTTCAGTTTTATTCACAAAGAATTATTTTCATTATTATTTGGTTCTGAAAATGGGTCTGTTCTGATCCTTAAATTTTGTGGATAATTATATCACACATCCAAAGTGGGATTTTCAGCACATACATACAGCAGGTCAAAGTCAGAAGTACTGAAGAAACAGGAAGAATTGTTGCAGAGGATGAAATGGAAAACAAAAATACCTAGAACACTGAAGAAAGAGTAAATTACAGGCTGGTGTAATAGGAAGACTACACAAAGGTACTAAAATAGTTGAATATAGGCAAAAGGATGAAGAAATGAACAATATAGTGCTGTAGTCTTTTAGAGATGTTACTTACTCACCTCATAGCTGTGAGCAACTAATTTACTTTCCAAATTACTTATTTGTTAAATACAAATAGGACTAACTCCTATTTTACTAGACAGAGCTGATCTGAAAAGTATCTAATGTCTCTAAGGTGTCCCATCAGTCTCTAATTTGCTACAGACTCTAAACCAAAACTCCAGATTTAGAAAGGAAGTGGTTTTAGTTCTGAGCTTTTAAAAAAGCTGGTTTTTCCCCTTGAAAAGGGAAATACAGTGCCATTACTAAAACATTAAATACAATTTAAATCATAAAGATTTCCATGGAAAGGGTGCTGAGTGTTTTACCTCCTGGAAAGACAAGAGGGAAAACACTTACTACATCAAGTGATATTACTAAAAGCAAGGTAGAACTCTGAAAATGCAAAGGGATGAGCAGGAAAAGTAAGACATTATTTAAATGTTGCTAGGCTCTATAGCTCCTGACATCAGGGCATGAAGGAGTCGTAAATACTCTTCTGAAAACAGATTCAAATGCAAGTGTATGTGTGATAAAATGAAATCAGAACAGGTGCTTTCAGCAGAGTATCACCACCCTCACAGGCACCCCAGTGAGAGCCGCTTCACCGAGCACCCCAGAATGCTGCTTCCTGATACCAGCAGTCAAGAAACTAGCTTGTGTTGATTGTATTTATAAATTTTGGTATGAGGATGGAAATTCTGAAGAACAAAGTCCATGGATGATGCCTTCCTTAATTCTGGTAGAGATGTGGGTTTTTTCCATTTTATTATTTTAATGCTTTAGTGTGCCTAGGAAACTAATTAAATAGGCTGGTACTTTGTTGTGCTATATAACCGACAAAAAATATGATTGTGCCACAAACAATATAAAGTCCATATTAAGGTTGTGGGTTTGTTTCTCTGTCAAATATGGTCAGACATTTATGTTAAATTCCATTTGTTCTTTTGTACTCTGTTTGAAATGGATCATGTTCCACGCAGTCATTAATTATCGTTCACAAATATTCTTTATTTCATTAAAGCAATTCATCTTGAGCAAAGAATCAGAGAGATTTCAGTTCCAGCACTTCAGACTTATGCTGGTAACAGCTCTAAACAGAATTTGCTTTTGTGCCTCTAAGACTCAATTCCACTGTGAGAAAAATACAGACCTACCTGAGGAGGAGCAGATGGGGGCTACATCTCAGCAAGTCCCTTCCCATAAAGCCTTCAAGGAGCTGGAATTAGTTCACACCCATTTCACGCTCAGTGTAAACTGAAAGATAAACTACCTTAATCCATGAGCAAAAAATTATTTGTTTCCTCATCTTCTTCATCCCCATCAAATGGTATGATATTTTAAGAAAATTACAAGATCCAGACAAGCTAAGCATGGATTAAGGTAATAGTTTTATACTGCAGAAATGGTAAATTTAGCCAGGGCATTATGAACTAAATTGTCAAATGGAACAAAAAAAAAAAAGATGCACATATGTGCCACTCCACATATTTATTCAGTGCCTCATCCTAGAGCCAGAACACAGCACCGCATATTGCTGCACTGAACATGATTTCAGATGCCATTTCTGGTTTTAAAGGCTTGCTCTTGTATACAAACCTGCAAATGCAAAAGACAGACTATGTCTGCTTTGGATTTCAAAAATGCTAGATGATACCATTCTATGATACATTTTTATTTAGTCTTCTACTGCCTTTTCTTTTAATTCTAGACAGCCACTACCACTACACTCACTGTTCAAAATGTATTCTGCCATTGCCATGTCTGAAGCACTTCTCTATGTGTTACTGCTTTACACTTGTGCTTCAAAGTTCTACCATTGTCTTAAAACAGGGTGTTTTTTTCTGATACTCATTTAGGTTTGCAGATTTACCAAACTAGGTTTCTGATACTCATTAAGGCTTGCAGATTTACCAAAAATAATATGCTTAATATAATAATGTTTTCTAAGATATCCTTAAGGGCTTTTTATTGGAAGGGCTGTCTACTGTCCCAGTGGATGAATATAGTTCAAGGTCTTTGGTGACTGGATCTGAGAACAAACTATAAATGGTTTGGACTGTGAAAATTATATCAGGACTGCTGTCTTGGCCTTATGTCAACACATAGCATGGCTTATCATGTGATGCTGTATTTAGCCAACAATTTCATACCAAAACAAAGAAAACATTCTGTTCTTATTGGATATCTGAAATGGCCAAACACATCAACTTGCTCAAACCCCAGTAACATATTTATTACTATAGCTTATCTTTCCTGTGAAAGAAAGCATTAATAAACAAGTACTACTTGGACAGTCACATCATAACTGAAAAAAAGTCAAAAATGTCAAATGTTATAGAATCATAGAATCATAAAATCACAGAATGGTTTGGGTTGGGGGGAAACTTAAAGATCATCTAGTTGCAACCCCCCTGCCATGGGCAGAGACACCTTCCACTAGCCCAGGTTGCTCACAGCCCCGTCCAACCTGGCCTTGAACACTGCCAGGGAGGGGGCAGCCACAGCTTCTCTGGACAACCTGTGCCAGTGTCTCACCACCCTCACCTTATTTCTAATGTAAGCCTACCCTCTTTCAGTTTAAAAACATTACCTCTTGCCCTATCCCTACACTCCCTGATAAATAGTCCCTCCCCACCTTTCCTGTAGGCCTTGTTTAAGTACTGAAAGGCTGATATAAGGTCTCCCCGGAGCGTTTTCTACTCTAGGCTGAACAACCCCAACTCTCTCAGCCTCTCCTAATTGGGGAGATGCTTAAGCCCCATGATCATCTTCATGGCCCTTCTCTGGATCTGCTCCAACAGGTCCATGTCCTTCTTATTTTGGGGGCCCCAGAGCTAGAACCAGTACTCCAGGTGGGGTCTCACGAGAGAAAGTAGAGGGGGAGAATCACCTCCTTCAACCTGCTGGCAACACTTGCCCATGAAGCCCAGGACACTGTTGGCTTTCTGGGCTGTGAGCGCACATTGCTGGCTCACAGTCAGTTTTCCATCCATTAGCGCCGCCAAGTCCTTCTCCGCAGGGCTGCTTCCAATCCACTCATGACCCAGCCTGTATTTGTGCTTGGGATTCCCTCGACCCATGTGCAGGACCTTGCATTTGGCCTTGTTGAATTTCATGAGGTTTGCACAGGCCCATCTCTCAAGCCTGTCAAGGTCTCTCCGGATGGCATCCGCTCCCTCCAGCATGTCGAACAAACCACACAGTTGGTGTCATATATATAACTTCAGTCATCAAGTTACATGACAAAAACTTTGACCTTTTAAAATAATTTTTCTCTTTTTCTCTTCCTACTCTAGACATCAATTAATTTTTCCTTAAACAGTCAGTGAAACTTCTAAAATACACAGCACAATGAGGCAGCTTGTGGCAGACCTGTAATGTGGATATAAAGAAGCAAAACCAAAACCATTTCATATTCAAAAGCCTCAGTTTTCTAATTTGTGGTGCACTAGCAAGTGCCTGTAGCCATAGAGACTGAAGTATCACTGAAATCTCAACAACTCATCACACTTGCTGTCTTGGACAACCCGATCCCCCAGAGAAGCCCACCTGCTGAGCTTCATGAGCGAGCCCAAAGGGCTAGAGCTCTTCTCTCACCAGTCCTCATTCAGAACACGGCAGAATTGCCTCTCAGACGTATAAAAAGAATTCAGGACTTGCTTTTCATGCAAGCAAGATTTGTTTATATCTTGGTTTAGATTTGAAGGTAGAGTTAGAATAGCTCCACTCAGTACTGTGCAGTGTCTAATATATACAAATTCTTACTTATTTACATATAATTCTATGAAGATTATGAACACTTCGTTTTAGAAGAAGGTCACACACTTAATGAAATATACATGACTCAAGAGACTTGTCTTTTCAAAAATAACAAATAAGAAAACATTTTAAACCTCTAACTAAAACTATCTAGTAAAAACATTGGGGAAATTTGCGAGCCAATAATAATAGCATTGCAAACCAGTCCCATTTGCCAGGTAACAATGGAACTTCAAGTGAATTCTACACTTCAGGGGTGCTTCATCCAAGGCCTACTGTCCTGAACAAAAATCTAAATTACTGGGAGGTACTATCTTCTTTCATCTAAAGAATACTTTTAAGGCAGTGTATCTCAAATTGCTTTTCGTGTTCTAAATCTATAGGTAATAAGATTTTATTTAGCAAGATGGATTCAGAGAAAGGAACCATTTTGTGGACACTGACAGGCAAACACTTCAAAAGTAAAATTGTGCAAATGCCTAACAGGCCTAACACTACACACTCTTGCAATGTGAACTCCTAAAATCTATGTTTATTTTTCATTTATAAGTGCTTTTCCTAATACAAGCATATGTAAATAATTATATATATGGTCTCACTGTCCAGTGTGCAATTTGTCCATGTATTAGCAGAGTATCTATAGAAGCTGCACTGTGTTGGGATATACACCTTATGATTCCCTATAGAGCACAGTATAAACAATGATTACAGATATTATGCTTTTCTAAAAGTAAACATGGCCACATGCCATATTAAAGATCAATCGAAAGATCATTTTAAAAAATTATATTATTAATAAATTCAACAGTGGTATAATCACAATATATACTGATGACTTTATTCAAGTGTTCCTGTTTGCTTAGCAGAAATCTTTAAAGTAGAAAATGAAAAGCATTCAATGAGAAATAAAAAAAGAATATCAAGCAAACCGGTACTCTTAAAAGTAAGTACATTGGTGGATTATAAACAGCATTACATTTCGTAAGTAAAAAGCTATTTCTTCACCTCTTCTTCTCAGACTCCTCTGCAAAGCAGGTAAGACAAGCTACCATATAACTGTTCTTCTTCTCTTAAATAAAATGCAAGGTAACAGAAAATGGACTTTCTGAATTACAATTTGATTTTAGTTTTACAGTATGGTCCTTCTGTAATTCCAGCAATAGACTACTTGAAGGAATACATTTTTGTCTGTTTTCACCTTAGCTAAAATCCTGCCTCTTACAACAATTTGCATGAAGTCTGTTGAATTTAGTGGAAACAGGACTCCTCTTCCAAAGGAGTTCAGCATTACTTAAACATCTATGCACCAACATCCTGTGCAAATGCAGTGTCAAGTACAAGATGTCTCTTGTTTGCCTATATAAAAACTCACTTGTTTCCCATAGCTTTTTTAGCTTTTCCAAAATCCCAATGTTTTACAAAAATATGTCTGCAACAAACATATTAACAGTAAATGGATCCCAGTAACTAGGGCACTCAGGTAAACTTCTCAGGATGTTTCTAATCCCAGTTTAAAACAATCCTTCCCCTCCTACTCCTCCAGGAGAAGTTATTTTAAATCTAGATCACTTTCATGAACAAGAACAGAGCAATATTATTAGATTCTTCTCACAGATCAGCAGTAGCAGTTTGACAAATATCCTTTACTGATACATTTCTTCAAGGGGAATAAACCTACAAATTAAACTCATTTCTCAGTCATACTTGTGCTAAAGGGAAGACAGGTTTACTCAAGTCCTTTATAATCTCCTGTGGGATATCAGTCCTGCTACGCAGAATGCCTTACTTCTGTTCATTTTCTCTAACTCTAGCGGGAAAGCACCAGGAAGCCTTCAGGTAGATTACTACCTACAAATACAAATGCTGGAACAATTACACAGGGGAAGATCTGTTAAACTTAAACTCCCAAGGCATTTTTTTATGATTCATAAAGCACTTCTTTCAAAGAAGCCTCCTGCTTTTTAATCTATGCAGGGATCAGAAACTGTCTCTTTTTTAACATTCCGTAACACTTTATCGAACACTGATCATCTGTACAATTTTCACTTCAGCAGACCCAATTCACAAACACATGCAGATACTCTGAAAATGTTAACAACTCTTCAGCTTGTTAGAAAATCGAAACTGTTTTTCCTCTGCATGTAATCCTTCTGCTTCCCCCGTCATGTGCGAAAGCTCTGTTTGAATAGCAACCACTAACGTTTGCTGTATAACACACCATAGAAAGCAATTAACAGACGGAAGCATAAGGCCATCTCTAATCTAGCAGCTAGCTATTTCTGACATAAATTTGAATACTGCATAGCCAGGAAAAGTGTTACAATAAAGTCTCACTTGAGAAAAGGACCCTAACTAGGAAAGTACACATGGGTCTCCTTAAAGAAGCCTCTGAGTATCTGCTAATGTGAAGACTACTCACAGGGCAGAGGCTGGGGGGGGCACGGATAAAAATTTGCAGTGTCCATTAATTATATGACTCACTCACTGACACAATTGTTTTCGAATACCAGAGCTAAGAGAGCTAAAGGGTTGAGGCTTCACAGTGGGTTCACCAGACAAGGATCTGGAGACCCTGAAGAACCACAGCTGTGCTTTGTGCAAGGAGAAGCACATTGCAAAAGAAAGCCTGGCGCACAGAGAGGGCAGGAGGACTCCCCCTGCTTCAAACTACTTGTGGAACACTACGATAAACTGAAGGTGGTTGTAGACAAAGCGATTAGGTGGTAGTCAAAGAAAGGCAGAGGAACATATCCCAGAATACTTTGTTTAAAAACATCCAGTGGTCATAAGTGACATCAAAAAGAAAGTCCTTGTCTTGACAAAGTCTTGTGCTTATGTTACTTGTATTTCTGTCACATCCTTGCTAAAGGCATTAAACTACAAGCCCAGAGGACATACATCTTACAGGCCTCTTCACTACAGAGGGAGGCACCAGGAAGGAGGAGCAAGGTGGCTCAGATATAAATTCTGGGGGTTTCTCTCACAGACAAAATCAGGTAGAAATTAGTAGAACAGCAAGGACAGTGACATTCATTAAAACAAGACAGAGTAACAGAGCATATGTCATAAATTGAATCATAAATGGCTATGTCATATAGAGGATCACAGCAAACTGATCTTAAACTGCAAACTGAACATGTATTTATGTTCAACCATTATATATTAGGATGTTCTTGTATTTTTTCCTACATAGTACCTATCTGCTTAGAATCTGAGCAATCCAAGAGACTATGCCATCCTATGTACCTACATACAGGCATGAATCCTGTATATATGTGTATAAATAATAAAGACAAATAGAAATGATACACAGGGGACCGCAGTTGGAGGACTGTTTGGGCCTATCCCACATAATATCATTGTCCACTTGCATTCACATTAAATATCTTACCTTCAGATCACAGTTTCAAACTGAAAACCTTATCTTAGATAATGTTTCCAGCACATGGATTGTCAGACGGATAAAATCAAATCCTGGAGAATGCCACAAATGATTTAACGGTGTTTCAGTGCTGACTTAGAGAAAAGTAATCAGGTATTGGATCCAAAACAGAACACAAGTCCACAAACAAACAACATTTTATGCACTTTTAAAACTTTTTAGCTAGGAAAAACATAGTACCATGATGGGAAAACGGTGCCATGAAGCATACTGGACTTCTGTAACTGATTGAGAACCAGCACTGCCTAGCTGCAGCACAGGCAGCATGGTGGGATGGTTTGGAAAGAAAGGAATTCTGGTATGAAATGCAGGAAGAACAACTGTCACCTGGTGTAGTAACTAGAAGTGATGCGTAGGAGAGACAGTAACTCTCTCAGTTGTGCCCAGCAGGTACAATGCCAGGGGCAGAGAGCAGCACACCTGCATGGAGGCAGGCATATGGAAAAGGCTTCCCTGCCTACCTAAGAGCAGGCTGCCTGTTGCATCTGCAGGAGCACAGTGGGGGCTGCAGAACACGATCTGGGGTCATCATCTCCTGCTTCTGCAGAAACTCCTGCACTCTGAGCTCTGAAAAGAAAGGTAAAACATTCAGGACTGTCCCCTAGCATGGCAACCAACGGGCAAGGAAAGATGTGGGTCCACACAGCTGACCTCCTTCACCCTCCCAGATTGGTCACATCCAGATTCCCCCTGGGAAATTCTTGACCATGAGCCAGGTAACGTTTGGGAGATTACTAACTGGTACTAGCCAAAATCATGCCAAGGAGCATCTCACCGTTTAAGAGTACAATTGTTTTGAAGAACCTCCAAATGTTTCTGGAACTGCACAGCTCACTAGTCCACACATGGTCAGTGATAAAGTGTGTGACGTCCACACTCCAGCTGTGGGCCTAGGAGTGGGGTTGCAGTGGATCAGATGTTGAAAACAAACAGCAAGTGAAATGTCAAGAGTTTTGGTTTAGAGAGGCAGGCACACAGGAGTGGAGAGTATGAAAACGGATGAGTGAGAGGGCACTGGGTCTCTTCAAGGGACAAGACAGACATCTTGTTTGCTTTTCATATAGTCAGATCATTTACTGATTGGTACTGTTCTTTTAAGACATTATTTAAAACATGTATTTATTCTCCATCACAACTCTTTCTTTTGCAGGTAGTGTCAACTGTTTGCTAAGGCAGAATATGACTGATTTGACTCAGTGATGCCCAGGTGCAACGAGGTTGGGACCAGCCGAATTGAACAAAAGCACTTATATAACAATTTCAAAAAGCAACATCAGTGCTGAAGGACTTAGGCGTCCAGCAGTGGTCCTCACTCAGCTGTGATATAGAAGAAGCCTGAGCTTTGAAATGGAGCTGTCTGCTGAGAAACAAGAGCTCACCCAGATCTACAACATACCTTCCCCAAAGTAATCAGTCTGGAGCCAGCAACGCTTATGCTGTGGGAGAATTCTGGATAATTTCCATGCCCTGAGGACACTTGGGAAGTTGCTTTCCTGCTGATACTGCATAGGCTGTTGACCCTCGAGGAAAGCTGCAGCACTGCTCAGCCAAACTGCCCCTGGCACCAGCATGGTGCCATGACTTGACTCCTCATTCACAGCTGTCCAGGCTGGACCAGTTTAGAGATGGAGCTCATCCACACTTCCAGCAAAATACCACACAGAGTATTTTAGTTATCTCTGCGCTCACTACGTGTATGCAAAATTCAATACACAGGAGCAACAGGCTAACATGTCCTTCAAAGTTTCACCCAGCAAGACTACTCCCATATAGACACATTCTCTGCATGAAGATTCAATACCAAGAGCTTTGGTGCTAGGGTATTTTGTAGAGAACATTTTTATCTGTACCACAAAAAAGCCAACAGATCAAACTTTTTGCATCATTTCACAACCTCAGACACCTCACTTGGGCATTGCTTTCCTTAGCAGTTTGCAGGTTAATTATCTGTATATTATGATTCTGTAAAATGACACCTGCATTAAGATAATATTAACATTAATTTTAATATATCTACTTTGATTCTCTTAGTTAAGTAATTTCTTGGTCAAATTCTCCTTGACTTCACACAGAATTTATATCCTTACCCAGTAGTTACTCAAACCAGCATCTGACAACTTCCCTGTAAGATCTGCTAATGAAAGGAGCCTAGGGTTTGGCCTACAAATAGCCATTTGAAGCTGAAAATAAATGCAGAAATAAACACTTGGGTGGGTGGTTAATCAGTGCTTTGAACCCATAATTTTATAGAGCTGTACCTTGGCATAGGTGGAAAAAAAGTATTAGTAATTTCTTGTTATTAATTCATTGGCAATTTTGTGGACATTTCCCATAATGAATACTACAATCTCTACTTCTACAGTGACTATAGAAACAAGTCTTAAAATGTCAATCAAATTAACATATACAAAAAGATAAAGCTTATACAATTTTTTAAGTCACAATTTGTCGAACAGTAAATTAATTTTATAGAGAAAAATATTT
Source organism: Athene noctua (assembly GCF_965140245.1). Taxonomy (NCBI): domain Eukaryota; kingdom Metazoa; phylum Chordata; class Aves; order Strigiformes; family Strigidae; genus Athene; species Athene noctua. Next base: position 247,937,606 of record NC_134037.1, on the reverse strand, counting down.
TTTTTTCCTTTAAAAAAAGATATTTATGATTGTATCTCTTCTAAACTAAAAAAAATACAGCAGTAGGGTATTGACGAAGTTAATGACTCCTATTTAGAAATAAAAGTCTAATTCCCTGAACATGCCATATGGACAGCTTCTGTTACCAAAAGAGTTTCATGTTCAAGACATTTGTAGGAGCAGTCACCAAATATATTTTCTGCATTTAATGTCAAATTAGACATTATTTTGCTCTCCTTATTTGAAATAAGTACCTTCTCCCAAAGTAATCCTGGGTTGATGATAACTATTAAGACAAATCAAGAAATAACATCTTGTTTATCCTGGCCAAAGTTACCAGGTTTTGGTCCCACAATAGCAGGATGAATAGAATTGTAACTTGACTTATGTTGTCAGTTAGGGTCAGGAGATCCTGACCACATCTGCTGGCACTTTTCTTTGCTTTTATACTCTCAGGCACACCTCACTACAGCATTACTCACAGAATTGTGGTTTTTTATTGTTACAGTTGTTTCACAGAATATTCTACTACTAAAATTTGGAATTTCTGGACAGTGAAAGCAGTGGGCTGCTAGGATCATCCTTCAAGTCATGCTAGTGTGGTATGGTACCCTGGTGTGTTCATCACATTCAGTGAGCCCGTATATGATTATATGACACCATGGGAAAAAACAGAATCAGAGCAAATAAGTCAGTTATTTTTAAATACTGTTTATGGACTTGTCAGTGTTATTCCCATGTCCCCAGAATTCTCTGTGGAGTTCCCCATCACCCAAAACAGTTCCAAAAGCTTTTCGGGACCCTCTAATGCTGCTGAACATAGCTAGGAAACCACTCAGATGTTTCTGCATTCTTGGCTGAGAGAAAATATTCTCAGCTATTTTATCCCCATATTCCCAGGAACAAATGCCAGAAACCGAACGTTCAAGACACAGAACAGAAGTTATCCAATAACTGAATTTGAAGCCTTCCTGACCAAAGAGGAAATAGACTGAATCAGCAGTCCACTGAGATGAGTGAGAAATTTGATGCCCTTTTAATGATATGTTCCATGCTTTTTTCACATGAAAATTAAACACTGCCTGTCTGCAGAGCACTCAAATCACTGCCGTAGACAGTATTTTTATAGCATATTTTTCCTTTTAAATGAAAAACTAAATACAATTCAATGAAGTTGAAAAATTGAAGTTCTTTCAATAGGAACTATCACCTTTAATATTTGCCAAGCACTGGTATGTTTTCCTTTGTGTTTCAGTGTTGCTGATGTAGCCTCTTCTGTTCTTTTCTTGGTAGCTCTTATTGGCGTAACAGAATAGGACATGTCTTCATTCCTTTTGCCTAACTTTTACCAAGTGCAATGACCTTGGAGAGAAAAAGTAGTTTCGCAGGGGAGTCATCCAAAATCCTGCACTGCAAAGGACTCTGAGCCACAGCAAGCACAGATGAGAATAATTGCCAGGCTCTGCTAACGCATTCAAATATTCCCTCTGCTAGATGCCTCTGATGTAACAAAGCAGAAAGCACTGAAGGTTTTACAAAAAATTGCACCAATTCTTTTAAGTTAACATTAAAAAATATAATTAATGTTGAATTCACTATGCATTCCCCACGCATGTTTTACAGTAATACAAGAAATCAGTCTGTGCTGTACTGCGTAAGATCAGTTTTAATATCATCCCTTTCTAAGCAAAGTCATGCAGATAAGGAGAAGCTACTTGACAACTGAAATCATCCAAAACTCTTTATGGACAGAAGGATTAAAAGATGAATTTTAGCTGTAAAGATTCTTGGCATCAGTGGAAGGCGGGGACATTAACTGAGTCCCCTGATTCACACCTCATGCTTGTTCTGAGGCCCATGTCTCAGTGTCACTCATCTTCCCTTCTCAAACAGAACTAAACCAGCAGAATGTGCCAAGGTGTTGCAGAGGAGCCTACACCCATCACACACAGAATGAAAAATGAGTCAGTCTGACCATTTTTTATTTTCTTCCTCAAATCACAGGGCACAACTTTGCTTTTGGTTTATGACAGATGTATTAGCCCTTCAACAGCCACAACTGAAGGTCTCCAAATTTACCACAGTTTTAATATCTTTGCCCATTAAAATACCTGCTTAAGGAATGGATTTATTAATAGAGATTGCTTGCAAATTTGGTGTCATTCTTCAAATTCTCCCAAACACAGCACATGCCAAATATTTTTATACTCTAAGCTTTTTATTTTATTAATTTTCAGCAGCAGTTAACTTTGTAACCTGTCAATGTAAACAATCTTTTTTAAACTCTTCAGTAATATTATCTGCACTGTCTTAGGGAGGGTTCCCTAGACCTGTAATTTCATCAGAATAGACATTTTTAAAGCTATGGGTTCAATGTTTGAGGAGGGAATTACTAGACTGAAGTACAGAGACATAATATAATCAGACCCTACCAACTCCAGTCATGACAGCAATCCATTAAAGCCACTGGAATATTCCTACAAAGATGCTGTCAGAAAGACACAACAATCAATAGCTAACATCCTTACTTATGTGTATCAAACAGCAGTCCCTTCTAGGCACAGTGCAAAAAGGATTCAATCTCTAAATTTTCAAAGAACGGTGATACGAAAATGAAAATTATTTATATTCCTGATAGATTTGCATAGACTCTGCTCTGCTAGTGATACCACAGTAGAATGATAATCATTACGGAAAAAGCTGGATTCACTATGAACAAGAAGATCAATTCAAGTCCTTAGAAAGAAAGAAATAGGGTAACAACTATCATACAATACATAAAACTCACAAGGCAAATAGAAACTACATTGGTCAAAATGTTCAAAATAATATTTAAATGTGTCTTCATCTAGGACCGAATTTTAAAATGTTTATCTCAAAGTATCAAATGTTTATTATTTGTTTGCAAACTGCAAAGAAGAACAAGTTGTTTCTGTTTTGAACCAAAACAGGAGGAAGATTACATTAGGAGTATCTTACATGCCTATCCCGGGTCTGTAGAAATAGAACATTTAATTCTCTTTTCAGATACTTATTCTAAGTTCTCACTTATAAAAGCTAAAGGTTAGTGACAGGAACAAATAATATAAGCATTATTTTATGGGTTAACTCATTTCACTCTCTTTAACCATGATGATACTAGAGTGGTGTTACATACTTTTTAAAAGGAAATGTATCATAGATAGTTTTAGCTGGAGATAATGTGAATATATATGGTTATAAAAGGCATATTCAAAAAAAAATGATGAATGAGACCAACTACAAAATCTGAGGAATCCTCAAAACAGCAGATTACATAACTCTGGATTATTTTTTTTCCCTATGATGTCTTAGCACAAACAGAAGAACTCAGGCACATCCCCGTGTTCCCTCTAAGAAGTACTTCTGTGATTTATGTAACTTCTTCATCTAACGTGTTCGTTGCTGAGATTAACTTCTGTCTTAGCGTCCTAAAAACACACACATGACAAAGGAATATTCCTAGAGTAGCAAATCCAGAGTTATCCAACCACTGGTCTGGCTGGCTGGGCTGTACAATTCAATGATTAACTCCATACTCATCAGTATAAGAACTGCAAAGGAAAGGTTCATCCCTCCTGAGTGAGTACTCCTGGCTCCTCAACACACCATTTCATCATTGCAAAACATCTGCTATAACAATGATTAGAACTGCTGGCATGGGCCGCCTGCCTGGCAATAGGTGATCTCGTGTTATTGAGACTGTCAGTCACTGCCCTTGGAAGACAAAGCAGGGTAAATATTGCACATCCTTGGCAAGAGTAAAAGGCAGAAAAACACTACCCAGTTCAAATTTATTCACATCACGCCATTTTCCGTTCTGCATCCATTGCTGCACAAAGAGAAACACTGCACCTAAGTATTAGCAAATCAGCACCTGGTTTTTGCAAGTCACTTTTCTAAGTCTTGACTTTTGCAAAGAGCTATTATCTTCCTTTCTCATACTACTGCTAATTATTCCTTATGGAAAATAAGCTAGGTGTTACTTCATAGTAGTATTTCTTTTGATTTGAGTCTTATGACCTACAAAATTTACAATGTCTGATTCAGCTACATTCACAGAATATAAAAGGGGTCAAAACCAGATACAAATCACAGGCAAAGTAATTTGCCACCAGTTGCCTGTTCTGCCTGAGTTCACCACCCAGCAAAACATCAGCAAAGTTCCTATTTCATGGAGAGTTTCAGAAATTCAGAGCTTTGCCTCCATAGAGATAAATTATGAAGAAACCAGGAGAAGATGCATGCACAATGGGCATGAGTAAATTAACATATTTAGAGCCAATCCATGCTGTCAACTACAATATCAACTCAAAAGCCTAGATATTTATGAGATAGAATTGGAGGACCCAAGCCAAGTAGTTGACAACTGATCCAAAACTACTAAACTACACTCAGAACCAAATGGAAGGGAATCCCATAGTCCTAATTTGAGGTTTCAAGACAAAACTTAAGGTGTATGAAAAAAGTGGAAAACTTCCTTTCCACTCCCTGGGCTCTTTGGCCATGCACGGCCACTCTGCAAGTAACTTGCAGTATCTCAGGCTTGCTCTCAGGCAAGGAGCATGCTCCAGGAGCAGGGTCAGCAGGAGGTATTGGCATCTGCTGGGTAGAAGTGACCTTACAACTGATAGCTGCCATCACAGATAGTGCCAGGCCTTGCATTTGCTGCCCTGCCAAGCAACAAACTTAGTGTTTATGCTCAGAGGCACACCCAGGTGTTCCCACAGCCTCTGACTTTCCACCCATATACTTGTGGAAGCTCATGCATGAAAGCCACTCAATCCACTGGGAGACACTCAGGCTTTTCCCCTTCTTTCTAAGGTCACTTCAGCCTCTGCTGAGACACAGAAAAGAAGCTTTAGCTTGACTAAACGCATTGCCCAGTTGCAAGTGCCAGGACAGGAGGGAGGAAGGTAAAGAGTGACTGAATGTTTCCACTTTAATTCAATCATCCCAAGGAAAATAGCTTTTTTGATGACACCACACCTATTCAGATTAGAGGACAGTGATGCCATGAAAAGCAGTCACTCAAGAATTCACATAAGCAAATGAGGAAAATTATACAAATGTATTGTGAATAACCAATGCTTAATTTTAGTCACTAGAAGAAAGAAAGACTAAGACTAAAGAAAAAAATGCATTCTTGAAAATCAGGCAGAGTTGTGCCTGAGCATTCTCACTAGGTGATGTAAAAATTAATGAAATGTGGGTTTTTTTATTCCAGTTATGACAGTGTAATTTAGAAACTCATTCAAGAGCTTTCAATCGAATAGAGAAAGATGGACATTTTCATGTGCATGCAGCTTCCTTATCATAAAAAATTACACAAATCATAAGAGGGGAGAGTTCACCATGGAGTTAAATTGTTTTAATAGCCACTTGACTCAGCAAAATAATTTCTAAACAGCTTCTTTGATTTCAGCTAATGGAAAAGAGAAGGGAGTATTTTATATTTAGATTGTTACACTTCTTCAGTCCAATCACTGAAAACATTTTAAAAATGACATTTTCATTGGCCTGCCTTGGAGAAGAAATACTAAAAATTCTGGGCCACTTTCAGAGTGTCGTTAAAGTTCTCCAATGCACAACCATTAATGAGATAAGAAAGTCACATCATCTATTGTTTCTTATAACCCACCACAGTCTCTAGAAGAAGTCAAGCCATCCAATCCAATTCATCTTGAAAACCATCAAAGTCCAAACACATTTTGACAAGCAAACATGTGGGATATTAGCATTAGCAGAAACAGAAGATACAATTCGATTCTGAGAGCTCAAGGTGCCTGCAAAGCAATGGAAGCTTAGTGACAAAGGCTGACTGACTGTGAATAAATCAGTGCTGGAAAAAATTCGAATTCCTAGATCGTAAGTGATAGATGTCCCTCATGCTAGAATGATTTTCAGCCACTTCATTTCAATTTTATTAGGAGAGGAAGAAAAACACAGTTACAAAACAAAAGCAAAACACTTCAAGATTGTGTCTTGTGGGCTTTAAATTAGTCTGCCAGTGTCAGGACATGTTTCATTCAGTTGGTCAAGAATAAATTTAAAAAGTAGCAGATAAAGAATAGACTCTCAGTATTAAAAAGGGGACGATGTACTTCCTGGATTTTAAAAAGCATTATTTTTATACAGTTTCCAATGGTCAAAAAACACAATGGGAAACTGCTTTGCTGAAGCAGGCTTACTCACCAGCTGCTCCACTCTGCACACGATGTTTCCACAGACCTGGCTGAAAGTGGCCACCAACCAGAGAGGTCTCATCCTCACAGTTTCTAGTAAACTGGAGCTTACGGCCACAGGATGCCACAGAGCGAGCAGCATGAACTTACCCTGGCTCAAAAGACGCTAGAGAAAATTATGGAGGAGTGGTCCTGTGGGGGCTATCACGTGTCACATCCTGGATGCCACTGCAAGAGGAATGCCCTTCATCCTGAGAGAGCTAAAAGCTGGGAGGGTATATTACAGAAAAGAGCACCGCAAGCTTAAACTTCTTCTTATATTTTGCATTAAACATTGTCAATGTGTCACTACGAGAGTCAGCATGCTAGATTGGATGAACTTTTGATCTGATAGTGCATGACAAATACACAGATGAGTGACTGAAAGGAAGTATTTGACCTAAAGATGGCACTTCCTCATACCATGGAGGAAGGACTAGATTAATAACTCCAAGGTTAAACAAAACAGTGGAAATACAGAGAGGAAATTCCCACCAGCTTCCACTGAACCAGCCTACATTTTAATATGAACAATTGTTTGTTACTCGGCATTTTTAAAAATCTGGACATTTACTACATGTCTAACTACACACTTTAGAATCTAACTTTCCAAATACAGGTTTTTAAAATCTTTGCTCTGGACTGGTTTATTTTTATTTATTTTGCATTTATCTAAATCAGTACACTGGGACAAATTCCTTCTGGTGCAGTCTAGCTCATCTATCATAAAACTCTCCTCCCCAGTGACAATAAATGAGGCTCTGGCTCAGACAGCCTGCACAAGCAGTAGAGCTATAAAAAGCTGACAGTACCATTTTGCTGGACATTTTATCATTACAGAATTGGTGTTTCTTGAAAATCTGAATTACATGTGGTATTTGGAACTTTTTGCAATGTAAATTTTTCAGATTGTTTTTGTCAAAACCAATGTTTCATATTTTAAATGTTGTATTATAATTCATGATGTAAAACTTTTTCCTCATAAAAGGTATTTTGTATCTAAAATTAGTGAACAAAACATTTTAACACAATAAATTATTTTCCAGAACACATTTTGCCAAACTCCTGGGGAAGTTGTGATTTTAATAAAATGGCATATTCAAGGAGAATACATTCCACCAGGAATATTCTGGCCACCTTCAATAATGCAGTTTTAGGTGCCAGCTTTATTCTTAGACAAGTTCTCTAAATTAAAGTGTTTGCAGGCCTAACAGCAAGTCAAAAGCCAGTGAGTATTCTTATGAAAACTGTTTTATTTCAAAGGTGGAAAACGGGCTGTTAGTCTGAGCAGGAAAGCAGTAGTACAAGGAAAATACAGCTGCACAGTATCTGGCAGTGAACCAAATAATTTCTTTCATGATTCACTTCCAACTTTCTTGCCAACTGCATGCCAAGTCACAGTTTCAGAAAGGCACCCACAAACCAGTGCTGGCAGGGCTAGTCCTGTCAATCCATGCATTGAGAGGACTGGATCTGGATCAAGGCCTCGGGGACACAGTGGGTCCCTGTGAGGGCAGCCCTGTCTCCTCTCAATCTTCCCAGCACTGATGGCACAGCAGTGGCACATGAGGATGATGTTAGCCAAGACAGGAAAACCAGGAGAGTCAGTCTTTATCTTCCCAATAAGCCAAAAAGTGAAGCAGCTCCAGCCATCTCACTGGACTGTCAAGGAGGCAAGTATTTACAACATGATGGCCTTGTTCATCAGTATAGTCAGAAAACGACCGTGCTCAGCAAGTACCTATCAGGAGGTTCCAGGCCTTGCCTGGTCAAAAAATGGTGGGAGGGCAGCCCACCTGCACTCATGCTACGTGCATGACTTACTACTGGGGAATCAGTTGCATTTTGTCTTGTCCGGAAAAAAAAAGGACAAAGTGGAAAATTCCTGTCATGCAATTTCAATGGAAAGGTGAAATGTGTCCTTGGTGGAAACTAAAAGAAAATCTGTACAAGGTCTCACCATTAAGGTGAGTGGGAAGTTATCAGGCTGCTCAAGAAAGGGAAAGTCATTGAGGCAACAGAATCAGATAATATTCACTGGGGAGCTCAGTGAAAACAAACAGCATATACAAAGCGATGTGGTAAAAGAATGATCTGCCTTAAAAACAACAGTGACTCACAGAGATGAGGAACTGACTTCCATTGGAAAAGTCTGAAAGTGGAAGTCCTGCAGATGCGGTCTCAGCAGTGTCAATACCACACGTGTCTAAGTAGTGAGTGCTCACAAGTAAAACACTGAAACTGTTACGTCAACATACTTTCTGCACAGGTGAGGGAGTCAGGGAGAGACTTGTGTGCAAACACCCCATCTGCTTTTTGCAAATACCTGGAGGTGCTTGGCCAGGAGGACCCACCACCAAGGACTGTGGGGTGACTAGAGGAAGGCAGCTCCTGTCCTCTGGGTGGCAGTGCACAACTATCAACTCTCCCACATGCCAGCACCTTCACGGAAAGGAAACCAGTGGATGGGCTTGACAGGGGCTTCAGAACACTCCAGCAGACACGTTCAGACCCAGTCCTCTCAATTTAAATTGTATCATTCTGTATGTGACTCCACTAACTTTCATTAAACTCTTGCGGAGTACAGTTGTATTAACCATGTGTGAAGCTATAAGCTAATCAATCCCAGATGGGTAATTGCCACAGTAAATGTATTTTTGATTGCTGCGATAAATAACTTCTCCCATAGAGAGAGGTGTAGAATGACTTTCCTTAGAAAGGTGAAACAGCAGTATTTGTTATCTTGTTATTTAGGGAAAACACTCAAAATTTGGAAAATCTGACTCTATGCAAGTGAAGCTCCATGGTTAAACACAAAAAAAAAAAAAAAAAAAAAAAGAAACACCCACCTGAATTAGTGTGAAATGTGAAAAACAACAAAATGTTTGTACAAGAAGTAGAGCAACAGGGTCCTAATACTCCCTTCAGTATCTGGGTGGTACCATACTATAAACAAACAATAACAAGAATTCAGCTGCATGGGAAAACTGGAAACCTCAGAGGCCAATCACATTCAGCTTTTATATATCTGAAGAGCTGTATGCATACTAGGAAACCCCATCTAAAGGCAGTCATAATTATTCATACAGAAAATTCTGAATGTGCAAAACGATCAAGAAAAAAGCCAAAGCATCAGTGTGGATAACTTGATCGCTGCAGAAAATAAAGTGAAAAGATGGAAAGAGGGAGAGAAGAAAGGATGGAAGGAGGGAGGGAAGAGAGGATGGAAGTAGTCCATCACATACTGTGTTATTCCGGATTACTTTGTACAATTTGGTTCTTATTCTCCACAGCCTTACAAGTGTGTTTAGTTGCAAACTTCTGATAAGTTCAGGTAAAGTCAGTGAGACTGCTGACCTAGTAAATTCATACAATTGCTTACTATTTTGCAGAATAAATGCTTGCATTGTCCACAGTATAATGGAGACTGAAATATTAGCCAAGCAACCATCAAAACATTACCATTTTGACCCAGGAGTACAGATGGTGTTGAAAAATGGGCTTAAAGCTACAGAGTCCATGTACTTCAAGTGGAAAAATGTTTTTCCTCTTCAGTCCCTATAACAATGGGACCCTGGAAACACTTAGACCTCCAAGGACAAGCTGCTGACATATCAAATTAACAAAACTTTGTTGAGATATTGATGCATTTATGCATGGGGCTGTGCTTCTGCAAAGGTGTACATACATCTCTGAAGGAAGGCTACTTATCACCCAGACCTCCTAGGTCTTATATCAGAAATTTAGAATAATGTTATAAAGCCAAGTCATTTATTCCAGTTACTCAAATCCCAGTAAAACAAAGTACACAAATGAGACTTTGTATAAATGAGACAAACACTAAGCACCCTGAAAGTCAGACAGATGATTTTTTTTAATTTGCTTCTGGGTGCTGAGTTAGGGAAAGATCATGATTTAGGGTAAGATCATGATTTATGACTTACTTTCATCCGAACACAGAGCTGGTGTCAGGACTAAAAGAAAACTGGTTATTCTGTCTTTCTCACTGCAAGCCTGAAAAAATATCTAATTTATGTATTGAAATGAAGATAGAAGTGCTTTGAAGAGAGGCTGAAAGGTCCTCTGCTCATCTCAAAGCCTTTTAAAATATTTTTTATTTCTTGAGAAACCACTGAGACATCTGAACAGTTTCAAAACTACAGCAGAGTTCTCTGGGTTGCATCCCTTCAACTGCCACTTAAAGTAACCCAGTCTGAAAAGTGTTGAGGTTATTGCAGTCAGAATTTTCTAATAAACAGATAAATAGCTATAAGTGGGATTGCAGTTCCAGTATGAATGTAATAGAGGTGTGTGACAGAGAAATAGGGAAGTACCTGTCAGTTACTGCCAACTTTTAAGCCAGTCATGCTTACAGGCACTGATCTACCTGCCTAATTATCAACTTCCAAACAAGTGTGGGCAAATTGAAAAGAATTCCAAAATGAGGTACATGAGTGACATGAGGTCTGAGAAAATAAGACAGCATGCAGTTCTCAAGGCTTAGTCTGGTGTTTTTTCTTTTTTATCCAGCAGTTATTAAGGACCTAAGCATGACGAAACAGTATTGCCATGTCACTCCTCTCATAATCTATGTAAGCAAGACAATCACAATCTCTGAATCTGTGCAACCTTTCATTTTGGGAGAAAACAGAATATCTAGCAAAATGCATCACATGCTGAGTTTCGTTTAACTACTCACAAAGCTTCATTAAACTACTTGCAAACTTTTGGAAACTGTTTATAAAACGGGTGAGTCAGAAGAAAATACCTCTTCAGCTAAATTGATGTTCTCAATTAATTCTCGTGCCTGCAACACATTTACCTCAGATCCCCTACATTTCACCATTGTCCTTTTCTCTCATTTATACCTTACTGTTCAAGATACAATTTTTCTCCCAACTGCTAGCAGACAAAGGATTTCCTTTACTGCCATTCCCTTTTTCATTATTCTCAAGAAAGTCTGAATTGCTATTCCAGTGCTAGTACTGACACTTCTTGTTCAGGGTCTGACTCTACACATGACTTTAAGACAGAGAGGATCACTCTCATGAGTGGTAGCTGGGCCCTCCACAGATTTGATTCATTGCCCACCTGTAATGACACATGGTACAAACCACAGCAATGATGCAAAGACGCACTTGGAGCTGCAGAGTTTGATGGTACAGAACAAGCTTTTGAAATCAGAGTTGCTTCATAAACTGGCTGCCAAAACCTACTTCCAGCAAGCTCCACTCTCTGCCACCTCTCCTATGAGCAAGTCACAAGTTTATGAAACCTGCCCAGGTAAGGAAATGTTTTGTTTGTTTAACTGGTAATTAGATGGGAAAAAATGTTTTAAAAGCCCCCCCTCTCCCCCATCAAAACCTTCATCTTCCTGGGGGTGTTGATTGACAGCCGGCTGAACAGGAGCCAGCAGTGTGCCCAGGGGGCCAAGAAGGCCAATGGCATCCTGGCTTGTGTCAGCAATAGCGCGGCCAGCAGGGACAGGGAAGGGATCTCACCCCTGTCCTCGGCACTGGTGAGGCCGCCCCTCGATTCCTGTGTTCAGTTTTGGGCCCCTCACTACAAAAAGGACATTGAATGACTTGAGCGTGTCCAGAGAAGGGCAACGGAGCTGGTGCAGGGTCTGGAGCACAGGTCGTACGGGGAGCGGCTGAGGGAACTGGGGGTGTTTAGTCTGGAGAAGAGGAGGCTGAGGGGAGACCTCATCGCCCTCTACAGCTCCCTGAAAGGAGGGTGCAGAGAGCTGGGGATGAGTCTCTTTAACCAAGTAACAAGTGATAGGACAAGAGAGAATGGCCTCACATTGTGCCAGGGAAGGTTTAAACTGGATTTTAGGAAGCATTTCTTTCCAGAAGGGGTTGTGAGGCGTTGGAATGGGCTGCCCAGGGAGGTGGTGGAGTCCCCATCCCTGGAGGTGTTTAAGAGTCGGGTTGACATAGCGCTGAGGGATCTGGTGTAGTTGGGAACTGTCAGTGCTAGGTTGACGGTTGGACTGGATGACCTTCAAGGCCTTTTCCAACCTACACGATTCTGTGATTCTGTGATTCAGTGTGATTTACAGCAGATTCACAAAGAGCAGAAGATGGTTGAAGGACTGTGACCCTGTCCCACAGCAGGGCAAAGTGGCTGAGATGGATGAGCATGCTCCGAGGGAGGAAGGAGCATGGCACAACCCTTTTCAAAGGAGAAACAATTGTGCTGAAAGGTAGCTCAGAGTCAACACCTCCAAACTTTTCTTTCACACATTTCCTTTTCGTAATTAAAGGCTAGGGTGATTTTGAGGACAGATTCTGAATAATAAACTCCCTTTTGGTTTTAAATATGTCAAATCACATTGATTCATGCAAAATGAGAAGCACTAGTTTACTTCTCTTGGGGGAGCATGTTTCTAGGGGAAAATGAAGCAGAAACCAACTTTTATTTGTGCCAAAGAGCAGTTCCAAAGAGAAGCTGGAAACATTGATGCTGTCAGAAGTGGCTATGTTTTGAAAAGAACCCAGGACTCTACACCAGTTACTGCAGAAGTCTTTCTGAAACCAGCCCAGTGTAAGGTAGTAAAACAGATGCGGAGTTTCTCAAGCTATATCCAGACCACCTAAACTGTAAATGTGTCACCCATAAGCAGAACTTACCTGTCTAAATATCCAGTGTGATTGAGATTCACTATTTTTACTGTGCTATCTCTTAAAAACTCTGAAAATCAATAATTCCTTCACTTAGGGCAGTGGTATTTCCAAGGCACACACACGCAGGCTTTCAATGAAGGCATTAAGTACAAGTATTTCAGTGCATAAAGCTGGAACCCAACTTCATGCCAAAAAGCTTTCCCATCATTTAAGGATATGAAATGAGACAAACTCCAGCAAGTGTCTGGAGAGGTCCACTCCTGAAGACACATTCTCACCTGACTCACCTGGGATGCACTGAACTCAACAGAGGGCTCACAAGTAACTCTCTTCAAAAACAGTGACAGAAGAGGCAGAGCAGGAGGACAAGTGCCTATTTAAATGACTGGAAAGCATTAAAACTGGCTTAAGTGATACTTGGTACCACTTACAGCTCTGGTTCCCTTGCATGCAGGGTGAGAGATAAGAAGAGACACAGAGGAAAGCAGCATTTCAAAACAGGGAAGTAGGATATAACAAAGAGGCAGTGTGAACCCTGCAGTGAGTCTTTCAGAAAACATACTGAAAGCTATTCCCTAGTAAATGGCTTAATAACTATTATTGTTATCATAATATAGCTGGAGTGAAATTAAGGATTAGATATAGGCATTTTGTAAAATTCCTCACCCTTTTGATTTAAGCTGCACTATTCAACTACACAGCGCAGAATTTTCTGAATGGCAATGTCACGATTTGCTACAACATCAGAGGCAAAGCTTGCAAATAATTTATGAAAATATTCGCTTGGCTGGGGAATACCACTTAGCTCCTGTTTGCAAGACGTAAGTGAGCTTTCCAGAGTACACAGGACTTGACTTGATCTGCTTCTCTCTGAATAAATAATCCTCTCCCACCGCACACATATACATACATCCTCTTCCAAAATAATGTTCTTACCTTATCTTTATTTTCAGAGCCAGAATCCTCAAGTTTGGTCCGAATGACAAAGGGAGTAGATAATCTCAGGAGAACTCGTTCAAATGTGGCACTGATTTTAGGAGAAACTATGTCGAAGCAGTCTTGGAATTTCAGAGTTTTATGAGTGTCACATCTGAGCTGCTTCCTAAGACCTTCTCCAAGCTGGAGAACCAGCATGTTTGGATCAAACATCAGGTGAAAGGGGAAGGCTCTGCAGAAGGTGCTGATGCTAATCCGCAGGTCTAAGGGGGACTGGGAAGTTCCCGGTGGAAGTGCTTTTGTGATATTTGCATTTTCGTGTTCTTTGATAAGGAAGGTCAGACAACTGCAGTTACCTGGGTTTGTCCCCTCTGAACACAACTTATCATTAGTGACCTGTTCTACTTCCACTTCCAAGCGGTAAATCTTCTTTGCTGCTGCCTTTATCATTCCCGTCATTGCAAATCCCACAATCTGATGTGGGTGAAAGTAATGAAGCATGAGATTGCCTTCAGGGAGCTCTTTGCATAGGAAAGAAGGGGATTCCAGGGTGGCCTGTCTTCCAAATGAAGTTCTAATGTGCTCCAGCAAAGCATCAAAGCCATTGAAGAAGTCTTGAAGGGTCCCGCCTACAGCTCGAAGAACTCTTTCATTCTCATCAAAGCAGATATTGAAGAATTCCTCTCCAAACCTTTCTTGCATCTCCTCAAACTTCAAACCTGTAGGACAATGAGACAATTATATCAACATAGTATTGCTACTGTGTCACATTTTCCCTTTGTTCTCTACTTGCTCAGTATTTTCCGAGTCAGTGAGAGTGGCTTTTTCACTTGATACCTTCCCCATGGGACTCCTGTTTTTTTCTGGTGGTTGGGAATAATCCTAGAACCCATTTTTGCCTGTCATTTAAAGTTCTCGTGCTTTCAGGTCACTGTCCCAGTCTGCTACTTGTTGGATTTACACTTGCTTGTCTCCTTTGCCCTGCTGGAAGCCAGGATACACTACCATTTCTCTTACTTTTGCATGTCACATGCAGGCCACTGTGTGAATGCACCCAGCCATGGGTGCATCCCTTCCATTGTTGATCTAGCCACAAACAAGCCTTCTGCTTTTATAGCCCCTTTGCTCAACTGCCTTTGTGAGGGATCCAGCTCTTACCAGCTTGAAGAATAAGCTACCGAGACTCAAAGTCATGCCTTTGGCTTTCAATAAGTAATGTAAAGCCCTGCAGTCAGATGACACTTTAGTAGCTGGGGGAGGGGAGTTGTGGGTTTTGGGTTTTCTTTCAGACAAAATACTTTTCTCATTATAGCTATTGGGCACTGCCAGAAGATACAGAGGAATAATTACTTCTTTTTTGTTGTCTGCAAAGGAGAGCAAAGCCTCTTCATTTTAGGCTTCTACACTCACCCATCTTTAAAAAAAAAACCCTGCCTCTTAGAGCAATCTAAACTGCTAGTAAATGGGACAGCTCTGTGATATCTCACAATGTCACTTCAAGTCTCCATCACAGAAATTCAAAATGTTTTGATTTACAGTGGTGATAAGGCTGGTATTGCTGAAGGGATGAATAAATATCAGTGATGGAAGCTCCTGGATACAAATGTGCATCAAATCTTACTCCAGTTTGTAATACCATTTTAAGGATAACCTAGGAAAAATAATTTTGAGATTATTATTAAACATTTTCCTCTGTCTTACTTTAGGGAAGACATGCTCTGTTGAATTTCACCTGTATATAATCCCTATATCACCTAATAGAGTTACAAAATTAATCAGGTATGTTTGTATTGTTCTAAGCTGTAATATAAGAAAAAGAAGTATGAATCAGTTGTATGTGAATGACAAATATCCAGCAATAATTTTCATTCAACGGAAATTAATGTAGGAATTAACGACATACTTCCTTCAGCGTACTGAAATCAAATCAAACCATAATTCAGTCAACTAGTCAAACACCTTAAAATTTATTGTGAATTCTAACAGAAATGAAGGGCAGTTATTTATTTCCTAAGGGCACAACAGGCCCTTTATTTTAGTATGTATTCAGCATGCTTTATAACATTAATAAGATCCCAGTGGATCCCTGAACTACTCATTGTTTAGATTGCTTGCAGTTTTTTAAATTTTAAAGAACGGTGTGATTAGTGACTTTCATGCCCAAGGGTGTAACAGGGGACAGTAACCTTTTCAGACAATAACCTTTGATCATCTTCAGGCAGCATCTGAACTGCCTATGCATACAGGCATAGTTATAATGATCAATATTCACAAGGAATCTGAGCGTTCCACAACTTTGCAAACTATCTGCAATGATAGTTTTGTTTGGACCTTCAATATGGTTAATAGCAGATTAAAATGCATAAACTTACATATATAAACAGGACAACATGACAACATAACAAAGCATATTTTATAAAAGAGGTAATAGTAATAATTTGGGAAAGTTCATTCAAATGCCATTACTCATAATCAAATTTGGTCACTGAACTAGGTTATTACAAAAATATTCCCAGGACCTTTTATGACCACAGATGGTCAGATCTGCAGCTAAACCATAAGAAAGTACCTCTGGTACACAATGCCCCCTGATATCCTGACTCAGGGGACAGTGCCGCCAATTCCTGATTCATTACCACTATGTCTTCATAACAGTATTTTAGTATCTTCCATAAAAATACACAATATAACCTAAAAATAATTAAATTCTAACCCATACCAATAATATTATCATAATTGGATATTAATAGCAAGGAGCTAAGAAATTATCATATTAATGTGTATACACAAACACATATGCAAACTCTTAAATCTCATTGTTCTGTAGAGTGAACTGTGAGTAGCTTTAGAAGTCAGTGTGTGAAAGTGAGAAGTCTAGCAGGGGCACACATGGCTGTAAGATTGCAGAGGCCCTGAAAGTATGGGAACAGGACAGTATCAGAAACCCCTAGGGTATTTGCACGAATGACCAAATACCATTACCGAACTATGTAACACCCACAAAGCTGCCCCAAATGACCAGTAAAAGTCAGTTGGCCTGCCACCACTAACTGAAAATAGGGTATGCAGAACTATCACTCATGTGCTTTACTGCTACATACAGAAGCCTCGTCTCGTTATCATTAACAGGAGTTGGATCTTAGTATTCGAGCTAAGGTTTTGCTGATTGTCTTAGTCTGGTCTTGTCATTCGCACTGGAGGACTGGCTGTTCAGTCTGGACACAATGTATTGGCTCCAAGCAACATGAATTATACTATGAAATTCAGTTCAATGACCTGGCTCAAGGATGTGCCACTACTTTTAAAAAAATTTTAGCTTTGGGTTGAGTTACACACAGCACCAGCAGAAGATTAAGTTAGCTCAGAGTAGGAAAATGGGTATGTTCAACCAAACTGCTGACCTGTCTTAGTCGAGGATTTTCTCTCTAATAATAGACACTACGTGATACCAAGAAAATTAAACAAAATCAAACAACCTTCTAAAACAAATAATTATAATGTACCTATCAGTGAAATTTCTTCCTAAGCCACACCAAGAAGAGGTCAATTTTGCTTGAAGCATGGTGTTTTTTCTTTAAAACAAAAACCTTTATTTAAATATCTATTATACAAACACAAACTATATTTTTCTGTATTTCTACAAAGCTTTTGGCTTCAGTGATGTGCTTGAAGTGAAGCTGCACAAAATACCTAATCTGTGTTTTTACTGGCTTATTCCTGCCTCTCCTATTGAAACAAATGATGATCAGAAGTACACACTTACCTAACATTAACTCTGTATATATTTCATCATAATCTTTTCATTTACTACGATATAAATGGTCCCAGTCTTTTGAATATCTTCTGGGGAGTTTCTCCCTACCCCTTTCTTTATACTTCCAGCTTTCAAGAGACAATAGAAATGGCCATCATCATCACAAGGAGAGAAAATGTCAGACTGCATCAGATTGCTATTCATCTGCTCTGAAACCCTGTCTCAGCAGTGATTGGTATCAGATGCTATAGAAAATCTGATGGAAAATGATGAAAAGACATGTTTTTGAGGAAGCTTCTCCCTAACTGCTACAGGAAATGTTTGCTTGTTCACTGAAATGGATGGAAATACCAGATCAGGAGATAGTTTTTTACATATAGAAAAACCTGCTTGTTAAAAAATTTCCAGAACTCACTGTCTCTACAGTGCATACATTACTACATTTGGAGACTTGCACAGGCTAATTAGTATCTTCAAAAGTTACATTTGGTATGATTTCCAATTCCAACATATCCAGTATTTCCTTTTTTTTATTTTGAAAAAAGACAAATAAAATCTTCAAAATCATCTTTAAAACCTTGAGGTTATACATCTACATAACACAGTCTAATCTTTTCAAACTCATCTCACATTAAGTTCTCTCTCTGCATCTTCATTGTTTCATTTTGATTTTTACAATAGAAAAATTCCAATTGTAGATGGCACTGAAAATGTGAATCAACTTCATCAAAATTGATGATTTGCTATTCCCTTATGAAAAGCTGGCATTTCTATTCTTTCTTTTTCACTATGGACCTCTAATCAAAATTTTCATCCAGCTGCCCAGAAAAAAGATATTTGAGATCTGTATGCATGCCCAGCACTTCCAAATGCAGAGGCCACTGCACTCCCATATCACTTCATGCATGACTCCGACAAGCAGAGATAGGGCTTTCTAATGGTCACTAGCTTGCATCGGTCAGTACAAAGAAGTCTTCCTTAGTTTTACCAAGACACTTCGCTAAATTGTAGTGACACAAAATAAACCAAAATTCATCTCGACACTCTGTACTGTTGCCCAAGTGAAGCCAGTTGTTATTTTGAGCTTCTGCTATTTACCAATCTTCTACTGATATACTGAATGAAATTCTAAAAATTTATCAGTCTCAATTTGCCTTTCTCTTGGAAAGTTATCTACCATGCTCCTACCACTTAATCCACTTTTTTGAGAAGACAAATCACATCTCTTAACATTAATTTTTTTTTTCCTTTGTAGTTTATTTTTGTTGCTTTTTCTTACAATGCCATTTTTATTCTAGCCCATATTGGAGAGAAATTAAATATGTACACTGTAGAAGGAAACTGAGGCAAAGCAACTGTAGAATTAAAATATTGCTATGGGCCTCCACTACAAAGCACTTTGGGATCTATGACAAAAGTACTATATAAGGTCTATTATTATTCTTTGAAAATGTGTCTCAAAGATGTTTAGGGAACAGATCCTATACTTGTGAGCCAGATCCAAAATTACCAAAGTCTTTAAGCATAAGCTCAAAGTACAAATTAAGTATTTCACTGAACTGGAGCAGAAATAGATGACTTCATCCTGTAATAACATGCTAGTAAAAGGCCTTTCTTCATTTTCTTTTCAGCAGTTCCTCTAAACTGCGAACACACTACAAAACGTCAAGGAACTAATACGGTATTTCTAAGTATTTTGTACATTACTAAGTGGAGAAATTAGATAGGAGTCTGTTCCCATAAAGAAAATCTCAAATCACAGGCTCTTCAGAAACAAATAGAAGATGAATGATGTAATAAAAATGTCAAAGTAATCCATTAATTTGCAGAGCATGCAGAAGCAGTTACAAGCCATCCAGTTCTTCCTTAAAGTAAACCATGGAGATGGTGGTTGCAGAGTGGCCACCATCTGATTCCTTTGGCATGGGGATACCCATTAAGAATCTGTAAATGTCAAATATTAAGGGGATGGGACAATTCAATATGCAATTCCAGAACTCATACTGTGTATGGAAGCAGAATTTGCCACATTCAAATACAGAAAATAGATCTTAAATGTTTTTGGATTATCAGATTTTTGGTGTGAATAAGATCTTTTCCTTAAACAGTCTTTTGGACAGAAAGCCAGGTGGCAGTACAGAATTCCAAAACATAATTTAAGATGGTAGGAAGAGCAAATTTATTCCCTCAGTAAAAAAGGTTTTGATGTGTACAGGTTAATGCTGAAGGTACATTAGCTGAATCATTTGGCTTGTAAATGAGCCTAGTACCAGTATCTAATTACTGTATAAAGGACTTTGATCTTACTTCATTATGATAGTGAGTTTTTATCAACCTAGGAATCAAGATAGTATTTTTATATTACCCCTTTTAATGGTTTTTACATATATACAATAACATAATTTTATGCCTTTATATATGGTTTTGACACAACTGTAAAATTTGTACTACACTTCCCTTACAGTGCCATACAGGGTCTGCATATCTTTCAAGTTTTCATAAAATAAAAATGAGAATTGTTAGAAAGAATTCCTCACATTTATTCACGTATACTACTTGTTTTATCCAATTTTTATGAAGTGTTTTCTTTCCTTGTTGAAGTGAGGGTTTCCTCTGACAAACAATGCTTAGAAGTATCATTGTAATTATCACCTTTTGGTGAGGATCTAATTACCTGTGCTCACCATACATATGAAAGATTCTGCTCCAAACTGCTGAAACAGGCAGTGTTTTCCTCATATAGTTCTTTCAGTAGCAGCCAATTCTGCAAGCAAAAGTCAAGCTGTCTGAGCAAGTCTATCATCATTTTATGCCTCCCCATGACATCTTGGAAGCCTTACTTCTTAAATTTGCACAGGGTTTATTAAATGAAAACTGCAATCTCTAGGTTGGCAAATAAGGCAGATCCAACTTGTTTCATGTTAACTCAAGATCAAACAGCAATCAGAACAGAGTTTTTTAACCTGCTTTTGCATTAAAATAAGCACGTATGTCTTTGAATTGACATGGGGAGCAGAACTTCACTTCTTGAAAAGAATAAAATTGTAATGAAATCAGAAAACTCTTCCCATGAAATGCAAAATCATCTCTCATAATTCCTCACATATATAAAGGGCTCAATTCACCTGACTAAATATAGAAATCTAATGCTACTTAGCCTTCATAAGTCATCCAAGACATCTACAAATGAACTAAGTTACATCTACCACAATACAGGACTTAAGGGAGACCTACACATTTTTGAAGGTTTGACAGAGGCCACACAAGATACCCCACAGCACCTAAAATAATTACAAACACCTACATTTAGTTAGTGAATCACTGCCAGAATGTCTTCTACTTTATAAATAGACTTCTACAAGATGTTATTGTACGTTATAACTTCAAACTGCTCACTATCTACTGGTAGTTCATCTGCTTTCCAACAATAAATAGCTCTGATTTGAGAAGAGTGGGACAACTAAGGCCATTTGGTATAAACATTTGTTCTTTTCTAATTCAGATGTATTCATCTCAGTTTTGAAATCACATGAATTATGTGATTTTTGTTCAGATTACTTTTGTATTACCAGTGCTCTGTAACATCTGCTAAATAATAGAATCCTGTGCATATAGCTTAGACCCCCCACCCCAGATAGAGTTCCAAGTAATATTAAAATCCATTACTATTGCCAGTCCTCTGGGCCATGGAACATTTCCTTTTATGCCATTTGTAAACCAACAACTTTAATTATAAATCAAGCTGTGTATCCTAAATTAGTTGCAGCCTAATGACTATCTGCAATTCTTAGCTCAAAGGAAAAATGGTAGCAATTTATGTATTTTTAATATATAAGCATTAATAGCTCTCAGTCAGTGTGACAAACCTTTGTCCATCTTTTCCAACTACATCTCCTGGTCTAATCTCACGGTAGGCGAAGATCCGTCCTGATATCTCCTTTTCAATGTATTTCTGTCCTCTTCAAATGTAGCATTTCTCAGCAGCGATGTGCTGTTATTATTTATTTAATAGTTACAGAATGATCCCAAATTTATTGCTCTTTAACTACAGCATATGAGTAAGAGCTGAGACTTTCTTAGTTTCATAAAGGAAACACAGATCTGCAACTTTGACAAATGTACAGAGAACAAATGACTTTTATAGAACTATGCCCTTTGCACTAAATGAAGGAACAGCCCTGCAAGATATATTTAGGCGTGAAGTGATCTGTTCTATATAAAGCAGCCTACAGCACAGATATTCTTCGGTGGTGACAAGCAAATGTCACCCAGAGCAAGAGCTCTCTAAACCCCTACACCAACGATGGATTCCACCTCCTCCTAAGTGTCTTGGGAAGTCTGAATCCAGAAACATGATTTATCTCTCCCTGACAGGACAGGTGTCTGGGCTGGGATTCCACCTAACTCATCACTGGGGGATTTGGGAATCCTCGACACTGTGTCATATCATCCTCCAAATGGAAGATGCCCTGAAACATACTCACTTAGAAATGACAGACACAAAGTCCTCACATCACTCTCAGAAACAAAATCAAGAGGACGTGCATTATTTTTAACCTGTAAGTTAAGAATGCCTAACAGAAAAAAATTTTGCAATACATGAGTCCACATGCAGAGCTGACTTAGCAGCCACTGATGTATGCTGTGCATTTTTTAAGGAAAATGAGGTAACTGTAGTAAGAATTTAGGAGCCAAATTTTTGTAACAGATGAAAACGAACTCTGTTGTAAAAATAAATTTCTTGGAAAAAAAAAATGGAAGAGAATGTTTTTCTGTATCTTAAGCAATGGAAAGTCAGGTGCAATTATTTGTCCAGGCCTCCTTGATGAAACAACTATCCGATACAAGTGCATTTGTAACCTTGGGCTGCGTGCCCAAGGTGTGGCAAGTGTTAATTATGTATTACATAGGGCATGGTACCACCATACATACAATTTAGATACTATAGTCTAATGCACAAATAGGCTTTCAAAGACAAAATTCCTTCTATGTTATTAAAGACTGGGTATGAACATCTACTTCTGCTTTGCAAATTTTGCACAACAGATTTTTTTATACATACTGATGAATTTAGGCTACTTTTCATTAGTTTTACTATCAAAGTTATGACAGATTACAGAGTTCCTCAGCAAGATGCAAAGACACTCCAAAGGAAATACTGGTACCATTTAAAGGAAAACAGGTAACTCCCTTCATGAAACACCCTTTCTTTTTTTTTGTGAAGGATTGACATAAGAAGGAAAAATAATTCATGTCCATAAAGACTACATTAATTGTGTGCAGTGTTTGAAAAGAGTGTTTGGAGGAGGTGAGGTCAAGGCTGTACAATTTTTATATTGCTTGTGCATCTGGGATGTGAGAAACATCATGTGATCTATCAGAAGTAAACACTGGGGTTGAAAAATAAAAACTGGGCATTTTCTATTGCTTCATAAAGCTCAGTAGCACAGACCTGCTTGGAATGTCTGCCCAGAAGATAAGCAAGAGACAGGTCATGAAGGCTTATTCTTTG
This sequence comes from Athene noctua, assembly GCF_965140245.1. Lineage (NCBI taxonomy): Eukaryota > Metazoa > Chordata > Aves > Strigiformes > Strigidae > Athene > Athene noctua. Next base: position 247,914,533 of record NC_134037.1, on the reverse strand, counting down.
AAATACTTTATTTTCAACTAGGAAATTTATAAAGGCTCCCTTTAGAAGCTAGGATTTATCTTTTTCCCAACTTCCAATATGCTTGTTTTTCCTTTGGATGATAGGACTAGGGGAGTGATCATCCCCTGTACTCAGCAGTGGTGAGGCTGCACCTCGAATACTGTGTTCAGTTTTGGGCCCCTCACTACATGAAAGACATTGAGGGGCTGGAGCATGTCCAGAGAAGGGCAACGAAGCTGGTGAAGGGTCCAGAGCACACGTCTTATGAGAAGCAGCTGAAGGAACTGAGGTTGTTTAACCTGGAGAAAAGGGGAGACCTCATCACCCTCTACAACTACCTGAAAGGAGGTTGTGGTCAGGTGGATGTAAGTCTCTTCCCCCAAGTAAAGAGTGACAGGGTGAGGAAAGGGCCACAAGTTGCACCAGGGGAGGTTTAAATTGAATATTAGGAAAAAATTCTTCACTGAAAGTATTGTCAAGCATTGGAACAGGCTGCCCAGGGAAATGGTTGAGTCACCATTCTTGGAGGTATTTGAAAGATATGTAGATGTGGTGCTTAGGGACATGGTTTAGTGGGATTTGGCAGTGTTAGGCTTACGGTTGAACTCGATCTTAAAGGTATTTTCCAACCTAAATGTTTCTATGATTCTTTCATTCTACATGCTTATGAAGGGCACTGTCAAAGTGTGCATGCACCAATTAAAGAAAGCAGAGTCTATCACAAAGCTGTCTGGACTATTTTGGAAAGTTACAAAGTTAAAATTCCAGCCTCAGAAGCTGTCAGCACAAAGAAAAGCTCTGCCACTGATCTGGTATCAGACATGGTTTACAGCATTGTGAGCACAATGGATGTGGCTCCCTTAATTACTGTGGATTAAAGGAGAAAGAGTTCTGTTGACTTGTAGCAGGAGCAGCTCAGGAATGAGACAAGGATAATCAGGTCCTACCACTGCAGGAAGATGGTGTCACACTTTAGTGATGATTTGACAGGAAGAAAATTCCCATATTCATACATGATAAATCACATGCATCGAGCTGAGCATACAGCTTGCAGTTATCACTTTCCTGTGAGCAGTATAAGGACCAGGACCATGGTGCAAAGCATCTGCTCACAATCTTCCAAGCTTACTAATGATCTCAGCATTTGTTGACTTCTGATGAACAAGGAATGCCAAACAACTACTTTAGAGGCAGTTAGAGAGTCAGGAGAGGGGAATCATGTTGGCAGTGTCTATGGTAGGAGAGCAGGAAGTTGCTTTCAAGTACCTTTAAGAAAACACTTTCTTCCAGCTCTAGACATCAAGTCCCTGTTCCCGATCATATAAATAAACTGAGAGACAGATTTGGTTCAACAGTTTCTCTTGCCTGCATCACAGACAGATTCATTCTTGTCTCCTGTGTCAGCAATGCCAGTTGCTCTAGGTACACACCCCAATGGTTACATCCTTCTTGCATAGAAAGGACTCTCACTAATCCTTATTCAACCAGAAAAATAACTGCGCATGTGAGAATTAATTACACAGGTCCATTAATTATTTACCTGTTGTGACAGGAGTGCAATTAAAACAAAGAAGCTGATTTTACTGCTCATTCCCTTATGTTCCTGGCCCAGATAATAAGAAGCACTGCTTTTAAATTATCTCAGTGTTTTGCTCACATTGAAATTTGCTTTGCTACAAACTCAATTTCATTCTTTAAAAGGTACTTACTTTCCAAGAGTAAGTCTCTGCAAACTTATTTTCAACAATGTCCACTTTAACAATTACCCAAGACAGTAACATCTAGATGTTATCCCTACACAGTGATCCCAACAGTCCAGTCTGCCCAACACACATACACTGAAAAATAAAGCTGCACATTATTCAATCATGCTAAGGGCCCAAGACTAACATATTGATTTAAAAGCACTCTGAAGATGAAAAACCATTCATAACTATTTCTTAGGACACATACTGTGTGTCATGGTGAAATAAGTACTGAATATCTAATTTGGTTTTTTTATAATATTAATATGCATGTGATAACATGAAAAGTCTTTGCTTTGCATGAGTCCTTCCTCATAGCATTTGTTTCAGAGAGTTAGCATTCAATTATTTTAAAATGCAAACAAAAAAAAAGGTAACTAATACTGGACATATTTACAATTTATTTTGTTTTAAATTCTCTCCATGACCAAATGTGCAAAGTGCCAGGTATGACCTCTTCCCAGCAGCAGTTAAAGGCACTCAGAACCTCCCTGACAGCACCTAGCATCTTGCAGAATAAGGTACTTGACACCAAAAGAAAGCATTTTGTATGTCAGTGAAACACAGTCATCTCTTAACTAGAACATGTCAGCTATTTCACAGACCATACCAAGTCTGTTTAACAGTTTGGGATAGAAAAGACAGACATGCAATGCATATACCTCCAAAAGGATTTTATGTTAGCAGGATACAATAGTCCAGACCACAATGTGGGCTGAGTATCACCTTACAATATTCCTCTGACATGGAAGGTAAATCACATCTTTAATTATCATATAAGGTCAGATTTCAGTGTTGTGCCTCTTCTTGAAGAAAGTCTCTCTAACTACATAATCCCATAAAAACGTCACAGGTTTATACTGTATATTACCAACTGAAAGGAAACTTATTGTGAACCAGAGCACCATCTTTCATGCCTTCTGCTCCAACTACAGCAGCCAACCAAGACCTCAAATGGAAGAGCAAAAAGGGTTTCAACATTACAAAGTACAGCCCCAAGTGTTGTGAGTGCTATACAAAAGTTCAGAAAAAAAAGCTCAGTACTCAACTAGTAAAAATGTCATCATGGTATCAACAGCTGCTTCATGTCAGTTGGGCCAGAATCAGAGCTGCTTTCAAGCTAGAAAAGACCCCATGATTTGCCTCTAGAAAAGACCCCATGAGTTGCCTGGTCATTCAGGCTATGTTGCTCATGTCTTTACCCAGACGGGGTTAGGAACCTCCAAGGGCAGAGACTGCACACAGGTTGCCCAAAGAAGGGCCATCTGGCTTTGTCTGACTGTCACTATGGGAAAAAATACCCAATCTGAACATCTGCTGTTTCACCTTAGGCCTGCTGTCTCTTCCCCTCCCATGCTGCACCACTGTGAAGATCCCAGGTCCCTCTCCTGAGGACCTCCCCATAGGCACTGGGGGCTGCTCTTAGGTCCTCTCAAAGCTATCTCTGCTCCAGGATGAAAAAGCCCAGCTCCCCCAGACTCTCCTCACAGGACAGGTAGACCAACCTCACCCATCTTAGTGGCCTCAACTGAACTCCCTCTGGTTTATCAACCTCTCTGTGGTTTGGGGCTCTTAACATTGGATTCGGTAATCCAGATGTGGTCTAACAAGTACTGAGTAGATGGGAATAATGAGTCCCTTTAATCTGTATCCCTGCTCCTGCTCATAAATCCCAGGCTGCCATTGCTGCCAGGACTCTCCACTGGCCCATGTCCCATTTGCTGGCCACCAGGAAACCCAGGGCCTTTCCTACAGAGAAATGATTGCAACAGCTCTCTGTCTGCAAACTCCATGAAAGCAGCAGATGGCAAATGACACCGCTCCACAGCAGACACTACATAGCAGCGGGCATAAGTCACCTACCAGAGTTCAGCCACTGTGTTCCAAGTGGGTGAGCTGTGGTTACTTGACCTCAGGACTGAGCCCAACCATGCAAAATACTGATAAACTCATATTGATCAACATGATCACATTGGTATTACTTTCTTGTTAGTAGACAGCATAATTGCATACAATTAATATATGAGAACACTTCATGACTTAGAACTTACTTAAAGAGTTATTGACAATTGTTACAGTCCTGGAAGTAGAGCTGTGTAACATCAGCTTTGCTACACTGCAAATGACTATCACAAATAAAACAGGAACTACTGCTTTGAAACAATTATCTTTAAAAGCAGTTAGTACTTTTCCTCCTTGCAGTTCCCTGTGAAATGTAGACAACCACCCAGTGGTTAAAGCTCAATCTGTAAAGTTTACTCTAAAACAAAGAATATGATCAATTTCATAGAAGTGAAACACTTAAAACAACCTCAGTCAAAAATTAAGTTCTCCGTGCCAAGCTCTGCACCTTTTTTTTTTTTTTTTGCTTTTTATGGTAGATTTGTATCAGCAACACAGGTCTGACTGAAAAGCAGTAAAACTTACTAACTTGAAAAAGAGAATAAGCTGGAAAAATCATATGAATGAATGCAAATAGACAGCTATCTAATATTGACACCTATTAAGACAGTTGTACTTCAGTGATGGATAACATGCAACATTTCTAAAAATTTATTGCAAGCAAGCATTCTTCAGAATGAATGTACGTTTTCAGAATGTTTCAAGTCTTAGGTGAATCGCGCTCTCTGTATCTCAGGCCCTCTGTCCAGGAGGCCCACAGACAATAAGAGTATCTGTTGTTCTGTAGAAACCCTATAAAACCACCTGAGATAATTCCCAGACCAAGGCCTGCACAGATGTAAGTCCATTTGGACTCAAAGCATTTGAAACTTTTCTAATCACTGGGTATTGCACAACATACCTCCAATGACTTCACTGAAAATTCATTCTGAATTTTCTCAAAGGCATAAAATATATGTAGAAAAGGAGACAAATGTAGCAACAGTACACTGATACATAGCTGCCTACCTCCTAGATCTCCTTTGTTAGAGCAAAGATTCCTTGGTCCATTGTTGGTATTAGGATGGTTGGAAAACTTTCCATCCAACAAAAGGAAACAAATAAAATACTTACCAAGTACATTAGCCGTACACTGGAGAATTCCTGAGACATCTTCAGTTTCTTCATTGCCAGAGCAGTCTGTATATGAGCATCTGTTTGATATATTGTGAAAGTTCTTCTCTGCATCCCTGTAACTGCAGTTAGAAAAAAGTAAAAATATTATAGCATCTCCTTATACAAATGCAAGGTCAACAAATGTCTTTCAGAGTGGTGGTAAAGGATGCCTTTAGCCTCCCTTGTCTCTGCCCTCTTCTCCCCTCCATCACCTCCTTTCCATTCATGCATTATCACACACAGATGACACTCTGTGTATCTCAAGTATTATACTAGAATCTGGAATATCACCTGTAATGAGAATGAAGACATAAGAAAAAAAACAGTACAAAAGGGCTGAGGCATGAAGGAAGGGTATCATACTTATCTGATATACATCATTCCAACTGGAGCATTGTCTATAACAAAGCTGTACAAGGAAAATGTTTATAAGGCAATGCAAGTATCTAGTAAGAATAATATATCTTCTGCATCACAGTACATTAGCACTGCAGGTATAAAACCTAGCTTTCTTTGTGAATTATCGGAAAAGATCTCAGCAGAAAGAAGGATGTCAAGCTGAAATTACTATACTATCAAAAATAAGTTTGTGTTGTAGCTTCTTAAATAAAAATTAAAAAGAATTACACCACTGATGAAAGGCACAGAGCTGTGGTCCGACCAGCAAGAAAGCAGCTGCCATCTAAATTATTCTATTTGATTTGGCTTGCTGGATTGTTTTTCCTTAATTCAACAGAAACAGAACAGAAGATGAGACTATGTTTAAAACAAAGCTTTATGCAGGTGATAATGAGCACAGAAGAGGGAATACAAGTGAAGAAAATATTGGAGCAGAGTGATAATGCACTTGGCAAAATATGCAATCGATTTAGCTCAATGAACAGAGAAAAGCTTTTCTAATGAGTATTTTATTAACAGTTTTGTTATGCACTCATACTTTGTTTATACTTCATAAATCATGAATAGCAGTTTTAAGGATTAGACTCTTCATCTGGTTAAGTCTGCAAAACCTCAACACCTGGGTTGCCAGCACCTGTGGAAAAAAACTAGAAAGGATTGAGAGCTGCACATCAGGTTACCCCCCAACAGGGAAACTGGTTCTCCAGGTGGAGTAAAGCATATTGGGAAGAGTGGGCTCATATTACTTAAGGTGCCTTCTGCAGTGAGCTGCATGGTCTGTACCACCTTCCAGATTTCCAGCGATGCCAGGCCATGTGCTTGGCAGAAGGTCACATCCTGACACACTGTCCGAGCTGACCCACAGCCTGAAGTCACGGCCCAGCCCCACCACCACTCCAGGAGGCCAGGCCTCTTCAGCCAGTGTCACCAACTCCCTGAATGACACCATGGCCACTCTTCACCTCTGATCTTGAGGTTCAACAGGGCTCAGTGCTGGGTCCTGCACTTGGGTCACAACAAGACCATGCAACACTACAGGCTTGGGGGAGAGTAGCTGGAAAGCCACCTCATGGAAAAGGACCTGGGGGCATTGCCATTAGCTGGCTGAATATGAGCCAGCAGTGTGCCCAGGTGGCCAAGAAAGCCAACAGCATCCTGGCTTGTACCAGAAATAGTGTGGCCACCAGGACTAGTGAAATGACTGTCCCCCTGTACCTTCACTGGTGAGGCTGCACCTCAAATATTGTGTTGAGTTTTGGGCCACTCAGACATTTACGGGCCGGAGTGTGTCCAGAGAAGGGCAACAAAGCTGGTGAAGGGTCCAGAGACCAAGTCTTATGAGGAATGGCTGAGGGAACCAGGGTTGTTTAGCCTGGAGAAAAGGAGGCTGAGGGAAGACCTTATCTTTCTCCTACAACTACATGAAAAGAAATTGTAGCAAGGTGGGTGTCAGTCTCTTTTTCCAGGCAACAAGCAATAAGACAAGAGGAAACAGCCTCAACTTGCACCAGGGGAGGTTTAGATTAGATATTATTTCTTCACTGAAAGAGTTACCAAGCACTGAAAGAGGTTGCCCCCAGGGAAGTGTTTGTCACCATCCCTGGAGGTATTTAAAAGATGTGTAGATGTGGTGCTTAGGGACATGCTTTAGTGGTGGACTACTACTTGGCAGTGCTAGGTTAGCGATTGGACTCAATAATCTTAAAGGTCTTTTCCAACCTAAACAATTCTATGTTTCTTCGATTCTTTCTTGACCTGGATGGGAGATTTGATGAACATTTATGTTGCATGAGGTGTCAGCACCCAAGTGGTGGCAGGGGGAGCTGCAGTGGCCTCTGTGAGGAGAGGCCGGGGCTGCCCTGTGCTGGGCACAGCTGGTTCCAGACGGTTCCAACAGCCCCACCGCATGGCACAGCTGCGCCCCTCAGCCAAGTGCGCGGCACCTCTGAAAACTGAATTTAAGAAAGAGCAAAACACCTCATGGAGGTGTGAGGCGTGAAGATAAGAACTGAAACAGCCCTGTGAACACCCAGGTCAGTGAAGAAGGAGAGGGAGGAAGTGCTCCAGGCACCAGAGCAGGGATTCCCCTGCAGCCCGTGGTGCAGCCCCTGGTGAGGCAGCTGTGCCCTGCAGCCCGTAGAGGTCCACGATGGAGCAGATCTCCACCTGCAGCCCGGGGAGGACCCCATGCTGGAGCAGGTGGACATGCCCTGAAGGGAGCTGTAGTCTGTGGAAAGTCTGTGCCAGATCAGGGCAACAGCACGAGGAGGATGGAGCAGCAGAGAGATGCTGTTTGACAAAAACCCCCATCCCCATCCTCCTGCACCACTCAGGGCAGGAGGAGGTCGAGTTCTCAGGAGTGTCTTTATCTCAACCCAAAAGTTTTTTTCATCTTATTTTCTCCCCCTGTCCTGTTGAGGAGGGGGAATGAGAGAGCACAGCAGCTGTGTAGGGGTCTGGCAGCTTGCCAAGGGCAACCCACCACAGCACGTACCAACAGTAAAGATCATGGGACAGGACAAATATAGGACATCCGCTAGTGGCAGATGATACTTTAACCAGCTCATACTGATGTTCAAAAAACTTAGTCAGTATATCGTAATTCACATGAATTACAGGTTTTCAGAGTGTCCCGTTTTTAAACCTACATCTAAGCCACATGTGGTGATAAATAAAAAGCTGCATTGTTACTGCACACATGCTTTCCTCAAGGCACTGTATCATCCCCTGAAGTCTCCTAATGTGAGACTTCACACAATGTTTTCAGCAACTGAAAAAAGCAGCAGCCAGAAGGCTTCTCCCCCTACCTGCCCAATCACCACTACCTGCCAAGAATGGCTCCCTTGATGCCCTCAAGTGCCTGCCCGACTGCTAATATTGCTGGTATCACCCACCAAACTAGGGTGAATTTTAACCAAACATTGAGAAATAGGCAAGGACAATTTCCTCCAGTGCTCGGAGATTTGAAACTATCTCAGAAATTCTTGGGAGGTGGCTTTCAGCCTTGCTTCTGCAAAAACCTGAAAGTATGCAACCACGTATGTATGTAACAAACACTGATGTAGGATTTTGCAAGATTTGGACATCAGGTTGTAGCATAAAAACTCCAGCATTCTCAGCAAGCTCTGCAAAAGGCAAATTGGAATAGATCTTATAATTTTACAGAAATATTCCCTGTTCTCCTTATATAGGAAACATTATTATTAACAGAGCAGTCATGCTCTGATGGGATTGCATGGAAGCAGGACTGGACAGCAGTTTATCATCAACATCCACAGTATGTAGAGTTACTGCAGAGCATCTCTAAGAATTTGAGAGAAAAAATTAAAAAGGTTGTCACGCAAGTCAGTGACTTGGGAAGCACAGACCAAAACATTACCATGCATCTTTCACTACCTCACATAAACACTTACCCAATAACTTGATGCTCAAAATACTGCAATGTCCTTTGAAGAGTTTGCCGAATGGTCTGAGGCTACGGAAGAATAATTTTAAAAAATGTAAGATTAGGGAAGTATAGTACAGTTTAATTAACAGATCTTTTAAACACACTATTTTTCTCCAGTTTTACGCCTCTTGATCTTCTACCCGCCAGATGCCCATCACAACAATTAAACACACACCATTTAAACAGGAATTAATTTTAGTGTGACGTAATTAATACTGCTTACAAGACTAGTTGTGCCTAACAAAGGAGACACTTCACTATTAGCTCTCAAAAACTATCACCCACCAATTATTAATTTAAAATTATTAATTTCAAATAGTCTGCAAGAAAATGCTATTATTTTATGATGAAAATGCCACTAGGAAAAAGCATTGGGTTTTTAAACTTTGCATGGTCCCTAGAACATTTTGTTCTAAAGAATATTATAAAGATGCAATTTATTTTGGCTTACTTTCTTGACAAGCTATGACCCTCCAGTCATCTTTTAAATTATTGGGAAACCCAAGTTCATCAAAAGAAAATTGTGACATGCTTCAAGCATTTCTATGCTATCTGATTTAACAGTTGTTCACCAAACTACATGTGCATATATGTTCGTTTGCATTACTACTACTACTACAGTGTTCACCAAAATACATATGTACATATGTATTTTTATTTTCCTTACTACTGCTGCTGCTGAGGCTTTTCTTATTATTTTGAATTAATTCATGAGAGATCTTTGTGTAAATAAAGCAAATGCGAAAATCATGTCATTCTCTTTTGAATTTTCCAAGTCATTTACGGCAAAACATCATTCTTCTAAAATGACTAGTTTGTACCAAATCTGAGGTTTTTCATCTGTCCATTTTGTCCTGGTGCCAGAGGTCAGACAAAGGTACGCAATTGGAATTTATAAGCCTTCCTTCTGTGTCAGAGGCACACAGGGATGTTTTGATCAGACTTGCAGCAGCAGACACTGTAGAGATATTTAGTATTTCCTTATCTTTTGGAAAAGACACCTAATTGTTTTGGAGTTTAAATGCTCCTTAATTAGAGGAATTTCATTCTAAAACCACCATCATGTTTGAAAGTCTCAGGTTTTGCTTCTGCTGTACAGATTCAGCAGTTTGAGAGCTGAGCTTTCTACCTACTCTTGCTCCTGAGTTTGCACAAAGAGGTATCTGTTTTGTGGACAGTGGGAATGAAAAAGTGTATACCAGGCTGCACTAGGTTTGGACAACTGTAAACATTTTTTTTAATACCAAACTATAAGAATGTGTCTGCCCTGTTGAATTAAAATGTGTAGAAATGCATGCATTTAACAAGTGCGTAAGGGGGCTTACAAGAAAGAAGGGGACAAAATTTTTAGCAGGACCTGTAGCGATAGGACAAGGGTTGATGGTTTTAAATTAAAAGACAGTAGATTCAGACTATATATAAAGAAGAAATTCTTTACAATTCTTTACAATGAAACACTGGAACAGGTTGCCCAGAAAGGTGATAGATGTCCCATCCCTGGAAACATTCAAGGCCAGGCTGGACGGGGCTCTGAGCAACCTGGTCTAGTTGAAGATGTCCCTGCTTATCTGCAGAAGGGTTGGACTAGATGACCTTTAAAGGTCCCTTCCAACCCAAACTATTCTATTTATTCTATGAACAAAAATCAACTCAAAATAGATGTAAACCTTGAAACAAGGGGTTTTTTGTTAATTCTGTATCAGATGATCTCTTCTCTGTGGGAGCTAAGTTTCCCATGTTAAAAGGTATTAGAAGTTACATGTTGTCTTGTAAAACACAATGGAAGCACCATACGAAAGAAACCATCACATATCAAAAAACTTTCCTCTTCTCAGTGGTACAGCAGGTGTTGAAGTCCTTAGACCCGATGAGCTACAAATATATTTCATGGCACGTTTTCACAGAGATTCAGAAGCTTTCCTGTGCTCAGCAGGCAGAAAAATCCATTCTTCACATATAGAAAAGATGTATTTTCCCAGACTAGCAATGAAGCAAAGTAAAATGGCTTTAAGCAAAGAGGTCCAGGCAGCTGCCATCTCCCATCTCCATACAGCATTTACCTCAGTCTCATTCCCTACAACACACAACGTTAGTACTGCACCAGCAACTCCTCTGACACAAAATAGGGAGCGGTAGAAATGTTTGATTGTTAAAACTCCCTTCTGGTTCTCCCAAAGTGCTTTTACAGCAAGGGTATGGAAGGCAGCAATATCTGGTACCACAGCAGAGAGGAGCAGAGAGGAAGGAAAATAGCTTTTTGTCTTCTCAGGAAGTTTTGCAGCTTATGACACCTGAGCAATCCTCCACTGATTGTCTTTGGCTTTCTCATGCCTAATACACAGATACTGCACTCCTTACCCATGGAAAAATCCTTCTGAATACCTCAAGATTTGACCACATAAGCAACCTCCAAGTCCTGAGCTTATTTCATCAGTAGACCTCCCTTCTCCTGCAGTGCTGAAGGATAAAAATAGCCCACGTTAACTGTGTCTTATGAAAGCTAAATCAGCTGTCTAGCTGTTGTCAGACAATTTAACACAATCCCGTGAACTCATACCCCTTTTCAGCGGCATCTCCTCTCAAAACTTAGAAAGTAAGTACAGACAAAAAATAGGATTTATGATTAAAACACTGGTCATAAACAGAGCTCTATGTAATGTGCTCACAGCCGGTATGAAAACTGACCTGAGGAGTCACAAACTCACTCTTGTTTTCTGACAAGAATTATTACAGCATGTCACTGTGCATGGTTAAAAAGCCACTGTGCTCATCTTCTCAGTTTGCTGTATTTCATTGCTGGTGAATGTCATTTTGCTATAGATGTAGTTCTGTAACTATAGCCGTGACTACACAAAACAGAAAGAAGAGATATACACCTGCTTAAGCTGCCTGCAAGGGTAGTTTGGTGTACTACTTCTTCCACTACTGACTATGAATTGCCCATGAGAGTGGGAAGGAAAGCATTTCCACCTCTTTTCTGCATCCAATGGCAAGACTGGATGGAAGCAAAATAGCTAAACCCTCTCCTCGTAGCATGACACACATCACCTCTCCAAGAAGCACAGTTCTGCCATTCAGGAAGATAAAAGACAGCCTCTAACAATACTCCTCCTCCACAGCAATGTAAGTTTGTGCCATTCAGGTACCCAGTGGTGCTTATCTACTGGAGAGGTTTTAAAGCTTCGTGAACACTTAAAATGAAAGGTTTGATATAAATGTAAAATAGCAACTATTACCTAAACCAGTAAATTTTAAAAGTTCATTTTGATTATAATGATTTACTAATATTTGGTATGCATTACAAAAGGAATAAGTCACATCAATTCATGCTTCTAAGGGCAAATCAAATTACAACATGCCAGTATTGCTATTGTCAACTGTACATTAATCCAAGAATTACCATACCAGATCATACCCAAGCTTCATGTGGAAAGATGATACATAAGGTAAAAGGCAACACTGAAGATATTCAGACTTTTGCATGGAGGAAGCAACAGGACTTCCCTGAATTAATTCTGAATCAAGGTATCAGACCATAGCGAAGCCTAATATGTCAGAATAAATTGAAAAAAAAATCACCAAATCAATGTATGATTATAATCAATGTATGATTATACAGGTTTCCTGCTGCTCAGAGTAACTAGAGTTACAAGTGGTTGCTCAGGTCCTTCTCCAGAGAAGTTTTGAGTGTCCCCAAGGACAACAATCCCACATCCTCTCTGGGAAACCTGGGCCAGTGTCTGAACACACTCTTAACTTTTTTTTTTTTTCTTAATACTTAGTTGAAACTTCTCGTTTCCCAGCTTTGTTGTCTCTCATCCTTCCACTGTGCCCCCCTGTGAAAAATCTGGCTCCATCTTCTCTACACACCCTGATCAGGTACCTGTAGACTGCAACAAGATATCCCCAAAATTGCCTCTTCTTAAAAGCTGAATGGATGCATCTCACTGAGCTTCTCCTCAGCTATCATGTGCTCCATCCCCTGAGCATCCTGGTAGTCCTCTGCTGGCCCCAGTTTCAATCCCTGAGGGATATGCAGAGATAACTGGTTGCTAATTCAACTTTGTGACTCAGATGGCTACCTTCTGAGCCCTAAAGTTCAGTCAGTATTGCACCAAATTTACCATACACTTAAGCAGTCCATATCTCACCAATTTGGCTGTAACGACACTAAAGGACACCAAAGACTTTCCTAAAGTCAAGGTAGACAATATCCCTTTGTCCTTTGAGATAATCGTCTCATTACACAAATCAAAAAGGTGTTAAAGGGAATAAAGGGGTAAAGTTTGTCCTGGCTGTTCCCAATCACCATCTCTTTTTTTGTGCTAAGAAAAGGCTTCCAAAAGGATTTGCTCCATAACCTTCCCAAGTACTGAAGTCAGGCTGATTGGTCTGTAGCTCCCTGGATCCTCCTTGCCTTTCTTGATGCCGACTGTTATGTTTGCCCTTTCCCAGTCATCAAGTACCTTGCCTGATTGCCATAACTGGGAGTCTTTCCCATCTCCATCCCTGCATACTCAGCTAATGCCTCAATATCTTTCCAGGGCATTCCTTCCCTGCATCCAAGCTCTGTAGACATCTTTGTTTGCATTTCAGCAAATGAACTGTTCTTGTGCATTGAGGTTGTCAAAGGGTCCATGAAGATCAACAAGCTTCTTGTGCCCGTTTACCCTACAGGCTAGTTGTCCATTGGATCCTGCCAAGAAAATCTATGAAGAAGCCAAAATCTGCTCTCCTGAAGTATGAGGTTGTGATTCTACCTATTTGTCTTTCCCACTTCCCTCAGTATTTTGAACTCCAGCATCCAATCATTGTAACCAGGGCGGCCCTCAGCCTTTATAACTTCAACTAATTCTTCCTTGTTTGTAAGCAATAGCTCTAGCAAAGTATCCCCTGCCTTGTCAGGTCATCGATCAACTGCATTAATAAATTGTCTTCAGCACACTCCAAAAATCTCCTGCATTGCTTGTGCTCAGACCTACTACCCTTCTAGTGGATTCTAGGTTGGCTGGAGTCCCTCATGAGTACCAAGGCCTCCCATTGTGAGGCTTCTTCCAACTGTCTAAAGGTCCTCTGCTTTCAGTTCTTGACCAGTCAGTGTGTAGCAGACGTACCATCACACCATCCCTGCTCACCTGTCCTCTGCTCCTGACCCTCATGCTCTGGGCCAGCTTGCTCTGTCCAAAGGCACTGCTGCAACCTCTCTGAGTAGAGCGCAGCTCCTGCTCCTCACCTCCCCAGCCTGTCCTTCCTGAAGAGCCTGTGTCCATCTCCTGCAGCACTCCCATCTTCAGAGCCTTTCCACACAAGGATGTCCGCAATCCCACAGGAGGTCCAAGCTCAGTGGCATCATGGGCATGTCTAATGCCACCTGTTTGCTCCCCATGCTGCCTGCATCTGGGCACAGCCACTTGAGGTGGGCTCCCAGTCATGCTGCTTTCATGAGGTAAGCATAAGGGCCTCTTCCATCTTGTTGCTCCCCTGATAGTTCTTCACTGCTTCCCCTTCTCTTCAGAGAATGAAACACTTTCCCTGAGAAGCATAGTTGAAAGCCCTCCTCACAAGGTTGTGAAGCCTGTTGCAAAGACACCCTCACCTTACTTTGTCAGATGAACGCTGCTCTTGCTCAGCACATGCCCATGGAGACCACAGTTCTGCCAGCAACACCACCCACACAGCCAGGGACTGCCTTATTACATGTATCTGCTCCAACCAGAGCTTTTCCCCCTCACCAGCAAGACTGAGGTGACACCAACTGGGCACCCACACCCTTTGCCCTTGCACTCAAAGCCGTGCGGTCACTCCTGCTATACTCAAGGTCTCCCTCGCTGTATCACTGGTGCCCGCATGGATGACCAGCAGGGGTCACAGCCCAAGAGGCAAAAAAACTTTGACAGTCTCTTTGCAACACGATGTCTGAGCTCTTGGCAAGCAGCAAACCGCTGGAGGCAGCAAGGCAGGCTGGCTGATGAGTGCCTCTGTCTCCTCAGCAGAGAGTTTCTGATACCCACCACTCTCCTTTTATTGAAGCCACTAAGCGTTGAGGCTTAGCTGGCTCTGATGCCTCATCCCAAGGGAGGTCATCTCCCACCTCTTCCCAGGGCACTGTATCTGCTCTGAAACTGCTGAACAATAGGTAGAAAAAAGGCCTTAGTTGTGTTGTCAGAAGTAACAAATGTCCACCCTTCCTCACCTCAGGAGTTTCCACCCTTGACCCTCAAGGTTTGTCTCTGGTTTTCCCTCCTTCCTTTCAACATGGAGCTCAGGTCCTTGGCTCTGCAGGGCCCCTAAAAGACTTCTCCATCTCCCCTGATGCATACAGCCTGCTCACTATCTTCTACAGCTCTTCCACCTGTTGCCTCAGTGCTGTAACCAGAGCACACTGCTACTGCACCGCAGCAGGCCGCAATCCTGACCATGGCAGCCCTGCCATGGCAGCCACTGTAACTCTGCCAGCCACCACTGTTTGCACGATGCACTCACAGAGAAATCTGTCCATCTTGCTAGATCTCACCCTGCTCTCCAGTAGTGCAAAACCGGTTCAAGACCTGAAGCTAGAGGAGTAGAAGCTCTTCAAAAGCCTTTTATGACTAACTGGAGAAAAACTTTATGAAGATATCTGTCTAAATTAACTTGAAGTATTTCATGTTTTTTAACCCAGACAACTTCCTTTGGAAACGGATTCCAGTTTAAACACTGTGTACAATTCTTCTTTCTTTTTTTGAGTTTAATTTCCCCTCCTTTCAACTTCATTGCCTCCAGTTTAGGAGACAGAGGGGAGGGGGCTTTCACTTCAATGTCATCCCTTGTTATAAACGTCTTTCCCAAGGCAATCAAATGTAAGCTTTCCAATCTTCTCCGAGGACATACTTTAGCCTATTCCCTAGCCATTTTCTGTTGCCTCTGAAATGTCTTTCATTTGATTGCAACACCTTCAGAAAAAAATGGTAGGAAACTGTAGGTACCCAGAGTGATTCATTTAATCCTACAGTTGGCATCTAATACATGCCTGAGGACTCAGTCTTTAGAAATACCTATTTCTTTCTTTCGTCTAGAAAAGATGTTGAGTGATTGCTTTAGACTTAGACATCTTTTAAATGTTTAAGGACAGTCCAACCCCATCCTGAGGTGACAGAACTGCACAGAGTATCCCAGATGACTCAGTCTAAATTTACATAAATGCAGTTTCAAATTCTCCATCCCATTCCTTTGGCATCCTAAAATAACCAGATGGGATTAGAGAAGAAAGGGACTGTATGGAACAGAGAGGTCCAAGCCAAGAGAGCAGCCAGGTACACAGAGTTTCTCCTTAACCCTAACACGGCTTCAATGATTTTTCCTGGTAAAAGCTAAGTGGCTCCTAGCTGAGCCTCAAAAGTGCTTCAACAGTCATGCTCTTAAAAACTTGAGTGCTTAAAATTTTAAACATGAAAGTTGAAGCACTGAAAAGCATAATAGGCTCAGCTAGAAACCACTTTGCTTCTATCAGAATTTCTTCAAGGAAGTTCCTTGGGTTAGGGGGCTCCTCCAGACTCTTGTGCCCTGGGGAGCTGCAAAGTCCTTCCTAGAGGAACCCACACTTCTGCACACAGGGGAGGCAAACTACCACAAACCTCAGCCAAATCAGCACTTTGATGCTGGAAGTTTTACATGCTTCAAATTTGTAGTGTTCAATCACTAACTCAGCAGATGTGTACGACTTTAATTGCCAGCTTCACTGCTGGTGTTTGTTCATTAATGAAAAACATTTCTTTCATATTTCAGAACCAATTTTAGTCAAGTCTTTGTGCATAGGTGATTACACAGGAGTAGGTGTGTACCTGGCCCATCTGGAAGGAAATAAACGGCAAAACAGTCATTTTCACATCCAGTCTGGCTTTTTTAATATTTACCCCATGATCATGAAAACAGTGGAAAATTGTTCTTTCCCTGTCCTTCTGGTCACCAAAATATTGATGTTAAAGAGGCCATAAACAAAGAATCAAGGCTCCAGCTGAAGACAAATATTTATCACCATTCCCATATGCTAGGAGTGGGGAGATAAGAATTGAAATTGCTGAAACTAGGGAAAAGCAGAACTGAAAAAGAAAAGGAAGGCTTCTTTGGCATCTGACAATTTTCTGATGATGCAGAAAGTTGGAAGTCTCCCTAGCAGGTCCTTGCAGGTCCTGCACATCCAGGATCCCTCCCTGTCCCCTTTCCAACAGCCAAAAAATGGAATGAAAGGGCAGAAACAGAAATCAGAGAAGCAGAGCCCCAATGTAAGCAATCATTTGGCAATTTAAAAAAAAAAAAAAAAAAAAAGAAATATTTGGAGGTTTAATAATGCTTTTATAATTAATCAGGAAAATAAATATGTATTTACTCTCTAGCTTCTGAACCTTTAGGGTGTACTCTTTTTTTTTTTTTCTCTGTAAGTGTATGAGTTAAAATGTATTTTTTCTTCATGAAAACCAGCTTCCTGATTCCAGAAGTTTGTACTTCAGATAAAAGCACTAACTGCTTGCAGACCTCCATGACCAGCACCAGATTTGGTATCAAGAGAGGAAGATGAAGAATCCCCAGGAGGGGACTGTGAGAGGATCCAAAGCAGGATGACTGCCAGCTGGAAGCAAAACAAGCTGCCCTGCAGCAGCTCTCAATGATCCGGACAGGACAGGACGAGGGTGCAGCACCTGAACTCAGTATCACCTGGCACCTAAACTTGCGACCACTCTGCTCCTCAGTTCATGCAAACTGAGATACTCTTCACAGAGAAATACTTCTGCACATCAAAGAAAATGCCTTAATTTAATAAATAACATTGAGACTAAGAATTTTACCCTATAACATTTCATGCTAGTAACAACGCAAACACTCTGAAGAAATAAAGCAGAGCTAAATAATAATTAGAAATTATAACTCCTGCATCTCCAGCTGCCTTTCAACTAGAAGAATCACAGACATTACAGATGGAAATTGCCTATTAGATCATCTAGTCTAACTCCTTGACAATGAAGGATAAATATCTCAGGGTGCTATCCATTATAATACCAGCTGGGATCACTTTGTTCATCTTCAAATTTCACCCATGTCTGGAATGGATAGAAGCTCTGTTCTGTGCTGCAGACAGAATGTATTCAGGAGGTGAGAAAAGAACAGATGATCTATCACTAATACTACCTGTTCATCTTTTAATGCAAATCACATCTACTACATAAAATCATTGGTGCTACTCTAGCCGACAGATAGGAAATGAAAGGCTTTACACGTCTGCCCTTCTCAGGAATTTCTTCTGCTGGGATAGAACAAACCCAATTTCCTCAGTATAACTGGACATAATTTCATATGTGGAGCTGCAGAGATGCTTGTCCCTTTGAGACCTATAGACAAACTACAGATTTTTTTGGTCTTCATTTTGAAACTCAGTTTAAGAGTTAGCAAGCAGACACATCTAGAAAGAATTTGGATATGAGATGGAATGATTTCTTTCACTCAAAACATTTTATAACAGCCTTTAACATTAGCACTAGAGGTAGAAGGAAAGAGAGGGCTGTTCTCTGTGTTAACATTATAAGTTTCACCAGGAGTACCCTGGACCACTGTGAAGTGGTAACTGTCTCTGCCCAAGCAGCTGCAAATGAAGATTCACCCACCCTTGATGTAACCATGAGGGCACACTGCTGCTTATAGGCATATATTGATGACCATAACACAGGGGAGAGGCGGAGAAGTGCAAAACACTGAGATCAGTTTTGTGGGATTAACACTGATGCTGCCACGCTCTGGTTTGTCAGCCAGCAGTCGAGCTCTGCCTGTGGGCAGGCCTGATCCCCAGCGGGGATACACTCTCTGCTTCCAGGCAGCAAAGATGCCTGCAATGCATGAATGTTTCCAAGACACATTTTTTTCCAAGCACTGTAGGGAAGTCAAGGTTTCAGCCTGGAACTATACAAACATTAAAAAAGCAACTATTACTGTGATTGGTCTAAGCACTGGATGTCAAATATTCAAACTCACCCTAAGCAAAATTTCATCAAGGTCACTACAGTGCTGCAGGCTCTCTGGTGCAGCCAAACTGATTTTTTTGATATATTATTTGCTGAGGCTGATGTTACCTTGCATGAGATGTTAAACTACTGAACAAGACAAACAAACAAAATACACTGATGCTCAGATTGATAATGTTTTCCAGAATGTTCCTGTTTAAGACACCACTGTTCTGTGTCATGCTATGATACAGCAGATTGACCAGCTACAGACTGCTCGTGTGACCTTGCATATAAATGGCTTTTCTCTCTGTAAATTGAAATCTGATTTTATCATACTTATAAAAAAATAATCCTGTTTGCCTGTTGGAATTAGAAGTTAGGAGTTTTTCATGGGATGTGCCTTTCTTCACCATTTCCATAAGCAAGGAAAGTGAAGTCTCACTTCACGCATGTGAAGTGAGGGTTTCCTTCACACCCTCATTCCTGAGAAGGATGTTACTCATGTAAAGTCCATCCAGCCTGGGCTATTAAGTGAACAAGGTCATCACACTGTTGATATGGTTATCATTTGACATTACCTTTCTTCATTCAGAAAGACAGGCAGAAGTTATTCCTACAACAGTAGATCTTAGATATACCTGATGGGTTAACGTGAGTCATAAGGAGCTTGGAATACTCGTGCAAAATTATTTCAAAATCTAGTGGTTTTTTACCTCTCCTGTTAGTGGCAACAACTTGTTATTGCCACTAAAAACAGTTGTTATTCCTTGACAGTAAGTGGTAGAGGTTTATGATGGAGCCAGGCTTGATTTGAGCTGCTATATTGTAATTTCTCCGCCAAAATCCCACCTCCACTCACTGGAGGATTCACTTGCAATTAAGCAATTTGAAGTTACAGCAATTCTGTGACATAAGTAATAGCCTACATGCTAACCTGAACAACTGTCTTCGGGTTCACTTTTCTCCCACTGTCAGGAAGAAGGTTGTATACAAAAAGACAACTCTTAAATTCAAATTATTTGGCATCAGCCAGTAGCAGCTTCCTAACTTAAATAGGAAAAAAATCTTCTTAAACGTGCCTACAACTGGGCCTTTAAAGAATAGCAGGAAAAATTCTGAATGAACAAAAAAGTATATCAATCAGAAGCAATTTGCACTTAATAATGTTTATAGTTCAAGAGATGTGTTACTTAGGCCATTTAGAAAATAAAATCTTACGGAAATGTAACTCAGTTTAATGCTGTGTCATGCTGTAATTCTCTTTCCAGAAAGATCAGTACAGCACTTGGGGGTACAGTCTCCTCTGAATGCATGCCCAGACACTCTCATCTTCTTTGCCATAGTCCATGTCCCTTAGATGGGAGATGAGTATTTGACTTTTCAAATCAGGGACAATTTTTTTATTTTGATTCTATTTTCAGGCTGGTATTGGATACAAGTCAAGATAGAACTGGAGCAAATGTGAAAATTGCTGCAAGGAACTGGAATTCACTAAGATACTAAACGGCATTTCTAAAGAATAAAACTGTGTCCACTGGTGCCAGGATATCATTCCCATATAGGAGAGCTCTTAAAGGCAGAAAAATTTATGTTGATAATGAATAGCATATAGTATCATCATCTCTAGTTATAATTAATCTAAATTTATGTTATTGTGGGTGTAAAATTCAGCCTTTAAACCAGAACACAACAACAAAGCTGGAATCACAAGAAAAATATATCGTTACATTTACTTGTGATGTATATATAATTATTGCAGTTGATTTCTTAAAAAACAAGGTCATTAATCAATGTCCCTACTAGGTTCCCAGCATTTTACTATTTATCTCCAAAAACCTGAACTCAGTCCAGTGACAGGGTAACCTATTTAGTTTTGACAGCAACTGGATCTAACTCCAAATTTCTCTAGTAGAGTAGGTAGGTAACCAAAGATCCTTTCATGGTGGTTCAGATGAAAGAGGACAGAAAGGACATCTTTGCCCAGTCAGAAACATGATTTAGGAACACGTCAGAGTGGACGGGAGCTGCCTACACAATTACGGGCTCAGCTCTCTGGGCACAACACAGGAACGAAGGCTGTGAGACAGCAGAGGCAGTCATGGGGCAATCATAATGGAGCACGGCTGGTGACGATCTTGTGAGCTAAAGGAGTCACGGAGCTGAGAGTGTGCAATGCCTGGAGTTTACCATGCTGCGCAGACACAGTTGGTCCCACAAAACATAATCTTCACACTCAGGTGCTAAGCATGGCCTGGCTGGGCACAGTTCCCCTGACTGGGCTGCGGTGCCCAACTGTGCCCGGCTGCTGGGAGAGCCCCAACCCTCCTGCTGTCAGTGCTCCTGCTTACTCACCAAAATGATACCTCGGGGGCCAAAAACTCCATGTGATGTTCAGTATATGCACGGTTAGTTTGTTGAGTGCAGCTGTGACAAAAGGTGCCTCTCTTCTTGTATCACTGCTGCTGCCTCCCTACCCGGTGCACCCTGACTTCCCCCAGCATGCTCTGCTCACCCAACAGTACCGTACATATGGAGGTCTGCTCATCCTCCTCATCACCGCATACTTTTCCCCAAAATACGCAGCTGTTTTAGTGGGAGGTAAGCCCTATCATCCTAGTTCTGGCTGTTAAAAAAGAGAGGGTTTGGGGTAAGCAAGTTCCAGATGAACAGTGTCCATACTTCAACCATGCAGGTATGTTGGGAAATGTTTACAAACCCACAGGAATATAAAATCACCCTGTGCTGACTGAGGATCTAGCCCCTATATCCTCTAACAACCACAGGAAAAATCTCTAAAAATGTATTTGAGAAAAGTTGGAAAATCATGTGTGCTGGAAAGTCCCAGAAGCTGTTCTCTGGGAGCAAGCAGAAGGGGTTGGATTAAATGCTGCAACACAGCAAGGTTCACTTTTTAATTTTTTTCCCACAGTTCCACAAAAAGTAGTATTTGTGCAGGTCACACTCATCTAAACTTGATATCAAGATTACAAGTGATACAAAATGCAATTACTTCTTTTCACTGTATTTTAGTATAAAATACCTCAAATACTTCATTACTGCATTTTACTCTACAGAATCTCTTTCCGTGGACAGTACGGTTGTACTTACTCATTAATACATTGCACAGGAGATACTAATATTTTCATACACATTTTTGTGCTACCACTTATAAGACCTATTCTGCTTGCACAGCCCTCTTGCTGCTGTGCCCCATGGACACCCCTCTGTTCAGCTCCTTCACCCCTTGGATGCTCCTTCCTGATCAGTTCGAGGCTGTCCACATCCCCAGAGCAGCCCTTGGTAGCCCCTGCTACTGCCACACTGAAACATCACCCCAGAGATCTCCCTGCATGCCACAGTAGTATTAAACACACGCACAGAGTTTTTCCTCAGTGAAAACACAAAGAAACACTTCACTCAGTATTTCAGTCCTAACCATTGCCGAAGGAAAGCACAAAATTAAGGCTAGGTATAAACATCAGGAACCTGTAGCATCCTTCAACTTTGAAAGTGTTCAGCGTTGAGATGGGGACAAAGTGCTGACACATTCATGTTGGAAAGAAAAACATTAAGCCATTTCAGGCAATATATATAGTATATACATTCACACATACTTGTGTGTACATAAATATATGTTTATTTACTTAACAGAGACCCGTATCTATAGTATCATGGAATGAAGATACAACTACATTTATAGTAAAAGTATTAAAGCTTTTTGTTCAGAAAGAACATATGTCAATGCACCCTTAGACTTGTCTTTTAATTTTACAAATAATGGAAATGAGTCACAGTTGACACTAATTTTATAGGCAGCATTGAGGTTTTTTACTTCTAATTAAAGTTATTCCTGATTTATATTAGCAGATGTGTAAAAATAATCAAAGTGGTAGACATATGGTAACTTGACTTGTTGCAAGAAGGCATATATTCAGTATCACAGAACATATTCTCAACAAGAATGCACCAAAATAACAACGTACCTGAACAGTGAATTCTCCGAGTGAAAAATTACAAGACAGGGACTTGACTCTTTTCTTATATTGGGACTGTGGCAACATGACTTTTTTGACTTAATCACAGTAATTTATGCCGAAGTGTGTAAGAGGGGAGTGAAGCACTAGTTATGATGCCAAGATAAAAAGGGAAATTTTAAGCAATATGTATCACATACTGAAATTTAAAAAGAACACGTTTTTTCAGCAATAAGGGTTGCTATAATTAACTCCCAAGGAAACCATGGAAGCTGTTGTTTGGGACATCAAAACGAGGCTGGATGAAATTTTTGCATTCTTAAATGAAATTTCTCTGAGAACAGGAAGGAAAGAACACTATAAGATCTAACAAAGTTTCCCTCATCTCTTAATTCAAATAATGTGCTTATTTTGAAAACAAATTCATCAAATTAATTCATCAAAGCCATAAAACTGTAATTGTCTTTTATAGCAACTCAATACAGGAAGTAACAGTCAAAGCTGGGAAAATACAAATACTAAGGTTATCTAAAAATACTGCACTCAGCTACATCAGAATACTTTAAATATTTGGGGTAACACATGCTCTAATTATGCCGCTGCATTATTATCAAATTAAATAGCTGCTTTTTTTTTTTTTTTTTTTTTTTTTTTACTAAAACAAGACAGGTGACCTGAGAGATCATCTATTAATATCAGCATTACAAGACCAGATTCCCAGTGGAGAGGGAAAAAATCAGTGGGAAAGAAAAGTCTTAACTGGAACTGGATGAGTATTAGGTATGTAATGCACTGCTAACTTCTCCCATTAAACAGCTTGTCTACCCCTACCTAGCCAGTTCAAGAAACACTGAACAGAAACGACTATATTAAAACAAAAGCAAACTGAAAGCTGACAACGAGACTCCTAAGTAACTTCCAAAGCTGGATAACAATGCGCAAAAAGACGATCCAATGCCACAATAGCAGATATAGTTGTCTCACGGGCTAAGACAACTTGTTGCAATTAATGTTTTATACCTTACCACGTTAAAATATCTCAGAGACCAAACAAGCGTTCAGTTGCAGCTGAAACTTCATAAGGAAAATTTAGGGATGGTCACAGAGGCGTTCATAGGAGCATAGCACAATCGTAACAGAAAGGCTGGAGAAGAACCTTCTGTTCTACATGAGCCACTGATTTCATCTTACGAAGCAGTACCAGCGTACATTACGGGTTCTACCCAAACTCCCTCCTTATTCTTGCACACGCAATGTTTTGCTGATTCTCAACTACAGGTGTAGCTACCCAAATAATCCCAAGTCACGGATTTCAAAGTACACTTGAAAGAAACTGATCTCAGGAATGTCAGTGCATCTGGGAGGCACAGGGAAATCTGCTGCTGAAATATTTCTGAACATAAAGCCGAAACTTTTTTTTTTTTTTTTACCTTGTTCAGTGCAGAAAAGCCCTATAAATGTAAGAAGTTCGCGTCTTCTGCGTGGTGAAGGAAGAAGGGGCATGCCATGCAGCACACAGATGTAACTTTCTATGAAAAGATGTTGCTACTGCCAGGTAGCGATAAGCACTTTATGATTTTACCTTTTTCCTTCAATTCAGAAAGGGGCTCGGCGGAAACGCTACACCAGCTCCACCGGCAGCTGCCCTGTCCGTGCCTCCCGACCCGAATTCCAGCACCGGGCTGCCGAGACCCTGCCTCCCGCGGGTTTGGGGGGCTGGCCACCCGCAGCCGGGGCGCGCACGGCGGGGCAGGGGGCTCCGGCGGCCCCGCGGGGACTCCCGGAGGAGGGCGCGGGCGCCGCTGCCGCCCTCCCGGCACAGACCCGACCCCGCGGAGCCGCCGCGCGCGCTCTGCGCGGCGCCGGAGGGCGCGGGCCGGGCGCGGCGCTCCGCGGGCGCGGGGCACTCACCGCGGGGGCCGTCAGGCGGCGGATGCTCTCGCCCAGCGAGTCCAGGTTGACCCGCCGGCGGCGCGGAGCGCGGCGCGCCCCGGCGCTGGCCGCGGCGGCGGCGGCGGCGAAAGGGGTGTCGGCGGGGCCGGGGGGGCTGCGGCTGCCGTTCCAGCAGAGGCGGGACAGGGGACACTCGCCCTCCTCCTCGGGGCTGGTCTCCGGGCAGTCCGAGCCCAGCGAGCTGAAGGACTCCGAGGAGATCTTGCGCCGGGACATGGTGCCGCGGGGCGGCGGCGGCGGCTCGGCTCAGCGCGGGGCGGCGGGCAGCCGCGGAGGGCAGCGCCGAGCCGCGCGGCCGCGGGGGCGGCCGCCTCGCATGGCCGCGGGTGCCCCTGGGCGGGAGGCGGCGGCGGAGGCGCCGCACTGGGGCCGGGGCCGGGGCCGGCACAGCCCGCGCCCCTCGGGGCCGCCGCCCGGCTCCGCGCCTCGCCGCGCCTGGCCGGGGGAGCGCGGGTGCTACGCGGCGCCGCGCCGGGAGGCTTTAAAGCGGCGGCGGCGGCGGCGGCTGCCCTCCTCTGCCTCGGCCGCCCGCCCTCGCTCTCCCCTCCCCCGGCTCCCTCGCTGCTCCGCGGGAATCACGTGTTGTTTGGAGCCCTTTCCCCCCCCTCCTCCTCCCGCCTCCCCCCGCCCCGCTCGCCGCCCGTGGCGCTCAGCCCCGCACGCCGCGGCCCGCAGCCGCCGCCTGGCCCCGCTCCCCCGCGCCGGGGGGCTGCTGCCAGCGCCCTGCGCGGGTCCCGGCAGCTCCGGCGGGGCGGGCCGAGGGCCGGAGCCGCCGCGCAGCCCGCGCTCCCGCCGCCGCCGGCTGCTGGGGGGGGGGCGGGCAGGGCGCTCCGCTCTCCTCCCCGCCCGGCTCCCGAGCCGGGCCAGGGGGGCAGCGGGCAGACGGGCCGATGTCCCCGCACGGCTCCGCGGGGAGCGGCCGCGCCCGCGCGGGGGTTGGGGGCTCCCCGGGGCCCTCCCGCCGCAGCCGCCCCGGCCCCGCGCCGCCGCCGCCGGCGGCCCGCGGCCGTGCTGGACAGCTCCCGGCGGCGGCGGCCGGGCGGGGCGGCGGGGAAGCGGCTCCTCGCTGCCCTGCCCCGCGCTTGCCGCCAGCCAACTTTTCGGAATGGCGTTCGGTGAGGTGACGCTTCGGAAAGAAACCCTGCTGCAGAGCCGGCAAGGCTAGATGCTGCCTGCAGTTTTGGGAGGCAAAAGTTCTCCTCGTCTTTGTGCGAGCACGTTGTGGGTCACGTCCGAAAAAAGAAAAGAAGAAACTAAATGCGTTCCCCTGGAGCGGCCCTGTGCTACAGCCTCGCCAAAGGAGGGGACAGAGGACACGAGGCAGAGGAGCCTGAGTGCAGGATGACACCCTTGAAGACAGTGCAAGGTGTCTCTTTCCCAACTAACCATGCAGTCAGTTTAAAGACACCTTGAGGGTTTCATGGCAATAGTGATAACCCCGGGCAGTCCTTGGCAGAAAGGCTCCAAGGAAATGTGATCTCAGCCGTAGTGGTGCACCCTACCATCAAGGAAGACAGCTCGTCATTACTTTATCTTAGTTCAAACAAAACTTATTTTCAAAAGCGACAATTTTAAGACAGTTTTTACACTTTGTATTATGACATATTTTACAACCTTACCCTGTTCAATGTGTGAGTGCAGCCTAAACAAGAACCTGCTGCAGAGACTGGGAAGATTTCCACAGGTGTGCAGGAGCTCTTGAGCATGGCCCTAGGCAGCACACACCGTGTCTCTGCTTTCAGAATGTGCACAGATCTGTGACTGAGCACACAGCTTTAAACTAGGGCACAACAGCCCTTGACAGGGCACTGCTTTCAGTGTCATCATCCCTGTTTCTCTTGGCTCACCCAGTTTCTATTTCTGTCTGTTTGGGGAGGGGGGGGGGGGGGGGGGTGTCAGTAGAAATATATATGGAGTAAGAGAAGCAATGAATCTCCTTTCGTCTTGCCATGCTTTTTAAATTTCTGGGGCTTGAAGCCTGTGGCTTGAAACGATGTATTGTAAAGCCAGAGTGGTCCATACTATCTTCTGTTGCCTGACTGAATATTGCAATTGGGATGCAGAGGCTCTCTTTTTGCAGTCCTAGTGATGCTGTCAGCAGCCCTAGGACAGGAATCAGACATGACTTCACCTGAAAGTTAAAACACATGAACCTTCAGATCCGTTGTCTTCCTCTGTCTTTCCTCCTCTAGGGAAGAACAATATTCATCGGTACTTGAGTACAGAAAAAGAAGACAATTACTCTGCCTTTTTCTTCTTCCCTCTAAAGAAATCCACATTTTAACAGATTCTGTGAGACCTGCTGCACAAGCCCCTTCCTACCTTCAGGCCAAGCTCCTGCCATTAGGGGGATTCAGGAATTAAGGAGTCTTTAAGGTGTCCTTTGGTGCTAAACACTATCCCTAGTGCAGGATACTCCATGTTAAGATGTTAACTTCCTTCACGTGCTTCAGTTTCCATTAAACTTACTTCCTTCTCGTAGACCGTATCGTACAGCCCTCAGTGAAGCAAATTCCACTTGTTTCCTGGCTGATGCAGTGACAGTGACAACTGGTTAAGAGCCGCATAGTTTAGTGTTGAAAATGCAAATACATATTTATAAGTCTAAACTGCTAAAATACTGAAGTGTCAACTGGTTCCATGTGCAGTACTTCAGCTGTAGGGTAAGCAACTTGCTTGTGGGCATATTTGCATTTTATTCAGCACTACGGAAAAATGGTTTCATGATGACAAGACTGACACTTCTTAAGTCTTCAGTTTCCTCTTTTTTCTTAAAGTTTAAAGTAGCACTTCCCAATGCCACATCATTAGCATTTGACAGCACTCTTGAGTTACCCTTGCACCATTAAAAATTATTTTCTTCATCCTTCTCATGGCCGTATTCCTTTCATGTCTTTCATGTGGTGACCCTGAAGTGGGAAAGGAAATTCTTTGCTTCAGTGACTATTCCTGAGGTCAGGATTATTATAACTGAATGCACTCATAAACCAAACCAACTCTTCTCAAGAATGTAAAAGACCTTTTCCTTCAGCATCTAGATAGCCAAGTTCAGCACTCAGAGTGAAAAATGCAATTACAGCTTCAAGTCTTCTATTGCTCCAGCTGAAGCAGTGCTTTGAGTAAATCCAGACTCAGTGTTGCTATTCACTGGCTATTCTGCTCAGCTATGACCTTTAAAACTTGTGGAAGCAAGCCTGATACTTGCCTGGTCTGGTTACAGAGATGTCGGTAGTCTGCATACTGCAACTTTGTTTGGGAGTCATGATATGAAATACATGGAATTGGATAGAGGCACCAGCTGGAAAAGTACCAAACACCGTCACAAGATGTCTTGAGCTAAATAGAAATGGACAGCAGAAGATCCAAGATGATGCAGGTCCTGGAGGTGAGTCTGGTGAGCCAGCAAGTCATTCGGTCCCTGGTTATTATTCTCACTTTATTCCTCCTGATCCAGATACAACCTTGGCAAAAGCTAAATACCACAGAGGGTTGCTTCATCTGACAGACAAATGCCTGTGACAGCACATAGACATAGACAGTTACAGCACATAAGAGAACAAATGGTTTTCTTTTATACATGTCTCATCAGCCCAAATTTGCAGTTGGCACATTATTGGATGAATAGCAGAAATGTCTGTAAAATGTATAAGGTTCATCAAAATAGTGCATATTTAACTTTTCTATGGTATCACAACAGAGTGCAATGTTTGTGTTCCACATGTATTGCAGACAGTTCAGAGAAAAATATGAGGGTTTGGGGGTTTTTTTACAATCTCTAATGTATAATTGTTCTTCTGAGAAAATTATTTTGAAGCATACAAATGTTTTATAAATTTTTATCTGTTTTCAAATTTTTGTCTTGGTGCTGGTAAGCAAAATTCACAATACTGAGTTCAGCCCTGACAGAAAATAGATAGTCTTTAATTTCCATTAATTATAATGTGTTACTTTATTGTTATTTATTTGTTATTTTTATCTATTTGTTATTAACTAAGCATTTCTCATCAGACATTATACGCTGGAGTTTTGATGCTGTTATTTATTTACAAATGATGTCTTTCTGCAGTTCATAGAGCCTTGGAAGATTAAAATAACAAAAACAACTTCATCATCATCATGCATTGAATTGTCCTATCTGCATTTGTTGAGAAAACGTTAGTTGCAGAGCTGCCAGAAGAAACTATCTGAATTAATCCCACTTAGGGATTAGTCACATGTATCACATACATCACATATATATCTTGTATCTTTTCACCTATTACATTATATGTTTTTTTATAATGATCTTTTTATAGTACTGCTGAACCTATAAGTACTTAATTTTTCCTTTAACAGAAAAGATTGTTGTCCCGGGATCAATGTCTCCCACAGAGAAAGTAAACATCTGTTTTGCAAAGCATTTCTAAAGCAGCAGGAGACCATTATCCTGTGACAACATTCTATTACAATTACTTTATTGCAGTCAGGCAAAATGAGTGATGTGTAGCAAATTTATTCTTTTTTCACATTCTGCCAAACCTTCCTGTTCGTTATCCAATGACTTCCATCTGGAGTATTGCCTGGAAGGATGGCTGGGGCATTCTGCCATTTGTCATTAATGAACTGTTGAATTACAATTGGCTTAAAGAACAGATCAATTTTATGTTTCAACTACTCGGAAATAAAGTTTACGTGCAAGATGCAGCAGATTCTCATTGGCCAAAGTTGATGTTCTGGTAATCAGGTTATGTTTGAGTCCATCATGTTGCACAGTGTGTTGCTGAAGGAATGATGAATCTGGTTTGCACTGCAAGATGAGATACTACATAATGAAGGCAGAAGAATCCAGGTCCTAAATATCTTTAATCTGTGACCCTCAGCACACTTTTAAGTGTTGTTCTCATGGATGAGAAAAGCAAAGCACCAATGACTGATACCATGAGTCTCACATTACGCAGCTGATCAATAGCAGAATCAAGAGTTCTTTGTTGCCTAATCTAACTCCAAGACAACTTTATTCAGAATCAATTGGCTTGAGACATGAATGGCCAGCATCAGATCCATTTGTAATTTCAATGATTTCACTATACTGCCTTGCCAAAGAAGGATCAAAACAAGATGTCAAGGCTGTAGAAGGACATATGTTATATTGACATCATCACCGTTTCACAAAAAAATGATGGAGGAAGCTGCCGAGGGAGTGAAAAAAATACAAATTCCCAAATAACAGGGCTTTGATTGAGATGCTTAAGTAAAACTGAGATTGCAAATCTCAGGGAGAACTTCTGATGGCATATAGCCTCAACTAAATGTCTCAAAGGAACACACAGCTGGCTAAACATTCAGACTTAAAAATTTATAAATTGCAAAAGAAAAAATATAGCATAGCACTCAAACGTTTCATTTCCATTAGTCTTGCACAGACAGACAGATTTACTGAATTCAGCACCAGGTGATGTAAACTGAACCTTTTATCGATCAGCATTTATTCTGTGTCCTATTTTACCCTGAGGGCAGCAGGTAACAGACGCCACATGAATTCTGGCTCAGAGTTATTTATAAACTTCATCCAATTTAATTTAAAACACCAAAACAAGAAGATGCTGATAGGCATCTTATATGGTCTAGAGCTACCTTACCCCAGCACTCCTTGCAGCTTAGTCAAGTCACTATTTACAGAAAAACAGCTCCCTACACAAGGCACTTTGTTTTCACTCTTGCAACCATATTTATCTCAGAGAGACTTCCTGCTACAAGCGGTTTTTCCAAGGTTATGGATGTCATCAATCAGGCTAATCCAAAGAAAATAAAGTGGTAGACACATATGAGATTAAAGCAAATTTGCTTTCAAGCACCCTCTGTATCATAGTGGGAGTTCAAAGAGACATTTCTCAAGATTTCTGGAGCATCTCCCTGCACTCTTCATACACCACAGGAATCCAGAATGGCAAGGAGTTTAGGAGCTTCTCATGTCCTGAACAGAAGCTAAATTAAACCAGGACCCCCACATTTTCTCAAACAGCTCCTAGGACTGCCTCATCTCCTGAGGGAAGGCAGAGCTGATGCCCAAGAAGTAGGGTGCCTCTCATGTCCCAGTGCTCTGGCTTGTTTGTAGGAATTCCCCTTGTCAGTCTCTCACACAGCACATATTTTCCAGACAGCACTGTGGTGTTCACTGGGCTAGGGATGGGGCAGGAGTCATCACAGCAGCTCTGGAATCAAAGGCAAAGAATTAGCAGGTAGGTCCTGAGAAAATTAGGGTAGTCACAAAGTACTAACCAGGTTTCACCAGGCTTGAACCCAACCTGATGGAAGAGTAGTTTACCAAGGCAAGTAGTGCTGCACAGCATCTGGGAGATGACCAGCCTGCATCAGAGCTTGTGCGAGGAGGGTTTTCTGCACTAGCCTATCCAGGACCCGTCTGGGAGCATGACAGCAGGTTCTACCAAAGGAAGCCAAGCCAGTGTAGGTAGTACATAGTGTTGCACTGCATCTTCTTTAGTGTCATCTGAGCAATATGGTCCTCTTCACAAATGTTACACTTCTATTGCAGTTCATCTCTTCCCAGATTGACTCCTTCTACCAGATGTTTTCCAATCTAAAAATTCTGAAACGTAAATCGTTGTTGTTAATGTCCTCTCACCAGCTGGCCTAAGATTAACTCACACTGGCATCTTGCCTGATGAGATTACCTTGTTCTCTTTTATCTTAATGACAGGAAATCACACAATATTTTACCCAGACTTGTTTAAAACTGAGACCTCACATTGTGTAATGAGTGAGAACACTTTCTCTTGGAAGATTCTTTGCATCCTATAGTGGATGAACTGATTAATAAATTGTCTGCAGTGACTTGCTTCCATGAAGCATAAAAAGGAATAAAGATGTTTTACTTATATATAGTTTCAGCAACAGGAGGGAGAGAGAGACAGGGAGAGGGAGTGTGCTCATTCCTATAGATGTAGATAATAAGAAACCATTAAGATATTACCAGAGCAAATAAAAATTATCTACAGTATCTACCTACAGGATATTATTCACTGAACTTAGAGTCAGTCAAAATGTTGTCCAAATGAAAGATCCTTTTGAGCTTCTAGATAAAGTCTATTGCAATAAAATCTACTCTATTTCACCCAGAGATAGAAAATGATCCTGTTGTGAAAGCACTTTCTGCAAGCAGGAAAATGTGATGTACATAGCTCCTTACAACACTGTTATGATGGCCCTGGCCTCTTTCACTGGATGTATCTTCAAAGTGAACTTCGGTCCATCTCTCCTTAGTAGTGCATAGCAGTTTTAAGTACTTAGAAGCATTCAGGAACCTTTCCAGATGTCCAGCTAACCTGCTGATGTTGTGAATACTTGTGTAGAAAGTATCCTAATATTCTAGAGAATTTTTTACAGGAGTTGCAAAATACGGTGACTTAAGTTTTAGCATCAGTTAAGAACCCACTTTTCTGTTCCTTCCATTCTTCTCTTGAATCTTTAGTCCTTGAAAACAGAATTGCTCTTTTTACCTCATTCCTCACTTCCACTTGGCTCCTTAGAACAAGGCTACAGCTAAATACCAAGGTAAATTATTTTCCTGTCATTTAGTTCCTGTCACTTTGTTTTGGTGAAGGAATACAACTTTTAAATATGAGCGCTTGTGCTACTCAGAGAACTGTCACTCTTGCTGATGTTACTTAGCATCAGGATACCACAATTTCCTATTCCAAGGTTTCTTGTCTTCTTTGCAAAACAGATCATTGGTTTCCAGAGGAATATTTTTATGCAAAGAGTAGTGTGAATACTAATAGGAAAGCTGTGCACAGAGGGTGTTTAAATAAATATATTTAACACAACTGGAAATAAATATACATATATATATATATATATATATATATATATGTAATTTCAGCTTCAGAATTTGAGTTCGACCCTGTCTAAAATGTTCTGTTAGGGATGAGAAGGGGAAGGAGACGAACAAAAAAAGGAAATATAGATAGAAAAGTCTAATCCTTTTCTCTATGAAAAGCTCCTAATTGATCCTCAAGTCCTCTTTCACATTAACATGTATTACACAAAAATGTCTGTCAAAGATAGGTTACTGTGAGGGAATCACACATCTGGGGAGGTTTGAAATGTGTTTGCCATAACATCAGTATTTCACTTTTGTAGCATTATTTCATTCCAAACTTCTCAACACAATTTGCAAGCAATTACAGAGCAAATGCCTGTAATGTGAATAAGCTTGAACAAACAAGCACGGTTTCATGGTGTATGTAAATGTACTGTGGCCAAATTCAGTAGTTTTCATCCTTACTGATACTAGCTGGAGTGTTCAGCACCTTGCAGGAGATCCTCAGGACTTCTCTGAATCAGGCCCTGGGTGAATCAGTCTCAAAATGTTCTGTGAGAAAAAAAAAAAAAATCCACAGGCAAAGTACATACTGCTACAATAGGAATTTAGCTGCTTGTAGCAGTGCAAAAATAAATTCTAGATACCAAAAACATTTGCTGCTAAAGGAATAATGTTTTTAAAAACTGGTCTTTTTAGATAAATAAAACAGATGTGCAAAGCATTTTTACAGAGAAGTACCATTAAGAGCCTGAAACAATGGAAGTGAATCTTAAGAGAATGGTATTTAGCATCTTGCAATTAAAGCCAATAGGCAAACTAGAATATAGAGAAATATTCCACTAGATTTGTGGAATATCTCTTTTAAAAAGTCAAGGCAGATCTAAGCTCTCACTGCAGTGGTGCAGCCAAGTGCCTGGTTTGCAAAGACAGTGAACACTGCTGTTCAGATTACCCACTACTGAAGTTTTCTGTAGTAACAGTTTTTTGCTTCGTTCTTCAATAATAAGATTCAGCTAAAGCTAAACCACAGAAGTAAAAAATACCTTCTGTAAAGCAATGAGAATTTGATTCCAAAGAAGTGAAAGACCTTAATATACTTGGCTTGAGCTATTTTTTGTACTAATCTGTGCACAATACAATGTTCCTGTAAAATATCATGCCATTTTTACCATGAAATTAAATGTATGCCTTCTGTATCATCTCAAATTGACTGCAATGTTTTTTCTTCATGCATGTGGTTTGTCTTCAGTGTCATATTTTCCATCCACTGACAATAGCTTTACATGACTCGACATGAAAAGGGTGTCAAAAATGTTAAAAAGCAATTTCTTTGTTGGTTGGATACAAACACAATGGAATGCAAATGCATCGTAGCACAAAGAAACAGGTTAACATTGAAAACATCCATACTACCTCAAATGCTGAACACTTCCCCAGATTTTGAGAAGCACTTTGAACTCATTGCAAGTGAAAAGTAGAAAAAAGCTCATGATGTTGCAGTGTTAACCTATGCAGTTCATCATATAGCAGTAATTATTTTTTGTTTACCACAAAAGCCTTAAAATGGCTTAATGCAAACAAAATTTGAAAATGTAAAAGATATGAAATTGCACTAAGGCAAATTGTAGGGCATGAATAAGAAACACTGATCTTATTGACAAATAAGTTCCTAAATAAACAAATTTTTCAGGAAATTCAGGAAATAAGTAAGGAAAGTACTATGCTACTAACTGAGATATCTTCATCCCTGTCCACTGCTGACAGTGCTTCTTAAGTATTTCAAGTTTCAAAATTATTTCTTCTCCTTCTTTCCCATCCTTTCCTTCCTGTTATGCTCACCCTTATTTATATTAAAAAAAAAAAAAAAAAAAAAAGTCAACATATAGCTGATTAAATATTGAAAACAGTAAAGTTTCTATTCAGGCAGACTCATATAAGTGTACAGATAAATAAAACAGAAGCAAAAGATCTTATTCGTCTACTAGTAAGGCAAGTGTACCTGTTATTATCAAGCAATTTCATAATAATTTGAACACTTGAGACATATCCGGGAAGAGAAGAATTTTCAGAGTAACTGGGTTTTAAATGCTATGAAAGGTCTTGTGAGGGGTCTCTGTGCTGAGCAAAGTTTTAGCTTTGGTAGAACAGAAATATAGGTGTTAGAGGCAGGCAGAGAGACAGATTTGCTGTTGCAAAGGGCAAATTAGAAATGGATAGGTAAAGAGTTCAAATATAGATATATGACTTATCAAAGCAGAAATTTATGCCAATTAAAACTTGTCAATTTCATATTGACTTCTCATGTCTTCTGTGGATTTTATTGGAAGATGACAGACTCCAATTTTGCATGAAATGAGAAATCACTCTGAGGAAATCTCTACTTCCTGTGAGCAACCCATCATCTTTCATGGGCCCGACCAGAAGTTGAGTAGTTTTTTATAATTCCACTCTCCTATGAGGACAGGCTGAGAGAGGGGCTTGTTCAGCCAGGAAAAGAGAAAGCTCCGGGGAGACCTCATAGTGGCCTTCCAGTACTTGAAGGGCACCTACAAGAAGGCTGAGGAGGGACTTTTTACAAGGGGCTGTAATGATAGAATGAGGGGTAGTGGGTGGAAGCTGAGGGAGCAGAGGTTTAGACTAAATATAAGGAAGAAGTTTTTTACTGTGAGGGTGGTGAGACACTGGAACAGGTTGCCCAAGAAGGTTTTGGATGCTCCATCCCTGGAAGTGTTCAGAGCCAGGTTGGATGGAGGCTTGAGCAACATGATCTAGTGGAAGGTGTCCCTGCCCATGGCAGGGGGTTGGAACTAGATGATCTTTGAGGTTCCTTCCAACCCAAACCATTCTATGATTAAGAAATTTAACAGTATGAAACTTAACTTTGCTAGCAAATTCTGGGAAAGAATTGGGTCACAGTAAACTTCGATCAACATTACAACTCTTACACTGTTCCTTAATTTTCTTTGACTTAAAAAGGAAATTTGACTTAGAAAGGGCCACAAGATTTGTGTTCTTCATTTCTTCTTCTGAAGTCTTTTGGGTTTTTTTTACTGTTGAGAGGGCAACGTGCATAATGCATGCATAAGACTGTACATTAAAGACAACGCTAATAATAGAATTTTATTATTTTAAAGGACTGGAATTTATGAGGTTTGAGTGCTTTTTTTCTGGGTAAGAAAACAAAGATGACTAACAGAAGGAAAATCAGGCTCTACTGGGAAAAGCTGAACCATAAACATAAAAGCAACAGGATTTTAAAAGGTGAGGTGATAAGCATCTTAATGCTATGGAGGTTTTGCATAATCTTGGTGGAAATTAGAAGAGGAACAAGCCACTATGCTTGCAAGAAAAAAGTTAGAGGCAGCAATATTAATCTTCAGTTCTGGAGAAGTGAGTAGAATTGGTGAATAGAGGAGATCCCACTCCCAAAATGTCAGGGACCACCACTGCTCACCTCAGCACCACAGCCCAGGGCTGGTGATACAGTTTGGAGGAGGAGAGGTAGGACTGTTCCTGTTTCGTGGGGTTCCTGGGATGCAAGCCCAGCCATGCCTGCCCCAGAACCTTCCAGCACCTTCCACCTGCCCACTCAGTGCCCTTACAGGTGCTGCAGTCCCAGATGTCCCACTGGATGGTTCACACTGCCAAGCTCGGTGCAGCAGAGAGAAAGGAGGGATAGCACTGCAACCCTGGGGGAGGTAGGGAAAACATCAGGACTTCTGCCCATCCCTGCCCATCAGCTTTTCTGCTTTTAGCTTTGTGGCTATCAGATGATTTCACACCCTGGACACTGTACACCTACCTCTCCCAGGAGGGCTGCCCACCCGTGTGAGACCCCTGGCTTTCATGGCCTGTATATGATCCTATAGTGATTGCATTACTAATTTCAAAAGAAAATAAGATCACCTTTTCGACCTCACCTTTCCTTCTGAGAAGAGAAAGAGATTGAAAGTTACATTAGTAAAATGGCCCTGTGCTGTCTGGGGAAGCTGTGGCACAACCTCATTATCCTATGAAGTACATTCTCACTAAATCGTCTTCCCTCTACTGTGTCCTCTGTCCTCTCTTATTTAGCACACAGACAGGAGTCCTCAGCAGAGAGGAAGAGGACAGCACAAGGCACGATATGTCCCATACCCATAGAATTTGAAAACATGTCTCCTCTGAGACCGGCTAAAATCTAGGTCCAGAGTCAACTTTCAGGGGTTTCATCAAGGCGAGGATGTAATCTCATCAGCCAGATCAACAAAGGGCAAATGAAGAAACATACCAACTACAGCAACTGTAAAAACACAAGAGTAAAATGTGATGTTCTGCAACTGATAATATTGACATTATCAAGCAAATACACCAAGCAGCTCTTCCCTGGAATATATTTCTCTGAATGCAGCTCATTTAGTGTAATGTACAGGACTCATTCAGGTTCTGAACACTTTAAGCTTTTATTTTACAATGCGTATTTCCATTCGCCCTGACTGTGAAGATAACCTTGAAACCTGACCAACACAGGAGTTCCAAGAGTTATAAACTCCCCTGCTTCCCATTGCTCTTACTGGGATACTACCTTCAAAGTCTTCATAATATTTTAAGGACTTGCATCAATTAGTTTATTGAAAGCAATTCTAGGAAATAAAATAAGAAAGGACTAGAAATTGCTGCAGAGAAAAGGAAGAGACATAGAAATACAGAGAAGAGGAAAGAGAAACAGAAAACAAGAATAAAGAAGGCAGGGATGAAATGGGCAGAAACAGAGCAGTCCCTGGTGTGAGCATATTGCCCCAAAATCACCCATTACTATAGTGTAAGGGTCTGAGCCAGTAATAGGTAAAGGAAAAATCTAAGCATCCACTGATTCCTTTGGCCAAAAACAAAAACCTAAAATGTAGACATTTACCTTTCAGCTAGTACCTACACTGCCCTTTACAGTCAATGTACAGAAATAGGCTCTTTTGGGGGTGAGGGGGGATTGTTTCATCCTAAAATAGATGGCTACAAATAGGTCAAGTGAATCACTTCTTGAAAATACCTACTTCCCTCGATTGAGTCTGACAGGAACCTAGGGTGACTTGTTTCATTGTGAATGAATCATGGAATACCAGGTTGGAAGAGACCTCCAGGATCATCTGGTCCAAACTTTACTATGATTATACCATAGATAACTGTAATTAGATGAGTTGATCCTACTCCCAACTACTATGCAAAGACAAAATCTTTCTCTTCATCTTTGTATGCATCCCTCATGAAGACAGTGCAAACTCCTCTGTGGATTCTTATTGCAGCTCACAGACTGAATTTTGATCCCCTCCACCAAATAGATTATATTTAGTATGTTTATTAGGTAATGCAAAGTTATATTTACTGCAGTCAGGTACTAAATTAGACCCTGAAAAATGAGTATAATGCCTGAGAACATGTTATAGATCAATGCAAATAAAACTACCAGAGCCTCCATAAGTCACCTGTAATGAGTTTAATATAAGCACTACAAATGCACAGAATTATTGTGGTTGATATTGAGAGAGGACAAGATTTGGGGAACAATCCTATTTAAAATCTTTATGTAAGTGAAAACAATGACATTTTATAAGAATACCAAGTATTGAAAAATATTTTGACCATTGATAGATGTTGCATTTTAACAGCAACACTCAAGTACAGAGGCTGATGAACAGTACAAAAGGGAAGGCTGCCGCGGTGTTTCCATGCTCAGCTACAGTTTGTGCTTACTGAGGTGTCAGGTACTCAAGCAGCAGCGACCCCACTGTTTTCTAGTTCTAACAGGTTCTGAGAAAAATAAGTTTTGTTCAAATATTACCCATTGGTAATGACAATACTGCCCATTGTTTCAAGCAGATCAGTAACTGATCTGAGACTGCTTTGTCATTAGATAATAACTGGAGGGAAGCAGCATCTTTGGAGCAAAGTACCACTGTCACCATTTAGCCTCGCCAGCCCAAGGTCTATACAGCTTGTTCTGGAAAGGTGGCAAAAAAGAGCTCTCGAGGAGTCTGAGACCTACATATCATGTTGCTGCTGCTGCCCCTCACAGCTACCCAGGGCAGGTGGGCAGGAGGATGGTTAGTCACCAGGAGCTGCACTCAGCCAGACTCCCACTGTGGTGCAGGCACTGAGGACACTGGGAACAGCCAGCTGAGGCTGGGATAGTCCCCAGCCCTGTGACCGCCACCACAGCCTAGCAAAACAGGTTGTTCTTCAGTGTCCCATCCTCTTTCTCTTCTCACTCGTGAGAGGAGAAAACCTAAGCTGAGGAAAAGCCATTTATTCTTTTGTCCTAGTGATGCAGGGTATATCAGGTGATATTGGGTAAGGATACAAGCAAAGGACCGATACACGGTAACGGGCTGAAAGGGACAGATGGCCCTGGTGAGCCAAATCCCAATTCGAGGGGGAACGGTGCGGGGGTGCAGGGCAGGGCAGGAGTTGTCTCTAGCCACGTGCCTGGGGGGGACAGGGAAGTCTCCCCCCTCGCACTCCTCTCCCTAATTCTCTGGCCATGGAGAGACATCATAGGCTTGGTGCCACCTTGGGATGGCCTAGCAGGATCCCCTCCCAAGGGGCATGAACCCGCCGAGATCCACCATCCCATGACCTGGACTTGCCTGGCTATGGGAAAAGCCACATTTTTCCAGACATCTGCAGTATCTCCCTGCCCACCTTTAGCAAACCTCACCCCCTAAGACGGGGGATTGTACAGCAGGCAGGCACACGGGCCAGACCTTTTCACCTGTGAAGTGAGCAGGCACAGGGCTCAGCTGGCACCGCCTTGCTGGGTCTCCCAGACGGATTCATCTGAGCAGGCCGGGGATGAGGACCTGGAATGGCTGAAGATTTAACAGCCACTAATCTCTCTGTGGATTAACTGTCAAGCCTGTCCACATGGGGCTGTGATGTGGGGCTTTGGAGCAGACAAACAACATCTAAGCCTGCCTGGAGGTACCCATGACTTCTCTGGAATATTTCACAGAAGCAGTCAGGCATGCCTCAGACACCCAGGGAGAAGAGGGTGTTTCTCCGGAGTACAGACCCCCTAAGATGAGAAAGAGTTATTTTTTGTTTTATCCTAGTGACATAGGTTATATCAGGTAATATCAGGTAAGGATACAAGCAAAGGACCAGCAGACAAAGAAAGGGAAAAAAAGAGTGCTCCTTTTCCCTTTCTTCAGCACAGGTAGATGCCAGCAGCCTTGCCGAGGTGCTGCGTCAGGAAACAGCCTTTATCCTTGGCTCATGTTGATCTTCTTGCCAAGTTTTTCCCTGCACACAAAGGAGCCCTTTGGAGACACACAAAAAAGGGAAAAACAGCTAAAGCAGCAGCTTGGTTCTGCAACAGCCTTCATGTCAGTGGGAACAAGGGAATACTTGCAGACAAGGGAAGGCAGGGTTTGTGAGCAACAGGACAAAATCTGACGATGGGAGTATTTGGCTGCATGACAAATTGTGTAAGATTAAATCAGTGGAGATGGGTGGTAGGAGGGGAAAAAGAGAGTAAGGATCCCCAGGAAACAGAAGTGCTATCCCTCAGGAGGAAAGAAGAGTCTTACTTTTCAAACCAGTGTCAGGGAAGAATCAGAAACAAATCCACAGCCACTGATTGACAGCAATGCTTTTATTTCCACAGAGCTTAAGGGTACTGGAAGGGGAAAATAATATTTTTCTTGGGGTTTTTTTGTATAATTTTCTCTTAGTGTATCTATAGCTATTCCTGTCATTGTGCCAGGTAAGTTTCCCAACCAAGGCTTTATTGTCTTGGTACTTTATTGTACCATCACACTTAGAATGATATAAGCACAGGACACAAAGCCTTTTCTCCTCTAAAGTCATTATATTTTGAGATATAAGCTTGCTCAGAAATTTATCCAAAGCAAAGACTCCCATGGATTTGAATGATCTTCTGGATCAGACTCCATGTATATAAAGTGAGTTGGGGAAGACAAAGCAATGCCAGAGATAGCCATGTTTGCAAAAGAAATCTCATCACAGGAGTGTTGTGAGAAGCAAGGCTAAGCACTAGAGTGATTTTGTGATATAACTGAAGAGCCACAAAGAAGCAAGATGTGGGGGGACAGGGAGGAAGCCACAGGTTTTCTTTTCTTCTCCCGCAGTTCAGTAATAGGTTTAAAATCTGAGATTATACAGTGTGTATGAAAAAGGAATTAGGATAAATAAATATTTTTCATCTGTGTATCAGGTCTTTCCATTTAAGGTTCCAAAATGAATCTCAGAGCTTCAGTGAGTATTGTAGGCTAATTAAAACCAAAACAAGCCTAAGCTTCAAATCTTATTAATGTAACAAATAATAAATTATAATGACCATTGTCCAAAGGGACTACTGCCATGAGAAAAATAGAAAGGTAATTAGGGTTTGGTCAGACTGTCATTCCAGCATCATAGGACACGGTGCAAGTACCTTCATGGACAACCATGGCAAGTGGCACAATATCCATATTAACAGATGTTAATGGAAACCCCATCTACAATTCAAACACATGCTAAGGCCAGACCTGCGTCCACGGTTGTATCGGAGCCACCACACATTCCTGTCATCTTCCTGGGCTGAAAGTGAGGCCACAGTGAGGCCACAGAAGGTCATGGTCATGTAGTCATAGTGGTGGAAGGACTTGAGACCTGGTCCCTACCAGAAAGGTCACATCTTTCATGTTGGGGCATACCAAAAGGATCTGTCTTTTGCAGGGTTCAGATGATGGTAGCCCATTGACTCCAACCCCTTGGGCATAGATGTGTTGTTACCTTTCCACAGGTGTCAGCTGGAGGCAATCTCTCTGTAACAGTGGGCTTGCTCTTGTACAACAACAGTGCGAAGAGCAAATCAAGCTCACTGTATATATGTTAGAAGGAAGTAAGGTTGACTTTTACACTGTATGATTATGGTGTAAAAAAAACAAAAATATTTTGCCAAAGTTTGTACATGTTTTAAGGATCAAGGGTAATTTTTAACTTTATAAATTACTGCAACAAAGACAGAAATTTAATTTGTCCTAATCAGATGTGATTTCTTGGAGAAAACAGGAGGTATTGCTCACATGTGCCAAAATCCTGCTGTTTTTTCCCCCATTTTTTCAGTCAGGCAGGTAACACATGTGCTGGTGTCCGAGGAATTCTCAGGTGTAAAATAGTACTTCCTTGGGCAAAGAAGCACTCCAAAATGCAAGTGACGTCACTTGTGGATATTTGTGGCTGGCAGAGATCTGACAGACCGTAATCGTATGGAAAATGCAGATACTGTGTTGTTTGATGGCCTTTCTAGTTAGCAGTTTCACTCAGTATTGAATCACACACCCCCATCTGGCACACCATAAATTGACATCATCTGTTTGTCTCTGGATGAGCATCCCTTGCCTTTGTGACTGACAGAGCACAGAATACTGACAATGAAACAAACACCTAAAACAGATTGATCTGGCTTTTGCCTGCAGCAGTTAAAAAAACAGCAGAGAGCTGTGAGCCCAGCAGCAGCACAATGAATCACAGTGAAACTCCCTGCCATAGGGAAGAGATGCAATTGTTTTCCCCCTTTGTTCTTGGCTGCTTTTTACACAGTAGCTTTCACCTGTATCTAGGTTTTGTTTCAGAATTACTAAAAAAAAGCCAACCAGCCACCACCAGCAATCAGAAAACTATACTGGCAATGATCTAAAAAGGGAAAATGTACTAATATTGAGGGAGACATCCTGCAGCTCACAACCATGCATTAGGCTGATGCCACACTTTTGAGAAAGGGTGTGCTAGGTGAAAGCAGAGCTCTTCTCCATGTGGTATGTACAGCTGAGTGTGAAAAGCCCCCAGGTAGCCTTTAATGATTCACTGGCTTGCTCTAAACATTTAAAATACCATCTGACCAAACTGGGGCCAGTCAGCAGGAGGCCACCACCCTGCCACAGGCTGGGTCAGCCCTGCTGGCCACCAGGCACGAGCTGCTCCTCATCACACTTGTTCCAGTTTCACTCTTCTTCCCTGGGCAAAAATCGATGAAATGTTCTCTCCACCACGGTTTTCCCTCTTCTTGTGCAGTTTCTCCTCACAGTCAGACTCCCCCAGTCTTCTCTGTTCTCATTTTCTGTCCCCATCACTCCTGCCCTCTCTTTTCACCTCAGACTCCCGTTGGAGTGAAACACTGCTGCTGCCTACCCAAAATCCTGCTGTCACTCCCCTACCACCTGCCATCACCCCAGGGTCTTCCCCGCTGCCTGCTGGGGCAGAGAGGCTGCCAAGGGGAAGGAAGGAGGGCTCTGCCTGCCAAGCACTGCACGGAGGGTGGAAAGTCCCTTGCCACCAAAAGTACTGACAATCTCGGTGAAATAAAGCAATGCCAGTGCCCTTCTGCTGCTAATGGCTTTGATAAAGATCCCTCCAGGAAGCCATCAGATGGAAAATATGTTTTGTGAGTGTCAGCATGGCACCAGGCGTCTAAGCCCCAGCATTCACCTCTTGGTCTAATTTTTCTTTTATAGAGTCCACAGCCATGGACTAGTCTCCAGAATGGAACCTTTCTCTGGTCTCTGGGTGTTTTAAGTGCCCAAACATCTGCTGTTATCTGACTTGTTTTGACACATCAACTAAACATGGATGACAACAAGGGGGA
This sequence comes from Athene noctua, assembly GCF_965140245.1. Classification (NCBI taxonomy): domain Eukaryota; kingdom Metazoa; phylum Chordata; class Aves; order Strigiformes; family Strigidae; genus Athene; species Athene noctua. The sequence goes on along the minus strand of NC_134037.1, from coordinate 247,871,543 downwards.
CACACTTCCTCTGCTAGAGAGGAAGCCTCAATTTGTGCCCCAGGGTAATGGCTGGCATGAGCTTCAGTACCAGTGGTGAAACTGCTCTGCAGCTAATTCACCCTGCAATAACATTTTATAAAGCAAGTCTTGGGGCAGAAGGCGCTTAGAGAGAGAAGCGAAGCACAGACCATAGTGGCGGTGTGACAGAAGGTTGCCTGCCCACACGGACAAGCAGGCAGGCACTGGCTCTTCGAGGGGATTAAGGAAATCAGCCTAGAAGGGAGATCCTGTGGATTTCAAAATGGGGAGCTCTACCGTCTGCTAGCCATATATCACGGAAAAATGTCTTAGACCCTGATTTTCTGTTTACTACTTCTGCAAAAACAGGAACATTGCTTCCAAGCACATTACTTGTCCAAAAAGAATTTGTTCTCAACACCTCAAGAGTTCGTGCCCTGAGCTGTGTTTGGAATAGATGGATGAGTGAGCAGAGATGATATGAGGGCTGATCTCTCCTTCCAAGTAAACCTTAATAGCAGGCGGGTAGTAGTCTGTAACAAACACATTTAGAACAATGAGCTGCCCAGACTTCTTGCACCTTGGGAAAGAGATCATGATGCCAAAATCGTTCATTTGAGCACTAAGGAAGAAAAGGTCTTAAACTAGAATCTGTAAACCTGTCTGAGAGCTTTGGTTGTTGTAACAATGCAGTAGCATTTTGTTTGCCTGATTTTCAAGGAAGGTGTGACATATGCTATTGCACTGTCTGCATGAGAGTGTGAACTTCCCTAGGTGTTCTCAATGACCTCTGAAGCCTATGGCCAATTTTAGACAAATAGGAAATTGAAAGAACATAAAAGATTTCATGTAAAAGGCAGTTTGGTAGAGGAGGGAGACTTTGATGGTGCCCTGACCAAGGCAATGGGAGCACTGGGGCTTATGCATTACCAGTCACCACAGATTTGTAAGAAGTCAGTCTTAGTCTGACCTTGTGACCTTCTGCTCACATCATTACTTGTTTTGAACTTGTGGATAACTGTGATACACAGTCTATGCCAAAATTCTGCCAGCTGTGATAACCCCACAACTCTTTAGTCTACTTTCTGGTCAAGTTGTACTGGTATTTTAAATGTATATCTGATCAGTAAGTTTATATGATGTCCCTTGGTGGTGGTGGTGCTGGTGTAGGGACCAGGAGTGACCACAAGCTAGGAATACATGGAGACTTATAATGGTCATGCATGAAGGCAGCAGGGTAGAGCAAACTTTGTCCATTACATATGAGCTCATAGTCCATAGGGCAATAAGCAGTGTGCAGAAATATGTCTTTTGTAGTCATGGGGCTCCATAAAGCCCCTGGAGATCCTGCCCTGTGACAGGACAGCTAAATGCTCTGAGGGGTAAGGGATAACTCTCATTCTTAGTCAGGGTGGCATGTCCTATGCCTATAATTATAGCAACAGGATAAACAGACCTTCCCCAGCAACCAAACAAGACCTGCTCATTTGGAGTAAAAGTTACCCCTTTGCTACCCATTGCTACAAGGATATGATGAACCTGTCAACCTCATGTGTATGTCTGTGATACCTTAAGTTATCTGAATTGGCTATGTTTAGGGAACTGAATCACACTCTAAATCACTTTAGGTCAATTAATTAATCCAAACATAGGCATCTAGTACCAGCTGAGATGCATTTAGGTGCTTTTGTCTGGAAACTAATCCAATTTTGAGTAAACTTACATCTATGGTCTAGACTTCTCTCTTCATGATCACCAGGACCAGGGCATGGCCACAAAGCCCTCCTAATGGCAATCCTGATTGGCTGAGCTGGCAAAAACAGACCAGGCAAACAGATAGATGTCTACCACATCACTGCAACACCAACCTACCCAACCAGCTAGCTCGGCATCTTCCAGGCACTTTCTCATCCTACTGACAGTAAAACCTGGAGTCAAGCAGGGTAGAGCATCAGCATGGAGAAGATTTGCAGAAAGTCATAGGTAAGCAGGAGCTGAGATAATTTAAAATTTGTCTTTTCCCATATCCCATAAAAGGATTATTTCCAAGGCATAGACTAAACTGCTGTTTCTGGGCCATTATTGAAAAGCAGACTAGGCAAATGCTCTCCTGTAAGCACTGCTTCTCCCATTGCTTACTTAGATCTTTTCGAACTTTCTCCCTTTTGTTTGTGAAACAGGCATAAAAAGTGCAGCCCCCATTACTGAAAGAACTGAAATATTACTGTTCATTAACATAGTCTTACTTATTTTGCACATTACTTAGAGACTCAGATGCCAAGAAGTTATATTTTTTAAGCAACAGCAGCTATTGAACAGCTATCGTGTTCCTTTAACTATGATCAGCTCCTCATTACAGGCCTTCTCTGCTCTTCTGATGTGCAGAAAGGCCAGCAGAGCTTGGCTGGCTTCTTCATTAGAGATTGGTAGCATGGGTTTGCAAAGGGGGAGTCCCTCCTGCAATTTTAGTAAATGAAGCCTGCTATTGTGGAAGACCTTCTGTAAATGAAACCTGACCTGACCTGAACGCACAAACTCTTCAACTAAATCCCACCAGTTTTGCATACACCCTATGGGAGCCTCATTCTGAAAGCATAATGCTAATATAATATCATAAAGAGTTGTCTTCCCTAAGCTGCTGCTTTCCCTCTTGATTGCCCTCTGTTTATTCACACTTCAAGTGCATAAAGATGCCTGAAAATAAAATACATAGACCATTTCGAAATTAATCTCCAGACTCCAGTTAGCCTTTAACTTCATTTCAAATAATTGATAAACATTATCCAACTAATGCAGTTAAAGTATTCCTCATCCCTAATTCATGTCATCGCATCTTTGTAAATGTATGATATTCTCAATAAAAACTTTAATACTGCTGTCTAAATGTGAATAGAAAAATGGCCTTTCTAGGAAAATCCAAGTGTATTTGTTAAGAATTACTGTTAGTCCATTCTGAAAAATGGTGTCATGCCTTGCCTCAGAATCAAATTTATTCTCTTCAGTAAATTAAACATTTCTGCACTAACAAAAATCTACAATAACAAGAATAATGGAGGCTGCTCAATAGCAACACCTAAGATTCACGGGGCTCAGTTCAGCTGAATCAAAGTAACCTTGGAACACCCCTGTTGGAACCAGCTAGGTTATGACGAGGTTGTTTCTGCAGTCCCCAGGCTTCAACTGCACATGGTTGCACACATTTTGCAAGCAAGGAATGGTGAGCAATATCAGACTTTGCTCTGCCAGCCTCATTCTTTCTTGTTCATTTCCTGCAGCCAAGAGCAACGCTGAAGAATCTCTCAGGAGACACATTGCTCACAGGCGGTGGGTGGAGGGCTGTAAGCCAAGTCAACGTCCTTACAGTACTACAGCATTCAACGTCTATATCAGGCTTTGGGTTTGCAACCGCTAATTTGCCTGCCTGCTCTTGACAGATGACTTCAGTGGAAGACCTGCGAGCTGAAGGGTAAGTAGCCATGCATGACTTGAGTGAGGTTCTTCTCAAGTTGACCTCTGTTGAATCGCTCACAGACACAAGGTGAAATTTGTGCTGCAGTAGCTACAGTTAAGTGGTTGAAGGATTTGGGACTATGTGAAATCAGAACCTAGTTCAATATTTTTACAACTCTTCACATTTTTACACACACACAGACATACATATGCATACTATCAACTTCAGAGGATTTAATAGTGGTTTTTTGTCATGGGTATTGGCAAGATAATAACTATAATAATATAAAAATACCAATATAATTATAGCACAAAAAGTTCGGATCTCTGTAGGCTTTTCTTTGTCAAACTTTCTTACAACCCTGAATGTTTTATTTGTGTTAAATGTGAACTTAATTAGCAATCAGAATTCTAGGTCTCTCTTTTCAATTCTAAACCTCCAGTACAAAATATTTTAATATCTTTCTTTTTCTTCTTTTCAGCATGATAAATGAGGCATTGAAAATTCAACTTTATACTTGATAGATCTTTCTTAAAAATATTCCAAGAAGGCTATAATTATTTAAATTTTAGTTCATAAGTATTTAAACTACTCAGAAATTAAAGAACTCAAACCTAATTAATCATATTTTGACTATAAAATATTGTAAAAGGTGATTTATGATGTCTGCATATAAATGAATTTACTGGTAATTTAGGATAAGTGAACGGCTTGCTGTAAAGATCAGGTTTAAAGACAACAAGCAGCAGAGAAAAAGGAAAAAGGTAATGTCTTGCAGTCACCAACAAGCCTTGCATTAGTCAGGTCTGCAACAAGGTGAGCTCTGCCCATGGAAGAAAGGGTCTGTCATTAAACCTGCAGTGCAGAAAACACAAAACACCATGGTTAATAACAGTGCTAGTGTGCCTTGACCCAACATGAGTGGCTACTCACAGGCTGGAAATCACAGTGAGCTCATGCCTACATTAGGATAAAAATACGTTCTCATGTTTTGCCTTACTCCTTCATTAGTCATCCATGCTGGAATGAGGTGACAGAGCTCATGGAAGCTAAGCAGCTCACTTGGACTACTCATTTGTTCAGAGAGTAAGATTAGGACTCTTTTAAGTGTCATTTTAAAAGACCTACGCTCCTGTATCACAAAGCCATGGCTGGTCAGAGAGCTATGGCTGGAGACGTGGGGCTGAGTGCCACTACAGAGGGCCGATCCACTGTGCCTGGGGCAGATGTGAGAGTGGGTAGACCGTGTTGCTGAAGCTTGGTAAGAAATGCCTAACTCTAGTTAAGCACTGGAACAGGGAGACTCCAGGGTCTCCATCAGAGAAGATTTTTAAGCATAGGTTGGAAGTCCAGCAGCCAGGCAGGGTTTAGGCACAGCTAGACGTACTAGACATACACTGGGGTAGGAGGCTGGAGCAGATGACCTCTTAGCTTTCATTAGAGCAGTATTTTTCCTGACTCTGTCACAGTGCTGCTGCTCAGAAAACATGAGAGGGTATTGCATCCCACTCAGAAATATCCCACACAGATGCTTAGAGCTCTGCACGCCCTCAAGGGAACATGAGCAGAATAGAATCCCTATGAAATAACAGTACGGGCTGCTACTAAGAAGAGTTGCTCCTCTGCCTGTAGGAAATAATGACTTCTGTACAAAAAGAACGTTTTCAAGAAATGTCTCAGCTTGATGCTCCAAGTGACCAAAATACTTTAGGAGAACAGTTTGGGTATACTTCACTGTCCTCATGAACTCAGTGAACTACCACTGCAGAAATCCCCGCTCCTGCCCATTATGTAGGCTGGATAGAGCATGTGGTTGTACTCAGTGCACCTTTACCTCAGTCTGCTCTATGAAGGTTTGATCAAGGTTTGATGAAAATCAAGTCACACATTATTTATGAATGTTTCCAATGACTCCATGACAGAGCTGAAAAATATCACCAGCTCAGGGGTATTTGCAGGTATAGTAAATATGGGTAGACCAGGAAGGTCACAACTCACAAGGAACTTGGTTGTTCTCATGAGTGAGGGGGAAGACTACACTGTGCCATGGGAGATGGAGTCCAGCCAGGGATTTGGGTGAGGCTGTAGGGGTGCCAGCCCTCCAAACTGCAAGTTATGGATGACTGTTGTAGGACACAATTTGTCATTTTTCTCACATCTTTCCTTTCTCCCCCCCTCTCATACTTCTTTCACATTTACTAAGAATTAGCATGTTAACAGCAGCCTTCATCACTGGGTTCCTCTCATATTCAAATTACCTTTTTTTATTATTTTCTTTGGAGCATGTTTAGTCCCCTGCTTAGGCCAATGGCGTCCCAGACAATTCATCCCTATCATCCTTCTGCCATCCAGCTGGTTTCCTCCTGCCTCCAAGCAGAGGTCATTGCCACCGTCCTGCTGTTAAGACTCATGTTCCCCAGGCATCATCCTCACTCCAGCACTGACACTGCTCACTCCTAACCCACCTTGCACGTGGGCACAGCTACCACCAGTGAGTGCCCAAAGCAAATTCCCCTGTCAGAGCAGTGACCACCCAAGACATTTGTGTGAGAAACAATATGAAAGACTGAGCAGTTTGCCCAGGTGAAGTTTGTACTTTGGTGTGCTTGTCTTCATATGGTTAAATACCTGAAAAGGTAATAAATTCTATTGCTGCTGCTCTTGACAAATGATTAATAGTCATTTCCCCAGTGTCAGCAACATGATATTTTGAGAGAGTGATAATGAAAATTCTCCATTAGCTTAAGTGCTGGGGCTGCTTTTATGGGATCTGAAGAGCCATTGGTCAACTTGGTCCCAGCAAAGACAAATTCTTCGTAAAGAAACCCACAAAAGAAAACCTGAAGGCAAACAGAGGAACCCATTAAGAACTGATTGCAAGTCATGTAATTATTTTAGGTCTAGTTTGGCATTCTTGGTTACAATCTTCTAACTATCTATAAGTTTGTGCAATTCTTTAACTTTGGGGTGGGAGGGAGAGGGTGGAGGGAAGGAGGAGGTCTATAAGTAGGTTACTTACCAAAATTACAGATTTGTGGTTTCATCAACATGGAACTATATGCAATCTGAGGGGTGGGATGTGGTGGAATTTTCTTCACATTTCCCTCCCTCTGCATGCCCTTTTTTTCCTCCAAAAGAAGGAAAATGTTTTGGAGATGTCCATATTTTAGAAATGGCATTTTTTAAACGAAACATTTCAGGTTTCCAGGAGCATGTAAGTGACTGAGCACTACTTGAGATTTAACACTTTTCTTTTTTTTTCCCCAGAAAAGAAAATAAAGAATCATTTTAGAATCCCTTTTCTTTCATGAACACCCTCACATTTCAGGACCTTTGGAAGCTAGAATACACAGAAAGTTTAGGGTATAATTATCTGAATTCTACATAACTGATTGAACTCTCTTTTGTTGGCTGAGATTAGCACCAGACTTCTTTATTCATGAATTGTGAGAAAAGGCTGCACTAAGAATCAGCTTTCTGAAGATAAATGCTATGGGGCATTCAACTACAGGTGTTATGAGATGTTCTATCTTGTATATAGACAGATTCCTTGGAATACAGTGTGAATACAAATTATTATTCCCTTTCTCCCTGTCTACGAAGTTTAGGAAGTTGGATATTCTTTTTGTTCTCTGGCCCCAAAAGCATTTAAGTACTGACGCAAATTGAAACAGCTTCACCAGGACAGATGAGAAAAATCCATCCCCAGTTCTGACACTGAAAATGTGGCTTACAAATACGGTTGACCTTCACTGCAACTGTGTTCTGGCTCGAACTGAAAGGAGACTTGAGCCCAGGTTTTCTCACTCAAAGCCATGGCCATTCTTGGTATATCAGAGCCTCCATTCTTACATGGTGTATGTTTGAATTTAATATCTAAATTTTATTTCCATTACTCCAAAGCTTCATGGGAGTTAACCTAGGACTGGAGGGATGTGAGTGTTGACCTTTGCACCAGGGAGTTCTTAGTTTATATTACATTATTATGTATTTACCCAGTTACTGTGTAATAAGTAACAAAAGAGGAATCCAAAGACATATCTGAAGTCCAAACTTCCCCTTACTGTTCAGTGTACTTCTCTGAATCTTTATATATATATATATATATATATATGTATGTATATTAGCCTTAAGGAAAGTAAGCCATGCAAAAGGCTATGTTCTTACCAATATGTTGCTTGGATAGCCTTCTCCACTAGAGCTTTCATTATTATATGTGTCAACACCAGTTCACGTTCCTTGAAGGACTAGTCTGGCTCCTGAAGTTTTTGTCATGAGTGTTCTTTAGACTCTAGATCTAGACTGCGTCTCTCCAGGTGTATGTATCATCTCTTTGCACATACTTGTACAGCTACTGATACAGATAGGATTCCATTCACAGAAGCTGGTTTTTCATTTTTGAAAATAATGCAGTATATTCATTATATTTTTAAAATAAAAGATTCCATTCAATATGGAACATAAATTCCATGGTTTTAGGCCTAATAAGGTACATATATTTTCCTATGTCATTCAGTGTCTGCATGGCACCCTTAAGGGTTATCCTTTTATTAGTGTCCCAGACCTTTCTTTCTTCTACCTTCAATTTGTGTTCAATTTTATTCTGCTTTCCAGGGTAGGAATGTTCATATCACACCCTAGATTAAAGGAAGGTGCTTAAAAATACCCAGATGCTTTTTATGGTTGCTCTCTTGAAAAACCTTTGTAAATTTAACATTTTAAGGCTTTTGTTTCACAATTTCTTAAATTACAGGTCCTAAAAGAGAATGGAAAGAGGCAATCCAGGTGTTGTCCCCTTAATTCATCATCAAGTGGAAGCGTTGATTCTGTAGGTGGCACTATGAACCAATGCTTCCACACAGTATATGAAATTACATGCCACACAAGAGACCATCCTTCAGAAGAGGTGCAGAGCTAAAGTCCTGACCACTTTATGGGTATCAACAGTCTCAAAGCACTTGCTGCAAGAAGGAATTAGTTTATATGAGTGAGTTGTCCAAAGTGAATCAGCCGATATCCGCTGGCGGACATCCAAGGGAATCCAAGATGCTTGTTCATCTTTTACTGGATGAACCATGATCGCTCACATTTTCTCAGAGCTGAATCTGACAAGAACAAGATCCCTTTTATTCATATTTTACATTGTGCATGTACTAACAAAGGAGGATTTATAAACATAGAGATAAAGAAATAAAATTAGGTGGTACAGAATATAAGTTTCTTTCATCTGGTACCTTCTAGTTACAGTTGCTGCTCTTTGCTATATCTGGAGTAGAGACTTACAGTTATACTCTATTCCCTTGGAGAAGATCAAGAAGTGAGCTTTTGCAGAAAACAAGGTTTCTGATTTTTTTGAGGCTACTGCTTTTGGATTCTCTGTGACAAGATCTGTAGGGAATATCAAAGGTTACTGGGGCATCTGTCTGAAATAGTTCTGGTAGTTGACTTGGGAAAAAAAGACAAGAAAGTTGGTGTGGTATGAAAAAGATAAAATTGCTGGGGAATGTCACCCATTCCTACACTTCTTATTTTTCCACGTGTTTTTCTAAATTTTTTAATTATTTATTTAACAGCTTGCCTAAGGATAAGGCTGAAGCATGAGAGTATTCTGCCTGTTTAGTAAAAGAAACTGGTATGCAAATCAAGGACATTAGAGTAGTTGGTCCTATTACAGGTAAATGAATAAAACCAGATCAAACCCAGTCTGAGATGTTCTTGCCATGCGCTTACTGAAGGAGGAGTGAAGACAGATTTAGGAAAAGTCAAAAACATATTCACACTGATTTCACTAAAAACTGTCACAGAGATTGCAAATTGAAAAATGCTGCTCCTCCTCCTCAGAAAGACCAAGGTTTAAAGAAATTGATACTTCAACCACTCTCGATGTGCTTGGTCTTAATGAGCTGCTGACAACACACAGTGGCTCTACACTCAGAGTACTAAAGTTACCAAAAATGAAGATTTTTCTGAATTCTTGGCATTTTACACTGTAGCATTTTCAGAGGATGCTGTGTGATCTCCATGGGGTGCTTCACATGGAGGGAAATCCCTAGAAGATGACAGGAGAGATGCTTGCCTCTGGTTAGGACCAACAGAGAAGGGCCAGTGAACCTTGGAGACTGCCCATTTAAGAGGCATGTCCTTAGGCAAAAACAAGGCTATGGTTCAGGGTATAATTTTTTAAGGAGTCACTGACTGCCTGTTCTTGTAGGGAACTAGTCACTTGATGAGGCTAATTAAAGACGTTCCCAACAAATGGTAACTGGCAGGGGCTTCAAGTCATCAAGGAGGTTTGAGCAGGAAAGAAGAGCTGAGGGATACACTATTGCAGAAATGAGATCATTTTCACTGTGGAAACAGCTAAGGAGGGAGGAGATGGGCTGCAGGAGACACGTATGTGACTTGAAGAAGAAGCCATGTGCAGAAGTGCACCATATTCCTCAGAGGACTCATGAACAAGGAGGGCAATGAGGCACTGAATTGTGTACAGGTGTTTTGTAGCTGAGTCTCGACCTGTACAACTCTGGGTTAAAAGTGGGGCTGTTTTTCTGAAAGATCTTACAAAACTTGGGCATAGTTTGCTCTTACATGGCTGTCCCTGGAGACAAAGTTGTAAATTCAGCCTTCTCATGGTAGAATCTCTTGGGAAAAAAGTATTTAATCTTCTGGTAATCTGAAGAGACAGCTTCAATACAGGTGGACTGGGGCTGCTGGGCTGCAAACCCTCATGAGAAGGAGAGAGGCAAAGAGTCTATTTTGGGCAGAGAAGTCAAAAGCAGCAAAGGAACCACAGTCCGATCAAATGAGGAAAAACTACAGAGAATATGGATCCAGTCTGCTGTGAGGAAGCTTTCCCCAGGCACAAAGAATTTAAAACACACAAATCCCCAGCTGATTTTTCAACACCAATAAGTGAATGTTCCTAATGAATGTGGCCCTTATCTCAGTTAGCAGTTTTGTGAAGCAATCCATATTAAACCATTACCTCTGAGTCATTTTTAGCCAGCTGATCATCTGTGATGTATGCCAATAGATTTTTGGACTGTGTGATTGACCATGTAGGTCAGGTGCTCCCTGCGTGACAAAATAGGAGAGAATAGTGACTAATGGATACAAAAAGTAAATATCCTTGTTCAAAAATAGATTCTCTTGTTTTCATAAAATGTACAAAGGACATACGCAGATATGGTTTTTTAAAGCATGCTATAGCAATTTCTTATTCGTATTTCATGGAAGGGTGTAAAGACATAACAGCCATGACAGCTGTGACATACATTTCTTAGTCTGCAGAACTACAATAACCACAATTCTTGCAGGTGTTCAATACATCTTTATATTAAATAAAAATACAAGAACTTCCACACTAGATCAGATCAAAGGTCCATATGGTTCCACTCACATGGCAGAAATAATGATATGTGTCCAGTGACCCCTTATATAATACTCCTCTGGCTTTCAGTAGGGACAAGCTGAGGAATTTCTCTTCTGAATTACAAGTGATAAACAGAAGTATTGATTTTGATGTTAATGAGAATTTTTCACTAAATGCTTTCATTTTGAAGAAAGAAAAGCAATGCTGAAGGCAAGTATCTCTTTGTTTGGAATTACTTTGACTTTTATTTAGCTCTGTCTCTGTGTGCACTTTGGAAATTATGAGGAGTGAAGAGCCAGACAGCCCATAAATGGTGAGAGCGATATTCTAGAATTACAAGACATGCAAAATAAAACCTGGAACTTTCTGTTCTGCTTCTCTGTTAGAAGCATTCCTATAAATTTTAGGTGTCAGTGACTGTTTTCTTGTCACGGGCCATATTCTACAGGTCATTAAATGTCCATTTGTACTGCTTGGAAGGTAAAGGAAATGCTCAAGAGTATCTATTTTTTGCTTCCAAAGAGGAGAATAATACAGCCATATAAGCATCACACTTCATTTAACTATGATGGAAAGAATCCGAAAATCTTCTTGTACAAAGCTTGCAGTACCTGAACTAATTTCTTATTTCAGATCAGTCAGATCCTTATAAGTGATCCCATTTATCACAGACACACATTCACCTAGGACATTCACCTAGTTTTGATAACCAAACTCAGTGTACATCACAACTCTAAGGTACTCATTACAGGCTGCTTCTAATAAATTCAGTCCAGACTCCTTTTAGCTTTTGATTGAGAAGACCTTGGCTGAGTCAGAAATGTGAACAACACTAGAAAATACTTTTAAAAGAGAGAGAGAGAGCCATGTTTCACATGTTGCTATTAACTGTCTAGATTAAAAAATAATTTTCATAGAACTATAAAGGCAAGGAAATCAAATGTTGGCTGGCACTCAAAGGAAAGATCTTCCTGTTGATCCTCTCTTAATAGTTGCTCATTTGAAGAAAAAATTTGCATACACAGCTGAAATCTGCTGCATTTATGTCCTATGATCTAGAAATCTAGTCTGCATTCTCTTTGTTTCAATTTTCCTAAAACACAGTCCAGCATCCTAAACTTCAGAGCTCTGTTGCATTATGCAATCAACTTATAAAATTCCAGATTTTTTAAGCACAAAGCATACAACACGAACATTTAAGCTGTCAGGGTTTGCTGTGATCTGATCTAGTAGTTCTATCCAAAGGTGTTTATGAGACGTGCCAGTGTGCACAATGGTTATTATACTTTAATGCATGAATGCTTGAATTCTGTGTGCCATTGGCCACTATTTGTTCACTCATTTGTCCTTCCATTTTCACTTCTGGAACAGTTGTCTGTCTCTCAAAGAAAGAACAAAAGATCAAAGAAGACATTTCAAACCCAAGATTAAATAACTATGGGCCAAATTTTGTTCGTTCACATCACTAAACTACCATTTTACTTCCCAGAGCTACACAGATGCACACAATAGGAGAATTTAGTGTCGGTTTTGCAAGTATATTTACCGTTAATGAAGGATTTATTATCACTAATAATTGTATTAAGTGAGAAGATACTTACTGTTTGGGGAGGATTTAAATACAATTCAATATTGTTGCTGAAAGGTTCTCTATAGCCAAAGTAAATGCTGTTTAAGAAACGTAACTGGCACTCACCCTGTCTGCCCATCTCAGGTCCTTTAATATAACATTCCTCTGGGGTGAGGAAACATTGCCAGATCTGTTTTACAGAAGGAACCATGTGTTAAACTTGGGATCTCAAATCTAACTGCATGGAAGGGCTTAAATAGCACCTCTGGCTACCTGGCTCGGGGTTACAAATCTGGACTAGCCTTCTGAGAGTCCTCTGCAGGGAATGAGCAGCAGAAAGCACCTAGAACTGGGATTTAGATGATCCATGTTTTCTTTGCAAATGCTAAATTCTGGTCTGAAACAAATTTAACTCTATTGCCTCTGTACTGGAGTGCCTAAGGGAGCCTGAGATGCACCCTCCAAAACAGACTTCTCTTCCCAGGCTGTTACCTTTTTTCTGGGTACCGGACACGGCCTTATTCCTTTCTTTTGAGATGAAGGTGATAAAAATGCTGCTGCCCAGAGAGGGGGAGACACAAATTTGAGCTGGACGAATTTGGACTGATCCCCCTCTTGCCAATGGAGTACCCAAATGCCTGAGATGGCATCAGGGCTGCCACACAATCAGTTTTTACTCTGCTTGATGACTCTGGCCACCCAATTGCATGGACAGATTTGAAGAATCAGAAAGCAAATGAACAGAGAGGAGCCTTTGTAACCCAGTAATGAGGGTAGAGGACACAGAGAGACACCTGAATTTTAAGGTCTTATTCTTGATTTGTTTCTCTGGTTTCACGTTAAACTATCAGCAAGTTAAATACAAAATTTAATGTTGGGAACAGTCAAGCACCAAGCTCTAGGAGCAGCAATCTTCACAGTTTCTGAAATGGGGGGTCGAAGTGGACAAGCTGGAGAGCAGAGAGGTCTCGCTGGGGGTGGCAGCAGCAGCAGCGCAGAGGAGCAGGCAGCGGCTGGCAGCTCAGATCATTCCTGTTTACAGAAATTGCTACTGGAATAATTTACTCAACTCAAGGATATGACAAAAAATCAGAGATTTTTAAAAAATATTAATTAAAATTATTTGAGGGCTGGGGAAAAGAACTTCACAAGGCTTAAAGCACTTATTATGGTTCTTGTAACAGAGAGGACGCTTGGGGGTAAACTGACTGCAAAGATGTTCAGTACCACATGCCTTCTTCGTCTTACAGAGAAAAAAAATTAGTTGCAGCAGCTAGAAACTGAAGTCAGATGCATTTAAATTAGAAATAAGGCATACAATTATAAGAACAAAGATGGTTAACCAACAGAACAAATTACCAAGAGAATGGTACGTTCTCTCCCCTTTGTAGTTTCACATGAAGACTAGATGGCTTTTTGCAACACTATTTGTCACAAAATACAAGTCCTACTGTGATCAAACACAAACTGGTTGGTGAAAAGCAGGATGATGGGTCCTGCAGTATGCAGAAGGTAAGACTAGGTACCCATAGCATTTATTGAACAGCAGCTACTGCTAAACATACATGTTATTAAATGTATGTAAGGAAATAATCACCAATTGCCTCACCTGTGTGAGCAAACAGCACACAGCATTGTGCCCTGCTCTTGACAGGCTTTCTCTGTATGAAAAGTGTACTCACCCACCCCTTCCCCTGACTGAGAGGTGGGGTACAATCCAAGCAGATACCAACATCCAGCATCATGGAAGCCTAAACATAGCCACTGAAAATCCAAATGTCCATGAAACAGGCAATTTGCAGAAGGAGAACTCAGGAGGCCCAGCCCTGATTATTTTTGCATTTAAGTATACCTCTTTGAAAACAAGAAGAGGGGAAACCAAGCAGATTTCTACAAAGGGAATGAGGGCTCTTTTGGAATATTAAGTTCTATGTTTGCTTGTTCAGCTTTTGTGTGGAAATGTCCTTTCTGTGAGGTGTGCTATAGTAAGCCAGTCAGGATACCTGTTGGCTAATCAGAGTAGACTGACAACAGCACTAGCAGGGAGAGGTGATGCCCGAAAAAGGTAACGTGGTGTGGTGGCTGCAGTCCTCCCCTTGGCGACTGAGGCACGGACTCTCCATGAAGTGCAGAAGGAAAGACCCTTTATTATTACAATAGTACATATTTATGCTATGGTTAAATCTCTTACTTCATAATTAGCAAATCAACAATTAGACAGCTATCAGCCTTTTCTCCTACCAGCATAAGACCACTCTAACATGCGCTGTGCAGAGCGATCACCTTCTTGGTCACACGCTGTTCACACAGCAGTCACTTTCCACAGTTCTGTGTTGCAGCTGTCTGTTGTTTTCCCTGCCACCTTGGCACAACTCAGTAGTTTCTTATCTTTCTCCCAAAGCCTGTTTCTCATCAAAGCCTTGCTGCTTCTCAGAGGCTCTGCAGAGCTGACAGGCCGATGTCAACTTGCCTGTCTCCCACACTCCCCGATCCCAATCCTCTTTCTTGATAAAGGCTGCTGGTGCCACAGAAAAAAATTATGCCCCTGGCTCTTGGGGTTGAGGAGGAGGAAGGGTTGTGCAGGCCCAAGGTTATACCACAATGACTCTGGCAACACGTCATCTGCCCGGCAACCTGAAGGACATGGGGAATCCATACTTGTAGGAACCTATAGCACAGGGTGACATGCAGCTAGACCCTGAAACAAGTGTTTCAAGATTTATTGGACATATTCACAGTGACATCAAAACTGGTGGCAGAAAAAAGAAAATTAAAAAAAAAAAGATAGAAAAGGAAGATCCCACATGGGTGTCTTCACAGCAAGAACAGGACAAAGGACCCAGCTGAGGAGATGGTTAGCCATGACTACTGTGTACAAAATGTAGGTTTTCCTTTGAGTATTTATAACATTACCTTTGGTCTCTATGAACTACAAGCAATCAGTACAGGCAGCAGCTGTTAAAATATAATGCAAGTAATCCATATGGGATATGCTGGCTTCTACTAGTGATGTCTGTTTCTTCTTAGTAAGCAGGAAGGAATAACTCATCATTATAATATTTACACCCCATTTTACAGTCTATCTTAATGCTAGTTCCCAGAACTATAAAAATCCTCAGGCTCTCAAGACAAAATTTCATATCATTGCTCTAATTTGCCTTGTTGAGAAATATAATGACGTGTCAACACACTAACACAAATGTAATGCCTGCATACGAGATAGCTACTTAATGTCACTATCCACAGGGTTTTATGCATAGTTTGAAGAGATAACTTTGCATCCATGTTGGCAGCTGGTAGTTAAAGTTACGTACATGCTTAGTCTCAGGGGCACATTTTCATCCCACGCTGTACTAGATTAATGCAGGTAATACAGACAAGAGTATGATGGATATAATTCACAGCACATACAGTCAGCTTGCAAAGAAAGGAAGATAATTTTTCTCTGTGCTCAGGACAGAAACTAATACAGCCATCTGATGCTAGCCATCCTCAAAGCAGGCTGTGCTTTGCCAGGGGACTGTGCTGGGGTGGCTGCAGTGTCACTTCCTGCTGGGAGCACACAGGGAGGACGGGGGAGCCTCAGCAGCTGGGGGGTCTCTTGGGGAGCACGGCCCATTGCACTTCAGCGCGCGTGCAGGACTTCATCTCAGCCAGTGAAGCGCAGAAGCACAAGGGGTACAGGCCACTTCTCATCTGTCGCAGCTAAACAGAGCTGAAAGGAGGTCACTAAGATTTGAAGTTCTTCTGTGCAAAAGTAAATGAGAAAGACATGAAAAGGCTCAAGCAACAGCTACAGGATAGACTTCCTGCTGTCGCTGTTTGGTCAGGCTCAAGGCAATGAGAACCCTATGGAAATGTAAGCAGCTTCTCAGCAGGCAAAGAGAAATAGCAACCGCTATCTCCAAATCTTTATAGATCCTGGAAGTATCTGGCTATGGTATTCTCCTGAGTGGGGCATGCAAATAATATGTTTATATCCATCTATTTATAGAGAAACCAAGTGACCCACTGTGTAAAAATCTCTCATTGGATCTGAAAGTACCAGTCTGAGTCTCCACAGGAGAAAGAAAACACTCTAGTGAGGTCTTGTACAGTCTGACCGGTTTCTGAGCTCTGCAGTACCTGCTCCTCACAATGACTAATGACATGGTCACTTACGTCAAACCAGGACATGCCAGTGACCTTACCCACTGCCTGTGAGCTCAGCTGTACCTGGCATAGACATCTTCCCACTAGAGCTGGGCAACTCAGAGAGGGATCTTTCACCCTCCCCGTTCTCAGGGGTACTACTCCCAGGTCATGGGGCCTGACAGCCAGCCAGCCCTCCTGCAACAGGCTTCCTCACAAAACATCACCAGCTGAGTCACATCTGTAATTCTGCTGTTTCTGGCACTTCTGACTTGCCCAGGAAATAGCACAGCTGACCTGAAGGTCTAAGGATTTGCTCCCAACCAACACTTTCCATCTGATCTTCTGAGCAGAAGGTATTATTTGGGGGGTAAATTAATCATGCTGCAGCAAGACAGAAAAGAGCTTTTCTCCAGCAGGCAAAGACAGACCTGCTCACCACCTGTCAGCTCCCAATTAAAGTTAGATAAAATCCCCTGGCTCCAGCATATGCTGAAACTATCAGTGGCTGATAGATTACAATTGTCATCAAATCCACAGTCTGGGTGTAGTGGTGGGTTTTTTTATTTGAAGAGTTCAACCACTGACTACGCTGGAGCAATGAGAGTGACTGAGGTTAAGTCCCTGCTCAGCAGCCCTTGAGTTTTTAATCAGAAAAAGTAAAACTCTTCTGGAATAATTTTATTTCTTTAAAACCTCTTTTATCAATATTATTCTCCTGCCTTTCTATGTGGTAATAAGTCACCTGCACTCGATGCCTATGCTGTCTTCTGCTCAGGTGGTAAGACTGAAGACCTTTCCTGGATCCCCCACACCAACGTGGATACAAAAGCAGAACAGGCAATCACTCTCCTGATCATGCTTTGTGAAACCTCTCATTTACTTCTTTGACCCTCACATATAAGCTCATGTAGGTTTGACTACACTTGACACTGTTTTCCAATGCATGATCCATGGTTGTGCAAGTTTCCTACAATATGCAGTTTCCCTGACTTGGAGGAACTATTTCTATATCTGTGGCTAGTTTTTTCTTCAATCTAATAGCTAAGGCTGTTTTTTGTACCAGTGACAAACACCCTGTAAATAGGAAATAGAAGCATTTGACTTCTTGAAATTGGAAAGAGGTCATATTATCTTGACAGGTTCTAACTAATGACCTCAGAAAAGGCATTAGTTGGAAATGAGGTTCCATTTCCACTGACCTGGGTGCATTTCAAAGTGCTAAATTCTTCATAGCAGCCGCCATATGCTCACCCATAGCTTGAGCCAGTCGGTCCCCTCTGAGTATTGATTTTTGGCCCTAGAATATTCCTGTTCTGCACAAACATGTTATCCAGCAACTGTTCAATACAGTGAGTTTGTACTCTTACTTACAAATGGTGAATTTTGTAACAAGTTAGAGAAGCATTTAAAATCAGAGAGATGAACTTTGTATAATTGCAAGTGTCTCCTTTTGCGTGGGTTTTTTTTTTTGCTGTTTTTCAGGTTTCTTCTTCCTCCTGGCATTTCTTAAGACAAGTGTTTCACATCTGGGCCTTGGCAAGTTTGTGGGGTATGCTAGTACAGTAAGGAATATTTTTTCTCCTCAAACTGTAGCAGGCAGGAAAGAAAATACTGTCAACAGCTATGGACCCCCCAAGGAGACTTAAGTACCATTGTGGGTAATTTTGCCTGGAGAAATTTATTGAGAAGTAAAGGCAATGCCTAAATATCATTTTATTTGTATGTTGCTCAATTGAATAACATCAGTGTAAACATTCCTTTTACATGAGCATTTTTCTCCCTGCTGAGAGATTGATGGGGGGCCTGGGAGAGGCGGGAGGGAGCGCCGTATTGTGTTACACTGTGCGACATTCAGGCACACCAAGGGACCTTTCTCCCTCAGCACAGTATGTAGCAAAAAATATCACTGTAATCATCATAGGGAAGTGAATAAGATAGAGCTGCCTTAGCCAGATCTCGAAAATCTGCATCCCCCGCAACGGGCTAGTGGGAATCTCACAGTACAAACAGCTCAAATAGCACTTTTCAGCCCCGTGCGAGTGTGCCACGCAGAGCCTTTTCCTGAAGAGACTGCTGGTGCTGAGCATACAGCAGGAGAGCATTTTCTAGGCACAAAGCTGAGCTGCTGCAGTGTGCCTGATGCTTGCGTCCACCAAAGGCTTTCCGGGCTGACGTAAGAAGCAAATGGATTTGGAATTGTTTCCTTCTCTCTCTGAACCCAGCATCTTCAGCTGTGCCCCTGAAGTTTCACACACCCCCTTTTCCATTAAATCCCACGGCACACAGCATCTCTTTGTTCCCAGAAATGTTACCATGCAGGGGGCAAAACCCAACACAGCTGCACTCATTCTTCACCACTGTTAGCAGCAGTAATCATCTGCCACTATTATCTTTTCAATTTTTCCTTTTCCAGATGCAAAAGGAGCCCAAACCTGCAAGACAGCAAGAGTGTCCCTAGAGGGTTTAAGCACTTCCATTACTCATCCAGCTCATCTAGAAAGACTTTTTAAATATATCACTAAACAGAAAAAGCCACTTACTGTTGTTCAGCTGTGAGGATTACTGGTGCAAATAACATGTTCAAACAATAACTTTCTCCCATGTAGCCAGATTCTTATGATCTCACCTTGTAAAGAAATCATAATCCTTTGTTACAATGACTGGTCTGCTGACCTGGTAGCTATAACAATGTACATTTTACTCAATAATAAGAAAAAGCTACATTCACTAAACCTCGGAGGAGTAAAAAGTGCCTACACTGTTCAAGGAGGAAAAGAAATGGCACAGACTCCTGCTCAGAGTGGTCATTTTACTGCAGAATCCTTTTGACTCTGGAAATTACGGGAACAAACTGGACAAGATTAGAGAGATTAGGAGTTTGCCAAAGATGGTTTTTGGAAAAAAGGCTGCTTCTGTGTTGTGTAAATAATCATTATGTCTCAGCATAATAATTGTGAGATCAATAGTGCCACAGAAACCAGCAACGGATAGTGTTCGTGCTGCAGCCCATTAAATACTCTTTAAGGTATGTCCACACCAGTGCTTCAGTTCACATCAAGAATGTGCGTTGCAGCCTCACCTTTCCTGCAGTTTCATTTACATCATGAAGTGGGTCTCAGTGCATGCAAATAAAGGTTAGCTAAAGGATTCACTGGATTATGCCTGTTCTTCCTCACCATCACAGCACCAAAAGGACCAACACTGTCTTATAAAAGCACCACTGATGTCCCTAAATGTCCTTAGCTGTCCAAGGGCAGCAGGGAAGTGGGACTGCAATTGTACTTCTGCCCCACAGTTAGTGGGATCAAAGAGTACTCCAGCAAGCACATGGAACAGTGGGACTGTCCTTTGTCCTTGACATGCCCACAGTAGGGAAAGGTTTTTAAAGCTACTAACCTGTCTGTACCAGCAGGAGACAAGTCACTCCTTTCTCTGTCCTTGGAATATAGAGGAAACCTACAGACTGGCTCACGTATGGACATCTAAAACTAGGCCAGATCATTTCTTTTATGGCCAGGCATGTGCAAAGATCAGAGGACAACCTGACTTGCCTTAATAGTTAGTCACACCTACAAATGAAACACGTTTTTCTGGCAAAGAGTACAGGGCCTGGTAGATGGGGACAATGATGGCTGTAGAGCCAAAGGTGCTCAGGGCCCCAGGAAACCTGAGGCTCCCCACATTGCAGGAGAGGTAATGACTGTAGTAACCTCAGTCCTGACTGTAGTAACCTCAGTCCTGACTCAGGTGTTCTCTATGAGGGGGTATGAGGTACTCTGTCTGCAGGCTGACAGGAAACACGTGAGCAGGCGGTTTCGAGCTGGAACAGGCTTTAATACATTAAAAAGTATGTATTTCTTCGTGAAGTTAAGTTAGCACTGAAACTATTAGCTGGGCTCTGTCTGCCTCATGTCATTAAATGAAATATCCTTGATTTAAAAAAATAGCATTGTAGTACACCAGAAACTGTGAGCTACTGGGAGGAATGGCAGTTTGCGTTAAGAAAGTGACTGCCTTTCCCGCCTTTTAGTCAGTGCATCTTGGGAATGCTCCCTTATTGCTCTGTGTTTGTTAGGACGACATGTTTAAATAGCAGAAAATGAAGTGGGTTTCATTTAAAGAAAGCTGTGAACATCTGCCACAAACCCTCCCAGCAACGCAGCACCACTTAGAAGTGGCAAATTTACCCCTGGATGTACTGGAGCAATTTTCACCCCTTTCAAATATTTTCCTTTCAGATGTGTTGCTGCTGGTCTGGGCTCACCTGCCCCACTGAAAATTGCACCCACAAACGTGTCTCAGGCTTCCCTCCCAGCTGAAGGACGATGCAGTGACAGAGGCTCAGGCAGTTGGAGGGGCCATTGCCAGCAAGGCTGCCTGCATGGGGACAGGGCAGATCTTCTCTACGGCTGTGGAGAGCCTTGACACAGTCAAGTATATCAGACAGTCATTTATTTTTCACGTAGTGCAACAGGCTTGTCTCAAGGTCACCAGTGTCCCAGTCCACCTGATTCTTCTCATCAGAGCAGAGAACTGAGGAATTCTGCTGTGATTAATAACCGTATCTATTCCTCTGGGCTTATTTTTTTCCCTCCATTTTTAATTTTATGTTCTGCTTACCAGCTGCTCTTGTTCATTAAAAAAACAAACCCTCTCTAGTTCTCATTAGCACCATATGTCTGCTGGTTATTTGAGAAATGAATGCAAAATATATTTAAAAGATTAGTCAAATCATAATAGGCAGAAAGATTGAAAGGCAAAAAGCTACAGAGATGCACATTAGGCTGCATCTTCTTGCTGATAACACACACTCTCCACAGCTAAACCCAAAACAACATCCCACCACAGTCCTTTCTCCCTGTTCCACTAGTGCCTCCACAGCTGCAACGAAATCACAGCGATGTCTCTGGCTCTCACTAATTCCCCAGCACTGCTTTTTCTTCCCCTCACTCCTTCTTCAGGGAAGCTACCACTGACCCAAAACCAGCTTTCAGATTTGAGCCAAGAACTAGTGCCAATTGGAGCCAGTTGTTTCTAAAACACTTGCAAAGTTTCACAGGGCTGTTCTGAAGCATTCAGAAACCTGTGCAGCACAAAACATAGTCGACTGCTGTTTTCTGCTTCCCTTCTTACAACCCTCAACATGTGATGTTTGAAGCACTTTTTTTTTTTTTTTTTCCTGAAATCTCTCTATCGTTCGACATCCAAACATATTTATTTAATTTAAATTGTGAACACAGATAATCGGGGTTTTTGGAACATAATAAGGCAAAAAGTCTAACCTATTTCTTTTCTCCAAGAGCTTCCATCATGCAACAAATCCTGTTCCAGTATTTATAAATTCAGTCCCCATCCTGACATCCTGATTGGTAAAGGAGAATATAAACAGCCCAGAATTTGGCTTGTCTTAACGCCTCTGCACTTCTGAGAGTGTGACATCTCATCTGATGTGCATTACCTCTAGCAGCACACAATCCCTTGGCAAAATGAACGTGTCCAGATTTCTTAGCCAATCTATTACCATCAGACCCAGAAGCAACAGAGCTGCTGACTGATACTTTTACAACACCAGCATTGAAATTCATTGTTTAATGCAGATCTGTAAATGGCTATGTTGACAGGAATGAAGAAATATATATTTATATATAGATTTATAGAGAAATTTTCATATTAAAATCTATATTTCTTCTGGAAATTGAACTTGTAATGTGAACAGCATTGCCAATGATGGTCCTTTGTTTGTTTATTGTTTTTCCATAGGAAAAAAAATAGCAAGCCATTAATAGTCTGAGAAGAGACTTCCTGCCCAGAGGATACAGGGAACAGAAACAGCTCTAAGTGGATCTTCTGCAGCAGAAAATCTTGTTTAGAATAATAACAAAAACTTGCAGTTTCTCCTGAGAGTCTGAGCATATACTGGAGGTGGGTTATTTTCATTTTCCCCTGAAGCACACCTGGAAAAAAACTGAAGCACATGAGTCACTAAAGATAATGCATGAAAATGTTGAAAAGGCAGGAAAAAATCCAATT
Organism: Athene noctua; assembly: GCF_965140245.1. NCBI lineage: Eukaryota > Metazoa > Chordata > Aves > Strigiformes > Strigidae > Athene > Athene noctua. The sequence goes on along the minus strand of NC_134037.1, from coordinate 247,848,986 downwards.
CTTCTGATCACTCACTCAGCATGCTGCACAGAGGACTTCTTACAACCCATTACAGGAAATTTAAGTATTAGATGGAGTGCAATAGTTTAGGGGACTGGACAAAAACACTAAGGTAGAAATAGCTTGCAGTGGGTGCAGCATGATTAATAAGGTTTTCATACTGGGCATGGTGGGAAATACATTATAATATTTGGATTTAATGGTTTATAGCATCAAATCTTCCTAAGGTTCGCATAAAAAAATACTTGATAGCCGGCTTGGTTGATGTGAGGGAAAGCTCCAAGTTCAATTTAATTGTATTCAAAATATTTCAACTGTGTAGTTAATTTTTTAGGTACGTGATTTTTAATTTATTTTTACCATTATTCTCAGCAAGGTCTCACTACCCCTGATCCAGCCCAAGGGCAAGGGTAGAGACCTCGACTCCTGCAGGTGGCAATGGGTGCAGGAGCCATGCAGACACACAGCTGCACCCAGGCTCCCCTCAACACCACACCAGGGTCAGGTTTGCCTGGAGCAGGTCTAGGGGATCAGCAAACACCCCAGGGCTGTACTGAACATCCAACCATGCACCCCTGCTCCTGCCTCCCTCCTGGTCCTGGGGCTTCCTGTGTATCCTGGGGAGCCAAACTCAACTAAACATCAGGCTTACCAGCTTGAGCCCCAGCATCGCCCATGGCCTCAGCAAACCCATCTGGGCACCCTGGGCTAGCTCATATTTTCTTCATGGGCAGCAAGGTCATGTATACTTTGTCTAATTACTCCTCTTACTGAAAGAATTGTAGCTTGCAGAGGGGGAGAGCAACTCTATGTGGTGATGGTAGTTGGTTTTTTAAAAACAAACATATTTAGGGCTTGAGTTTTAGAGATTTTAATTTTATCTATTTTGGGGGAGTTGATGAATAATCTAAAGAATGTGCTAAATAACTACAACATCAAAAACAGATGTTGGCTGACTTATGGCTCTCCCTTAGTACTGAGAGATCTGTCTGCCCTCTGTTACTCTCAAAAGTGCGTCTGGTGGTTTCCCCATGGGCATACTGTGATGCAAAAGAAAGTCTGAGGGGTGGTTTTTTGTTTCTGAAATCAGACCAGGCACAGATTTTCAAGTGTATCTAAGAATGACTAGCTCCCTTCTGGATCAGTGGGGACAGGGATCCTATGTTTTTGTTTAGCCACAGCTTGGCATTTTATGAGCAGTCTAAGTTCCTGAGTTGTCAATTAAAGTGATCCTCTCCTCTCCTCTCCTCCCCTCCCCTCCCCTCCTTTTGACACAACTATTTCACTCTCCCAGGAGAATGAAACCTGCATCATGGTGCATTTCCAGAAAGTCAAGCCTCAGAGAAATTTTTCCTTTGTAAATCTTAGGATGAAATTAGCAATGAAAGGCACCAAGTGTACCAAAGAAGTAGAAATCTGATATCAGAACCATGATTAAATACCACTATTACCATGTGTCAAGAGATTTACAGAAGTCTGTAAATTAAGCTGGTATAGCTGTATTTACTGAGGAACTGCTCTGTCTTCTTAAAATGTTCTTTCAAATTGACAGGAACCCATTAGGAAATAATATGATTCAGCACCAAGATACTTCAATTTCCAGGGGCTACTCAGAGGTGGTTTGGGATCTTTTTTTAAAACCCACCCTCTTCTCAGGTAGCAAGGGTGAGGATTTAGTGCAGATTTCTGCGGTGATTCTTACACAGTTGCAAGCATCCAAGCAAGACTGCAAGGTGCTGTTATGACTCCATGTGTAGGACATTGATGGAAATAGGGCAATAACATGTGAAATCATTCATTCTCTGTGTAAGTGATGAGCAGAGTGCCTCTTGGCATTCATACTAATAGACCGGTTCAGCATAACACTGGCAGGGCAGTTTATTTTCTGAATTTGCGGGTGGGTCACCCAAAATCCTTGGCTGATTTTCTTTTAAAAATATACAGAAAACTTACCTTTTCTCCAGAAAATATCAGACCATTTCAAAAGGGTTTGTTCGTTATAGCCCTACAAATTTTCATATTTATTTCTTATACTTAGATTATTTCAGTCAGAAGAAAAACTAAGGTCAGTTGCAAAACTAAGACAAGAATCAAATGAATGTCTAAATACATGGATTTGTCTCTTTGCACAGTTAAAGTCATTACCTGGATTTGGTATGGCAGAGGAACCACTGGCATAAAGCTCAAACTAGTTTATTCAATTAGGGTACAGGTTAATGTCAGGGTAAAGCTGAGAATTCAAATGTAAGGTCTCAAATTCAAATGTAAGCTCTCAGGGACAAGTTCTCCTATGTTCTTCCTGTAAATTCCTGCTGATCTCCCTCTCAAGGCATGAACAAGGCAGTGCCCCTGCCTTTGCCTGGTACAGAGCTCAGCACAGAGAGTCACAGTGTCGGGGACAGCAGACAGGGGTAAGGGAAGCACCATGAACGAGGTACAAACGTTTGTGGTACGACAACGTCATCTGCATCACCTACATACTAAAAACATGTTGAATTCATTTCCCAGAGAATATCTCATTTATATCTTAACCTGGAATATGGTATGGTGACCTTGATTTCAGCCTACCTCTCATTAGGCTGCCCTGTTTTCTGCATCTTCCGCTCAAACCATTTCTTGATATGAGCAGGTATTTGTTGTATGAGTGTTTGTAAAAGGCATACTTGGCACATGATGGTTATTTTTACTGAAAAAGGGCAGTGCCGACAGCAAGTCTTCCTTCTGAAAAACTGGACCAGTCTGTCTATTGTCACCTCAGTGGGACTGATTTAATTTAATAACTAGATTTTGTATTCCTGTGACTCCCACAGGAGTCCATCTCAGTGCGGTGACAAGCGGTGTACCTAACCAGCCTTTTTGCATGTACCTCTGCTTGATGCATGTGTTCAAAAAGAAATCAGTGACTGCTGCAAGACAAAATGAGTTCCTAATCCTTTCACTCATTGATCCAGAGAGTTTAAGCCACTTACGGAACAGTGGGTTCTCTCACCTCACCACAGGTGTCACAGCTACAACATAATATTCTCATGTTCCTCCTCGAACCTAACAATCTGTGTTTGACCAGAGTCTTCCAGAGAAGTGTCCTCCTGTTGCTGGAGTCCTCAGGAGGCAGAGAGCCTGCTCCTTTCCTGACTGCCCACTCTAACAGCTACTCATGCCAAGTTAGTATTACAGTCTTATATTTTTACTCAAATTTTCCATCTTGAGCATCCAGCCACTGAATCTCATTATACCTTCCTCTGCCTCAAGCTTAACGAGCCATTTGCTAGATAATATTTTCTTCCTCTCAAGGTTTTCCAGGTCACAAGCAAATGATGTTTCAGTTTTATTTCCAGCAGTCTGAACATACTGAAACCTTTGAAGCTCACACATTTCAGCATTTCTTCTAAACATTCTGTCTTTTTTTGGGGAGGTCTTTTCTGTGCCTTCAACAGCCTTTCTACATCCTTTATAAAGCCCACATTAGGTTGCAATGTGTCACCCCCCAAAAGCATGTCCAGTGACTAAAAGAAAAGCAGAAGAGCCTGGTCCAGATACATATGTTTGCTTTTAGTCACCTGAATCCCTCCCCTGAACCATTCACAGGTCCTCAGTGTGGTCTCCCAGTGCTGTACATACAGAGATAAAATCATCAGCCCAGTCTTACTTATTACGCCTCTCTTGAGGCACACAGAAGATGCATTTTTTCTCAAAGTGTCTCAGACGGGGCTGACACCAGACCCCCGTGTCACCATAATCCTTCCTCGAGTGCCTGCTTTCTAGGCTGCAGTCTCCCAGCCTGCATGTTTGGTGTGAAAACTTTGGCCATGCTCAGCTGAGAAGTACTCCAAAGCACCACCATCTCCCTTCCATGTTTCCTTCATGGAAAACCCGAATGGCAATTAAATGCTGGTTGCCTGCAAATCCTCTCTGTCCTCCAGCATCTAAGCAAAGATTTCTTCTCATTGGGACCTTGTCAGAAGAAACACAGGCTATCCCAACTGCTTGGCAGCATCTACATGACATTGCCTTTCTGTACACTCCAGCATCCAGGAGACAGACAGGACTCCCTGCATGATGAATACCCACCAGGTATTCTCCTCCAAGCAACTGCAGGTACCTCAGCTATGTGGACTGACCATGCCTCATGGCCACCCTCAAAAGCCAGTCCTGTACAGGACAAGGGAAAACGTTTTTTCCTGGACAGACCCAAATGCTCCAGATTGCTCTGAATGGTTGTCCAGTTCTTATCACTGCTTGGTGTTGCACCAGTATCACCTTCAACTTTTCTATTATCAGTGGGTTTAGACTTGCTTTGAGACTGGCAAAACCACTGTGGCATGTTGGGTGCAGTGACGATCCGTGGAGCATCCCACCAGTCTCAGCCCACACCGTGACCACTCCCCATTCCCTGCTGCCCCTCACAGCCCACAGGTGAGATGGCGCTTTGTCCATTTAACGCACATACTCTTCACAAACACTGCTTAACCTACATGATGCAGACAGAATATCACAGAGCCCTGAAATACTTCATATGATTTTGATACATTTGTGCAGTTAACTTTTTTGGAGACAATTTTTTAATTTAAAATAAGACGAGCATGTTTGCTTACTAAGACAAATTAAACACTGAGCTGTTAAAGTACACATATAAGTACATGTTGTTACAACCTGTAGACAGCGTAATGGCTGGTAAAACACCCACAACCAAGAAGCAGAGCTGTGAAACACAGAGGATCACAGTATATTTTAGTTGTTCCACATCTTCATCTCTGATATGGGGGCTATGCCTTGATGTCTGATCGATGGCAGGGATTATTGTGTTGGCCTCAATGTACGAGGAAATCTGAGTAGGGCACGTGATTGCAGGAAAGGTGTAGAGCAAAAACAAAGAGTGACAGCCCTGAAGGTGGGTGACACTGCAGAGGAGCATGAGAGGAGCCTCCTTACAGGCTCTTAGGCAGAAATGAGGTACAGCAGCCAGAGCTTGCTGGAGGAGCAGGAGAGGGGCATGGGCATGGTTGTACACTCAGTGAAGACTGACAGCAGATAGCGAGTGTTAATGCAGATCCCCCTTGATAGTGTTTTCAGCTGGAATGACCAGAAGGGAAGCTGGATCTTCATTTGAGGGAGAAAGGGCTGAAAGCAGAGCACTCTGTGTACAAATGAGAGATAAGTGACGGTGCATTTTGCAGAGCTGGGCATAGAGCATACTCTATAAAATTCATTAAAGTTTATCAGGACCTATCATGTCTAAATCAGGCATTTCCATACAATTTGCATTCCTTCAACCTCTTCCCTCCAGTCATATCCTACAGGCTGATTTCATATCACCATCCTTCTGCAAAGGAGCTCTGTATTGGTAGTCAGACAGTGATAGCGATCTGCAGCATGTCACCACGGATCAAAAGCAGCTGCTGAATTGGATTGATGGTTTCATCAGTTGATGCCCTGTTTGTTTTCATGTTTCACCCTAGGCACACAGCTCCAACCTGCATATATTCCCCTTTATTATGTCTTCTTGTTGTGACTGTACCTTAGTAGCATTAGAACTTCTTGGCCAGGTGGAAACAACACAACCCAGATCCCTGCATCACACAGACATCATGTAAAGGGCATGCAGATACACAAATAAAAATAAATAAAAAGCTGTTGTTTGTTTTCACCTCGTACAATAAACCCAAGTAAAATCCAAAAAGAAATGGAACCTAAAGGAGCATATTTCCTGAGAAGAATTACTAGATCATACTCAGCCTGGCTTTTATTCAGGACAGATTATCCAAATCCTCTAAATATAGACCCGTGGAATGACCCGGCAGTTACAAGCAATATAAAGCATGTTTGTGGCCAATATTCAGGAGAAACTGTTGTAATGCTTCCCTAGGTATTGTTTGACTGGTGAGCCTGGCACGATCACTACTTGCAGGGGTTATGTGCCATGTAAGCCATCAGTGTCTGTTGCACACTTCGTGCTATCAGATAAAACAAAGAAAACCATTTCAAGACAGGTCAGGGATTCTGAAGCATGCTGTGTTTGCACACTGTGTTTGTACACCCTCTTTCAGGATACCCCAGCTGCAGCTGGAAGCACAACAGAGAGGAATCTCACTCTGGGCTGAAAATTTAGATACTTGCTGCTTATCTCCTGTCAGTTTAAACAGCCAGCATTTACACATTGACAAGGCAGCTCACAGGTCACAATTGTGTTCCAGTAGTCAGAGTCACTGCTGACAAATAAATCAGTGTGCAATGAGACAGCTGTTGGCACTGGGGATCCAATGCTCCTCTTCAAAATGCCAGTGCATGGGGGTGAAGGCAACAACCTGGCAGAGTCAACACGTCACAGAGATGCTCCTGCAGGTAACACTGATTTTCATGAGGCTTTTTCTCCTTCCCAGCAACATATCTGAATGACCTAGAATGGTTTAGAGAGAATAACAGAAAAGGAGGAAATATCCCAAACTGGGTAATTCTACATTTACTTGCAGAAAAGGCAGATAGGCAGAGTAGAAGAAGAGGACCATATAGCTCAAAGGATCTTTATCTCTTTATCTTTATCTCATCTCTCCCTCTGATCTAATTCGTGTTAGCAAAATCACTGTGATGCATTTGTGGTTTATTTGTTGACATTAAGTTCTTCAAGACAGGAACTACCTGTGCCTTTACCAGGCAATGCGACATGGATCTTATTCGTGATTCTGGACATTAGTAAGTAACAACATTACTTACCTAGTTAGTCCAGTTAATGTGTTAAAGAGTTATTTTTTTCAGACCTGCCACTCTCATTGGCTCTAATGGTACCCAGCACTGAAAATCTTCATGTGAACATTTAAAAAAGAAGCTGATAACACTGCTGAAGATGTTTATTAAAATCATAAACACACAAAAAGACAGTAGTAGGAGAAAATGTCATCATCTTTCTTAGAGACAAGGCATTAAAAAACAAACAGATGAGACTTGAAATATAGTTAAAGCTTCCTATCCCATTGGAAAAAGCAAGGATGTAAGAGCAGGAAGCATCCAGAAACTTCTGAAACCCAGTCTTCTGTAGAAAAAAATTGGGCATATCCTAGGCAGCATGCAACTAGTCTGCACCACATTGCATTTTGAATTGCATTATTTGGTCCCCCAGGCAACTTATCTTGAATTTAGTTGGGATCCTTCCAGAGCAAAGTCTACAAAGATGAACTTAGTCATTAAACCACTGCTGACAGTCTACAAATAAAGGGGAATATAATGCAGTTATTAAGGAATATAATATTCCAATTTGTATTCTGAATGAGAAATAAGCTATAATTAAAAATTACAAAACTTTGGGGTTATTTGTAAGGTCGAAGGAGAAAATATTTGTATGTCACTGCAGCTGGTCTGCTCCATCAAAAGCAAAGTGCTGCAAACTGCAACTGTGATGTGTCACCCCATCTCAATAGACATCATCTCAGGAAAATGCATCCCAATCATACAAAAGCTCTAGAATTTCACTATTTTAGGCTCTATCATCCAACCCAGAATTCACACACAGATCCAAAGAAGTCTGTGTTTTCTGTGAATATCCATCCATCCTGGTGACGCAGGAGGAAGGAGATGGTCATGCATGCAGACTGCAGGTTGTTACCTGATCAATATAAACTGTTTATGTGTCATACGGAGAGAAAGAGATAAAAATTTCTATCACCATGGTTGTAAAGACATAGCAAGTGTTAACCTGACTCCCAGGTTGCCTGTAAAAATCATCTAACAACTTTGAGGGGTATGACAGAACCATATCACTAGTTTCACATTCATTACACTGAAATATCAGTTTTAAAGGTCAGTCTTGAGAATTCGATGCCAGCAATTAACTACCTTAATGCCAGCCACGCTACTAGACGGGGAACAAAGGGAGCAGGAGTGAAGAACAAAGAGAATCAGGTCTGGACAATAATACAAAGTTTTGCCATTACAAGTGGCTTTTGGTGACTAGGCAATAGGCATTTTTTACTATCGGTGCCAAAAGTCTAAAAACTGTCATCAATGAGTTTAAGCCAATTAGCTTAGTGACGCTAACCCCCTGTCAAGTCAGACTCCCTTCCCCGTTCCCACCCAAGGCCTGCATGGATGCAGAAACTGCTGTCTGGCAAAAACAACCCTTCGGTGCTGTCTTCCAAGACCATGACAGACAGAAGTGCTGCAAACTGACACAGGGGTGTGCCTAGAGTACCCACACACTTCCTCCTTTGCATTTCTGTTGGTGAAAGGTAGGCACCTGACAGTTATGAAGTGCCTGAGTCAAAGTCCTTAGCCCCTGACCATATAAGAAGTCAAAGTAGAAACTGATGTACTCCAAGGTCCATGCTGATGTGTTAGGTATTACATCACCTTGCAACCCTTGGCAGCTTTCCAACATATTTCTTTATGTAAAATTCCCATTGATGTCTTTGCAAAGGACAGAAAGAATCTTTTTCCTTTCCTTTATGCTCAACAGAGTTAAGGCTTTTTAAAAATCAAGTTATTTATTACTTAATTGCAAAGGAAACACTGGAGAAAATACAGCTTCAGAAATCTCTATAGCAAGAAGAAAAAGTGTTTGCTATATCTAATACAGCTGTGAGCTGTCAACACTGTAATCACTCTCATTCTTGACATAATAAATATTAACATATTATTTGACTTCAGTTGTCCTTGAAGGAATATCCATGGAAGGAAAACAGGCAAACAGCAACAGACACCTTCAAGTATCTGGCCTGCAATGTAAATTTCTCTTTGTATCAAAATGCAATTGCAAAATAATCATTAAAATTGCCTCAGTCTGACAGGACAAATCAGTGCATAAGGGTGAAATATTCATAGAAAAACATTGTCCCATAATGTGTGTGATGAGTCAACCTTCACTGCACAATGGTAACTTCACACCTATTGAGATCATGTTCAGAGTAGTTAATTTATGTGATTATTCAAAATGTCAGTGACAATTAGAAATCCTGACATTAGATCAGAATTTGACAAATATCTCACCCAAAGAAAGCAGTATTTTGGCACAGACACTGAGCTGGCATATATACCCAAGCTATTGTTTTGTGCTAGAATTGGAGGAGCACTTGGAAGCTCCAAGGAACCAGAACAACACTATGGGACAAATACCCACATAGGATTTCATTCTTCTCAGCTATCTAAACATTTGAAAGCCAGGCAGCTAGTCTGCATTCCCTCTGTAGACACAGGATACATTGTCTAAAGTAGTGGGACTGAACCATCACATGGATGTGACAGTGTCTTGTTGAAGGAGAAAGAAACTTGAGTACCTGGCTTTGGACATCATTTACAGTTGGACTAGATGATTATTGTAGGTCCTTTCCAACTGAACTATTCCATTCTCTGTTAGGTGTCTATGGTTAGGTGAAACGAATTCTGCAGCTCTCTAGTCAAGCTTGCATCTGCTTTAGCCCAACTAGCTGTTAACATGTCAAAATATTCCAGCAGTCAATATTGCTGCTTGTCACAGGCTGGAGAGATAAGCGTTTGCCCAGCTTTGGAGGTTCTTCTTCTGAGGGGAAGCACGTCTGAGGCGGCGTGAACTTCTGAAGTGGTGTTTGTCACTTCTGATGAGCTTCTTGCTGTTGTGGCTTTGCTCCTAGTAGTACCGAACTTTCCTGTTATGAAGCTAATGTGGCTACATCTCCAAAAGCTGTGTGTATTTCAAAGGCACCATGGTATATGTTCCCACGGTGAGAAACCATCCTGATAGCCTAGAGTCAATACAGGAAAAACATGGACAAACAATGGGGGGAAATGAGGTAATTTGACGGTATCCAGCAAAATCAGTGGAAGAAATTAGGACATAAAAGCTGAATCCTCCTGTAGGCAAAACAGGAATGAACAGGCAATTATAGTTTAACCTGCCTGGTTACCATGCTCTTCTCAAAGAGACCCCAAGTTCTTTTCACACAGGTATTTATATAATGCATTCTGTCTTATAATTGTCATTTGAGGGCCTAAGCTTCATGAGATGAATAAAGAAGAGTAATAAAACAATGAAATTTAATTTTAGAATATATTTCATATAGAAATATGACAAGTGTCCTGTTTCCATTAGCACTGGAATCTGTGTCCTTGATTTCAACACTGGCAATGACTCCGCAGGCGCAGAAGCAAACTGGTAGTGATATGAAGGATATCATCCAGGGATGCACCAGCTTGGCAAAACTGCACTGCCTGCCAGCATCCCCTCTGAATGCAAGTAAAGGCAGGCCACAGCCAGGGACTCTGATAACTTTGTGAGATGTCGGATGAAAAATATGTCTCAGAGACATGAACCTTTGCCCCAATTTCTGCTAGACAGCATTAAATAAGAAAAACCACTGTCATATGGCATAAATACACCAACTAAACAAGGAACAGAGAGCTCAGCAGAAATAAAATGCCTCTCTAGCATCACTGCAAGGACATGCCACCTCCTGGTATGTGAAAGAAAGGAATAAAGCATTTAAAAACTCCATAAGCCGCAGTTAAATCCACACCAGAGGCATAGAGACCAAGATGCAAATGCCACTGACTCTCTCCCAAGTGTTAGAGCTACCTCTTAGGAAAAAGCTATTAATCAGGGTCAGCTGCAAATTGGATCTCATCCTTCAGCTGATCCAAATGGCCAAAGCTGGATGACATTTCATCTCATCTGGAGGTGAGGTGATGCCAGCAGCTCTCCCAAGTGTCCAGGTTTAAGCCCAAAGGACAACCGAGCACCACACAGACACTCACTCCTTCCTCCTCAGGGATGGGGACGAGAAAATAAAAAAAAAATCTCAGGGATCAAGAAAAGGACAGGGAAGGATGACTCAGCAATTATGGTCACAGGCAAAAGACAAACTTAATCATTTCTCTGTATCAAAATAAAAAAAAGAACATCAATTTGATTTGAACACCATCAGCACCACCACTTAATTTAACAATTAAACAGAGAAGGACAGTGAGAAATTCCACCACATCTTAAAAACACCTTCCCCCTCTACACCTCCCTTCTTCCTGGGCTCAGCTTTGCTCCCAATTTCTCTACTTTCTCCCCCCAAGAGGCATAGATGGGCAGGGAATGGGGGTTGCAATCAGTTCATCACCCATTGCCTCTGCCACTCCTTCCTCCTCAGGGGGAGGACTCCTCACACTCTTCCTCTGCTCCAGCGTGGGGTCCCTCTAACAGGACACAGTCCTCCACAAACTTTTTCTGACATGAGTCCTTCCCACAGGTTGCAGTTCTTCACGAACTGTTCTAGCATGGCTCTCTGCCGCAGGCTGCAGTCCTTCCAGTAACAGACTGCTCCAGCAGAGGCTTTCCTCAGGGTCCCGGCCTTCTTCGGGCACAGCTGCCCGCTCCACCAGTGACCCCCATGTGCTGCAGGGGCACAGCCTGCCCTCTCACCACGGGCTGCAGGGGAGTCTCTGCTCCAGCGCGCCTCCCCCTCCTTCCTTCAGCTGACCTCAGTGTTTGCATAGTTATTTCCTTCACAACCCCTTCTCCTCCCAGGTTTCCCTTCTTAAATACATTATTGCAGAGGTGCAGCCACCATCACTAATTGGCTCAGCCTTGCCCAGAGGCAGGTCTGACTTGGAGCCAAGGGAGCTTCTAGAAGCTGCTCACAGGAGCCACCTCTGTAGCCCCCTCCCCTGTTACCAAAACCCAACACAAAGTCATAGGACTTTGGGGACAATCAAGGTCTGGTGACAAGTACTAGTCTGGATCTTCAGATGTGAAAAGAGTGAAGCAACAAGGGAAAGTTTTGATCCACCTTAGAAAAGATCAAAACAGACTTTCACTGCCTGCAGCACTTCACAGTTTCCTTAAAACCCCTAGATACTGGGGCTCATATAGCATATCAAGTCCTTACAGAGTGATAAGGATGTACACTTTCTTTGTAGCAATGACAACCACAAAGAAATCCAATCTCTGCTATATTAAAGGACAAAGGCCCCTAGAAGTCCAACATCTTGGGAAAGAGATGTCCAGAGTTATATACCAGCAGCCTAGATGACTATTTGCCATGTTGTTGTGGCTCAAAGTGAATATTGCTTTTATGACCAACTTTTAATTTGACACCGTGTGCCTCTCTGCTGACTGCCTGTGAGCCAAGGGCCAGCTTTGGGTTAGAGCTTGGTTTGGGGATGCTCTAAAGCTTAGATACTTTCTCTGGACATCTATTAAACTAACTCCTCAAGCTCTTTCTGTCAGTCGCTCTGAGTACACCAAATTCAGCAGGGCTTTTCTATAGCATTTTTCTCCTGTAGATCCTGAGAATCACCTTCAGGCGATCTACAAAAGAAGCACTGCTTCATGTATTCCCAGTCCTTTTAAGCACTCGCAGAAAAGAAATAATTTACCTGTCACTGGAGTTTGAGATGTCAGCCATGTGCTCACCTACTCTGTACCCTCTTTACTCTCTCCCTCAGAGCCCTGAGTCATCAAGATGATTGCTGTGTGCCAACACAGGCAACAGCCCAGTCTTCAGTCAGCATGAGGGCTGTGAGATACTTATGTACTCACCCAGGTACTACAAAGGCAAAAAGTCTCCAAGTTTTCTGCATTCTATTGCATGTTTTAAGAACTAGGACTGAAGGAAAAATATTATATGCATTTCAGGGTAAGTCTACCTACTATTCTCCACCCCTTCACTTCCCAGCATAACTACAACAGAAAATTCAGCACAGCTGACCCCTGTTGAGACAGGGAAGAGGCACTAACTGGGGACCAGTTTGTACCACTGCTAGCAGGTGGCCCTGGGAAGAGCTGTACCTGTTTGTGCTGCCCTTGCAGCTTTGCACCCTCTATTACCCCAAAAAACTTGTGCACTAAGTTAATATGTAGTCTTAGGTGAATAAATGGAGATAAACACATGGACTCCTCCACCTCTCTTTGGGCTTTGGTCACCATCCCCTGGCATTCCAGTATAAAGCCCTACTCACCAGGTTGGCAAGCTTCCTGATACAATTCTTGTCCCACTTTGTCAGATGGATCCTGCCTTTCCCTTTGCTGTCCTCATTCCTCAAAGAAAGTTATCAGAGCTTAAACCGTGTCTTGGATACTGGCTGCATAACCTAAACCTAACCCAGAGAATGCAACCACTTTGACCTGAGCCTCTCCCATCCACCAGCAGGACCCTCTTGGGCCCCTTCACCCTTACCACCAAGGCCCCGTAGCCACTCTTGATATACTGAAGGTCTTCCCAGAAGACTCACTAGTGTCCATGCAGATGAGCAAGGAAGTGGCAATAGCCTGAGGGCTGGATAAGTCTTGTCAGCTTCTTTACTACATCCCATACTGATGGTCAAGCAGCAAACCTCCTGAGACATCTAACCTGGCAGGCCAAGGGTACCTCTGTCACTCTCAGAAGGGAGTCTCCCACCACTGCCATTCACAGCTTCCTGGCTCAAAAGTATGGATCAGGCTCAACCAGCCCAGGTGCCTCCCCCAACAAAACCTTCTGGGATCACCTGTTGAGGTCCTGCACCTCTGCAGGTGGTGAAGGAGCCTTCCTCCTGTTGCAATAATTTACAAGCATCCAGTCATTCCCACATGGGAGTTCCCATACTCCACCTGCTCTTTGACATCCCTCTTTCCACAAAACAAGGGGCTTGGGCACTTGCCTCATGGGGCACTTTCCCATTCATCCTACCTGATGCTGTGCAGTGGGCTCAGTTCCTTCATCACCCCTTTCATCTGGCAATTTAGCAGCTTGGCTGGGGCATGACCCTGTCAGAGATGTGTAGATTGTCCCTGTGGAGATCCCAACCAGTTCCTAGTAGACCCTGGCCTTACCAGAGCAAACTGGTACCAACTGACAGCCTGCCTGGAACTTTCTGACATTAATGAATCTTAAACTACAATTAAGATTAATTCATTCAGAAAACAAAGTTTAAGGAAGTAACTCTTATACTGGAGGTAAGTAGAGAGACATGAAGCAATAACTCATCTCACAGCTGCTTCTCCATCAGGTTTAGCTTCAAGACAGTGTCTGTGACCCCTCTCAAGCCCAGCTAACTCCCCTGGTGATTTCTTCAGCAAGTCAAAGCTGCAGCTCAGTCCTCCTGATGGGCTGGGTGTCACCCCGTGGATGAAGGAGGGCAGCTCTAACACAGATTCCTTCTCTCCTGATGCCAGAAGCACATAAGGGACAGTCCTTCTCCCAGCCCCTCAGCTCTGCCCCAAGGAAAGCATGTAGGACAACCAATGAACTGGGGAGAGATTTTTCCCCGTGGAGGCAGAGGGTCCCCAGAGAAACTGCTGCTGCTTGGGTCTCCACTAGCCAGCCTGGCTACAGCCCAGCTGGGAAGGCATAGAGTTCCCTCACAGGGTCATAATGAGAGCTTAAAACTACATTGTGCTCCCACATGAAGTGGAGCTGTATGTGGAGTCTGGGAGGTTTGTGTTTGGCTCTGAAACCCACCTGGCTCCTCACTGTGGACTAGAACATCTGTTCTGTGGCAGGGACAACACGCACAGTAAGCACCCAGTGACTGAAGGGCTGCAACTAAGCCATCAGTTCCCATCAACACTCATTGGTCATCCACAGCCAGCAGCCCTAAATCAGCTCCTTGGAAAATTTCTCTCTTTCTGACTGGAATATGTCACTTAACACCAAGCTGGAAGAGCTGCATTTTCCCCTTTAAACAGAGAAAGAACAAGGTTAAGTTATTGCTAAATCTCATACACTGTTCCTGTAACAGGAGCAGAAGACAACGACATTGCCACTCATGAGCACATGAACTATAGATTACAGGTGTCCATACCACCTCAGGTATATTCCACATGAAGACACTGCAGTTCAGATATCTGTCACTCATAATAAATACTTTTATCAAGCAAATTTACCCCCATTTTAGTAAAACACCTGCTCATGTTTAATTTGAAGGATAGAAAGTGACAGGACTATTCAACTTAACCTACGTTAAACCTATGGTCAGTTGCTTAACTGAATTACAGCAACATTGTATATTTAAAACTTCAGGGGAAAAAAAGGAACATTATATGATGCTATTTAGATGAATTATAATAGTTTCATCTGGATTTTGTAGAGTTTCAGCTCACTCTGATCACATTCCTGAATAGAGTTAAATAGCAGGCAGGGTTAAATACAGACCCTTGATAAGCCATCCTCATCTCAGCCTGGTCCCTGTATTTTCTAAGAACTGCTGGGCTGGCTGCTTGAAACGACCCTCTCCATCATTCCAGAAGGAAATTCTTATTTTCAGGCTCAACTTCTCCCATTCAGATTGGGAAAAAAATCTGAATTCACAGGATCATACTTCCAGCTCCTCTAGATGCTATTGATAGGTATTGGTTATTGATAGGTATCAGAAAATTTTTGCATGCACTAAACTGAGGTTAGCTTATGTGCTTCAGAGTTGCTTAAAATATTGTTTAAAATATTGTAACTATTTTTAAAGCTCACAATCAAGAGAAATCAAGTCTGTAGCTCTTATGGTATTATATACAGAATAATAAATAATATAGACACTGAGGAAGTTAACTTTAGATTGGCAATAACAGGAACAATAATAACAGACTGCATATACCTGCAAGGTAGAAATATACATGGAAAACAACATACATAGTCTCAGAAGCAAAAGAGTTTTTCAGAGCCTCAAGACAAGAAATACTAGAAGAAAGCTAAGCAAGGAAAAGTTGAGGTAAAATACAAGGTGGTTGGGTTTTTTTCCATAAGTACAAATAAGCAGAAGAAGAAACTTTTGCAGGAGAATAAGGCATTTCTGATGGTAGGTAGACTTCAGTCATTATGATAAAGAATTATGGACCCTCTAAGATTTTCACAGCACTTGAAGTCCATTGTGAAGCCTCACAATAAATAGACAAGTCATCCTTTCACTGAATGAGGACAGCAGGTTTTATTTAGGTAAATGTCATGCTCCCACTCTGTTTCTCATTGTAGTCCAAAGCTCCCATTCCTTAAAGCCTACAGATCCTCCTTTCTTGGCCCACCCAGCCAATAATGAACCCCCTGGTGCTCACCTGCACTGCAGCCTCTGTGAAACAGCAACCACCTCACACAGCATTTTTGCACCTAACACACCACTAATTGCACTTACTGGATCCACAATACAAACATGGCAAATAATTAGTGTTCCCTAGGCACTGCTCTAGAGAGATAACAGTAATGGGAGCAGGTCTATAGCTAGTCTTCTTATGGGTATGCAGAAGAGTCTAATTCTGTCTCAGTTAAATGCTCTTTTGACTGCAGTGAATAATAATTTTTAAAAGCCTGACTTCAAATAAAAAAGATGCTCATATCTTCTTATCATTGACCTCTAGTAGGCCTGAACATCTGGCCAAAGTAGCACTCCTGCTAAAGCTGAAAATACCTTAAACCTCCAGACTAGCAATGATACAATGATCCACACAAGGTGACAGAGAAAAAACAGGCTGCTTCCTCCAGCAGATTAGTGTTCAGGTCTGGTGACTGAACAGGAGACTGAGCCAGGAGATACCAACTGCAATTTGAGCACCAACCTGAAGTCAGCATGGCACGAAAAGGACTCCGGCAGAAGCAGCTTCCTTGGGATATCAGAAATCAAAGTATTTGACAGAATGTCAAAGAATGTTTCTCTTTAATGTAATTGGAGAGCAATAAGGAAGACATAGCACAGAAATGATCAATGGATCAGGAAGACAGTCCATGAAAATGAAGAGGGAATCTATGCTCAGAGAGGGTGAATTGTTCCAAATACCTGAGTAGACACCAGAAGTCTTTTCAAGCTCCTTCCCTGTAACTGTGCCTGTACCAGCAGTCTCAGGATCCAGCCACACCAAACAGCACTTCACAGCCCACCCTCCACCATGGCAGCCATCCCCTAGTGCAAGGGAGCTGGACTGAAAACACACTTACATGAATGCAGCTTCTGCATGAGCGCAGCCCCTTCCCACCGCCTCTCCATTTTGTATTTCCCTCTTGATCACCATACCATGTTCAGACCTTGCAGGATGAGACCCCACTCCCACCTCACACTCACCTCTTTCTGCTCCTGCAGCCTTGGACTTTTCTGCTTCAGCCTCCACTGCAACCCCTTGCTAGTGTCACCACTGGCTCTGAATGTAGCCATGGATCTATCTATGCCAAAGAAACGCTCAACAGAGATAATCATCACGTAGCTCTTCCGTATACTGGAGGTGGCTGGGAGGGGTTATTATACTGGGGGTTTGGGGAGAATTGTCATTGGCTTCACCAAAGGAAGAATCCTCAATTTCTAGCAGATTCTGTTAGAGATGGCAGAAGGTACCTCAGTATTGCCAGAATTTCCGCCCTGACAAGAGTACCTGAATATATCTCCTACAAGAAACAGAACCCAACTGAGTATGAATTGACTTTTAAAACAGTGCACAACAGTCTCACTTTTGTTTCCCTTAATCATGTCTCATGGGATGGGAACTTCTTCCTCCAGGAGACTCCGAGGAGACTCTGAAATGGTGAGTGAAGGATCAATGCAGTCTCCATTGAGCACATTCCCTTGTCTGAGTGCACAAACCCAGAGAATCATTCCCAGAGAACATTCTGGTGCAACATGGACCCACAGCCCACCGTGGCAGTCAGTACCAACACACACCTTGACCACCACCAGGAGCTGGGAGAGAGATCGGAATCCCACTGCACAGCCTGATCTGTTTTCTAAAATCCATTGGTTTTATACACAATTCTTAGATTTTTTATTTTTTTTTCAGTATTTGTGCTGCGGACTTTCCCTATTTTTAACCCAGGTTTTACCCATAGGATGGGATTTGCCTGAGCAAGGAAAGTTGCTACATACTTCTTGCCACAGACAGCATCAAGCTCAACATTTCTTGGCCTTACATATTTCCAGACCACCTGTAAAAACTCTGTTGGGAATGAACTCTGCATTTGAAGGCTTCTCAAGACAAATTAGTTATTGTCCATGAATATGGATGGACTCAATAAAAAATCCTACAGAAGTGTAAGGAGAGCAGGAAGGCTTTATGAAAAATGGCTCAGGATCTCAGTCAAACCGCCTTGCTAAATCAGCTTCAAAATAAGAAATTCTTGTAAATGCATTCAGCAATAGTAATGCAGCAAATCTTACCCTAAACATTAGTTCAAATCTGTTTAGATTAAATTACTAGTGGGTTTGTGCTCTAATGGTGAGAGAAAAGTTTGCAGTTATCCATCCAGAATCAGTCTTCTACGCACTGTATTAGTAATGCCAGGAAAAATGAAATAAGACTGCTTTTTAACTTTGTAGTGATATAAAGCAGGAGACAGAATAACTGCGGAGGTAAAGAGGTGGGAAACAGTTTATAAAGGACCTCTCCCAACACCTTGGTATCACTGAGACTAAAAATGAGATAGGAAAGCACAAAGATAATAAAGACCTTGAACAGTTTTGGTTTTCTTTCTTTTGGATATTCAGCTGGCATGAAACCAGCACACCTCAGCACTGAAAGAACAAAGCATGCAGACCCCAAACAGTCCAAAAACTCTTTTATACTATCCAAGTCCATAACACTAAATAAAAGAAAAAAGAAAAAGAAAACTCACCAAGGAGGACCTAACAGTCTGGGCCCAGTGATCAAGCTTATTGCCTGCCTCTTTTTTAGTGGAAAGCATTAAAATGCCCACAAACTACTAAAGAATTAGTACAGATCAACCCCATCTCTGTTATTGAACAATATCAAGAAATATCTTCAGGTGTGACCTAGAAAAGTGATCGGGACCCTAAACTGCTGAGAGAAGTGGAGTGAAATTACACAAGATTACACTGTAGACTGACTGAGGAATACAGAGAAACTGCCCAAGCAGCCAGGGGTCAGGTTAGGAAGGCCAAAGCCCTCACAGAATTAAATCGGGTCAGGGACAGCGAGGGCAACAAGAAATGCTTCTATAGGCATGTCAGTGATAAAAGAAAGACTAGGGAAAATGTGGGCCCTCTCTAGAAGGAAATGGGAGACCTGGTTGCTCAGTATATGGAGAAGGCTTTGGTACTCAATGACTTTTTTGCCTCAGTTTTCACTAGCAAGGCCTCCAGTCACACTGCCCAAGGCACAGAAGACAAAAACAGGGACTGAGAGAACAAAGAACCACCCACTGTAGGAGAAGATCAGATTCGAGACCATCGAAGGAACCTGAAGGTGCGGAAGTCCATGGGATCTGATGAGACACATCTGTGGGTCCTGAAGGAACTGGCCGTGAACTGGCTGAACCACACTTCATCATATCTGAGAAGCTGTAGCAGGCCAGTGAAGTTCCTACTGACTGGAAAAGGGGAAACATAACCCCTATTTTCAAAAAGGGAATAAAAGAAGACCCGGGAAACTACAGGCCAGTCAGTCTCACCTCTGTGTCTGGCAACATCATGGAGCAGATCCTCCTGGATTGCCCTATATGCTAGGGCACATAGAAAATAAGCAGGTCATTGGTAATAGCCAGCATGGTTTCATTAAGGGCAAATCATGCCTCACAAATTTGGAGGCCTTCTATAACTGGGTTACATCATTGGTGGATATGGGAAGAGCAACAGATGTCATCCACCTGGACTTGTGCAAAGCATTTGACACTGTCCCGCACAACATCCTTGTCTCTAAACTGAAGAGACATGGTGGGTAAGGAATTTGCTGGGTGGTTGCACTCAAAGGGTTGCAGTCAACAGCTCGATGTCCAAATGGAGAACAGTAACGAGCAGCATTACTCAGGGGCCAGTACTGGCACCAGTGCTGTTTAACATCCTTGTTGGCAACACGGACTGTGGGATTGAGTGCACCCTCGGCAAGTTTGCTGATGACACCAAGCTGTGTCATCTGGTAACACGCTGGAGGGAAGGGATGTGCCATTCAGAGGGACCTTGACAGGCTTGAGAGGTGGGCCTGTGCAAACCTGATGTAGCTCAACAAGGCCAAATGCAAGGAAGGGAGGGACTCTTTATCAGGGAGTGTACTGATAGGATGAAGGGTAATGGTTTTAAACTGAAAGAGGGTAGATTTAGATTAGATAAAAGGAAGAAATTCTTTCCTGTGAGGGCGGTGAGACACTGGAGGAGGTTGCCCAGAGAAGCTGTGGCTGCCCCCTCCCTGGCAGTGTTCAAGGCCAGGTTGGGCGGGGCTTTGAGCAACCTGGGCTAGTGGAAGGTGTCCCTGCCCATGGCAGGGGGTTGGAACTAGATGATCTTTAAGGTCCCTTCCAACCCAAACCATTCTATGATTCCATGATTCTATGACTGTCAGGGGAAATCCTTCTACTAGGTAAATCTGTTACACGTGGGAAGCTGAACAGTTAAGGGGAACATTTAAAACTCTACATGATGAAGACTACAAAATACACAACTGGAAACAATACAGACCTGGGAAAGAAGTCATCAGTATAATTATTGTTTCTGTTCTCATGGGTTTTGCACTCACTAATGTGCTTTGGGAAGACAAATGAGTAAGGTCTTTCCCATCTATAGCTTATGCAGCTATGTAAATTTTCATTAGAGGTTTATACAACTGAACTTGCAGGGAAATGGGATTCCAGAAAATGCCTGAATGCTGCAAGCAATTCTGTGATGTGGGATTTAAACTTATTTTGCCCTACTATGAGAAAGTTGACTGGGTGACAGCTGTGGCATTCTTTTTGTCAGCATAAAAAATAATTTGACTATTCACCACATATTTTCCAGGTCTATGAAAGCCTTTGGGATTATGCTGGAGGAAAGATTTAGTTATGTTTCTATGGAAACCATAACACTTACATAAGAGCCTGTTTAACAAGCAAAAGTGTGACACTGTATCTCATTCAAGGTGAGCCACCTCCAAGATAACTCATTGATAAAATTCCAACTGGGTTTTAAAGTCTGGGAAGACACCAATGAATTTCTTACACCTCTAATGGGAGTGAGACTCAGCAGGTACTGCTGGATGACTACTTAGCACCATAGCATAGGTGTTATAATCTCACATGGAAAATTGCAGTCATTTGGCTAGACTTAGTGTGCCCAGGTGGCCAAGAAGGCCAATGGCATCCTGGCTTGTGTCAGCAATAGCGCGGCCAGCAGGGACAGGGAAGGGATCTCACCCCTGTCCTCGGCACTGGTGAGGCCACCCCTCGATTCCTGTGTTCAGTTTTGGGCCCCTCACAACAAAAAGGACATTGAATGACTCGAGCGTGTCCAGAGAAGGGCAACGGAGCTGGTGCAGGGTCTGGAGCACAGGTCGTAGGAGGAGCGGCTGAGGGAACTGGGGGGGTTTAGTCTGGAGAAGAGGAGGCTGAGGGGAGACCTTATCGCCCTCTACAGCTACCTGAAAGGAGGGTGCAGAGAGCTGGGGATGAGTCTCTTTAACCAAGTAGTAAATGATAGGCCAAGAGGGAATGGTCTCAAGTTGCACCAGAGAAGGTTTAGACTGGATATTAGGAAGCATTTCTTTCCAGAAGGGGTTGTCAGGCGTTGGAATGGGCTGCCCAGGGAGGTGGTGGAGTCCCCATCCCTGGTGATGTTTAAGAGTCAGGTCGACATAGTGCTGAGGGACATGGTGTGGTTGAGAACAGTCAGTGTTAGGTTAATAGTTCAACTAGATGATCTTCAAGGTCTTTTCCAACCTTGATGATTCTGTGATTCTGTAAGAATTAAATTTTTCATCAGGTATGTCATACAATAATGATTTCCTATATTTATGTCTTTCACTTATCCCTTATTTTATATATGCGTTCCTTCACTGACTCCAGTGTGACCCAGAGGAGAAACAGTTACGTTTTTTCATAAAACATTGAAGTGTTCCCAGATGTTTGTTTGCAAACACCTAGAAATAGAAGTGGTATTTTCTCCACTTAGTTATTACTTTTCCTGAGATTAAAGTCTCCTTTGAAATTAAGAAAAGTTTTCTCCCCTTAACACTACTCTTCCCAGTAAGCACACAGGAGTTGCTGTTGCAGTGAAGCACAAGCACCATAGATGGCAGGAGTCAGAATTGATTTTTGTCTTTTCTCCTCAGAAAATAAGATGTTCAAATCAACTTTTAGAATATATTTCATGTTTTCCCATTGACAGCTCTCACAGCTGTGTTGTGGATGCTATAGCAATAAACTAGAAATAAAAGAGCTGGTGTTATTTGATAATCACAATATTGGCAAAAGCTAAGAAGGAAAGTTGCGTTCTAAATTACTTCTGGTTATCTTACCATAAAAAGTTCAGCAACATGAAAAAAAAATGCTGGAGCAAGGATTGAAAGGATTCTAGACACAACATAAAATTGAGGGATTAATTTTTTAATCTACTCCTACTACTTGAAAAAGTGCAAGGGCTAAAGTATTTTTTGATAACATGGAGAGACATTGTCCTTGAGGGTATGAGTGGCCCTTTCTGGATTTTAACAAAGCCAGTCACGTTACATTTTTGTCAATGCACTTCTAAGTCATTCACAAAACAGCTGAAATCAGAAAACAGAAAGAGGTAAGCAGAAACACAAAGGGGATATCTCAGACCTGTTCAGAGCCAGATTCTGAAGAGACTTGTGTGGTAACCTGACTTCCAATACTGTCATGTTTCCTCTGAAAACATTGTTTTCCACAGACTGAGTTAATAAGCTCATGCAAGTGTTTTGCAGCACCTTCAGTTGTTTCCTCTGCTACACAGACATGAGAGGCCATTGATGTCCATTGTGATGGTGTATGTTCATTAAGAACTGTACCAAACTACCCTTACTCCGTCACTGGCATTGAACTGGTTTTGAGTGATTAGAAATAGTTGTTACTCTTTGCTGGAGAGGCCCCGTTTCAGTGTAGCCAAATGTCATCCAGCTAGCTGAACTGTTGCAGAAGCCATCAAACCTTAGCAAGCTGTACAGACAGAGTCAGGGTTGTAAGGTGCTGTGAGGTGACTGAGGTCTACCAAGTTTTGATCTTGGATATAGGTTCAAGAGCAAAAATTGGTAGGTTTTAGATATGGAAAGTGTGACACCAAAGAAGAAAGTCTTTAAGAAAGGCTCCACATTATCTACTCAAGAGAAATAATGGTTTCTGTACATCTGGTGTTGTCACCTTACCGTTAATTGTGTTTCTGAACTGTCAGACAGCTCATTCAATCTCCCCAGCTTTCACTGCGTCAGGGTGGTACCTTCCACCCCCTCTTTGTGCCAGGACAACAGTTTCTAACATCATTTGCTAGAGACTGGACTGCTTCAGGTAGGCTCCACTTCTGTGGAGAAGGAGACAAAGCAGACAGGTACAAACCACACAACTTCTGAGGTAAAGTGTTAAGATTTGAGCACACTACCATAGATATGCAATCCTGTGGGACAGGGGCATACCTGCAGGCCCAGTGTTGTGGGGGAGGATGGAAACCAGAGTTCAATCCTTCATGAAGCAGCTCTCCAAAGCCCTGCTGTTTTTCCTTTCATGACCCATAGGTTAATAGTCTCTGCTGCTCACATTCTGTAGCAACCTTTCCAAATAATTATACTTAGAAAATTCTAAAACAGATGTTTTCAGTTGTTTCCTCTCTGGCAATCATTCTAATTAATTAGGATTGGCCTTAAGGTCTAGCAAACTATGACAGTTTGAGCATGAGCTGTATGGTGCACATCTCCATCATATATAGCATTAACAATCATATATAGTTAAAGCATCTTCAGATTTTTTCTCTGCATCTCACAAAAACTAACTTAAGCTTCAGAACACCTGTGATGGATGGAATATTTATTTTCCTTGTGCAGGAGGAACAATGCAGCCATAAAGGTTAAGTTTTCTAAGGTCAAATTTCTAGAAGCAGTCTCAAAGCTTGGTTCACTGGAGCACCTCTCACAGCAGGTTTGTTCTGGATCTGATTCTGTCTTATTCAATAGAGCTGACTTTTTAAAATCACTTCTGGAAAGCTCCAGACCTGCAGTTTCTGCTGGCCTCCCTGGGAGCTGTGCCACATATGCATGGATGGGTGGAAAACTCCTCTTTGCCTTCCCCAAACCTACTCATACTACAGCCCCAAAACTGCCACATGCAGAGATAATTCTTGTTTGGTCCTTGGTCTTGCTACTGGTCCCATTGTCATCCCACAGGAACTGCCTGGCAGTTCTTTAGGCAACATGTTCTTGACTCCTAGATGTGCTAGGGATACACAGTGACTTTTTGAAGTAATGCATATGTAGGTACTCACGGTTTCCAGCTACACATCAGTTCCAGCACGCTTTGGTGATGTTTTTATATAATTTCAGTTGAAAGAGTTTGATTCCTCCACCCCAAGAGCAATAAATAGCCAAGACCTGCTCAGCTCAAGCTGCTAAATTACAGTTCCACCCCATCTTTTCTGTATATGCAAACCATCAGAAGAGGGCTGGCTGGAAGTATTCCATCAGTATTCAGATGACAAAAACATCCCCATTTTATTTCAGAGTTGCTGATATATACATGAGAAAGTATGTGAAGAGGAGATTGTATTCTATTTTCCAAACATTTCTTCGAACAGCTCTTGTTCCAAGTGTCTATTCACACACCAATATGAAGCTATGTTACACCTGGCACAACAGGGAAGCATAAAAGGTCAGTTTTGCTGATTATGTGAATAATTCTTCTCCCAGTGCAACCTCGATGTTTAACTGAATCACTCATTTGCAAAGAAAAAGCAGATGTTCGGAGTCTTCCAGTTTGGATTACCCTCCGGAGAAGAAATGTGTGAAGTTCAAGTTTTTGAACAGTCTACATATACACATACATACACATAAGAAAACAGGCACTGTTTCTTTAACAAATCACTCAAAAGAAAATTAATTACTTCTTTTAGGCACTTAAGCTAAGCAGTAATGGCCATTCCAAGAATTAACTCTCTTAGAAACCAGCTCCACCTGGAGAACAGAGAAACTACCAGACTTCTTTCCCCACACATAACTGGCTACACACATAACTTAGATTCACACAGCATATCTTTCCAAGACACACAAATTACTCAAATGCTGGGAAAAAAAGCACTTGAAACATCATGTTGCCACGTTTGCTAGTGACACTGATCATACAATATTGTAATATAAAATACCTGACAGTTTTTACTTGTTCTACATGCTCTGATGGTAGGTGACCAGTATTTGACCCTCTAAGACTTCTGTGAAGTGCATGGAGCTGCCTCTGTCTGAGCAAAGGGATTCCCTAGTCTTTGGAAGATGATGCAGATAATGTCACCATGATTCCTGTTCACTTTCATTAAATAAAGCCTGTTTTGTTTAGATCAGTGCAGCTATTTTTATTTTTATCTCCTCAAATATTACCTAATTAAACTGGATGGTCAGTTTACAAGCTGAAACAAACCCTATCTCATAAGAAAATGGAAGTTAAGCAACTAGATGCGAATTCAGATATGCCCGTATGTGTCATTTATAAACACAGCAATTTTGAAAGGTAAGTTTCTATGTGGTCACTGTTAACCCCAGTTAACTGTGATAGCAGCGGAAATTAGTTTTAATTTAGTTTAGTTCAGCTTGTTAGAAAAAGGTTATTACTTTGGGTGATTTTTTGCTACTAAGTACTAGAGCTGAGGGATTTGAATGTTTACAGAGAGCTGAAGAGATGACAAATAAGGATTTTTTCAGAAACTCCCAAATGGAGGTGGAAGTTACAAAATGCTTCCTTGAAGCTAATAATCCCTTGTATTTCAAGTGCTGACTGGTTTGGTTTTGCAAAATAAGCATTTCTTTGAAAAACAGTTGCATGCTTAAAATGTCTTCAGTCAAGCGGAGAACGGAAAGCAATTAAAGGATCATTTAAAAAAATACCAAATTATAAAAAAAAAACAGCTTAAAAGGTTAAGAAATACATCAGATCCTGAGATTAAATAAATCAGAGCTATGTAAATTTACAGCAAAAGGTCTGGCTGGAAATTTTCATATTAATTTTTTAAAAATAAAATCATTCAAATCCAGCAATCTTTCTAAGATTTCTTGCACCACTGAGGCTTTGGTAAATGCTTCACTTAAAGTAACTTTGAATGATGTCATTGGAGATGCATCAGTTTATCTCAGCTGCAACTTGGGAAAGACAAAAAGCAATACCCTGTACCAGCCAAGAGAAATGTTTTATTCTCTGTCTGGTTTCAGCAGATGCAATCAATGCTGAGTTCTGTATGGCTGGCTTCTCTGCTCATCACCCACTTGGAAAATTATTGTGTTGTCAAAAATGGAGACTGGGAGGCAAAGTGACACAAGCATCATGAGAAATTGCTTTGTGGTCCAAAGTCCAGCATTGGAGAACATAATCAAACACTAAACATCCAATGATTGCTGTTGTCTTTGCCAATAAAATTCATACTCATCACTTCCCTGACTCAGAGAAAATTTCCATTGCTGCAAGCATTAGATATTGAACGCTACGACCAGAGACACCGCACAGAGTTAGACAGACCAGAGATATACTCAAAAACAAATGCCTGATTTTTTTATCAAAACACGTTTAACAAAAGTACATATCATGTTTGTTCTATTATTTTACCTACTATATTTAATTTCTCTTAAAAGAAAACAGGATTTTTTGAACATTTTTTGAAGTGACAGGAAGAGAATTTCAGATGGATGAAGAGGTCTGTTTTGGGGCTACTCCTGTTTAACATCTTTATTGATGATCTAGACGAGTTTCCATAAGGCCAAATGCCGGGGGCTGCCCTTGGGCCACAACAACCCCCAGCAGCGCTACAGGCTTGGGAAGAAGTGGCTGGAGAGCTGCCAGTCAGAGAGGGACCTGGGGGTGTTGATTGACAGCCGGCTGAACAGGAGCCAGCAGTGTGCCCAGGGGGCCAAGAAGGCCAATGGCATCCTGGCTTGTGTCAGCAATAGCGCGGCCAGCAGGGACAGGGAAGGGATCTCACCCCTGTCCTCGGCACTGGTGAGGCCGCCCCTCGATTCCTGTGTTCAGTTTTGGGCCCCTCACTACAAAAAGGACATTGAATGACTCGAGCGTGTCCAGAGAAGGGCAACGGAGCTGGTGCAGGGTCTGGAGCACAGGTCATACGGGGAGCGGCTGAGGGAACTGGGGGGGTTTAGTCTGGAGAAGAGGAGGCTGAGGGGAGACCTCATCGCCCTCTACAGCTATCTGAGAGGAGGGTGCAGAGAGCTGGGGATGAGTCTCTTTAACCTAGTAGTAAGCAACAGGACAAGAGGTAATGGCCTCAAGTTGTAATAGGGAAGGTTTAGACTGGATATTAGGAAGTATTTCTTTCCAGAAGGGGTTGTCAGGCATTGGAATGGGCTGCCCAGGGAGGTGGTGGAGTCCCCATCCCTGGAGGTCTTTGAGAGTCAGGTCAACATAGTGCTGAGGGATATGGTGTAGTTGAGAATGGTCAGTGTTAGGTTAATAGTTGGACTAGGTGACCTTCAAGGTAATTTCCAACCTAGATGATTCTGCGATTCTGTGAAGAGCCAGAGTAGTGATGGCTGCTGTGTATGTGCTAAGCAGAGGATGTGAACTTGCAGAAGGTACCTCCATCCATCAGCTTGGTGCAACTCCACATGGTTGTGTTCCTGGACATGACAACCCCACAGCCCAACCAGGCACCTAGAGAATGACAACACCATGCCCGTACCCTGTTTCAAGTACAAAAAATGCATAATGCATTGCTTTGAGGGAATAGCAACAGCTACAGTTCCTAAAAAGTGCTCAGAGAGGCATTAAGTCTTCTCAAACTCTTTCCAGAGAGGCCCAGTGGCTCAGACATTAGGGCACAATAACGATATCCAGGCATGTTTTTTTCCCCCAATTGAGAGTACATTCTTTACATCTAGGACATCAGGACAAGGTAATAATCATAGAATACCAGGTTGGAAGGGACCTCAAGGATCACCTGGTTGTTTTGCCAATTATCAGGCCTAGCATAAAGGACACAGCCAGCATAAAGATGAACCAATATCCAAATTGTATTTGATACAAAAGGGTCAGTACATGGGTGAGCACTGGGGGTACAAACAGTCAGATTATACATAATCAACATCAATCCCACTGACCCCACAACGACACCGCACAACCAACAAAGGGGGGAATAAATGGGGACATTCAGTCTCCCAGAGAAGGGACAGGAGACAACCGAGTCAACAAGCCAAATACATAAGGAAGCCACACACTGAATCTCTACACAGCCTGTGTTTACAAAGGCCAGAGCTGACTGGAGCCCAGTCCCAGGGAGGCAGGAGGTCCTTCCCCAACAGGGAACTCTGCAAAGTGCATCCACCTCACAGACAGACACTGCCCCTGCCTGCAAGTGGTCCCAGCTTTTATCCCCAAGTGGGACACCTGACCTTTGGTTACCTAATGTGGGACACCGGGGGCTCATTTACCCAATGGTTCCCCCTGCAAGGCCGGCTGCACCCTGGAGGGAAGCTTAAAGGTAAACTCACCCCCCCTTTGTGAAGGGCTGTGGGAATCACCTATATGTCAACCTTAACTTGGGGCTTGGGGTTGAAACCCCAGCATTTCAGTGGTCCAACTTTTCTTGGCAAAAGCACAGTCTAGACAAGATGTCTCAGAACCCTGCTGTCCAGTTGAATCTTAAAAAGTGTCCAATGCTGGGGAATCCACCACTTCCATGAGGAGATTATTCCAATGTCTGATTTTTCTCATTGTGAAAAATTTTCCTCTTGTGTCCAATTACAATGTCCCCAGGAGTAGCTTGCACCCATTACCCTTCATCATGTGACTCTTTGTAAAAGGGGAGTCTCCATCTTCTTTCTAGTCACCCCTTAAATACTCGAACAAGGTGATAAGTTCTCCCCAGAGCTTTCTCTTCTCAAGGCTCAACAAACCCATTTTTCTCAGCCTTTCCTCATATGGCAGGCTTCCCAATTCCTTGATCATCTTTGTGGCCCTTCTCTGGATCCTCTCCAGCCTGTCTGCAACTTTTTCATATAGCAGGGACAAAAACTGACCACAGCATTCCAGGTGTGGCCTGACAAGCACTGAATAGAGTGGGGTAATGACTTCTGTATCTCTGCTGGTGATACTCTTGTTGATGAAATAACTTCAAGATTATCCAGCAAAGTGGAGCATAGAAAATGGATGAATGACACAGAGTTTATTTTTAGTTTGGATTCTCCCCATTCTATTCAGAGCATGAAGTCCAGAGGCAACAAACAAAAAAACAAGTCCCATGAAAATTAGTTTTGCATTAACATTTATGTGAGCCAGTGGAGCACACTACAAAGCCACAACAAGGGAGGCTTCCAGAGCTGCAGCCCACCCAGGTGGCACCACAGCTGCACTTAGATGTATGCTCATTGTAAGCACACTTACTAACCATGTTTCCTAAGGCAGGATCTCAGGTATGAGCCAACAGATTGCTTGTAAAAATCAAGTATAAGTCATGAGGTAATTATAGTTAGGAGTGGGCAATGGTATCAAACCTTTGACACTTCTAATGAATGCACCCAAATTTCTATTTCACCCCATTTAGCTCTCATATTGGTCAGTTTCTCTTTGGTCAAAAAGCTCAAGTAGACTCAAACTAATACCTATTCTTCCCTGTCTGTCATGTCAACAGGTCAAATATTATTTCAAACAATTGGGAAAAAGGGCAGAGGAAACCTGAAAGAAACTCACCAGAGGAAAAAAGTTCATAAATCTGTTTCTCAGCTCTGAACAATTGTCAGAAATTGGGCATTTTCACAGTGATTTACCAGCTGTTACATGACGTAATGATTCTTGTGAACATAGTACACTTCAGTAACTGTGAGATTCTATGCTAACGAAGTAGTAGCTGTAAAGGACATCATCTAAGGCATTGGCCAGTATGGCAAGATGCAAGCAGTCAAAATGTCACAGGCATGTCCCAGTATAAAGCTGAAGTCAAGCTTTACTGATGTTTCATTCGCTGTGGGATATGACATGTGTAGGCAGTGATGAAGATGGAGCAAGTGCTCATTTACAGCAGAACTTCACATTATTGAGTGCTGTGCCATCCTAAAGCCCCTGTGGAGGCTGTACCTTAGTCTGACCACCCATCTGGAAAGCAGCTTGGAAGAAAAGAACCTGAAGATCCTGGTGGACACCAGGTGGACGCCATTGAGACACCAATGTACATTTGCGGCAAAGAAGGTAGATGGAATCCTGGGCTGCATCAGGCAAAGCCTTGCCAGCAGGTCAGGGCAGGCATTCCTTCCCATTTACTCAGCCTTGGTGAGGCCACACCTGGAGTACTGTGTCTAATTCTGGGACATTCAGTCCAAAAGACACACGGACAAACTAGGGAGAGTACAGTGAAGGGTCATGAAGATGATTAAGAAAAGACTAGAACATCTCTTCTATGAAGAAATCCCAAGAGACCTGGGGCTGTTTAGCCTGGAGAAGAGAAGGCCCAGAGGGGATCTTATCAATGTCTACAAATACCTGAAGGAAGGGTGCAAAGAGGATGGAGCCAGGATCTTTTCAGTGGTGCCCAGAGACAGGACCAGAGACAATGGGCACAAACTGACACACAGGAGGTTCCTTCTGAACACCAGGAAATGCTTTTTTGTAGTAAGGATGACTGAACACTGGCACGGGTTCCCAGAGAGTTTGTGGAGTCTCCATCCTTGAAGATATTCAAAAGCCATCTAGACAGAGCAATGAGCTCTAGGTGGCCCTGCTTGAGCAGGCGCTTGGACCAGATGATCTCCAGAGGTCCCTTCAACCTCAAACTCTGTCTCTGTGATTCTGTGAACTGGAAGAGACAAGTCGACAGAAACAACAAGGTGAGATAAATGCCTGTGAAGATAATCTCAGTTATGTGTTTTGAGTGAGCAGTAGGAAAGGTTGAAGGCAGCAAGTGCCCAGGAACTCAGTAAAGGAGTGGATGTAGACCACGTCCACCAAAGAAGTTCAGTAAGTACAGAGGGACCATTTTAGCTGAATGACTGTGTGTTTCTCTGTGCTCTGGGCTGTTTTATACTCCTCCCACTCTGTTACCAAGATACTGGTTGTCACCCATCAGCTCTCAGTAGCCCTATCTGTCAGCAGCTCTAATGTCCAAAGTGGCCAATAAAATTAGGTATAAATCAGGTGCAAATCACACACTCTGGCTCTGTCAAACCTCCCTCACATGCATCTTGGGGTGAAGATGAGACACTCCACAGGTAACTGCATCCTGCAAAAGAACACACTACCCCATGGAAACAGTACATCAACAAACCCAGAAATCACACATGTTGCCAAAGAAACATGAAAGGGCAATAAAGAATCTATTCTCTTCTATGAAAGTACAAATAAGCAAACGGTTGCATTATTTAGAAATAAGAGGTGGGATTCTGAATTAACATAGACATCTACAGTGCAGATGTCTCCATCTGAAATAATCACCATGGGCTCCCTTTATAGCTGCTGAGACAATATGACGACAACAGAGAGGAACAGATACCTTCACGTGAACCTGTCCCTAAAAATACCCATTCATCTCTGCTGACTACAGAGAGGCTTGATCCCCATCTGGACGAGCCTTATAACCTCAGTCTCTTTTTAGGATTTAGTAGACTAAAACCAGTAGTGCTGAATTAGAATTAGTTTTCAGTAATATGGGCAAATGTTTAAGAGGACATGAGTAATCAAATTATGTGCTGTCTGGTCCTCATTTTCTCATTTGCTAAATTGACTCAGATTAATAGAAAATAGAATAGCAGGAAAAATGCAAGGGAGAGACGTCAGAAGTGAGACAAGAGCAAGGATTTTCTAGATGCATGAGCAGAGAAAGAAGCTTTACAGCAAACAGACTAAGTATAGGTATTTCTCAGATGTAGAAGGAGACAGTTTTGCATTAGTGATGGGATGCAAAGAAGACCTCCACTTCAAGATGGTGCTCCTCTTGTGAACTTGTTTTCTGGCAGTTTCTCACCTGCCCATGAACTCCAGCTTTCATATAAAACTTTTTCCTTGGAAACTTAGACAATTTAGTTATCTTATCTACTAGGCTGAACATCCATTAGTGTTTTTTAATACAGAAATTACAATCTTGGCAGTTTCTCACATTATTATTTCTGTATTATTGTACTAACTTCTTTATTATTCTGTATTATTCGTACTAACTTCCTTCGTCTAGGAATTATGTGTGTCTTCTTTCTATAACCTTATTCTTTATTTGCTTATTGTAATTTTTGTTTACAACGACTAATACTGTTTTAACACATTCTTGTGAAAGCCTGATTGTCCTGCAGTGGGAGTTCTCAATTCTTTTGGTTCCTGATTTCTGTCTGGGAACCAGCATGTCAAAACTGTATATTTTTGCCATAGACTGCCACAGAACAATCCTCTCTATAAATGAATCCAAGATAGAGAACCTGAAGAAACAAAACAAGACAACGTATCCATGTCTGCAGCCCTAAGGCAGGATCAGTTCACACCTAAGTGATCCCAAAGGACGAGGATGTTTGTCCAACCCGTGCTTAAAAACTTTCAGAGATAAACACACAGCAGACCCCTTAAGCAAGACAGTCTAGTTCTCAGCTGTCCTTACTGTTGGACTGACTCTGATAATGTCTGCTGAAATGTAAGACTACTGTTATTTCTTGTTCATAATAGTAAGTTTATTCGTTTCTTCCCTTCACAAACTTTTACACACATGAAGACTATTCTCACATCCCTCTTCAGTCTTGTCTTCCTATAAATAATCTGTTATTTTAGTCCCACTGTTTATTTAATTTTCTAGATCTGGTGTTTATGGGGTTGGTTTGGGGATTTTTTT
Source organism: Athene noctua (assembly GCF_965140245.1). NCBI lineage: Eukaryota > Metazoa > Chordata > Aves > Strigiformes > Strigidae > Athene > Athene noctua. The sequence continues at coordinate 247,816,382 of NC_134037.1, read as the reverse complement.
TTTTTTCTCTCTCTCATCTATTGACAGGTCTGCAGCTTTCTTAAATTTCATCATCCAGAACTGTACCCAATATCCCAGTCAAGATGAATCAAAATTCCAAGCATTATTCAGCATGGTTGGAAGGTTGCTCTTTTGTTTAAACATTCAATATCTTCCTGTTATTTTCACAGCAGTGTGATGCTGTTGTCTCACGTTCATGTTATGATCCACTACACTCAGAATTGCTCCAGAGGATCCCTTCCCTTTTCCTTCATACTAAATTAATTTCAGTAGTACTTCCTGTCCATCATGCCCCACAAGAACAGAAAACACATAAAGGGTCCACTTGTCATTGAGATCTCATTGTGATTTCTACCTGCATAGGATGGCCTGCAAGCAAATCACATATGCTTAAGAAACCTGTTGAGTAGGAAGAATGGAGAGACCATGGCCAGTAATGAAGAAATTCTATTGTTCACATCTCATGGTTGTTTACACTTTTTGCACTGGGACATTCACTTCTTTTCCCCAAGGCTGTGTTAGTGACCAGAATCGTCAAGAAAAGAGGTTTACAAATAAGGACCAGAGAATAGTGACTAAAAAACAGTAGGAGTATCTGTTCAGTTAGGATTGATAATAACAGCCAAGGATGGAGAGGGGTGTTCTCTGGTTGCAGCCTGGGTGTGCTGGAAGGATGTGGAAGGGAGCTGTGAAGAGAACAGCTGGGACCTGAAGATAAAGCCAGAGAAGAAAACTCAGTCAATCCCTACCCATAGTAGAGGACACCACAGACTGACAGTAGAAACAAAGGCAATGTCTTGTTTGATACTGACACTTGATTCATTCTGAAGTTTTAATCCTGCATACACTGTTTTCTAGACCTCTCATCATTTTTGCTGACCTCTTCTGGACTGTACTCAGCTGGTCATACTGATTTTGAAGAGCATTTCAACAGAGACCTTGCCGTTGCAGCATGATACTTGAAAGGTAGAAGCTTTCTACTTGCTATTTAGTTAAAATGCCTAATTAGATAGCAAGAGTGGGACCAACACCTCTCTTCCTCTAGAACTTCTGCCTCACCAGTCATTTTCTCTCTATTTGAATGTGGCTATTCTCATGTCGGTGTAATAATACTTTGCACCTGTACTTATTTTGAATTCTGTCCCCACACTCTTGTGTCTTCAGCACCTCCCAGGTTGATGTCATCTATAAATTTAATAAGCAAACTCTCTATTCTACCATGCAAGTCATTAATAAAAATATTGAGTAATTCTAGGCCCAGAACAGTCTCCCATGGAACATGGTTCGATATATGTTTCCACAATTGGATCAAGCTTTTGACATATTTTACCATTGATTCAAATTGCTAATTAACAAAAATAGACAGACCCTTCTGTAGTGCAGATTTACTGACAGCCAGAGACCAAATGTCAATTTACACCCACTGCAAATCTATGACTATATCTTCAACTAAAGATCACTTCACATATGAAAACTCTAGCAACTTATTCTGAAAATGTACTGGGAAAAGTTCTAAGAATTAGCTTTAACTACAGTTGCAAGGCTGTTCAGTCCCCTGAAAATGAGTGCTGTGGTGTATCTAATATGTTCAAAGTGATCCATCCCCTAGCTACATGTCAGGGTCCTACTCCCCTGGCTTTATATACTGTGTACATTCTAGCACATACCTGGGTTTTCTTCTCCAGTAAACCAAATGGTTCCCTTGGTGGGAACAGGCTGCCACCAGCTACAGCACATTCTGTGTTGAGATGCAGATTGATCAGCACTATGGAGGCAAGCCAGTCCCTGCCACTTGGCCGTGGAAAGCTGTCTGGTGCTAACAGCAATTGTCAGTAAGGGTACTTCAGTCCTAGAGTGTCCCCTGCAGAGAGCTGGGACCTCCAAACTGCTCTTGTCACTGATGTCACCTTCCCCAAGCTCCTATGGGTAGGATCGATCTTGACCATCCCCCTCGATTTCTTTCATCCCTCTTTAACTGCCCTGTGGAAGAAGGCAGCACGTGCATGGGTTTCAGCCATGCAGCTGCAGGATGGCTATGCATGTTAGCTTGGCAACGCCAAGCCAAAAAGAGCAGATTGATGTCTGCTCAGGGTTGAGGGAGGGAGGGAGGAGGAAAGGAAAGAAAGAAACTGTGCACAAAGCTCTTAAAAGAAAATTGAAAATTTATAGATTTTGATAAATACCAGATCATTCAAAGTATACCTTTATTTTAAAAAAGGACTTTATTAGCAGATCCTAACACAAGTTAAGGGGCAGATGAAAAGAGAGGGCATGCCCTTGACATCAAAGTGTCTAAAAGTGTTTAATATCTGTAGAGACCTTTTTCTTATATCAGAATTTTGTATCTCCTAAGGTGATTCAGGTGTTAGTTGAAAATACTTCAACCACCACTCTGAGATGCATGCTCATAAACAGAGCAGATTGCACTCTGGACTATGCCCAGAGCCAGGCAATGCAATGGTCTCTCCTATACTGCATGTTTTGACAAAGAGTTTTGAGGCCATCACCCTAAGATGAAGACTCATGGGAGAGAGTTCATGTTCTTACAGGAAACCCACATGTGGAATTACAATCCCCTTCCACTCCGGAGCAGGGAAGAAATATTTGATGGTCATTGGGAATTACCACGGGCAATTACTGCTGGCCACTGCAGTGTGAACACTTGCACTGATGGGACAACTCAAACGATATTCTTTCTCTCAAAAGCTCTTCACAGGCAGTCATGCTGATCCAGAGAATTTACTGTGAAATAGACCCTGTCATCCACAGTTAGCCATCCACCTCTGGAATTGATGCTGCAAGGTATATTGATCCAGCAAAGCCTTTAAGCACAACATTAATCTTCTGGACTTCATTTATATTCATAAAGTTCAGCAAGTGTTAAAGAGTTTTGCTGTACTTGAGCTTGCAGCACCTTAAAAGCTCAGACCTTCAATTAGCAGCCTTCAAACCCAAGTCCCAAAGCCCTCATCAATGACCAGTGGACTGTTGACCTGGGAGCCAGCCCTGATCCTGACAGTGCTTCAGTTCTATTTCATCTGGACCCAACAGCTTTGCTTAGGGATCTGGATTCACATCATGTGGGAGGCTCTGGACTAACCAGAAGATAAATCATGCATGATCAGCAATTTTGCTGATGAGTTACTCTGGGGCCTCTGTCAGGATCAGATGACTATAGGAGAAATGCTGGTTAGGCAGAAAAAAACAAAATATCCTATGTCTGAGTGTAGTTCAGAGTGAAAACATGAAGGCTATTCCTTCTGAGTTATAAACAGGTATTTATTCTGTGGTTTTGACCCTGCTATTTGCTTGGCTTCAAATCCTGCAAACACATTGATCCAAACCTCCGTCTCTTGCCTCACCTCTGTCATAAGCGTCAAGAGCAAGAATTGGTCACCACCTGCAAACAATGGTAGCTGTCCAGGGCATGATCTATTTATTATTTACGCTATGTTAAAACCCTGATCTGGAAAGATCTAGTTATGTGCTTTGGGAGTTTCCATAGTGTTCTTCACTGAAGTATCCAAAGGCTCCACAAACATTAGTTTCTCTTGTGAAATGAGGGAGTGACATTTCTCCATGTATTAGTCCAGGCACCCTGGTGCCTGGACTAAAGACAAAAGAACTTATTCACTCTGAGTGCCAGATTTCCTTGAATAGATTTCAAGGTTTCAGGTATTACATACAATATAATACATTCAAGGCAGAGCTACAATTGCTTGTAGAAAACTCCATTTTGCAGCTGAGATCTCAGTATAAACAACTCAGAAAACAACCAATGATTAGGAATCCATCTATGAATGACTGAAGTGATCTACCTTGAACCACCAAGGGAGGCATGACAGAGGTACCCTAGGCAGCATTTACAGTCAGCCAGTGCTGAGGATCCAGTCTCCAAGTCCTGTCTTTCCACCCAGTCATCCCAGACTGACTATACCCAGATTCTGTCTCCCTGCACGTGACTCTGGTGCCAAGATACAGTCCCCACTGCAACATTTGCTGCTTTGTCCCTTGCCCAAAGACTTGGAAAGGAAAAGAGGATCAATGACCTCAGCATCATTTAAAGTGTAGCACTAAATGGGGACATATGTGCCACATCCCACTAGTTCCTGCTGTCATGAGAGCTGCAGGGAGCAGGAAAGTCCTGAGGAGGTAGAAAGAGTAATGGGGAGGCAAACAGAGGAGGTGAATGTCTCTCCTTGCACCTATGTACTGACCATTAACACAGACAGAAGCAAGGGGAGGCCAGCACAGCCACAGGTAGAAGGCAGGGGAGCCACTGCCAGCCTGGGAGAGGGCAGGACCCACCTGTCCGCAGAGCTCTGGCAGCCACAGGACCCTCTCCCACCTCCTCCCCCACTCATGTGCATTCATGCAAGCCCACCTGGAGAAGGCAATGACAGCTGGGACAGTGGGACCAAAGCACTTACTGGTAAGAGGAAACTTCTGATGGCTCCCTGTAGCTCCCGTGTCTCCTAACCTGGGGTGCTCACTTGCAGGCAACCGTTGGGAAGGAAAGAGGATTGCTGTGGAAGAGATGTTGGACATGAAGGAATCATGCATCCTAGAAAAGGCAATGGCTTTCCCTCACCCCAGCTCCCACCTCCAGTTTCAGACCATTTATGCCTATTTTTTTCCATATTTTCCAAATCTGGTTTCCGACCCCTCTTTATTTGATTTGGGAACTTCTGACACTATGCTGTTTGTGTACAGCACAGGTAGTGCTTCAGGAAGAGGTGGGGTTGTGTGTCTACTTTCTGTCCAGCAGAGATGGAATAACCAGTCCACTTAATGCAATTGCTGCCAAGACTCATCTGCATAGGTGCAAAATGCATTTTTTTTGTTGTTACCTTTAATGTTCACACTAATAAGGGATAATAAAGAGGTGTGGAGAAGGAAAGCACATGATGGATATTTTGTCAGACTTCATATTGTTCCAACACTAAATGTTACCGAAATTCTGACTTTTTACAACAGTACCAAATGATATATTTTTTCCTAGACTCCCTCTCAGAAATGCTTGAACCTGAAGTTTTATGGACAAGTACACAGCAGAAGTTTCACCACAAGCCTTTTTGATGCAGCAAAGCTACAGCCAGCTGAAAATCATCGGAAAGGAAGACTTGAGCAACCTTGTCAGGACAGCTCTTCTTCCTCTCCTCCACAGTTTCCTCTGAGTCCTCTGCTGCTTCTGTAGGTTTCAGATGATCTTTCTGTTTTACCAGAAGCCACTTACCCACATCCCTACCCACTATATGTTGCACTGGACCATTGCTGGTTTGTATCACTCTCCTCCTGGCTGAAGCCAATGGGCACAAGCTTCCTAATCCCTCCTCTCTGGCATCACTATAGAGCAGAGGCATGTCCCACACTGATGGGAACTGCTGGTCTCTGAATAGACTTAAATTTCTGGGGGGGGTATGAATAAAAATCACCTGCCCTGAGACCTCACAGAGAGGCTAGGTGCATGTGAGTGACATCTCGTCTTCATATATGACTGTAAATTTATATGCATGTATTAAAAAGGGCTTAAATGCTTAAATGAGTTTCTTCTCATGAAAGACTCATCATGACTGTGCCAGGCTCTGCTTATTTATCTCACTGCTCTAACCTGGAAGAGTCTGCCTATATGCACTTGACAGTCATCCCGCTCTTGGCATGTCCTTGAAACCTTAACACTACTGTTTCCATTTCTTCCCCCAGTGCTCAACCCTTATAATGTGCTCACACTAGACATGGGAGAGACCCTCATGTTCAGCACAGGAACAGAGGGGATACCAGGGACAGTGCCTGGGTGGTCACTGCCATCATGCAGGAGCAGCCACATAGATGTAGGGGAACAGCAGAGAGAGAGAAGAAAGCAAACACCTTTTTTTTTTTTTTTTTTTATGGCATCACGTCCAGGTCAAAGCCCTTTCTCAGTGACTCTCTTCACTGCAGGTTTCTGTGGACTGCAGCCAAAGGGCAGGTCTGGGTGTCTCCACCTGCCACTGTGTTATTCTGCCTGAGCAAACACACCTGACCCTTCAGCTACGCTCTTGGATTCTTGCTTGATTTCTTATTTCAGGGAAAAAAGATGGTAAAAAAACCTCCCTTTCTCAGCTCTTCTCTATGCTGTCGTCCCTTCGTTTTTTTCATTCAGATGTACCAGGTCCTTCTGGAGTGGGTCTTTGTGTCTTAGTCTTTCCACCCTCAGTTCCTTCAAAAAACATTTTCTTACACCACTTTGCTGAGTCCATCTTGTCCTCAGTATTAAATTAATTACATAAAAAAACTAAATCAAATTAATAATTGGTTACTCATGCTACACTAGTTCTTGAGTTTCCAATTTACCTCTTAGAGTGTCTAATTTCTAAGTAATTTTTAAAAGGAGCTAAAGTCCTCAAGCAGTGCACACTGTGGCATTGGTAGAATTGAAATTTGCAAATTCATGGCACAGACCTCCACCATCTGAGTGGGGATCACTATTGTAGAAGCAAGTTGCCATTTTTAGTACATAAGTTTTTCTGTCCATCTCTCTCAAGCCATAGCCTTATCATCATTCCAGAAAATGGTACCGAAAAACTTTTACATTGAGTCAGACACTGCAAACACAAATGGAAAATTTCAGCACAAATAGTTATAGACTGGAAAAGCTACAAGCAACTGAAATCAGTCTTAGAGAAGCAAACAGTAGGAAATCTCAACAGGCATTGCTAGTGAGCCTGGTAACAACACCAACGCATATAACTCTTCCTAGAAGAAAATGTTAGCATCATGCTGAGTTCAAATATCTTGCAATTCCTCTTAAAAATTGAAATTTATTTCAGGTGGAACCACAGAAGAGAATTTAAAAAAAAAAAAAAAAGTAATGCATTGAATGAGGCCTCTAACAGGCTTTACTGGGCACACAAACACTCAGGCTTTGCATGCAACAAGAGAAAAACCATCAGAAAATTAGGAAAGATAAATGCACTCTATAAATGAACAAGTAAAGCCCCTTAGTCTTAATGTATCTTTGAGCAACACCATTATTCTGTCCAATGCCAGAGTTAGAGTGAGGTTAGGTTTAGGGTCAGGTCCCAAGGTCCTCAGGGTTGGAAGTCCCTCAGTATGGTGGAAGAGTTCAAAAGAGACAAAACACTGTGGTCCGGATAACTGATGCCTGGAGAGGAAATGGAATAACTATCTGCAAAGTTCTAATAGTGTTGAACATTTAGGAGCAATATTAGAAAGGGAAGTTGAAAACTAAGAAAGGATTTGCCCAGAATAAGTCTTAAGTGTCAGGCAATATCAGAAAATTTAACCATTGTGTGTCCTCTACCAACACTAGGAGAGGTATGTGTGTGCTGGCAAAAGGTAGATATGCTTTTAACAGGAAAAAAGTGCTATCACAAGGACTGCTTATTTCCTCAAAAGGAGAAAAATGCAGATATGCTCTGCTTGCGGTGAAACTCTTTGCCCTGCCACCAGGACCTGCCTATGTGCACCACTTCAGGGTTTGCAACCACAGAGGCATTCCTTGGCAGAAGGATTCATTCACCACATTTAATTCTCTGTTCATTCGAGGTCACCCTGGCTTTCAGTCCTCTCTGCAGAACTGCAGGAGGCCCACCTCCAGGTCTTCCCACTGGGGCTACAGGGCAGCGGGGTCAGCAGAGGCAGACTGCTAATGGAAAACGCTGATATACAGACTGCCCACCTTTCCACAGCCTCGTGTCCGTGACAGCCAGGACAGGTCACTGAAGACCTGCTCAGGCCATGTGTCAAGGAACAATGACTGTGCTGTCACCAGGCCAGAGCTAAAACCCAGATACTCACCAGGTCCCTCAGCCAGGGGCTTGGTCTCCTTTTCTCCTGCTGCTTCCAGGAAACAAGTGCAGAGCAACACATTGTTGCTCTCCCTGTTCCTAATGAGGAGGTTTGTGGGGCAACTGTGGGAATCCCCACTATCCCTTTAGTGTATACGTCATTGGATTTGCACTGAAGGTAAAAGTCTTCTCTACTCCCAGTAGTGTTCTATGCCAGCTACTTGCATGTCATTAACTCTCTCTGGAAAACCTCCTTGATCCCAGAACATGATTTTCCACAGGTACCACTATCTGCAGAGACAACAGCGGTTCACAGTTTCCCAGGTTGCATACCAAAAACTCTCTTATATCTAGATGTCCCTCTGCATGTCCAGTTTTTCAGTAATTTTATGCAGCTGGAATACGGATTTTCTCCATTTCTTGGAAATTTACAGACATTTACTCAGAAAACCTTTCACAAGAATAGGGTAATCCTATTCATGAGGGCATGAAACCTGTTAACTTCTCATACAAATGCCCTCATTGGCCTCTCAAATGCTCTCTTCCCCTCATCTTTACCTACTCCTCAAAGTATAATTGCACTTGGTCCTTGAAGTGCTTTGAAAACTACCAATGGCATCTACACAGTTCACTTGTGTGACACTTGTTTTGGGGAATTTCTTCACTGCTTTTATCCCTTTGTCCCTTCCTTACCCATTGCCAGGTATAGAAAGGCAATGCACCTGAATTTCTTGAAATACAGGAATACAGGTCCAAACAGCTTGGCCATAATAGCTTCACCAGTGAGGCTGAGGTCTTCATTTTAACTGTATGCCTACATGAGATGCAGTTATACAAGCCAACAAAAAAAAAAAAAAAAAAAAAAGAGACAGTTTATTTTTCTCTCCAAACTGGGACAAGCCACTGTGGAAAAATACTCTATTAACAGCGTGTCTCTCTTCTATGGACACATCTGCACAATTTTATCATGTAATTAGACCTTGGCTTCTGCCAATGAGGGATCTATTAGCTAAAAGCTCCTCAGACAAAGGAAGCCTTAGTGCATAAATTAATGCAAATCAAGCCCGGGCTCTCCCCTCCTATGCCGCTTGGAGCTGTTATGATCTCTGTGTTACTGCAAGAAGTGAATGTACTGCTGGAGCCTGGGGAAAACAAGCTGATGAGAAGACAGACAAGGGCAAGGCAGCCCCCTCATTTTTTCCAGACAAGGTCCAGGACCTCAGCTTTACAGCCTAGATGAGAAAGAAATACTCAGGAAACAGTCAGGTTTTTTGGATCAGTATTGACACCGTGTGGTGCGTCAACTTCAGTTTTAATGGAATTTTTTTAAGAGACCCTTGTAAATCAAAAGATGCACAGAATTTTATTGAACCCTTGAATAAAGCTGAGGTTTACTTTTTCTTGTCTTCCAGTCTTTTCTCCTGTCTCTAGATCTTTGCTTCCTCCCAGGTGAAGTCTGCCAAAGGTAGAGGTGATGACACAGCTCTGAATAGCACCTGTCTTTACTGCACAGGTATCAAAGTCATTGAGTCATTGCTATGAGTCGCAATTTGGTTTTTTCCTCTCCTGCCATGGAGAAGCTCAAACACAGTCACTGGCACTTACATGTAAGTGGTGCACTTTCTCCACAAAGGTGGACAGCCTTCCCCTCTCCAGAGGAGGAATGGAGGTTGAGTTCTTCGGAGAAGCAGTGGGAGGAAAAGCAATAAGAGAGTTTACACCAGCAAAGAAGCAGGCTGGGTTACCAGGAGGACAAGGAAAGTGTTTGGGGAGGGTGCTATAGGAGTACAAGAGAGAGGAACATGGGAAAAGGTACCTGGCATTGTTCTGTGCCCCTGGGGTAAGTGGTGTTTGCATGACAGTGCTGCTTCTTTTATTGTTTTCATCTCCAGCCCAAGAGGTTCTCACACCACCAAAATTTATCCAAGGAGGAGGATGGTGTCTCAACAGGGAAGAAAGCTACCAGTGCAGAGCTGTCAATGCACTTGGCATTGGATGGCTCTCAGGGAAAACGACAGCTGAAGAGGCTCAGCAGAGCACCTCTCCCAGAAGGTGAGTAATGGCTGGCTGAGACCACCTCAGGATGGCTGCAGTGCAGGTGTGGCACAGCTGAGGAGAAAGGGATAGGAATGGGCAGGTACAGGAGGAAAGTCTAAGCCTTCAGCATCAACCAGACTATACCCTGTGCAGGGTATTTCAAGGCATTCTCTTTCACTTGGAGATAACAGAGAATTCTAATATTAGCCCCTGAAACTGCTTTCTTCAAATATGTCAGGAATAATAAAACAAAGCTTTGGAAAGCTTCCCCCAGAAGTATGTTGGAAGTATCTTACCTGGGCAGGTTGTGATAATAAACCCGGAGTTTAATCATCATCATCCTCAGTTTTTATCCTTTTCCAAGAAATGAACATGCATTGATAAAACAAATCAGAGATGGCTCAAATCTCCTTAGCAGCATAGCAAAGTTCAACTCTGAGACCCCAAAGAGGAGGATATGGTATGCATTGATGGGAAAAGATGACTAGCAAGAAGAGGCAGAGCTGGGAGGGAGAAATGGGTGAAGGCTTGTTATTCTTGCTTGTGCCAGGGCAGATGGTCACTTGGAAGCATTGACTGGGGCTATACTTCTCCCCACAGTAATTGTCACTTCCCCATACCCTGTTGTTAGCAAAGAGGTGACAGGATGGGACAAGTACAGGCCAGCACGGTTCTCCAGTTCCTGCAAGAGGAGATGGGAAAGATGGAAGCAGTGACTGCAGAAAGACCTTCCCCCAGCAGTAGCCACCATCCAGCCATCCCACTCTTCCCTCTGCAACAGCTACAGTGCTCCAAGCCTGGCTTTCCAGCCTGGGGTCACAGCCATTTTGCCCATCTTGGCTCTGGATAAGGGCTTATTTTACTTTTGCATGACACGTCCTGCAACCAGTTCCTGTGAAGGTATCTGTGGGTGGCAAACTATCCTACAGTGTTCAGAGTACTAGCAGACCCCTTGTTCTTCCCTACAAGGACTGAATAAGCTTTCCCCCATCATCTCTCTCGGTTTAGAGCAGCCTCACAAAATGTACAGGTCCTTGCAGCTGGTGGCAGCAGGATAATTTTCCAGGACGATTGTTATTACTTAGTACTTATCTCACACAGTCCTAACCAGAAAATTCATCACCTCTGCAGAGCAGAGCAGTGGTGATGAGTCAGCCAGCCACTGCCATGACTACTGAAGCACTGGAGATTTGCTGCCCCTGCTCCCACATCAGGTTTTCACTGCTGCTGCACCACCGGGGACCCCAGAGTGGGGAGGCTTTCCAGTCCCACAGAAGCGTTGCACAAAACTGACCATTTTCCAGGACACATAAACGGTGCAAGTCCCACTCCTTCATTTATATTACTCCAGGTTTGGCAATGGAAGAGAAACTCAGCCCAAATAAACGACTATTTCTACCCTGTTTCCTTTCTCCTCTTTGACCCCAAAATGTCCTTTCACCTCCCATTTCTACCTTAAAAAGACCTGATGCCAGTCTGAGAAAGTGTTTCCCAATCGCAGCACACGCCAGACCTGTGCCAGAGCTCAGGCAGTCACATTTGGGCTCACCCAGCTTCACAAACAACGCTGTAACTACAGGGAAGTGTCGAGTATCCCCAGAAAATAGGCTCTGTGGTATTTCCTGCATGTTGCTGCTAGGCAGGATTTATTTCCTTGTTTGTTTTCTTCACTGTTGCTTGGGGGATGTTTACCCTTTGCTAGGCTCAGATTACTGGTCAGGAAAAGGACTCCCCAGGTAGCAGGAATATGATGTCCAACAGTTTCTTATCTGCAACTCTAGTCCATCTTGTATTAATAAAGGATCAAGATTGTTTAGTACTTCCATTCTGCTGGCCACTTGCAAAGGAGCTGGGAAATTCAGTACAGGCTCACAATCACGGTAAAAACATAATGCATGCAATAGTATGTGATTTAATAAATGTTTTCATATACTTAATCTAATAAATGCAGCACATACTGTAGTGTATATATGACCCTAGTTACCTACATTCTCCATCAATGGTTTGTGTAAAGCATTAGAACCCAGCTGTCCAACAGCCTTTGCTCATATTCTCCTTTTCCCAATTTTACCCTGTAAATACAAAGAAAATAAACACATTGTAATGATGCTTTTGGCAGCAGCTTTGCTCGCGTGAAGGTCCTGTAAAGGCCTGTCACTTGCCATTTCACACTCCCCTCTTTGCGGCACTGACACAGGCTTTGCTGCCGGGGAGCACAGCGGTGCGGGGGCTGAGGCAAGCAGCCAGGCAAGGCCTCAGGGAAAGCTGTCCCCAGTGAGCTTACAGACATATATGACATGACTGTGTATGGCTGAGGGGGAGAAGTGACATCTCCCTCCCACCTCAATCTATTCACTCACACCTCCAGCAACTGATGCTTCAGCAAAGAGCCTCTTGCTGCAGCATCCCTGTGGCGAGCACTGGCAGCAGATAGGGTCTGCGAGCAGAGCTGTGCCCATGATAGGTGCACTGCTCCCCACAAGGCTCTTCCCTCATGCTGTTCCCACCTGGGTCTCCATCAGCCCCAGGTGCAGCTACATGCCCTGTGAGTCTCCACAGGAGAAGGTAGCTCCTGGGGCCTCTGCCCCTCCTTACCAGCCGAAGGTCAGGGTGAGCTCCTTGTTTTGAGCCATTTGGCTTGCACAAAGAATCATTCAGTTAGAGCAAACAGGTCTGGAAGGATGTTCAGGAGACCTTCTAGTGCATTTCTATCCCAAAGCAATCATTGCACACTTATCACTCCTGATGCATGTCTGCTCAAACTTTGCCAAAAATCCCCCAGTGATGGAGATCTCATAGCCTCCCTAGGCATACCTATTGTTGTCAAGTGCACCCCAGTGTCCAACCTCAGCCTGCTGCAATGCTCACCCCTTACTCTTTGTCTCAGCCAGACAAAGACCAGGTCATTCCCTTCCTCTTTGCAGCAATATTTTGTACCATTGCAGGCTCTTGCTCTGCCACCCTGCAGCGGCCATGAGCTGTTCACAATGCCAGGCACAGGACTTGCTGATCTCATTCCCTGCAGATCCCAGGTGACAGCACTCCTACTGTGACATGGTTTCTCCCAACATACTCCTTACATCTCCCCCTTGAATAGGGGTTCCTGTAGAGCCACCAAATCTGCCCCCCACACCCCTCACAGACCATCTTACAGCTGCTGCCCAGCCTGGCTCTATACAGCAAGGAGGCGGCCTCATGAAGAAGGAGACAGGCAAACCTGAGATAGATTTCCTCCCCTGTGGTCCCTGCACTACCCTCCTCACATCCTCCCACAGCAGCACTAGCTGCAGACCCCTAATTGAACTGCTCTTCCCATGACTCCCTTTTCCCAGTCCTCCTGCCTATTGGTTATATGGCCCTGGCTCTCACGCTCATTCCTCACAGGTCATGTTTTCCAGACTGCTGACCATTTTTGTTGCTTTCCATTGGACTCTGTCCAACTGGGCCACATTCTTCTGGAAGTTCAGTGCCCTTAGCTGAGCAGAGCATCCCTGCCAGGGGATCACACATGCTGAGAAGAAAAATCACTCCATTTGTCTTGCAGGCTGTAATTTGGTTCATATATTTCAGCATGGAGACAACCTGACGTCGCTGACTCATGCTTTGCCGTTGATCCGTTATGACCCCCAGACCCTTCTCTGCAGAGTGATGTTAATGCAGGCATTTTTCCTCATGTAGCTGCTTATTTCTGTGTAAGGTAGGAGCTCGCACTTGTCCCTTAAGAACTGCATCTTATTTTTCTCAAACTATTTCTCCGGTTTGACAAGACCATTTGTCAAGCTCAAGCTGTGTCCTCCAAAGTACTTGCAGGCTATTCCAGCTTGCTGTGGTCTGCAAAGTTAATAAGCTTATTATTTATTTTATAGACAACCATTAATAATGACCTGGCCTGGCATTTCCCTGCTACTGATTTTGTCTCCAGAAGCCACCTTGTTCATTCTTCATGAAGTTTTTCTGTGGAAATTGGATTTGGTCAGGGAGGAGGATTCATGATGAGAACAGAATACAAAGAGCCTGATAAGAAACAAGACAAAGCAAGAGACACAAAGAAAAAAAGCTAAATTCAGGTTATTACCTGTTTACCATCTGAGAAAAAAAAAAAAAAAAAAAAAGTAACACACAACGTCTTCTGCTTCGTCTTAGCCAATAGCAAGTCAGAAATGTGTGTCCTTATGCCACAGGCACGTCACATAGCCACTCAATTAAGATCACCTCCCATATGCCAGCATGTCCCAGAGAGGAGCTGAAAGATGGAAGGGGTTGGTGCATGCAGTGGCTGAGACATAGATTATCAGGAAGCCTGGGGGAACCCACAGAAGGGGATAGTGCTGACATGGGGGATCAATAGGAAAGAGACATCAGTCCTGCAAATGGGACTGTGAAAAGGGAAAAACTATCTGGCTGCACCTTTGCTTCGCCAGTTGAGGATGTACTTTATACGCAGTCTAACATCCACTTCTCCTATCAACGAACTTCAAGGAGTTGTTCAGCTGTCCCAGCTCACTCTCAGCAACTGTGGCCAGTTTTCCTGTCTTGCTGTTGTACTGAGCAGTGGCTCTCCTCAGCCTGACATCTGCTCTCAGATGACACAGGAGCAGATAGCAGCAGTGGCTATAAAGGTTGGATCACCCTATGTTACTAGAGTATAAATTCACTTATTTCCAAAGCTGGGAGCTACCCAGCAACTGCTCTTCCAGTAGGTTTGAGATGAATGGTTGTCATGCAACCCTGCTGCAGCTGCTCTCTGCCTACCTGCTCTTTTCCTGCCATGCTCAGGACAAAAGAGCTCAAGAGCACAGCTCTGTTCCTGCTGTGCCCATGGAGGGTCCTGGGGTAACAAAATGATCATGCATTTTTCCTCCTCTGTGTATACCAAGGGATTTGCATTGACAGTAAAAAACCTCTTATTTTTCATGATCTCCCTTCTGCCCTTGTACTTTCAATATCCAGTCTCATAAGGAGAATTCCTTTGTGCTTGAAGTATTTTCATTGTGGGGTTTTTTTTCCTCCCCTTGTTTCAAATCCGCAAACAGCCCTTAATGTATATTACCTTAAAGAATATCTGAAACTCAGATTTGAGACTGGAGGAATTTAATTAAAGAAGAATTTAGAGATTTAGCAAACAACAGTTATGGGGATTTAACTCTTCAAATGTTGAAAGTTCCCAGACAACACAGGAAATATCAGAAGGAAGTGCAAAGGAAGCGCTCAAAAGGATAAATGTGTGCCTTAGAAAAGGGAAGGGATGAGATAGTGTCTGGAAATTGATGAAAGTAGAGAAGAGACTGTGTAAACTGGAAGGAAGAGCATAAATCAGAAAGGAATTAACTCAGAGGACAAGTCGAGAGAGGAGTTCTGCCTACAGAGTTGTGTCAGTAACACTGATATATCTAGTTTTATACCAGTTCAGTCCCAAAAAAACATCTCAGCAGATGTGGCTTTTCACAGAACCTGAGTGCCCTGCTCAAAGGAAGGCCAACTTCAAAGAATGATCAAGTTTCTCAGGGTCATGTCCAGTCAAGTTTTGAAGGGTTTTTTTCCCAGGAAAAATTCTTTTGTCAAATTTGTTTCTTTTCACTCTTCAAAGTAAGCAAGAGCTGGCAGCAATACTTTGTGCCAGGATAACTATGGCTTTGCTTGGTATGAAATACCAACAAAACTCTGCTAGTGATGAAGTCCCCAGGGCTGACCACCTGCAAGGAATTTCTTAGCAGACTTCATACACAAAGAGAAGTACTTAATTCTCAGTAAATCTCAGTTCACTTTGGCATCCTCCCCTCTCTTCAGATCTTCAGAAAAACCCTCCCAGTAAGCTCTCCATGGGGGCTCAGGGGCAGTATCAACCCCTCACTCCCTTTCCCTGCTGCAGCCAGGATTTCTGCTTATTGATCAGGTGGGAACAAGTCAGGCAACAGGCAGGCAAGTCCCTGGGAAAGGCTTGCTGACATGTCTTCCAGCTTCCTCGGGCAACAGCTGTAATTTGTGTTATGATGTTCCTCAGTGGCATTTTATTTCTTAAAAATACTCTGACTAATCTAATAAAAAGTACTAGAGACTGTTGTTGGCGTGGAGCATGCTCACCGCTGCAGGATGCCCGTCTCTCTGTTTGCCATCTCCAGGTAAGGTGCTGCTGCAGGTCTCTGTCACCAAGTCCTCAGGAGTGCTCAGAGTAGCTCCTGGCTCTCTATTGCCCTTGCTCACAGACAAACCATGGGCACAGACCCTGCAGGGGGGTCATTCTCCATTCTTCCTGCCAAAAGACAGTCTGCAAAGGAAACCTTAGAGCTTGAAGGCTGACTGACAGCGGGAGCGGTCTAAAGGTTATGGTGCTGGAAATACAGGACTAAGGCACACAACTTATTAACAAGGCCTTGAGAAAGGGTGCAAAGAAATAGACAGTGTTAAATAAGGTAAGGGAAACTGAGGGGAAACAGTGAAAGCTAAAGTTGTGGTCGAATGGAAAAAAAATAGAAGTAACATATCTGGTGGCAGATTGCATGTAAAAGCACAGCAGACAAAATGCGCTTTGAGGAACAAATGGCAAAGGGAATTAGCACTAATAATGTTCCTTCAGATCAAAGATTCAGGAGCCTGTCAGAAAATCTGTAAGACCAGCTGACAATATAAAATATCACAACAGATATGGTTATTTTTAAATTATCTATTTGCATTAGTGCTCATAGTGAAAGAAGCTTTGTGTTCAGATGGTTCCAACCACTCTTGGGAGTTAGGGATTTTAGAAAAGATTAGGTAGAAATTAAAATTGCTTTGGAAGAGAGATGAAAAACATTCACAGTGTGAATAGCAACAAATAAATAGAACTGATAATAAGTACTCAAGAAGTCCAAGATGTCTCTAAACTGGACGATCTAAGGTCATAGCAGTCATGGATAACATGTCATTTAAAATTACTGGAAGGCTCAACAGAGGCACACATGAGGTCAATTATTTAAAATTGTTCCAAGAGTGATCTGAGTAATTACAGACCTCTTATTCCAGCTTAAACAGTGGGGTCTGCCAGTATGTACTGGATTTACAAGGCAAGGTCTTCGTAGTGGAGGGACTGCAGAGGTGGCTTCTGTCAGAAGACACCAGGAGCTGCCCCCATGTCAGACAGAGCCAGTGCCAGTGAGCTCCAGGGTGGATTCATGACTGGCCAAAGCTGAACCCACACTTGACACTCG
This sequence comes from Athene noctua, assembly GCF_965140245.1. Lineage (NCBI taxonomy): Eukaryota > Metazoa > Chordata > Aves > Strigiformes > Strigidae > Athene > Athene noctua. The sequence goes on along the minus strand of NC_134037.1, from coordinate 247,799,371 downwards.
TGGCACCTCTGTTATATTTAAGAAAGAGCAAAAATGCTGCACAGTAGCTGAGGGACAGGAGTGAGAAAATGTGAGAGAGACAGCCCTACAGACACCAAGGTCAGTGCAGAAGGAGGGAGAGGACGTGCTACTGGAACTGGAGCAGAGATTCCCCTGCAGCCCCTGGTGCAGACCATGGTGAGGCAGCTGTGCCCCTGCACCCATGGAGGCCCACAGTGGAGCAAATAGCCACACTGCAGCCTGTGGAGTATCCAGGTGGATGTGCCCTGAAGGAAGCTGCAGCCTGTGGAGAGCCTGTGCTGGAGCAGGCTCCTGGCAGGACCTGTGGAACCCACACTGGAGCAGGTTTTCTTTCAGGACATATGATCCCATGGGGGATCCACACTGGAGCAGCCTGTTCCTGAAGGACTGGCCCCTGTGGAAAGCACTCACGCAGGAGAAGTTTGTGAAGAACTGCAGCCCATGGGAAGGATCTATGCTGGAGAAGTGCATGGAGGACTGTTCATGGACCCCACACTGAAGCAGAGGAAGTGTGTGAGGAGGAACAGAGAGACAAAGTGTTATGAACTGACCACAACCCTCATTCCCCATCCCCGTGTGCCCCTTTTGGGGGAAGGAGGTAAAAAGTCAGAAGTTAAATTGAGCTTGGAAAGAAAAGAGGGACACGGGGTAAGTGTTTTTAGTTTTGGTCTTATTTCTCACTATCTTACTCTATTATTAACTGGCAATAAATTAAATTAAGCTTCCTCAAGTCAAATCTGTTTTGACCCTGACAGTAACTGGTGAGTGATACCCCTGTTCTTATCTTGACCCATGAACTTTTCATCTTGTTTTCTCCCCCGTCCTGATGAGGAGGGGGAGAGACTGCAGCTGGGTGAGTACGTGACAGCCAGCCAAGGTTAACCCACTACACGGTGTGATAAGCTTGCTATTTATTTCACATGCAACTTTTAATAATTACTGTAACCACTACCAATATTTCCCTATTACAGATTCTATCCAGAAACAACCTTCTCTGTCCTCATGAAGACTCTCCATAGAAATTGGATTCAGCTGAGACAAAAAGATCTGTGAGAAATTATTATCATAAAATATGAAAGACATAACCACAGGGGGGAAAAAAAAAAAAAAAAAAAGTAGAGGGAAACATAAGGTAGACCCCAGTTTCTTACTACCAGGCCTAAAAAAACCTGTACACCTTCTGGCTTGGTAAGCAGAAGCAAGATGGGACACCCTAGGGAGTCTCCAGTGGCACTTGACACCTACCCCTGGGTAGCTGGATCAGCTCCATAAAGACTGTTCAATGGATTCAATTCCTAGACTTCACTGAGACTGTGCATCCCCACTGGCTGTAGCAACAGCTCAGACACAAACATCACGGGTGTTTTGTATTGACAAACAAATGGAGGTGTCATAACTTAGATGAACCTGAACCAAAGCTCTTGTGGCCTCACCAGTCAATAGAAAAGAGCAAGAAGCAGCAGAAATTATAAAGAAAGAAAATGCAAAGGAGGAAGATGTCTTTGCCTCTACCTTTGCCTCAGAGAGCTAATTCTCAGCACTAACTTCTCTGCACTGAGAGTGGTGAGAAGTCATGGAATCTGCCTCAGTCTAATGACTTTGTGTTATTAGGGACGTATCTAAGAGGGGAAAACATCACTTCACATGTAGGGAGTCACAGGGGTCACACCTCACCACTGTTATGCTGTAGGCAAGTAGTGCTGTCCCTCAGCCAGCCGGCAATGTGCCTGTGTATCTGGTCCAGGTGCACCAACAGTGTCAGTCACTGCCTGTTCCTTGGCCCTCAAAGAACACCATTCGTAGCACAGAAAGTTTTGAGCCTCTGCATCCAATTCTAAACTGACATGGCAACGGCAGGAGTGCTACATGCTTCAAAGGCTGACTGGCCCCTTGGCAGCACCAAAGAATGCTTGAAACTAGATCTTTTATCCAGAAACTATCTTTAGTTGCCAGATGTGGGAACAATTTAACCGGCTTTAACTCCAGTGTCATTACAAAGTCCATTGCAAAAACATTTTCAGTCCACATACACTTAAAGTAACTTTTTCTCATCTTCATCTAAGAAGGTTTATGTTGCTAGAGAAGAAGGCTATATGAGAACACATCTGTGCCTTCCCTGGAGAGCCCCACCATCTTCTAAATGGGCAGTAAATAACAAAATATCCTTTAGCCCACAGAAAGTGGGATTCACCTAAGCTATTCTTAAATATCTACAATGAAAATGTATCTATGCAATGTCAACAAGGCTAATGCAAGCACTTCACTCTTTTATCTTGATATTTTGGCTCTGTGAGTACCTTTTTCTATTCTGCTGATTTCTGATTATTTTGAGCACCTGCACAGTTTTCAAAGATTATTTTTTTTCATTGTAACTCTCAGTTCTTTTTTATCATAACAAGTAGGACTTCAGTTGTCCAAAAAAAGAGAAACATTTCTTTTTGGTTTATATGTTTCCAAAAATACAGAATTGGTCTTTGTTTTACACCAGCCATGATTGCTTCTATTGCTGAGTCTAATGTTATCCTGCCTTCTAATAATTTGACTGGAAAAAAAAAAAAAAAAGATATGTCATATAACATGACTCTACAACTAGCTGCCAAAGCTAACCAGAAAAAAAAGTTGTCAGACTCACTGAGAAGTTCAAACTCCAACTTTCCAATCTAACATAATGAAAAATCCATCCATCCTTGGCTTGCAAACTGGTACTTTCCTTACCTGATTGGAGGACTGCAGATTAACAGAAGAGAAAAGGAAGCAAGGGGAGAAGAAAAAGAATTTCCCCAGATGAGAAAATGGTCATTAGCAGGGATGTTGGAGACATCACTGGATGCTCAGGGAAGTTTATGTATGAGCAGATTTATCCAAAAGTATTCATTGGCCCTGCACCCCAGCAGCACAAAGTCAACTGTTCATACTGAACGCAGCATTTTAATTCCAGTCCATGTCTTACTCCTGGAGCTGGAAAGGTTTTCTGTAGAGGAAAAAAAAAACAAAAAAAAAAAAAAAAAAACAAACCAAAACACACCACAAAAAAGTTTCTTTGACTCAAGAAGGAGGTTCATCACTCTGGAAGGGTTAAAAATTAATGAGAGACAAGAGAGGGAAACATAAAGCTGAGATTAGTTCCTGGTTTGTTTTCTAGCTCTGCACTCTAAAGTTACAGAAACACACATGGTATCTGCTTTCTCCCACAGGCAGAGTTAATGACTAGTGTGAATTGTTTTCACTGCTTCCTGCTGGAATATCACAAAATCACTGACCCGGTGCACTGCCTCTGCTGCCTACTCCCCAGGCAGTCAAAAGGGAGCAACAAAAAATTAGCAAAGATGTTGAACAGGGTCTTTTCCCAGGATCCCCCTCTCCCACATTCAGTGTTAGGACCACTGGGGCTGGAGCTCAGACTGATAGAGAGGAAACAGGAGTTGTGTGAAAGTGGAAGGCAAAGAAAACAGACCCTCTCAATAAGAGGAACTCAAATGGAGCAAGATTCATCTCTGTGGATATAACTACAAACTGTAAAACATCTCTACCATTTTTAGCGTCAGCCTGTTCAGGACCTCCTCCCCACCTAGCTCCTCTTTACTGTTTCTCTTTAAAATCCTATTACAGTTCTAGGTGCCTCTGCCACTACTCCACCCTAAAGCCATAACTTTCTACATACCCTGAAAGCCTCATAGTGCAGCCAGCATGGTTAATGAAGAGGGTTGACCATATCACTTATTCACAGCTCTTTACTGGATATGGCACCTGGCAATGGCCCATTGCTCTTGCTGTGGTTGCTGCCAGTCTTATGAGGAAATCCAATCAACACCACAAGATCAGAAATTCCTATCTCATCAGGAGTGGCAAAGTATCCAGGAACTATCCATTCTCCAGATCAGGACCCTGACCACACAGCCCTTCATCCCTGTTGTCTTCCTTCTGCTGGGTTTCTGCTGCCTATGAGATACAAGGATACAATAAGACATCTTTGTCCTCATTGTCTCCCAAGGGGTGTTACGAGTAACCTATCTACAGTTTTACCCAAGGGGTAACATCGGAGGATTTCAGCTGAAAGCAACACTTGCTCCTTCATCTGTTCCAAACAGTTATTATAGAAACAGGATATTCCATTCTTCAGTAATTGAAGCCTGAAATAACTCTTTCTCCCTATGTTGGCTGTGTTTATAGTGTAGGATATACTGCTGGTATATCCTCACAGGACAACCCTCCCAGGTGGCATCACTCCTCAATGGGACCATGAGCAGCTTACCCTCATACTCAGCAGCTTATCCTCTTACTCTGCAGCTACTCACAGGATACCCTTGAATATTGCTGTCAGCAGAGGTTTCTTCTCTGGCTAGTCCCTCTTAAGGAATAAGGCATGAAACAGAAACCTACATCTCAGAGCAGAACAACAGCAGAAGTAGGGTCTCCTACCCTCTCTGTATGCTCACACCTCCTACAGATACACCTGAGCAGCTGGGAGCTGTGTCTGCTGCTGTGTCTGTGGGATGATGGGGCTGCGCACAGTTTTGCTTCCATTCCCCTGCCTGCAGTACAAGACAGACATAAATAAACGGGAGTGAGTTCGGCAAAGGCCACATGAGATGGTTGGCAACTGGAGCACTTGCCCCGTGAGAAAGGGTTGCCACCCTTTACATAGTCACATACACTTAATACATGTCCCAGAGAAAAATGTAATGGCTTCCAGTGCAGGTACTTCCCACACCCCCAGTGGGATAGTGAAAAGGAAAGAAAGAAAGAGGAAGCAAGTGAGGACTTCCACAGGATGAAGGACCCTAAGACACCTCCACCTCTATTTTGCCTCAGCCCCTTCAGAGGTTTCTTCACCTTCCAGTCCAGCACTTCTCCTCCCATCTTACTCTCCAATACCCTCCTCGCATCATTGCCAGGACCCTCCTGCAAATCACGGCATCCCCTTGGGGAACGGTCCCAGCTCTGTTCCCCTTCCCTTCCCTCCCCTCACATGCACGTTTTCACAGCACTGCAAGCTCCCCAGCCAGTGCATACCAGTGACACCCCTTCCGCCTGGCAAGGGCAGCCCCACCACTGAGGGACAGGCAGTCAACAGGAGCAGTGCATAGCAACAACTAGCACTCCCCATGGGCTTTGTTGACACTCCCCAAGGACTCCCACCCACTCTCCTGTCTCATAAATTCCCCCATGCCATCAACTCTGTGCAGTGAGGCACTGAGCAGGTCCCGCACAATGCAGCTGCTCATCCCAGCCATCCTCAGCCTGCTGGGCTCCTGCTGCCTCTGGGGCACTGAGGCACGGAAATATGAATCCACCCTCATGGTTCCCAACGGAGGCCCCTGGGGCTCTTGGGGACACCAACACTTTTGCCCCAGCGGCTACGCTAAGGGATTTGAAGTGAAGGTAAGGGTTCACTCCTTCTTTGGGGTGGGAAAAAAACATGCTGTGAAATGATGGTATTTTGCTCTGGTCTCAGCAGGGCTGGCTACAGCACTTTGTCCCATTGCAGCAGTTTGCATTGTATCTGCATTGCTCACGCACATTTATCAATAAGAAATCTCTAGCATAGAGTAACTCTCCAGGCTCCCTGCCAGTGAGCAATTCCTTAACAGAGGAGACCATGGGGTAAGAAAAGACCTGGGGTTGGTACTGCAGAGCCCATTACCAAGGGGCAGGGACAGTTCCCCCCTGACAGCACTCCAGCTCTGAGTGTCACAGTACACGTCAAGAGGGTGAGCATGACCTGGGACAGTAGCCACCAAGCGTTGCTCTGTCCAGAGACTCTGCACTGCAATGTGAAGAAAAAGCAGAGGTGGGCAACAGCAAAAAGGGCTCCCGGAGAAATGCCACGGAGCTGCCTCACAGCCCTGCTCAGCAACATTACCTGTGTCTGGCTCTGTCCCTGGACCCTCCTACCACCCCTCATCACGAGGGATCACCTCATGTCTTCTTTTAAATGGGGGAGGTGCTGACATCTCCCATTTTCTTCTCCTCTTCTAAGGTGGAGCCCTACAGGGGATTTTGGATCTTTGGGGATGACACAGCTCTGAACGGCATCCGCCTGCTCTGCACGGATGGCACAGTCATCGAGTCCTCCGTGGGGTGGTGAGTAGTCCTTTCTTGTCCTCCAGGTCAGCAGATTCTGGGGGCCATGAAGGAAAACCAGCGCAATGGTTTCTCCATTGGCAACCACACCTCCTGAGAAGGTGGCTCCCCACCCGACTTGGAGGTGGGTGAGGTCCCACTGGCCAAAAAGTGAAGGCCTCAAGTTAGAGATCTGGTCTCAGGGAAGGGAACAGTACTCTGAAGAGTTAAAAAAATGCAGATCTTAACCTGTTCTTTCTCCTTTTCCTCAAATGCTTGCTTTGAAATGGACATTGATATCAAGTAACAGGAACAAAGCAATCAGCTGAAATTCCCAACGGGTTCTGCAGCAACAGGGCAGCCCAGGACTGATGGTGGCAAGTCATCTAGGGGGTGATGGGGAAGCAGAGTGAAACAGGTGCTCATAGAAACCCACCATCCCTGTGTAGGTCCCTTGCCGCAGGATCACCAGGATCCCAGGCAAGTTGCAGTGTTGATTGCAGCGTAGCAGAGGCTGAACGCATATTGGCAAATTGTTTCCTTCTCTGGCAGGTGGGGAAACTGGACCAAGGCCCAGATCTGCCCCAGCAACAAGCTGGTTTCCTTCTCGCTGCGTGTGGAAGAGAGGCAGCACCTGCGTGATGACACGGCAGCCAACAATGTGAGGTTCATCTGCTCAGACGGGACAAAACTGGAGGGCTGGGGACTTTCAGGGGGTTACTTCGGCCCATGGAGCAGCAGCTGCACTTCTGGGGCCATCTGTGGGCTCCAGACAAAGGTGGAGGAGCCCCAGGGAAAGGGAGATGACACAGCTCTCAACGACATGAGATTCTTCTGCTGTGACTAAGTCTAACTCCCCTCCCCATGCAAGCATCTGCAAAGTAGTTCACCATTAAACCTTGAATGTGTCCTTGCATAAAGAGCAGTGTGCATTTTTCTCCATCACGTTTTGTCAAGGGTACAGATGCCATGGCTACAGAACCCTGGGGGTATCCTCCTGCCCCTGTTCAGCTGATGCAAGGTTGCTGCAGCTCCTTGCTCCCAGGTCCAGCCCACAGCAAGGCTGAAGACATGTTACTAGGAGATGCACATGTGCACACACACACATATCACCAGCCACTGATGAACACAGAGAGCAGTGCCTTTACACTGTACGTACACCCACATAGATTCACAACCACAGAGCTCACATACACATGAACAGCATGGGTACCAGATATTGTTCCTCTCTGGCTGATCAATATTGATGTCCACTAGTGAAATATGTACTCATGCATAGGAAATGGGTCTCTCTGGTAGCTGGCATTAGCTACTTATTCTGCCCCAGAGCTGGCGTCAGGCTCCAGTTTCCCCAGGTGCTGGCACTGGCACCCGCCAGGCTCTGAGATTCATGGTCCCATTCTAGTTGCTGGCACTTGGATCTCATGTTGCTGCCCACTAGTCTGGCTTGAAGGTGATCTCTCACATAGGCTTAGAATAGAGGGTGTGCCCACACAGAAGGTAGATGGAAAGAATGTAAAAATAATTAGAATTAGTAGTCATAATAAATAATTATCCTTATTATGTAAGAATATTTAGTAAGACAGTAGGACAGACTGTGGTGGTCAGGTGCAAGGCTTGGTCAGACAATTGTACTGACCAGCCAGCTGTAACCCAGGGCCAGCCCCTTTGATCCCCTTTTCTCTCACATATGTTACCCCCACAGAACCAGCTTTGATCCTTCCCCTAAATATCCAGTAATAATTCTTGAACTTTTCCACAACCCCCTTAAAAGACCTCATAAGAAGTTGAACAACATGCCCAAATGCTTTTCCCCAGCAGCTCCCTGTGAGTCCCATGCCCCTGCAGGTGTTCACCCCTGCCAGACTGCAGGGCCTTCAGGGGAGGGGGTGGCCCCACTGACTCTTCAGTGGGGTTCATCAGGAACCTGGGACTGATCGCTCTCCTCCAACAGTCAGAGGGAGCAGGTCTGGAGCTCTGTTGGCACTGCTGAGGTTACTGGTTGCTTCACCTCGTGTTGCCACTACGATTCTCTGGGTCTTTGTGTTCATTGTGGTTGGGCTTTATAATAAATTTCTAACCTAACAAACTCCTGGGCATCCCCACACCTGTAGGTATGGCAGGAGGCAGGACTGTATAGACTAGACAGTGAAGGAGGAGAAGAGGGATCATCTGCTCTGACAGAAACCATGGTATCAAAGGAGAGGAAGGGGAACTCTTCACCCTCTCTCCATTATAATGCTTCAGATGTGGAGGGATGACTATCATACATTCACTCATCCATGAACAGGTTCAAATACACCAGACATCTCCTGGTCCCAGCTCTACGCCTCTCACAGAATCGTCTAGGTTGGAAAAGACCTTCAAGATCATCCAGTCCAACCATTAACCTAACACTGACAGTTCCCAACTACACCAGATCCCTCAGCGCTATGTCAACCCGACTCTTAAACCCCTCCAGGGATGGGGACTCCACCACCTCCCTGGGCAGCCCATTCCAATGCCTAACAACCCCTTCTAGAAAGAAATGCTTCCTAATATCCAGTCTAAACCTTCCCTGGTGCAATTTGAGGCCATTACTTCTTGTCCTGTCGCTTACTGTTTGGTTAAAGAGACTCATCCCCAGCTCTCTACAAGCTCCTTTCAGGTAGCTGTAGAGGGTGATGAGGTCTCAATCTCCTTCCAGCCTGCTCAGCACAGCATCTCAACATTTCCAGGTGCCTGGTGCAAAGGAGGCACCTTGAGGATTCTTGTTTCCAAGACTGCACTAATTCACATGTAGTGGAGTCAGAAACGTACCATCATGTACGCACTTTTCCTGAACCCACCATCATCTCCTTCCACATCAAGACCTACTGCTCAGCTCTTCTCTGGAGTTCATATTTTGTTCTGCTTTCTGGGGCTGTAGGCAATAGGTGAGGACTCTGAACATAAAAACAAGTACGTGACAGGGAGTAGTCACAAACCCACACCTCACAGGGTATTACACAGGAACAAGTAGGTTGGAGTTGTATGTGCAGGAAGGACTCAAGAAGGAAAGGAACAAACATCAAGGATGAGTAGAGTTCTAGAATGAATTGCAAAGATTTCAACAACAAACCTTTTCCTCAGTACCAAGAGGAATCAGAAATCTAAGAAATAGATAAGGGGGAAGAATATATTTAATTTTTTTAAGTTCATAGACATTTCCCACACTCACATATCTGAAATTTGCTTGCTATGGTATTCTCTCTGATAAGTAATTCTTGCTTAGAAAGATTGCGAATGGTCCTCAGTAACACCTGTGAGCTGAGACTTTCTGAGCACACACTGTATATCAGAACACACAGATGCAGCTAATTTATTGTTACCTTTGTTTAATACCTGCTGGGAGTCCAGATGTTCCAGAGGTTTCCAAAGCATTAGCTGTGCCATCATTTGCCCATATACATCCAGACTACCTGCCACTTGGCATGCAGCCAGGACAAGCCTCACAACAAGTATATTTACAAGCATATTTAACCCTTTCCATCAAGTCTTTGAAAACAGGGTTTTGAAACTCACAGAATGCTTTGGGTTGGAAGAGACCTTACAGATCATCTAGTTCCAAACCCCCTGCCATGGGCAGGGACACCTTCCACTAGCCCAGGTTGCTCAAAGCCCCGTCCAACCTGACCTTGAACACTGCCAGGGAGGGGGCAGCCACAGCTTCTCTGGGCAACCTGTGCCAGTGTCTCATCATCCTCACAGGAAAAAAAAAATCTTCCTTATATCTGATCTAAATCTACCCTCTTTTAGTTTAAAACTGCTATCCCTCATCCCATCACTGCACTCCCTGATAGAGTCCCTCTCCACCTTTCCTGTAGCCCCCTTTAAGTACTGGAAAGCTGCTCTAAGGTCTCCTTGGAGCCTTCTCTTCTCTTCTCCAGGCTGGGACTGAAGACTTGTTTTGCCAGTTATTAGGCCTAGCATAAAGGACACAGCCAGCATAAAGATGAACCAATATCCAAATTGTATTTGATACAAAAGGGTCAGTACACGGGTTAGCACTGGGGGTACAAACAAGTCAGATTATACATAATCAACATCAATCCCACTGACCCCAACAACGACACCGCACAACCAACAATGGGGGGAATAAATGGTGAAATGCAGTCTCCCAGAGAAGGGACAGGAGACAACCGAGTCAACAAGCCAAATACATAAGACCAAGGAAGCCACACACTGAATCTCCACACAGCCTGTGTTCACAAAGGCCAGAGCTGACTGGAGCCCAGTCCCAGGGAGGCAGGAGGTCCTTCCCCAACAGGGAACTCTGCACAGGGCATCCACCTCACACACAGACACTGCCCCTGCCTGCAAGTGGTCCCAGCTTTTATCCCTCAGTGGGACACCTGACCTTTGGTTACCTAATGTGGGACACCGGGGGCTCATTTACCCAATGGCTCCCCCTGCAAGGCCGAGCCCTGGAGGGAAGCTTAAAGGTAAACTCACCCCCCCTTTGTGAAGGGCTGTGGGAATCACCCATATGTCAACCTTAATTTGGGGCTTGGGGTTGAAACCCCAGCATTTCAAGACTCCAAGTGGTTATATTTTTATTGCCCATTTGGTTGGTTATCACATATTTATCTTATTCTATACCTATACTGGTAAGCCCCACAGAGCCATCTATTATCTCGGGAGAGCACCACATCTAAAATCAAAAGAGAATCACTGAATACATGAGTGGACAGCAAGGTCACACGTCCTCATGGGTGGGTATCCAGTTTAAAGAGATAAAAGCTCTCTCAAGACAGCTCAATTTTTTTTATGGGAATCTGTTTACAAAACACAGAAAAATCATGTCATCTTTTCTCCTGGAAAAGAGGTTCCCCTAGGACACTCTGAAATACTCTGAGAAAAAAAGATAGGATTCTTGTCATGAACGTCTCTAGAGGTTTTTATATTATCTTCGTATTATTATATCATTTTCATATTCCTCATTTAGTTGAGTTGCCATACACAGCACTTTACATGGCATTAAACATGAAAAAGATTTTCTGTCTACACATGTGGTTCTTGCAAGAGAACTAACTAGCCTTAGAAGTCATTCCATGGTCTTCCCACTCAGCTCTTAGCCTTCTCCATTATAACAAAAATGCTTCATTGGGCTGAATCCAAATGCAATGGCAGTTCCTCTTGAATAATAAATATCCCAGCCTCAGGGCTGAGAAGATCTGACAGTAAAATGCTGGAGGAGAAATCCATGTTCAATACTCCTTCAAATCCATTGTTTGTTTAATGTTGGATTTTGTACTGTGTATGCTACTACTCTACAACAGTGAACCCCAAGTCTTGCCACAGTTCACCACAAAGTGACAAGGCTCACGTTCAGCATTCAGCATGTGAATTTCTGTCCATTCACAGCAGTGTGTGGCCCCTCTCATGTCAGGAAAACCTGAATGAAATACCAGATGGAAACCCAAGGCTTTTCAATAGTGCTTCTTGTTCAGTTATTTACCTTGGTATGCAAGGGCTGGTTGAGATGTTTAGTCTTATGCCACTTGCTTCATGTCTATTTTACTTTTAGGCACCTTTGATGTAAAATAGCCAGCAGAATCTACTCTTCCCCCATTTACTCCCCCCCATTTACTGGGCAGAACATGCATGGTGCTCAGAATTTTATGTGAAGATATTCACAGCAACACTTCCTCAAAATACGTAGGTTATGCGCCACAATCATTAATGAAGTAATGATGTCCGTTATTCACATGTGCATGGTTTTGAGCATTTGGAGGATGGGGACTAGCTCTGAAATAACACCCAGGGTTCACCTTATAAATAGTTTGTTGTATCTGTGGAGGGATGGTGCCCTTGTTCTACCCAAGCAACCAGCTTTGCTCCTCAGAAAGTCCTAGTTACTTGCCCAGTATGGACTGATTCAGCTGAAGTGCCAGTGGAGTTACACTACAGTAAAGAAATGTAACGATGGATATTCTCAAGCTAAAATTTTTGTTAAGGGAACAGGTAGTAAAGACAATTCAGTTATGTCATTTGCACTCCAATGAGTGAAGTACAAACCATGAAGGTCTCTACACAGCTTAGACATTGCACCCAATAGGAACATTTCCTTGAGTGTACTGGCATGTTGTCCATAGTCAGACAGCAGTGAGTTAGCTCTGCCGCTGTGATTAACAGGGCATTGAGCCTGCAGCCACAGCCATCACCTCCCAGCAGTGTTGCCAGTCCAGCACCATGCTCACCACAGCTATCCAGTACCCAGACCAAAGCAGAGGCAGTTCGTATCTGTTCAGAACAAGTCTGCAAAGAGAGAGAACTTCTTTTGTGTCCTCAGTCCTCTCGCGTCAGGGCTCAGCACTGATTTCCCACTGCTCCCATACTTCCTTCTACACCAGATTTTTGTGCAGATCTTTCTGCTTGATCCTCTGTCTGTGCTAGATGCAGGGTAATGCCTACTTTCTCAGACCTCTCTCCCCATTCACAAAATGCAGGCCCATGTGGAGAACAGAAGCACTGAGAGCAGCATTCATGTTTTATTATTTGCATCTGATGATAGCCCATGTACTATCAGGAGAAGCTCTGTCTCATTTTAACTGTCTATTCCAGTGACAGACCTAGTACATAAAAACCCCAGTAATGGACCAGGACCCCTGTGGCACTTGACACTGTGCAAGCAAGGAGCAAAAGGATGGGCCATGCTCTAATCTTTGTTACAATTTGAGCACACACATATACAGGCATCCTCGTCACATGCTAAGTGAGGCGACAGTGCACTTCACAGAAGTCATAGGCCTGTCCCCCAGCTGTCACAACACCTGGGACACCCTTCCTGGAGTGAGAGAATAAATATGAGCAATAAAATAAAGTAGGATGGAAAACACCTTGGAAATTTTCCTAGTGTTTCTCCCAAGAGTATTGAAGGAAGACAGAGAACATCTTGATCTTCCTCATTTTCATTCCAAGGTTTGGTTCCCCTGGTGCATTATCAGACTTTGGACATTGCTGCTGCTTGATGTGTGCAGTACAAGCCCCTCTGCAGACTCCAAAATGAGTGGATTTAAATCTGCCTAAGCTTTGCAAACATGTTCATGTCAGACAACATGAACTTGCCTCTAGGCGCTGGGCTTCTTAAATGAACTACCTTCAGCAGTCAGCCCCAGAACTGCCCCAGAAAGTTTCTTGTTTCCTCCTTAAAAGCAGCAAGTGCCGGACTCCAGTCTAAACTGGAAAATAAACTACACTGGAAGACATTGCAGCCTAGAAGCTCTCTTGCGCTTATCAACATTCTCATGCTCTGAGCCCACCACATTCCATTCAGAAAAAATGTAATACATCTCCAGCGCTGCAAAGTTTGAACTTGGCTCACATCGAGCAAATGTCCCCAAAGTTCAGAGCTCTTCCAAGCCAGTTTATTTCCTCCGACAAGATCTTTAATGAAGTACTTATTTATATTTTCCTTGAAGTAGAAATACTGAATCTGATGTTATCTGTTATTTTTTATTTTAGTAGAAGATTTGGTTTTGCTTCCACAAGTGTGTCTTTGACCTGTAATAAAATCCATACTGAAGTAATAGCTAATTCTGAACAAGCAAGTTATTATTCCAGTAAATCCAAGAGAGGGTACAAACAGCTACATCCCTCTGACCTTTCTATGCCCCTTTTCAGAAACGAACATGTACTTTGAGCAATATAACAGAATTTCTGTAGTTGTGGTTCTGCCAGGTCATAGCAGACTGCTGCCTATATCCATGCAATTAGAAGAGAGGTTAATGAATTGCTAAAGCACATGTTTCTAGTGGATAAAGCAGATATAAAGCATATTTAAGTGGGCTGAACAGTTTATTATATGAGATTATAATAGACACTTTGTCCCTTGTCAAGTGTCATTTCAAGACGAATTGATGTAATACTTTACCTCAGGAAAGTCCATTAGTTAAAAAAGAACTGTAATCTCTAACAATGCAAACCAATGTCATCCCTCATTTCTTTTGGCCAGAATATTTTCTCCTTTCTTTTTTTTTTTCCTCTCTGTTAACCTTTCATATCTTCCTTTTGATTTTCTAGCAAAAACAGAGATCAGCCTCAACCATGACTTCAGATACATACTTTGTAGCACTCGCTGCTGTACTGGAGATTTCCTTCTTTTGTCCAGCTTCACCACAGTGTTTGCAGGGACATTTCCTTGGAGTGCAGCTGCCTTCCCTATGCAGGATTCAGAAGCTGATTTAGGAATAGTCATTCTCTTACGTAGATTTCAAATGCTGCTGTGCCTAGGAAAGAAGAGTGGAGGGACCCCACACCACGCCTGCCAGTTTGCCAATACCTGGAGCAGGTTCCTCTGTACGTCCATGAAGGAGCTGATCCCTCACCGAGCTCTGGAGGTGGCCTTGTTGAAGAAGAGGAAAGAACACATTTCTAGGGAGGCTACCCGCTCACTGGCCTGCAGAGGGACCAGCTCCAGCACTGCTGTGCTTTACGGCCACCTGGAGGTTCCCTAACTGTGTCAGTAACAGACTTTAACCATAATGTTTTAGCAAAGAAAAAGCATTAGAGTTTTTCTGTCTAAGCTGTGATATCTATGCACTTGATTTTCCTGGGGGAGGATGGGGTTTCCTCTTCCCATTTGAGGGGATAACAATATCTTTTGAAAGCTTCCCAGTATCAATCTGCAATGGTGAAACTGTTGGACAGGAGTCTTAATAGAAGGAAAACACATCATCTCTCTGTCATGATTTTGAAACATATTTAAATACAGAAAAATAGAAAACTGGTTGTACCAAGAAAGCAGAGAGCTCATTGTGCTTCCAAGCCTCAAATTTGTGGAAGTAACATGGGGTTTTACAAGGACAAGATGCCAAGAAAGTGCTACAATTTCATCACCTTGCTAAAACCTGTGTCTTGTTCGCAGTTGTAGTACATATTCCAAAGTCTCATTATGCAGCTACTTTTTCTCCCAGTTCATCACAAAGGCCCTTCAAAAAACAACTACTATCTAGGCACACAATTCCTCTTCCTCTCTAAATATTGCTTGTCTGCTTATACAGATTTGTCTAAATGCACCTCGGTCATCTCTAATAAGGTAATAGGCCTAAAAATTACTTAGTGTCATCTTGCATCTTCCACTTAGTACAGAGGATGTTTTATACCTAAATTGATGCCTTTATTACACCTCTTTCCTTCTGTTCCTTGTAGCACTTTCAGATATCCACTGCAACCCAGTAACCGCAACAGGGAGAAAGCACATAAAACCGTTCTGATGTTAAGAGTTATTTTCTTGAGCTGAAAAATCCCAGTGCAACGTTCAAGTTCAATATCTCTGCCTAATTTGTCATTTGTATTTGCTATATTAATTAAATAACCCATAGAAATTCCACATGATGCTGTCTGTTAGGAGCTCATGTTCAGGCTGGATTGCCTGGAGCCCAGGTAATGAAGCAGCCCTGCTGTCATGATATGTTCATTAACAGCTTGTGTGCTGAAGCTAAGTGAAAAACAAAACAAAACAAACAAACAAAAAAAACCACAAAAAAACCCCCACACCATGGTCTGACAGGAAAGAAAAGCAGGACAAATTACCAGTATTTGGATTACTGATGCAACACTTTGCCCTGAGCAAGACAGGCAAGGCACCCTGTGCTGCTCTGGCGGGGCCAGCCAGGGTCCTCTTGCAGCTGCCCCATGCTGACAAGCCTCTCCTGTGCTCTTCCTCCAGCACTTCTCTGCTCATATGCATTTTAATTCAATATCCCTGGAAATATTTCCTTTTGCTTATCTAGAGCATCTTTCTAGAAAAGTGTGAGGTTCTTTACTCCAATGCACTTACCTGTCCTACCTTAGACCATATTGCCAGGCTGGTTTTCGTGTAAACTGACCTTGATTTAAGTCAGTTTTATATACATCCTAAAAACACAGAATGCAGACTGGTTTTGCTGCCCAACAAGCATGAAGCACCAAGTCACCTTACTAAGCATATTTCTTATGGAAAACCTCAGTTTAAAGAAAAAAAAAAAACAAAACAACAAACAAAACAAACACCTGTTCATTATTCTATTACCTCAAATTGTGCTAGCCCTTCTTAAACCTGTTAGGACAACCCATACCAAACCTTTCTTGTAATGGGGTTTAAGGACCATTAGTTCACTATTTGTACACTGACAGAATGAGCGCAAAAAATTAAAACACCTGGATTTTCTTCAGGTTATCAAGAACAATTCTGCAGTTGGATAGAGCGGGTTTGACTGGTATCCACAAAAATCCAGTTTTCCCTGACCTCTTCATCAGTCTGTGCCTCCCTTTCTTTGGGTTGTAAACTGTTCAGGCCAGGCACAATCTTATTATGTGTACAGGGTGTCTAGTGCAGGAGGTTACCTAGAGCCTCAAACTACATCGAACAGCTGTGGGGTTTCTGTTGTTGTCTCCCTCCCCAGGGCTTTTCATGGGAACTCTGATAGCTCTGGAAAGAAGAAATGTTATATCTCAGGAAGCTTCTGTTTGACTAAGGCATCTGCATCTTTTTTAACTCCTGGATAATTTTTCTTACCAATGTCCTGAATGTTGAACATTAAGTTGATTCAATTTTCAATGAGTGAGTTGGAAATACTTCAAAAATATAAGATTTGTAATGGGAGTGAGCTAAAGACCATAAAATGGCTGCAAAGCAGCCACTATGGAGTCATATGCCTCCAGCATTATTTTTCATGCAAAGTGAGTAACATATTTTAAGACAGCCACAACAGCTACAAGAACCTGAGTCATTCCTTTGCACAGGAGGAATAAATTATGTTAGGGATCAAAATGTGCTGAGGCTTCTTAATATAAAAACATAACTGATAGATGAGCACAAGTCCTTGTTAGGTGATGCTGTCCTGAACAGCACAGAAAAAGCAAGTTAAGAGTTGGTATTGTCTATGGACTTGCCAGGGAATCTTTATTGCTAGGCTGCAGCCTATGTGTTGGTCAACCCACAGTGGCGTCGTTTTAAAAGGCTCATACAAAAGAGGCATCTCCAGCTCCTCAGGTTGAATGTGTGTCAGTTATTTCTTTCTGCAGTCTTTACTAGTATCTAAAGAAACTCCTCATAGTACAATTTCACAAAGAATGATTGTCCAAATGAAGATTTGAAAAAGAAAATGAGATTTGATTTTATTTCAGAAAATCACTTTAAAAGAAGTTAGAGCATATCCCATGCCAGGGAAAGGCAGCCTTTATTGTACCTAACCACTCTGTTAAAATCACTAATTAATGGAGAAAAAGTATTTCAGAGACACTATGATCTGTAATTCTGGATTAATTAGGATAACACTTTAATTATTCAATGGTAATACATGCCACCTTTGAAACCAAAATCATCAAAAGTGGGTGTTTGCAAGCTCAGCAGCTACCCCAAACACATTTCCTTCTGCTTATATTAAGGCAGCAAGTAGAATTAATGGAAGGCCTAAAGCCACCACACTTAGACAGACTGACTCCCAGAAGCATATCCTGAAGAAGAGAGAGGACTCTGCAGAAGAATATTTCATCCTCAAATTAGAAGAGATGACTCAGACGTGTTCAAAACTCTTTTGTCCCTCTGTCTTGTTTGAGTCCAGAGGGCAACTGAGCACAACACAGCTATTCACTCACCCCTTCCCTGCCAGTGCTGGGAAGGAGGAAAATGAATCAAAAGGCTCAGGAATGGAGATAAGGATAGAGAAGTGTAGCTCACCCATTATGGTCACAGGCAAAAGACAGTCCTGGTAGGGGAAATAAAAAAAGGCATCACTTTAATTCAAAACACTCCCAACGACACTTAACAGACAGAATGGAACAGTGAGAAGTGTTACCAAACACTTTTCCTCAACCCTCTTTTCTTCTCAGGCTCAGTTTTATTCCCGGTATCTCTACCTACTTCCCCAGCAGTGCAGGGGCAGGGGATGGGGGGTGCAGACAGTCTGCCACTTCTTCCCGAAAAAGGGCAGGGGAAGCACTCTTTTGCATTCTTCCCCTTGCTCTACATGGCATTCCTTTCACGGGGGAGAGTCCTCCACATATTTTCTCTGTCATCAGTCCTCCCCACAGGATGCATTCTTCTTAAGGTGCTCCAGCATGGGTCACCTCCACATGCTTCAGTCCTCCCAGCACTGAGCTACAACAGGGAGGGCTGCTGCTTCCCACAGTCCCAGGGGTCCTCCACAGGCTGCAGGCGAGTCTCTGCTCCTCTGCTGACCTCCATGGGTGCAGGGGGGCAGCCCTGCTGTCTCACTATGGGGTACAGGGGGGCTCTCTGCTCCAATGCATCTCCACCTGCTTCCTCCTCCTTCCTTCCTCTGACCTCAGTGTTCAAGAGGAGTCCTTCTCACGATGCCTCCTCAGAAGCCCTCTAACCCCCTCTCATGTTCCCCTTCTTAAATATGTTACCGCAGAGGTACAGCCACCGTTATTAATTGGTTTGGCCTTGGACCAGAGGTGGGTCTGACGCTTCTCACAGGGGACCATCGCTGTAGCCCCCTCCTCCACTACCAGAAACCCCGCCACACAAACTCAGCACACTCTCCTAATCTTTGTGATGATCAGGGTGAAACTAAGAGGGAAAATGTTCACTCTCAGCCTGTTCTCTCAATTGCTCTTCCAATTTTTCTTTTTCCTACTTTTTCTCAAACACCATTTTTGTACTTTCTCTGAGCAGCCTCAGCAATCTCACAAAGGCATATTTTCAGGGCCATCAGAGCTCCTCTTTCATCCCCTCTAATCAAGTTTCCCTGCACTCCTAGAGCAGATTCACCTTCTGTGCCATGCCTCTCTTTTTGGATTAGTTTCTCTTCAGGTTGGCAGGATCTCCTCTCACAGAAGTGATTTCACCACCAAAACCATTAATCATGGCTCAGCCACAGGTAGGAGAACACATTAGGCTGTAACTAGAGGCAATCAGAAAAACAAGGTTGTTTTATTAGCAAGTTTCAGCTACAGGCTGGACATCACTTGACCGGATAATTACAACAATTCCTTCTGACTTCCAAATTATACAGAACAAAACAGCATTATTTTCAAGAATCTATGTCCAGCAGCACTGTAGAAAGTGCATGATAATGGAACGAATACCTGAGAGTGGTCTTTTGCTTCATATGGTGCTGGCTGTACCACAACATGCATCATCTAGTTCTGCCTTAAACCTTATGGTTTTATAGCTTCTTCTGCTTGGCACATAGTGCAGTTTCCCCAGAATTTTCCACCCATTTTCTCCTCAGCTAGGATTCAGTAGGTGCTGGAGATTTCCATCACTGGAAACCCTCAAGGTACATTTTGCCCTCAGCCTAATCCCATGCTTGTGCCTAAACATGCCATGGAGCAGAGTCATTATGAAAGTGATGCCAGTGAGATCTGTTGTCATTAAATTGAGACCCCCGCATAGGAGCTTTGTAATTAAGGAACAAACAGAGGTTTTGCAAAGCACATTTGGTGCTGTGGGAGTTTTAGGAAAGCATGTTTTCTGTAACTCATGGAAATAACACATGACCTTTGACATGACTTGGTTTTTTTCTTTTATTATTAACAGATGTCACTGCAGTCAAGGGAAGCAGGACACCATATGGCCACTGTTTTAAGAGAGTCATTTAATTAAGTCCATGCCTTTGATACTATATATTTAGAGCCTTCAGGAATGCCAGTCAACTACAAAGCAGTTTCAAATATCTCAGATGCTTGCAGTTTCAGGCAGTAGCAGGGCTGAGAGGGTATCTCAGACACGCACACACAGAGGACACTGACATGGGCTGCCAGGCAGACTGCCATGGCCTTTGCCAGCATCCCCACAAACACCAACATTGATCATATACAGGCACCAATTTCTCAGTCCAATCCCTCCTCTCCAGCTGGTCAGGACTGAAGCCCACTAGCGAGAATACACATGCCTTTGCTCTCCAGGTTGGCAAGCACATCCACATTCACAGATCCCTCAGACATCAGCACAGCCCCTGAGTCTGCCTAATGTCCATGCCTGAACCTGGTCCCCCTTACCCCATACATGGGTCTCTTCCTACCCATCAGCTTACCCAGCTTGATGCTCACTAGAGAAACATGCACACCCTCGCACGCTCATCTCACAGGCACCCCACACCCACTGACCCCTCATATATCCATCCAGGCTCTCAGTACACCTAACACCCATGCCCTGACCCCAGGACCCTTACCCAGCCACCAACTCAGACCTCCAGTCTTTCTGGAAGCATGTCTCCTCCAGCTAGCCCAGTTCAGAGTTTGCTGACAAACATATACACATATTCACACAGGATTAAATTCACCACTCAGGTTTTTCCAGTTGCTGGCATTTAGGTCTCACATATACAAGCTAGGTTCTCAAGTTGCTGACAGCTAGACCCACAGGCCCTGGGACCCACAGCTCCTTCTCCAGCTGCTGGCACTTAGACATCACAGCTCTCATACACAGCATAGCAAGATTACAAAGAAAGAATGGTTCAGGAAAGGGTTTAATAAGATAGGATGGCTGTAGTGGTCAGGCACAGGCCTCAGACCAGGCAGCCCTTTTTATTCTTCTTTCTCTCCACTGCCTTATGCTTGTTCTTCACTCATCCACCCTGATCCATCCCCTTCCACTAAACCTCCTGCAATTATACATAACCCTCCAAACCCCTTCTGATATCCCATAATAAGCTTCTCATAGGCCCATAAGCCTCCTTCAGATATCCAACAACACTCACAACAATCATGTTTTCCCTCTTTATCAGTGACAAAGCTGAGGCTGATATCTTCAAGGCTGCACCTGAGTAGGTGATTGGATTGGATTCCAACAGCTGTCTCTGTCTCACCAAAGGAGGGACCATAGTTTTTAAGTATAAAGCTTTTGGTTCAGGTAGTTGAAAGGTGTTCTGTACATGACAATACTTCTCATGATCAAATCTGAAAGAACTGAACACTCATAACAATCATGTTAAATAACACAAGTACCCATAATCACAGTTGTAGCATAACAGGAAAAGTTATCTTTTTGTACTTCAGTTTCCCATCGCTAAATAAGAAGCTAATCCTTTCCCACAGATGATGATGTATTGGGACAGGAACTGCTCTTGTTCTGTATATTCACAGTATTTCTTGTCTGATACAGTTGGAGACCTGAGTAATAATAAAATAATACTGGGGTTTTTTTATTCTGTTCTTCAAAATCACTTTTGTTTCATCAAAGAAATAACTATTAGACAATAAAATCATCATGCTAACAGAAAACTGAATTAGTAGTTTGAAATCTATATAATCAGAAATGAACAAACCAAACCAGAATTATCACTGCATATCATTTCCAAAGTCCTGAGCAGCTCCACCAGAATAAAGTTCTTCAAAAAGCAAAATCAAAGGAACAAAACCCCAGGATATGTAAACATTCTTCTGCTGTAATTGCAATCACAGTGGCAGTCAAGATTCATATAACCATATTATCTTCTCAAATTTAGGGAAATATCTTGGCTATTTCTTGCTTGGGGAACTTTGGAGGACAGATGCCACATCCTGGGCTGTTCAGCCTGGAACTAGGGGCTCTTCTCAGTCTTTTGAACATTGGTTAAAAACAAGAGAGACTTTTTTGCAAATGTAGGCAGTTATGAATCCATAACCAAACTCCTGGCCTCCACAGCTGTATGTTATTTTCAAAAAATCTTCTATTTCTTGCCGTATTTTTATATAGTATTAAACTGCTGAAATTGGTATACTAAAAACGTCTTCTGAAAGTGTTTATTTTTATTTATTATGGTTTGTTTCTTGCAGCGCATCCAGAAATATAAGCCACGAGGAACACTAGATCCTCTAACAATACATATCCTATCTGAAATAATAGGTTCACTGTCAGCATAAGAGTCCAGAGCTCCACGCCAGCAACTTTTCTCAGTTGTGCTCAGCACGAGTACAGAGCCTGAAGCAACCCTGCCCCTGGGATTCCTCCCAGTACCTGATGACTTGACTGAAAATACTGTATTACCCACGATGGCGTGAAACAAGAGATTTCACATATTCAGAGGCTGCATCAGGGAAAGAAACAAATGTCCACCTGAAGTCATTAAATAAAAAGGTTAGTAAAGAGTCAGCAAGAATTAAAGACAGGAGGGCTTAATCAGTCAAAGAGGCTACTGACATAACCTAGGGAATATACAGCACAATTTGTGCAAGAAGCATGCGAGAACTGGATCTCAGCAGAACACAACCGAAATCTTAAAACTTGGCCTAATGAGGGGGAGGGGCACAAAAAGGTATGCTGTTCTTCCCATGTTCTTTTCACTAAGGGCAGGGGGACAAGAATAGGGATGTGACTGCTTCTGTCCAATTGCATCTTTCATTCTTTTCTATCACCTCTGGTATGTTGCCATCTTGTTTTTATGTGAAAGACAGCAGAACCACACTCCAGTAGCATCACATGTTGCTACACAGAGTGCCTCATCCCATCTTGAGCAAAACAGTCTTTTGAGGTCTTTCTGCCAAAATTACCTCCTTGCTGTTCTTCAGATTTTCAGGGTTGTGCTAAAGCTTTATAAATCATATATACTAAACCTAACAATGACATAACACTTAACAGGATTGTAGGAATCATCTGAATTCTAGTGCTATATAAGATCAAAGAGATGGATTGAATAGTGGGATGAACCAACTTTTTCAGGGTTTCATTATTCTCATAGGTTGCTTATGAAAGTATCACACACAAGTTACAAGACCATTGAATTTCCACATTTATCTATTGCCTTCTCTGTTGGTTATTTAAATAAAAAAATAGTCTTGAGAAATTTTCAAAATCCTTTTTTTTTTTTACCCTTGTATATCACCCTTCAATGTTTACATGCTTTCTTCCAGTTCCAAGGTATGGCTTAGAAGAGTATAGGTCCCTGAGTTCTCTTTAGTCTGCCTTTTGAAACATGTTTTTCTTCTGCTTTTGACTTCTGAAATATAACCACTAGTTTATGTGAAAACTTACCCTCAGTTTTTAGGGGCTGGCCTCAGTTAATACCCTGTGCCTTCAGAAAGAGGAGTCCTCAGTTCTACTCGCAGTCCCCATCTCTCATTAGAACATTAAACTATATTAACAAACATTAAATATTCAAGGCATGAAACATATTATTAATGTTTCTCATCTTTAATAAGACACAGTTTGGCTAATATCTTAGAACAAGAAAATTCAATACTATTCTGATGGCTGTTGCTAGACTCATAGTAGAAAAGTTACATTCTGTAGGATTTAACTCCTATATAGAAGAAGAAGAATCATGACTATAATTTTCTGCAGAGATACAGGCTACAATCCAGCCTTCCTGAATTTGAGTTTCTACAATGCAGGTGTGTGTGTGTATGTGAGTCAGGTGTCCAAGCTGCCATCACAGCCCATGGAGAGGCAGTCAGGGCACAGCTTGGAGTCCACAGGCTTATCCCCCAAACCCCACCCACACTCAGCGGGCTGAACCACTCTCTCGACTCTGCTCATTGTACTGACTGTAACAGGAGCAGAGACACCTTCCCTATACTGCTAAACCACCCCCTGAAACTTAAGGTGAGATATACCCTACTCCTTGCATCTCACCACTAAGTAGTGAAAAGCCTACATCTTTTGATACATTTCTTAGTGGAACTGCAGAATTCATTTCCAAGCAAATGCTGAAGGTTATTGAAGAAGTGAAGGCTGAGGGTTACTTGCCAGCATGACCCTGTTTCCAGTGGCTTCGTAGAGGAGGAAAGGTAAATTGTTCAATGGAAAAACTGGGCTCGAGTAATGTACGGGGTCTTGGTTAAAATGCATCTGCAATCCACAAGTGTATATCAGACTCACTTCCAGAGGATGCTGATGGACATTTGAAAGAAGTTTCTTTCCACATATGGACACTGCATGTACAAAGTTTCAAGCAGTTCTGTGATTTACTTGGGAATGAACATAGACAACTACTGAGGTATTCAGATCTTCGCTACCTCCCATTGATGCCTGCCTTTGAAAGAATACATAAATTTTTTCAGTACTGGAGCATTTCTCCTCTCAGAGGGCTTGTCCCAACAGAGGAAGAAAGATGTTTGAAGATGCAGACACAGACTGTAGCTCATTTTCCTAATTCCCAGGGGCCATTTTTCTGTGATACTACAAAGCTTGTCAAAGGTGACAAGAAAGTACTGTAGGACTCCTGTCTGCCTACAGTAGCTATTAAGCATAAACTAACTGTAACAGGTGAGATTTATTTTTTTATTATTTATTTTTTCAACAGTGGCAGAGCACAGTGGAAAGAAAAAATTTGTAAAAACGCAGAGTTATTTGAATATATCCTTTTGGAAACAGATGTGGATTACTTGATTAGAGGGAGAGGGCATACACATGACTTTCAGGATCTGAACATTTTTCCTTCTTGCAGCAATGTTTTATCTACTTCAGGGAATTTGGGACCGAAAAAGGAGCCTCATGGCCACAAGAGGGTGCAAAATGACCCAGCACAAAGCGCAGGTTTTGCGCACTTCAAAACAACCTTTCTGCTGCACAAACCACCAAGAGGATAGTGAAAATTATACTCTTTTTCTTGGCAGTAAAGCTCCATCTGAAAGGGCTTTTCCACAGATGAATTTTATTTGGACTGCATAATGACAGAAAACTCAAAGTAACATATACTGCAAGCTTTGCTCAGGTAACTTTTTAAGGAGCCATGAAGATTACTATGGAGAGAATGTAAAAACTTTTATTCTTTTTAAAAGTTTGCTTAATTTCTTTTTTTTAAAAAAAACTAACAAAAGGAACAAAGCTACGGGCCATAGGTCTAGGCAATTTTACACATCCTGTAACATTATACTATGCTTGAAGGTCTCTGTAAATGTTTGTCTACAGTAATGGTATTTTCAAATCTCCCCCAAATACTCCAAACCTTTCAGGTAGTTTCTTGCTGATTTGTCAGAGATTGACATGCATGCAAGTTTTTGAACATTTTGTTCTACCTCTTCTTCCCTTATTCCTAATGATTATTTTCTCCTTTGAAAACTGAATTGAGTTTAGCGTCTGGTCAAAATCAATCTTTTTTACAAAGTTAGAAGCCAAAATTACTTCATCTATCTTGTGCACCATCAGTTATTTCCTGTTCTTCTATCTCCTGTTCATCAACAAATGATGACATGGTTTCACTGCTGCCTTCTTAGTATAAGTGTGGAAAATTCTCTCCTTGTCTTTTATGACCCTACAAGTCACTAGATCCACTTCATATCTTAGTCCTTCTGATTTATCCCCTACACATTCCTATTATGTCCTTACATAGATCTCTAATAATTTTCCTTTCCATAATATAGAAGTGGCTTATCATCCCCCCCCCCCCCCCTTAAATGTTGCCCTGTGCTGACCACAGGAGGAACTGCAGTGTTAAGTGGAAACCCCCAGAAGCTCTAATCTTTCTGTGAGTCACTCCTTCTTAGCAAAACGGAAGCAAAATATGAATTTTCCTCTGCTCTGAGGTTTTCTTGTTTAGAGCTTGAACTCTTTATATGGGTGGCCTACTTATATGACTGGACAACAGCCAGCACAACAGCCGATTCGGTCTGCAGCGTGCTGATAGCAATACAATATTAATAAATTCTCAACCATAATGTATTTGTTGTATTTGAGAAACAGTTTCAGAATGCCAATGCTAATACTATTCCTTTCCCATTATAATGAGTAGAAAAACATAGCAGTGAAACCTATGACAGTATTTTTCTGTTAACAGTTTCTCAGTCTTCACTACAGACTGCAGATACCCAACTTTTCTAGGCAACTAAACACTCCTAAGTTCAAACTCTGTGAATATTTGCTAACTTTAAATTTCAAGGCTAGCTTGTTCAAACCTAAAAGATTCTTTCCCATCTCCAAACTCTGTCTACATATTTTTGTATTCTCTGTTTTAAACAAAAATTGTTCAGGAAGACATCCTTCATAAGGATCAGCCCCCTCTATGACTATTAGTTGCACTGGCCATTCATGGCTGCTGGAGAGAAATACAGTGAACTTCAAGCCAATACAAGCAATAAACTGGAAGGAGGTCTTCAAATACAGGCAGACCAGTGATCTGTGCCCCAGCATGGCAGAAAGAAGGATTTTACCCAGAAGTGTGACTGCTCATTACCTTTGCCACAAGAGATCTTTCTAGCTTCAAAGAGCTGGAGAGAGAATGAATCCCATCAGTGACTATCAGTGGGATCTATGAATCAGTGGTAGAGTCAGACCTTGATATCTCCAAACAAAATAAACCTCTGAATTAATTAATTTCTTTAATCAAATAATTGAAAGGAATGGAAATTTTCTACCAGGCATGCTGTCAAACTGACAAAGTGACTCAGCAAGCAAAATAATTGGTCTGTAATGTGATTATATTTGGGGATTTAGGTTGGGGTTTAGACATGCTGTTAATGACTAAACTGAAATAACAGATTTAACACCAAGTTGTCAGGCCTGTAGTTTTAAAAGGTCCTGCTGTCTGTCATTAAACAAGCAGGAACCCAGTGCAAAAAGTAATTGGTTGCTGTGTCATTACACTAGGGCTTCATCAGTAAATAACCTTAATAAACTGATCCAGATGTGGAACATGCTCCCTGAGAAGGTGAGAGTGATCATGTTCAGATTACTTCCCAAGACCTGTCCTCTTGCATGACTCTTCCTTCAGCAGAGGGAGATGATCAATAATCACACACCCCATCTCCAATAAAGAGACCTTGTTTCAAAGACACCCACTTATTAGGAAAGGGAACAGCACAGGTCTCTGAGGACTCCCCAAGATCAGGCAGCGCCAGCTGACTTAACTAAGAGGAATTAACACAGAGAGATGCTAAGCATGATACCATGCGGGAGAAGTGTTCTTGCTGGCACCCTCAAATTAGCAGACATACTGCAGGCAACGTGTTATGGGAAAAAAACCCAAAACCAACAAAAAACCCAAACACCACACAATGTAAACTGCATAGCCAGAAATCTTCTGTGAGTCTAAAACACATTAACAAGAAGTTGTACAAAGATGACTGTGTTAGTCAAGTAATACGTATAGGCCAATTTAAGAAAATGAAAAAACACAATTCAATTGCCCTAAATAATGCAGCCATATGTGCAAAACACAGGAGTGGTAGTGACTGAACTGAGGAATCAACTGATCATAAAATCAAAGGAAACTATATGAGCAGCAGAGATTTCTTTTAACACAAGCATTTATTTAGAAAAG
Source organism: Athene noctua (assembly GCF_965140245.1). Classification (NCBI taxonomy): domain Eukaryota; kingdom Metazoa; phylum Chordata; class Aves; order Strigiformes; family Strigidae; genus Athene; species Athene noctua. The sequence continues at coordinate 247,772,138 of NC_134037.1, read as the reverse complement.
TTGTACTGTTACTAGCAAAATACTTGTTAATGAAATGGTCTTTCATGCAGGGGTCCTTAAGCTAGAGTTTTCCGGTTAAAAGAAATTCGTTACTGGATGTTTAAGGCTGATGACATTTTTTTCCCCAAAGTAATCATACTGAATTTGGCCTCCTTTGGTGTAAAACTGATTCCTGGATTATTTCTTCTCTTTCCTCTGAAACACTAAAGCAAGGCTACAGGAAGAGAGCGAACGTTCTGTATCTCTAATTGACACTGGAAACCCTTACAGATGTTTTTTTGCCCCCACACTCATGGCTAGCTGTTGCCTAACGTCCTGCCTCTTTGCATCATGAGCCATACTCTGTTCCCAAGCAGCATCAGTTCCTGCTACTGAAAAAAAAAATCCAACAACTTGATGCCACTTTAATTTATCATGCTTGTTTCCTGTAAAATTGCAATTGTTTATAGCCTTTCTGGATCTCTGCTAATCACTTTTTGTTTAGACCTACAAATCTGCGTAAGTGGCTTGTAATACGGACAGTCAAGACTAATGCTTGTGGATTGGTCCCAAGTCGATGACAAAAATTTCCTTTCCTATGCTCCTGTGACAAAATAACTGAACTGTCAAGCAAAGAAGGTGCACAACTGCCCTAGAAACTACAGACCATGGGCAACAATGGACTCAGGTTGATTCAGTGCACTCCACTGCTCCAAAACAGAGTCACCCCACCCATTCCATTCCCGAAAAATGCTCTTCAGCCTGTTCTCAAAACCTCCAGATCCCAGAGCTGTGGAGCCCAGAGCAGGGTACGCTGCTCCAGTTCAGGCAGTGCCACCGCTGACTGAAGAAGACACGCCACACACATTCACATACACTGAGCAAATGAAGGAAGCTGCAATTATTGTCAGCATTACCTCTCTTGGTTATAGCAGGCCATGTATTTGCAACATGGATGTGTTTTGCTCATCTTTCAGCATCTTGCTTCCAGCTCTTCTGAGTTTTTCCCAAGAAAAAAAATAAATCTCTTTCTCAGGGTCCCGAGTCTCCTTGAATGCAAATATGTCCCATATTAATTACATTCCGTTTATGCTTTTTGTGCTTCCCCCTGTAGCCTTTGCAGGCCTTGTAGCTCCCTGTAGTCCCTGTAGAGTCCTTGCAGGTAGCAGTGGGAAGGAATGTTCCCACTGATGTCTGGTCTCCAAAACAATTAAAGCCAGGACCCTGCCACCAGATGGCCAAACACCTTGGAAACCAGCCCCTTCCTTCTAGAAAAAACCCTTATCATCATCTTATATTTTTACATCTCTGATACTTTGAAAATAAGTATTAATGTTTAAATCACAGCAATTCATAGAAACCAAATATGATAAAGAGGCTTGAATTAGGGTGGGAGAAACAAGCATCCTAACTGCACAGCAAACTCACTTCCTAGGAATGCTGTGCAACTCTTCTGTGAATCAACAGCAAGGAAATGGTGGAGTCCTCACAACCCACTTGCGTGTCCTCCCCTCTCATGATTAAAAGATAATCCAGGCTTTTGTAGCACGCTGTTTTGTTAGGCAGGGACTCATTGACCTTTTAAAAGTTAATTAGTTAGTATGCCAGAATCATATTACTGTTCTCAGCTACCTGTATTCCTGTTTGATTTGTATAAAAGTGTACGAAGGAAGACAACTGCACTGTTTAACTGCAAGACTGAACTTGTTTTTCATTAGCAGAGAGGAAGACAACAAAATTATCACAGACAGCAGTTTCCATCAAGATTTGATTTGGAAGCTTTGCGCAGAAGATAAAAAGACTCCGCAGTCATAAATAATTTAAAACAGCGTTCATGGACAAGGAGCACTTGCAGGAGGATGCGATCAAGTGAAGTGAATGGGATCTCAGGGGTGCACAAGGAGGTGGGATCTGAGATGACCTTCTGGGCCCTCTCAGCAACCCAAAGCCCAAGCGCTGGGTTGGGGCAGGGGACGTGCAGAGGCATGGGGACAAATTTACTTGGTCCAGAGACAGCAGTTTCACTGGAGCTATGTTGGTCAAAGCCTTCAGATATATGAAGTTAATGTTTGTAAAGCACTGTGAAGATAAAAGTCCTGAGAATTAAGATTTTCTTGGAGGGCTTCGCCCTTTTTTTTTCAGTTTTTAAAAGGTTTTGTATTCTGTAGGAAACACAAACGCTGTTTATCCACACAGTCTTCCAGACAGCTATATAGAGAGACATGGACTACTCACACAAGTGTGAGGTGAATTCCATATCATCTGTTCCTGTTCTGATACTGGACAAAAATATTTTTGCTCTAAAGAGAAAATAACCCAAAGGCTTCCCACAAAAGACTAAATCTCAGAAGAAGTGGAGAGCTGGTTCACAGAAATTTAAGATGTATGTGCTGTTTGTAAAAAGAGGTAATAGCCAAATTCTCTGTCCATTCTCTGTCTTCAAAAGCGTATTAATTTGTTCTGGGCTTTTAAATTCCTGATTCAATGTTGTAATCACAGGTAACATTTTTCCAGAGTTGTCAGGAATGGCCAGCAGTATACGCTTTTAAATTCAACCAACCTGTCTGGAAATCACTGCAAGTACTCATGGAACATAATTTCAACTAAGTCTCTACAAAACTTCTGCTGGGGGGGGTCCTCTCGCTATCAGCCAACAGCAGAGGACAAAGAAAGCAGATGATTTGCCCCGTAACCAGTACGTGCTGAACTAGGACTCAACCTCAAGCTTTCCCAATCTTTCCACTCACTCTAAATGCAGTTGGCTAAAAATACTAAATATGGGAATACCACATTAACTTTCAGCACATAATAAAGAAGAAATCACTGCTGAGAACATCTTCCATGGAATTTAATTCAATACACTGTTTCAATAAAGCTGAGCCATTTCAGTGAAATGCATTGATTTCTTTGCTGACAGACTGAGGTTCAGTGCACAACTCTGATTAGACATAAAACAAGCAAAAGAAACGCCCATTTTCTGACTGCAAAACCACTATTCAACATAGAGGCACCTTGCAACATTTGAAAGATTCCTTGCATCCACATGGAACAAAGACAAATGCTATACAGGAATAGGCATACTGATGGCTAAACTTCCATCAAGCACTCCTCTTGGCTAAGAGAGACAGAGATATTTGCCAATTTTAGACTGCTTTTACCAATAAAATTAGTAATAGCAGGTATTGGTCCCTAATCAACACAACCACTAAAGCCTAGTGAATGATTCAATTAACCCATCAGGTCACCTACAGTAGCGAAGAAGAATCACCCTCTAACGCTCCATTAACTTTATTGAACTAGGCCAACACTGAGTATTATGTGAATTTAGACATGCAGTTCACAGCTGGACACATAAAAGTGTTTTAACATTGTGCTGAATCCCACCTGCAGTGTCTACAAAAAGATTTCTTCCCATTTCAATAATATTCATGAACAGCAATAGCTGGAAATGGAAGAAATGTTACTTTGAAGCAAAAGGACACTTGCTTAAATCTGAGATAAAGAATCTAGCACATCCTAAACCTGATGAAATGTAGGGACAGTCTTTAAAGGGAGAAAAACAGCTAAGTAATTAGATTTGCCACCTTATTTTCTGATCCTATACAATTACCAGATAGTCAAACTATGTACAAGTCTGAGTAGAACCTGATATTCATTCCTCTCCTGTATCTGTATTGGTTTTGGCTGGGATGGAGTTACTTTTCTTCACAGCAGCTCTTATGGTGCTGTGGTTTAGATTCGTGACCAAAACAGTGCTGATGACACACTAACATTTCAGCTATTGCTGAGCAGTGTTTGCACAGCGTCAAGGCCTTCTGTTTCTCCCTTTGCCCCCACGGTGAATAGACTGAGGATGCACAAAAGGTTGGGAAGGGACACAGCCAGGCAGATGACCTGAATGGGAAGGGTGTTAACAGGAATGTCTGATTTTCAGCCCACTTTTCCCCCATAGGAACACAGACTATAATCCTGGAGTTCATTTCCAACTCATCTTTCCCAGATGATACTGGTTTCTGAATCTTCTAAAGCCACCCTTCCTACCGCTTTTGCTACTTGTGATGCCCACAGCATCCACATCTCTGGCAACAATAACATTATCAGAAATTGCAGCAAGTCCATCAGCAACAATTAAAAGTGATAGCAGGGAAACAGTTTAGCCAGTGTACACAACTACTGGAGCGCACATATGCATGCGGCATCAATTTCCAGTTGCCACAATACAGTATTGCTGCTTAATTTTGCAGATGACTCAATTGGCTGTAAAAAAAAAAAAAGATATTTAAAAGCAGAAGTAGAATCCAAAATTATCTCAGCAAAATGGAAAAAAAAAAAAAAAAAGGTCTATGAAAAGGAAACAAAGACAACAAATATAAGAGCAAGAACCTAGACTTGGGCAAAAATTATCCAGTTATAATAGCAAACTGTTGACTTCAGAGCAGGAGAGGATCTGAAGATTGCAGGGAGTCATGAGATTCATTATATCATAGTCTTGTGAAAAAGGCAAACACTGCATTGAGAGGGGCAATGATTAGGAGGATATTCCACCAAGAATAGCAGTAGCCCTTTCATATCAGACACACTTCACTGAGATACCACATCCACTTGAGACTTCCATCACATCACATCTATATGAACCAGAGAGACTCCAGAGCACAAGAGAATGGTAAGAATAGAAGAAACAACCTACAAAATGACAGTGAAAGAATACACACAGTTTAATCTGTTCAGTCTGAAAACCAGAATTTGGAAAGACAACTCAATGCAGTCTCCAAACATGTAAAAGGAACCTCCAAACAACGAAATGTTTCACACATTTGTAACAGACGCAACAGTAAATACTGGACTTGAATCATGGACAAATAAGATTAAAGAGTAGGAAGACAAGTATTTCATGATGAAGAGTGTGAATACTAGAATAGGTTGTCCAGGAAGGCTGTGGATTTTCCCTCTTCAGAAATCTCATAGAGAAAACAGATCTAGGAATGTCACAAACATACCTGATCTTGTCTTGGGATCAACTAGATAATTTTATCTCCTGTCCTCCTCCGCTGATTCTATGGATGCCACAAACTGCTTACAAAAGTCTTAATGTTCACTTAATACATTTCATAAATACAGTGTTAGCAGATTAAGTACATGAACAAGTTGTAATTCCTTTCACATACTAAAAAGTACCTCGTCCTCATGGTAAGGGACATATTTTGGCATTTTTAATGGTGTAAAGCCCAGTGTAACTTTAGTGAAATCATATACAGTTTCAGCAGTGGTTCTGTAAATGTAAGTAATACATATCTTAATACACACAGTCACATGGAGAACCAACATGCTGCTACTCTAACGAACAGTAGACATCCCAGTTTTTGCACCTTTTTACTACATAACAGTAGTAAGCCCTCGCTGTCAACCATGGGAGAGGGTGATTCAGGCAAAGACCCAATATTTTAGTACTGACTGGTCAATCTTAGTGGCTGACTGGCTGAACTGGCCAGTCCTAGCAAATACTTGCTAAGTCTTAGCCAGTCTTGCCAAGATGATCTACCTAACAAAAGAGCAGCTTTGATAAGACAATGAAAACCTAATTCCTGCAATAGCAGTCACAAAAGAAGAGAGACTGAAAGAGCACAAGGTCATAATTTCTGATTGAATTTGCTTGTGTTAACTCTAAACTAAGAGCCTACATATTCAGTTCCAGTTGGAGATGCCATCATCCATAAAGGCACTATTACTGTCTTCTTCCACCTCACAGGCAAGTATTGGGACCTAATGAACTGGGGTCAAACACTCAAAGAGTTGTTCTGCACTAAAAGGGAGAATGTTGGAAGAGCTGGAAGAGTTTGTTGCTTTCCAACAACTACAAAGCACACACCTGGACTTGCCTACAAAAAGCATCTAGAGACATGAGAGATCAGTTGGCATCCCCAAATGAAGCCTTGTAAACCTGTGACAACAGCAATGGGGAAGCTGTACAGTGATAAACTGTATTTATGCCACATTAAATACGTGTCAGCTCTGTTAGCTGTTCATATCTTGTCTTACAAGTGCTAGTCCAAGCCATTTTCACATAAAATATCAGAATTAAATGAGATCTTAAAAGCACAACAGAAAGAGCTGGGACTTTGAAGTCACCTTGTTTTGTCTCAAGACCTAACTCTACCTATCATTCCAGACCGACTCATTAAATCGACTCATTTTGTGTTGTGTGAAGTCCCTCTGGGCTCTCTGTGCTTAGGTCAGTGCTTAGGTCACACCTAGGAGGCAAAACAGCAGGGAAGGTAAGGATGCTTGTAGTTAAATATATCCTGTAATTATGCAGTCCTTTTAGAATAAAGTTATAGTACTTCACAGACACTTTATCATAAGATTCAGAATAAAAAGAGATAGCAGGGAAGTCATGCAAGATTCATTACGGAGCACAGTACAGTGTTTAAAATTAAAAATTCATACATTTCTACAACAGTAGGTAACTTTTTTCCAAAGATTTCCCTGGGACAATCCTGGGATTGTATTATTAGCTTTGAAATCTGGGACCCAAGGAAAGCTTAAATGTTCTTTTAGAACCACCTTCCAGTGGTTAACTTAAGAGGTAAAATTCACACCAACTTCCTTGTAGAGGGTATAGCAGCATGACTTTCTTAAAGGAAGCATGTTACCCCTTCCTTCTCACTTTTAACAACATAAACAAATGCAACACCTGGAAAAGTAATGTTAGCACACAGCTACATCAATATGCACACAAGAATATGATGTTAGCAAGCCTGGATTTCTAAAGTTTGTTCTTTCATACTGGATTAGACTGTTTTGATTTGTGAAGGCTAAAAATTGGCCTTTTAGCCTGGATATTAAGGATCTTGTGTCCAAACCAGCTACACTTAAAGTAGAAGTATAGCAGTCTCTGTCTCCACATCTTTCTAATTCCAGGTCTATTTAAAATATTTTAGTATTTGTAAGAGCAAGGACTGAAGACTAAGAGTACCATGCCTTCCACCTAAATTCCCTAGCAAGCTGTGTTCACTCTCATGGCCTCACAAATTTAAAGATACTTAGGAAGAGGAACATCTTAACCTGAAGATACATGTGTCTGGTCTGAGACCAATTAAAAGATACCATTCTTAGTGGATCTGGTAACCAGAGTCTCCCGTTCTGAAAACTTCTAATAGGGTAAAACACATTTTCCTGTACACTAGCTTGAGATTGTTACCCTTACTCCATATTTCAGAGTCCTTCCTAGTCCAAAGAATATCAGTAGTTTTGCTGAAACCAGAATAATAAAATATGCTGTCCTGGTTCAGCTAGGATAGGGCTAAGTTTCCCCAGCAGTGGGGAGGGCGCTCCAGCTGGGGCGCCCAAGCCTGGGAAGAGTTGGGACGGCTTTTGTCTGAGTCAGTACCCTCACTGCTGTATCTGTGCGGTACATCTCTTGTTCTGTTCATTGTTATTATTGTTGTTACACTGTTGTATTAAGTTTTCCTTATCTCAACCCCGGGGTTTGTATCTCACTCCCTGCCCCGTCCAGTCCGAGGGTGGGGGAGGGACAACAGCAGCGTGGTCTCGGGTCCCAGCAGGGCCTAAACCAACACATATGCATAGATCATGAGTCAGAGAGACAGACTTTTTCTACATACAAATTAGATATCCTTTGTGAAACACAGCACTTCCCTCGAGGAACATAAATTGAGAGAAGTGATACCATTTACAAAAATTACATCTCCATCTCAGTATTGGATAAAGACTTGGCCTTAAAAGACAGTCACCTCTGTTCCTTCCCAGATACCCTCCAGGAGGGCAGATGAGACCGGAGGCAACATACGCTTTCAGAGAAAACAATTTTTAGTCATGCTTTACACCACGAAAGACTGCAGTTTACCTAAATCTGCTTCAGTGTTATCATTCTAAGCAACTACTAACAGCTACTATTTCATGTCCTATTTGTTCTGTAATGTCGCCAGCAGCCTCACGAAGATCAAAACTTACTGGAGAACAGAACTGACCCTTCTATTCATCGCTTTCTGGCGAAAAATAGTATAAACCAGACATTAAATCACTAAAATTAACATGACAGTTTTAAGTTATTTCTTTTGCAGTGACACAAATTTACAAAGATCCTACAGAAAATAATTCATATCACAGTAGATTTCTACCTCTACCAGCCTTATTTGCCAAAATGGAGGGGTGGGGTGGGTTGAAGTACTAGCTCTTCAGGAAAGTTGCAAAAGACCACAAAGGGACTAGAAATGAGCACTTATTCAACCCTGTAATATTTACTGATTCATTTCTTAACCTGAACAGTTCACAATAGTTAATGAAGCTGTACAGGGCAATGGTTCAGCAGGAAAAGAACAGGAAGCATGTTGAGACACTTACACAATGCTTAACCTCTCCCATGCCTGAGCATATTTGCCATTTGGATCCTTTCCCTGTAGCACTGCAGTCTTGCATTTGCAAGTCTGCACCCTTTCCCTTATACACTGGGAGGATGCTGTGGCAATGTTTTTATCTTTGTCCTTCTGTCCTTGTCTTCTGCCAGCTCTGCATCTGCTAAGCCTGAGCCTGCTGTCAGGTTTCTCACAGAAAGTGATTGAAGAATCTTCCTTTTTTCCCCCCTTCACACTTTCCAACTCCCCTTTTGTAACTTCTACACAAAAAAAACCCCAAAATCTAGTGAGTGACACAGTAGACAGTAGTCCTTAAAACAGTGGACAGGCATTTCCCAGTGACATCCATGCACAAAGCTTAACAATCAATTAATGTGCAACTCTTGCCTCTGGTCTGAGCGCGCTCCAATCAGCACTAACAGCATCACAAGCAGGAACAGCCAGCAGGGAGTTTTGGGCAGGTTCCACTGAAAACTATACAGTTATTATCAGAAAAGTATTATGACGGATGCACTAGGTGGGATGCCCAGGACATGCCCTCTGCCAGGGGAGATCCCTGTAATGATTTTCTTTGCTGGCCACTGGAGAGTGTTTTTCCTTAAGGTTCTTTCATCCTCCTCTTTTTCTTTTTTGTTTTTTATTGTCATAAAAATTAACTGTTCCCATTAAAGCTGTAATTTACCACCAGCTGTGGACTGCCTCATTATCCTCTGTGCAACAGGTCAGCTTGAAAAATACCATTTTATGTTGAAAGTACAAAAAATTGCATTAATTCTTGTGCAGGGTGGGCAGCAGCAGGTTTATCAATCACATCCTATGTGAATGTTTGTATTACTGCAATGACTTCAACTTAAAGAACACAAGGACCCAAAATTAGAAAATTATTTTCTGTATGGCTTCCTTCTGCAACAATGTATTTGTATTCATCAAAATGTTCTTAAAATGTACACCATTTTCTTTAAAAAAAAGGTAATTACGCACTAGCTCTAGGCTAAATACAATATAAAAAAAAAATCAGTTGCCTCAAAGATTACAAGAACTCCAAAAGCAGAAGCTACATTTTGAAGAATGCCAATGGCCACATGGATATTATTCTTTTGGTTCTGCTAAAAAATTAAAACCACTGTATAGCTCTGGTTTGTCAGGCTTGCAGGTTCATGTGATCCACAGAGTCCAAACCAGAAACAGGTAATCAGCAATTAAACAATATCCCTGATTTTAAAATATATTAATAATACAAAACACACTGGTGTCATCCTTAACATACGAAATATCCTTTAATATAATTTATGGCTTATGTAGTCTTCGCCTGCAGGATGTACTCATTCTTTCTTTTTGGTAAAGTCATATGGTTTCCACCACTGTGCAAACTGCAACACCTTCTTCCTTTGATCCTCAAAGTTCTGTCTGATTCCTTTTCTCCAGAGTCGTGGTTCCAAGTCCAGCATGCCACCAATAATTTCCTTTGCAAGTAGAAGAAAGATATTGATAAATGCAAAATTACCATATTACTTAACACTATTTTACCACAGAATAAAGAAATATCAATTTTCAAATTAGATTAGATTATTTGTTTAGTGCTAGTTACTAAAACCTGAAATTCTGAAAAATATATCAATTCAAAAATTAGAACTGTAGTTGTTAGATAGTTGCTTCAGTAAAATTATTTTAAGTACAGAATAGTGATGCCCTGCATAAATATCCTAACACTGCAAGACAGTTAATGTATTAGTACATTTGTGACTAAGAAAAGTTCAGAAAAAAGAACACTGCCCATTTTGCTCTTAACAACTTTTCCCCAATCACTCTTAACATTTTTGCAATATTGACTCTTTCAAATAAATTATTGCTGTGACATAATAAAGAAAGGAATCATTTATTGCAGCTCTTCCTGTATACACTATATCCTCTATACCACATGGAGTAATTTAACCACACAAGTATTTTACCAGGAGTTGTCTGTGAGTCTATGTGTGTATGCACCCTAACTGATACAGTTAGCAGAAGTGAGTGCACCTATATGAGAATACTGTGGCCATGAAAACTTAAATAGATGCAAGTATTTTCCATCTATTAGATTATATGTCAAAAATCTAGAGTTGCTATTAATACAAAAGAAACATGGATCTACAACCATATTCTGAGCATCAGCTGATGAAGAAATCAACTACTACTTTATTCAACAAGCCAAGTTATAACGACTCACCAAGAAAAAACAGCTATTAAACTGGGATAAGGCACAAAGTGACTGTTCTGGCAGCATCTGTTTTGATTATTTAAATTTTACAAAACAGAGTATAATTGGTAAATTGACCTTTTACATGACAATACCTTTCCAAAGTAACGAGGGAACTCATATTGATCTTCAATGACATGAGCAAATCCTCCTTGAAGGCCAAAGTCCACAGAAAAGTATGGTAATCCTTTAGGAACCTATACACACAGAAACACATTTTTAGATGTTTAACAGATTGTAGGTGTTTACTTAACCTCCCCACAACTTAATGAATTTGAAAGTGGTTTTACAGTTGATAGTATCACATTTTAAACCACCTCTCAAACCAAGTACATGTAGCATAAAGTTCCAACACAGAAACAGTAAAATAGGTAAGGCAAAAGAACAACACAACAACTAGATAAAAAAATAAAAAACAAAAAACACTGAAAACTGAAAGGGTGATTACTGGGTGGCAGAACCTCCAGAGGCGACCAGGTAAGAGATGGGGAAGGACCAGGCAGCAGCATGCACACTAAGCAAATGCATTCCTGACTCCACACCTCTGAATTACATGGGTTGAGTAGAAATTTTAAGACAACCACCAGCAAGTTGTATTTATTAAAAGTAAGGTGCTGTGTGATAACAGGAAATATTTACCCAGTGGAAACACTACACTCAGAGGGAAGGGGAAACACCTCTATAGAGAATACACTACCAGAGGACCCCTCTACATGACTGGAAGTTATCATTAAATTGCTGAATCGGATAATTTAATAATTCAGTCAGCCTACAGAGTAAACACTGGTTATCCTGCCACAAAGAAAGACCCTTCAGTCTGACAGAGAAGAGGATTAATTTATTGCTATGGTATTGCAAGTAATTTCTGCTATTTCACTGCAACAAGTAATTTTCTGCTCTTTTAATTGTTGAGGATGTTCCTGTACAGATAAGATTTACAAAGCCTCAAATTCAGAAGCATTTCCTCTGCTACAGTCCAAATAACTGTGCAATGTTCACAAGACATGTTCCATATATTGCTTGAAAGTTCGCTCTAAAAATAATTAAGATTTCATACACAGGGGCAATACAGCATAACAAGAAACATAAAATGTTTTAAATGAGTGTGTTGGTTTAGGCCCTTCCGGGACTGGAGACCACGTTGCCGTTGTCCCTCCCCCACCCTCAGACACAAGTAGGGCACAAACCCTGGGTTAAAATAAGACGAAATTTAATACAACTGTGTAATAAACAATCTGAACAACAACAGTGGCAATGATAACAACAATAAACAGTAATAACAGTAAACAAGACAAAAGATATACAGAGAAATACCGCAATGGTTACAGACAGCCCGCTGTGTGCTCCCCGTCACCAAAGCCACAAAGGAAAAAGTTCCCACACTCCCGAGCCCGGACCTGATGTCAGCATGGTATAAATAACCCTCCTGGAGATCCTTTCCCCCTCTCTGCTGGGGAAACTTAACCCTATCCTAGCTGAACCAGGACAATGAGCTAAAAAAAAAAAAGTCATTAAATAAGGAAAAAATGGTTTGGCAGGTGACACCTCAAAGAAAATGTCAGCTTTATTGTATTTGTGTCTAGCAAATCGTGTCTGGCTGGGATGGAGTTCATTTTCACCACAGCAGCCCATATGGTACTGAGTTTTGTACTGGTTACTAAACCAGTGTTTTGGCTATTGCTGAGAAGTGCTTGCTGCCGGGTCAGCTTACCTGGCCGTGTCCCCTCCCAGCCCAGTGACCACTCCCAGCTCCCTTGCTGAGGGGAGCAGAGGGAGAAGCAGAGAAGGCCTTGATGCTGTGCAAGGGCTAGATGCTTAGACTCTGTCTCTAGACACCACAGTCCCAATTTCAGCATGCAATCTGCCTATTAGATGATGTCTCAGCCATGTCTGACTCTCCTTCCAGGCACCACCATCTCCGAATACAACTCTCCAACTTCCTAAACCTCAGCTCAGTCTCTAAACTATACTCTCTTATCTTCCTGAAAGCCAAAGGCATTTCTTTTACTCTAAAATATTGTTAAAAATCACACAACTGTGTAACCAGTTACACTCAGATGCACTATATTAATTTAAAGAAGTGTTATGATTTAATCTGAAAAATTGGCCTGCCTTCAAATAGGTATATAATAGTCAAACAAATGTATCTCTAAGATTCTTAAAGAAATCAGACGTCTGGATGCCCTACCATCTGTCAAGAAAATTATAGTTCATTTATTTGTGACAAATGTTGGCTTTCCCTGTTTTGAAACACTGATGAGCGGAAGATATCCAAAACATACCTATTTTGTTTTCTGTTTACATCCACCTTAAGTTTAAAGTCTTCCCTAAGTCCTTGCTAGAAATTAATCAAATTCCTTCTTATCTGCACCCCTTAGTGATAGCAAACAACGAAGTATTATCTTCTTTAAAATAATCTCCTTTATACAGAAAACTACCATTACATGCCATTTCAGTCCTTTCTTTCCTAGACTGCATAACTCTCGAAGCAGTTTCTATAGTTAAGTTTTCTACCCTATGCTCTTCTCTTCTGTAATTGTCTTAAAATACTGTTGCCAAAACCTGACTCAGTTTTCCAGGTGAAGCCTTACCACGTCGAATAAGATGACCCATAACTGACTCCCATTGCATTTATATGACATTTCAGTTTACATGGCAGAATAAATATTGTCTTTTTGTTACATTTGCTACCACTGTTTGTTTAGTTCAAGAGTCATCACAATATACAAAAGCTCTCCTACCATACCAAATCCCTTATTCTTTTACATTTTGCACTCTTCTGCATCTCCTTTTTGTCATATCAGGCTTCATGTCTCATTATTAAAACCCATCTCCTTTTTCCTAAACTAGGATTTTTTTAGCACAAAGGCGCTATATTTACTAAAAGCCATTTTCAGAAATTAAGTATTATTACTACATAGTAGCAAACTACTTGTGGTAAAGTCTATATACCACACATCTTTCACTTTAACATTAAGAAGATGGAAAAATCTTTGAACCCAACAGTTTCAGCATTATTCCTTTAAGATCTATATATACAAAGATGTTTCAGTTTAGTATCCAGGAGCCAAATAGAGTACTGTTCCCTTGTTTTGGAAAAGAATATACAATGCTATTCATATTTTCGCTTCATAAACTTAGCAACACAAAAGGCTGTTCTAGGTCAATGAAAAAGACACCTCATATTTTTTCCCAGAAAGTAATTTGCAAATCTTTGATCTACCTTAATTCTTAAAGCTAATCAAGAAAATCATGCATGTCCTCAAACTGCCATCTTTGTTCTCAACCAGTGCTTCCAGCTCAGTCCACCAAGTGTTGAAATAAACAGGAATCTGTTCCCTAATGTCAGTTAAGAGTTCAGTCAGACTCTTAATTCTCATCATACCTATGCCATCTCCTGATGCACTAATTTAATTGTGTTCCCTTTCTTCTCTCTTTATAACAGTTAATAATGAAAAAAGAAGAATTTGCTGAGAAATTCAGTGTTCAATATATCTCATTACTTACAGATTTCCGAACATCTTTTGAGGAAAGATCAATTAACTTCTTGTTCATGGACCACTCTTCATCAGACTCCATTATAGCTTTCTGTAAAATCATTTTATCTACATATGAAAATAGTCCTTCATACAGCAAGCAAAGAACTAACTTTTCAATGTAGTGACATACATTCGACCACAAGTACCATTTCTTAACAAAGTAACTTTATTTTTGGCAGCCTTTCTGATTTCCACAACTTACATACTTTATAAAGGTACTATATAATATCTTCAAACTCACTTGATTCTGTTCCTCTATTTTTTTTTATTTTTTTTTTTTCAAATTTAACTTTTGCCTGATGCAAATTATCTCTAACAAGTTTCAACTAAAAGGTCACATTCTCTTTTCACCAAGCTTATACAAAACCTCTCATGAACTCATTATACTGTATTAGCCTTTTTTCTTTTTTAAACACTAAGAGGAGAATCCAGCTTAGAAGACTGATTGTGCTTAAAAACCTTTAAGCGTGCCCCTGTATCCTCTACAGTATGGCAGTGAATATAGTGTATTGTAAGTTCCTTTAAAATTTCATTTGCTGTGTATTTTAATGGTGGAAACTTCTGAAAGAAGGTTTTATGCAAATTACATGACATTAAATTTTGTACTTCACCTTTTCTTTAGTATTCAAACAAAACACAAGTTTTACCAGCACTTGAAGCATAGCAATGAAATCAACCAGGTGGAGAGTTTCAAATGTGGTAAAAGCTACTGCATTGCTGTTCATCATACTGACTGCTCCCCTTCATCAGAAACCAATCACGTATTTCCAGGCAACAAAAATAATATTTCAAAGAACAAAATAAATTAGTTATTAAAGGCAAATCATGACCCAGTTGCTGAAAACTGAAAAGCCTCAGTTCCAGGCAAAAGCTTCAGTGAGTCTCCCCTTACAGTGTCAGGGAGAAGAGACCAGAAAATCTATAGAAGAAATATCTATCATGCTGTCTTAATGTTCATTGGAGACCTAAGACACATGTAAAATTTGTGCTTAATGAAATAAAATGAGGATGAAACAATATATATTGTTATTTCTTTAAAAAGTTGACATTACTTTCTCATTTTTTGTTTGCCAAGGTGCATGTACGGGGTTTTAAGTTTATACTACAGGACTTAAATGAGAAGTATTGTAATCCTCACAGCACTTCAAGAAACTACAATTTTCTCTTCTTCTTCCAGTATTTGTTAGTGCAGTTAGAGTCAAGGCATCTGCACAGTGACATACAGCTCTTCCACTGATTACTTGAAAAAGAGAATTACCTCACAGGGCTTGTTTTAATATCAAGGAATATGATCAAAGAACGGATCAAGAAGTAGGATCAAAGAACCCATCTTTTCAAAAACAGTACTTGAATATCAAAATATGTTTTCCTAGAAATAGATGAATTATGAATCATTCAAGTTATTTAAGAAAAAAAAAACCAAACCAAACATTTTCATGTACCTTAAAGTAGATTGGAGCCATATCTCCTACTTCTTTTGGAAGAGGAATGCATTCATATACCATGTGATACCGTTTCTTCAAACCCATGTTTGTTTCTAGGAACACACAGTCCAAGTCTTTAGCTTCAAACATTTTCACCAACACATTTCGAAACATCTGTTTAAAGAAAAAAATAATGTATAATTTGAATTAACTTTTCAAAACTTTCAGATATAATAATTTATATTATTTCACTAACATTAGATTCAGAATAAACTCATAATCAAATGGATAACACCAGCAAACATACTAGAAAAATTCTGTATTATTCAACAATTTAATATGAACTATATTTCCTATAATACAAACATAGGAAGTCTAAAAAACTATTGTGAAATGCACATTATAATTAACAATACAAACTCAGTTTTAATAAATAATACATATTCTTACAGTTGAAATTAAAACTAGGTTGAACTTCATAACTATGGTCCTCCATAAAACAACTTGGCTTTAATCATAGGTCCCAAACTTGCAATTTTTAAGAAGGTAATGTCTTGGCTTGTACTGACTATAGATACCATTATCCTTTCACTACTCCTTCCCATTACACAGTTTCAAAAACAACAAAAACAAACAAACAAAACAACATTAAATCCCAAACAAAAACCAAACAAACAACAACAAAAAAAAGACATTTCCACTAGGCATGCCTGACCTTTAAGGGAAATATTAACATTGCCTCAAAAGAAAGTCATGGCTAGAACCTCCATCTTCACTGTATGGAAGTTAACCAAATGTAATATTTAATACATCTGGCCTCGACGTACACTTACCCATTCCCATTCATAGGGATCAGGTGCTGAATCTATTCAAAGAGTATTTCAATTTATAATTCTGCTAGCTCCAGTGTCAGGGCCCTACACAAACTCAACAGCCTCTTCTGCCTGCTGGGGCTCTGGCTGCCCATACAGAAGGGCAGCTCTAAAATGCTGCAGCTGTAAATTGGGATCATATGCAACAAAAAGTTGTGAAAAGAAAAGCTGTGAGAAGTGGGGGCCTGCCCCCCATCACTGAGAAGCTGCAATTACGTTCAGGCCCTCACTTTTGGTCCTTGCCTGAGCTAAGTTTCAGGGATGCCTGTGCCCAGCTGTGTACCTGGGACATCTTGGCCTTGACTTGCTGACTTGACCTTGAACCTAAGACATCACTACATACTTGCCTGACCATCAGTGGGCCACAGATGATCCTGTCTACTCTCATGGGACATGTTCTCTTTTCTGGGCTTGGGTAACATGGAACTGACTCTTGATAGTGAAATGACTTCCCCCATCTGCCTCATCCATCGCCTTCCACCCTTGACTTAGCTTACTGTGCAGCAGCCTGCTCTTGCTGCTCTGTGACTCTTGGAAGTTGGTATTGGCATCCAAGATATGCAAGAGCATCATTCTATAGCTTACAATGTAGAGGCTGAACTAAATTATCAAGCACAAGGGATGATTTCTGAGACTCATTCAGACTCATTTTCAAATGCACAAAAGATCTGACTTTGTGACAGGGTGAATTGTTTTCAAAAATATCTCAAGATCTTGAAAACTGCTTTTTAAAAAATTAAATGTTCCCTGTATCATTTCCACAGTGTAAGCCAAGAAATCATTGAAACTGTACGAGCGTTACAGACCCCAGGTACCACAGCTCTACAACTCACATAAATCGTAGGTTGTTCTAATGCTCAGAAGTACAAACACCACAATTAAAAGGCTAATCCCATCTAAAGGTTTAAGATTCCCTATTTTAATGTAAACAGGGAGCTGATGAATCAAACAAGCAAATACACACAAAGATCAGCAAGTACTGAAGTAAACCAGATGGAAAACAAATCACTATCAGGCTTCCAATGCAACAGGACTAGAAATTGAGCTCTTCTCCACAGCCCTTTGTCATCTTGCACAGCATGAATCAAACTAAAAGTCTCAGGAACTTGGCCAAATATAATCTTAATCAGGTATTTAAGGTCTCAAAGCAGGCCCTTGTGTCCTGAATTTCTCCTCACAAATAAACTGCTCCATACTGTGACAAGAAAACACTACCACCACCCCCCTAACACAACCAATGAAACACAGCTAGAAGATACTGCCCAGTGAATAGATCATTGTACCAGGACTGATACAAGACTTGATTGCACAGAGTGACAGGCAACTCTGAATTAACAGCTTGTTGTTTTCTCCTCCCCACCCTGGCCCACAGACCTATACCTCTGAAATACACCAAAGCAAGCAACTGTGTACCCTGCAGTATCAACTGAAATAGATATCCACTGAAAAGCCTAGAATATCTGCAGATGTTAGCTAATGTTTCCCAGACTGCATTTTCTTGCTTTTAAATACATTGCACTTTTCCTCCAAATTCTGAGCAGGCCTCAAGTATAATTAGCACTGGTAAGGACAAAACCATTCATAAGGGCAAATAAGAGGGCTTGGCTTATGCTCAGATGCACAAGGCATTGGTACATGTAACAGTTCAGCCAATACTGAACATGTGAAGACCTGCATCTTTTCATATTAAAAAAAAAGTACATGCCTTTGGCAAATGAGCACATCACTCTAAAGCACACAATATGTTAAATTCAAGTGCTTGAAGGCATACAGTATAAAAGAACCCTTCTCACTTTATCCAGCATATCTTTAAAAAAAAAAAATCCCAGAAAAAATAGTTAGCTAAAACATGTGCTTAATATAGCATTTCATGAATATTTAAAGTGTGATTATTTTTCTCCCCTCAACAGCAATATAAAATATGGCTCTGACATCAGAAAGTTACTTTAGTCACTGAGTAAGTACGTACTTATACTGCAGATAAAGCCCTTCAGACTCCTACTGAATTACACAGAAGCTGAAAAATAAAAAAATATTTAAAAAAACCCCACACCTGTGTCCATCACCTCCCAAAATTCTTTGTTGCAAATAAATGTTTAAACTGTCTATGAATATATTCACAGGGTCAATGGATAATGGTTTTACCAACTACTTGCATTTTCTAGCAAGAAAAAGACTAGCATTGAGTACAAGAACTGCATTTGATTATCTTTATCCTATTTTCCTTCTCATACAAATTTAGAAGAATTATCATCTATTTAGTTAAAAGAGGTTAGGATAAATAGATATAGAATAAACATATTTATCACTTTTCCCCTTGCTCTATTGTTCCTCCTGATCATACTTGTGTTATTTGCTTCTTATTCAGTTTCTTAGACATTTCTGTCATATACAAAAGAACTCCTTTCGCTTCCTGCTTGGGGGAGCATAATTTACTAGGAACTAGTATAAAAATTACATCAGCCATGAGAATCAACACAGGGAGCAAATCTGGAAAGTCAGAGAACACATCTGCCAGGCTTGAGGCAAGACCAGTCTTACTTAAACCATTTCAAACTCATTAATTAACCTGGTTTTAAATCTCAGCAATTGCAAGCAATGGAGACTTTCCTGTAGTCTGAAACAATCTCAAATATTTTTATGCAAGAGGTTTTAAGTTGTTTTTCCCTTCTAATAATCCTGATGGCAGCGGGGAAGAGGGGGGATTGACAATCACAGTCAATCTCTTAAGGAAGAGACTGTACCATTCCTCCCTTGATTTTCTTTTTCCAAAGAAAACAGAACTCAAAATCTTCAAAACATTTTCATAAGAAAGTTGGAAAGCATGACCCATCCTGCTTGGAACTTTATTCTAAGAATTCTTTTTTTTAAAAGTAGGAAATAGGATTCTAACAGGGACCTCACTGATTTGAAAAAGAATGAGAGCTCTCTCTCAGTTGATATCCCCCCAAAACCCCAGATTAGTTTAAAAAACCTGATGATATGTAAACAACATATATTCAGTTTGTATTCCATTATAAGTGATTTTTCTGCCCTCACAATCTTTTTCTTTTTCTTGGCACTCCCAAGGAAATCCTAACTGTGAAGCCAATTATCCCACTTTCTGTAAGGGATCAGTTGTATCTGCACCATCCCTCATAGATGTTCCTCTAACCCGGTTTCAAAGACTTCCAATGACAGAGGTTCTGCAGCATTCCAGGCAATTTTTTTCTAGTGCTTATAAATGGGAACTTTTCTTCAATGTATACCCTGCATCTCCCTTTTTCAATATCTGATCACTAATTTTCATCCATAATGTGAAAATATTCTGCCCCTTAGTGAAATCAGAAAAGAGTTGCCAGGCTGAAAATTATGAAAATACGTACTTATCACAAGTATATTATTATTCAAAACAACATTATTTTACAACACTGTAAAACATGAGACAGTTTCTCAGCTGACCTGGATTTCTTCCCAGATGTCTTCATCCAACAGAGTGGCTGCAGTATGGTGCTGTAGAGGAGCTATCAGGCAGTGTCCTTCAGTAAGGGACTGGGTACTTGGTAGAGACAAGTATACCTATAAGAAGCAAATAAAAACTGAAGTGCCCATTTTCCTAATATTAAAAACCTCCCTATTGCTGAGGTTAAGAAATACATTGTTTGCTAATTCAAACCAACAGAAGCCATTACCTTCCAGTTACAGGAAAGTATTAGCAATTTTAGTGGTTTTAGAAGGTCCCAGTATCCATCAGTAGGTCCAATGAATAGGTAATATCCAGAGAGCAATTACACCAACAAGGCAGTAATACCAGCCTTACAGACCAGCTGGTATCCTAACTATTACGCAATCACACTGTTTAGTCCACTACAATACATTTTCTTAATATAGATATATATCTGTATGGTTTTTTAGTAAATTTATATATATATATATATATATATATATATAAAATGCATACACATAAAGATATACTTCTGTGTATACTATCTATTAGATATATAAACACATAGATATACATAGAGTCAATGGCTCGATGTCCAAGTGGAGACCAGTGATGAGTGATGTTCCTCAGGGGTCAGTATTTTTAACCCATGTTTATTTTACCAGTGCTGTTTAACATCTTTGTTGGCGACATGGACAGCAGGATTGGGTGCACCCTCAGCAACTCTGCCAGTGACACCGAGCTGTGTGGTGTGGTGTGGTCAACACGCTGGAGGGAAGGGACGTCATTCAGAAGGACCTTGACAGGCGGGCATGTGCAAACATCATGAAGTTCAGCAAGGCCAAGTGCAAGGTCCTGCACACGGGTCAAGACAATTCCAAGCACAAATACAGGCTGGGCCATGAGTGGATTGAGAACAGCCCTGAAGAGAAGGGCTTGGGGCTGTTGGTTGATGAGAAGCTCAACATGACCTGGCAATGTGCACTTGCAGCCCAGAAAGCCAACCATGTCCTAGGCTGCGCCAAAAGAAGTGTGACCAGCAGGTCAAGGAAGGTGATTCTCCCCCTCTATTCCACTCTTCTGAAATCACACCTGGAGTACTGTGTTCAGCTCTGGGGGCCCAACATAGGAAAGACATGTCCCTGTTGCAGCAAGTCCAGAGAAGGACCACTAAGATGATCAGAGGGCTGGAGCACCTACTTTGTAAGAATAGGCTAAGACAGTTGGGGTTGTTCGGCCTGGAGAAGAGAAGGTACCAGGGAGGCCTTATAGCAGCCTTCCAGTACTTAAAGAGGGCTGCAGGAAAGATGGGTAGGGTCACTTTACAATGGCATGAAGTGACAGGACAAGGGGTAATGGCTTTAAACTGAAAGAGGGTAGATTTAGATTAGATGCAATGAAGAAGTTATTCACTATGAGGGTGGTGAGACACTGAAACAAGTTGCCCAGAGAGGTTGTGCATGTCCCTTCCATGGAATCATTCAAGGCCAGGTTGGACAGGGCTTTGAGCAACCTGGTCTAGCAGAAGGTGTCCCTGCCCATGGCAAGGGGGTTGGAACTAGATGATCTTTGAGGTCCCTTTAAACCCAAAGCATTCTATTCAGATACATGCACACATATACAGGTCTGTTTGCATTTATATATAGATATGTATAAAATTTACCTATATAAAAAAAAATAAATGCAATGTACCATAACGCATATCTGTGCACTTAATTCCTTGGTATATAAAAAGTTTCAAATCAAATTAAAAACATCAATAATAAATTAAAACTTTGAAGACAGAATGTCAAAATAGCATATACTGAAGCATTTCAGATGTTATAAATCCAACTTTTAAAAGTCATAACAGAAATGGGAAAGTTCCCCAAACCAAACTTCTGTCTATTTCAAAGGATTTTAGGTTTTAAAATTGAATTCTCCACTTTATTTTATTTTATATCATTGACAAACAGCTTTTTACAATTTCAAATTTCCTCCAGTGCAGTGTGATTTACTCTTCCACAAACCAACCTCTGCATCAGATCTTTCATTACTGCTCTCATCTTCCCCAAATCCACAAACATGAAGTTCTGATACCAAAGATCAGCTTTAAAATTCATGACAGATTTATATCTTTTTCTGCCTCCCCCTTGAGGAATTTGCAAAATCAATTGGAAGAGCAAGGCAAATAAGATGCAGAACAATAAATCATTTCACAGAAGCAATTTCATTCTTAATCTTAGACATTCTAACATCAACACTGCTTTCCTTATTTCTTTTTTATTTTTACATTTGTATTAAATTGCTATTTTCTTACCTTGGTGCCAATTGCAATAATAAGATGTTTAGAAAGTTCACTGCTATCAAAGCAGTATGGGCACTTTTCCATGCGTGCAGCAAGCTGCTGGTGCTCACGTATGGCTTTTCTTCTTTGTATTTCTTCCTCTTCCCCACTGCGCGCTCTTTTGGCTGCTTTGGAAACAAACATGTCATCCAGTGTGTAGTATTCTCTGTCAGTTTTTTCCATGAGCTGAAAAGATACACAGAAAAAAATGCGTGTATGTATAAATAAGCAAGAAAAAATACTTAGCTCTTTGTAGTATCCTTTATTGAGTAAAGTATAAAGTACATAAGCAGTAACCTTGTCTCCTTCCATATGGCATCTGCAGCACAAGCAGTCACCAGGTACATCTCCTGAGAGCATAGGTATTAAAATACGGATGTGTGACACCAGTGAGAGCAATATATTACTCTATTACATCTCAAGTTAAGGGCTAGGTATTTCAATATTATCTTGACAAAACCTCAGCTTTAAATAGATGTACAATTTTTTATATCATATATATTTTATTTCTCTCTTCCCTGTCCCTCTCTCCTGTTACGACTCTCACTATCCATTAACTCATTTCTTGTGAAATAACTAGACCACATCTCTGCACCTCATATTCATATTATGTGAAAACGTCAACAGTTATTCTTATCAAGAGAATAGTACTAAGCCATTTTGTGAAGAAAACAGTCTTTGTCTTCAATTTTAACCTTTCTTGAGTATACCTGTTGCTAGATATGGATAACAAACGCAACTAGCACATTACCATAAACAAGGCTGAATGATCCACAGGTATTTTGTTTGATCATTAATTACTACATATTAGTTACATGTGCCACATTTAAAAAGGAAACTCCAACAATATTTGTTATGAAGACATGCTTGAGGGTCAGTGTTATGTTACAGGATCTTAACAGTGGAAACTCACACAAACTGGATACATCTCACCTAGATCATATTTAGGAGAATGGAGCCTGTAGATAAGAACTGGAGAACTGAAGGCGACACAAGGTGATAGAAGACATGGTAAGAAGGTGGACTTATGTCAATAGCAGCAAAAGACAATGGATTGAAAGGAAAACAAGGAAAATATGGAGGTCATGGGATGCAAACCCACATGTCAGTAGATTTCACTAAGCTTTGTAACTCACAGAGCACTTTATATATAGGTAGATATAGATATAGATCATTAGGCATTATTAATCTTTTTTTTATTTTGATGACAAAAAATCCCATGACATCTTGCCTACATCTACTTAGCAAGTCTTGACTGTAAAGATTAACTTTTTAAAGGACTTAGGAAAGTACTTCTCCATTTTCTACTTTGGTCATGCTACACAACTTTAAAATTATGTCCCATTAATACCCTCTCCTGGTTTCAGCTGAGATAGAGTTAATTTTCTTCCCAGTAGCTGGTGCAGTGCTGTGGTTTGGATTCAGTATGAGAATAACGTTGATAATGCACTGATGTTTTAGTTATTGCTAAGTAGTGCTTATCCTAATTCAAAGATTTTTCAGTTTCCCACACTGCCAGCAAGCAGCGCACAAGCAGCTGGGAGGGAGCATGGCCAGGACAGCGGACCCAAACTAGCCAAAGGGATACTCTATAGCACAGAACGTCATGTTCAGTATATAATCTGGGGGGAGTTGGCCAGGAGTGGTGGATCACTGCTTGGGGACTGGCTAGGCATCCACCAGCAGGTGGTGAGGAACTGCATTGTACACCACTTGTTTTTCTTGGGCTTTATTTCTCTCTCTTTCTTGTATCTCCCTTTTCATTACTATTATTATTATTGTTCTCACTATTCTTGATATTATTATAATATTTTATTTTATTTCAATAATTAAACTGTTCTTATCTCAACCCATGAGTTTTACTTTTTCTCCAGTTTGCCTCCTCAACCCACCAGGGCAGGGAGGACTGAGTGAGCAGCTGCATGGTGCTTAGTTGCTGGCTCAGGTTAAACCACAACATACCCTAAACATCAAAACCTATAGCTAAAGGAAATGTAAAAAGCCTTCAAAAGAATTTTTTCAAGTTTTTCTCTTTAAATGAAAACCCAGTGCTGCAATACTTCTATGATTATACTTGACTAATTTTACCTTGAATAGTTTCAGTAATCTCCTTATCAAAATGGCAGGGAGAAAAAAAAAACAGTATACAGATTTCTTGATATTGGAGGTGCTGGTCCTTTGGAGTCTTGGCAGACTTATGTATGAGTAGTTTTGCTCCAAGAATTCTAAGGAAATGGTATAAGTGTCTTCACAACAAATCCTAATACATTTTAGAATGCTGACTGGGATAGCCCTAGCAAAGGACCAATGTTGGCCAAAGGCATTTTGAACTGAAGCAAAGTCTCCAAATAAAATCTTCCAAATATCCCAGGTGTAGTTTGTGTAGATAATCTGATACTTTAAAAAATTAAGACATTATTTTGTAGGGTAGATAAGTAACATCCCCCCCAAAAAAATCACAGACAGCTTTTCCTGAATATTGCAATTCTCTATCACAGACCTATAGCTTATTTTGAATGTGCTCAGTACTTTCATTACCAAACAACTGAGAAGCAGCCTCCTTAATATTACTTTTTTTAAAAATCTGTAATACATTTAACTGCTTATGTGCATTTCCTCCTGTAAGCCACTGAATACTAAAATCAACATTTTAATAATTCAACTCCATTCTTGTCGTGTTTTACTGCAATGCTGTAACTCTATATACAAAATAAAGAGAACATTCCTGAGCTTTAGAAAAAATATTTAGCGTTTTGGATATCAAAAATCAAGTCTCTGTTGTTCTGTCATATAAGTGTAAAAAAGGTAAAGTTAGAGCTTCAGTAGAAGAAACACCAAAAAGCACTACCTACAGAACAGCACCATTTTGTTATTACCAAAAGTAAAGGTTTACTATTTTCTTCAGATATTTTTAATATAAAAAAATCTGCCATGAGAATGCAAATACACATGAAACAAGACAGCTGGCAGACTAGAAAGAAAAGGAAGACTGGAAATCAGAACACCTTGGCTATCAAGAGTAGCAGAAGCAGCACAATACCTTTACTATTTTGCTCTGCTTGTGTGTAGTAGTAGTCATGCAACTCCTGGTTTGTTATGCATGACCTCTTCTAAACAACAGCACTTTTCAAAACACCTTAAAAATACTCTACCGATCCTCCTGTGATGAAATAAATACTCATCTTATTAAATAGGCTGGATGATGCCTTTCTTCCACAGTGGGTAAAGTGCTGTATACAATGAGACATCTGGTACCCAAAACAGAAAGCTCACCTAAAAAGGAGGAAACTTTAACAAAGTAAGTGCTGTCTAAAGACCAGATTTGGGTTCTCCTGGTACAGTCATGACCAACAGAAGATCACTACACTTCAAATGGTAATTCACCAAAAAGAAATGATGTTTCTGTTCTTCAAGAATTGTACCTTTCTGCATCATGTTCAATGCAATATGAAAAAATATTCAGAATTCAGTGACTCAATATAAAGTCCAATACATGACCTCAAGTGGAGTCAGTGAAAGCAAGCACAATTCAAGAGTCTTAAAAAATGAACTAAAAATGCACAAATAAAAAAAAAAAAAAAAAAAAGAGGAAAAGTTAAAAATAAGCCAACCAACTATCCATTGGGAAAAGTTGGAGTCACCTAAAAGAATGGTGAGAAAGATTCTCCAGTTGCACCAGAGAGTTCTCCTATTGCTTCCTGGAAATCCAACAGTAGTATTTCAGGATTCAAAACTAAGCACTCAGTGAAGGGAAGGGAAGAAAGTGAAGGGATACAGTGGAAAGGATTAAATAATACCTTCACTTCTAACATTATTAAACAAGCTATATACATAAGTGGAATCATGTGCATACATCACCCATTCAATGTAAGCTCCTAGTGCAGCCTGGATTCCACCCAAGGTCTAAGCATCAGGCTAGAGTAAGTCAGTGAAGAGTCTTAAACAAAACTTGGATTTTTCCTGGAAGTAAAAAGATGTGCAGGAGAGTTCTTCGTACAAATAGAGGCCATGGGAGCCAGACAACACTGCACTTCTGGTTTAAAATGTAGTATGTTGGTCAACAGAATTAGATGAAGTACATTCGGGAATGTAAATGCAAGATTACTTTGGAGAAGTAAAGGAACAAGAAAAAGTAGGTAGCAATGCAGCATTTTGTGGGGGATAAGTCATAGTAAAGCAATATTTAGAGGAGTATTCACAGATGAGGTTCAGACTACCACAGAGTTTCTATGAGCAACAAAACTGTAGATGACACTGCAATACTAACGAATAACAGAAATGAACACGGAATGCAAGGCAGTTCAAGAAACCAACGCTCCAGCTTCAAAGGCATTCAATAAGTGCTTAAAATAAGCAAGGTCTAAGAAAAAAGTTATTTTAAACATTTCAACCTGTTTGTGCAATAAACAAAGCCTAGTAATTAATAATTCATGTCCAATTCGATGCTCTTCAAGCATTATACCCTTCCCTTGCGGAATTAAAACAGAGGAGGACAAAGTAGAAAAATCAGGTGTTATTTTTTTTCCCCTTTTTCATACCTTTAAGTAGAAGTTTATGAGACCTTTACTCAAGTCATAAGTCTAGCACATCAATACAAGCGCCATTATATCGCTGTTCTGAGACAGAGACCAAGTTACAGATGGTCACACTGTCCCTAAATCTTCATATCCTGCTCTGTTTTATCACATCCTTTAGATGACTTCAAAAGACTGTTAAAAGGGGATATTTTCACCTCTAAAAACAAAAGCCATGAAAGGAATAAGAATTTCTTTGCAACTCCCCTATTACCATAGTGTCCTTCCAACATACCTAAAAAAACTTCAGGAAGTAAAGAAACATAAAACCAGGCAAAAACATCATCCAGCAAGAATTGTGTACACCTACTGAAATAAGGTATGATATGAATGTAAATAGGAAAATCCATTTAGCAATGTTTTCTGCCTTAAAAACAAACAAAGACTAATGACATTTAGTCTGCAATATTGGAGTAGTAGCAATAAACATTACTAACACATTCCTTGCCCGTAGCAATGAGAAAAATGTATGTATTTAAGGGCAGAATTCCTTAAATATAATTATTCCTTGAATCCTGCAAATGCCAAACATCAGTGTGTCAGAACTGAAATAAAATAAAATATAGCTGCTACCATGGCAGACTAGAGAGTACTCTTTATCTGCTACTCTAAATACTGGCTTATTGAAAAGTTATTTGGGAAAAAAAATGGAAAGTCTCTTTTAAAAAATTTATGCTCTTACAATAAGGTGCCCAGTGTGTTCTGTCAATTGCATTATTTGACTATAATGAAATCTCTCAAAAAAATGTTAAAGGGGAATTGAATAAAAAGGAAGAAAGTGTTCTCCCAAATGCCAGAAGGAAAGCAAGTAATCATTTAAAAACTGTTTTGTTTCATACATATCTTCTTCCATACAAAAGACAAAGCTAGTACAAATCCAAATGAGGAACTATTTTGATGTATTAGAGTTGCTGGAAAGCTGCTGTTCTGTATCAGCTGAAGCATCACACCTGTTAAACATGAAAGGCAATGCATTCTGGAGTTGTGTATTCAGTTCCCTCACCATTCTTGATTCTGCTTGATATTGCCCTTGCTGTATTTCATGCGCTGCACAGAGATCAGAAAGAAGTAGGAAGTCACTTCGATATATCACTGCCTAAAGTTAATATATGAAATTCAGACATCTATAAAGGCAGTGCACCTCAAGTCCTTGTTCCTACCAGACACTGGCCAAAACCAGCTGTCCTAAACTGATGTGCTCATAAGACAGATCATCTCCACAGTCCCTTGTCTTCTCTTTCCTGTTTCACTTTTGTGTTACAACCTATTTTGCCACATTCTTCCTTTGTATGCACCCTCTATTTTCCAACTTTCCTTTGTCTTTTGGCAAGCACCAATTAACCAGAGAACACACAGGTGGCTTTAGGACTCCTGGCACCAGACAAAATCACATAGCCTCCTACACCTCATAGCATAATTATGCAACTGTGCAATTTCTACCACCCATCTGACAACAATCAGGATGCAGTTTTGGTTTGACCAACAGAGACAGCATCACAATTTTGCTTGTCCTGGCCAAGAAAGGCCTGTAATACACAAACACTGAAACAGCAGTCAGGGAAGACATCCAAACTTCTCTCAGGAGCAGATAAAAATCACCCTCTGGGCTCTCATTTGGACAGCTCAAATACAGTGCAAATGTGGCCAAAACCCAAGAAAAGGCAAGATATCTCTAACCATTCTGCACAGGAATTCAGAAAGAGATCAGCATCTGACTATGCATAAATGAGAATGATTTGAGAGAGGGAAAAATTACAATGTTGTATTTGCTGATGAAATCCTTAACATGATAATTACTGTGAATAATCTAAATATATTATATGAATAATTCCATTATATAAAATTCTGTTTATAAAATAATTGATGTCTTTTTTTAATTTTTTACGTTACTGAAGCCATTGGGCACCTCCTAAAGTAACTCTTGCAGATCTGTGCAAGGTACACTCCAGGGTCAGCCTCATTTTTCTGCCAACACGTGTTCAGATCACCAGAACTGTATCTCATCACTTAATTTTAAACTGATTTTGTTTTCCTTATTTGAAAACCCGAGGAGTCTTATACACTGCTGGCTGCCTACACACTCTACCTGAAGTGTGCTGGGTGTTGTGTCTCTCATGATTCCCTATACTGCTATAGCTTGTTGCTCTTTGGGTGCACCCTTTGAAAAGAAAGCCCTAGTACAGAATTTAATATCATTGTGATATTGAAAGGAAGCCTCAAGAGACAGAACTCCTAATCATCAGGGATTATATTTCCATATAATACCTTGAGTACACTTCTTTCTCCTCTTCAAATTTCCTCTGAAATTTGGGGATGAAACAAGAAATTCCATTAAGCACAAGTAGCATGGTAACAAAATATACCTGCATCTTTCTTGTGTGGGTTATTTTCAGCTTTTATGTACGCTGACTTTTCTGCTTATTTTCTTGTTCTACTTTGTATGCAAACTATTGAACTTCTGCTTTTCCTCTTTTCTCGCTAACGCAATCACAGTTAAAGTTGCTTCCATATAAGCTAATAAAACTGCATCTGCTCAGAAAATTTGTGAAAAAAAGTCTATAGATTGTATAAAACGTATCAGTTTGGTTTTAAATTGTCATAGCAACACTGACGTCTTCAACTTTAAATGACAGAGTTAATATTCGTGGAATGTTGTACTCAATATATTTTGGGAAGCTGCAGTAAAGAAGAATAAACTATTACTTTAGAATATAAACCTGAGTGACATATGAATACATCTCATCACATTTAAATTTATTCAGCATTTAGCACATATTGCTTACCACAAAATCACCTCGGAAAACAGTCTTTCTGATCTCAAACAGCATTTGCTTAAACCAAATCAAAGCAGAATTTTATCATGTTGATTTATTACAATTACAATCTCCCTACAAGCAGAGACATCTGAATTTGTAGGTTTAATTCAACATATAATTCAGAACATAGGCATTTCCCAAACCTATCATTACAGTGAAATAAATAATATTTTAAACAAATAGTATCAAAGGATTTTAAGTTATCAGGTTTTTTAAGGCCTATGTCACTGACAGGAAAATATTGTGAATCAAGCTGATGAGCAAGGTAGTCCAGGCCTACCTTTGAGCAACAAAAGTCAAGCAACAGACAACAAAATACTGCTCAATGGTTAGGGACCACGCTCCTTTTTGTTTCAGTTATTTGAAATTAAAACTGTAGATTTTGCTATAATTAGTTATTAGGACTGATAAAACTTTATATGCAAGTCAATGAAATGAAATGTATGCCAAACAAAATACCTTCAGCCACAGAATTCTGTTTTAAAAGCATGATTAGCAATTAACTTCACAGTTATCCCTGGCCATAACTTTAATGCCTAGAAAAGACTGTCTTGCACAAGTCTTCATTTGCAGCATATTTTTTAACATAATTCAGGAAGAACACCAAATGCTTACGCAGCCATTTAATATGGGCTGCATCTGCACAGTTCCTCCTGTCTCTCCTAATCCAGCTGTCACTGACATTGATTTGTTTCTGCATGCAGGAACAGCTTTAACTTTGCGTCCACACAATATACACAGAAAGTTGTTCAGTGCATTGAACTGAAACGTACCAGAATATAGAACAAGGTGTCTGAAATTATTTTCTCTTGGGTTTTCACATTCATTTTTTTACAGCAAACCATACACATGCTCAGATCTTTAAGTAAATGTAAAAAGCAACAGTGCACCAGAGCTTTGCTAAAGTTCAATCATCTCTATTAAATACTATGCTAGAATGGTTTCACCATGTGAAGAAAGAGAAGAAAAAGGTTTATTACATAATA
Organism: Athene noctua; assembly: GCF_965140245.1. Taxonomy (NCBI): domain Eukaryota; kingdom Metazoa; phylum Chordata; class Aves; order Strigiformes; family Strigidae; genus Athene; species Athene noctua. The sequence goes on along the minus strand of NC_134037.1, from coordinate 247,741,590 downwards.
GTAGCAGCAGCAACATTCTGCATTTTTCACTTTAGCTTTTAAAGTGTTTCTAGACTATTATTTTGGTTTATGGTGATGCAAATGCAAAGATGCACAACAGGTAGGTTTGCACAGCAAGTAAAAACAATAAGGATGAAAGCAATTTTCCATTTTACAGACTTCAGATTGAAGGAAAGGCAAATTCCCTTTTTGCAAACATAAGAACAGCATATCTCTTTATTAAATCCATAAACGAAGGTCAGCATTACTAACACAGTTCTATATTTTTCAATGCTTAAATTCATGTTATGGATTACCACAGAGATTTTTAAATAAAATGAGTTTATGACCAAAATTTAAATGGTCTGATGAACAGCATAACTTAATCTTTCTCTCTTTCTCTTAGCAAAAAGTAATCAAAAAGGCAAAAAAATGCCTTAGTAGGATTTATGTGTACAAATAGAAGGTAATTTCTATTGAGGTAATGTTCTAGAAATCATTATTGAGGTAATGTTCTAGAAATCAGTCTCTATACACCCACAAGCAGCTATTGACATCTATTAGTGAAAGGATTACATAAGTCTTAACAGCATGAATTTGGGAAAACTGAACTACTTACAACAGTCAAGGGCAGAAGGAACTACAGACAGGGTACTTAAAGTTATCAGTAGTGAAAACCTAAGACTTCACACATTTTGTACTCTAAAAATATTTTGTACTCTAAAACTGTCAGGGAAAAAAAAATAATTTTTGGAATACTTGACTTTTTTGTATCCTATAGTCATGCTTCTGTAGCAGTGAGGACCCAATCTGCTTTCCAAGCTGAAGACAGTAAAAAGTAGAAATACAGTAATTTCAGAAAAGGGTTTTTTTTTTCCTTTAGGCATAACAGTGAAATATGAAAGAATTAGACTTTAAGGTCTGCATTTTACTATATATCAAGAAGATTACTGTTGGGTTTTTAATTGTTTTTAAAAAGCTTTTTCACCACTGAAAATTAAAATTTGAAGATTTTTCATGATATTCATAAATTTGACATAAGAGTATGCGCGGGACAGCTGTGGGAGAGGATGTATTTCAAATTGTCCAAGGTAACTGAAGTCCACATCAACCTGCTTCAAACAGAAGCCAAAAGGTAATGGGAGGTAAGAGCCTTAAGTACAACAAGGTTGTATTAGAACCCTGATTAGAAAAAGAAGAGTGGGCAAGAGGAAAATGGTAAATCAGAATTTTCTTTTCATCTAAACTTAAAACATAGGCTCAACAGGCACATAAATAGCAATGAGATGGCATATTCCCTCCCTCAGATCTCATAGAGCTCTTGAGAAAAGGAAACTTTACAGGTGGGAAAAAGACTGATAAGGACGAGTATGGCTTGACCACAACAGATGTTTAGTCTATGAATGTGAGTGGAAGTCACACATGAGATAATGCTATATAGACCTTCACTTGCCAACAGGATTAAACAGAGGTTTCATGGATAGAGATTTTGGGTCTATGTACTGACATTTCTTCCAAGTCTCATTTAAGTAAGTAAATCCTTCTATGAATTATATCTTTCTATGTCAACATCCCCATATCCCTTCATAAAACTACAATTATGTCATTATCTTCAGAGATTCATAACAACTAACCTGTATATCATTTGAAATACCATTAAAACACTAAATATCAGGAAAGTAATAGCAGAGCATTCAGCCAGAAAACATGCTGGTCTGTCTTTCTCATTCCGTCTCCATTTCCCCTGTCCTCAACAGCCACGTGGCTGGAATTTCCTTTTTGGCACAGTGATAAAAGCCCTGGGAAAATCCATGAAGGAAATAGTAGCGCTGTAGTCTATATGCTCAGTGGTAACCACGGCTGGCCACAGCCACGATTGTATGGGGACTTACACTGCTAGCTAGTCCAACATGTCACGGGAGTAGGAGGAAACACTACACAAGACAGAGGTGATGAAGACCAGGAGTGTTTAGACTTCTCTGTTCACACTGGATTAAAGGTGGCAATAAGGGTGATCACACTGCATAATCACTGAGTTGTAAGGACTGGAGAGCCACCTTGCTGGCAGACACTGAACATTCACTGCACTGAAAAAGATATAGACAATATGGAAAACATAGTATAACCATAAGATAGGAGATCTAAAACAAAAAAAAACAAACTAAAACCAGACATATTTGCCTATATTATGGTAGGAGAAGCTTCTTAATTTTGTAATTTAACTTTTCTTTTTACTTGGCTGAGCAGCCAGCAATTTTTATTAAAATAATTAATTTTGGTAATTCAAACAAATCTTGGTTTGTTTTCCATTCAGCTGAAAAGAGGCATCCAACTGAACCTAAGGATGAGCCACACAAACATCTGTTTTCCTGCAAATTATATTGTCATCAGATTTGACGTTAGAATTTATGGAAGGCAAAACACCACTGTAATAAGAAGCAATTGTGCAGTAGAGGTCCTTATAGGAAATTTGTGGTAAAAATATATGCTGTATTCTTCAAAAGCAATTGCTTTGTCTGCAGTGGATAACTTCTTCTATCCCAACAGCCACTCCTAGAAAATTACAACAATCACTCAACAAAAGCAGCTCAGACTGCTAAAACGAATTAAGTTATTCAACAGAAGTTAAGGGATAGGATCTCCCTTCTCCCATCCTAGGTAGGATATAATTTACAGACTTTCAGCAGTTTCCTCCCATCACTCTTCTGAAATGTGACAGATTCAAATACCTTCAAAACCTAAATGGGACTTGCATGGGACTGGAAGACTTCAGTACCATGAATTAAAATTTGGACAACAAAAAATCCATTGCAACAGTAATTGACAAAAACATCTACTTTGAGCACATGCTCCAGCACACTTAGCTAGTAAATAAATAATATGGCTCAATCTTAAATATTCATCAAGAGCTAGTTCTTCATTCAAGAAGTTTGTTCTAATAAAATAATGTGACGGAGTTTATCTTTGCCTAATAACAAAAGAAACACAGTACATAGCATCTGACCTAAAGCTTACTGAATCCAGTAGGAACTTCAGAGCCTTCCCAAACTAAAATAAAGCAGTTGCATAAGCCAGGAAACAATACATTCTTGTAACATTATTAAAAAGTAAACAAAACCAATAAAAAAAAAAAAAAAACAACAACAACAAAAAAAAAACCACAAAACCCAACAAAACAAAAGAAAGAAGCCTTTAGAATGAAACGTACTAAACTCAGCTCCTTGCTCTAACCCAGTGTGATCATTTTATGCTGAAAAACCCATCTCCAGCAAAGGCTAAAACATATGGGGAAAAGCATAAACAAAGCATGTAGACCTGTCACTTCTGCTACACACTTGCAGCTCTCACCATTTCACTCTGGAAATCCTGAGCCAAAAGCCTATCTGAGTCTCCCTATTTAATATTTACCAGTGAAACTGTACTTCACAAAATTCCTGTATTTTTTTTTCCTCCCACTCACAATTAAAGCCTCCACAGCATCTCATGCTCTATAGCACGAGTTCTACAAATTCCTTCTTCACTGAAAAAAAAAAAAAAAAAGCCAAACCCCTTCTTCATGCTAAATTCTGTTCTGTGACCACTTCACATATAAGAAACAAAAACAGTTGTTTTCTATTAAACTTTTATGCTAACTAACTGTGTGTTCTTGTCTACCAGTTGCCTTCCCCCCACTCCCAAACTGAAGAAATACTGCTTACTTGGGTCTTCTTCAAATGCCCATCACTCTGTGCCTTTGACCACAGGATATGATTTATGAGCTTGGGTAGCATTCAAGATACGGGTACACTACACTAGTCTTATATGTTTTCAATTGGTCCTAAATTGCCTTTTTTCACAATCTCCAAAATCCTGTTTCTCCTTTTAATCACACCAGCACTGAGACGATGTTTGCAGACTCCCAATGACTCTCAAATCAAGCAGTAACAGCCTCTTGTGATATATGCACAGTTATGGCTTCACTCAGCTTCACGATTACTGTCATTTTGCATTCATCAACCCTGACTTTCATCTGAATTTATTGCCTCGATACCTGTGGTGGGATCTCTTTCTCCTTATTTGAGAGATGTATAGGATAATCTCCTCTGTCTGAGCTAGACATTTTAATTTCATTTATACCCATAATGTCTTTCAGACAGCATTCAAAATAGGACAGATGATTCACACCCCTCTCTCCAGCGACTTGCTAAAGTGAATCTTAAGAATTAGTTCAGATACTAGTTTCACAATGTTAGAAAATTCACAGCTTTGTGTTTTAAAATTCTATAATTTACAATTTACAGTGCCCTCTACTTATGACAGTCCTGAATAACTATATAACAATAACAAATTGTCAGGTCATCAAGTACCCCTTCCTCCAGATGGTTTATGTATGTGTTGAACAGAAGAGATTTCCTTATGAATCCACTTGTACCCTCCTTTTATAACAAAAAACAACCATTTACTTCTGCCCTCTGTTTTCTTTTTAAAGATTGCCATTATACTTGCTATCTTCCATTCCTCAGGATGAATAAAGATTATACTCAGCAGTTCATAGTTCTGCATGTCACACCTGCCTTCTTTCAGACCACTTAAGTGAGGACCATTCAGTTTTAGTAATTTGTTATTATTCATCTCAAATTCAGGTTTCTTTTTAAAATAATGCATTTCTATAAATCTGAGCTAAAATTCATTTTACTGACACTGTTAACTTCACACAGTTTTTCACTTGTTGCCTGTAAATAATGGTTCAGGCAAACGAATCACTCTGACCTCATTTATAGACAATATTAATACAATCAGTTTATTCGTTCTTCTGGTACACTCTTACCTTTCCTAAATGCTCTAATTATACCTTGATCAGGTTTTTTCAACATCACATTTCTTCAAGTTTAACTCCTAGTTTTATACTTTTAGCAAACTCAAAATAATTACTTAAAGTAATTCCCTCAAGATAATTTTTCAATCTTTCCAATCAAAATTTATTTCTAAGCCTGCTAGGCTCACACTCTTTTCCATTCTCCTTACTTGGACATGACAAGTACTTTTTAAATAACGGTTGGATTCTGGATTTGATTTTTCTTTTAACCTCCAGAAGATCTTTATTCTTCTGTTCACCCACCCTTGAATTTATTTTTAAATAAAAACAATTAAATAAATTTTTATCCCATTTTGGGAGGTTGTTCACACCCTTAGAATGTCTTAACCAGTGGCATACATGTGCAGTTAGCACTGAGTACTAGAGAGTCTCTCATAACCTGTAAGCATTTCCCTTTTCCATATTCATTTTAAATTCCCACTAAATAGACTCCACACTTCTTCATAATTGTCTCTTTATAGAAGTTAAGGACTGTTAAACACTATATTTCATTTTCTTCTACTATATGGATGCAGAAGTTCAATTGCCAAAGTCCACCCTCATTTGTACAGAACCTTTATTTCTAAAACAGTGAGCCAGGCCATTTCTGCACCATTCCTAAATGGATCAAATTTCTCCATTGTCCCAGAAATTCTTACAGTGCAAGTAACTAAAATCTTTGAGGAACCGGCTGCAGGTATGAGAATGCTAACCAAAGATGTTATGCATACTGAATTCCGTTTTATGTTTTCTTCAAATTCAGTAATTATAGCTCATAACTTTTTAGCAATAGGTACAGATGATAAAATGGGAGATGAGGAGCCACAGATAGCAAGTAACAGGGGGTATTCAGTCCAATTCCCAACTAACACAACTATCAATAAACCAAAAGCCAAGAGAAATATCAGAGGTACCATAAAAAACTTCCAAATTGCCAAAGGCCAGGAAAGTACATAAAGGATGCATCATTGGAAATGTGGCCCATTCATATACTCCTTCTCCTAAGCAGCCACTGTTGGACACAGAATAGTGGGCTGAATGAATCTCTCGCATAGCTGCTCTTGCATTAAGTGTCTGAGTCATCAAGAATTTGGAAAATTCACAGCATTTCAAATTTGAATTAAAAAACAGGAAAAAATACAAATAAAAATAATCAGAATTTTCCCTTTGAAGACTTACGAAAGTAAGTAATATAGGAATCTTTGATCTCCCTTTAAGTTTGCTAGTCTCCCTTGCATTAATAATTTCTTTATATAATGTCAAAAATACAAAAACTAAACCAAGGACACCTCAACAATGCTCTAAGTCAAACGTTATTTCCAGTTTAAGTGAACAGCCTTGGAATTCATAAATGTATGAATACACAAACAATACTTTTCAAAAAGTTCAGAAACTTCAGGGGCAAGACAAGTACATTACTGTATAAATGGACACATGCTTCTCAGAAAACTCCAAATGGCCTTTTATTTGAGTTTGGAAAAATCCAAGAAAAAAAAAGATTTATCTTTTTGAGAGCACTCTCTCCTAAGCCTTCACAGGGCCACTGCAAACATTTGCTGTTACCAAACTCAGGAAGCTCAAAAATTAGCCTGCTTTTATCTTCACATCTCTGAAAAGAATCAAAGCACAAAAAGCAATCCTGTAAACTGTTCTGTGGAAGCAGTCACATGAAAACATCAGACTAAAGCCAGGACAAGTTGAGCACATTAATAATAATTTCAGAAAGATGTGTTAATATTGATTTACAAACTCACCTTCGATACCCAGATTTTAGTTAAAGATTTTTTATAAATTCCATTCCACTTGTTTTAATATAGACATTCATACACACACACCCCAACCACCATTTTTCACAAAAGTTACCTCTTCTAAATAAAAGACATAATGGAAACAAGACAACACAAGATGAATAAGGTCCTTGAGAAAATGGCAACTATTTCCATTTGTCATGCTTATTACCGTATGATGTGGATAGTACAAAGTTTTATTTTGTCCTTACATTTTCATTTACTTGTAAATGTTTCAACGCCAAATATGCTGCTTAATTACAGTTAATAGCTTGCACTATTGCACAGGTTTTGAAGTAAAGTTTTATGTGTTCAGGGTGGTTTTTTGGAAGGAAAGGTAAAGAAGGAAGTCAAGTACTGGCAACAAGATGTGTTTATTTAACTGGACCTCAAGGGCATCATTTTTTTGAGTAGGTCAGTGTGCCAGAAAATCAGAACCTTCTACCAGAAGCAGCTGAACGAGAAGATGCATAAACCACATTAAGTTCTGATGATCTCTCCAAAAGAACTTCCCACCAAATGGTTTATAGCATCAGGTTAAATATTTTCTACTGGGCACTATCATGGCTTTTCCAATTCTTTTAAGTATCACCTGAAGAAGGAGAATTTTAAAAAGAAAACAAACAAACAAACAAAATGAAACCTACTCTCCAGGACCTAGATTTTGTCTGTTTTAGACAAATGGAAAAACAAATTTTGTCTGTGATGATACTAATTCCATGCTAACGAGTTTTTTCAAAACTTGTTCAGTGGTGCACAAAATACTGAAGCAGTAACCTAGTAAAATTTGAAGCATGCTAAAGAAACTGTGTATTGTAGCTATTGGAAATCACCTCTATCAAACTTTCAATATCAAGCACAGAAAATATTCAGCTTGGATGACAAAAATTAATCTTTCCATTTGCACTGCAGTATCTGTCTGTGAGCTGGCCACTCTTTTAAGTGGAATCACTCATGGAACTACAATGTATAAATCTGTATAGCCTGTGAGCATAAATTATCTCATTATCCAGGACATGTTGGTGAGGTTTCAGGTAGTTCGCCTCAAATCACATTGATTCTTCTAACTTCTAGATGGAAGACACATTCTAAACACTAAGAAAATGCTGGGTTTATTGGTCACTAATTTGGGGAAAACCTACTTTGTTGGGGATAAGTAACCTATTAATGTACAACATACTCTAAAAGTGATCACCTCAAAAACATCAAATTCTACAGGCAGAGTAACAGCAGAATCGTCTCTATGAATGAAAATGCACACATTTCCTGCATGCATGCAGGTTTCCATGACTTCAATAACAATTACCAGGACCATCTTACAACAGACTTATTATTCAAGACAATCAGAATTTTCAACAAAAGCAAGATACCTAGAGCATGGAGGCCTCACATCCTCCCTGATATAACAATAAAATGCTTATTTAAAAAGCCATGCACACAACACCTTACCTTTGATGCCATACGCATGAACAGTGAGTTTTGATCCTCTGCTGTTCTCATTTTCTCATTTTTGACCAAATCCTTGAGGTTCATACTATCATCATCCTGAAAATACCTTACTCTTTCTTTATCTATATGAGTAGTGACCTGGAAACAAACATATTCAAAATAAATATTAACCTAGTGAGAAAGATCAACTATAAAATTCAGATCCCAATCATTTCAAAAAGTTTAAAGAATCATTAATCAAGCTAAGCACACCTGAAACGGTTAGGCTTGTTGCTTCATTTGACCTAAGGAAAATAACATCTTCCCCTTTCTTCAACTTCATCAGTACATCTAAATAAAAATATAGCCTCTTCCTACAATCGCTAAACCCTTTATATCCTTCAACTATCAGAGCTACAACATTACAACTCCAGAAAGATATACAGTAATTTGCTGGAACAGTTAATCAGCTCACAAAAATGGAATATTCCAGACAATAATCTATTATTTACAGAAGCTTCTGAATTGCCAAGTCACAGACACTACTGAAACACAGCAATCACAGACAGTACTGAAAACTTGTTTAAATGTGGTACCTCTGCTGGGAAATGTTGCCATCTTAGAGTGCACAAGAGAACAGTTTGCTCTTTAGGGCAGGATTAAACTAAATCCTGAAGGAGCACAAGGAATTGTCATTAACATAAAGCAAGATGGAAACAACAAGAGGATGACAACCAATTCCTCACCCTCTTGTGCCTTTCGCTCCTCCATAGCATTGTTACTAACTTATCTGTCCTACTAATCAAGAACACACCTGCTAGAAATACGAGGTATTGTCACCTCCTCTTATCCCAGGAAGATCGAAATATTAGTTTATTTACTGTTGTAAGCAATTATCCCCAGAATAAAACACTGTTCCAGCCTCCAAGCTTTTCACTGTTCCCCAAAGCACTCTGTTACAAAGATTAGGTCGCAATTTTTATTGTCAGCAGTAGCAGTATTTTTGATCAGAAGAAAAGGAAAATCGGCCCCCGAGACCTGCATGTGTCAGCAAAATCTTTCTTATTTTGGAAATATTCACCTCTGCTAATCTTCATTATTTACATAACCTTATGTAATATAAACTACTTGACTGTGATAACTTGAAAAACTTATTTTTTCCTTGAATGTGCATTTAAATAAGCCCTAAAGTGATCCCTAGGGAAATGTAGTCTCAAAATAAACTTAATATATGCTTAATAAATATGTACTCTAACATTTGATTACAATCATCTTCTGAAAGGAACTTTTTAACTACCTATTGACATTCTGATAAGACACTCAATTATGGCATCATAAAAATAAAACTACAGAATCATTTCAGAATTACACTTTAATACTCACATTTGTAAAACTTACCATCTGTCGCTTTCTACGTCCTCCTTTTGGCTCCAGTGGTTCAGCTGGTGCTGTCACAGGCCATGCCCTTCCACTTTGATCTGTTCTGACAAGGACCACTTGTTCATCTTCTTGACGGCTTGAAGCCTGTGTCAGGTTTTAAGATATATTTTAAAACAGATAATACAGACAAAACCTAAAGAAACACCTAATCACACTAAATAAATATTTAAAAACCTAAAGATGAAATAACAGATTATTTATGTTTTGTGTATTCATTATAATTCAAAGCAGACAGTATTACCTTACACAAGGTATTCATTTCCACCTTTCAAAGAATAGAATATTAACAATATGTTCAGCTAGTTAAGTGCAGAGTTAAAAAATCCTCTACAAAAAAGAAGCAAGTTTGTATTCTTGGATCTTTCTCATAAAACTTCATCCCCAGAAGAAATACAATGCTTCTGAAGACTTAAATAGACAATATTGAATTAATATACACCATCACCATTATAACGGTATATTCCTGAAAACCATCTGAAAAGCTGCAGCATTTCTGGGTTTTTTTGTGGATTCAGGGTGTTGGGAGGTTTTTTGTGTTTGTTTAGTGTATTTTGTTGTATCGTGTTTGTTTAGTGTATTTTGTTGTATCATGTTTGTTTAGTGTATTTTGTTGTATCATGTTTGTTTAGTGTATTTTGTTGTATCATGTTTGTATGGCAAACTTTTGTTTGTTTAGTGTATTTTAGTGTTTTGGCTAACAAGCTAGCCAAAACATTAGCTATTGCTTTTCAACACATGCCATTAGATCAGACTTCTGTTTCCTATGCTGCACCTACCACCAGTACAGATCACTTATCACAATACAATACTGATTTTTTTATTTTTTTTTTAATTTTGATTCTAAGATATGCAGAATGGGAAATGCAAGCAACTCAACACAAGTATCTCTATGGTGAAAAAGAAACAGATGAATAGATGTACATTGATTATTTAGGTCAAATTAAATTTTAGACGAGACAGAAATCACAACATTTATATCATGTTTGTGTGCCAGAATATATGGAAACATAAACAGCATTTACCTGATATATGCCAAATAAGTAATTTGCCTTTGGATGGCAAATATATTCAGTCTCACATAAACTATACTTGTACTTAATTACTGCTTCTACATACCAAAAGAAATTTGGGAATCATGAGGAGGGTATCTTCTAAACCTGACTAAACCAAGCTCTTGAGGTGATGGAGATGTGAGGTGAGAGGCACACACAGAACAAGGCAACGAGGGAGCTTTCACACACTTATCCTTAGTCCTCATGGTGGAGTAAAACCAGCAGTTCATTTGCTGGAAGAGTAACACAGTAGGGCACAACCAATCCAGATTTTACATGCACTGAGGACAAGTACTGACACAAATGCTGAGCAAACTGACTAGTAATGTTGGTCTACTGGATCTTCTAGTCATAAATTTTAACAAATAGCCTAATCAGGGATGTGAAAGTCAGCAGCTGTCTTGGCTACAGCAACCATGAGACAGTAGAGATTAAATTTCTAGAGGAAGTGAGGAAGGCAAGTAATAGAAAAAAGAAAAACCCCTGGATTATAGGAAAATGGACTGCAGCTTATTCAAGGATCTGCTTGACTGGATCTCATGGGAGATGGTCATGAATGACAAAGGTGCCCAAGAGATCAAGGAAAGCGTCCACAGAGGATAAGAAGGGTCCATTTGATCTGCTATTTGGCTAAATGGGGAAGCTCAAAAACAAAAAGGAAGTTTACAGAAGGTGGAACCTGAGACAAGCTTACGTAGGAAGACCACAGAAGCATTTCCCAGGCATATAGTGATAGAACTAAGTAAACCACAGCTGAAGCTGAAACTAGCAAGAGATGCAAATAACAAAAAGAAGGGATTCTATGAACATACTGGATATCCTTCCAAAAGCAAGGACAACACAGGTCTGCTGCTGAGAGGAAAGACCTAGTGACAAAGAACATGAAAGAGGCTAAGACACTTAGTACCTTACCAGTCTTTACCAGCAAGGTCCGCTCTTGGGCTTCTCAGGCCCCAGTGCCTAGTGGTAGAGTTTGGAGGACAGGTGTACTACTTCAGGAAAGAAGTATCAACAGAAGGACCACTTAAGTAAACAGGAAATATGCTAGTTTATGGATCTAATGGGATGCATATATTATGCTGGACAAGATGTCCCTTCCTATCACATCTGAATAGTAGTGGTGATTGGTGGATACCCCTGGAAAAAAACAAATGTATAGAGTCACCTTCAAAAAAGTGAAGCAGCAGCACCTGGGGAACAACAGGATGACGACCCTCACCTCAGTCCCAAAAAAATTACACAAGTCCTCATGAAAGCCCCTTCCAAGCACTAGAACAGCAGCAAGGTGACTGGGAACAGCTAACATGCATTTGCAAATAGCAAATGATGCCTCATAAATCTGCCCTCTGTGGTGAAATGACTGGTTCAATGCACAAGGAAAATACCAGAGATGTCTACCTTAAAGTCTGCAGCATTTTTAATGCAGTCACCTAGTGCTTTTGTTGCCAAATTGGAGGGAAGTGTAAACTGCAAAATGGGCAGGAAATTCTCTGGATTACCAGGGTTGAAGAGTATTTGTCAATACTTCAAAGTCTAAGGGGCACTCCTCATAGTTTAACTAGCACATTGTTACAGATGCCATTCCTCAGGCGCTGATCTCTATCAGTACAGTTTAACTTCAACACCCTTGGACAGTGGAACAGAATGTGCTCTGGTTCTCCAAATAGGTGGGCTGGGAACATGGCTGATAGCCTTGAGGGTTGGGTTGACATTCAGAGGGAGCTCAACAACCTGAAAGATTAAGCTGTTAAGAATCTCAAACAAATGTTAAGTCTTGCACCTGGGGACAAACTCATGCACTGGCAAAGGTTAAAGACAGACTAGAGGGCAAATCCATAGAAAAGAGACTTGGGATCCTTGGTTGATAGCACGTCAAAACACAAGTTTGAGTGCCAGATAATCACATCCTGAGCTGCATTTTCCATCTTATTGATTATACAAAGTAATGATAATTCCAGAGGCCAAAATGCTATCCTTAACCACACATATGCAATTTATGACACCAATTTACTACCCACAGGAGAACGGCAAAAAAGTAACTTTGAAAAGATCCCATAAACTAGTAAGATTACAGGCAACTGAAACAAGCCAAAAGCATTCATTCTCCCAAAACTGCTCTAGCCCTGGACAAAATACAGTTGAAAAACATTCTGAAATAACTTATTTTTTTAATGACATAACTATGTAGCCTTGAAACATGGTTGAGTGAAATAATCTGTTTTGTCAAATATTAAAAATATATATAGTTATCATTTCCCCCTCAGTAAAATTAAACAGAATTAAATTCTTGTACATATTTTCAGATTAACATCTTTTGTACTGTTAGTTTTTCAGCAATTTTCTACTCTATATTTTAACATTGTTAAAGATACAAAGCCATCTAAGCAGACTTTGTGTTCTTTATATAAAACATAATACAGCTGCTTATTTACAAAGGATGTAGAGCTTTGCAAGTCTCCACATTGCCTTTGCTTTCCTTATAATCAACAGATATCAGTAAGAAATCTTTTCTTCTTAGCAAAAAACTGTTTGCTTACTGTTATTATTGCAGTCAACAAATTCTAACCTGTTCTCCTTAATGAGACAAACAGTGCTAAATGCACATCTTAACAGCTATTTCAGAATTACTATTACCTGACAAAGCACAGACACCTTTTTATGATTTATGGGGGGGGGGGGGGGGGGGGGAAAAAAAAAAGGAGCGGTCCTTACAATTAGACATAGATACAGAAGATTTATATGGAAACTACTGGTAAAGTTGATTTTTCTTTATCAGACACAAGAAGCAAGCCGTGAATTGCCTAGCTTCAGTTCACTCTGTCAGCCAGTGGACAGGTGAACTGATAGTAAAAATCACTACCACTAATATGAGCACAGAGGAGATTCCTCAATTTCCTTGTGCAATAGGAACATTTTGCCAGATAGTATAAACCCTTATTATACTGCACATCTTCAAAATTGTAAGACCAGAAGTAAACACCTCAAGGAATTACCTACAAGTGAGGTCATTTTAGTTTGGATAGAAAACTGTAATCCCTGAACTCCTAGTCTACCCTTCAGCACCTAAGATCTTATGGGCACCTAAATTTTTCTCAGTGGAGTTCTAGAGCCATACTGAGTTATGTTTCCAAGCATGCCCAAAACTGCTCCCATTTTGTCAGAGATGGATGGCTTAACATCTATCTATTCCACATTGAAATCCTATCAGAATGACAGCACTGAGCACCTTTATCCCTAAATTTTACCCCTGGTTGAGTCAGTTCAGATCCAGTGCCCGTTAACACTCGAGTTCATTAAAAAGGGCTGCAGCTACAAATTTAATTCAGAAAAATATACTCTTTTGTAAAAATATTCTGGAGGAATATCATTCACTCATTTAACTTCAAAGCAGATCAGGAAGATTAAAAATCTCTCTCCCGTGACTTCTCTACCCAGCAAAAAGACAGAAATGGAAGATGAGGAGGAGGCCTGGAACACCTGTACAGCAGGAGTGAAGAATAGACATGGAGGACTGATTAAGCCAGACAGAATTTATCAGCATGAATGAAAGTGGAGCATTACTATACAGCTCAGTGATGAAGGCACTCCCATGGATTCCAGTCCTTCAGACAAAATACCAGGGAGTGGAAAGAATTTATCCATTTTGCAAATAACTGCTTAAGTACTTCATTACACTTCAGATATTGCAAACTCCATTTCTAGGTACTTACAGTTGCAGCTTACACTTTTGTTACCAGCTGCCTACAAGTAAAGCACAGCGCTGCCTACAAGTAAAGCTAAGCACTGTTCCACATCACCACCTTTACGCACCCAGCCCTCAGTCTTCCCACACCCTCATCTGCTCATACCAACCACCTTCTTGTTTGGAATGGAAGTTTCTGCTTTTTCAGCCAATGGATGTGTGTTCAGATGATGGATGTCCTGTCAAGAGCCAGGTCAGCTCAGCTCCCACCAAAACAAGGACAATAGTACACTCCCAATTCATAGGATTGTTCTCAGACTTAAATAAAGATAGGTAGGTAGATATACACATAAAAATAAAAAATTTAAAACAGCAGAAATTCTTCACCAGAAAAGTAACTATTTAACTTTCTGAAAAGATTAGGAATTTAAAAAAATTTTTTTTTAAAGCCCGAGAGCTTCTCAATTACAGCACAAAGATGTTAATTAAATCGGTTGATTAAATTAGAGCAAATAATGGGGACATCACTAAATACGGCAATGTCAAATACTTGTCAAATCTTACAAAAACCTTTATTAATCTCAATCTGAAGCTATTTTCCACCAAACTACTGATGCCTGCTTTATATCTGCCATCCTTGACTAATGAAAGCTTGTCCCAAAAACCTCAATAAAATCTAACAATTTTGTAGATACTGAAGTATGACAGCTTTAACAGCTTAAACATATTTTTCCAAGAAAAGACACATGAAGGTAGAAGTTATATACCAAAAAGCTGTGTAGGTAAACCGCGCTTCTCTCTTCTGTATTACCAAAGGCAAATTTCATTTTGCAAAGTAAACCAAGATGTCCAACACTGGTCTGGCTCCAATAATAATAATGATAAGATTTCAGGCAATATACATACAACACTACTTATTTCCAGCATCAGCCAGATAGATGCCTCAGCTGTTACTTTTTCACAAGAAAAGGTGTTTTCTCTCTATTGGGAGGGGGGGACAAGGTGATCCATCACAATAGAAGAAAAAGGCCATGTCCCTCCACCCCACCCTTGCCAGACAGAGACAACTGGGGCGGAGCAGGGAGAACAGGGGGACGGACAGACATGATGACACAGGTGGGGACAGGACATGGACGGACAGACAGTGTTTTCACTGTGCTGTTCAGACAGATGTGAGACCTAGTTACTGTTACAGCATTCAAATCCCTACTAATTCGAAAATATAACAACAATAGGAAAAACCAGTCAGCATTAGATGAGCAAAGACAAAGGACAAAAGAGTGGAAAAGTAATACAACATGAACAAAAAGCAGCAGGATGTACACCACACTTTTAAATGGGTTATAAATGAAAATGGACTATTCTGGATACAATAAGGAAGAGCTAACTGATGAAAGTTGCTAGAGTGTTGGTCTGTCTTTCTGTGTGTAAAAAAACAACCAAACAAAGTAGGTAGACATTTGTGAATATTGTAATGCTTAAACAACCTATGACTTAGCAAGGCTTAGTACTTTGACAGGCAGTAGAACCCATTTTAACAGTTGAAGGAGCTGGGGAAGAAGAAAGTCAAAGAAAAAGCAATGTTTTAAAGAACAGAAGGGGGTGGGGGATTTTTCCTAATGAGTACTTCACTTGACCAGAAGAAACTCACCCATTGGCAACATCTGGTTGAAATATGCACAAAATTTTGTTTGAAATGCTGGAAAAGACAAATATAGGCTAAATATTTTAAACTTAACACAAATAATCATGTAGAGGAAAATCATAAGAGAAGCAGTATGAAAAAGTAGAAAGAAACACAGAATAATTTTAGAATGTAGGAAATAGGAAAAGCAAAGATGAAGTGAACTCCCAACAGAACATATCACAGTAAACGTGACACATGCCCTAGTTCTTTAAAGACTTGGATAACTCTACAAGTTCAGAAGCTGAAGATACAACCACAGATGTTGCAGTCAAAATTCAAAAAATCCAGAGCAGTGCTAATCTGTGAAAGGAAACAGACCTTTGTAGAGGAAAAAATCCCACCTTGTCCCAAACCTACCAAACCCACATGGCCAAGCAGGGATACAGCAGATCTCCTAAGAGGACTAGTTGAATCCACATGCAGAATGTCCTGCAAGCAGCAAGAGTTGAATGAGTAGAAAGGCACACGTGACTGAGGATTTCACATGAACAGGACCCTTCAGAAATGGTTACTTGTTAGATTATTCACTGGAAACTGCCCCTATGGCATCTCCAAAAAGATGCTGACTTCAGGTGAATCAGGTCCCTTCTTCCTCACATCTTTGTGTTGCTGAGAGAAGAAACGGGATGGAAATTTTCCACAGGGAATGGCTGAAACTTCTCCATTCCCAGTCTCTAAATTTTCATCTCATTGTATACGTGACTTTTCAAAAAGTTAAATCACTATAAACAATAGACATCACAACAGCAATACTGCAGCAACTGCACAGAATAGTTAACATCAGATTTTTATGTCAACTTACAAGCATCTAATTCTTTTTAAAAACATCCATCCCAAGATTTAACTATCTTCACTAAAATTTTTAAAATACAAACACTTCAAAAGGGATGCCATTCTTGAGCAGCTTATTATTTTCCCAGAATGAAGGGAATTCACAAGCCTTTCTACATATCAGAAAAACAGAGTTTGCGTGCCTTTGAAGGCTCCAAAATGTTAGATCCTAGAAACAGTTGCATTCTTTTTTCTTCTCGTTTCTGCATGCCAACGCATCAACATACAGGCAAGTGGAAGACCATCTTCTGGATCTGAACCATGAAATGAGTTGGGATGGGGGGAAACTCAATGAAAGAGAGCTGCCTCTGTGCCTACTCAAATGCTTGTCCTTTCTCTTAATGCACCTGATAATCAAATTCTACACCAAGTCTCCATTCTCAGAAGGATCAACTGTTTCACTTCAAATATTACACTCCCTTTAGGCTGCTACCAAACTGAAAACATCTGGCTGAAGATCAAGCAAAATACATAGTAATCAAATACCTGAACACAACTTTTTTTAAAAAAGCTGTTTATAGACTGAGAGCTGAAAAATTACCAAATCTGCCCATAATCAATTATTAACTTCAGACTTAAAAGTATGATTTTGGACATGCTTCTGGAATGTTTAATGATCATCCAAACAGACATATGTTTCCTTCCTACCTTTTTACTGTTTAAAAGGTGCTCCAGTTCTGCCTCAAAAATCACTTTCTCAGCTTCCTGATAAATACTGTCCCATGAGGTCCTTCAAAGTTATCTATTTATTCTAGCAATGAGCAATTCACAACTGAACATAGTAATAGAACACCTTTTTATTTTAGCATGATATAAAACGCAGTAGCTGCCACCAAACACTAAGTCGCTGTTAAGCTTCCGGTTTTAGAATTAGTCCTCTCTAGATATGATCTTTTCATGTGAACTCTGTGATCTTGGAGACGCAGAATTGTTCACAAACAAAGCAAACTTATTTTTTGTGGAAAAAAAATAAGCATTATAATGGAACATACACACAATATATATACCAGTATAAGCTGACTTGTGCGGCAATACTTCTGTTTTTCCACATGCAAGACTTCAGATGGCCTTACAAACTATTTGGGACATTATACTTCAGGAAAGATGCAAAGTTAACAGGAGAGAAACTGGAAAAAAGCAAGAAGAATGAGTAGAGGACAAGAAAAAAAGGTATTTAAAAAAAAAAAGTTGGAATAGGAGGAGGACAAAATTAGGGAACACAAGCTGGTAAACTGCAAAAACTCAAAGAGTTCTGGCAAACAGAATACATGATGAAAAAAGAGGAAAACAAAAAGGTTTAAATCGAAGAAGAAATGGAAGTTAGGCATTAAAAAGGTTCTTCTAATATTAAGGACTGCAGAACAACAGTACAGTTGCCTAAGAAGACTATGGAATCATCACGAGGATTTCTTTTTTTAAAAAAAACAAAGGGCTTGAAAGCCACAAAGAACATAGATGTGTACAGTGAAACTAGAGAGGAAGACAGTAAGGCAGTAAGTTCTAATGAGAGATTTCAGCAGGCTCTCATTTACACAATATGAAGTGATGCAGAGGATAAAAACTTTTAGATGTAACACATACTGAAGTCTTTGAGTCAGAACCTTACAAGCTGGAAGGTTTTTGTGGGTTTTGTGAGTGTTGGGGTTTTCTTTCCTAATTTCAACTAGTCCAGAGTTGTGACACAACACATATGAGACTGATCACAGCATATTTAGATTTAATATTCCAGAAAAGGAAAAAATAAAATTAGTAATATTTAGCTTTAGAAGACAAAGTACAAAAAAAGAAGTGTCCCATCAAAGAGAAATTAAAAGGAGCGGATAAAAGGATAAAATAATCACGGACAGCATGAAGACTAATGTGAGGCCATGTTAAAGACTAAAAGTAAATGCATATTATGAACCAAGATGAATCCATTGGATCAAATATGCAAGGCATGATTATTCAGAAGATTAAAGATGTTATTAGAGGTAAAGACATCTTTCAGAAGTCAAAATCCCATCTAAATAGAACTGAATTACAAACACAGCATAAATATAGAAAGATAATTGTATTCGCATAAAATGGCAAAGCAAAAGTTGATTTTGAGGAGGATCTTACTAACATAGCACAACAATGGAGTAACTACTTTTTTTCCTACTAGCAAACTGTGAAATCATCCAGGAGACCTTACAAATATTCCCAGAAACTGTAACCATCTTTTATAAAAAAAAGCAATAATTATCTTTTTGTGCTTTATATAAAGATTCACTCGAATCTGGCTTTTTGATTCTGCTTTAACTTGCTTTTAGTATCTGGTGAGTGTATCATTTCTTCATGCAGTGGCATGGTATTACATAGCCTACTTCAAAAACCTCTCAAGTTTCTGAATTAGACTTATTAAAGAAATATTATTGAATATAAAATATCTTAAGCTATAAAGAGAAATGTTGGTGACAGTAATATTCATTATCATCAGATAAATATGATCTGTATTTATGTAAGTAAAATATGTTTAAAATATATTAAAAGTACTTTATATATGATATATTTTATTAAATGTTAAAGTTGAAACTGGAGAAGAGGCTCAGTCTCTATCCCTGAATCTTGTGATGACTGCTACACAAACAATATAATTTACAGTCTGAAATGAACAAAGATAGTGTGTATTTACAGAATGAGAGTGGAATTGTCTGTTGCCATTAATTAAGGAACATGAGTTTTTACTTCAGGCTAGTTAAATATGCAAAGTACACAGTTGTTCTCATCAAACGTACAAACCGCTATACAGCTATTAACACCCAGCGGAACAAAACAAAGCAGACAAGTCTGGTTTTGAAAGATAACTGCTTTAAATTAAATACATGAATAAATAAAATGCAGTTCTGAAAAAGATTTTTGAACTCTCCAGAGATGAAGCCTGTTCCACAATCCAGCAGGAAGAAATGGAAAAGCTAGTCTACCACCAGGTGCACAGCTTAATTTGAGGAACAGACACTGGAGTGGCTGAACAAAGGGAGTAAGCAGGCCAGAGCATCTGAGATAGGATCAGTTGGAACAAGTTTTCAATGTTAAATAGCTAAAGAGAATAAAATATATTTTAAGAGTCAGTATATTGTGGGATAGGGAGCAACTAGAGCTGGGAAAAACAAACATGTTTGTTTTAATTACTGAGCCAACAAAAAGCTGCATGCTGTGTGAGTTGAAAGCTGTCTGCAAACGTTTACCAAGAGCTACACTAAAGTGGTACAAACACAGTGTCATAAAGGAATAACAAAGCTGGGCAACGGTCTTCAGCAAGGAACAAACCCCTACAACCAAACGGCATCTACGGACAACTTAGATGCTGGACTAAGCATACAACCGTTTCCTTTTCTCTTAGAATCTATGGCCAATGGAAATGCTTTGAATACTTATTCCTCTATTGGAAAAGTCTATCCTTATATTATAATATCAAATAAGTGTCTAGAAGACATCCAACACTTCTCAGCGTGCAGGACTTAGCCATGTCTTCCATCCACTGTCTCCTGTTCTCTTACATTAGTCTTTCTTTTCCATGTCATTTATGCCTCTGTTAGGTTCTCAGGTTGCTTTTACACACGATCACCAGAATTATCAAAACAGAGTTATCAGTCAATCTCATTTAGAAGGAGCAGTCTGCCTCCTTCAGTGATGGCTATTTGTAAGGTCACATCACATCATTGAGTCAATATAGTAAACACCTGCAGTCCCCACATAACATAGGCTTCAAAGCATCTAAGCTACCCTTCAGGCTCTGCCATTTGTTGTGAATAATGGAACTGTCAGCTTTAAGGTAATGCTTTATAAAATCAGTACGTAGACCATTCTCCATAGTAAGACCAAGGTTTGGATCTCACAGCAAGATAACATTAAAATGGTCACAGGTCTGTAACAGCAGTCCACTATATAAAACTTGCATCTTTGATTTTGATTTCTTACAGCAGAAAACACTATGATGAAGAGAAATAGCAGCATGAGGAAGGGAAGCAAGAGCAAACTTCTACCTAGGTTAAAAGTTTAGTATTTCAAAAATGACTCAGTAAACATAGTAATAAGCATCACTATTTTAACTTCAAAAGGTATTTAATATAGAAATGGGGTTAAAAAACAGTTTTACGAGATCAGAAATTTGGTCTGCCATAATCAGGACCTTGGTGCTTAACAGTGAGGAGAAGAATTGAAAAAAAATCTAATGCAGGCTGTAACACAGAAATTAAATAGTCTACGTAAGAGTATTTTCATCAGGTAGTGCTAGGTTTATGTATAAAGCATGAGACTTAAAAAAAAAAAAAAAAAAAAAAACAACAAAACAACCCCCCACCCCCTCAAAAAAAACCCACAAATGAAAAAAGACTAAACCAAACAAAAACTCTAAAACACAGCTCCTTTTATAAGTGAAAACCTTTATTAGAAAAGGATTAGGTACTTAGATAACTTCTAATTGTTTGGTCTCTATCCTTTCTTTCCCCTAGTCAGTGAGTGAGCAGATTAATAACATGTTATGTAAAAAACTTAATTTCATCTCATTGATATAAAATCAGTTGCCCTTTAAATTCAACAATTCTTTGGTCTTATATTATGAAAAAGGTTATTTTAGCTAAACTATTTATTACTCAGGATAAGTAACATGACCTCCTTACTCATCTCTTTATGTTGAATGCCTTCAATCATTCCTGTATTCAAAAATCTTTCTGTTTGCTCTCAGTACTTATCTTCTTAGACAGGGTGATCAGAATAGTATCTCGTGAATAGAATGGACATGCACACAAACCTCAAATCAAATTCAGTAAGAGCTGAACTGCCAGCCTGTGGAAGCAAGATTAGAACCAGTAATGTGTAACTTGCAGCAGTTGGTACTGTGTCCAGTGATGTGCCTAGTAATGGGCAAACTAAAGCAATTAATATTGGTTGTCAGGAAGCCACATAACCTTGCAAACACAACTTTAAAAAAAGGTCTAAAGATGCAGTTTGATGTTTTAAATTGTTAGTTACACTTTGAAATGGTTAGTCACTTAACCATACAATCAATGAGCCACCATAGGCATGAGATGTAAGAAAATTTTTTTAAAATGTAATGACTACATGGTTTGTTTCTATAGCAAGAACATCTAATAGAAGACATATATACTTAGACCATAAAAAAAGAAAAAGTATTACAACATGTTGGTTCTTAAGTCCACAAATTGATATTTCATCTTATCAAAGACAGAAATGTAGTACACAGCTGAGAAGGTGATAAGTTTGGCATTTGTAAATAAAATAACATTTTCTTAATAACATTTAGTAACAAGTAAATAAAGAATTGCAGTAGAAGTACTGCAAGAAGTTTCAAAAATATTCAGGCCTTAATATTCACTATTTAGAAAAGAGATTTACCCTAGCTCTGTGTTGTGATTTATTATTAAATGAATACATGTAGAAAAGAGTCTTTAAAAAAAAGCAAAGGAAGAATGTGGACAATTAGATGTTGCAGAAAAAAGATTCAACTCTGGATCCTTTTAAGCTTCTTCTACTCATGTATATCCATGCCCTCAAGCCATTATTACTGCTGTTATTTTGGTAGACATCAGAAGAAAGCCAAAGACTTGAAAAAGCAAGGAGCCTAGAATATCTTCTTACCTAGACAGGCAGAACAGGATGGTAAAGCTAATATTGACATTGGTAGTGGCACTTCCATTCCAGACACCAGTGGAGAGAGCCCCACTCTCCACAGCCATCAGTGCAGCACCCATGAAGAATCTCTGTAAAAATCTCATGTGCACAACTTTGCAAGCCGTCCTGCTAGCTGGAAGTATCTTGTTATCCAGATGTACTGTCCCAAAGCCAAATGTCCAAATGTCTTCATTCCTTTTAGAAGGATGGGTGCATAGTTTAACTGCTCCTCTTAAACAGCCCACTCCTATAAAATGTTTCTTCTTTATATTGTTAGCAATGGCTAATGAGACCTAATATGTAACTACACTAAAGACCAGGTGGTCCCAACAGTCATTGGTTGATGAAATTCTCCTTTCAAAATCTCACAATAATTGTGTTTCATTGCTTAAACATACAAAATATATTGTTAATTTATGGTTCACACTTTTATAAATGGTTTTACGTGTAAATTCTTTTAAGTCCAAAAAGGTTTAACACCATTTACCAAGGCTGTGCAAGGACAAAGAGAAGCATCAGTGAGGTTCTACCCTTCCATTTCAGATTGGAAATACCTACTGTACCAGAAAAGCTTTTCAGGAATGCTTTTGCTTTTGTTTTTTCTTGAGGTTGGGCGGTGTCAAATTTGTTAAGAAAACCAGAAGGTACTCTGAAGAAACACAGTGACAGGATAGATAAAGCAGTGTAAATATGCAGAAATTCAGCACATAAGGAGAAAAACACAGCTAGAAAAAATGGCACCATCAGCACAAGTGCTGCATGGCACTTGGATACAGCTTTTGTTTCTAGTATCAAAGCATACTCCAAAGCTTTTGTATTTCTTTGAACTCCAAGAAGTTTTATCCACTCTGCCCTTTTATACTTGTTACATGTACTGAAACCAGTAAGATATTTCACATCATTTAGTTACCGATACAATTTGTTCAGTACTTTTTAATTGCAAAAACCAATTTCCTATAAATTTTATTAAGACAAAGTGGCTTAAGTTCCTGAATACATTTTTGTCTTGTAAATAATTGTGTAATCTCTTACTGACATCAACAAGAGTGTTCAAGAAATACACTCACCAGAAGCTGCATATACTTAGTATTTTTTTAAAATACGCACTAATGATATTAAAGCTGTCCTGCAATAGTGTGCCCACTTTATTATTCCCTGTTCTAGTCAGAGATAGTCAACTCTGTATGGAAAACACAAACTTTTGCCAAAGAAAGAATAACACAGCCACACTACAGACCCGGTTCAAGTGTGAAGGAACAGCAGGAATTAGAAATTATGATGAGCTGAAAACAACTGAGAGTAAACAGGCCAAGAGCCATCTGTTGCTGTATCTCCCCACCATCTGAAGTTCCAAATGAAATCACAGATTTTTATTGTGCATTTAGTGATGAACATTAATCCCCAGCAATTTCATTTTTATACAAGTCTCAGCTATATTTTTCTGAGAAGCAGTTTTAAACCACAGAACCACACAGAATCGTCTAGGTTGGAAAAGACCTTGAAGATCATCCAGTCCAACCATTAACCTAACACTGACAGTTCCCAAATAATTCTTTCAGCAATTCTTTATATATGGTAAGTCTAAAAGCATTACTACAACCTATTAAAGTTGTGCATTGGGTATGTCACAATGAAAGGCCACTCAATCATGTGTTATTAAAACATATTACAGATAAATTTTGACAACCAAATATTTTCATTGCAGAAAAATATCTGCATTTATAGGTTCGATTCCCAAATCTAAAATTAAACATGCTGGCACACCTGAAATTTTGAATGTTAATTTTCTGTGTATTTTCTTTTTTGTTTGGGGGTTTTCTTGTTTGGTGTTGAGTTTGGGTTTTCTTGAAGAAAAAAAAAAACTCACATGAGAAATCCTGATTATTTTTCCTCTTTTACTTAGATTTTTTTTTTCCTGAGTTTTTTTGCTCTATCTTGAAGAATATATCTATCTTGTGGAAAATATATATATATATATTTGTGTATATTTTTGTGTGTGAATATATATCTTTATCTATCTATATTTGTCTCGATCTCTGTTCCATTCCTTATGCTTTAAATGTATTTATTAAATGAATCACGCTAGACTGAAGGCTGATGGACTTCCACAGAAAATTCAGTTATTCAAATGAAGATTCGCTATGTTGAAATCATTTGTGTTTTCCTTACGATTTCTCAAATGCATGACAGAAAATCCTGCATTTGCTTCTCTACTTTTTCAGAACTTCACTCTTCTTTTAAATACTCTCTGCTAGTATATCCTCTACCATGTAATTTTGCTTAAAGTACCACCTTTCATTCAATTTTATATTGATTTCGTATTTTAAACACAATTCATCATTATTAAGTACTGCCTCTAGCAATTCCTCAGCAGAGACTACTTTGTTTCCTGCATACTGATTAAGTGTTACAGGACACAGTAACAGGCTGAGAGTTGAGAAACTTTTTTTCTTACAGGCCATATATCATTTGGAATTGAAAAGTTTTAAAAGATGGATACACTTCATTCATCCACCACCATGAACTGAGCCTAGATTTACCTAATTTTGTATCATATCAATATACTTCCTGATTTAAAAAATAAACACAATTAAGTCAGTTTGTAGCAACACAAAAACAAACCGTTCGTCATTTAGCAGATTTGACTAATTCTCACGCAGGGACCATATTGAAGGAAGCATGAGAAGAGATGGAAAAAATTCTGAAGAAAAAATTGAAAAGGGAAAGCACACAAATAATGCACATCATAAATTATTTAGAATCATCATAAAGAACACTTTCTACATGCAGATTAAAACATAAAAGCAGCTATACTGGATCAAACCAAAGCCCAACGTGCTTTCTCCAGCAGCAGCTAAAAGTGAATACCTAATGAAGAGTACCAAAAGAAAGGATGCCTCCAAGCATTTGTGACTCAGCAATTAAAAGCCAGACATCATTTCTGTACAAGCCTCAAATGATTTATTTTTCATGAACGTGTCCAGTCTCTCCCTGAATCTACTTAAGCTCTCAGCATCCACAACACCCTGAAGCAACTATTTCACCAAGAGTCACAGTTTTTCCACTTGTTTTCGATCTGCCTTTTCAATTTGGACCATATGATTGTTGTTGGACTAAATCATTGTTGGTCCCTTCCAAATGAAACACTCTATATTCTGCTTCTTACTCATTTAAGTCTTACCTCCCAATTTCTGTACCACCAAAAAGCCACTATAAATGATGTGCCTCAAAGTAGTGCTAATGTGCCACATATTTTGTTAAGTAAAAATACATAATCAAGCATAGTACGAAAAAGTACTAAAACCTAAGTACACCGTCAAAGTACTGACAATGGCAGGAGTAACAGTCTCATAACCAATGCACTCAAATCAAGATTTGTGTAGCACTTTCAGGTAACAGAAATACAAACTGTAGAGGCAGAAGTTATTTTTTAAATGCTGAAGTCTCCACGGTTTTCATTCAATAAGTACTGATTTTCATCCCCTATCCTAACTCAAAAACCCTATGGTACAACGGCCTTCTCTTACAGTTTCACTAGGGCTCAAAGTGCAATTTTGCTTTTCTCAGAATGCCTGTGACAAATTAGACATAAGCAGCTGTACATAAGCATAATTTAATTCTATCACAAATTAAATTAAAACATTTAATTCAGGGTTAGTCTCTTCAAAAGAGCCCAAATGCCTCTTTTACACATTCACCCAGTTTTTTTGATTTCCATAGACTCTGAAAGTTGCCTCCTGCTCAAGACAAAACAAGCACAATCTACATTTAAATTCACCCTTTTAAAAAGGGTCTTTGCATGTGCATTCATTGCAGTTGTATACATGTGACTGATGTATTTAAGTACAATAGCCATTAAGGCCCCAAATTTCACTTAACAGATAGTTTAACGATAATCCTACTAAACTTTATAGGACTACATGCTTAAGGTAACCTGCAGTGAACAACAGAAGGGCTCTACCCAAGCTGAGACATCCACACACCGTGCAGCAGACACACCACACAGGTACCTTCCACCTACAGTCTTTCAGGATGCTGCATTCAGACATGTCGATGTCTCTCACTGGAGCTGAGCACACAAAACCAGTTGAGACACGTATGCATTTTGCACTTAGTGCTTTTAGTCACAGACTTTCCATTTACAAGAGACACACACAGCGTCTCTACCCCATGAGTGTAATCCAATGTGCCATAAATCAGGTTTGTTCAGCGTCCTAGAGTGCTTCACGTTTCATACTAGACATATTAGGATCAAAATGTTTATTTAATGTTACTAATACAGAAAATAACCTATGATGCACTTAAGGATATCAGATATTGATATATTTAGAAGTGCAAAGAGAAGAAATACTAATAAATCTACCTTTTACCTCCAATTATCTTCCTGTCTAGCCTGGTGTTCTGTTTCACAAAGCCTTGTTACTGAGGAGCTCTCCCATCTTACGGCAGCCTGATACACCATGGTGTCCTCTCACAGTCCTTCTGCTTACTGTATAACAGAAGACATATTTTCTTTACTGCATATTCAGGCATTAAGCCTGATAATAGCAATGCTTCTTAGCTCTCCTAGCACAACTAACTAGGAAAATACTTTCAATAGCACACCAGTTCAGAGGCTATAAAAAAAATTTACCCTCTATTTAGGTTTCATATACATATGTGTGTATGTGTCTGTATATATGTATTTATTTATAGATATAGATCTTTTATCAAATAAAATGTTACAGGTAAGAAGTAGGAAAAAATACAATGAGAAATTAAATATTTAAGATGATGTGGAAATTATGTAGGGAAAAAATTAAACAACTTCAGAGAACTAGTATCCCCAAATAACATTCCCTAGTCTTTTTCTCGAAATACCAAAAAAGCAAAACAACAGCTATTCATATGCCTTCAAGAAGAATATATATAAAAAACTACCTCTTCAAATATGTATAAAAACTAACCTCTTCAAAAAAACCACACAAATTTTATTGAAAAATTCATATCTCAATTCAGGCAAAATAATTCCATTCATAAAGCTACTCAAAAGCCATAAATAATTTAAGAACAGCTCTACTAATAAATTTTCATCTTTTCAGCACTCTGGACACATGGAAGGCTAGCAATTGAAAACAAATCAAACGTTAGACAGGCAAAATGAGGGCTTCTAGAAAAGAAATGCTTCAATACTGTTGAAAAATGGTTTAAGACAAAGTTTGTATTTTTTTTTTAATATCAGGATAAGCCAAACATGGTTTAGCCTATACTGAATTTTAATCTGCATACCTTCATACACAAAAGACCTACAATGTTAATATTTGTGGGCATTCACTTCATTAATAGAAACATCACACTAACTACCAAGAACAACATAAAATAAAAAAGAAAAAAAGAAAACATTAACAGCAATCTTCTTCCTCAAGGTAAATTTCTGCTATAAAATTACCCAAGTGGGCTTCCTCAGGATGCAGCTATGGACTTCTCTTTTGCTTTAGTATCTTCTACAATTTTCTTGCTATTCTAAGTTGAGAAAGATGTATACATTCATGCTTTTTCGCTTTTCAGCAGGAAATGTCTACTTGCAACATCTAAATGCACCACAAACAGCAGGTCTTAAAAGTACAGATGATTTTGGCCAAAATGAAAACTAGTAATAAAATGGTCTTACCAGGATCTATACACTTGGTGAAGTAGATCAGCTGATAAATGTATAGTTTTTAAACACCAAACATCAGTACTTGAAAACTGTACTTCAAAACCACATTTTTGGGGTTGCTTGGGGTAGAATCCTTGACTAAATCAAACTATAAAAGCTAGATTTGCCTCTATGCACACTTAGAAACAAACAAATACATAAATAAAATCAGGATTTAAGCTACCACTTTACAGTCCCTTCAGTCTGTAGTTTCTTGATCACTTTAAGCCAGAATAAACCAGCACCACTGTCAAAAGAATTGATCCTGTCCTCTATACAAACCCCAGCCGCCCATGCACGCCACCAAGTCTTCATTCAGTCACACAGTGAATTGAATTGGGAAATTGATCCATGTTCAATTAATCAAGAAGAAAAAAACTTTCCTAGGGAGATGCATTCAGAATTGCCTTCACTGTTTCTGGATTTATCTCCCCATTTCTCCCAACAGAGTGAAAATAAGGCAAAGCCATGTTTCAGGACCTTTCAGCATGAAACTGGCCATGCTGCTCCAAGTAACCAGACAGACCTGCCTGAAACAAAATGCTTCGTGCTCGTTATTGGTAGCAGAGGCAAAGTTCACTTTGGGATCAGTGGGAAATTCATTTGGAAGACTTCTGTGGAAACTGCTTCAACTATCTTACTTGAAATAAACATGGCTGAACAGACTGAGGCTATCACTTGGGTGGTCAATGTTATAAAAAGACTGATTCATACAGTATCAAACACAGCTTCACAAATCAGTCTCGCTTGTGTTATGAGATAGTTTCTGAACACCTGGGCTGTTTAGACACACAGTGTGATACAGCTGGCCTTGGTACACAGGAGTACCCAACACATTCTGCTTGTGTCCCAGTAGTCCAAAAATCAGTTTGAAGCTGTAAAGCCAGTAAGACTATCCTGGCAACTATCACAAGGATAGGACTTAGGACAAAGCAACCGTCAATTTTGCTGGACTGCTCACACTCAGAAGCCATGTAATACAGGCTAGAAGTAACCATGAAACAAGCACAGACACGGCATATTCATAAAGCCATGACAGCAAACCTCTAAAATGTACAGGAGGACCTTCACTCTCTGAAAAGCAAGTATTGATATGTTAGAAGCTGATCCTGAGCTTCAGAGAAAGCCAGTATGGAACTCACAAAGGTAGACATTTTGCATCTGATATACTTCAAAGAAGAAAGAGTTCTGGTTTTAGATCCCTTCAATCATCCAAAGAAGCTTTTATCAGTCACAACAGTAAGGTGGTCAACAGGGGCTTAGGCAAGCTCCCACAGGGGAGGAAGAAAAAGAGGCAGCACACTGGAAGTATTCACAGCTTTTTTTCTGGATGATTAAGGGAATGCAGGACAAGGAGTGGACATGTCCTGTAAGTCCCCAGACCCTGCTTGAATAAATAAGCACACAAGAGTACAGAACTGAATATGGACAGGCACACAAAAGATAAAAGAAACATCATAGCTTTCTTATAGCATATTCATGAGTAGAAATTACTAAGTCAATCCCTTCGAGGCTTTAGGACAGCAAGATAGTACTTTCAATTGAGCTAAATCAATAATACACCTTTTTTTTTTTCACTAAGGCTCCTCCTGGACTACTCATACATTTTTCAGATGCCAGTCTAGAAATAGACTAGGACCTAGGTCAGGCCAGAAGGATGCAGACTATTTTTGTCAGTTTATCTTTCTGAATCCTCAAACTCTTGCATTGCTGAGCTTGGCATTTCTACATGTAGGGAGGAATCTCCCTGTTGCAGAGCAGCCTATTACTTGGTAAAAGCACAAGCTGTGAGAATAGATTGAAGAGAATAGATAAAGACAGCTAGAAAGAGAGGCCTCATGATAAATATGTTTTCACCTGTTTTTTTTAAATTATTTTTCCTTTCTGAAAATTCAAGTAGCATTTACATTTGGTACTTCTGCGATGACTACATCCTGTTAGTTTTAAAAATTAAAATAAAAATCAGACTACAGGTAAGACTAAGGCTGACAAAAATTGCTATTCATTAATCAATTTCTAAGCAACAGGTCTTTACCAACATTTCTGAGGACCACCCATAACATGTCCTCTACTTTCCAATCTTAAAATCTGAGTGGATTTTTTTCTGTGTAATACACAACTCCAATCTGCTTTACTGGTTTTCTGTATATACATGAAAAACATGCCTAAGAATTGCACTGCAACAAAGCAGAGTCTACCTACACAGAGCTTTTGTAATCTTAAATTATTGTGAATTCAAGGTCTGAGACTTTATAATTTATACTACTGTCACAACATAGTCAGCAAGAGGCCACACATTAACTTCCAGTTCAGTCTGTCTGCTAAAGACTGGAGAAATACTAGTCAACGTATGAGGTCTGAGATTAAGCCTTTTAGAAAAAAAAAATATTAGGGGCTTTTCAAACTCACATTGACTTGCAGCTGAATTTTCACTTGTGGAATTGGGGTCAGGTTGAACAAGAACATGAGTTTTTGTCTAAAAAGTCTCCTCTCTTACCATGAGGACAGAGCTCATAAATGAAGATACTGACTCTGTTTCCTTGTAGCTATATCAAAGTTGGTATGGAAAAAGATTACTATTCATTTCTTGAATACCACCTTTCAAAAAGAACATTTAAGTGCCAGCTTCTTCAGAGACATCAGAGTTATGTAACAACCAGCACAGTCAACAACATGACACATACCACTTATTTTTAATGGAAGATAGATATCATTGCTGAGAAAATATTACCAGCAAAACTGTCCTATGGAACCTGCTGAACTACAGTGGAGAACGCTTTGTTTACCACCAAAGAGTACAATTCAATTTGAACGGTAACTCAGCTAAAGTTACACCTTTTAATTGTCCTAAGTTTCATGTTCTCTTTAATTCAGCTGCTACCTGTATTATACCATTGTGTTAGCACAAAGAAAAGAAGAATATTTTCCCCTTACCTCTCTGCCAGACTTTGCTGGAATCTGCCCTTGAGTCTCCCTCAATTTGCGAGCATTCTCAAGTTCTGCTTGAAGTTTTGAAGCTAATTCCTTCAAAGAAAATGGTAATACTCCATTAGTTTAACCATTTTAAACTTTCAGATATCATTATAACAGAATTAACTATTCATTCCATTTCTTCTTTTTTTTTTTTTTTTTAAATTCTAATGACACAAAAGACAAAAGAAAATACGTCAATGTAATTCACACAAACCTTTACTGGAGATAAAATTTTAAAAATTGTTCAGAACAGAGGCATCTAAAGTATAGACATATATATTGTCATAAAAACACCAGGAAAAATTATGCTTTAAAATTATTCAGTTATACTAATAAATGCTTTGTGTAGCTACTTTACGTATAGGACGCTAAATAAGGAGGTCTGAACACATCAAATGCATAACCTTTCCAGGTTATGCTACAAATCCGTTTTTTTAATATATTTACACACACATACACACACACATGCAGGCAATGGGTCTAGGGAAATATCTCTGATAATTCTGCTATGCAGTTTCACATCTCTCTACACTGCATTTCCAACTTTGGCACTTAAGACCTCACTTTGGGTATTAAAAGGGACAAGAGTTAAAAAATTAGAACTGTTTACAGTCTTGTGCAAGTTAATTTTGGTGCTCCTGCTCATCCATCTGTTTATTAATACAAGCATTTTAGATTATCTTGGTTTGCTAAAAATTGTCAGGTGACAACCCATCAACCTATAAGAAATACAAGCATTTATACTGACCACTTTGCCAGTTTCATTGATTGCACTCAATCATGCCTATACTTGCTCTCCCAAAACTAAGTCATTTGATTAACACCAAGCAGCAAGTCAGTAACAAAAATAGATTCAGAATTCATTTGTCCCACATGGTCAACCTTGAGCTGTGACCACCAGGACATGCTGTTACATAGCCATCTGTTCTGGTGTGTGGGGATGAACTTGTTTAAACAAGCTGCATTTTCAATTTGATCAGAGAAAGTCCATGAAAAAATAGTTAAACAAGGCAATGATTAGTTATTTTATTAATTATGCTGTGGTGTTTTTGGGTTTTTTTTTAACTAGGCTAATTCAGAGTGCATATGTAGAAAAATGTATGTATAAAATTAACAGTAAAATTGTAATGTTAGCTTCTGCTACATAATTTTGGTCAAAACAAAACAAAACAGTAGAATAATACAAGAATCACACTCTCCCCACAGAACACCTGTATATTTTTATTCAAATTACGCTTACTCAGTTGCTGCATGGTTGAAAAGAAGAAAACCCAAACTTGTGCCCAAACTTTTAATTGTACATTGCTATTGAAGCTGAGCAGTAGGAAGAAAAAAAGTTTACAAGTTTCTGATGCTCTCCATGAGAGTCTTTGGAAAACTTTCCCCTCCCCAGTTCATTATAGCAACTGATGCACAGATAGCTTCAATCATTTTCCCCTGTAGGAAAATGTCTTAAAATAATAACTTAAGTGGCTAACACTAGTCCCTCACAAACCTATCATATAATTACATTCATGAACATACCTTTTCCTCCCTAGTGTATTTTTTTGTATATTAACTAGGAAAACTACAAATTAAAACATGGAGGCCAGCTATTTAAATCATTAACACTCATTATATCTTAAAAAATACACTGAATGAAGTTACTTTTAATTCACTTGTAAAGTTGGTAAGATTTCAAATGGACAGGATTTCTAGAAAAAGTGTATTTGTTGAAATTTTATAAAGCTACATACACACATCTGTCTGAAGTCTATGGAAAAAGAAATCGTAATATAAAATCAGTTTGCAAAGAAAATATTTATAAAAGACACCTAACAAAATTTAAACTATGTGATAGGGGCTTTGACAAAGACCAACACCATGTCCAAATTCAGCAATAAATTCATATGTCAAACATGCTAAAACTTCCCATAAATTAAAGAATCAATAGGTATCAGGAAGTATTCATTTTGTCAGTTGAAGTCATAAGACGTCTTATTTATTACTTCTTAGTGATGCAGATTTTGGTGTACTCTGTCACAAGAGGCAAGGTAAACAGGTGCACTAAAACTTAATCTTTTTTAAAAAAAAATACAAAGGCCCATAGTGATAGGATTCACTTGTAAAAGATGTTATTTAATGATATCCTTCAAAAATTTCAGCAATAGTTCCTTAAGAGCAGCTATTCAAAGCAAGCACTTGTAAAACTAACACACTGTGAGCTTGTTATAACAGAAGCTCCAAGGCAGCATTACTGAATGCAATTAACTCACTATAGCCCTACTTAAATGTAATAAGAAATGTAAGAAATGTCAGAAATAAAAAAAAATACACTTCCCAACTTTAGAGTGTTCCAAAAGAGTGAAATTCTTGATCCTTCAGGTTGCCTCTAAAGCATCATTAAACATGCAGCTGTTTATCTCAGCTCCGTGGACCTAGTCAGGGCAGACATTTTGTAGAGCTGACCACAAAGCATTACATAGTTGTTCTCACTGCAGAGCTGCATGCAATGGCCAATGCGGCTCCTTTCAGTTTTAAATTTCAATATCATAATTAATGAGTATGCTTATAGAGTAGAACTATGGACCACAAGCATCTACCTGTGACAAAGTTGATGAAATGAAAGTTCCAGACACTGTCTACCTTGTAACACAGACAAGGAGCTTTGTAGTTTTCACCTGCTCCCTGCTTAATAAAAAAGGCATTAAAACCTATAAAAAAAGCCAGAGAACTGGTTTTGGATGTGCTGCATACCCTACAAATTCAGCCTGGGGACCTGAATCCTCTCCTCTAGTCTATGAGCCACTGCATTTAAAGCAGAAGTTACAGTAAAAGCAGTATCTTCAAATCCTACCTGATCAAATTTTGCAGGACTGTATTTGCTTGAATCAATACCTTTTTTTTAAACAACTGAATCACTGTGAGCTTTAAAGAAAAACTGCAGTAAATCATGACAATTTTTCCAAAACATTACCATGTCTCCCATGAGTTCTGCCTTCACAATCCTCGCTCCCAGTCTGTTCATCTCCTCTTCACTAAGGACCCGAGGAGGCTCATCCTTTGATGCATATCTGTAAAACACCAGAAGCACTAAACATAGAAAAACAATGTAGCATTCACCTATGTAATCAAGTATTATATGCCTGCTGTACTGGTACATATGCTCCTATCATCAAAATAATTTATAACAACATTATTCTAAAAATATATTTGCAGTCAGAAGTTGCCAAGGACTCTGAAACCAAAAAGCTTAAATAAAATTTCAGTGAGGTATGTTTCCTTTTACTTTTGAGATCTGTTAAAAGGAAAAGCGCCACTTATGAACATTTTTTCAGCATCAAAAAACAGTCAAGAGCTAGTAGCAGGTATAAGCAGACAACAAGCAAGGAAAAGAGGAGCAGAAAAAGTAATTTAAACTCACTCTGTAATTCTCCTTTCTGGCTTTGGTCATGCTTTTACTTCTGAGCTCCATTAAGATTACCTATTTCCCAGTTGTTCTTCTGTATGCCAAATGGCCTTCCATCTCTTGAAAACTACCTATATGTCCATACTTACCTTCTCACGGTACCATCTTTGCTTCTAAAGACATTATGGCTGGTATGGTGGAGTTTCCATTAAAAATTAAATGGTACAGTTCTTAAAATATGAAGTGTCCCTAGAGAAGCTACAGCTAGTAATATCATATTGAACCTTAAATTTAATATTAAAAAGTCAGTGTATGCGTTCTTATGATAATAAATAAGGTCTCTAAGAATTACTGCAAATAGACATCAAACAAGTTTGGCTCTTTTTCTCTAGACTAAAGAGACTACAGACTAAAACCAACTAATCCTAAAGTAAAATATGTAACACAAAAGAGACCTAAGAATACAGTTATGATATTGGTTGCTGCTATTAAGAGAGAGAGAGAATTCACTCAGTACTCAACATGGTTAAACCCTGTAGGATCTGAAGAATGGGAGAACTTTGAAGATGTAGTCTTCATCTGTTTTGAAGATGCTCAATCCAAAACCCAAAAACTCTGCAGAAACATTTACATTAACTTCATCAGAAACAGAACCCTCAAAGGTGAAGTTCTCACTTCTCCTTAACCTATATTTTTCAAAACAAGGCAGATTATTTCTGTAACGGGAGACCAAGAGGTGTTCATTAATTTATACATTATTTTTTTAAGCAGTGCTAGTGCTTGAATCATCATCTGAACTTTCTAAGACTTGAGACATTGTTTTGATTTGCTTTTTATCTTGTCTCAAATTAAACTCTAAAGCAGTCACATTATGAAGTGTGATTTTCAGCAAACACTAGTTGGATGGACTTTTCCTCTGGGGAGATCCCTTGGATATCCAATCAGCACTTTTAATTAACCTGTGTCATAACTGTCCAAAACACTTTGATTTATAGGCTGAAGAAACCCTGTGTTTTAGAAGGGACAAAACTTAAAAGGTACACTGTCAGCCTGAGAGATGAGGAACTGAAGCTGAAATAACACCTATTAATCCAAGCCTTCACATCAATGAAGATTTTTTTGTGACTGACAACACCACTGAAAGAGTACATGTATTACAAGACTTGAAACTTTAGGAAGAAAGCAGCATCTTATAAAATTATTCCAAACAGATAACTACCCCACATATCCAAACCTGAAATTTTCTACAAAATTCTACAAAAAAAGACAATTCTCACTGAAGAAAACAGGAAGACAGGTCATACACTATCTTAAAACACACACAAGCTTAGGAGATAAGAGTAAGCTTGAAAGAACCTGGAAATATGTCAGTCAATAAGCAGAGACTATATGGTTTTCCAGGCCTAAGTAATCTCCACTTTACTAATAAATCAGCTGACTAATTGTATTGGCCAAGAAATAGAATTAAAATATCAAAGATGATGCATAATTGTGTTTAACAGTACCAAAACAAAAAACACAGGCAGAAGAAAGTATCAGCTAAATAGCTTCTATGCTTAGTTCTCTTCTGTGGAGAAAAGAATTATCTTTTCTATCATAATAATTGGATTCTTTGAACTTGAATAAGCAAACCACTTCCGTACACAATCTAGTTTCCCAAAACGTGCAGCTCTGTCTACTTAGAATTAGCATTGCACTTATACATGTCGTAACCAAAAGCCAAAACATACAGGTTTTGTACTTGCAATAAAAAAAAAAAAAAACAGTGAATCCCTGTTATTTCACACACACAAAAAATATATATTATAAAGGACTTTGTTTCTTTTAAGATAATAAAAGTGAGGCAATGGTATCACTAACTTCTACTCAGTAATTACATGCTCTGCTAGGTCTGGCTGGGATGCAGTTTATGGTCTTCATAGCAGCCTGTACGGTGCTGTGCTTTGGACTTTAACTGGTGACAGCACTAACACACCAGTGTTTTGGTTGTGGCTGAACAGTGCTTACACAGCCTCAAGGATTTCTCCGTTTCTCACTCTGCACCCCCAGCAAGTAGGGTGGGGTGGGCAAGAGGCTGGGAAGGGGTGCAGCCAGGACAGCCGACTCAAACTGGCCAAAGGGCTGTTCCATGCCACGTAACATCATACTCATCAAGAAAAGCTGGGGACTGCAGTCTTTCTAAAGTAGCTGCTGCTTAGATACTGGCTGGGCATCAGTCTGCTTGTGGGAGGTGGTGAGTGACTGATTGCCTTTGCTTCGCTTGTTTTTGTCTCTTTCCTTCACTTGTTAATCTGTCTTTATCTGATACATGAGTTTTTCTCCCTTTTGCTCTTCTGATTCCCTCTGCAGGACGGAGAATGAGCAAGCAGCTGGGTACACAATTAGCTGCTTGCTGGGGTCAACACACCACACAGGCAAAGCAACACCCAGCTCCACACCTTGCCCCCCACAAAAACAAATCAACCAACCAACCAACAAAAAAATTTTAAAAACTCAAGGTGCTGGGTCTCTCTCAATCAGTCTCTGCATTTTGGACAATCTCCCATCCAAACCAGTAATTTACAGTTAAATAATGTCTACTGGATATCAGGACTGCTGTTTGCCATCAGCTGTACAACACAGCTGTTAGGTCTTGATTTCTCCTTCTGGAAGTCACGGAGGAAACAAAACTGACAATGAAGGTAGACTTATTAAAGGATTATATATCATTTACACAGATTATTTGCTGCTAATCAGTGAAGTATTTGTTGTTTTTTTTTTTTTAAAGTGCATGATATTTAAGATGAAGGATAAGACTCTTAACTACGCATAATCATGCCTTTTTATGTGTGCAAAAAAGAAGCTTAACAGGGTGGGGTTTTTTCCAGACACATAGTTCTGAGGGTATATTTTCATTGAATCTGCATCTGCACTGGAGTTCAGGCACAATCTCTCAGCTCACCACAGCATTCCTCCTTACATGATTACCTACATTTCCTTATGGAAAACAGCACCACTACCCAAGGCAGGCAGAAAACAACTGTGGATTGTGCAGACCTTGTACCTGAACAAAGTCATGATCAAACCAGGATTCAAGAGCTGAGGAAGTCTCATAGGCTCCAGCTCAGACACACTGTGAATCATTCTAATCAGCAAAGTGCATTTAAGTGTTAAACCCCAGACACTTCAGGGCAATAACTATTCGGACAATATCTAGAAAAATAGAGGATCACTAAATTCCGATGTCTAATGTCTCATACATCACAGACTTAGTGCTAAAAGATCTTTTTAGAGTAACTAAAAAAAAAATTATATAGTTCTCATTTTCCAGCAAAATAATACCTAGGCAAATACTAAAATAAACAATAAAACAAGTCATGACAAACATTTATGAGTGAGACTTCCCACAGTGCATACAAAGTCTTTGTGCCAGAACTGGGAACTTCTAGTGCCATGATGTATATTCAAACTCATGGTTTTTCAAATAAATAAATAAATAAGATTTAGTGATCATCATGCAAACAATTTATCTTCCTGCTATTAAAGGAAATGTAAATATAGCAAGTAAAATCTGGAAAAAATACCCAATCTATACAATATAAAAAATTTTGTAGACTAAGCTGCCTGTTTCTGGTTAGTCATGTAGTACTCTGTTACTGTACAAATTTTCTTTGCAAATACACAGTGAGGTATCTGCAAGTACTACACGTAGGAACAGTTTGAGGTACTGTCTTGTTATCAGACTACTTTTAATGTTTAATTGTTGGAAATTCATAGCCCTGTTATAAGAAGTTTTTTTCTGTAAATAACTGACATAAGCATGTCAGAAAGAATTACGCTTGATCATATTTCATCAAATGCGGCTTCCAACTAAATCATATCACCCTTCTTACATACTTCAACCAAGAATATTTACTTGTTCAGCTTTCCCAAGTAATTCACTAACACCATCCTGACTAAAAATACTTTTGCATGTGCCTACTTATTAGTAGGAAGATCTGAAGGAAGGCGTTCACAGCAATAACCACACTACTCATATCACTGGAAGAACCAGCAAGCTGGTAATACTGGAGAACAGGTAGCCTGGAATAGTGCTAAAGCTCAGCTGTCTACAACTTACTTTTCTGACCACTTCTCCTAACTATGCTCTGTTGTCTTCCTCTAAAGCAAGTCAGACAAACTGAAATTCCTACCATGTATTAGTTCGCATTTCCCTTCCGACTCCTATTCATCTTTCCTATTTTCCACAGACAACGCACTTTTCTAATCAGTAAGTTCTATTATTTTTCATATTCTACTACTTTAGCATATGAGTTCATCTCACAGGTGGCAAACCTATCCCCACTGTATTAATTATTTCAGCTTTTAGTCAGCATTTTCTAACAGTTTGTCTTTTACAAATTCAACAACAGTTAAGATACCGTTTTGCAGGTTTTTTGCCTAAGAGGACAATTTTACTGCAGTGTGAACATTAGAAAGAAGCAGAAAATAATGTATCATTAGCAATTCTCAAATATGCTGAAGAGACAGGACCAGTAGGGGATTACTTCTACAGTGGTCCGTTTTAGCTACTAAACAGAGCTGATACATTCAGATCTAATACTGTCATAAAGAAGGTAAGAGTTTCTGGTATACTTTGCCATGAAAAATAAAGCAAATAAAAGACAAGCAAAGAAGTTTGCGAAATACCTAGAACACGATGTTTTACTGTCAGATAACATTTGTTTCTTCTCAGGGATATCACTTGGGTAATCCGGTTGTGACTTCACTTTTTCATCACTTGGAGTTCTTCCCCAACTACTGTCATCCATTTGTTTCCTAGTACCTGATGATTTTTGATCAGACACTAATTTCTCCTTGTTGTCTTCTGTGTGTGTTTCAGTCCACAATGCAGTATCCTCATTAGGTTTTTGGAAGCGGCTGCTCAAAGAGCTATGAACCGGCAGTTTGGAAGAGGATTGCTGTGTCTTGTAGTCTCTAGGTGCACTGTAAGATGTTAAGTCATCTTCAGCGGGTTTCAGAAATTTGTGTTTCATGTTGCTGAGAGATGAACTCTTTTCCTGACTTCGTTTTTCATTGGAGTGTTTTTCTGCTTTGGAGCTGTAGCCTCTCAATACTGAGTCTGTGCTACTGTGTCCACGTTCTTGGTCTTCACTTGACATTTCTCTTTTGTAACCTTTGTCTTCCTGCAACCATCCCTTGCCATACTTCTCCCTAGTATAGTCCCCACACATGTTCCTGTTTCTATCATCTTCATCTCGTGTCTCTTTTTTCATACGCTGTTCTTTCTTCTCTTTATCACTTTCTGAATAGTCAGTTTCCTTCCCTCTTCCACGTCTATAGTAATTTTCCTTTCTGGATGCAACTTTTTCAGCTTCTTCTAATCGTGACTGAAATACCTCCATTGACTATAGGGAATAAAAAAAAAAGTCATACTGCTTTTAAGATCATGGGATGTTGTAAAGCTCCTGCAAAGTACTACAAGAAAGGCAACATTCTGTGAAAGTGAGTCACTGTGCAAAGGGCAAGCCATGAGCCATGGAGTAGAAAGGAAGACCAGTACAAAAAAGGGAACTTCCAGACCCGTGTCTAAGATGATCTGTTGAGAAGGCTTTCTGATCCCTTCTCTTGGACTATTTCTAACTTTCATCCTGTGTCTCTAGAATGCTAAAGTACTTCTGGGAACAGGGACCAGAGACTCAGAACTGTCTTCTCCTGGCAACCTGGAGATTAGGGGCTTGAGCTAGGGAGAAAGGCTTCCTCTTTCTTACTCATGAACTTTGCATTTATGCTCACTAGAGGCTCATCTTCTATAGAACCAATGGATGTTCCCAATAAACCATTTTACAATCTAGTTAAATTCTTAAAACACAGGAGATTGGGTTCAAAATCTTTAGCTTGAAACAGCCTTTGAACCCCTGTCTCTGGCTTTCTTGACAAATACTCTATCCATTAGGCAACTATGCAAAATGTGGACTGTTCCTCCCCCCTCTTTTGAACGGAATTAAAAGCCACCAATTACTTTTTTTTTTTCTCAAAACATTACATATTGAAGCAAATCAGATAGGGGTCTCTTTCAATCACTATCCAGTACTTCAGCAGCCAGAGTGGTTCATGCTGTTTGAACTCTAGTTTCTTGAGGAAGATTCTTAAAAATAATATTCTTTACAATCAATGGCTATGAATAATTTCTACCAGCTTTCATCATGTTGGTTTCATCATTCAAGAGTGACTACAATTCAGTCCAAAGACAACAGCATGAAGTCATACTATCCTATCCAAGATTTCCACAACCAAAACAGCCTACTCAAAAAACCCACGGAAAACTCAAATGTAACACTATGGCCAAGATTTAACTTGCCATACCTTTGACCAATGCTTTTAAAGACAATAATATAATAAGTAGGAGGAGCAGGTTTTCAAGTGTTAATATTGTTATGGCAGACTGGTTTATTAAAAATAAATTTTGAAGATTTTTAAACCCTTCAGAAGCAAGCAGTTTTCTCAACATATCTGGACTGAGCACATCACAAGTGTCCAAAAGATTCATATTTGGTAAAATTTGACACAGCTCTCCAAATTATCTTGGCATTATTATTATCCACAACGTGCATTATTATCCACTCCACGGAGGAGAACAAAATGTATTATCTAGTACACATCATAATTTTGGAAGCACTCAGGTACTTAGTAGTGTGATCATTTGAACCTCCTGATGTAGAAGATAAGTATTTTAAATTTGCTGTAGGATCCCACATATTAAAATATATTTAACAAAGAACATATAAAAGAATGGGTAGCTTTAAACTCTTCATCAGTTGAGAAAAGCTTCAGAGGCTGTTTTTTCCTGTTTCTTTCCTTATGTCTTACACTACACATAAGGTATTTCCTCCTTTACATGCAAGTAACCTCTTCCAAACATCTATTAGTATGAAAAAAATTCCTTACCCCATATCTCTCAGCTACAATTTCCTCAAAATTTCGTTTCTCTCTCTCAGCCTGCTCCTTCATCCTTTGGTATGATTTTCGTAACCAACTTAATCCAGCATCTTCTACTGCTGTACCTAAAGAAGGAAACAGTGAGAGGGCGTAGTTTTATATCTCAGCTGTTACTACTATTTAACCTTACTCTGCATGTGACATTAAACCTTCACCTAAACTTAATGTAAAAATTGAGGGGGTGCAAAAGAAAAATAGAAAGACATAATAATACAATTATATGGTTTTGTAAGCTAATGCTGAATATACCTCAGTGACTTAGATTAGTAAACT
The DNA here is from genome assembly GCF_965140245.1 of Athene noctua. Taxonomy (NCBI): domain Eukaryota; kingdom Metazoa; phylum Chordata; class Aves; order Strigiformes; family Strigidae; genus Athene; species Athene noctua. The sequence continues at coordinate 247,699,929 of NC_134037.1, read as the reverse complement.
TCTCCATTTTATCATAGAACACAACAAGCAGTTTCCAAGGCAGGAGTAGCATATGAGAAGTTTTGGGGTTTTTTATGAAATTAAAGAACCTTCTTATTATTTCCACTTTCTGTGTCCATTCTTTGGCATACCCCTTGTGTCCATTCTTTGGCATACCCCTTACATATAAACAAGTGCAAATTAATGAGTAACCCATTGCTTTCCATTTCAGAAGCTAGCAGAGGTCTTAACATTCAGGACACATACTCACTGATGCCTGTCACCTCTTAGATGGCTGATCTCTGTGACTCCTAGAAGTGGGAATGAGGCTAATGGTTTGCAGGACAGACTCACAGGGAAAGGCTCCCAAAGAGAAAAGACAGGGACCCTACTATTCCCTGTTGACAGGATATAAGGACCCTTCTTATCACATAACAAACACTTCATGACATTATGAAAAACATTTTTCTAACTGCTCTTTCTGGAAATAGGAAGGATAACCCTAGGGTAATGAAAGAAGTGAAAAGGTTACAGAAATATTTTTCACAAACTGCATCTGTAGAGCACATCATTTTAATATGACTCAGACTGCTGTAGTTGAATATTTTAAAACCATAATTTGTGTAATGGAATGAAAGGAACCAAATGAGATGACAACAGTTTATCTTGTCTTGGTTAAATCATGCTTTCCTTTAATTAGTTCAAAATAGAGAATTTCTGTAAAGATATTGAAGGTCAAACCCAGTGAAGAGAAATTCTGCAAAACAACATACTATGATACTAACCCAATATTCAGTACTGGATTTTCATCCAAATTTTACTTCATTACATGTTATTCATAATCTCTTTACATCAACATTAGTAGTAACTTGTTAGCAACAGAGACCAGAGACTGGAGACAGAAATTTAAGATTAAGATTATTACTAAATTGCTGTTTACCTTTCTTAACTGAAGCTGCTTCATCCTTCTCTGGTGGCAAACCTGTACCACCATCTTTCCAAAAAGGATTGAGTTCTCTCTCAGACAGCATGGCCTAAAACAGAACTAATTTTAATGTGTGCATAGCATATGGTTTGTATTTTCTAGAATATCTGATAAATTTTTTGAGACTTGTGTCGGAATAGAACAATTTACTCATAACTTGTGCTGTCTATAGACAGGTAGAAATAAAAGTAACTCTCCATCCTGAGTCAAAGCCCTCAAACATGTGTCTAGTTGGCACCCTTATTATCCAGAAGCAGTTTTACTGTTTGACTGCACTGCCAGTGTATCAGTAATAGGCACTTGCTGTTATGGAAGCTCTTAGTTTTGCCTCAGGTTAAGTGCTTTTCACCATCAAACTAGATTGCTTATTCTGTCAGCTGACTTCTCTGGAAGCAGGCAAGGAAGTCCACTGGAGAAGAGGGTTGAATAGACCTTCCAGCACTGATAAAATTTTGAATTTGTCTATGTTATATTGTCAACTCATCACTACCACTGATATGCTGTATGCATCTGTTGTACACATTGGTTTGGGTATCAAAGGATGGACAGGTATTCTTGTGTAGAAAACACAAAAGCCTAAACCTGCATGGAGAGCAAGTGGTTGGGTGGAGACTCTATAAAAACCATATTCTTCTAGGATCAAAAATACATATAAATTGTCATTAACTATATAATACATGCTGACATTCTGGTGATTTAAGATCTTCACATTAAATGATCCTTCAACAGTTCATAAAAAACATCCAGAAAAAAGTTATGTGGGGAAAATGAAAAAATCTTAATCCCTTCTCAAAAGACAATAAACAAAGTGTCACATACTACACGATCAATTTGGTCAATCTGGTTGCTAGCCACAACACAACTACTTGGAAAACCAAACATCAACAAATGGCCCACTGCGAGATGTGAGGACAAGGAGATATTAGATAGTGATCATCAACTATGTTTTCAGATCAGACTACACTGCGTTTAAGGAGCTGAATGAACTGTGGCATAAAAGCAGCTGCAACTGCTCTGAACTCTTTCTTCAGGAAAAAACAAGCCTCAGCACCCTGTGCTTGAACAGAGTAACTTAGGTAAGCTTTTATCATACAAAACAATGGTGCTCCTTTCACAGACACCATGGGGAAGAAGGCCAGATCAACAGTCTGTCAAGTAAAACATCTTAGAAGCATTTCAAATATTATAGAGCTCAGTACTAACAAGATTGGCTTTCTCCTTACCTAGCAGATAGTTTAAAGGCATTTCTTCACAAGATAAGCCTGCTGTATAAACCCTTCCCCTCCCAAACAGAACAAATAACTCACCAATTTAATTAAAATCACTATCACAACATATCAGGCATTAGGTCAAAAACTATACAAAGACTTAGGTACTTGAACTAATTCATTGGTTCATTCATCACAGAAAATTTAGTAAGATGCAGAAAAAAGTTCATATGTTAATTCCTCCTACCTGCTCAAGTTCCTGAGCTTTCTGTCGTTCCAGTATTTTTTCTTTGTGTCTTTCACCTCTGACAGCTGCTGCTGACGTGGTTTTCAATGACATGAAGTCTAAATTCATCCATTCTTCTCTCTTTAAAATAAACGCAGTGTCAATGTTCATACTTCCAATGAAAACATGGCTTGGGTACAAATCAAACCAGTGCAACTACTGACAAATGTTACTTACAACATACAGGTTTTACAAACACATATGAAATACTTGTACCCAAATCTTTCAATTTTTTAATATTCACATAGACAAATTTCATAAATGTCCTTCTGTAATTTGAAATACATCTTCACAAGCTATTTAAGACACTAGCAAACACTCAGAATGTACAGACTGCTTATTATTTGCTTAAACGAACACTACATCTAAACTAATTACTTTTAATCTTGCTAATTCTGACTTTATGACCTCTTAATCTTTTCTAGCGTATACACAATCTGCAGTCAGTAACTGAGACTTGGATATACAGGCATTAACTGCACCCTCATATTAAACAGTTACATATCTAAATTTTGTTAACTGTACAATAACTGTTAACTGTACAATAAGAGGTAGAAAACTGCATTTACAAAACCTAAGCTGGACCAAGGACATTTTAAAAATGAAGACTCCTCTCTGAAGAAAAGCAGCATATAAAAAGTCTAGATATACCTACTACCTCTATACACACAAAACCTGAAGTTTCAAAAGAAAGCAGTGACATACACATTATAAACACCTACTCTACTAAAACAAGTACATGGAACAATTCTGTGGGTAAACAGTGAAAATAACAAGATTACACCTATTTTAAAACATGTCCTTGCAAAAAGTGTCTTCATATCCTTAGCAGAGTCCAAGTCTGAGTTGTCAATCTGAACAGATGCCATATGTCAGACTTCCTCTGTTATTTAAAAACTGCATTAGGCAATAAACCAGAGTTTCAGAGGTGAAACACAACACTCCACTTCTCAAATCTCCTCTAAGAAGGAGAAGGAACTGAAAAATATCTTCAAGTAATTCAATAGTATCTATGCCCACATTAGCAAGCAAGATAGATCAACAGAAGTGGATGTGCATGAGACCTCTGTCATCTGGTCCAATCCCCAATCTCAAGTAGGGCCACCTAGAGCCAGTTGCTCAGGACAGTGTCCAGATGGCTTATAAATATCTCCAAGGATGGAGATTTCATAACCTCTCCGGGTAACCTGTGCCAGTGCCACCCTCACAGTAAAACACTGCTTCCTGACGTTCAGACAAAAACTCCTGTGTTTCAGGTTGAGCCCATTGCCATGTGGTTTGGGGATTTCCCCCTTCCCTTCCTTTTTCCCCCTTTTCCCCCTTCCCTTCCTTTTTCCCCCTTCCCTTCCTTTTTCCCCCTTTTCCCCCTTCCCTTCCTTTTTCCCCCTTTTCCCCCTTCCCTTCCTTTTTCCCCCTTTTCCCCCTTCCCTTCCTTTTTCCCCCTTTTCCCCCTTCCCTTCCTTTTTCCCCCTTTTCCCCCTTCCCTTCCTTTTTCCCCCTTTTCCCCCTTCCCTTCCTTTTTCCCCCTTTTCCCCCTTCCCTTCCTTTTTCCCCCTTTTCCCCCTTCCCTTCCTTTTTCCCCCTTTTCCCCCTTCCCTTCCTTTTTCCCCCTTTTCCCCCTTCCCTTCCTTTTTCCCCCTTTTCCCCCTCTTTTTCATCTTTCCCCCCTTTCCCCCTTCCCCCCTCTTTTTTTCTCTTTTTTCCTTCCCCCCCCTCTTTCTTCCTCTCTTCTTTCCCCTCTTTCTTTCTCTTTCCCCACCTCTTTTTTTTTTAATGTAAGTCCTCTAGACTAGTCTGAAACTGGTCCCATGGTGCACTTTGAGAACATATCTTCTAATTTAATTTAATCTAGGAAACGGATTTACATGCTCCAAGACTTCTTCATAATGTGAGCCAAATACAAAAAGTTGGGATGACCAGGAGATTCCTTACAAAAGCACACTCTTGGTCCAAAAACAGACCAGCCCAGGACAACACTATACAAGAAATGCTTGGAAAAAAACTGGTTTTGCAGTATAAATCATCATGACATACATAAGAATTTGTATTTCATTACTTTATAATTTTCCAAGAAGATAAATGTGATTCAGAGATCCTTTTTTATTTCTCTTAATAAGATGCACAAATTCAGAATGAGAAACATAGACTTTTTTCAGGAGTGGTATTAGACACTAAATTAAAAATCATTTTCACACATCAATACTGTTGCTGAAAAGTTCTACACTTCTCTTATATCTGTTTAACCACCACAGAAGCAAAAATTCATTCAACTGTAGAACAGGCACTGAAATGATGCAGAAAAAATAAAATTTCTGGTCAAGAGTTTAAAACTGACCTGCAAGAAAATCAAGCTAAGTTGCTGGAGCCTTAAGACATGAAAGGAACTGGTGCTAGGCAACTTTAAGCACAGTGCCTTATTAAATACTAAGCAACTATTGGGTAGAGAATTCTTCCGATGAATGAAATGTAACATTTACCTAGCTAAATAAAGACATTTGTCTATAAAATAGGTTTTGTTCAACACATTGCAAAAGAGCTGTCAAGAAACCAAAGCACGTCTCAAATCTGGTCATGCTGAATTTATTTCTGGAGTAGTTATCAGACTGCTCACCTGCAGGGAGGGTTCTTTCACAGCATCTGATTGCTCATTGACCTTCCAAGCCTTTTCTGTGTTATCTGACTGTGACACATTTGATTCAACCCATTCAACTGAAGAATCCTAAAAATGGAGTTTAATGTAAAGAATATTAACAACATCTTAACATATTATTATATGTTGATAAAATGCAGTACTTACCAAGTATATTGATAATCAAATGGACCCTGATTAGCACTACTAATATAATAGTTTTTATTATTTTAAAATACTGATAATAAAAATAGACTACTGATATTCCCATAAGAGATTGTTCCTTCATAATCAAAACATTCCACCATACTTCATGAGCACATCACAGTATAACACTAGCTCATACTGGAGGTTTATTACACTGCTAAAGTTAAAGCGGTCAGAATAAAAACAAAACCAAAAAAAAAAAAAAAAAAAAAAAAAAGGGGTTTATGGCATTACTAAAATAAAATTTTAGAAAATCGATATCAATGACTACATATGTTTTACATTTTAAAAAGTAAAATCAGTAACAGTACAATATAAAGCACTATACAGGCAGGCTATCTCCTTCTTTCATATCCAACTTCCTACACTTGCAAACAGTATACTGAGATTTTACACTTGAAGCAAATACGACTTCATTGAACACAGTTTCTTTGCTATTGACATGAACCTGTCATGGGAATAACAGATTTTGGATTGAAGGTATCAGCCAGGATCGTGTTGTATCCTAGGAATCACTGTTGTATTCTGAAGAGTTTTGATGACTCCCATGGGACATGTGGGACATTTATGCCTTAGGTTACTTCCCACACTGAAAAGCATAGTTCACTTCTGATATCAGTCCCTGGAAAATAAATCTCACCATACTGCATGTTCCTTCGCTCAATAAAAGACACTCTCTGAAAAGAAAAAAAATCACAATGCTACCTGAGTTGCAACAAAATGCTAGGAGGATGTTTTACACAACATGGCCAGAAAGCAGCACCCAGATTTCTCATGCAGTCTCTGTACTGTTTTGCCTCAATGTCAAGGCATTTATTTACAGATTGAAATGCACAAGTTTGAGCCTTCCTTCAGACCCACATACAACTCCCAAGTTGTTGGGAGTTTCCATGGTTGAACATTCATGGAAATAGGCAGTAGTAACTCATGCTTGAAATCAAAATCAAGTCTTTGCAATTTTAGACACATTATTCTATGTTATACCACGGACTACAGGGAACCTATTAATTTTTCCACCCTATGCTAGAAGGAGGATTTTTTCAATTTCTCTCTGCTGACAAACTATAAATCCCTTAGTTTCTAATGAGTGAATTCAGTATTATAAAAGTCACAAGCACTCATATCTTTTAAATTGCATCTTTTAAACTGATGCTTTAAAAGCACCTTTTAAATTGATAAAGTACTCTGTATATTAAAAAGATAAACTTTACCACCTTTACCACATTTTTTTCAAACAGAAAATGGTAAGAATGAGTCTTAAATTTTACTACCCATGTGTACCCACAGAGCCTAAATGGTGCAGGTTTTAAAAATGTCACTTGAAGCATTCTGAAGTTTCTTACTTACTGAAGAACTGTCAAGTAAGTCATCCTTCTTTTCAGATTTTTGTTTCTTATTTTTCTTCTTTTCTTTCTTAGCTTTTTTTGAATGCTTATCCTTTTTCTTCTTTTTCTGCACAGAATGTTCCTACAAGTAAATGTTTGTAAATGAGATCCATTAAACCAAATCACTTACATACAAGAAAAACAATCATAACCTACTTACCAAGCCACACTGAAAAAGGTATAAAACACACACAGATGGACAGAGCTACATTTCATTTCTACTACCTCTTGCTCTCTTCTGTTGGCATAGGAGCGGGTAGGGCATGCCTTGCATCCATAATCAACTTTTCTTCCCTCTCTCAATATCCTTTTCACTGAAACTAAGGCACTATAACTATACACAGAATGTCTTCTATGTATAGAAGGGTCAAATCTACTTCCTCGTGAATCACTGCATCATCAATACACATCTGTCCTTTGCTGAAATATCTGCACAGATTTCTACACTAAAAGGATGCAATATTCAGAGGTTGCATTAAGGCTTCTCCCGTGAATGACCACAAACAGGACTGCTACGAAGCCTTGGATCCTCCAGATTGCTTCCTGTGGGACTATTCTTGTCTGGCAGTGCTTGCTCTTTTGCATTTGGTAGAACTTAAAGCTGGCACTGGCATTTCAAAAAAGCTAATATTGAAGCATAAATTCAGAAATCAAGAGGTTTTTAAATATCATAAATCAATAAAGCTCTCAAAGCCTTCTGCTCATACAAACATGCTGTAAAGCTAACACCACAATTCGGTGATTTACAGTTCTGTCACCTTTTCCAGTTGTTCCACACGTTCATTCACATCAGCAAGCATCCATGTATCTTCACCTCGTAGATGCTTTAACAGCTTGTGCCTCTGCTCCTTTTCATAACTAATTTTGGCCTAAGACAAACAAAGAAGAAAAATAACCAAGCAGAATTCAGAAGCATTTACTTACAGACACACCTCTAAGTAACACTGACACAACCATACACAATGTTGAGAACTGTTCTTGAGAATTTTCCCTTTTAGAGGACTGCAATAAAAATACTTACAGATTACGTCAAAGGTGAAATTTAGCTAACACACACTATGCACCCTCCTTCCTCAAGCTACAGCTTTGCAGCTCCTCTAGCACTGATTTCATCCTATCATCCTAAACAAGTGACACAAAGACATTCAACTTCCATTCTTCATTGAGAAGTTTGTTCTTACAACTTTCATGAAATGCATATGATATGATATGATCGTCTGATTTTCTATTTCAACATATTCTCTGGGCAATTACTCCACTACAAAGCACAGCTCACTATCTGTTAATCTGAGAAGTTAGCAAATCTACTTTTGTGTACATTCAGCTTTGAAAATAACCTCAGCCAGGTGCAAAACCTGGAACTGCAGAAGTCCATGCTCTCAAGGAGTATACAAGTATATAAAGATTAGCATTTTGGGCTGCAAAATGTTCTTCCCTTTCTGATTACAGAGATGAAACTAGAAAAAATAATAATCACTGAAGACAGTTTCAATTCCTGGGGACTTCTACAAACTACATCAATAAAGTTGATTTTCACAAATAAGTTTACTTAAATATAACTTGCCACTAGAAAACCCTTTATCCCAAAGTGCAATATATCAAAACACCTGATTAAACAGGAGGGAAGTTATTTTGTATTATTACCACCCTAATTTTGTATGAGATAAGTCTTGAGAGTTTGAGCTTGAACTTGGTTTTTTGTTTGTGGGTTAATTTTTTAAACAACAAAAGTCAAGGCAAAAACTAAAGGTAGAATTTGGTTTTCATCCTGAACCACTGAGTTTTAGCAGAAAGTGTTTTCAAACATAAACCAAGAGATTGCATGCAAGTTTAAAAGAGACCAATACATAAAAAAAAAAAAAAATCTCAGCACATTAGACAACCAGGGGAAGTCTCTCCCCCTGGTCAGCTATTAGTTCTCTGTAACAAACCCCAGATACAAGCCTGTGCACTACACAAGACAGTAATCTCCCTACCATGAACCAGTTTCTCTTTTTTGATGCAGCCAAGAAGGAAATCTGCAGCTTTTGTACTGATAGAAAACAAGGCTTGCAGGAGGATGACCAGTACACTGTAAGGGTTCAATGAACAGAAATACATGCTGAAAATATGATTAAAAGTTTAAAAAAAAAAAGTAACAAGGTACGAGTGCTGTTGTATTTTTTAACATTTCATTAGCAATACTGAAAATGGCACAAAGAACAAAAAAAACACAAATCAAAATACTACACATCTGTGCCCAAATAAAACTACCTTTTAAACCTTCATCATCCTCTTTCTTAGAAGCCCCAGGTGATACTTTATTATAAACTTAAATGCAAGCAAAGCAAGGCCACTACCCAGACTTGTTAATTTTAAAATATGAGCTTTGCGAAACCAAGAAAAAGTTTAAATCACCTCAAATCAAGAGGTCAAGACTGGGACTTCCATCTCTAGAATGACACCCACAGTCTACAAGGGTGAATCCTACATCTTATTAAAATTCAAAAGGAAGGAATAAAGAAAGAATTAGTTAAGAGCACATCGAAACATTTATTCCAATATCAAAACAGTTTTCCAGTTTATAAATAAACAAAACAACAAGCAGGACTATAATTCAGTAAGAGTGAAATAGCTGTTAAGCATAGCATCGGGACATCAAAACCACCCAGGACTCCAAAAAATGCAGGTATGTTTCCTGCTGCCTCTGTGAGACCTCACTGGCTAACCCTGGCCACCCTGAGACATCTATCCATCTGGGAAAATACCCTTGAAAGTTAATGCGGAAATCACTGACTGATCGTTTCAGTTCTAGTCCATACAGACAACAGCCCTTCTGTCTTAAAAATGTATTCATCTGACTAAAATAAAGTAACTAAGCATACCACATTCATGGACAAGTGAAGGGTAATTAATAACCTCAGCTATGCAACTCACAAACTGTCTACAAGCCATGCATACTCAAAACTTTAAGCTTCTAACTGAACAGATTTGAAACAGTGGAGATAAAGGGAACTTGAATATAGTTCTAGATGTGAAAAACACAACAAAACCAGACTCTAAACTTGTTTGCTCCACAAGTAAACACGAAACATGTTGCCAAGGTTTAAACTGGGAAAAGGAATAGGCTTTCTGCATACTCCATTTCACTTTTGGTTGAGAAAGACCTTCAGCTAGAGTCAATAGTTCCCTTCCACCTCTTTAGCAGCTCTTGGGCATATAAATCTATAAACACCTCAAATAAAGGTCAGTCAAGATCAGCTTGTCAACACATCTCCATTTAATATGCTCTCTGCCTGTCTAGGAAGATTTAGCCTCTTACCCTTCTCTATAACAACAGATATATTTTAAATAAAATTTCCTTCATGTTACCAAAGTTACAAATACACATTGCATAGAATGAAGTTAACATTACAAATAAGGTACTAAAGGAGCTCTTATACTTTTTATTAGATCTAAGAATAAACAGAAAAAATACAGGCAAGTATTCAGCTAATTGAGCTACATGATGCTAATACAAGAAGTGGATCAGCATTTTGGCTAAAAGTATACAAATGCATATTCAGAACACAGAATGACTAGAAATCAGCTAACTAGACTGTTGTCTCCTGAATGCTAAATGAAACAGGATTGGGCAAGATGAATGTGTAGTGGCAACATGACCAGACTTAAAAAGACAGACACACACAGAAGTACCAGGTGAAAGTTTTTTTCTTCTTAAACAAAGATACAAAATATAGAAGATTCTCAACAATATCTGTACATAAAATAAAAACAAGAAAGCTGCCTAGAAATCTGAAAAGATAAAAGAAGTTGCATTTTCACCTAAATTATCATTTTAACATGATATTAGAAAGTTAGCAGCAATACCCTCTGCTCCTTTCTATCTCTAAAAACTATTTAGCTCCCTCTACCAGCTAGTAGCAATATTCATTTTTATTGTTGGCAAAGCATTTCCCCTCACACAATTATTTCAAGTTGGGGGGAGGAAGAAAATCTGTCTACACTATTTTATTAGCTTCAAACCTTACCTTTGTAGTCTACTTATGTTTTATAATGATGCTGGGCTTACTGGCATTTTATGAAATGTAGAAAAGGAAGAAAAACTAGTTATTTCCCCTATCAGACTTACCGTTCTATGCTGTGAAAGCCAATTCTAATAGTGTCACATCTCTCAGCCCACAGAAGTTCAAGCATTTAATTCACATTAAGGTTCATTAATACTTTATGATACCACAAAAATATCCCACAATTTAACCTTTCCCCTTTACAAATGAGTACTTAACATTAGGTACATTTTAGGTCACCACTGCAATATTTTTAAGTTTTTTCTCCATAAAGATACAAAGCTACATTTCTGAAATACCTCTATTTTGAAGTAATGCATTAATTATGCAAATAACAGTGTATGCTACACACAAACAGGGAGGATCATTATAAGCAACAACCTGTCAAGAAGTGCAAGCATCATGCTACATTACATACTTCTGCAACATCCTAATAAAGTTGCTCGTAGTCTCCTTTGCAACAAGAGCAAGGTGAAGTACAGTGCTGGCAAAGCACTCTGAAAGGTCTGCTGGTAAAGTGCTATAAAAACAATAATTACTCTACAGCACTATGTTAGCAATGTTTGCTAAGGAGAACAGAGACAAACTTTATTGTCTTTACAACAAGCAGACCAAAGGGTCTTGGATTTTACAGCCCCATCTGAATGAGGAAGGAAATCAAGGTCAGGGAAAGTGCTCTCTGGTTTTCATTAGGTAGGTCATTAAGGCGAGCCTGCATGGTTGCTGACAACAGTATCTGCAAAATAAAGAATAAAACTTGCTCCAAACAGCCTGTAATATGCTGCAGACACAAACACCAAAAGCTATAAAAATTACACCATGCCACCCCAGGAAGAAGCAGAAAAGATGAAAGTCACTGCCAACAGTCAAGGTCTTGGTCACACAGTAAATGGAGGTTGTTACATGACAGTGTCCCAAAGGTGTCCATAGGGGATGAAAGGATGTCACCTAGGGAGAGAGGCTAAAACAATTCCTCCCCAGCTCACAGAAACCCTGACCAACACTTTTTCCTGACCCCAACTCTATTTTACCATTTCAGCTCTCACCAAGGCCAGAGAAAACTTTCCATACCACTAGAGACGATTTCCAATCTTTAACCGTGGCCAACCTCTAGTTATTTAGATGATCATCACCACCATTCAATAGCTAATTTCTCCATCTAAAAGAATAAAAAAATCACTTTTTCTCCAACAAGCTATCAGATGAAACTTTACAGCACAACACCAGTTCAACACAGTGTGACAAAAACATGCAACACAGAGCAACTGCTAAGCTGCTCTAATGGCTACCTGCCACTAAAGGGCAGGGCTCCACTCCCCTGCCTCTCCTCTCCGCACTCCTCCTCGCATGTTCCACCACCTTCCCTGCACAGGCCTGTCCCTGCACTCCAGCCTCAGAGGAAGCCACTTCAAGGACCACCCTGACACAGAATGAAACCCACCAACAGCAGGGTGCAGCTTCCTGGAGATCAAGGTTCCAATCTGTCCCTCTGGCAAAGCCATGAAGGCTACCAGTTTATGCACATGGAACAAGGGAAAAAAATGTGCACTTTGGGGAGGACAAAGTGTGGAAAACACTCCTTTCAGAAACAGCTTTCTGCTAGACAAGTTCAAAAGATCTAACACCTAGCCCAGGCCTTCAGACATCAGCATAAGGCACCCAAAACCTAAACAATCAGCTTTTCTTTCTAATTTCAGGACAACCTTGCATCCTGTCATACAAACCATTCCACTCATTTACCAGTTCTGATATTCAGCTATCACAAAAGGTTACTGTGGCCTGTATTACCCTGCCAGCTTGTATCACCCCAAAGCTCAGGGCTGGAGAGCCCTGGTTATATAAGTGCTTACCTCGAGGAAACCTGAACACACCCTTCCTTGCTGTTCTGATGCTCTTATACCAATTCTCTATCTGAATAACACGTTTATTTTCATGAGTGCGTAGACTATTTTTCTACCCTCAATATTCCAATTACTGTTACAACTATAAAGCTTTCCCAAGGAGAACAGCAGCAGAAACACAAGAAGGGGCTTAGCTTCCACCCCAACTTGCCAAATCACAACGGAGTCAGAGTGCTGCCTGCACCTCCATCTCCTCCAGATACAGCTGCACCAGCGGGAAATGTCACTGGTCTTTGTCATTTTCACCTGCCAAAAGGCATATAAGACAGGTCACTGAAATGACCATCACTTAAATAATTTAAGCTTCTTGTGATCAATAATCATGACAGAACAGTCAGACATGATTTAAAGAGCAGACTGTAGGAGGTGTCAACCTTCAGTCAGAAACATCTGGGAGGCAGTAACTGTTTCTGCTGGTACAGCTGCAGACACAACAGATAAACAGATGCACTACAGTAACTACTACTGCTAGGAGACTGTGGGCAGATACTTCATGTTAATGTAGGACCTCTCTAATCTTCTGTGGCAGAGCTACCTCTAAAGGAAGGACTTGAAGAATATAACAATGAAGACATCTGTCTTCATCATTTGCCTTCTAAAATGACCTGTCCGTTAAATAAAAGACATCGCTTGCAAAAATGCATATAGAGGTGCTTTATCAAAAGTCTTGAAAACTTTTTGTGAAAAGGCGGTATTCATTTGTTAATGCTGTTACTCTCCTAATATCACTCGAAGATTTAAGTGAGTATAGCAATACTGACATGCTTATTTCCTTCAACGCAGTCAGGAATATAACACTTCATAAAGGCTTTAAAAGGGAAAGAGCAAAAAGAAGGTGCTTAGTATTACAGCACAGAAGCAACTTCCAACAAATAACAACTCTATAACCCCTAACAGTTCTACATTTTGTTATTAATTTCTGTCTAAGGAGAAATTTATGTAATTTTCCACTGAAAATTGAAGTGTAAAATATTGCCAAAGCATTCCATCACCTCAGTGAATACTAATCACTGCAAAAACCCAATGGTTAAGCTTTAAATGAGGAAAGACCTGATCATACTTTACCAGGAAAACCTGCTGATTTCACAGCTTGTTTAGAGCTCAAATACAGTGAACTCAGTGACATTGTTACACATTGGGGTTTTTTAAGTTTTAGGTTGTATTTTCAAAGAAAATAAATCCAAAAATGTAAAACAAAGGTAGAGGTCTATGTCAAAAGCATCAAACAAGATGTTTCCAAAAATAATGGCTTGTACATCTCAATTTTTTTCAGAAACCCAACTAAGTAAAACTAAACACACAATTTTTTGTTTGTGTCATGAACCTGTTTCAAGGTATCATTTTATTTACACTGTTTCAAGAATATCTTACTTGTTTATTATTATTATAGACTTAACTTTTTTTTTTAAATCAATATGTACTGCTATAAGAGAAACTTGTAGTCTATCACTAATCCTTAACAACTAAAAGACAGGATTTTCCACAGAAGCAATGGTCAAATCACATCACCCTCCGAGACCAAAGAGTGAAAGAACTCAAAGTACATGAAAAATAACAAGAAACAGAAGAGCGACCCTGAAGTACAGAAATACCATGTCATAGGACAGATGCAAGAATAATTCAAAATTGAATCATTGCTAGTTTTTACAAAAAAAAAAAAAAAAAAGCAGCATTCATGTGTAGGAAAATTATACATCCCTGCATTTACCAAAACACCCATCAGATTATTTTCTCATTCTAAACTTGCAAAGTAAAACAGTAGTGTCATGAACTATCACACTCATCAAAACAAGACACTATTTCTGGAACTTAATAACAATTTGCACATCAACACTTAATTATTTGATTACTGATCGTTATCATAAACATTACCAGCTGCCGGGTTTCACCAATGCAGCTGGGAGGACAGACTACACAGATAAAAGAATACATGTTCCAAATTTAAAAGAGAAATCTCAATCAACGAGCTGGGTGGTATTTTCATTCTACAAAAGAAGTGTAAATTCATAACTGGCAAAACACATGAAACAGTAAATAAATTAACAAGAAGCAATGTCTTCCTTTCAGCTTCTTTTAAAAGTTGCTATATAACTATTTCAAAATCTAAAATATATTTAATCTCTTGATTATTGTGGACATGGAATCTGCAACAGTGAGCTAATCCCAGATTCTTCTACTGAGCTGAGTGATTTGGGGAGAATTACTTCTGAAGAGATAGTAAAGGTTCTCTCAGACTCTTCACTGTCCTGACTATCAAGACCACAGTTAAAGAGCTCCCTTTTATCTTAGCCCCAACTACATACTCTATAGAACAGAAGACAGACTAATTTCCACTATTTTATAACTAAAAGCTCCTTAAGGTGAGTTGCTTGAACATCTCATCTTTCCAGGAACAGAAGTGCTGAAGTACAGTCATTTCTGCAGACTTCTTGGATTATCAGAAGCAAAGACCTACGCAGCTTCCCAAGTGTCTTTCCCAAAGCAAAAAAGCAGGAACTTCTAAGACTGCGATCACCAAACAGCTATCCTGATTAAGTTAGCCACAAGTGAAAAGCCCCTGTGCAAGTGTCCTTTTTTTTGGCTTTGCAAGCAAGACAGTCAAAATGCACTAAGATAAAGACTTGCAGTAGTTTTCTTCCAGTTCTCTTCCACCACTATAGCAGCATGCAGTCTAACCATAATCAAAGTAACCTAAGTAAAGCAGAGAAAATCAATACACCTAAGCCATTAATCTGTTCTCACTTACTGATATCATCAATAACACACATATTTTAATGAACAGATACATCTTTAGGAGTTCATAAATGTCAGAAATACTTCATTTTCTGCAAATGAGGACTGGTTTTGCTTCCCCAGTAAGAAGTAGGGTAGCAAAAAAACCCTACCAAATAATTTGCCATTTGCAACTTCTTTTCCTGCATAAAATTTCAGGCAGAGTACCCCCAAGGAGAGGTTAGTTTTTTTCATTTGTCTGTCCTCTGCCGCCTTCTTTTCCTGGACAGAGGAAAAGAAAGATTTTCATGCCTGCTCGTGACAAAACCTGTTTTTAACTAATTCATATAGTTCATTAAGAAAAGTTCAAAACATAAAAAACAAAAAAGGAGATCAAACTTAGCTAAGCACTGACTGTTGCTGTATGTGGGATACCTAATCAGGACAACATCAATTACTTAAGCTAAATATAGAAGATTTATCCACTTTATCAAATGCTGGTTTAAATGGTAGGACATCACCACGTCTGAAGTACTACTACATATTACATATATATCTATATATTCTATATAGATATATAGATCTCTAACTATATCATATATAATATATACACATATTCACCTCCAGGCTTTGCAAGTTGCAGTGTGTCTCAACTTCAGAGAAGACAGAACTGTTATTCTGTCAGCAAAAAAGTGGCAGCAAGTTCCACTTTTGAAAAGCAGACAGCAGAGCAGAGTACTGACATAGCAACTATGACATCCTCATCCTTCTGCTTCCATGTCACAGAATGCTGAGTTGATTTTGCACAGAAATAATAGAGTAGCTATAAGAGGTCTTAAAAATGTTGCCATTTTACATGGGGGTCCTGGTGGACAACAAGCTGCACAAGGGTCAGCACTGCAGCAACAAAGGCAAATCAGATGCTGGGCTGTATCCACAGGGGCATTACTAGCAGAGATAGAGACATGACCACTCCACTCTACTCAGCGTGTGTCGGGCCATGGCTGCAGTACCACGTCCTGTTCTGTTCCCCACAATTCAAGAAAGGTGCAGACAGATTGAATAGGGTCCAAAGGAGAGCCACAAAGATGTACATGGGCCTGGAGAACCTGCCCTGTGAGGAAAGGCTGAAGGAGTTAGGTCTTTTGTCTCTGAGGAAGACACATCTAAGGGGGGACCTTGTCACAGTATTCCAGTATTTAAAGGGCAGCTGTAAAGAGGACAGAGGCTCTCTCTTCACAAGGAGCCACATGGAGAGGACAAGGGGTGGAATCCCCATCACTGGAGATTTTCAAGATGAGATTATCTAGTGCTCTGTTCAGTCACATCTAGGCTCCCACAAACGGTTGAACCAGGTGATCCTTCAAGGTCCTTCCAAGCAGGGCTGTTCTGTGATTTTAAGAGAGTGGCATTGCCCCAGATATCTCGCTGTACAAGCGGCACCAACTGAGAAGGAAAGGTAAAGTAGGATAAAGGTGTCCTATGTAAATTTTGCTTACAGTTAAGAGTATTTTCTGAACATTCACAAGGTTGAACTGAGCAAAGGAGCACTCTTAAACATATCATACAGCAGTTCAAATAAAGCAAAAGACATCTTAATAACAACAACAAACTTTTGCAGGATAGTATGATTCACTATGTTAAAGGAATTTCCATTCAACTGCTTGCCAAAAAGGGGGAAGCACACAGTGCAGCAGGATCACCTCACATTTGTAAAGTCACTAAAGGGAACTTCTATTGGCTAGAAATGATTCCGCAATGTGCAAGGGAGACACCCACATAGCATATTACCTGAAATCTTTTCTCTGTCTTCCTACTTTGCCCCCCCAAAAAAAATACATCACTACCATGTAAGCCTTAGGCTATTCAGACCATTTTTCCATTATTTTTTTCTGAAAATATCTTTGCCGAGTAAGATTTGGTTGCTGCTTACTTTGGCCTTCCTTCTCACAAAAAACCATCATCACAATTTCATACTTTTTCCATACTTTGTCCTCCTCTTACACTTTCCATACCGTTATCCCCTACTCCTTAAACCTCAAAACAAGTCACATCATCTAGCTGATGTGCCATTTACTATTTTATTACTCACTGTACCTACGAGTTACAAGAATCAGCAGTTTACTGCACAGGTGCCAAACACAGCATATAGGGAGATTTAGAATAAGATGCATCAGGACTAGCAGTCTCCCAGTCACAGCAACTCTACTAAAGCATCTGTGAGTGGAAGCCTTCTAATTATTAGCTAAAACTACAGAAAGATATAACCAAGCAAGTAACATCCTGGCTCCACAAAAGAAGGCTGTCCCACTTCTCTTCAAGTTGTTATTACTCCATGACCAGAGCGTTATAATGGAGGGATACTGACTCATTAGGAAAGACAGGCCAGGAAGACAAGGAGGATGAGTTGCCTTTTATGTCTCATTTAAGGAAACACTGAGAGCTGGGACTGTTATCCCAGTGAAGAGAAGGCCAGAGAGTGCAGGTGGTGTCATCTTATCAGTATATACAAATATCTGAAGAGAGGGTGTAAAGCCCGACCTTGGCTCTTCCCAAAGCTGTAAGCATAGAAACACATAGTAAGTGAAACACCAAGTGGATCAATACCACTACAAGTGGCAAAACACATGAACTCAGGTGGCTGTCACTCAAAACTAAGTTCCCGGTTGCTTTCTGCCACTCAGGGTACCGTAGCCCAGCTCCCCTCGGGGCAGAAGGGGCTCTCCCGAAGGCGTTCCCCTCCTCCAGCTGCCGCTGGCGGGCCTGCGGTCGGGAGGCCGCGGCCAGGGCCGCCCTCAGGAGCGCACCGACCCCGCGCAAGACGAGACCGCCTCAGCACCGGCCCGGGGGAAGGAGGAGGCTAAGCTGTCCCCGGGGTAAGGCCGGACCGGGCCGGACACCCCACCTGCGCCAGCAGCTCCTCCCGCTGCCGCCGCCGCTGCTCCTTACGCGCCGCCAAGCTCCCTTCGCTCTCAAACCCGGACGCCATCGCGCCCGCCGGAAACCAACAGCCGTACAAGCAGCCCTGCCGTACGGCGAGGCCGGAACACTGTCGTAAACGGCGTCCCGGGCAACGGCGAGGGGGCGGGGCCGAGGGGCGGAGCGCCCCCTCCGCCGGGACCGGGCCCTCCGGAGCGTGCGGGGTGGGCGCGGACCGCGGTCCCTCCAGGCGCCAGTGTCCGGCCGTAGCGCGCTCGGTCCCGGGACAGAGTTTCCCCAGCTTCTCTCGGAGCTTCAAAGTGAAATCCGCCCTGTGGCGGCTTCCAGGGCCTTGCAGGCGAAGGCGGCAGCAAGTGTCGTGCGGTGGCACACGCAGCGTAGCGGGCGCCTGTGCTGCGTGACCGACAGGGCCACAGAGCCCCGGGGTGGGGGCACTGACCTCCGGGCTCACCGCGCCCGCTGGCCCGCAATTACCTTGCGTGAGCCCGGCCCGCTCCTCTGGACCAACACTCATGAGAAGTGAACAAGGGAAACGTGGCCCACCCGACGCTGGCACGCTCCGGTGCCCCGCGCTGCCACGACCCCCCTGCAGACAATCCCCCAGGCGCTTTCTGCCCCTTTTGCAGCTGGGTCCGTGTGTCCCCCCTAGCCTGTGGCTTCTGTAATAGCAGGGATGTGCCTGGGTGCGAGAAGGGAAATTTAAAAAAAAAAAAAAAAAAGCACATTCAGGCACTTACAAGTTGCAGTTGGCCAACTGTTTGACAGGGCTGCTCTATCTTGGGTGAAGCAAATGTTTGTCTGAGACATAATTTATTTGGAATGAGATCAGGGCATTATTAATATGTCTGACACCAAACGTGTTCACAGTTGCTAAGTAATAACATTATTTAAGTAAAGGTCTGAGCAAAGTCCTTGGTTAATTTGTTAGCTATTTGCATGGGACAGTATGTTTTCAAAGTGATAACAGTAATTTAATCATCATCTCCATGTGTGAATTGCATTTGCATCTTTATTCAATTTATGCTTTAACAGTTAACAACATCTCAAGAAAAAACGCTTGGAGATGGCCACTAGGTAGAGAATGGTAACTGATAGAATTTCATAGGCATAGGCTGGAAAAGCATCATGTGAACCCCCTTTGGAGAGCCATTTACAAAACAAACAGATACAAAAGAAGCTCCAGCAGGATTGACTAGTGCTATGCTCCGTCTTTAGCTATCTGCAGCAAAGTACATTCATTGAGAGAGGAGAAGCAAAAAAAGCATGTTTGGCCCAGTAAGGAAAACCTCTTCTCTGATTGTGATATACTCTTCTTACCAACAAACTGGTTTCTTTCCATCCCAGTGTTAACACTTGCTCCAGGCAGCCAGCAGAGCATCTCAGATGGGTGCTCCCTAATTCATTCAGCACACAGCCAGACATACTGGCTTAATAGATTTATATTAAATCTAAACAGAAAATTGATAGTCCGTGAGCTGACCCAGCTAGTTGTGACTGGATCAGTTTAGGAATTTTTTGGAAGAGCTGCATGAGAACAGAAAGCCTGGCAACTGTGGCAAAGCATGGATAGTGACAGCTGTGGACAATGTCTTCCTTCATTATGGGAGTAAGAACAGGGAATGTGTTTTCTGCAGCAGGAATTTACAGCCAAAGAAGAGAACTCAAAGCAGGGTGTGAGCCTTTGAAGTATTTGGTGTTATTCTTGATATCTGTAACCCTCCACATCATACACGCCTTCTTAGGCAGTACTGTAAATTTTTTTCACACTTTTCCAGTACTCTCATTTTTATGAGAGAAAACATGATGCAAATACACTTTAGAATCTCAAAAAATGAAGAACAATAAAAACTAGAAAGCTATTTTATAAATACGATCCTTTTGCTATCGGGGTTTTTGAGGACTGACTTTAATTTTGAAGTCAGCAGTGAGGAAAAGGATGCCATAATTCAATCTTATTTCCTCTCCTCATCCAAGAAAAGGATTTTCTCAGAGGAAGCAGGCAAAAATGAAAGTTTAGTCTTATCTCTTTCAAGATATTAGTATGTCTGAAATCTCCACACATGCTCAGAAATCTCCAATGAGCCTAGAGAACAAGTCCTCAGTATACCACTTTCAACTGTCAGCTGGGCACCTCTGTTCAGTTTTCTCATTCTCAGTGCCAAAATTAAACACACTAATAAAACAATAATGTTTCAGATCTGATCTTTCCTGAACTCCTACAGGGAGACACTGACCTTGCAGAGTGAATTATTATTTCCTATTTAATGGCACATTTTACACTTTCTCTGAAAGAAGCTGGTGACTCTCCAACTGACCTGTGTTATAAACTTCTATGCTGCTAACCTTCACTGTTTGCCTTCAGCACTCTGATGTTTTATTTTTATATGAAAAAGGTTGGGAAAAATTATCCACTCAGTGTGATCCTGTGCAGTTTTCTTTAAGTGAAAGGCAATGTTTCACTAAGGAAAAGGGGTTCTTTAATTTGAAATATGATTTTTTTTTTTTTCCACAGTGCTGCTGGAGAGTTTCTTATGTCATTTTTAACAACACATTCCAAAGTCTTCATATTAAAGAAGAACAATATCCAGTAGGATGCTAGGGAGAAGACAAAGAGGTGGTACCTCCAAGTCAACATTCTCATGTTGATTCTCATTCTGTTCATTTTTATAACCACCTGGTTTTCAGTTGCCAGTGGTACTACTGAGCAGTCGTTTACATTCAGTTTGAGGGATTACCTAGATTGGGATGGGAATTTTCAATTATTTGTCTAAGAAATAAAAATGTTAGTTCTTGGATAAAGTGGGGGAGAAAAAAAAAAAAAAAAAAAAACAGAAAAAAAAAAAAGCAATTATGGGGAAAAGCATATTTCTTTCATAGAAATTTCATTATGTTTCCTCGGGAGAAAATTAAAGCAACTGTGTCTAAACACAGTGCCATAAAATGATAGGACGTCTTTCCCCAAAATCAATGCAGCAGCAATGCCTGGGTTATTAGTTGCTTATGCCTGGATTGTACAGTGAGCACCTGAATTGAAAAACCAGACAACTTTTATTGTCCATCAAAAAGAGTGCTCCTGGGGGCAACAAAAGAGCCCCTGTGACAATGAGGATCCTGACAGCCTGCCTTGGAAAGGAGAGGTTAACTTGCAGTGAAAACAAACGAGGAGACTGGTGGATCGAAGAATGATTCACCCATTGTTCCATATTCAATAGCAAATCGTGTGCTGTTTGCCCCTGAGTGATGATTATTTTGTTAATTTGCTCAGCTACTTTGAAAACAAATGATCTCTTCAGCTGTAGGTCAGAAGACCAGAGGGATGGGGTTTAGGATCATCCATTTTCCCTTTCCCCACCCCAGCTTCATGACTGTAATAAAGAGAATCATTCATCTGGGACATTCTCATAAATGTTTTGCAAGGAAGCTGTTACACATGTGAGATGACAACTTGTTCGGTTCATTCTGTGTGGGGCTATTACATGCTTTTTTTTTCCTTCAAGAAGTTGAAAGCAAAGACTTTTATCAGATGGGAAGCTCACAGCAGTGGTAACACCCATCCTGCCCTCGATTTGCTGACTCTGGTAACACATCTTTTTATAAAATCATTCTCTGAGAGAAATGGCTCTTTTCTGGTGCCTGCTCAGCCTGGAGAGGTTCAGAGAGACATATGTCAGGGAGCTGCTTTCAAAATGTTCAGCTGCTTTCAAAATGAGACATAAATACTGGCTCAGATCACCTGGCTGGGGCAGAAATTAAAACTATGAGGCTTTAGTTTATCAGCCCTTATGCATCAGACCAATGCAATAATAACTCGGACAATCTTAGGCAGAGCTTCAATGCAGTGCAGTGGGTTGATTTTTTTTTTTTTTAAGTGAGATTAAAGTATAATTTTGCTTTTTAAAGGTAGGTCAATTCCAGAAGCCAGGTTGTAGCCTAGTCCCACAGACAGTTCTATCAGCTCATTAGTTACAAGAATAACGATACCTTAAGCCGATAACACAGACACTGTACAGAGAAAATACAGCCTTTGGCTGCTCCAGAGACCTTGCGGCTGTCTTTGCCCTTTCTGCAGTGCTGTTGCTCTGTCCAATGCACTGTCGTATGGGTAGCACCCAGCAAAGTAAAGGAAGCTGCTGCGACACTCCCAGATGGATTCCATGTGTGGAATATCATAGGAGAGGCTCTTCCTCTCATTGCAATAGAGAATCGAAAAACACACGGGGATGGGAGCATGTCTTTCTCTAATGAAATGGTGAACACCCATGGAAAAAAACTCTTGAGTCCAGTGAAGTCTTCCTCCATGGAGAGGGCTCCAAGACTCTACAGCACAGTAATAATAATAGTAAAGAGAATTTGACTGCCACAGAGAGTGCCCATAATTGTCTCTTTTGGCAGCAACTTGAACAATTTACTTCTCTCCAATTTTCACCCCACTATTCCTGAAATTGCTTTTCATTTTTCTTTATTTTATAGTACTGTATTAAGAGGGAAGGGTAATTTCATATCCAATTCTTGTCTCAGCCCTTGATTCAGAAGTAGCTTTAAATACTGAGAAATGTGCCTGACATCCCACGTCACTGTCACTGTTCTTGAGATGAAACCCTCTGAGGAGTGTCACACTACCAGCTTGTCTTGCCTCTCACCTCGTTATCAAGTGCAATTGCCCCTCCAGGCCCCTGTTACTGCAAACACACAGGCAACAACAAGCGAGGGTATCTTCAAGTATATGTCATGGTGTTGGATACCACTGAGTTGGAAAAGAGACCATACAGTGGGAGGACCTTGGGTTTCTTTCAGTGTGTTCTTTGGCCTCTTCTGTCCTAGGAGTTTCGGAGTGGGAGAGACCAAACACTGTATCTTTCATAGTCAAGATTCACTCTGTACTTTTCCCTGATGTGGTTTCAAGCTTTGACCCTGCCTGTCAGAAGCATCCTAGGGAGCTGCTGACAGACACACACACACCTGCAAGGTATCCTGCCTGGATGGTGGATTCAGAAAGGAATCGGTCACACAGGAATAATGCCTTATTATAAGGCCTTTATGCCTTATAAAGCCAAGCACATATTAGACAGGGTAGATGGTCAAGAAGTGATTTCTGCCCCGTATTTTCTCCTGCCTGTCCCCTCAGGAGACTATCTAGCATGTCAGCCTGGTCAGGTGAATTGACTCAGCTAGGAGGATTATTTGGAAGAGCAAAGGTAAGGCAAGAGCTCTGGCCATCCTAACAATGCTCCTACTAGGGACCCTGGTGTGATAAATGTAACTGTGGCCTGCAAGCTGACTCCAATCTTTCAGGTTTGGTCACAGAAATGAGAGACAACAGGAACAGTGACACACATTGCAGAATTATGTTTATTTGATCTGTGAGATATCAACAGAGAGAGACAGATTAATCACAGCAATTCCTCTAGCTCAAAGCATACCCAGCATTGCTTCATTAAAAGGAGTTGATGAAAATGTGTTTCACTGCAGATCACCTTCTAATTGACATCCTTGCCACTTACAGCCTGAGACCCAGGAACAGCGCACAAAAAATAAACACGCTTTTTTCAGTATATTCTTAATAGCACGGACTCAGAAAGGATTAGAGATCTTTTCTGGCAAAAACAAGAAACAAAACCCAAGCCCCTGTTCAAAAATGTGCCTCCTATACACTGGCACAAGAACCATTCATGAGAGGAAAGATTCAGCTTTAATGAAGGATGTGGTAAATCACTGCTTTCACTGAACATGTTTGCAATGCAGAATAAGGTGATACGTGGTCAAGATATCTTAGTATGCATTTCAGTCTCCTTTCATTTAATTTTAATTGAATACAGACAAGAGATGCTCTGACTCCCTTAGAAACTTTGTTTCTTTGAGGTTTAAATTAATCTAGATGAGAAAGGAGACCATGTTACTTTGTGAAGCACCAGAGGGGAAAGAACTGTACAGTTTTCCCATGGTCTGCATAGCTGTGAAACCAGGGGCAGGATTCACACACGCCTCTATGATCTTAGGTACCGCCCGAAGTGCTGGCTGCACTTAGCCAGATAGGAACCTCGCACGGTGGCCAGATTTTCTCTGGCGTCAAGCATGGAGACCTGCAATAGGCACTGCCTTTAGGCCCACATGCAGTGTTAAAAGCTGCAGGTGACAGCCTTCTCTTGACAGTGCCGGAGAAGGTTGTCAACCAAACCACCTACCAGAATCAAATGCCTTTTAATGCTCCATCTGAGGCGCTCTCTGCAAATCCCAATTCACAAAGGCCAGAATGGAGAGCACTGATACTGGAGGAAAGTCTAATTCATTTCTCATTAATTAAAAAAAGATATTAGACTGGTGTGCTGGTTTGGGCTGGGATAGAGTTAATTTTCCTCATAGTAGTTGGTATGGAGCTACATTTTGGATTTGTGCTGTAAACAGTGTTGGTAATACAGGGATGTTTTAGTTATCGCTGAGCAGTGCTTACACAGAATCAAGGCCTTTTCAGCTCCTCACATCGTCCCACCAGCGAGTAGGTTGGGGGTGCACAAAGTGTTGGGAGGGGACACAGCTGGGACACCTGGCCCCAAATGACCGAAGGGATATTCCCAGACCATATGACATCATGCTCAGCATAGAAAGCTGGGGAAGGAAAAAGGAAAGGGAGGAAGTTTGGAGTTAAGGCGTTTTGTCTTCCCAAGTAACCGTTACATGTGATTTAGCCCTGCTTTCCTGGAGATGGCTGAACACCTGATTGCCAATGGTAAGTAGTGAATTAATTCCATGTTGTGCTTTGCTTGCACCCATGGCTTTTTCTTTGCCTATTAAACTGTCTTTACCTCAACACACAGTTTTTCTCACTTTTACCCCTCCAACTCTCTCTCCCATCCCATGGGGGAGGAGAGAGAGTGAGAAGCTGTGTGGGGCTTAGTTGCCAGTAAGGGTTAAACCACAACAACTGGTTGGAAGACTCAAAAATATTTCTTATGCTCTGAATATGGATGTTAGTTTTCAGTGTCTTTGCTGTAATTTAACTTCAAGGCAGTTTGAGAGGAAGCAATCTAAAAGAAGACAGGGAACCAAACAGTTGGGCTGGATGAAATATATTCTCTCATTCTGATGGCCTGGTGAGAGGCAGTGATGAACTCTAAATAAAGCATCCTCTCATCCTTCCTCAGAATATGGGATGCAGAGTAAGGAAAGTGAGATGTGAAGAGAGTACATTCAGCAGAAATCATTAGACTGGCAATAAAAAAAAGAAATCACATAGGAAGCATTCCTCAAAGAAACCATGCTCTCTTGAAGGGCATAACCCTTCAAGAAAAGGGTCATGCTAGAAACTGCTAGAAACTGGTGCTTCTGGTAAATTAAAAAACAGCATCTGACTAGTTACCAGACAGGCTATTTACTAAAGGGCTTTATGTAAAAATTTCCAGCCTGAGATGCCTAAAATGAATCTATTTTTCAGGAAACAAAAGTTGGTCTCAGATCATTAGATCATGTAGTCTTGAACCTTATTTGTTAAATTCTAAGAGTAATTCCTTTAAAACCTGTGGAGGCCAGGTCTTTGGTCATGCTTGCTCCTCTGTGGATGCCTAAGACAGAGGGAGGCTTCAAAGATTCACCCAAAAATTGAGTAGCATTTGGCCAGTGTCAAGGTTTGTCAGTAATCCTCACACTCCCAACAGGAGTGAAGACCTGATGATGAGACGGCCTGATCTTTGAGGCTCAAGGGTTCACATCACATAATTCCTTCACACAGAGTCCTCCCCAGGATGGCCAATATTCTTTTAAAAGCCAAGCACTAGATTTAAAAAACAGCCATAAAAGGACGTGGTTAGAAGTAAAAAAAAAAAAAAAAGCAGATCTGTAAAAGTTTGCGTCATGTCCTGCAGTGAGGAGCAAATAATCTGAGGAGAGTATTTGAAGGGAAATGTACAGTATTAGGATTTTCAAGGGACTCAGCCGTGGCATTACTTGTGAGTCAAGGGATTATTTCAGTATCGGTATATTAGGAAATCTGATGTGAGTGAGAGTTTAGAGGCCATGAGACCAGAGAGAGGAAACATGCATTAATGAAGATGGAAAGATGGACAGCACACACAAACAAGGCCTCAGAAAGGGATGTTGTGCACAGAAGATTGATTTGGAAAGGAAGAAAAAGGGAAAGAAAAACAGCAGATTTGTGTTGCTAGATTTAGAAAGAACAAAAAAAAAATGTATAAAGACTATATACTGTGCAAATCACTTTTGGAAACTAAGCAAGAGACAAGGGGAAAAAAAAGAATGGACCACCTCTTCTTTGTTTCTCATCCTTGCTCTCTTTAACTAGAAGAGTAAGGCTTGGGAGCCTTGAAAATAGAAAACTGAAGGCAGAGGCAGAGTTTGCCTTCCAATAGCAGAAGTGCAGGATTCACTGTAATTGTTCTAACAGAGCTTTAGATATTGTCAGGTTGCAACTTGAATGATTGGAAAGAGCGATGCAGCATACTGTAAAGGACTCTGTCTCCCTGAGATGAATGCTTTAGCAGTTCCTTGGTTGAAAGTTTAGACTTTGAACTCATCCATGGGTATGAGAAGTCTGACATTAAGGACTGATGTGTGTTTGAGCAGTTGAATGTGATGAGAAATGTGCTTCTCCATCTTCTGCTCTGCACAAGGCATTGAAGATGAACTAGCTGAGGAGACAGAATGGCTCAGCAGCAGACTGTGAGCTATTTTTAACGTTAATAATTGCTAAACTCTGTCTAGGCCTTGAAATTACTATTTCAGTTTTGATCAAGATTCCGAACAAGACATGAAGCAGCACAAAATCATTTAGAAAAATACATATTTCACACTAATTTATTCTACTGTCATGCACGGTTCAGTGTTTTTTCCTTTTAATGTAAATTTCAGTAGTAATATAAGACAGACATAGCTAAGAATAAATACATTGATAATGTTGATTGTTGTGATAGAAGATTGATTTTATTTTTATTTTTTAGATAAAGGGCATTAGTTTTACAACAAAGGTAAAGCTTGCCATCATGTTAGAGTGATAATACAGAGCATTTCTGCATGGGAAGGAGAAATTTAGTTACTAAGATTGTAATGACATGTCTCACCACCTCATTTGCTTGTGAATTGGAAACATCTTGCCTTAGCTCTTGTAAAATCAAAGGAAAAACTACTGCTGTCACTGGGGTTGCTGTTTTGTAAGGGTAAAGAATACACATAGCCTGCTTAATGGGGGGAGACAAGTTTCATGTCAGAGAGCTGTCTCTGTGTCCCTGATCCAGTCAGTGCCCAGATGTACCTCCATAAAGCTGCCTGTATGGAGGCGCTGCCTGCAGTGAGGTCCCGATGCCCTCAGACCTACAAGCTCCTCCAGTCCTCTCTCATGCTACATCAGGCCTGGCACATCCAGCCCTGCTGGCTAAGTCACCTTCCTCAGAGCCTGATTGAGAGCTCGCACAAGTCAGAGGGACAAGTCTCCATCAGTTCCCAGAAGGCTTTATCTAAAATCCTAAAATAAAATGCTTAGACCACCTTATTTACTGGAAGTGCATGGAAGACGAAACAGACAGGAGAAGAAATCCCACTGGACTGTCACTAGTTTCTTCCTTCCTTTATCCTCGGCTCTTCAAAGCCACAGCTATGGTTGACAGGAAAAATGTCTAGTTTTGAGAGTCAACTCACACAATACCGGGTTCTTGAAACTATGAAAAAGTCACAGGTTAGACTAATTTAAACAAAGCTACCTTTAAAATAGCTTAATATCGAAGTTTCTAATAATTTTGCAGTATTTAAACTCTAGTAGTCGCTTGCTGCAACTGCATTAGTACAACAGGGATACTGCAACCTTAAATCCCCCTCTTCCTTTAAATAAATAAAAAACCAATTATATTTTGTGAAAAGTCTTAATTCTCCTTGCAGCCCATGATTTTACTTATGATTGTTATCCCTGCTTACATTAGCTCAGCTATATTAACCACAGCAACTCATCCACGTGCAAAAAATTCCCATTAAAATAAAAGCAAACAACAAATCCATAGTTTCAGTGATCAAATGCATTGATAGGAATGCCTATAATCTCTGCAACTTGCCAGAGTAAGAGAACTGGGGCCCTGATGACCCCTACAGAAATTATATTGATATTTCACTGTAGCTCAGACATCATCTAGCCTAGTTATTCCCATATGCTCATACTATGCACATGCAGGTTGGATAATCTGGTGAGTTGGAGTGACCACAGGGGCAAGTTGCTTATTTCACAGGTCAAAACTAGGCTTTTCTTTCCTCCTAATTTCAGGCCAGTAAGGAAGGACACTGATGCAGGGCTGGCTCTTACCTTGGGAGCAGTGGAGTCCATCTCTGCTAGAACTTCAAAGCCATCAGTAAAACCTTTTGGAGCCTTATTTACCTCTTGCACCAAGTGCAGATAGTGCAGACATGAGCACCCGGCCAAGCAGCACAGCACCCTGCACTGACACATGCTGCCCCTGCACAGCAGCCCTGAATGGCAGGGGGGCCCTGCCAGCCATAGAGCACAAGAGCTGCTTCTGTACAAGTGGGTACCTCACAGCACTGAAAGCTAAGAGCAGAGCTTTCTTCCCCCTTTACTAGGAAAGCAAGTGAGATACAGGCATTTTCTCCGTGTAAGAGCAGCTCCTGAGAAGGTGCAAAGGAAGAAGCTCAAGGAGAGCAGTACTGAAGGGTTCCCTTCAGTGCCCAAAAAAAGGATGAGGACATAAGAAGTGGTCTGAAATAAAGCAGGGATCGGATAAGCCCGCAGGAGCCTGTCACTCTCATCTACGGTCCTGCACGCAGACACACACACATGCTGGGCAAGAACAGGAGCACCCCTGGAAGTCTTAGATGCAGAAAACTGGTATTGCTGGCTGTTGCACCACATGCACTTCCCCCCCCCCCCCCCCCCCCCCTCACTTCCAGGACTTATGACCTCCTTTATCTTTCACTTAACACTGGTTCACAATACATCCCAACGACCTTGAAAACAATGGAAACACAGGATGTGACAAAGAGAGGATCCGTAGAGGAATGTAAAGAGAGCGGCAAGACAGTGAAAGTGAGAAGCTGGGAAGATAACCTCTGCAGTAGCACACTGGATGTAGGTACCTAACCAGATATAAATGTGGTAGGATTACACTGCTGAGCCCAAAGGAAAGTCAATGTTGCAGCAAGCAAGCCATAAAAACCTACAGCTGGAGAAAGGCTAACAAACTTTGTTTTAGCCACAGTGAGTTGTGTCGGCCAGATAGCCAGGAACTCACTCAAAGACATGCACAGATTAGAAATGCAAAAAACTCAGAAAGGAAAAGCATCACAGGAGCAAGGGGAGGACAAAAGATTTCGAAAGAACAGCTGGCATTCTCAAAGGTAAAGCAAATGTCAGTGAAGGTAATGGTTCAAAATCTTAGTTAAGTCTTAATTTTATAACTGTCTGACAGGAGAAGTATTGAGTATTTTGTACAAAATGAAGTCAGTCAGATAAACAACACTATAAAGTCCCTATTTGTCTGTGACAGCTATTCGGAGAGTTTTGCTGTTGACCCAAGATGTAGGAATCTCTTAAAGTTAGGAGAGGGGGCTCAGCCTAGAAATCTGTATCTAGCTCGGTGGACAAGAGCACCATCAGGCACAGCAACAAGTCGTCTGTATTCAACAGAGCATCTCTGTAGCGAATATCTGGTGAGGAGGCAGGCAAGAGATGGAAAATTATTCATTTGTGGCCACTGGAGATGTCAGGTATGGTCTTTCAGAGCAGTTTGGATAAAGCCTTGCAATTCTGATTCTGCCCCAGGAGAACACATATTAGTTAATTCGGGGCAAGTTATTTGCGTAATAAATTAGGGTCCAAATGCTGCTGTTGTCAGTGTAATCACTTCATATAAAGCACATTAACACATATAAAAGAGATTCGCAATGATGAATGAAATGTCTTTCCCTCTTTTCCTCCCAATAAATTATAGAAAACCATAGTGACACACAGAAAGTGATAATGACAAGAAATCCTTAATTGTAGCAGCAAGAATAATACACAGAACAAAGCACATTGGAGACAGCAACTATTAATCTTCTTTAGTATTTCTAAACAAATCTTTAAGTTTTTTCCTTTGCAAACTGAAACTGTTTCTGTGATATTTACAGGGACAACATATCTGAACTGTAATTCTGAGACTAAAACTCATTCACATTCTGGTAAATCTGAAAATCTTGTAATGTATGGAAAATGTTATAATTCTAAATCTCTCATAATGTAAGTGTCTGGGACAGTTCCCCATCCACCCAGTATTTCCCATACTGTCAGGGGAATACTTTGTACAATTCAGAACATTTGCTGTATGCAGTGACAGCTGCATGACATTAATTTCTGGCACACGGTTCCCCAAATGTGCTCATTGCCATTCACTTTATATAGAGCATGTCTGAGCTCTGCTCAGGAGAGACTTACCTACACATCTGACTTTCCATATAATTTTCAGAAGTTGTCTTCATCCTGTATGCACACCAGCACCTTGCTATCACTCAGACTGATTGCTGTTTTTCTAGCCCATATTTAATGTCTCTGATAGACGTTTACTTTAATTGTTCCCACTGGGATCATGCCATTTAACTGATCACTATTAGTATCTACGCTCTGCTGTCATGCTCTACTGATATTAAATTGTAGTTTCTTCCCTATAACCTGTTCTTATAATCTCTCTGCTTTTCCATCTCTTAGTATGTTAAAGCAAATTCCTGACTTCCTACACTTACACCTCTTAAAGACTGAAATGTGAGTTAGTTACCTTATATCCAGTATCAACATGGACATGACAGAAATCAACTCTCTCAGCCAAAAGCCAGTAGCAAGATGCACACTTTAATCTTGTACATGTGAAGCACATCCGTATTTGTTTTTATATGGACTAGAAGGTTCAGCACACGGAAAAGTTTCATATTCATAACGGTTCTGTCAAGGGAAGGAGATGCCTAGTTCTGGCATAAGAATAGGGCATCACCATTTCTCAAGGCATGAAGACAGACAGAGGAACAAATACTAAAGGTCAGGGAAATCAAAAAGACAAAGAGTCCAGTGAGTAAAGGGAGGGAGATTATTTCAATGAAGACCAAAGCAAGTCCCAAGTAAGATTTGGGGCATAAGAATTAGCACCATTCTTCATGGTTCTTTCCTCAAAAGGAAAACTCAGAACTCGGGTGGTCCATGGCCACATGAGTGAGGTAAACACTTCTAAGATAAGAGGACAGAAATCTTTTAGGTTTGAGTTTGGGAAAGTACATCAAATGTGGTTTCTTCCTTCTGGCATGAACACCTTCACTGTTTAGATTTTATAAATAAACACTTAACATCTGCCCTTAACACTGTTTGAGTTAAGAGTGACTTCAATGTAGACAGCTAACATCAAGTTATTACACTCCATTCTAGTCTTCAGACAAGGGAACAGGAACATTTTCACAAGGCCCAATGCTAGCCACCCTTTAGGCTAAAGAACAGTGTAACAGAACATGCTTCCCCTGAGCTACATGGATTACTTCAGGAACTGGTAATACAAAGGCCTCCATGGAAGAGGTTTTTTACTGACAATCAGCACTAGCAAAAAGACCTCCTTGGCATGCATCAAGGTTAGTGGAGAAATGCCCACACAAGTTATGGTATCTTTGGGAGAAAAAAAAAATCTTTGAAAAAAAGTTTTAAGTTATTTGGACAAAGCCCTGAGTATTTTGCTCTAACTTTGAATTTAAGCCTTGTTTAAGCAGCAGGTTGGACTACATGATTCCAGAGGTCTCTTCCAACCTGATTCTTTCTATGGTCCTATGCCTGACCCTTGCGCGCTTTGTAACACCCCTCATCAGCCATTTGCACTGCTTTGCTGTTTCTACCTTCCTAACGACACAAGTTTCATTCCTGTCTCTGACTCGGTTTTCATTTCCACCTCCTTTTCAATCTCTACCTCCACCCTTTATTACACCATGTTGGACAAGAAGAAACTAGTAACATATGTTCAGCATTCCTCTTCATGACCTGACCAACAGCTTCCTCCTTTCCAATCTCTGACTCGCAGCTTTTCAAGCACAAAGTGCCCAGTATACTTAGGACATTTTAGATCTTTCCACCTCAGCAGTGGTCACCAGTTTTTGAGGAAACCTCTTTAGCTACCTTCTTTAAACATGATTGCCAACTCTTAACCTTTTTCCGGTCATCATTCCCTCCTACCCATGCCTATTTTGCTCTCATATTCTCCCAGCACAGGAACCTCACTACTAACAGCACGTGAAACAATTTCTCCACTAGTTGCTCTTCCAAAATATTTTTTTCTGTAGGGTCTGTCAACCAGTGTCCCTCTTCCCCACCTTTCTTTGCTTTCTCTAGCGTCCCCCACAGACAGCTGATCAAGCGGCACCCAACTTTTATAAGATTACTTACTGTATTATATAGGAAACAGTCTGAACTGGGCATGCCTGCCAACATACCAGGGATCTAAGGGGACAGTCAGCTGTGAGGGATACTGCTACATCATCTATCATAATCAAGAAACTGAAAAGAAACCCCCTCTTCTTCGACCAGAAGAATAATGATTTCTCTACAACCAGCTGTCCAGGCACATGGGAGAAGTGCCAGTAGTGGACACACTCTTAGTCCATGTTCTGGACAGCATCAGGACCTGTCACTGTGTTAAGTGGCAGAGAACTCTGACTCCCACTGAAGCGGTATTGAAGTGTTCTGATATTGAGAGATCCCAAAACCTAACTGTATAAATAGTCCAGGGTTTCAGCAGAAGAGGAAAATCCTTGGCTCTCCATCAGTTTCTGTAGGGTAGGGATGTGGAAGAGTTCAGAGGGGTAGGCTGCATATTTGCATTACCAAAACTCAAACTAATCAGCACAGTTTAGCACTTATACCTGCCAGCTGTGGCTTTACAGACTGAACAGGTTGGCCCCAGGGTAGTGCAGACCAGTTTTCAAACCCCATGGTTGCTGCAGTCCAAGCTGGACTGGGAGGAAAAGCAAAGTACAGTATTGCTGCAATAAATTACGTATTCATTTTTCCAGCCCATTAAGACAGTGACATTTGGAGATCATGGCTCTGTAGCAACCTTGTGATTGTTTGATTAAAATAGCCCTTTAAGAACAAACAAAGAGGGGTGGAAAGGGCAGAAGAGTAATATGGCATAAAATTATCTTTTTCCTCCTTCACCCTCAAGTTGCAGCAACGCAATCCTCTACTGCATTTCAGAAACTGAAACTAAGTCAGACTAGCAGAATCTTTGTCCATTCCTCATTTGCCCAGTCTCTATTCAAAGACATCTTTAAAAAACAAAACATCCCCCCAGTGGGGATTAGTACAAGTGAGCGAGCAGCAGCAGCCTGAAGAAGATTCCAACCCCTCTGCCATAGGCAGGGACACCTTCCACTAGATCAGGTTGCTCAACCTGTCCCCCAACCTGGCCTTGAACACAATTCAGTCTCAGGTCAGAAATAAGGAGTAAGAGGGATGTGTTTGTCCAGCTCAGTAGGCTGGTTCTGCCTGCACAGTAACATGTGTTTCTGTAGAGCAGAAAACCATGTGAACCTTTTGTGCCGGAGGACATTTCAGAGGACTTTGTCCTAAATTCTGAAAATGTGCTATAGCAGTGAAAGCATCTGTTGCCAACAAAAAGGATTGTATTTTTCCTTCTGTCTCTCACATAATCCAACATAATATTGGGGTCAAGAAACCTTTGCAAAGGCTGTAGCTCTGTTATTGGAGGTACCACATGTTGCTGCAGAAAGACAGACTGTGAAGACCAGGTCCTCAACCAGCTGCCCCCAGAGACACAACACAATCCTGGTGGCCCATGGCAAATGGGCACACTTCCTAAAGAGACATCAGAGGCTAAATTCAGATTATGTCTTGACTCTGTGCTTGGGAGATACAGACATCTGACTTAATGCCATACAGGACATCTCTCTTCCTGTGGGATTTTCAGCCTTTTTTTCCCCTCTCCCAGGGTTAAATCAGGCAGAAGAGGTCTGGCAGCCCACTGTGGATGGCAGTCTTGGGCAGAAGGCAGTGTCAGGCTGGGTCTCAATCCCACCTGCCTGATTTAGCACCAGGATTAGTATGGCAGCTGCCTGGCTGAGGAAGATCCTGTGCTTTCCCGGGAAACTTGTTCACCTTATGTACGTGATGTGCTGGCTGCACTAACACAGAGCTACTTTGGGGCTCGGTGCTTTTAGGGACAGGGGAGTGCTTGCTTACATCCCCACCACAAATCAATCTCCTCAGCCTAGGAGGAATTTGGAGGCATACCGGTCCAGCTGGTGGCATGCAAGCTGACCCTAAGCAATTAGACAAAGTACTGAGTAACATTCCCTGCGCCAAGGGCTATCACAGGTATTTACATCCATAGGAAATTTAAAAAACCCAGGTAAAAAGAGAATTTGTTGGCTTTATTGATTTCATTGATTTCAGAACAATCTCCTTTAAACCCTGGTCCTGTGCTGGACTGCCAGCACCTGTGTCCTGTGGCAGGGAAGGACCATTGCAAGGAATCAGACCATGAACAGCACAGAAGCTCCTGGGCCCATTCTGCTGCTCCCTGCCCTGTCCCCTCCCTGCTGCAGCAAACGGCCAGCATGGCCATACCAGCAACACAGACACTGGAAGAGCATCAGTCTGAAGGAAGGGCAATAGAGACACAGAGGGAACAGTGAGGAAAGTGCACAGGTGAGCAGTTTGGTGACAAGGGTCAGGGAAAAAAATAACAAGAAAAAAATGGAGGTTAGTTGTGGTCACAAAGTCACAGAATAATTTGGGTTGGAAGAGACCTTGGGAGCTCACATACTCCAACTACACTCAAAGTGGAACAAATTTCAAAGTCCAACCAAGTGGCTCAGGCCTTTTCCAGCTGAATTTTCAAAATCTCCGAGGACAGAGATTGCACAAGCTCCCTGGGCTGTGTCCCAGGGCTGACACATGTTCAGCTTGTTACCAACCATGAAACCAGCTTCTTTTCTACAGAAATGCCACCTAGCCAGTCAGCCCCTCACCTGTGCCAATGCAGGGGGTTGTTCTGCCCCAGGAACTGGCCTTTGCATTTGTATTTGCTAAACTTGACCAGTTCCTGTTGGGCACATCCGTTCATGACCTCTTAACACCAGGGAATAAAGCAACTCAATATTGAAGTCAGATGACCTAGTAGTAGTGAGGGCTGTCATTTCAAATTCCACTGCTCTAGAAGTAATTTTTCTTCCTCATCCGAAGGAAAGTCCTCCCCTTCCCAAAACATGAAAGAGATTCCCACTGATAGCATCACACCACTTCCCTGACCATCCCTCTTGGACAGCTAGGCCACAAGTTCAGTCTCTAAAATATTCCAGGAAAATCTAAGACGCACTCCTGCAGACAAGTCCTGTCTCAAGGGTCACTCTCTGTCAGACCACTGAGATAACAAACTCTGCTGGAAGTCCCTCTCTACAAGCTGCTTCATTTTGAGAGAATCCCACCAGTCCTGCCCTTTCTGTCATATTGCATCCCTGCACAGCTAGAAAGTGAGCAAATGACCCTCTCAACCACCTGACACTGATCAGAGACAGAAGCATCACAAGAATAATGACTACTTTCTGTATCTCCGTCTGTGCGCACACCGGCACAGTGATCTTCCCCACGGCACCACACACACCAGGTAGCTCCCCAGCGAGCTCAGAAGAGCACAGCTCTACATGCACATTCCTGTGGGTCCTCCCCCTCATCTGTGCTTAAACAGAAAACATCAAAGCAAAGCAAATCCACAGAGCCCTCACCCCCATGCCCTTTCCTTCTGTCAGTTTTGAAATACGATGTGCTCTTTTTGGTAAAGCCTTTATTTCACAGCCACTCCAGAGCCAAAATGTGCTTCCTGGGGCCTTTTGCTTGACCACCTCTGATACACAAAAGTTGGTCTAAGGACACCTGACGCCGAAGGGAACAATCTGTCCTGTTAGCAAATGTGTGCTGCACCTTGATTCCTAGAAACATGGAAATAGGGAAGACGAAATACCGCACTAAAATTGCAATGAGAAAACTTCCAATGCCTTGTAGCCTTGTGGGCCTGAGTGTCTCCACAAGGTACTTGCAGTTCTGCTTTGTGTATTCGCATCACTTAGCAGCTCTTCACCTACTTCCTATCTAAATTTCAAAGCTGTGCCCAAGTCTCAGGAGGTGGCCCTTTCTCAAGACATCCTCCACACAGCTCCACAGGACTAAGCCCCTCTGGTGTGATACTGTAGAAATACTTACCAGGAGACAGGAGATCAAGCTCCTATGTCTAGAGCTGCTCAGAGCTCTTGACCTCAAACATTTTCATCTAGAAGGACACTCTACCTATTTATTGCCCCTTGTGTTGAAACCATGCCTCTGAGTCAGAGGGAGCACAGAAGATATGCAAGATTGTAAATTCAGCTCTTGAACTCAGGGACCTACAAGTTTAGCACAGAAGAATTTTAGGGGAATCTGACTTTCTGTGATTCACCTGAGCCACAGAGAGCTGAGGCCATGGCTGTCCCCGTAAGAACAAATAACCTGACACCAAAGCAGGTGTCTTCAGTCTCTTTGAAGCTCAGAGATACCTTGAGCTCTTCTGGATCAAACCATGAATCAGTCATAGCATGGACAGATGCAAGAGATCTGGCTCTGTTCAGTATAGAGGGATGCACCCCAAATCAGCAGCCAGGCCTGATTTGGACCCATCATATAGGTGCAGTATAAATAGTGTCATTCTGCCCAGGAGATACTTTATTTTCAAAATGAACTACCGCTGGCTTCTCTCTGCATTGGCATTGGACTATCATTCTGTTTGTCAAACCCTCACTAAAATACTGCCCCTTTGAACAAGTCTGCAATGTGTCTGAGACAAGAATGAATTATCCTCAGCTCTAGACATTTTGTTCCTGTACCTCTCAAACCACTCTGAGTACACAAATTAGAAGAAAAGACCTTGACCTAAATATCTGCATCTCTTGTACAGATTAATTGCTTTATCTGCTAAGAGCAGACTGATGGTCTGTAGGATTAAAGGCTGAATACCTGGAAGATTCTTCTGAACTGCACATTTTCCTAAATCCTCATCCTTCTTCAGTAATAGCTTTTCCAGAAGAAAGAAACTGGAATGCTGTTTGGTAACAGAGCAGTGTGTTAATTCTCTGTCTTGACAGTTCATAATTCAGCTGTCACTTACTAAAAACTTATTATAAACATGTCAATATACTTAATAAAAAATAAGGACAGATTAGGCAAAGCAAAAGCTTGGAAGGGGGTCAAATGACATCTCTTGCCATCTGGACTCAATACAGATCTGCATCGGTCTACAGAAGAACACTGAGCTTGGGTAATCTCATCTGTCTCAGGCCTCTTTCCTCCTACAAATGATATATCTCATGTATTTTCTTCTCCATCGAGCCATATCAAACAGAGTTTTCAGCATAGCTGAGAGATGGGATCTGCAGCTTAAGACAAAAGTCTGCCTTTGCTGGTGAGGAACACACAATGGAACCAAACCCTATGTGAAATACAGCTGCAGAGGAGCTGCCAGCTGCACTCATGCTACACAAACACAAAGAGCACATGCCTCAGAAAACGTATAAAATAAGGCAGAAAGAAACGAGGTTCCTGGAATGTGTGGAGGATAACTTCCTCACACAGCTGGTGAGTGAGCCGACCAGGGAAGGTGCCCTCCTGGACCTGCTGCTTGTGAACAAGGAAGAGCTTGTGGGGGAGGTAAAGGCTGGAGGCTGTCTAGGGTGCAGTGATCAGGAGATGATCGAATTTTCAATCCTTGGAGAAACAAAGAGAGGGGTTAGTAAAGCTGCCACCTTAGACTTCTGCAGGGATAACTTTGACCTGTTCAAAAGACTGATTAACAAAATCCCTTGGGAGGCTGCCTTGAAGGAAATGGGAGTCCAGGAAGGCTGGACATGCTTCAAGAGAGAAGTCTTAAAGGCACAGGAGAGGCTGTTCCCGTGTGCTGGAAAACAAGCAGGCGGGGAAGGAGACCAGCCTGGCTGAACAGGGACCTTTGGCTGGATCTCAAGAACAAAAGGAGAATCTATTGCCTTTGGAAGAGGGGGCAGGTCTCTCATGAAGACTATAAAGATGTAGTGAAGATATGCAGGGACAACATTAGGAGAACCAAGGCACAGCTAGAGCTCAGCTTGGCTGCAGCCATTAAAGATAATAAAATGTTTCTATAAATTTGTTAACAGCAAAAGGAGGATTAGGGAAAATCTCCCTCCTTTATTGGATGCAGAATGAAACATGGTAACTAAGGATGAGGAAAAGGCTGAGGTGCTCAACGCCTACTTTTCCTCAGTCTGTAGCAGTGGAACTGGCTGTTCCCCAGACACCCAGCCTCATGAGCTGGGAGATGGGGAGGGGACGCAGATTGAGGTCAGCACAGTTGAAGAGGAGGTGGTCAGAGACCTGCTGCACCACTTGGATGCACACAAGTCTGTGGGACCAGATGGGTTACACCCAAGGGTGCAAAAGGAGTTGGCAGATGTGCTCGCCAAGCCACTGTCCGTGATTTACCTGAAATCATGGCTAACTGGGGAGGTCCCATTGGACTGGAGGGTGGCAAATGTGACACCCATCTACAAGAAAGGCAGAAAGGATGATCCAGGAAACTATAGACCTGTCAGTCTGACCTCGGTGCCAGGGAAGGTCATGGAGCAGGTCATCTCGGGTGCCATTAGAAGTCATATAATGGACAACCAGGGGATCAGGCCCAGTCAGCACGGGTTTATGAACGGCAGGTCCTGCCTGACAAACCTGATCTCCTTCTACGACAAAATGACTCAACTATTGGATGAGGGAAACGCTGTCGATATTATCTACCTGGATTTTTGAAAAGCATTTGACACAGTTTCCCATAGGATTCTCTTAGAAAAACTGGCTGCCCACGGCCTGGATGAGCAAACAGTCTGCTGGGTCAAGCTGGACTGGCGGTCCCAGGGAGTGGTGGTCAGAGGAGCTAAATCCAGCTGGCAGCCGGTCACAAGTGGTGTTCCTCAGGGCTCAGTGTTGGGACCATTTCTGTTCAACATCTTTATTGACGATCTTGATAAGGACATAGAGTGTATCATCAGTAAGTTTGCAGATGACACCAAGTTAAGCGGGAATGTCAATCTGCATGAAGATAGTGAGGCTCTACAGAGAGACTTGGATAGATTGGATCGGTGAGCTAACATTAATGGGATGAGTTTCAACAAGGCCAAGTGCCAGGTCCTGCACTTGGGCCACAACAACCCCACGCATCACTGCAGGCTTGGGGAGGTGTGGCTGGAGAGCTGTCTGGAACAAAAGGATCTGGGGGCTCTAACTGACAAGCAGCTGAACATGAGCCAGCAGTGTGCCCAGGTGGGCAACAGCATCCTGGCTTGTATTAGAAATAGTGTGACCAGCAGAAGTAGGGAGGTGATAGTCCCCCTGTGCTCTGCACTGGTGAGGCCACACCTGGAGTATTGTGTCCAGTTTTGGGCACCTCAATGCGAGAGAGATATCGAGGTGCTGGAGCAAGTGCAGAGAAGAGCAATGAAGCTGGTGAAGGGCCTGGAGAACAAATCCTATGAGGACTGATTGAAGGAGCTGGGACTGTTCAGTTTGAGGAGAAGGCGGCTGAGGGGAGACCTCATCACTCTCTACAGCTCCCTGAAAGGACATTGTAGAGAGGCTGGTGCTGGTCTCTTCTCACAGGTGATTAGTAACAGAAGAAAGGGGGAACGGCTTTAAACTCCAACAGGGGAGGTTCAGACTGGACATTAGGAAAAAAAATTTCACAGAAAGAGTGGTCAAAGAGTGGAATAGGCTGCCCAGGGAGGTGGTGGAGTCACCATCCCTGGATGTGTTTAAGGGTCATTTAGAAGAGATGCTGGGGGATATGGCGTAGGGGAGAACTTTATAGAGTAGGGCTGATGGTTGGACTTGATGATCCCAAGGGTCTTTTCCAACCTGAATGATTCTATGATTCTATGAAACAGGGATACAGAGGGAAGCAAGGAGTCACCTGACTGTGGGACAGGTCATAACTATTGGCAGCACACTGCTCCAGTATTTTCTAGGATCGCTGCAAAGGAGAGAAATAAAGGGACAAAATAATATGTACTATTAATCATACAGAATACAAGGCAAGAAAGTTAACCAAACTCTGGTTTTGGAGTATGCAGAAATATGGACCCCAGTAACAAGGGAAATTTGTGGGCTGCACATTGAGACCCCTCCCAGATTCATGAAACATGGGAAAAAACAGACTAACCAGCCAGTCCAATGGCTGAAGCATGGCCTGCCATGAGGGAGAGTACTTGGGGTTTTTCTATATATTTTTTTTATTTTCATGTTTGATAAACAAGGAATTTACTTTAAATTAAATTTAAAGTTTTTTGTATTGTTTCTTGCATATGGAAATGGCTGGGTTTTTTCCACAGGCAGAACTTCACTGAATATATCCACAGATATTTCATCACAGATTTCAATAAAATCATGTTGGAAATTATTATGCCTACTAAAATAAAGATCTTAACAAACTTCACTAAAAATAGAGAAAGTTATGAAAAAAAAAAACCAAACACTACACAGAAAAAAAAAACCAAACAGGCAAGTAGCAAACTTGAGACTTCTGTTGCTCAGTAAAGACCTAAATATTCTCTTAGAACAATCATTTGGAAGCTTCATCAGAAATAGGTTCTCAAGTAGATTTTGATGCTTTGATCAAGGACTGACATATAAATCTATCTTCCATCATATTAAAATTATTGAAGTTGTTCCAAAACAGGGAAAATTGCCTTTCCTACTGCATTCTCCTCTATACTGACTTTGTACAGCCTTAAGCAGTACAAGAGCTCATCTTCTGCTCTCTCTGCTGAGGCCAGTCTTCCAAACTCTCTGAAGAGAAGCTGTGGTCCCCATGCAGCTTTTCGGGGCTCTCAGAGAAGCAACACAGTCAGCATGTTGTCCCTTGCCACCTGCTGTCCTAAGCCTCTCCCTGCTAAACTCAAGTTGAGCACTTCCAGGGAGATCCAGCCCCTCTGAGGTCTGGGGGTTTTGTCACTGGCACTGCTGCACCAGGATGTCAGTTTGATGGACCTTTAGGAAGTTAAGAGAAGCCCTCAGTGCTTTGCAGGTTTCATTTTTTGTCTGCCCCCAGGACAACAAATCGCATCATTGTGTACTTAGCTTTAAGCCCACAGTGCAACACATCAGCAGACAGGTCAGTCAGGTGGGGTGACCTGGTGGTCCCTGGAACCAGGAGGCTGGGAACAAGGGGGACAGTGACCCCCAAAACAAACAGCCACCTCTGGTTGCACCATATGTTTGTCTACATGTGCCCAGAGCTAAACCAAGGATCATATTTGGGCCAGAGCAGAAATTGCCACCTCCCTACTCCTGCATGCTCTGAGGCACTTTGAGGATAGCTGGGAGATGGGGGAGGACTGCTGCAGGAGAGGCATTGGCATTCACAGTACAGGTCATGCCTACATGGAGCTCTGCTTTCCCTTTATCTTCGAGGCTGCAAATGAATAGCCATTTAACCAAATTTGTTATTTAAATAAGGCCAAAAA
The DNA here is from genome assembly GCF_965140245.1 of Athene noctua. Lineage (NCBI taxonomy): Eukaryota > Metazoa > Chordata > Aves > Strigiformes > Strigidae > Athene > Athene noctua. The sequence goes on along the minus strand of NC_134037.1, from coordinate 247,658,113 downwards.
AGGAACATAATTATTATGAAAACCACTGCACTATGAAACCTGTGACATTTAAATCCAACTGTCGACCTTAAAGAGTTTCAGCTCATTACATTTCCAGGAGGTAAAAAGGGGTGAGCAAGTACTGCAGAGGGCAGCTGTGGTGGCACGTAATTCTACACTATAATGAACTCCTCGATAAACCTCTGCAATACATTTTGTTAACATCTACCTGCTGTCCTCCCTTGTCATTTTCTCCTTCACCAATTGATTCCTCTCTGAGCATCTGAAGAGACTGCCTGACTTCAAACAAAGACATATTTCATAACATTATCAGGTCTCACAGGATGTCAGAGTTCTTTCAACGATTCTAATGCCTTTGAAGAGCTGATGTGCTCCTGGGACCAGCCTCCAGCTCACAGCCCTCAGGTATGCCAGAAAAAGCCCCTTTGGTAACAAATTATGTCCTGCATGTTCAACCCACACATCAGTGTTGCCCAAGCTGGGGTTCTCCATGCCAGAACCTCCTTCCAGAACCAGGACCAGATGAGACCCATCACCGCTGGGCTGCCTTAGAAAGGGAGAGCAACACTTTCTGCTCTCAAACATGGTGAAACGGATGCAAAATGCTGCTGTGACTTAGCTAAAAGCAGTTGGCTGAAAGGAATACCTCGCAGCAGGAATACTGATGGTATTCAAAGGCTGATAGCAAAGTCTGACTCTTCTCTCAGACATCACAGGTGCTTCACTGTAGAACTGGTGAAAGAGGGAAATCTGACATCTTCATTTATGCAGCAGTCAAGAAATTATGTTAATCAGCCTTGGCAGTCAAGAAATGGTTAATGCCAAACCAGACACTGCCTAATGATGCCTCTGCTGGGGAAGGAGCGAGAAGCAGCAGAGCTCTGGGTGAGCAACAGGGCTCAGAAAGAGATCACTTTGTTACATAAAGTCCACATTCAACTGTTCAGGTTTATGCTTACTTGGTGCATTCAAGCCCTGTGTCAGAACAGCGCTTAACCCCATGCCCAGCTCAGAGCCAGTGGTTAACTCCGAGACAGCACCTGTGAGCTCTCCCCAGTCAAAACAAGAGTACAACGGAGTAACTGAGCACTACTGCAGACCCGATTCCTGATTTGTCACACAAGGTCAAGACATGGAAACACTCTGGACTGTTCCAAGCAGTACTTGTGTTTCTTGGCAGCATGTTGCATATCCTTATGGAAAATGCACCTACAGGCAAACATAACAGCAGCTGCTGTGTGCTGAGCAGGAATCCAGACACATGGCCATGCAGCAAAAGAGCATAAGAGATGCAATCCTCCTACTTTCTTCTACATTAATGCAATCCACTGTAATCAGAAATAATAGGCAGCACAATTTAGTGAATTATTTACTGCACAGACACCCATCAAAGGCTGTCCCTGCCCGCTGTCACCAGTGACACACCGACGCTGTGTGGCACTGCACCGGGGAGCCATCCAGGCTAGCTCTGGTCCCACAGCCCACCTGGGAACTGGGTGTGCTGCTGCACCCAAACATGCCAATCTCAGTGCTGAATTCAGCTCAGGGGCCTGGATACAAAACTGTCATGCAGGGCCCTTCTGAGAACCGGTCCCCAGTGTGAAATGCAACTTTTTGGGAAGCATCCCAGCGGGGAGAGAGCACTTTGGGGTACTCCTGCAAAACACAGTGCAGTCCTAGTAACTGGTAGACAGGTTTCTCAGCATTATGTAATGCCAAGCAAAATAAAACAACCCAGGTCTCCCAGCTGATTTGCTTCCCTAAGTTTTCTTAGCTTGAAAACATATTACTCAGTGTTGACATTTACTCATGGTAACTCTCAGCATAGCACCTTCCTGCATGTCTTCCCAGAGCCACCCTCTGCCCGTGGCATGTTAGCGGTGAGCAGAAGCAAGGACGAGCAACTTCCCCTCTAGGCCAAAGGAAGAAGAGGAAAATAGGAAACAGCAAAACCAATGATTGATAAGAGACAAACAAGGGTCAAAAGAGGAGCGAAAAGCAGAGTAAGAGAACAGGCACCACCCCTACTGAACATCACACGTGATTACTGCCCACAGGCTATGCTTTAGTGTATGGGACTCCGTACTGACTGCAAGAGCCATGATCAGCTCCTCTCACTCCAAGAGTGTGCAGGAGCCCCACTCTGGGTAAGGGCAGAAGGAGGCAGTTGTCTGGAAATGGGAAATTAACAGTTTGCTGCACCATAAATGCTTTAAGATTAGAGGGGTAGCCTGGTCCTGAAATGCAGTCAGGGAATGGATCACATTTCCACCTCTGCCTATGGCATCAACCAGTTTACTTCACTCTTTGGACTGAGTTTCTGCTTCCCATCTTGGACCTTCTTGCTTAAACCAAGGCTTAGGAGTGTCAACTGCCTTCCCCTGTCTGCCTGCACACCCAAAGCACTGTTCAGTGAGTTGCTCCTGTGATAGGAGCTGCACAATTGGGCAGCCAGTGTTCTTCAATTTCCAGCACCGCATCTCCCCTGACACCAGGGACTGCTCACATCAGCAACGGCCACAGCCTGACCACAGATGTTATCAAGAAGAAAGGAAGGCTCCTCTCCTGCATAAACTCTCCAGCCACCATAGCACCAGAAGAGCCAAACTGCACGCATATGGGAAGTCCAATGCTTCCCAGCTACATAGTATTTACTGAACATGTGCAAATCAACTCCTGAACAACAAAAGAAAGGAAGGCTCATCTGCCATGGATATACCTCCCTGTGGCCCTGAGAAATCAGCTAGGACAAGGCTGCTGCTATGTGGACAACGTGTGCAGCTGAGGAATGAGATCTTCTTCACCAAGGGCTCTCTAGAAGCAGATCGCAAGGCAAGGCACACACCAGATGAATTGTGGTGGCAGCAAGCTCCTCTCATTCCCCTCAGATTTTCTCCATTACATGGAGAAAACGGCAGAGCCTAGAAGAAATGGTGACTGGGAGCAGGCTGCCAGCACAGCAGCCTTTAACCTGCAAGTCTGAGGCTGGCAGGAGTAGGCCCAGGGCACACAGCTGTTCTCCAAGTCCCCCCACACGATTCAGGATGGGCACCTCAGTTTAGATGCCATTAGTTACAGCAGCAATGACCTGCTTACACCATAGATCTTGCTACAACTACAGGTGATGAATCCATGAAAAGGCCGATGAGGGCATAGCCTAGCAGTATGGGTTTCCAGAGGCACCAACAGCCACTCACCCTGCAAAAGCCAGTCCCTAATATTTTAATGCTGGAAATGCACTGCAGGTGGCACACTCCTTTGACAGCATAAGAGCTGTGTTAAATAAATTGTGCTAGTCATTGCAGGCAATGCCAGCAACAGCTGCTGTGAGTCAGCCAGCCCTGCATCAGTTCCTCTCTACCCCAGTTCCTTGTTCTTCTGAAGCACAACACATAAAATTTTTTCCACTGCCAACTTTTAGGGGTTGAAACTATCCTGCAGAAAATTTGCACCAATATTGCCTTCACTTTAACATTTTTCCTGTTTTTTTTTTTTCCAGGGGTATCTGAGCTGTCACCCCACACCATGAGCCCTGGTGCTACCGGCACAGAGCCCTGCACTCACAGGAAGGCAGGCGTTTAGCAGAGCTGGTCAGGGTGTTCCAGCTGGGCCTCAGAGGAGCTTTCAAGTAACACTACAATGAAAAGCCAGAGAAATCTGGGGAGTGATAGCATGAATTGCGAGTGCTTGAGGGTCAAGGAAAAGAAAAAGGGTTGTGGCATTTAGTTTCCCAGCTGCCCTTGAGGAAATCATTATTACCACAACCAAAAGAGTAAATTCCACACTGTAAGAGATGTGACCCCTGACAGACACCAAAACAGGCAGGACTAAACTTCAGGCAACGTTTTCCATTCATTCCCTGACCCACAGTTTTATACAGCAAACAGCTATACCTTTCCAGCCCAGAGCTCCATTCCAATTAGCTGTGGGCTGCAGAGTGGTCACTACAGCTTCACCAGCATAAACTGATGTAAGAGAAGGGAGAAACAGTCCCTTTGTCTTTAAAAGCTCAACACTAGCCTTACTTATTTCTGTGGTCAGTATTTCCCCACTTAATTCACAAAAGTAAAATAAACACTCTGCAGAGGTAGTATCTGAGTTTGGCCATTATTTTGTTAACATACGCACACAGTGTTAGTTACTGTTAACTCAATAAACAATCTTTATTCTGCTGTTTTAAAAGAGGTAATAGCTGCAGCCTGCATTAAAAATACTTTTCACGCTGTATAAAACAAACAAAACACCACCAATAGTGGAGGAAACACCACAGGTTACAACTTTTCCAGAACCACACACCAATTTCCTTGATCATAGTAACTCTTTTGAACCCTCACACAATCCAGGGATCTGCATGCTGCTTCCAGTTCCCCTTCACAGAACACATGGTAATAGCGGTGGAAAACAGGGCTGAGTTCTTGTGATTCCTTGGAGCCAGCTGGAAACAACACTGTATCAGTGCTCTCCCCTTTCTTTTTAGGGCCACCTTTCAGATTCCAGGGAACCAGCAAATCTTGAGAGTGAAAGGAGGTTCGGTTAGTGTGAACAGGCAGTCTGGAGTCTGGCACTGGCTCTGCATCACAGCCTTTGTCCTGTGAGTCATTAAGGAGTTGGTCAGAATGTGCTGAGTCTTGGCTGCTGCTATCAGGCATTTGATCACTAAGTGGTGTCCGGGCCACGCCAGTACTGATTTTCTCCTCTTTGTCTTTACTACCATTCTTTTCCTTAAGGTATTTAGACTTCTGATTTTTATATTCTTGTTCCATTGCCCAGACATAAATGAGTGCCATTCCACCAGGTCTTAGAAGTCGGGCTAGTTCATGGATAGTAGCCAGTCTCCTCTCCTATAAAGGAAAAGCAGAAGTGTGAAACTAGTACATAAACAAAAAGACAGGAGAGTGGAATGGCAGTAATTCCTCCTTACTGTCCCAAGATACAATAAAAATCAGAGGAATTTTTTTCCACTATTCATTTTCATTCATAATATAGTCCATCATTATGCACAAGCCATTTTCCCAATCACAACTCTCGCTGAAACACAATTTCTTCACCAAAAGGGTTGTCAAGCATTGGAACAGGCTGCCCAGGGAAGTGGTTGAGTCACCATCCCCAGAGGTGTTTAAAAGATGTGTAGATGTGGTGCTTAGGGACATGGTTTAGTGGTGGACTTGGAAGTGTTAGGTTAATGGTTGGACTCCATGATCTTAAAGGTCTTTTCCAACCTAAATGACTCTATGATTCTCTTTCCATTTGAAAACAGTACTGTGCTGAGCAGGATTTCTTGGACATATCAGCCCAGCTGGAAATGACACACACATCTTCAAGAAGGTTGCTCAGTATCTAAAATTCCAGATTCAAATCTACCACACCTGTTAATACACATCCTAAATTTGCAGCTGAAGGAGTCAGATTTACAGCTTAAATGCAGGTCCTCTGAGCACCCAAACAAAGATGCGTCAAGCCTTCTCCAAAACAGACTTCTTCCTACTTTTTTGTATTGGGTTTGGAAACATTCGCTGTATTTCTGGTATGGAGACACCAGTGGGCCCCTCCTACAATTACGGCTCTGTGATCTAGAAGTTTGTTACACTCTCACAGAGCCCAGAGATTCAGCAGACTAGTGAGCAGTGTCCCTGTTGTTTGCAATGGACAATGAAGGCATAGATCTGCTCAACCCATCTCAACCCATGAGATCTGCTCAAGATCTGAGACAGGAAGTAATATCTCTTGACTCCCAAAACAGAGCCCCCTTCTCCAGTGTCATTAATTGCAAGCAGATGAAAACAAAACACAAACATCGAGATCAAAGTGCCCAGAGGAGCGGGGGAATCTGACAAGCAGAGAGAAAATGTGAAAATAAAGAAGCAGCAGCACAACAGCTTGACTCTGCCAACTGCTTACACCAAATGCAAACCTTCAATTTCTCCCCATTTTTATTCTTCCCTTTTGCTTTCATGAGCCCAAACTAGCAGATTTTTGTAGTATTAGTAGCTCTGCACAGCAATACAACCGTACAGCGGATTACAGAGAGGGGTGACTTACTGCTGTTGAGAAATGGTGGATTACAGCAATAGAGATGCAGGCGTCACAAGAACCGCTGCGGATTGGTACGGACAGGGCATCACAGACAAAAGCCTGGAAATTTTTTTCTCCACAAATATCCACCAGGTTTTTGCTGCGATCACAGCCAACCTATAACAGAAAGTGTTTCATTAAGCCTTTCATAACAGGATAATTACAAGACTGGAAAATTATTTTCACTTGATGCTTACACTAATAGAGTCATCACAGTCTCCTACTGAGGTGACACATTTTAATTCAAAATAAAAACAAGAGCAAGTGTGAGAAAATAGCCTTAAGTAAGAGGAATATATGGTTCCCATGTACAAAAAGAAAAAAGAAAAAAATCCCAATGCTTACTTAAAAGTAAAGATGGCAGATTGGATATTAGCTCATTATAGCACCCTCATTTTGAAACAGTTTAAGACAGAACAGGTTTCAACCTAAATTTTCCTCAAAACTGTCTCTTTAGGTTATCTTGAAATCAGCAAAACGAGAGATGACCTAACCTCAGTATTTTCTTTTCCTTCCAACTGCCATTTGTAACCTGACAACATTTGAAGCAGACAAATACTGAACTCACAAAAGCTGAATCTACAAGTGTAAATGGCAATTTGGTGACTTTGGTGGCAGCGCCCAAGTATGTCACACAGTTTCACTAATCACCCAGGTTTCATCACTTCAGTGCAAGTAAGAAAGTTCTCAGGTACAGTCCCCCTTTGCTCTCAGTATCACAATCCACAAAAATTTAACACAATTTTCCCAGGTTCTGTACAGTCCAAGTGGAGTGACCTCTAGGAACCATTTCAGGACACTTCATAAGATCTTTCATTTTTCCCCATTTTGAGCCTTGCCCAGTTTCTAGGTCAAATATAGTAAGAAAAAGCATCTAGAAGAGGTTTTTTACATGCTTGCATAAAAACAATAAATTCAAACTGATCAAGACCCTTCTGCAAGAAGAGTGAGGTATGCATCACTCTTTTTCATGTCTGCCATGCACACCGAATACTCAAACCAAAGCCCTGCTACTAAGTTATATATCAAACTCAGCTTGTATGAGAATATTAAATTTATTTGTTTTCAATGATTAGCAACAAGTAGGTAGCAGAGAACAGATTCAGAATCCTAAATAATTACTGCTGACAGTGTTTATTGCATTTGACACAGAAAGAGTATTAAACTATCCTTGATGCAACAAGAATAGCAAACAGCTTGCTCTGGTTAATCAACTCAGCAAAGACAACAGTACTGCTAAAATTAAAAATCTCTTTTGCAATGATTAATCAAAATATATTTTTCTTTGGTCATAACTTCATTTTATCAGTTCAAATCATTTTAGCTTTCAGTATGCCATCACAGTTCCAAACCAGGATTTTGTTCCAGTCATATGTCCTGAAAGCTTCCAGGTGAGCTGATTTCTAGTCAGGTCCCTGACTTTTGGTCCAAAGTAAATTACACAGTTGTGAAAATGCCAACCTGACAACCCAAGATAATCTTCCACAAAACCAGTACTATGAGTATGTACATATTGTCCTGCCAATTATCTCTACACAGACCTGAAAAGATCAGTCCTTGCTTTCTTCCTATTTATCCCTTGGACTCATCTCTGTGTTTACTAAAGCACAGAGTGAATAGTGTATTTACGAATAAAAAAAGGAAGCACTTGTTTACTTGGAAGTAAACATAAATGCCCATCATTTCACACTGGAAGCCAACTGAAATCCCTTTAAATTACTCTCATCATGGAATGGATTTAGCTGACAACCTGCATGTTAGATTCCACACCTCATTACCAGTGCCTTCAACTACTTTTGCAATTAAGACATTAGCATGCAGTATCTAGTAAAACTCAAAGGACCAAATTCACTGCTGGCAGAAGGAGGGAGAATACTTGCAAATTCCACCGACAACAAGCTTTCCCAGTAAGAATTACTTTGGCCCTGCACGTCTATATTAAATTGCTTTGGCCCTGCACGTCTATAGTAAAAACAGGCTGGATAAATGGAACTCAATCCTCCCCTCCCAAAGTGACCTTGAAAGGACTACACTGTATGTTGATGAAATCCAATGAACTGAGAATGAGAACAAAGGCATGACTGCCAGAATCTGAAGTCCTCATTTGCATCTAAATTATATAAAATAATTATGAAGTCAGGCTTACTTGTATTGTCATACTTATTAAAGTGAATGTACATCCAAAGCAGAAAGATTCTGTTTCACAATGAAAATGGAGACCTTGCAATGGATCACTTTGAATGCATAGCTGCTCTAAAATAGGTATATCAGGCTAAAACTTTATGTGGTTTTAAATGTAAACATTATAATAGGTGCTATGCATATATGCATAAATGCTGAACACAGGGAGTCACTACAGATATGCCTGATGCTGAAGCTAAGGAAATTTAGCATCCTTACTAGAAATCTCTCTGCAGGATAATCTTTTAAAAGAATTCTAAATCACCACACTCCTGCATTTTTTATCTTACAAGAAACATGCATTCATTAAAAACCAAGAGTCCACTTACATTTTTAAGAGGGATTTCAGGCACTGATTTTCATTTTATCTGGATAAACACTAACTGCACCCAACTTTTGTTTTAAGCCAGGAAATCTGTATTAGTATGGAGGCCTGTAACTCTTCAACTAGAACACCAAACAAAAAACTTATAAAAGACACAAAAGCATGTTGTCATTCTGGCATACAACACCCTCTCTTTAGGGCACACTGGGTGACACAAACTTTTAGACTAACGGAAGTATCAAAAAAGATTAAGATAAAAGAGGATAAAGTAAGAGAGAAACACATGCAACACCTGTTTTGTCCGAGTTTGCAGCAGCTCTGTACTGGCTTCCCAGGAACAGGATAACACAGGCAGATATCCTATTCCACTCCTTTGTGTTCTCAGGCACCTTTACCTCCATTGTTTCAGCCAGGAATAGCTCAACTAAATTTTACAAAATCTCCCTAATGCGGTGTTTTGGAATAGATAATTAGGGGGCAAAAGACACTAAATAAATAGCTTGCTTTATAATGGTTCTGCAAATCTGCAAGAGATAAATCTTCTTTTAAGCTTCAATAAAGATAGGTAAAGACAGGTTGATGTTGCCCACCATTATATATTTTCTTTCTTTTTTTTTTTTTTTGTTGTAACTAACTTACCTGGTAGAATTAGTTCATTTAAGTATCTGGAAACCTGACTGATTCAGCACATTAGAAACTGATTAAGAAAACTACATCTAATTCTGAAATCCAGCTGCCAAATGGAATTATGTGGCTCCCTGGAGAAACACCTCAGCTATAACTAATAGCATGAGAGCATCAAGGAACGAAATTACATTCCAGTAAACACACACACACACATAGAAAAAGAGACACCAGCACAGCCATAGCAAGACAGACAAATCTCCTTGCTCCAGTTGGTCTGAGTCAGACTTTAACATTCCCTTCACGTACTGTTTTGGTTTTCCATTGCATACAGTCAGGGTGTCTGTGGAAAAAAGAGTGCTATGTCTGAAATCTGAAGTTCATTTCTCAATGACAAAGTGTCAGAACCAAGTTGAGCAATTCAGCATTCATTCTGCTTTGTGCTGCTGTTACCCCAGTTCCTTCTGAGCTCTCTTCCCAGGCCTCCCTCCCATCATTATAATGACTGCTATTCAGAGAGAGAAGATGGCAGGAGACGTTTCTCTGCCTCACCCTCCAATCACTAAGGTACAGCGAACTTGCTCCAGGTATACCTTTACAATTAGTTTTGTCCCTCCTGCTTTTACCTACTACTACTAAGTCTTTTGGATCAGAATTTGTTCTCAATGAACATGGACCCAGCACAACTAAAAGCCACCCACCATTATGCAACCGTATGGCAGCAAATATTCACTCTCTCTCTTCCTCACACCGTGGCAAAAATCAAACTTCTATACAGTTCCCATGGAAGCCAGTTTGGGACAATAATGCAGAAAACAAATGCACATCTCACACAGCAAAAGGATGTCTTACAAGGTCATGTGAAATACAGGCTATGTTACTGATTACCTTTGAATGACACACACTACAGAAATAGGAATGTCTGTATTAAAGCAAACCATTTGGGCTCCTGTGTTGCCTTTTCTTCCTAGCATCAATATTCTGGCAAGGAAATAGCATTTTCAGTTGTCCCACCAGTTTATCAGTTCAATTAAGAATGCAAACCACAAAATTGAAAGGCTTCACTGTCTTTGACTCACACCCTAGCCCTGTGAGGATGCTGAACATTCCTGGGGGAATTTACACATTCCCGGGGGAATTTACACATTCCCACATACCTGAACAGTGGAAACCGGGAGACAGAGCTAAACTTACAAACACTGATGGGATACATTGCAATGATGTCAGCTGTCTCTGGAATGAAACCCTTGTGATGATGGGGGGGGGGGTGTAAGGCTGAAACGTAGCATTCTGTGAAAATAGAAGCCCTGCTTACAGATATGATTAAGTTTGAAAGCACTTAAATATAAACTGTTAAAATATTTCCTCCAAATGAGGTTGGGTGGGGAGGGGATTGTGTAAAAACTACCCTAAAAGCATTTCTTTCTTTCTTTCTTCAAACAATAAAAAAACTGGGCGAGACAGAAAAAGTAATCTGAAACTTTATTAAATTCAATCTTTCTCCAGTCTTTGTCCTAACTACATCAGATTTCAATTCCACCTCTTGCTCCATCATTGTTAATCTGAATTTGTTTGTCACGAAATTGCTGCTTTTTCATTGTGTCAGAATAATGCAGCCATTACAGAATTGTCATTTTCGTTGAGCATAGCTGGACTCATGTGTATTTCATTGTTACACAAGGATACTCAAGTAGATAAGGCTGTATGTAATCATCCAAAGAAACTGAAGCAAATACAATAGCACAGGCCACAGTGGAGACATTTTCAGACAGTGCCTGAAGACTAAAACCTTTAGGAGAGCTACCTTAGCTTTGATCTACCATTACCACTGCTACTTAAAGTAACCTATCTAAAAATGTACAGTAATCTTTAGAGCACATCACTGGCCTTTAGAAAGTGCTTGCCTCAGGTTTTCAGTGTTTGAGTCTAAACACTCCAAGCTACATATTGTACTACGAGTGTTCTACCCAAACCCTAAATAACTCCTAATTTCACAGCACTGCTTTATTGCTTCCTTCCCAATGGGGCTTAGGCCAAGAGCTGTAGTGCACTGTGCATAAAAACTTATCAAGAGCCCCAGCAATTGCTGTGAAGGAAAGGCTGCAGCAATTTATTAAGTTTCTGCCTGGATTTTATGCTCCCAAGTCAAGAGGAGCAAATAAGGGCAGAAACTGATGCCCTGAATGTAGAAAGCACTCCCCTTATCCCAACAATGCACCTGATATACAAAGCATATTCGTCTCCATGCCCAGCCCATGGTAAATGGAAGTAACACAGTCTGAGAAACAGCTCTGTATAATCAGACCTTTCTGTTGAGCCCAAGTAAGAACCCAGGAGGACAACACAAAGTGGAAAAGACTGCTCCTTTCTCCCTTAGATAAAAGGAACAGGCTGACTCATCCAACACAGTCACCACACCAAGGAGACGGGCTACCAGTGATAATACTGATACATTGCTGACAATTCCTACAGAGCAGTACGACAAGGGCCAGTGATAATACTGATACATTGCTGACAATTCCTACAGAGCAGTACGACAAGGGAATATAGGTAAAAATCCCATTAAGGAATATACGAGTACTGATCCTCCATTTATGAATAAATGAGTATTGATTTCCCACAAAATCAGGATTCACAAAATAAAAAGCCACTAACGTTGGTCCCTTCCACAATCACAGAAACAAAGTATTTAAAGTAGTACCTTGCATCAAAAAAATAGCCATTACCAGTTGCTTTAGAGGAAGATGCACAAAAAAAAATCAAGACGTTTCACCCTCTAAAAAGTTGACCATAAGAAAAATGTCTTGCCTACCAGCACTTTCCTTCAGGTCAAAGAAAAAGGGTTTGTATTACTTATGAACAAAGCAATTCACTGTCTCACAGAAGAATCTGACCCAATCCTTATGACTGCTGCTCAGTGCTTGGCTTTCTGGCATTTTGTGACCGTAAGTTCCATCCAATAAATGGCACCAAATGTGCCCAAAGTATTTTGTTTTCTCATCAGAAAACAGTTTGCTGCAGTTTAACCTGCTCCCAACCTGTCAGGTCCCCTCGGATCACCTCACTGTCCTCACGAGCAGCAAGTACTCATATCCATGTTAGGTGACTGAAGTGACACCCACTGATAAACCTTCATCCGTACTGAATGACATCCAACAGCCCCTACCTTTGTGTCCAAACCAGTGTAACACCACACCACACTGTTCCTCTCACCTATAATAATTTAGTTTTCTTAGTCCGTTGAGATACCTTGTGAAAAGTTTTTTAAAAAAAAAATATCTGTACACAAAATACACACCAGGTTTTCTTTAACCACACATTGGCTGACACATAAAAATAAATACAGTAGAAAGAAGGGACCACATCTATCCTCCTGAGACTCCGTGCTGGCTTGCAGATGAAAATAAGCAAATGCAAAGTCTAGAGTCTAACTCCAACCAAGAACAACTAGTTGTCACCAGTGGAAAATAAAATATCAAGGGAGGCAAATTGAATGAAGCAATTCCCATATTCTGTTTTTCAGCTGTCTCAACTGCCTCTTTAAAAGGTTTCCTCCCTTTCACTGCTATTTTTCAGATTTTGGATTTCTCCTGCAGGCACATATGAAATGAGGTAACTCCTAAAGTGACAGAGGAGAGGGGCTGGCTTTCATTTGACTGCCAATAGATAATGTGCGCTTTCTTTCCTTTAGCTGGTTAACTGTGGACTCCAGAGAATAGACTGATGCTGGCAATTTTTGAACACAGCATCTTGCAGAGATTTCACCTTAAAAGTCTACCAAAAACCTACACAACAGCAATTTACCAAATTCATTTTAGGACTAGGTGACCTTCATGGTACCCTGATGAACTTTCCTTCTCTCTAGTTAGGTTAGCTGACTTTTCTTACAGGAGTCCGGAGTGCAAGAGTGAAACGTTCTTAATAATTATTTTCAGGCTACAACAGTCAGGCATAAACATGCCTACTTACAAAACAGTTGATTTTGTTCTAGCTTATAAGAACAGTAATGGAAATAAATCCATTACTAATATAGTCAGGGCTGTAAATAACAAATAAGGTTTTATAGCTGAATATAAACAGCAGGACAGAAACTCCTGAAACAGACAAACAAGCCTGACTTTTATTATTAATAATTAATATTTTCCCTTACATAAAAGTTTTCAAGTCTGATGGATTTCAAAGTGTTTCACAGTACAAGCTCATGAAAGAACCAGACAATTCTGGAACAGGGGAGAGCAGATATCATAATGCATACCTCTCAAAGATTTCTTTTGGGTAAAAACCCCATGAAATTTGACCCTTGCAAAAAAGTCTTTGAAATATTTGCAATAGAAACTCTTTCTTGGTTCATATTTGTATGAGCTTCATGTCTCCCTGATAGGAAGGAGAGAAATAAAACTGGGCTAAGTACAGACTGTGAGACAGAGCAGGTGATGAAAACATCAGCAAGAATGATGTCAGAACTGTCTAAAGGTGAAGACAAGGGAGTGAGAGAAAGGCACGAAGTCTGTGCTGAAGACGAGGCTCCCCCATGAATTTTATGTTGGCATATTTACTGGGCCTATGCATGGAGTCAGAGGTGGGACAGCCAAACATGACATCATTCACAAATGAGCCACGCCACCAGGCCAAAGGGAACTGCAGAGGATGTATGAAAAGCAGTGCTGCCCATGGAGATTTCAGAGACATGTGCACTGTATTCCCCACCCACCAGCCAAGTGAAAAACTCATTGGAAGCATTCAAACTGCCCAACCATTTTCCCTTTTAATAAGTTTATTGAACAAAATAAAAAAGGATAAAGCATCCATTACAATTTCTCAATCCACTGCACCCATTACTGTTGGGGGTTTTTTTAATCAACATATTTTGACTTGCAAAGCAAAAGTAGCTTGGGAAAAAAAAAAAAAAAGGGTAACGTACATAGTGAATGGATTGGGAAACCTAACACAAATGGTAATTGATCTTGGATCAGCAAACAGCTTTCTGTTCTTGGCACTCTTCCCACAACTGAAGCTCCAACATGCTACAACTGCACAATGGAATAAATACTAGTACCAATGAAAACAAATGACAGTAGCCACTACTTACCATGTACAAATCCTCGTTGATGCCTAGATATTTCCCATTACCACAACCAACATCAGCCACTATCGACCCTTTTGGTAGAGACCTGAGAAACTCTACAATTCGGGGCCATGGGCTATGCCTGGTACTGCTGAAGTGTGTGGCAATCTCTTCATACACCTTGTGCACATATTCCTGCTCCAGCTTCAAGGCCTCCATCTCACTGTGGGGAAATGAAGGTTGTATCTGTCTTTGCTGTCCTTTTTGGCTGTCACAGACAGATGGGTAAACTAGATATAGCAACAGATACACAAAAAATATATATAAGTAATGCCCTGTTGGTTAAATTTATTTAGCAAAATAAAGTTAAAAGCAAAATATTAAAATGAAAAAAATGCTTAATTCCTCCTTCACCTTCTAAAAACTGAAATACGGGTCAAACTGCAGAAGTGTTTGATGACCTTAAAATAAGCAACCTACTTGCATGTACCAGAGGCCGTTTGCAGTGATCATTCATCCTGCTATGTTAACGTGGTTTATGTTTTCAAAACTGAGACAGTGCCCCTAATACCAAAGATCATGACATCACTGCAATCCAGCCTCTGAAATTCTGTTCTGAGGGCACAAATGGACTTCAATTCCATGTAATCATTGAGACACCTATCTATTATTATCTGTACTGCCCTAAGGCACTTACATGGCCCTGTCACTGCAGATCTGACTACTCTGCCTTCTCTAATGTATTTATTTTCACAAAATTACAGTCCTCTTCAGATAAAAAACAACCAAAAGAGATGGGAACCTGAAGTAGCTACTTCTATTCTGATATGTTATTCCGGCACTTGAGGACCCAATGAAAGGCAAGATTCCAGATTACTTGCCTGGCTCTGGAGCAAGTCAAATCACTTTCTGTATAGAGAAACTCCAGCAACCATATAGATGCAACCAATTCAAGCCATATAGTATGCCCAACTCCAAGTCATTCAAGAATGGCTACCAGGACTGCCAAAAGTACCCAAAGGGATAAACTGATTTGCCAGAAAAAACCCACTTATGTATTAGTGGTAAATAATAATTCTGACTTGGAAGATCACCTCAAGACACTTACTGCAATTGCAAGGGCTTTTTCTCACTTTCCTGAATGTAAACGATGTCCTTGTTTCCCTTCGATTTAGTGTTAAATCTCCAACATCAGCAGTGATTGTTCCAACTTTCTGCCCAAGATCAGATGCCTGAATTACATCATATTTTCGGGGTGTAATCCTAAAACAGAGTAACACAAAATAAAATAATAATTCAATTTGCATCATAAAAAAACCCAATCCATCTTTGTAAGAAGGTAATTCTTACATACTGTGACAAATATGACTATAACATGCTATCTAACATACTGCTGCTTCTCAGTTTTCAAATTATTCAATTTCAAAGAAAAAAAGAGGAGCTGACACAAACTAATGATGTTAATTAAAGTGTTATTTAATTGAAAATAATTACATTTTCCTTCCTTCCCTTCCATAAAGTTTGATTTTTTATTGTTCTAGGACATATTTTTTAATATATTTATTTTATATTAAAAAATATATTTGTTAAAGATAAAATACACTACTAAAAATGGTGGGTATGGCTATAAAAGCACAGAATTGGCTGAGCTCTACATTAGCAGATTGAAGTTTCTTGTTACAAATGGGCCTCTCCAATGAATTCTGCTTTGCAACAGAATTGCTTTTCCATTCCTTGACAACAGAGGATGCAAAGAATGTAGCACTTGCGAGATCTGCTAAAATACCTAAAAGGGAGAAATTCTCCTGTAGATCTTTCTTGATCAAAATCTACCAGCCAAGCAAACTGCGAGCATACCTTTTCTTAAGCTACTTCTGGATTTGGCATGGATCTTAATGGAACACAATAACATTTCTGCAAGGACAAAATTTATAAAATGAAAGTGATTTTGAACTTTCTTGGGGTGACAAAAGTTTCAAACAATTTTATGAAAAGGTTTACATTACAAAGAACTACCAAATCCCAAAAATTTTTAATAGCTCTACAAATAGATCTCTCCCAAAGCTAAGAGGAAACTGAAAAAGTAAAATGCAAAACACAACATGAAAGAAGAGAAACAGCTGCACCCACATGTAGTTTCCCATCACTTGCACATGGGAAAAAGTAGATACTCTTGGAATAAAATGGAAACTCTTCAGGGAAATACATTGCTTAGCACTTCAAAGCTGTTACTGTCACACTGAAACGCTTCCTGAACTTAATCATCAAGAAGATTAATGCAGAAATTTCCTGAAGGAAAAAAAAATCTCTAAGGAATTGGCCTCTCAGTGAAGCCCTTTCAGAAGTGCTGACTTCAAAGTACTTGACTCCCAACAGGGCAAACTCTCAGTATAAAACTGACTTCTATATTAGTTAGTTGAGTTTAACCCTCACAGGCTGAGCCAAAAGCAGAAAAAAAAAAAGTGTCTTACATCTTTTAATAAAGCAGAGCATTCAGACTCAGTCTCAAATTTCTACCGGAACTTTTTTGCAGGTCACGTGAAACTGGTGACCAGTGCCTGTACTTAACCAAGAATGATACGAATGCCAACAAGGCAATCTGATCAGCACTCCTGTACTTTGCTGTATGCCATCTTTCCTACTGCAGGGAAACTGATCTCTAATCCAGTCACAGGGAAATAGAGTGCAGGTCCTTTCTATCTGGAAATCAGGAAGCAGCACTCTGATGCTCCATCTAGCTGTTGCAAAAAGGAGACACGAAGCAATCCTGAGAATGGAAATCTCCCAGAGGCAGCCATGGGAAGGATGGGATCCAATAAAGAACTGCCTTATTCACAGCAGATAATGAAGCTATGATGAAATAATCAGATGAGGATGCTCAAGACTCCCTGGACAGAACTTCAAAACCCAAGTTTGCAGATTTTCTATTTGATTTTCTTCTGTACCTGCACTAATAAGTCTTCTTTTTCAAGGTTCTTATTTCCAGGTTTCACTGCAGTGTCAGGAATGGTGTTTTGCCAGGTTACCCAATCAGAAATGAACCTCATCAGAAAAAAAAATCACAAATGAACCTCATCAAAACAGCTGTAATATTACTTTCATCTATGAGCCAAAAAGAGCACATATCTTTTGCTCTCCTTGATGACACTTTATAGCTTATTTCTTAACCATATGTTTCTCCTTCAGAGAAAACAGAACAAAACCCCTTTCCATGTGCACTTTGTTAACAGGATCAAAATGAAGTCTCTAGTTCCCTTGGCATCCAAATAAGACACACTGAAAAGATTTCCAGAATAATTCCAAAATTGAACCTTTTTCTCTCTAATTTAACTTCTGAGGAGTAAATAAAAGGCATCACAAATGACCTTAAATACATCCTGCCATGATATATGCAAGTAAATTAACTACATTTGTTCACTGGATGATTATTCTCATTGATTACAATAGTATGCTCCACTACCATGATGGAAAGCTTACTCCAGTTGAGTATCTTTGACCCACTATTGCTTTTAAAATACATAGAAAAACTATTTTTAGCAAAGATGGACAAGCACTGGAACAGGAATAACTTATAAACGAGCAGAAAGATCTGGGATATTAATTTTAAATGTATTTTATGTCATTGGATCTCAAAAGAGAACCATCACTTGAAGGTACAAGTGAGTTAAGTAATAATCTCATTCCAGTTCTTATGCAGGTACACTACCCCAACCTGAATGCCCGCTGGCAAGTTCCCAGTGTGCACCCTTCCCCCTCCTGGGAATTTGGCTACCCTGGGCCAGGTTGGAAAGAGCAGAGCTGGTGGCCTTAGAGAAGGCAGTGAAGACAGCCAGAGGCCTCAGCAAGGGCCACCCCTCCTTCCCCTGGGAGCTGCTTTTAAACAGAGGGTGCCCTACTGGGCCTTGCCCCAGCTACAGCCCCTGATGCGTCCCCATCTCTGTCTGTGCACGGCCACTGCTCCACTGAGCCAGGCCTTGACCCCTGGGCTGACATCCCAACCTGGCCTCAGGCCAGCCCCATGGAGCTGCTGGATGCCCAGGGCTGGGGACTGCCCCCTGGCTCCCCTGGCAAGCAACGTCACCACATGAAAACAACCGTTCTCAGAGTTGTAGATAATCTTTCCAGACAACAACTGACAGTATTTGACAGGATAGAATAAGAAGCTTATAATGCTGGTAACCATGTTCAGTCTTGTATACCAAAAAACAAAGGATTTCACTGCCCTGGACTTCTAGAATGATGCACGTCAGTAGTACCAGCTGCTTTTTACAACTGTTTAATTTAATGAGAGAATATACAGGTGGCATAAGCACTCTATAAAAATTAACAATGTAAAGGTCATTGGGGAATTCACAGTCACCCTTCTTCATAATACAAATTAACCAGTAAAATTAAAAGGCAGAATATCTTCTGCCAATAAAAGGATTTGATGTTTAATTTACACAGAATGTAATTAGTGTCCCCAATTGACTACTATAACCAGTGATGGCTTGGGTCAAACAAAGGAAGAAACATTTACCATGTGCATTTCTGTCCAATATGAGGGTTTCCATATTCTCCTGAAGTGCACTGCTATCACTCTCAGAGCTCGCCAAGGTTTTAGCCTTTTTGCCAGTTTCAGAGCTCCTATTATAAGTATCCCAGCAGTGCATGATTTAAAAAGCCTGTATTTAAATTCTAAAATAAGCAAAGCCTTAAGACATATTTCAATAAATCTCTTTTCCAGGACCCAAAACCAGCTCAGTACAATGCAGCCTTATCACTTAAAGCAGATGGTAAGAGCTCTGGAAGACTCCTCTTTGTTACCCTCATGCCCTCTGTGCAGGGGAAGTCACTCTCTTAAACCAGCCTTTCTCTAAAGACTTTGGCATATGTGAGCCAATGGGAAAAGCTGGGGGCTGAAAAGAGAGAAAGTAAATGGTGAAGCTAACTGCACTACAATCAATTCTTTGCCAGCTCAGAGTCACTGAGGACTGTTACACCACAGATATAAATGAGAGCAATTTCCAAGAGAAACTTCACTTGTGACAGCAGCAGGTAACTGCAGCTCAGGGACTGGCAATTACCTTCCTAAAATCCCCAATTTTTTTCAATTTAACCTGAGCAGAGGAGTGAATTTGTATATTAATTATAAAACCTGACAATTTCTTTCAGAGCAATTTTAAATACAGAATGTCATTAACAAAGCAAATAAACAACATATATTATTCTTCTATTATCAGCAATGAAGGGACTCTTGTATGTACCCATGTGTCCACAGGTATCTGGATTCTCCGGCCATCACTAATAAACTGCATCGGGGCAGCATAACTGCCACTGTACGGCCATCAGGGTGTTTGAAATCCATCACAATCTAAAAAGAAACAAAACCAGTCACCATGAATGAGCATGACTTACAGAGCTTCATATACATGCCAGGCATTCTCAAGTCCTAGTTTTGTTTGCCTTGTCAATGTGATCATCAGAATATTGCCATCAAACAGCTACTTATTTCCTAGGGATGCAAAAGTCTCTAGGAAAAGTCTCTGTCCTTAAGATCTCTCCCTTTCAGCTCTGTGTTCAAAAATCTGAAGCAGTCACCAATATGTGTGTATATATATTAAAATACTAAAAAAAAAAAAATTTACACGTTTTCTTCTTTTCATAGTAATCACTTTCTTTGTGAGAACATGGTAGCACCATTTAATATCTGTGTGTACCTGTGAGGTAGGAAAGTATTACTACCCCTCAACTAAAGGCAACTGTGTAAGAGGGAGAGGGCTCATTTGTTGTAACTCGGCCATCTGAAAGTTAGGTACCTGGGCTCAGGCAGTCAGCTACTGTCTTTGTGACGTCTATGCAGAGACAGACAAGTATCTCCACAGAGTGATTCATCCTAATTTAAAATGTAGAGCTAAGTGACATGGGATAACCCTAATGCCCTCTGGAAATGCCTATCCATTCACAGCAGATTGAGCTGAGACAATTAATTCAGAGTAGATACATAACATTTAGCTAACCAATATTAGGTGAGAGAAATAATTTCCAATCTGCCCACATTCTTGGAGGTTTGCAGCACAACAAGCACATGCAGTCTCCCAAGATTCTGACTAACATGCCAACTACCAGACCATCCTTTCATTATCTGCCACCTGGCTCCTAGCCATGGCAATATATTGAGGTAATGCTTTCAGCTTTATTCCAATTTCACAGCCCAGATGGCAGTGCTACATTCTGCTTCTTCTCGGGCTAGGAATGTTATCCTTTTACATTTCCCAAATGAGAGAAACACTTGCTGTGGAAAATAAGGAGCAGGTCATTTAAGCAAGCCAAAAGAGTTACAGAAGACAGAAGGCTTAACAAAAAAGAAAAGTGGTCAAAAACTATTCAAGTCGGTGGTTCCAGCTACACTGGAGAATTAGCATCATGAAAGTGCTGCCACCTGACTTGTAACCTACTAAGTATGCGATTTAAAAGCAGACTTACTACAGTACGCCAGAGCGAAACAAATTAAGCAGTTCTGCTTCTGCATACAGATGCATTTAACAAAGAGAAAATAGTGGTGCAATGATCAGTCATTCAACATAAAAACCCAGCAAGACAAGAGACTGAATAAGCAAGACTTTTAAACACTACAAATTACCACTTACAACATTTACTATTTAATGTTGTGCACACTGGAGCAAACTACAATGGCATTTACACTTTTAGGAAAAAAATTATTTACGCTGTGGTACCACCCACATAGAGTGACACAGCTTCTCCTGTTGAGCTATCTAAATTTAAGTCAAGAAATGACGAGGGTGACAAACAGTGGGGCTGGAAAAGGAAGAGAGATGGGGGGGAACAGGAATAAAGCCTACCTATAAGCCCTGATTAATGATTATGAAACACTTCAGTAGCTACACAAGTAGATGAACGGCAGCCACTTGCTGCAGCCACTTGCTAATAACACTCCTTCCCCTGCACTTAGCCATTTCTTCTAGGTATCCTCCAAGAAGCACGGGGTGAAGATGAAAACACAGTGGCTTCACAGATCTGATGGGGAGGCTGTCCCATAAAGCATGACTAGATGCAAGCCTCTGTAAAAAGATGTAGCTATCTGGCAAGGCAACAAAACCAGAGGATAACTAATCAGGACCAGCAAGTAAGGAAAGGAAAAGCATGAAAAGAACACAAGTGGGGAGTGAAGTGGTTGGATGAAATGAGGAAAATAATAGTCTCTGTCTGTCTTTTGCCTCTCTGGCTCACTGCTGAGACAGGTGTGAGGGAACAATATAGAAACTGGGTTCTTCAGAAGTATGGCAGAATAAAGTGAACATGAGACTCTGTCCAGATTCCTTCCTGGAGGCTCAGTTACTCCACTGTTCCTCTTTCTGGGTCAGTAGTAGTAACCAAGCTCTGTTCTTGCAGATAATGTTCAAGAGCTGCACTTCCTCCAGAGTCAGAGGAGACCTATGTGGGGTCTCCTACACTTCCCATTCCCACCTCCCTCCAGGGCCCGGAAGAGGACCTTGTTCTGCGAGCCAGCATGGGGACTCTGTATGAAGCAGCAGGAAACAGTTATTCCAGCTCCCTGCCTCCTCGGCTGCTTTCCTTCGTGCATCTCCAACTCCTTTTACCCCACCAACTGCATGGCCCCAGAGACTCTTCACAGAAGATGCTCTTCAAACCCTGTCCTCTTAACAACTGTACATCCAATATAGCAGAATTGCAGAGTGTTCTATAACAGACAGCATGTTGGGAATGAGAGGCCACAAAACTATCCCTGGTAACTGGATTTTCAGGCAGAAGTGGCTGGAAAACAGACAGTAAAAGGAGAGCTTGTCCTCCTGACTGAATTTCAGCTATGCTAAGCCAACAAGAAATAATGTACAACAAAATTTCTGATGGTGCAGAATTTGAGGCTGAAAAGCAGGAGATTATCTATGTAACATCTGGTAAGTCTAGTCCTCACCAGCACAGGATCCTAGCTCTGCCCCTGCTCCCTACTTTTCTGTGGAGGAAAAGCTTCCGTGCTATCACACTGTCTGGCTGCTCCCCTTCTAAATGAATTTCATACTTATGACAAGCCTTGATGATTTGGGGTGGAAAATATAAACAAAGGATTAATATACTTGCAGATGGGCTATGACATTAAGCAATTAGCAGTAATTGGAAGAGTCAAAAATCCAAATCCAAAACTGACCTTTGCTTCTGAAGCAGATGGAGATCCTCACATAGAATAAATCGAAGTTTTACATTCTTTTCTATTAACAACAAATTTGATGTTGCAATTCAGACAGATAATCAGATTTAAGGAACCCACTGTGAACATGTGAAGAAAATTAGCACAATTCCTATGCTTCATTCCTTTATCGAGAATAATTGCACCTGAATGCTTAAAAAATCAAGCAAGAGTACTTCTACCCTTTGTTTAGAGTACAGTAAAGAACATTTAACCCAGAAGGATTTTTGAAGAACTCTGTTCTTATCTCTGACAAGCCTATTACTGACTGAGGTAGATAACATTCCCACACTCACTATATGTGTCTTTATCCCGGCAGAACATTCTAAATTGTCACTGTCACACACACACACACAAAAGATTAATGAGTTTGGTCCTCTTTTTAATTTACTAAGGACTCACAATCAATAAAGCAACTCTGCCACTGCTGAATCAATCTGCTTCATGACAGCTTTGCTCCACAGGAGCTATTTCCAATTACTATTTTCGGTTTTACCTATTTTCTTTTTTCTTTTAGATGGCAGAGTCAATAAAGATCAAATTTCCAGCTAGCCCATGGTGCATCACCCAGGGATTACATTCAAAAAATAAAAATAGTGGATGCTTTGATCTTATACAACTTTTACCTTCTTTCTTTGTACTATGGGAAAAGTGTGGGTCTAAATATACCAAAAAACTTAAAAGAAACAAGCAGCTAATAATACCTACTTGGAGTTTTAAATAACTTGTCATGATGCCAGGTTATTTGAGAGTGTTCATGAGGAGGGAGCACACAAAGCAGTAAACAGCTTTCAAGGATGGCTAAACATCAAAGCAAAGGGACACCCACATCACGAACATTGTTCCTGTGGCATAAAATACAGCAAAATGCAAAACCCAGAAAAGAATCCAATATAAAAAAGAAAGCAAAGAAAGTATGTTTTTCTTAACTCTGCAGGGAAGGAGAAGTCTGAACCGCCTTTCAGTGCGGTTGTACTGCACTTCATGGAAGACCAGAAGGATGGAGGTGAATGACTATAAAATAAGTAATGATCCAAAGGCAAAACAGAAACGATGCAACAGGCCTATATGGACAACGTTGATAAGGATTTCACTGCTACAGTGTGGAATGACAATGTTGTTTTTCTAAGCTTTATCTCTGATGCAATTTGTATTTGATGTTAATAGACTACCTTAGACGAAACAGACTCTAAAGCTAAAAAAAGTACCATGTGGAATGCTTCTCAAATCTCTGACATTATTTACTGAATTTTCAGAGAGCAAAGACACATTATCAGCCTACGTAGCAGTTTCCCACACGTAAAACAGATGAAAAAGAATGTCTACTTCAAAGACAGCTGAGAGGTTTAAAGCCCACACAGGGAACTTGAACAACACAGTGGGGCTCTACGCAGAGACAAGAGCCTGCTGGCTTACACGGGACTGAGGCAATCAATCAGTAAAACACAGCGCCTTTCACTGCAAAAACCATGCTAAATTCCAAAATTTGGAATTCAGAAAATGCTGAATTTGAAGGAGGAAGAGAATAGGATTATCTTCTCAGAATAATCCATGCCATAGGAAATATATCTTATGCAACCTATGCTGATATTTACATGGCATATTATGGTCTCTAACCATACATCAGAAAACAAGTATAACATTACTACTGGGAAAAAACCAAAAAAATCTCTCAACAAATGCACAGGCCTCCCCTTTATCAGGTTTACACTAAAGCATACTATCTCTTGCTAATCTGCTTAGGCACTATGGTGGTGCTAGTCAGATGTTTAATATACTTAATAGGTTTTGTTTCTTCAAGAATTGTATTCAATTTTCCATCCATGCAAGGCATTACTATCTTCCTGAATTTTCTGTGTCATTTTAATTATCTATATATTTCTTCCTCTTAATTGAAGTCTAGCATATGAATGTTTAAAAAACATTTCAATATACAGACAGTACTTCATTCTTTTCCCTCTGAGGTGTGACCGTGTTATGATTTCCCTGATAACCCAAAGGAGGAGAGTTGTATCCACTGAACATCATTCCAGTATCTCTCCTAGCTATTACATATGCCACCAACTATTACATGATATAAACTTCTCTCGTTGACTATACTCCGTTTACAAGATTCAGGTAGTGCACAAAAAGAGGAAAATTACTGCAATTTCCAAGCTAACTCCTGTTGGATAGAGGAGCTTACAATCCTCTGCAGGCCTTGTCACAGCTAGCTGGAATATATACCACTCTCCTCCTGTATCCAGGGATGCATCTCAAGGTTCACCAACTTCAAGTTATGAGAAGTTATTAGTCATTCCGCTAGCTGGATGCTGGCTCCTCATGGTGTCCAACAGGGCAGCTGCTCTGCCCAGCCTTGGCAGAGGTTGGGATGCTGGCGGTGTTTCTGGCACTGTCATATCAACTTTTGACTGCTGCTTTTCCCACTTCAAGGGCTCTCCCTCCTGAGACAAATTTTTATGCTTCACTCATATGTCTTCTCAAGCTGACTCTTTGTTTCAAAAGCCTCTTTGTAAATCCAGGGTTACTGTTTAATCTTTCTGACTGAATACCCTGACTAAAAGAACACAACAAACCTAATCAATTAAAGACTACCCATCAAATATGCCAGTTCCTACTAACTCTGAAAATATGAAGTTTCTCTTGCATGTCAGGACATTACCTGTGGCCTTTGCAACTTCCCAGATCATTATCTGTGTTAAGATTTAGTGTTGAATATTAGACTCCTACATAAAAGACTTTCATTCCCTAGAGAAAAAAGCCATAGTTGAATTACCACTGCTTCACCCTCTCTACCACCACAAGTATAAATTTATCATTTACAGAAAATGCTATCCAACCACAGCGTATGACCTTGATGTCCTTTTGTGAATCCAGAGACAAAAACTCAGTCAAATTCTCAACAACATCCAGTTTATTCAATTTCACTAACATTCCATGCTCATCCTTTAGTATATAGCCTCCCTAGCTCTTAGCTTAAACTCTTTTAAGGACACAGAAAACAAGAGGCTAATGCTGTTAAGTCTTCATTTAACTTCTTTCATTGACTTAGCATCCTCTGCAATATTTTCCATTCTTTCAGTCATATGTCTTCCCTCACATCTGTGGGTGCTACTATACTGACATACAAGGAATTACATCCACCTCCACCAGGGCAGAATGTACCCCGCACATATGAAATCACTCATTTTCCTTCCCAAAGGAAAGGAAATTTCCAAGATTTTGTATCCCTTGCTCTCTAATGGAGTACAGTTCAACGGAAGAGTACAAGATGACTCTTATACATCCTGATCCTAGTGTTTTCCAGCAGGCTCAATCTGTTCAAGGTATGCCCAGACATTGCAAGGAAGCAGTTCTGCATCCTCAAATAAATCTCCTCAGACTTACACTTAATGTTTTACGCTGTGTCCTGAAAACAAATAATCCTTATTTACATGTTTAATGCTGTACCAAATGTCTACAGAGAAACTCCTGTACTAGTCCTTACAACACAGATGCAGCTGTTTTATAATTAGTACAACTTTATATGCAAGTATGAACAGGATTCTGGTACGCACATCTTTGTATGTAGTGCTGTGTCATATATGTAATTCTTCTGCACATTAAAAACTTGAAAGTTCAAGAGATTTTTAATATCTAAGCAGAAAAGGAAAGACTTCAAGGTTCAGAAAGAGTATACCACCTTTTAAAATCATTGATCACTTACAAATATCTGTGGAAACACACACTATAATCAGCACTTTCCATGTTACTGAGGCTGAAAATGCATGTAGCATCCCACCATACCTGTACATTGATCATCCTGCCATCAACCACTGTAACCTTTAATTGCAAGTTTTTTTACAACAGCAGCAGTGTAAGGAACTGTGAATAGGGACCTCCATGTAACATAACTGTTCAAACCGAGCTTTGAGTAATACTGCCAAACACAGAATAAAACACCTATGGTAATGAGTCATTTACAGGAAAGAGGACCCGAAATACTTACATTCAGGGTATACACTCATACCACGTGCTAGTGTGGCACAGACCCACCGGTTGTTGCATAATAGCCCAAGTCCTTACAGGTTCAGGGTATTTCAAGGTGCATGTTCATAATCCTGTACACTGGAAAAACATCTTCCCTCACTCTCTGCAAACATTACGGTTGTTCATCAGGCCTTATTCTCCTCTGCAGTTCTCAGCTTTCTGCTTGTAATGTTGTACAGGAATCCAAGCTAACTATAAATCACAGGGTAGGAATAGTTAATTCCGTTCAAGATTAAGACATCTACGTTTGGGCACAGATTTTTAAAAATCCTGTTAGGGAACTGAAACCTGTGAAACCAGATACTAGATGTCTAGTTTAGCATGAGCTGAATCACCCCTAGGCTGGTCTCAATCCCCATTCATTACAGAGGAGCTCAGGCATACAGTGCACAACTACCTGTAAACACTAAAACTTCAGTGTCTTAATCCTGGATTGAATACCACTGACAACAAGTTATTAAATAAGGGACCCAAGTATGGATTCAGCAGATGCCTCAACTCCATTTAAAACAGCAGTGCCTTAATTAAAACCTCTCCCTGCACTATTATCACTATAATCTTGCCCACTACACACTGAGAAAATAGTATGTAAATAGTCCAGTGCTGAATACCTGTCATTCAGAAGGATGAAATTACAAGTTTACTCAGACTGAGTTTGAGACAAAGGTCAACTAGTCCTTCTAAACTCCGTCTGATAACTGCCCGAGTCCATTACCATAACAGAGAATTGCCAGAATACCAGACAAGCAAACTGTGCCTTCCTGATCTAATTCTTGCATCATACCTCACAAGAGCTGACAAGACACAGTTTTTAATCTATTGCTATAGAAACTACCATATGGCCTGTTTCTTAATCCTCTACATCTTCACTGTAAAAGCAAAATCTACTGAGGAACAAAGATCTGGGCATGAATTTACAGAAATGGCTTAAATACATAAACGTCATTCCCTTGCAGATAAAAGCATGTAATGCTCAAAGCAAAAAAAACCCCACCAAAGAACAAATGAAAGCCATCTTCTTGGTTAATGATGTCTCCTAGGGTCATAAAGTATAATTCAAAATGCAGCATGACACAGAAAGGCTTCTTTAAAATCATTTGAAGGAAACTGTTTCAATTCACACAATTGCTATGTTTCACTCCACAGAATACCACATATCTGACATATATGAATTATATTAAAGAAGGTAAAACAAACAGGAAAAACTCATCTTGAAGTTTGGATAGGCGGTATTCCAACACTGCTGATTTTCATCACAAGCAATATGATGTCTTTCTTCTCTTATTCCCTCCATCTGCTTCACTAGCCCAATGACTGTCTTCACATAATACAGCAGAAAGTTACACAAAAGGGCTCTATCAGGGCCTCAGCATCTGGCCCCAAATGCACGATGGCTTGCATGAGCATGCACTGAAGAGAGATCACAGAATGATTACTGTGTACATCAGAAGGGGGGGGGGGGGGGGGGGGCAGGAACAAGAACACCCCACAGGAAACTGTCAAGTGTCCAGTTTTCACTGCTTTCAGCTGCACCATCAACCTTGGTTCCTTCCAACCATGCTTCTGTTGCCCCAGCAAACAGACCAGAGCTTCACTTGCATTGCCCCTGCACTGCACCACAAGACTGACTGCCTATTTGCTTCTCTGCTAAGAGCACACCTCTTCCCCAGCCTTGGATCAGAATCTTTCTGTTAAGTGTGTCAGCCTCGCAGGCTTGATGCAGCTCTGGCTCCAGCACACTTTTAACCCCTCTAAATTGCCAGTTCCTCAAACAAAAATTTCCAGTCAGCTATACAGAAACAAGAGCTCCATGGAGAAATTCCTCCTGAAACACTCAACATAGCTGGAAAGAAAAACAGAAATAGAACACTGCAGTAAGCAAAATGCTCAGATTTGTAAAGATAGTTTAAATGCAGACACACTTCAAACCCCATTTGCTACGCTCACTGGTATTACAAAAGTCCAGTTCAAAGCTTATAGGGTACTTCTGAATATCATTGACTGACTACTTGTCATTTCTACATGAAATTTGCCACAGTCTTAAAATAGGCTCCTATGACAATAGAGATGACATCACTGGCTAATGAAATTAGATTTCTTTATTGAATTCCCGAACTGAATTACAGCTGAAATGCAACAGCTAAAGATAACGACTTTTTAATGCCCCAGAGTTCAGCCTGTTTGCTGTTAATTTGTGGCAGACACCAAGATTCCATTTCAAGCATCAAGTACTGATCTTCTAAAAATTATATGGAGAATAGACGTAACTTCCATTGATAAACCTCTTGAAAGAAATTTAAAATTCTTTTTAAAAAATACAGAAATTAGTAGCTACTCAAACAACAACACAGAGGTTTCAATAAAAAAAATAAATAGAACTTGTATATCAAGAATGACAATCCAAAACCTGACTCAAAAATAATTTCAGCTGTAAAAATATTGAGGTGTAAATTTAAATGCTCTGTTAGTTTTCTTCTATTACAATGATTACATTGTCAACAGGAATAAACAGCAGCTTCATATTTAAACAGTTAATGCATCTCACCACCACTGAAAAGTAGTTCATGTATCATAGTGAAGGGTACATGGAGTAAGTGGAATAGAACAAGAGGAAAAAAAAGTTTTAGTTTAAAAAGAGCAATATGATGCATAATTAATTTTTTTCAAGATTGTTATCTACCTACATTATTTCCTATTACATGAAAAACAATTAGAAATCTCTAGCAATAGCAAGGCACTTTTTAGAGTATTTGCTTCCACTGAAAAATTCAGTATTTGCGTGTCACAGTAAAGCCCTAACAGCCAGACGTTTGAGAACTGGAAATGAAATGATGCTGCCTCAGCATACAAAATAAGCACACTACAGAAACAGCAACTAGCCTGGGGACAACAGGTTCTGTTCAAACAGAATCAAGTTGGTAAAGGAATTATGCAGAAGTTTTCCTTTATTATTTAGCAGCTATGACCACAGTCAGAAAATCCTAAGTCCCTATTGCAGACTTCAAACATTTCAGAAAGTGTTTCACTCACAGTAGGACTTCAGTGTGATTGTGAGAAAACTAACTGGAACTATATGACATTTTTCACAGCATCATCTCTATGTATTTTTCCATATGATACTGAGTGCATTTAATTTTCAAATTCCTCCTAACTGCAATTTCTTTTGTCTCTTTCCACATTCACCTCAGATGCACTGCTGATGCAACTGCCCAGAGGAGTTCAGAAGACAAGAACATTCTTCCCACATCCCTTTCTCAACACTGACAACTCAAAGAAAACGGAGGATGGTTAAAAGAGTAACCAACTGACTGGGAAGAAAGCAAAGTGATATGAACAGGAGGAGCCACAGCTCTGACTTCCTTCTCAACAGTCAAAATGGACCACGTGTAAGAAACATAAAACTGCTACACAGAATGGAGTAAGGGAACTTCACACTCTAGCAGACCCAGAAATATCAGCAAGTCACAGAATATTCTGCAGATCAGAGATCCCACAGCAGTCAGACTACAGGCTGTCCTTCCCTCCTCAGTACTGAAGTAGGATTCTAGCCAGTTTAGGACTCATTAGGCCTTGCACAGCGGGGAACAGCTTTATGGAATGTTACAGGAAATGACAAGTTTCTTCCGTGGAGAGGAAGGAAGGGTGGTATGAATCCAACAAAAGGGAGACAGGTGACAAAGTTTTGCAGGGCTATTTGACCAGTATTGGCCCATTGGTAGTAAACACCAGACCTTAGAGACTCACCACAGGGACAACTCATATGAAGAAGCACTTGGAAACTATCATGTCTCACTAATATGAAATGGGAGAAAAAAGAAATATAATATTTTTACATACAAAACTATAATATACACGCTCTGTCATAGCTTAGCTTTGATCTTCTTCCTCCCAACTAGCTGAGGAGGTAGTGGAGAAGGTAAGGTCTCCATGCCGCTGTCTCATTTCTCACCAAATTACTGCCACACAGCTTCCAGAGAAATAATGCAAGTATCACTGTTCTGGGGGAAATTCTGTCCAAATGCTCTTCTTGTAGCACCTCAGTGCAAATCAAGATTGGTTAGTAGATTCCTACAGCGCTTGAGAAACAAATGCTCGTCTCCATTAGTTGCACACAGTGGGTGCCTTGCTGTTGTTACCTTTGGCTAAAATAGGAGTTAGCCTAGAAACAACCAAGGCCGTGGAAGGAGGCGATTAGGTATTGCAGGACGGGTTCCCTATGAACAATTTACATGAAAGCTGTGCTTTCAAGATCCTTATAAAGGTTGAAATAACTGATCAGGTGGAAACATCAGCAGGACACATCGACAGCTATGAACAGAATCCTGTATGCAAATGGAGAAGAGATATCCAGCACAAATAAAACTCAGAACAGTGTTTACTGAATATTCACCTTCCTCAAAAGAGATAGGAAGACTATTATAAATATTCCCATGAAGGGCTGCAGGCTTTGCTACCTATCTCAGAGGGCACAATTCAGTGTTCAATTACATCAACAGAAAGTTCTCCCTTGATTTTGATGGGTCTTGTATCTGATCTAATCAATGACAGTACATTATGGTACGACACGGACAGAAACACGCACAGAGGACATAGTTATACAGAGCAAATGCAAACAGGAGAGACAGATTTATAAAGCCTGGTGCATTTAATTTGTGGTACTCAGGGCACTTCTCAGCTGGAGAAGCTCTTCAGTTTTCAAAAATTAAATACCATTTTAAATGGAACAAACCAACTAAGTTTGGTATACAGTTATAAACATAGTCCCTTTG
Organism: Athene noctua; assembly: GCF_965140245.1. NCBI lineage: Eukaryota > Metazoa > Chordata > Aves > Strigiformes > Strigidae > Athene > Athene noctua. The sequence continues at coordinate 247,626,842 of NC_134037.1, read as the reverse complement.
GATTTCCAGCTAAGTAATTTCTTCAAGAACTGATAAAATTCATGACTGTAAGAAGGGTACAGCTTAAGAAATGTGTCTAACAGCTGAAAAGCACACTATCAAGCTTCATGAATCCCACCAGACCCACTTGAACAAGCTTCTAAACTCAGTACTAGAATGTCTTCCATTTGGGTTAAGAGATGTTTTGGTTCTGCCAAGCCAATCTCTTTTTAAATATTGATCACTATTACTATTATTTCACCTACTACAGTTATGCTGCTAACATGGACAAAGGAAAAACTCTGGTATAGCCACTACCAGGGTAATATTTTAAATAGGTAAGATGCCTTCTGCCTTCCCTTAAAATAAAAATAAAGCAATGTAAATGTAAACAATAAACTAAACTGGATCAGCAACTAACCAAAATAAGCAAGAGTGGGACACAACACAATATCCAGTGCCTGCCTACCTTGTTAGAGCTCATACAAGACATGAAACAGGTGCTAACTGTCAAAGGCTGGGTACAATCTAGACTTTATAAAGGCTCCTGATAAAATCTCTCAAGCAGCTATTACAGAAACAGCTGCTGCTATAGCAGCTACAGGTTTCTGTTTGTTAACCAGGACAAACTGGAAATAGATCAACAGATAAGAAGCAAAAGTGCTGGAAAAATTATCACTTATCAGCCTGAGTAATAGTGGTGTGCTTCATTCTATCAGTTCTAGGACAACCATCAGTCATACATATTTCAAAAGGTATTCTGGAGTTTTTCTTTGTAATATTGCTCTGGTTTCAAGGCTTGAGAGTCACAGCTTTTCTTTTACAGATTGAGGCACTTAGTATCTGCATCAAGACATGATGAGTATGTATTCAGATGAACAGAAGTTAGGCAGAGATCAAGGATGATCCACACACGGCCCCACTATTCAACCCTGAGCCACAAACCTGACCCAAAACCCTGAAGGTCCCCTTTTGCAGACATTAGGTCAGGGGCTAACCCAGAGCATCACAGCAGTTCTCAGTGTTTATACCAGCCTCCTGCCAGGCCAAGGCACAGGGACAGGAAGCAGAGTAAGGCACTCAAGGAGGAAAAGAGAACGACAAGCCTGCGGATTCCACATCAGGGCTGGATAGCTGGAAAATGGGATAGAACAACATAAATCATAGTAAGGTGCCAACACAACACACCCTTCAGGAAAACTGATGGCATTTCACCCTCTGGCATGGGGCAGTGGGTATCCCCCAGAGTCTTGGGCAGAATGGGGCAGAGCCGATGAGGAGGGACTGCAAGGTGTCACTAGCTATTTACTGAGAGTAAGATCTGAAGCCAGGAAGGGAAATTTCTTTTATGGGTTGGATACGCTCAAAGCGCTACTTAGCACATTATAGAAATGCTCCCTCTGTATTTCTAAAATTCTAATGAATCAAGGCTTACATGACAGCATGTAAAATGGCAAATTAGGAAAAGTGGAAAAACAGAAATCTCAATATTGATCAAGCTTCTGCTACAAACCTGCAAAAGCAAATTTGACACAGGCTTTAACTAGGATTTTTTGAGACAGCTGCAAACTTGGCCAGTCTTCTAAAATGAAATACTGCAAAATTACGTATCTTTAGAGACACCAAATGGAGGCACTGAAAATAATACCTAACTCAAATAAAACCAGAAAACTCTCAACAGAAAAGACTGTTCCCTGTTTTGCAGTACTTTGTTCAAATTTATGGACACAGGACATAGGGTTTCCCATTAAGCTTAATAACAACCACTCTGAACTAGATTTACCCCATTGCCTTTCTTCTCCTACTATGACAACTTCTGAATTAAAGTTGTATTCAATAACATAACACTGAAACTGGCATTCATTAATATTTTCAGTGTATCTGCTACTGTAAAGAAAGAGTGAATGTGCTGTTTTATAAAATGCCATTACAAGCCCAAAGGACATTCTGGAAGTCTCACTTTATTCTGCAGTTTCCCAGGAGATCCCAAAGAAATGGGTCGAAACCAGAGAAGTGATTAGCCTGAGACCCTTAATTTTCCTGGAGTATTATGGGACAAGACATATCACATGTCCCATTGCTTTGCCCTCAAACAATTTTGTTGCTTCTGTACCTCTGCCTAGCTTATAAAGTAATAATGAGATTTTTCTCCTTCAAATTAAGTTTAATCTGTCTTGTAAACTACCCAAAACACAATGTATTGCACCAACTAAAACAAAATTGAGCCACTTGGTTTCTCTCTGCCTCTTGACAAAGCTGTCCCATGTGACTGAGAAAGGAAAGAGAATTTCACATCTACATTTCCACATCATTTCACACAAGCATAAGAAGTTGGATCGTTGTAGGCTATCTGATGCAAGATAAACAGTGTTTGTGAAGAATCGTGCCCTTATTTTCTTCTCAAGATTGCTTGTTCATTTATGAACGTATATTTAAAATGAACATATATGCCATGTGTCAATAACTTCCTTTTCCAACATAAATCAAGTTTGTAGAAACAAACTGGACTTACAATGATTCCTTTAGCAAAATACTACAAAGTGCCTTGCTACTGGATAAACTCATTCACCACTAAGGAAAAGACTGATTCTCAGTAATATGAGTCAGTTTGCAAGGCATCACTGAAGATGGCAGTGACACAAAGTGCAGTTGGAGACATGTCACTAGTGGAGTACCCTAGGGGTTGATACTGGGGCTAACACTGTTTAATGCCTTCACCAATGACCCGGACAATGGGGCAGATGCACCCTCAGCAAGTTTACAAACAATACAAAACCAGAAGTGGCGGCTCATACACCAGATAGTTGTGCCACCATTAAGGGTGACCTAAACAAGTTGGAGAACTGGTGCCAACAGCAACCTCGTGAAGTTCAAAGGGGAGTGCAATGTCCTGCACCTGGTCAGGAATAACCCTGTGCATCACTACATGTGGGGGTTGATCAGTTAGAAAGCAGATTTGCCAAAAAGAACCTTGGGGTCCTGGTGGACAAGAAGTTGAACATGAGCCACCAGCGTACTCTGGCAGAAAAGAAGTCTGGCAGCCTCCTGAGTTACATTAGGAAGAGTACCGCCAGCAGGGTCAAGGGAGGTGAACCTTCCTCTCTACTCAGCACTGGTGAGGATGCATCTAGAATACTGTGTCTAGTACTGGGACTGGACTGGGCTTGCCCCTACAAGAAAGATACAGACTTACTGGAACAAGTCTAGCACAGGGCCATGAAGTTGATTTGGGAGTATCTTTATATGAGGAGATGCAGAGCGAGCTGGGATTGATCAGCTTGGAGAAGAGATGGCTCAGGCTCAGATAAGACAGCTCTTATCAATGTGTATAAATACCTGATGGGAGGGAATGAAGGAGAGCCAGACTCTTCCTAGTAGTGTCCACCAACAGGACAAGAGACAATGTGCACAATTTAAAACCCATGTGATTCCATCTGAACACAAGAAAACAGCTTTTTTTTACTGTGTCAGAGGTCAAACACTGGAACAGCTTGACCAGAGGGGTTCTGGAATCTCCAGCTGCAGAGATATACAAAACACAACTGGACACAGTCTTGGACAACCTGCTTAAGCTGTCCCTGCTCGAGCAGGTCCCCTCCAATCTAAACAATGCTGTGGTTCTGTGATGATGATATAAGAAGTCTGAGAATCTATGCTGACAACTAAAGCATGAGGCTAGGAAGGCACCTGTGTTTAGTCCACTGCTCTGTTGCCACAGACTTCTTTTTCATAAACCAAAGCATATATTTTGGTTACTAGTTATTAGAATCTGCCTGGCTCAGATTTTGGAAGGAAAAGCATACAAACAAATGAAAGAAAAGCTCTTTCCGTGACTTAGTATACAAATAAACTATATGAGGCATTCTGCTTTCTTTTCTTCCTCTGAAGTGCCTGGTTAGCCAACTTCTGAAACAGAATATGGAACCAGCACCAGCTGGGCTGCCAGGTTATTTCTTTACGGCACTTCTTATTTAAATGTGTGCATTTACTGCTGAGGAGTGTAAAGAAAGGACAAGACATAAGACTTTGTTTATGTATTTTTTCCATTACTTCGCAATCTAATCAGGTGAAAAAAAAAATAGTCATACTACAGAGAGAAGAATAGAGAGAAGAGACAGATACCAAAGTTTGTTGCTGTATGTGCAACTCCAATTACTTATCAGAGTGTGTAAATTTTGTACATGGTAAGCTTTAATGGGAATAGAGTAGGGGGCTTCACTCCTAAAGGTGTTAACTCACTTATTACTGGAACTGATATTTACATTTGAAAATTAGATGAAAAGTAAAGTCCACAAAAAAACCCCCACACATTAAAATAAATCATAAAAAGTTGTAAAAGTATCAGAAATAAAAGCCATTAAATAATGTAGCATTTCATCAGCAACTGGCTTGCTCTACTACACATGTGCTTTGATTGTCTGCACCTGAAAAGTGTATTAATGGCCCATTAGGAAAAGGTACTGAAACTTGGGAGCTATCTAAAATCTGTATCCAATACCTATGCCTGAAACATCTAGAAATGGCCCAAGTCTGGCTGTTTCCCTGATTGAAATGTACTCATTCCAATTTTTAACAGCATAATAATGCTCCAAGCTGTCCACTTCCCAGAAAGGTTTGTATTTCTCAGGTGATTAAAATCACTCTGCTTTTGGCCATCTCTGAAACTACCACAAAGGTATGTTGTAATATAATTGTCAACAAATGCACTGCCTATGGTGCCTCATCAATGAGGTAACAGAGCATCTGTGCCAGAGTCGGCCTTTTAATTGCAATGGAAAAAGTAAGAAAGCCTGGGACTGCAGACTGAGGCAGAATATGTAAAATTACAGCACCAAGGTAGTTTTTATAAAGTAAACTAAATTAACTTTTTTTTATTTACAAGATCAACATAGGAACAGCTGTAAGTTGGGGTCATCTATTGTTGCTGTGCTGCTCTGAATGCTCAGCATTAGAAAAGTTAAACTTAGGGTGGTTAAAGTGCACAGATGATCAATTACAGCCTTATCTGCATGAAAGAAAACGGCATGAAAGAAATTGATGTTCCCATGTGCTACCTAGCATAGAGGTGTTGGCACTGTTAGAAGACAACACTACAGTTGAACAGAAGAGAATACACTATCTCTGAGACAATGCTAAGTGCAGAAGCCACGTGAGGAAGACAACCCTAGACTGTGAGATTCCAAAACAGAAGCAGCAAGAACTCTACTGTGACTGTGCACACCACCCTCACAGACATTCCTACTCTAGAGAGGATTTGTGAATGGTGGACAAACACATCCATGGTCAAGCTGAAAGGACTGGCAACACAAACACATCCATGGTCAAGCTGAAAGGACTGGCAACACTGACATCCCCATTTTCAAGCAACCAATAACACAGATGTGCCACTGCCACAGATGTTAATGAAAAAGCTATCCTTCCTTAGACTCACCCCTAGTCTCAGGAGCTCCACATCCACTACACAACTTGCTAGAAAAGTAGAAGTTGATACCAAAGCCCAGACTAAAGATTCAAAAAATGTCAGTGCTCAGAATATTCAGCCATGTTCTCTCTCTGCCTAAAGAGTACAGCAAACCCAAAGCAATAATCAAAGTTGCTGTTTTGTAACAGGAAAATGCTATCAATAATGCAGGTACAACTCCACAAGCACACACATCTGTGTCACCTGCACACCACTGCCAGAAAAAACAAGTAGCAGATTAGATCATGCTCATCCAGTATTCACAACTTTTCAGTGGTAAGATTCAAAAGACAAACCTTTATTACCCACTGCTATAAGCTGTTTTTAGCCTTGTTAAGCTTCTAGTAATCCAGTACCATGGGAATATACAGCAATAAATGTAACTCCCCTGTCACAAAAAGCCCAAGCAATGGAAGAAGGCCTTGCAGGTGTGTAGAATACCCTCTCAAGAAATGCACAGAAGATGGGAAGGTGTGGTGGGTAGACCCTGACTGGATGCCAGGTGCCCACCAAAGCTGCTCCATCACTCCCCTCCTCAACTGGACAGGGGAGAGAAAAATACAATAAAAAGCTCATGGGTCAACATAAGGACAGGGAGACCACTCACCAGCTACCATCACAGGCAAAACAGACTTGACTGTTCAATTTATTACCTATCAAATCAGAGTAGAATAATGAGAAATAAACCCAAATCTTAAAAACACCTTCCCCCCACCCCTCCCTTCATCCCATGCTCAGCTTTGCTCACAATTTCTCTATCTCCTCCCCCTCAGTAGCACAGGGGTAACAGGGAATGGGCGTTGTGTAAATTCACCACACATTATCTCTGCTGCTCCTTTCTCCTCAGGGGGAGGACTCCTCACACTCTCCTCCTGCTCCAGCATGGGGTCCCTCCCTTGGGAGACAGACCTACATGAACTTCTCCAACACGGGTCCTTCCCATGGGCTGCAGCTCTTCACGAACAACTCCAGCGTGGGTCCCTTTCACAGGGTGCAGTCCTTCAGGCACAGGCTGCTCCAGCATGAGTCCCCCACAGGGTCACAAGTCCTGCCAGCAAACCTGCTCCAGCGTGGGCTCCTCTCTCCATGGGTTCACAGGTCCTGCCAGGAGCCTGCTCCAGCGTGGGCTTCCCACGGGGTCACAGCCTCCTTTGGGCATCCACCTGCTCCAGTGTGGAGTTCTCCACAGGCTGCAGGTGGAGATCTGCTCCAGCGTGGACCTCCACGGGCTGCAGGGCACAGCTGCCTCACCATGGGCTGCACCACGGGCTGCAGGGGAATCTCTGCTCTGGTGCCTGGAGCACTTCCTCCCCCTCCTTCTTCACTGACCTTGGTGTCTGCAGAGCTGTTGCTCTCATATATTCTCACTCTTCTCTTCAGCTGCAATTACTGTTGCACAACTGGGGGGTCCCCCCCCAGCTTCTTAAATATGTTATCCCAGAGGTGCTACCACCATCACTAATGGGCTCGACCTTGGCCAGCAGCAGGTCCATCTTGGAGCCAGCTGGCATTGGCTCCACCAGACACACAGGAAGCTTCTAGCACCTTCTCACAGAAACCACCCTTGTAGCCCCCTCCTACCAAAACCTTGCCACAAACTCAATACAGAAGGCCAAGTAGCAAAGACTTGCTGGAGTAGTGCTTAAGGTAGAGAAGGTAAAACATGGATGAGAACAGATGCAGCAGATGAATCCAAATAGAGTAAAAGTAAAGACACTAATTAAAACACTGAGACTAGATGATACGGACTGTTTTCAGCCCTATTCTTGATATGACGCATGACCTCAAACTAGTCCACTGTTCTTCCACTTTTCCCCCCTCTTTGTCTACATGGGATCAGAGTCTACCTCTGCCTGCACCACAACCAGCTCAGACTTTGACTGGACCTTCTACAGGTAAATACATCTACATTAGACTTCTGTAAATGTACTGAATATAAAAATAATGGGAGGCTTATGCAGACCAAAGGGAACAGGGGATGACACAGGGAAAAACAGAAGTAGAAACATAAACAGAAGTGACAAGCTTTCTAAGACGAATACAAAATGAAGGAAGGTCGATGGAGAACTGGATGCTAAGATTTAAAAACAGGGTATCACCAATATCACTGGCAAATCTTCCAGTGACAACATCTCATTACAGTTACTTATTCAATTAGCAATTGACATTACCTTACATGTTTGATTTTTAACTCAGATGAGTGTGAACAGATAACATGGAAAATCAAATTAATTTGTATTAACAACACAAAAATGAAACTTCTCAGTAAAGCATCATCAAAACACATGCAAACATTAAATTTACCTCAGATCCTAAACTGAGAGAGGTTATTTCATCCTCAAAAGCAGAATGTGTATCAATATGAGGAGGAATTCCTGCATAAGAAAAAGCAAAAAAGTCAGTATAATAGAGTGCCATCTCTGTTAACAAGCTCTATTTCCATGGATGTCCATATAGAAAACTGGTATGTACAGTTGAACAAACAAAAATTGTCATAAACAAGGGAGTTGCCTTCCAAAAGAATTCAGGACAATTGTCTGATTTATATGCCCAGATTAAATGCACACAGTTAACCTAAGTGTCCTGCATAATCAGTGGAAATATCCAGAAGACAGTTTGGGGCACCCAAAGGCCTCACCCTCTGAAGATTCCAAATGCTCTCCTTGCTGCAGACAGCACCTGAAATCACTACATTCTCCTCTAAAGGCAGTTTAGCCCTTAGCACTACCAGTTACGGTATGTTAGGTGATTTTGGGCCTTAGTTCATCCATGGTCATGTATTTCTCCCTCACTTTCTTCACAGAGAAGGAATCATCCCAAATACTCCCTCTATTGCTAAGCAAATGACTGTGCTAGGGGGTCTCAGCCTCAGAATTAGGGCCTACTACCATGACCACAGGCCCTGTCAGGGTCAAACTCTGCCTCTGCTTTGCAGTTCCCAGGAGAACTCCACAAACCATTGCTAGGCTAACCCCTGGGTAAAATATCTGTCAGTGTGTGTATGAGTAAACACACATAAGTGAGAATTACCAAAGGGACAGTAATTTTTATGGGTTAAAATCTTTCTTTCAGATCTGCTAATTGGAAAGAAACTGCCATTCCCCACAGCTTGTACCACACATTTTAACACCAAGTGCTGAAACAGCAGCATGCATGCTACAGCAAGATCTCGCCCTGTGCTGGGGAACTGTAGGCAGCAGCGAAGCAAGGCCAGCACACAGCTTGGGAGAACTACACCTTCCTTTGACACTCTAGCAGGCTCAGACAGATAAGAGTAGCTCCTACATGATCCAAACCAAAACAGTTCTATTTGCTTACTAAAAATTCTACCCATGTTCATTTTGGACACTACTGAATTCCTGAGCTGAAAATATTTTCTCCCAACGGTGTCAGTCAGTCCTATTAAGCATCGTTATTATATGCCAGATTTTACCTCTCGATGTAAATATTCTGAATTCCATTAGTTTCCGTGAAAGCAATACAAGTGTTTTATGAGGTCAACATTTAATCTGAGAGAAAATCAGCAAGTCTCGAAAACCAAGGACACATTATCTGTTTGTGCTTGCTCATAACTTTGCTTCAGTATAAAGCACTGAAACTCTGCCTTCAGATGCACGCTGAAGTCAGTGCAATTCACCATGCAACAGAAGAACATTCACTGCTCTTTTCAGCATCACCCAGAAAATTCAGTCAAGACTACACTGACCTATCTACCTGTTGTTCATACTCCATATATGCAGCACATGGCAAGAGACAGTCACCCAAGCATTCAAAAGTAGATGGTAACTTTCAAGTATAAATCTACAACTTTAAACTTTAATTATTAGGACCCTGAATGAAAAAAGTGCTCTCAAAAAGGAATTCATTTAATGTGTCTTAAGGGTGGCCCCTACAGCTTAGATACCCAAAGTCATCAGTCACTTCTTAAAATCTCAAGTGTAATTTTCCAACCTGTCTTAGAACACAGATTCTAAAGGTATTAATCTGACTGCACTCTGTGCTCATTCATATCCTAACAATTTGCACTTAAAGAGTATTTTGCTTTGAGTTTGTTGTTTTGTTTTTTTTTTTTTAAAAAAAAAGCAGCTTCTATTCTTGATAGAAATCTACAATTCTAACTAGTCTCCTCTGGTGACCCAGCCAGAAGTACATGACTGTATCAATTTAACAGACCATCAGATACATAAACAAATAGGATCAGCTTTTCAGACCCTTGTTTGGCAGACACTGTATTAGCTGTCAGACATTAATTCTGAAAGAAAAGCTGTTGTTCTTTCTTCCTAAGGACAAATGAGATACCCACTCTAGAAAGCAAGCCAGATACTTAGCCTTGATGACTGACCTTAGCAAAAAGCACAGCATGTCATTTATTCCCTAGACGTGTGATCAGAAGCAAATTTTTCTTCAAATGTCTCCAGTTTGGGAAAGATTACAGAAATAGAGTAATTTCTTACTCCTCAGATATGGGAGCACTGCTTGCATCATACTTAAAAGTCTATATATCACATACACTAATGTTGTATCATATGTACTAACAGCAAGAGCAGTTTCCTGCAGACTGTATGCACAGTACAGAGAACAATAAGAGTTTGGAGTGAAAAAATGCACTTCACTACAAAAACAAATGTGACTATTTATTCCTATATCTTTTCATGGTTAGTTTCCATGTTAAGGCCTTGGACTCTGAAACACCATCAATCTCCATAACAGTGGTATCAAAAACTGTACTTCTAAACAAAGTTCCCAGGTTCAGAAAGCAGTATGAAGACTTCAGTTTTGATTCAAGGTATCTCTGGTCACAGAGGAAATACACCAAGCATGTGCTTAAACCCCGTTCCTATACCATGTCACATTTAGATGATACTCCCTCCTGATTTTCAGTTAAGTTGTACAGCTTTGTCTGGGAGAGAGTTAATTTTCTTCACAGTAGCTTGTGTGGTGCTATGCTTTGGATTTGTGGTGAAAACGGTGTTGATAATACAGGGATGTTTTAGTTACGCAGCATCAAGGTCCTTTCTGGTTCTCACGCTTCCCTGTCAGAGTCTGTTGGGGGTGCACAAGAAGTGTGGAGGGGACACAGCTGCGACAGCTAATCGAAGGGATGTTCCATACCATATGACATCACATTCAGCAATAAAACTAGGGGTGAAGTTTATTGCAGATGTCATTACTCAAGGACTGGTTGGGCACTGGTTGGCTGGTACTGAGCAATTGTTTTGGGGGTATTTTTGTATCACTTATTTTTCTTTTTCTTTCCTATTTCTAAAAAAACCCAAAACCACACCTTATTAAACAGTCTTTATCTCAACCCATGAGTATTCTCACTTTTATCTTCTGATTCTTTTCCCTAGCTCAATGAGGGGGAGCAAGCAAGTGTGGTGCTTAGTTGCCTACCAGGGTTAAATCACAATGTAAGGTAAAGAGCTCAGAATTTTTGAAGGATAAACACTTACCTTGTCCAGGTTCATATTGATTTATAGTCAGTTGATCTGGTTTATGTTGGATATATCCCTGCTTCAAGCACTTCTCCAAGAATAGGTCACAAATTTCAGGAAGACCTAGTCAATAGAAACAAAACTGTAAGTAAGACAGGATATCTTTTTACATTTTTATCTTCTTTATTTACAATAAGCATAATAACTGGACAAAATACATATCTACAAAGCTGTTTCTGTCTAAGTCCATCTTCAGTAATGATCACTCTGCATTTTCTCTAACACACACATCAGAATTGGGGGCCCGACATGCAAGCTCAATATATTTATAACATCTACCAATTAGAAAGGCTACTTCTCCAAGGCCTCCACATTAAGAACTGGATCACTCCTTACAAATGCAAACTGCACTATCTCTATGCATAAATAAAAGCATATCAAAGCAGAGGCAAAGTTTCCACCAACTACAGTAAAAAAGTTCACTCAAGTGCAAAATTATTATGCAAAGTCAGAAGCTGTGCAGAGAGCTCTCCAAAAAACTCACTCCCTAAAAATCTGTTACCGAATTAGATTAAGTATCACCCCCCCAAAAATCTGCTGAAGTTCAACTGGTCTTGAAATAAGAATGAATGATTACAGTCCTTCGCTGAATTTTTGGTGTGCTATTTTACCTGAGGACTTCATTGTAAAATTGTTGGAGGCAACACCCACAAACATGTCAGTAATAGCCCCTCCGTGAATCTATTGACTTTATTTTCTATTTGCTCTCCCCCAATGAAATGTTTATGCTTTTCTCACACAAAATAGTTTAGCTATGAGACTAGAGAACAGCTCAAATATCAATGATTTTATAGCTTCATTTGTTAAAACAGCAATATAACCAGAATCCTTTGGTTGGAAGCTACATCCAACCCAGTACACATACGTCACCTTAAACACTTTCAAGTTTAATAGGAATTTAACTCCCCTATTTTACTATTTTTAAATCTAAGACTATAAGATGACTCACTCGCTTTGCTCTGACTCACAGCTCTCAACTCCAAATAAGTTACTCAAACCTTCTCAAAATTGCTTTCAGTCCAAAGGAAATTTTATTTTGGTGTGAATCCAGCAAGCTTGAAGCGAGTCAAGATAAATACACACAAGATATATCACAACCCCCCAAACAAATATGTAATTTGTAACACATAATTATTTTATGAAACAAAAGCTAAAAAAGAAAGACAATTACAGCCCCAAAAGCCAGATCTGACTGGACCTCAATGAAGGGCTGCAAGTGATTGGAAAAAAGCTTCAAGCACTCACTGTAATTTGGAATGAATATAATTCAAAAGCACTGTTCAGTGTGTGCTTAAGATACAGTGAAAGCTCTCCTTTCATGAGAATCTCACCTCTCCCTTAATTAGAATCTCACATCCATTTCTCAGTGAGGCTTAAAGGCTTATATAACGCTTCAAACATCAGTGCAAAATACGTATGATTTAACAGGGAAGTTCTTACCTCCAGGCAAAGGCTTGTCTTTATCAACATTGTTGTTATCATAGCAGAACTCATATCCAAAATGTTTTACTCTTCTATGCTTTAAAGTCTTCTGGGCTGTGAAAACACACAAATTTGAAGTAAGATTAGACTACACAAAACAGTGTAGGTAATTTTCTGTGCTTCCCTATTCCATTTGACCCGTTAACATAAACATTATTTAATTAACAGTTAAAACAATGTATGTGACCCGTGTCCTTCATCACACGCACTTCTGCCTTATTACCTTTTGTATTTCATCAAGTATCACATTCACTGCTGTCTGAAGTCAAACTGATGGTGTTTCTATATATGCAAGAAGTAGAGAGTAACAATTTTCTTGAGCCATGTTTAATGCATCTTTATTCTTGCCCTGATCTCTGAACTTGCACTTGACTGATATCCAGTGGATACACCAGGATCCTTCACTTTCACCAGTCACCAAGTTACATGTTAGCTAAGGTCAGTATAACCTTTTGTGTTGTTCCAAGGAACAAAATTTACACAGAAACCTTGAATTCCAAGAACAATTAATTTATTGAGACATTTAACTCCACAGAGCCCAAGTGAAGGCACAAAAACATCCAGAATGTGTGTCTCACTGACTATTTAAGAGGAGACACATCTCCTCAGCTGGACATCAAATTACAAGGGTAACCTTCACAGAACAGTCTTGTGCTTGGCAAAAGACATCTAAAAAAAGACCTTAGTTGCTTTTGAATGCAGGAACATTATTCAAGCATATCCATACCAGAATACCAATACAGACCGCTTGCACCCAGGAGTTCATCACCTGCAATGTAAGACCTAATTTCTAAAATGCCAAGAACAAATACACAATGATTTCAAACCACACATTTACCAAGATATAGACTTCTTTTCAACTGAAACTGTAGGAAAAAACAGCATAAAAATATGGGAGGTCTGGTTTTCTATGGTTCTGCCCACCATTCTGAATATCTTCTTCTGCTGTCCAGTCAAGACTTTCCAACATCCTCCTTTCTTCCTCTGGAGAAATAATCTTTTCGATGATCATTAGGCCTGGAGGCAAGCTTGTAGGAGCAGCATTCTCCCAGAAAACTAAGGTGTACGGAAAAAGAGAATATTGTCACTGTTTAGAAAAAACAAAACCATGTGTACCCTATTCCATCCGACCAGTTAAAGCTATGTATGAGAATACAGTACAGCTGTAGAAATATTTACTTTAATGATACAACGAAGCCCTCATTGGGGTCTTATTTGATGAATGAATAATCCCTTTTTGGCATGACAAAACAGGATAAAGCCCAAGTTTTGCATCATACAAAACACCTAAAAATTTTACTGCATAACACCAACAAGACTCCACACTATTCAAATGCAAAACCACTTGTGATTTTCCTGTCAAAATAATGGTAAAAATAATTTCCCAATCAATTCCAGATTCTACCTGCATTTCATCTTAATATTCTAGAACTCTAGTGATTTACCAGGTGTACTCTGTCCAGAGAAGCAATCTGCAATCAAATATGGAGGAGTATAATGCTATACCTAGGTGAACACAAAATGTTGGTGATGGAGGGACATTCAGTTTGCTATCCTAACAGCTTTAAAAAAAGCTATTAACAGGCAGAATGTATAGACCAACACCAGAAATCCTTTTCACTAAACACTCTAAAAGCTCACAGAAACAGCAACACTTCTTGTATTAAATAGCTTATAGCCAGCCATTAAAAAAGCCTGGTGAGAAGCGGGGGAAAAAAAAAAAAAGCCAGAAATCATATTGTGCCTATTTTCTGCCCTGGGGTTGAGATACAGATCGCAAGACTAAGCTCACACAAGAAATCCAATGAACTGTCCAGAGATCTCTTGGGTCCCAATTTAGCTCCTTAATCACAAAACCTTCAGGTGCAGTACTGCATGGTCTGGAAACTATCTAAATGCTTTTTCCTTTTGCCTCCAAGTAAAGGAGTTCATATTAGAGTATTCCATCATGAAATATAAGGAGCAAAGATTATTTTATGTCCTGAATCTTCAATTCTGTCTTTCATCCTCTGTGTCTTCTTACAAAGACTAGTGTGCTTTTAGCTATATTTACAACCTAGGAAGTAAAAGCAAAAGGAAGCAGTATGCAGGAAGTTGGATATATAGGAGAGCAGAAAAGTTATACCTTTTTCCACAAAATTAATATATAGAACAATGTTTTGGCCAAAGTCTTCCAGTGTTACTTCTTTTCCATTAAGGGCATCAAAGGCTTTCTTAGCTTCTTCTGTTGTCCCATATTTCACAAATGAATACGGTTTATTTGGTGGCATTAAGAGTGTTTCCACCAATCCATATTCTTCTACCATCCTGAGCAGTTGGTGCCTACTCATCCCATTACCGAGACCAGCATTGGCAATAACCAGGCTCTAATTAAGGAGGAATTTGAAAAAAATGGAGAATTAGTGATTATGATTTGTTCATTTAAAACTAACACTCTATCAAGAGAGGAGCTCTATAAAGAAAGATTAAGCCCATGAGTACTCCTTTAGCTATTTCACACAAGATATTTACATTTCAATGAGCTTGGTATACGAGCCTAAGGCAACCTTTGTTTGCCCAGCACATATTCTGCAGAAAGACTTAAAACCTCTATCATAGATACCTCCTCCATTAATGCATGTAGTTACTATTACAAGAGTGCTTAAGTTTTGAACCAGCATGTGTGTGTAAAGTGTACTGCAGGCAATCAGTGACACCGGCACACAAAATTCTGGACATTTCAAAAATGGAATTTTTCCAGAGACCTGTTACCACTAACAAAAACAAACAGAAAAACTTCTGAAGACCATGATTTTTTTTTTTTCAAGAAAAATTTTCTCATCTTTGTCAAGGAGTCTCTCCAAGCATAGAAAGGCTGATATTCCCAGTTCCACCTCATGTTACGCATACACCTAGTTCACCAAAAAAGCAGCAGCCTCTAGAAACAAAGCATCTAGTACTGCTCCAGCACTCTTACCTGATAATTCTCCCTCTTGTTTTTATAAGCAAAAGGGATTTATGTCCCATCCTTAGTTAACACAGATTACTTCATACACAATGCCTAATTGCTTAATTCTACACTTCGATAGTGATTTATGTCCAAAATTATCAGGAGTAGGCAGTTTGTGAGGACTGTTGCTGGTTTGCCAAATATTAGAACAAACAACAAAATAGAACTTTTCAAAGGACTATCATTCAAGAAATATCATTTGGAAATACATAGGCATTTTCAAAATAAATTAACAAGTTCTTTTGACATTTGAATAGCTATATGCCATAACTGGGTGTTCAATCTAATCATGGTGGTTGAAGAAAGTTTAAGTCCCTTTTTAAGGCCAAATGAGGATGCAGTCTTGAAGATTTGATTGAGCTCTAGTGACTCCAAAGAGCTAGCAACAATTTACTTCAGATTGACTCTATGTAATACCTTTCCAGTAAGCTTTCAGACAATCTTTTCCTTAAAGTCTATAAATGTTCTATGACCTTTTTTGAAGGCAGCTGGTAAAGTGTTCAATTGTTTCAAATGACAGCATTTCACTTCTCTAGAAGACAGAAAATTAGATTTAAAACTGAAGAAAAGGATTATTAAAACGAAAATTTATATAGTGAGTACTGCTATGATTATGCCTATCGTGATGACTCTGGTAACACTTGTTCTTAGCACTGCATGAGGCTGTCCATTACTGATCACATTTTTCAAAGGTGACCACACTATTATTATTGTTATTTTCTCGAATGTTATTAATGGAGATGCCCATGTCAGTAGAGAAGATGCAGATTCAAACCAGTGCTTTCACTGGCTGTAGGCAATTCATCTACAAAGACCATCAGTACACAACAGCAGCATGTACAGCAACTGATCATGTTTTCCTGACAGAGCAATTTCAACATAGACTCTTGCACAAAGCCTGAAAGCATTTTCTGTATTCTTGACAGAGGTTTATCACTAGCACTACAGTTCTGTTTCATACATCACTTATTCAAATGTTCTATCATCGATGAGGGTCTTGCTGAATCTCAAGGTTACTCTTTGGGTATCTTAGATAATTTGGTATCTGGGGCAGCGTCAAAGGGAACAAGTCCCAGATTATGGACCCATTTCCAAGCAACACTAGAAAAACACAGTCCCTGCTCCAAAGAGCTTACAGTATATAACAAGATTTCTGGGTCATTTTAGCATATGTCCACATGGTGTGAAATCCAAGTGAAGACTAAGCCAAATTTTGTTATTAAAAAGTATAAAAATCTAACCGATACTTCCATATTTGAATGGGAAGAATTTGCAGGATCAAGATGAAAAAGGCTAGAGTAAATGATACTGCTCTACATTGTTTCAAGCCATTAGCATCTCCCCACAACTGACAGAGGGAAATTATAAACTCTTTCTCTAACTTGTACACTTTCTGTCTGCATGTTCCTGTCACTTTCTGCTACACCGTATCTGAGAGGTGACCCTCTGAGCTGCTGTAACTCTACTGTGACAATAAAGTGGCTTATGGTTAAAATTCACTGAGCATCATAAGAAAGCAGAATTCCCTCCTATCTTGTGCCCTTTTGTGCAAGGGAAGATAAAGTTATCCCCTTTTCAACAGCTGCAAGTCAGTCAAATCAGTTCAACTCCCACAGAACTACACAGCCTAAATCAATTTAGGTGAAGAAAACAACGTGGAAAAGATTTCTAAGACAGACATGTTTTTAACAGAGAGTTTAGACAAGACAAATTATACTTGATAGAGAAAAACAGAGGAAAGAAAGATATGAAAGAATAAAGCCAGAGTAGGAAAAGAAAAATCACAGAGAAGAAGTTTCTTGACTTCAACAAGGTAACATTACCCATGCTTCCTCTTCCTCCCCAACCCAAGGAACTACTGTTTCAGATTTCAAAAAAACTTATCCAAAGGCCATCAAAGTCTCTCCACAGACTTTAAATTGATGAAGTACAGTTCTGCTTTGAAATCAAAGAGGCATAGAAAACCCTCAGTCTCAGGAAGTGCATTTTGGAGGAGAATTGCATTTTCGACAAAGCATATGTGAGAATACATAGAAAACAGGTAAGCAGCATTTTCACTCTACCATCAAAATCAGAAATACCAGTCACCTGTGTGGCATGGGAGATGCACTCAATGCCCTCATGTCTCATCAATGTATGCTGAGCTCTGACCTGCTTCCTCAATACCTTCTTCTTCAGTTTATGGATTTTTAAATGATCTTTGCTGGTTTTAACTTCCATGTTGGTGATCTGGGAAGAAGAGTAACAACACATAGTAAGTGTCCTACTTAAAAAATTAAATACTTCAGTCTGCTCTAGAAAGATAGCCTCCCCACCTCATATGTCATCTCTAAGATCATAATAGGACTTGAGATAATTCCAGACTTTATTAATTATTTGGGGCTGACAAAATTGAGTCTTCAAAGTACGTTCTTCCTCAGTCAATAGCATGGTTTTCCCCATCTCTGGAGTTCTTAATAAAACAGAGTTTAATAACCCTCCCAAAATTAAAACTTTATAAAGATTTCCAAGATTTTAATTTTCCAGTTCTCTTCCTCTTTACTTCTTTATTCCCAGTATCACTATACCTGTTTGCAGTTTTTAACCTGCCTGCCCCTCCTGTTTTCACAAAGTAGGTTCAGTTAATGTTCTTCTCTCTACAGTCTCTCCAGAGCAGAATAAGAGAAAAAAATACATGTGGAACTGCCATGAGATTTGTATTGTATTGTTTATCTCAGCAAGTTATTCATGCCTCACCGAATGCCTGAGTTGGTGATGAACTGTTCCCATTCAACTCCTTTTTCCTAATTGCCACTTTCAAGTGAATATGACATTTGGCAAAAATTGGGTTTTTTGAGAGTAGAAAATTGTGTTCAATACTTAGACGTGCAAGAACTAGAAAAACAGGATGCTCCACACCTCATTTAGCACATCTCCTGAGGGCAAACTTCAGGCAAATCACATTCCTGTCATGAGAAGGAACAAAACACTGTGTACAGATATTAACTACTGAATTTAGTGGTAACACAGCATTTACCTACCAGTGAGTCACTTAAGGGTCACTGGCCTTCTCCAGGTTTTGTTGACAACTTTTGCCACTTCTGGTCTACTGCTATATTGGGACCATACAGTACCTTCCTACGTCCCTCTGAGCCTACTTCATTTCCCTTTCTCCCTTCCCACCCTCAAACCCAAGGGAAGAGTCCAGACCTCACATAAGACTATGACAATGCTCCCAGACACTGATGTGGATAGATTTTGCCTTTCTCTTTTTCTCTCCCTATAGCATAATCCCTTACCCATATTTTAGGGGTTTCTTCTTTCACAGAAATTCTCCTAACAGTACACTGGACAACCCAACTGCAGTTCCTTTTCCATTATTTCATTATCATTGATCTGATAACAATCTTTCCACCTCATCTCTTCACTTCAAGAAATGTTTATGTTTCTGTTTTTTTTTTTAAGAAAATAAAAAACCAAACAAAAACAATAAACAAAAACACACACACACCCACACACACACACCCCCCCCCCCCCCCGAAAAACTATGCCAATCATCTCTTATGTATTTATTTAAACGTGCCAACTGCTCCAAGTTATGTACCTTCTGGCTTGCAAGACTGCATAGCTACTTCCCCATACCTAAACTGCAGACACAATCATGATAATATGTTGATGTACCACAGGAAAACTATAAAGGAAAAAAAAAAAAAATTCACCTTAGTATTTGATGCAACTTTGTATTGAATGACTCGGCAAGTTTTTCTCTTAAACAAACGCAAATATGCTAGCAAAATTGTTGGAAAAATATTAAAGAGTTGCATAGGATCTGTAGATATGTATTCCCTGTGGCTGCTGCAGCATTACCATCATCAACACACACAACTATTAATTGCACTGAAACAGAAAAATCTTTAAAGGGAATCAGAATCACAAAAGAACCCTATGGAAATAACAGATTCTAATATTCCAAAAAGGAGCAGAATAAATGCTGCCAAGACTCAGTCTTTTGCCACTCCTTACTATTTGTTAGTTCTTCCTCCTACACTTGCTCTTCCGCTCCCAAATCCAATTTTACAGCAGTCTCAAATGAATTAAAATACTTGTCAAAGAAAATTAATTGGCAACAACAATTTCAAGAAAACCTAGCAAGTAACTGGCATAGTAGACTCCAACAATTCTATCCTGAAATGGTTTCAGATGCCTGCTGTCAAGTTGAGGGTGTATGCATGGCCATAACAGTTTGAACCTGAACCTCCTGGCCTCCTGCATTTTAAGCAAGCATTATTCAAGTCTTTACACATATCCTAACCACATAAAGATCACATTTACATCTGAGACTGACAAAAAAATTAATAAATTACTCAGCACCAAGATCCATCCTACTACCATCAGATTCTTGCCAGTTCCTAGGGTCTCTTGCTCAGAGCTAATTCAAGCGTAACCATGCTAATGTGCAATGGAGGCAAAATGTATGAGAAGGAAATCTCACAAGTGACAAAACTCTGACAGGGCACAGTTTCAGAAAAAGGAGTAGACTACCAAAATAATTATTTCATGCGACTTCAGAAACATAAAGTATAGAGGCTGAAAAGATCAAGTCCAAAAGGCTTGGACTGCCCAACTTTATTTGCCATACACAGGTGAAAGGCCAATAGGTTTACAGACCGCCCATGTACAGGTTCTTACTTTCAGGGGAGGGGGACAAGCAGTCTCAAACTACTTCACAGGAAAGTACAGGAGAGACATAGCTTTGATTTGGAGAGGTGGGGTTACAGAAAGAGAGTAAAAATATGGGATATGTTTACTCTTTGGAACTGTGCAAATCTGGTTCAGATGGAAAAGCATGGAGGCTACATGCATGACCCATACCAGTCAGACAACTGTCATGCAGCATCTGCAGAACCAACCTAGCCAGAAGAAAAGGATATCGCACTGAAAGGCTCAGGCCTCTCCCATAACATGTACACCTCTATGCACTGGAAGACTTAATCTGGTCTCAGGGGAAAGCAGCTCTGAGTCTAGTCAGGCCCTCACAAACTCCCACATGCTCCAGGCAAAAGGCAGTAAGTCATGGCCCAATATTTGGCAAACTAGCACAGAAACTGAAGTTGGAAGATTACTTTCCATTCTTTCATAATCTGTGAACCAAACAGAACAAGGTACAGATGAGGTATGACTCTGCTGCCTAAACAACGGAATTTAAGACTGGCAGAGATGCCCTACCCCACACTGCCTGGCCTTTCACCTGCTGCTCAAGAAGCTGAAGGCTTTCCCTATGTGCTGTGACATGCTTGACAGCATCAACCAGATGCCTCCAGCCACTGAAGGCATCGCAAACAGCACTACCTCCATTGCTGAAACAGCAGAACCTTCCCTTAGTCTCTGTCTGAACTGGGCCTTAAACTCTCTGGCCTTGTCTGCTGCATGATTACCCAAGGCTCAATTCTGCAGGCATATAAAACAACGTCTGCCTTGAGTTACGAGTTAAGGAATCTCACTCAACTGCACATAAGCAGAAAGCTTTATTTGGCAGCATCTCACACCCCCTTTATAAGGGCAACATGACTACAGAAGAAAAAGCATGCAGCAGTGGATTATTCAGTACTATTACCACATCCGCTCACAAGTATTTTAAAAAGTAGCTCTTGAAAATACATTGAAACAATATCCCCTTGCAATGCTAGCTCGGGTCACACAAGTGGCCGGAAGTTATTACAAGGATTCATGTAAAGCTTTAACATGTAGGGGGAACATAATTTGCAGAAGCCACTTCTGAAAAATTAAAGTGTACCGTTACTGGAGTGGAGCTAAACGGCAACCGTCAGCAGAGGGAGCACCACGCTCAGTTATGAAGTTTGTCAGTTTATTATTCAGTTTTGGCTTGCTTTTGTGTCGCAAACACTAAACATAAATGTATACAAACACTGTATACACAGACATCAAAACCTGTGGAAAAAACGAAATTCAGGCGTCCTGACAGGGTGATTTAAGAGATGCAGCACTGACCAAACATCCCTGCGGCTATCTCCACTCATCTCTGCCAGTGACAGCCAGTACTGAAACCCCTTAAATTCACGGGCGATGGGCACTCCCTGAAAATAACAACAACAACAGGAATGTGCGCATGCTGTTCTGCTCCGAGTAAACACGGGAGAGGCTGTAAAAGCTGGGAGGCGGGCGCAGGGGTTGACTCGGCCATGTTCCCCCTCACACCACCGCGCCCTGGCAGGGCACGGGCCGGGCCCAGGCCGCCGCGGACGGGGGGGAAGGGAGGGAAGCCCGCGGTAAGGGCCGCCCGCGCTCCCGCAGACCCCAGGGTGTCACGCCCGGCGCCCTCCCGCCAGCCGGGAGCCGGGCGGGGCGGGCGCGGCAGCCCCGGGCCCGGCCGGCGCGGCACGTTACCTGGGTGGAGGCGGCCATGTTGGAGCGGGCTGCCCGCCCGCCACCGCCGCTCCGTCATGGCGGCGCCCCGCCCCCGGCGCTCCCCGGGCAGGGGGGCTCCCGGTGCCGGGCGGGCGGCAAGTCCCCTGAGGATTTTCACCGAGACAAAAATCACCGTTATCATACGGTGAAGGAAGTCAAAACTCTCCGACACCAAGAGTGCTCTGCGCCAAGTTTTCCTGAGGACGAGGGCGGGAGTTTCCCGGGGCGGGCGGCTGCTCGGAGGCGGGGCGTCCGCCCGTGCCCGGGTGGGTGCGGGGCCTGCACTCGCCCGTGTAGCGAGGGGAAGGGCGTAAAAGCGGCCCTCGTCAGCCTCCTGCCTTGGACACACACTGTAACTGTTCCATCTCCTTCTTTCTGCTCGCTCTGTGCGGCCCAGCTTCAGCTGCCCGCAGGCCCTCCCCTTGCCACTTTTCTCTGTAAGTAGCTCCTTGTTATCCTCCTGCCCATCACTAGTGTCTTCCTCTTGAGTCTGCAACTGAAGAAAAGCAGTGTTTGAACCCCACCTGCAGTGGGGCACCATCCCTTGGCTGCTTTCACTGAGAGCAATTTGGGGTAGAGTCTTTTCCGGCGCAGGGGATCCAAAAAAAGCCGATAGCAGCCATATCTACACAGTGGATTGAAGACAGCTTTCCCCAGGCTGAGGCGCTCCCCCAAAGAGACCCTCACCTAGGCGGGCCACCGTCACAGCCACTATGCCTTTGGCACACCCCACACAAGGGATAGAAGAAGACAAAACCATGCCAATACAGCCAAGGCCACGGGAAGACCAAGCCTCCGGTTGTACATATGTATTTCCTCACATCAATCTTCAGCTTGCTAGCAACCCCACTAAGGCTGCTTAGTAAACCCACACTATTGATTAATCTGCACCTCACTGAAAGAAAGCATCATCATGGCTTGCTAGCTACCTGTGCAAGAAAATGATCCCTTAAATCAGAGAGAGAGTATGTAGGTCTTAGCATCTCTTCATTTTAATCTGCCATCATAGACTGAGCTTCATACTATGCCCCCTAGATCAACACAGCCCTTTCCCTCTTCATCCAAAGTATTAAAGTTCAGCATTACCTACTTTTTCTGTCTTTACCTGACAAATAATCTACTTTTCTCTATAGCTTATTACCTAAAACATGTCTTTCTTTTCTATTTAAATACCAAGCTGATTTTTTTTCCTCCCTCAACCTCCTGTGGGTGTTTAACCTTTCTCAAGTTCTATTAGGTGTTGGATTCCCAGGTGGATGGTATGTAAGGTGACTGATGAGCTTGTAAACCTGTAGTCAGAAGCCAGCTCCTCAGCTTTGTTCCAGATCCACACACTGGTAGAGTCTACCCATACTGTTAGTAGGGCTGTGCTTACCCAATTTCACAGTTTTCTTAAGAAAAAAAAAAAAAAAAAAAAAAAAAAAGTTTCTGTCATAAAATCTTGGCTCTGGGTCTATTTTTTTTATTATTGATAACCAATAAACATATCATCTAAAGCAGAATATCATGTTCTCATTTACTCATGGGTGAGTAATAAAAGGCTGATGACTTTTCTCATGAGTAAATTACAATACTCACTATACTGTCAGCTATTTTACATTTGCCACATTCCAGGGAGAGTCAAGGCATTTGTCCTCTCCTTCTAATTCCCCATCCACTTCATATGTAGTAAGTAAACATTTCTGTTTCCCTCAACAGACTAGAAGTTACTGGTCCATACATGAAAAGGCAATCTTACTGTCTCTTATACCAATGGAAGCCAAGCCATGCTTTAGCGTAATGTGATGACACTGGATTTCCATCACTTTCAAACCCAATTAAAAGAAAATCTCAGGAAGATAGTAGGATTTGCTGGATCAAATCTCTTGATTTAAGAAGCTGCAGTTTAAGAATCATGACAAATAGGGTATGTTTCAGGATAGCAGTTTGTTACAGAAATAAGAAACCTCTTAGCACAAAATCCAACTCAAAATCACCCACTAACAGTACTGTAGAGGAGTACCATAGTAAATGATGAAACAAACACAAGATTCATTGTTTTAGGATGGCATTCATGTAATTTTGACAAGTATCTGTTGACCTAAATTTGAAACGTGCTGCTGCTGCTTGCGATAGTAAAATTCTCCATAACAAACCTCTGCAATGCCAAAGGCTTTTACTTTTCAGGAAGATAGCAAGGCTTGTTCTGTGCTGCAAGTCATTTTGATTCTGCATTTGTGCTGTTCAATGCTAAATTTCATATTTCTTTCTAAAAAATAAAAACAGCCAAAAAACAATTTTAAGAATTTTTTAGCAATTGCATAAGACCAAAAAGACATGTGAGAATTCTAGGCCCTGATAAAATCAATATGAGTTTTGCCAGTATTACAATGAAGGCAGGTTTTATCCTTTTTTGCAAAAACTAGCAAACAAAAATCTTTTATTTACAAGAGACTTAAAAAGTGCAGTAATATCAGTATGCTTTCTGATTTCTGAGCTTTAAGCTACACTTTCTTCATGCCTCCAAGCTTTTTTCCACAAACATAAGACTTTAGAGTACATTTTTTTTCCCTTTCTTTAATAAAAGCTGAAATTTTCCTGAAATGTTAGACTCAGGGTACTGAAACTTTAAGAAATACACTGGTTTTGTGGCACAAATGCACAATTGTTGGTATGTTCACTTCCATCATTACGAGGTACCATCCTCTTGTGAAGCAAATTTCTTAGGCACAACAACACAACTTTTTCTGAGTAGGCAGATTTCAGCTGGGACAGCTACAGATCTTGTTATCCAGAGAACCAAACTGATCAGTGGATGTTTAGGATGGGGCAGAGGTTAGCTAAATTGAGCACCTCTGCTCTGCCATGAGATTGCATTAATGAAATTTAAGCCTGAATCATCAGAGGTAGGGTGGAACAGCTTTAACTTTTGTTGTCAGACACACTGCAGAGATGTGACCACATTGCTGGGTCACCATTAATATCTCACTAGAACTAGGAACACAATTCTGTAGGCTTCAATAAACAGAAAATCTTTTATTCCTTCCTGGAGAGTCCTCAGAAAATTCCTGTGAACTCCTAGGCAGAAGGCAGCAATTACTGTAATTATGATGTGCATGCTGCAAGTCTGAAGACTTTTCATTATAGATACCACCAGTCCAAAACTCCAGCTCTTGAGAGGATCATGCAACACGTGCATGCAGATGTCAACAGAGAATTTCCTCATTTGATTAAGGAAGAATCTAAGAGACGTAAGTTCCCTAGGCACAATTACTAGAAAGCATAATGTCCATGAAGATCTACTAAAAGTTCCCAGTGCAGCTCCTGATATGCTATCTCCTGCCAGCTTTTTCTGCTCACATAAAATGTCTCAGTGAATGGTCCCCAGCCTTTGAAGTCCCACATGCATCCAGTAAGCAAATCATACCTTGCAGACAATTCTTTTGCTCTCAGTTTTCATTTTCTAAATTTTCTCTGGCCATGACTAATCTTGGAGACTTAGGGCTTTAAATCTTTCTAACGCTGTGCCTTCTCTGCTGCAAGAATACTACTGACATTTCCACTCTATAGAACAGGCAGCCTTGTGCAGTTTGGAGCAATGGGCCACTGTCACGTTCTCTTCAGGCACTATGGACCTTTATCATCGCAGTTTTGTTTGAAAATACTAAAAACTGACAATACTACATGATAGGTCAATGGACCATCTACCAGAGGCTTGGAGATTATTAAACCCATAAATCACTGCTGGAAAAACTCCAAAAAAATTCCTGAATTCTCTGTTGACTTTCTGCTGTACAGGAACTACTGCTTTCACTGCCCAGGTGACTTTCTCTGCAATTCAGGCAAAGTTTAGGGAAGATCTTCTTGTACCAGCCTAGTACACTTTCCAGGGTGTCAGAAAAGCAATATCAAGTACTGAAAGAACCATAAAAAACACAGGGATCCTCCCTGATATCTACACTAGGCAGGCAGTCTGCTTTCCTGCATATCATTGGAAACCATTGTTTCATGCAGTTATGACTTCAAGGCATAAATGTATCATAAGGACAACCAGGGAATATCATGCAGTGAATTTGTCTACTTCATCAGTCAATACATTTTTAAGGATATAGTGCTTGCAGTCCAGAAAGAATCTGCAAAGTTAATTTTTAAAGACATAGTATTGTTTACATACAGTGAACAAAATATTGCATTTCCATCATAAGTTAGATCCTTGGTGCCTTCAGTGAGACTGGAGAGAATATTGCAGTGTATTCCTTAGACTGGGACTCTATCCCTTTAGCCCATTTCAGGCATCATCTCAGGAGGTTTCATTAGCTGTTGCTCATGCAATAGATTCACCTCTTTGGAAGAAAAATAGCTGTGCGACCATACGTTAAAATTTTCTACGTGAAAACACAGTTTGTTTCTTGGGTCACCCCACCTCCTGCTCTTGTAATCCGTTTTTTATTAATTTCTCTGAATCTGTACACGTAACCAAAACATCTGAAAAATAGAAGTTGTAAGTTTTTCAGCTGAATAGGCCAAAAAAAAAGATGCAACCAAAGTTAGTGGAAATTTTTTTGCAAACACCACTTCTCTGTGACTCAGTTTGCCAATCTGTATGACATTTACATAAATGTTTACCCAACTCACCAAGGGTTGTGAATCTTCATGAATCATTGTTTGTGTAACACTTTGTAATCCTTGAATGAAACATAGCATATGCATTCAGAGTATGGATCTGATTAATGGCAGAGGATAAATGAAAAGAATAGATAAAAAATTATCATATCACTTTTTTTTTTCCCTTGTTCAAAACTGGTTCCAGTCAAATTCTCTGTTACAAATGTAAATCTTTCTTTTTCACACAGACATCATATGGTTGGTACACATCTTAGTGAAGAAGACTAGGACCCAGTCTGAAGTTAATCAACATATTCAAGTTTGTTCACTTTTATTAAGACAAAAAAGCAAGTGTTGTTAGTATATAGTATTTGAAATTCATGCCTACATCACTTTATTTTACTCTTTTGGTATAGAAATATCAAACAGAATTATTTAAATTAAAACATCATAACATTAAATGCTCTTAATTCATATGTAGACAAAGTCCTTTCTGGCAAAATTCTTTGCTTCAAGAGATGGGTAAACGAGCATATACTGGGCTGCTTCACTTAGCTTCATCTCTCTAAAGGCTATATGAGCAAGCCTGACACACTTCATCTCTCATGTTAACATCTTCTCCATGCTTTTGCTATTGTCTCCTGCGTTAAACTTTATGGCATCTTCAGTCAAAGGAATACAAGTGAAATGAAGTCTGGCACTGTAAATGAGCAAAATAACTAGGAGAGAGGTCTAAGAAATTATCATAATGCTTGTGTTCAGACTTTTCAGTTGCTATAATATCAGTGCACGAGAGCCGTGTAATACACCATTGCAGGACAATTCTGTGTTTGACACTTGTCCTGAGCTAGGCACAAAGAATTGCCAGCTCCTCAATATTTCAAAGTAGAATATTGACACAGATTTGAAGTATCACAATGATTATGAAATCATACTTGAAATAGATACTCAGGCATAGCAAGAAAATAGTTTTTAATTTGGGGAACCAGATTGCTTAAGCAAGCAAAATTATACGAGTTAGAGATTAGAAATATACTTTTTCACCCCACCCTTCTCTTCACCACAGCAGGATGGTTTACTCATTTCTATAGTGTTCAGCAGCTCAATTGTAGGGATGCATTTGGCGTAAGTCCCCATACACCTATCAATTACACAGGACACTGTCCTAGGAATGAAATCAGCACCTATTTGAATGTGCATGGAGACCAAACAGAGGAATCCATGACTGAATCACATAATTCAGGATCACGCTCACTACCTGAGCACTGCTTGGAATGGGAGAAATTAGCTACAGACCCCAGATCCCACCCAGTAAATCCCAGCATGGATATATTTGATTATATAGAGTTAAAACAAATGGCTCCTACATATGTTGTATAGTATCAAACGTAAAACAAGGATGCTAACTCCTGCTAGCACATGAGTATCCTCAGATGAAAGGCTCCAAAAGGGCAATAATTCTTACATATAAGCAAACCTACAGATGTTTGGTACTCTGTTTCTAGATTCTCATGGATCCCCAAGAGGGCCTGTTTCTGAATCTTTTATATCCTTTATTTGTTAGAACTATAAAGCTCCAGGCAGATATATAAAAGTCTCTGGCTATGCTGACATAGGAGTAAGAACTGTTTTGGGAGCACCTGTCCAGCTGCATAGGTAGTACACAGCTAAAAATTGATTTACTATAGACACTTTTCACTACAGAGCTTGCTATAATTAGTATACCTCTCACATGATTCCTGCTCCCACTGGCAACCTCCAAGACTCCAGATTCCTCCCCTGCAATGATCCTTACGGAAGTTTTTTTTCAGCAAGTAACTTACGCTCTAAATGCACAGAATTATAGAATGCTTTGGGTTGGAAGGGACCTTAAAGATCATCTAGTTCCAACCCCCTGCCATGGGCAGGGACACCTTCCACTAGCCCAGGTTGCTCAAAGCCCCGTCCAACCTGGCCTTGAACACTGCCAGGGAGGGGGCAGCCACAGCTTCTCTGGGCAACCTGTGCCAGTGTCTCACCACCCTCACAGGAAAGGATTTCTTCCTTTTACCTAATTTAAACCTACCCTCTTTCAGTTTAAAGCCATTACCCCTTGTCCCATCACTTCATACCCTTGTAAAATGTCCCTCTCCATCTTTCCTGTACCCCCATTTAAATACTGGAAGACTGCTCTAAGGTCTGCTCAGAGCCTTCTCTTCTCCAGGCTGAACAACCCCAACTTTCTCAGCCTGTCCTCATAAGGGAGGTGCTCCATGTGTGCAGAACAGTGACAAGATGTGTTCAAACAAATGTTGTCCTCCCACCCGCACCTTTACCCAAGCATCCCATTCACCTGGACCACATAACACCTCCCAGAAGACATAGCTGGATATATCTTGATGACATCCTACATCTAAGGTAATCTGAGCTTGATTCTTCTGTGAACAAAAGCTGTAGTTACTATCAGATTTACTAATTACAGCATTCTTTTGTCATCTGCTTGCTACTGGCTTTGGAAACGGTCCATTTCACCACATACCAGTGTTTGGTCATTTCTCACAGAGGTCTAACACCGACATCCCGTACAGTTTCATATAAACCTATGGGTTTCCAAATAACAAGAGGTGAGATGCCTTTCCCTACGGAGTGAGGGCAAATAGCTGTTTAAAGTGAAATCAGACTTCACATGTTCTAGTAGGCAAGAGTACTACCTTCTGGGTATAGACTTTTTAATGCAATGCTTTTCCCCACGAGCAAAAAAAGTTTGATCAGTTCAGTCAAAGTAATAAAGAAACACAGCAGCTGGTCTTGCAGTACTTAATCCACTATTGTTCCTTTGGTATCACAAGTATTATACTTAGCAGTATGCTTCTGTTACAGCAGTTTTCTTTCAAATGCACAGCACTGTCACCAGTTGCCTAATGTATTATGGTCTCTTAAATCACGCTTGGGCTAATAGAGCCAGAAGATCAAACGGTAAGAAATAAAAATTAAAAACTTTTAGCTGATCCACAGATCTCAGAAAAACTGCTAGCAGATTAAAACCAAGGGTGTGGTTTGTCACACCCTGATAATGCCCAGCTGACAAAAGTGTCCCTAATGCTCAGGGCAGGTGAGGAAGATTGAAAGCAGTTTGAGAAGGTTTTAATTTATGCTAAAACTAGCCTGTCTCATTCTGAGTAAAACCGATTGATAATCTGGACTATAGGTTTTGAAAACTGAGGTAAGAAATCTCTTTGTGTAGAGGGGGTTGGTTTTATTCCTTCCTTATCTTTCCTTACTACAACTTTTAAGGCTATTCTAGGAATATGAGGGTTGTTAGGAAAAATATATTCTTTCTCTTGCCTATTTTAAATAAAAGAACATAAGTATAGCTAAAGTATTTCTGCTACCATCTGTCTTGTCACAAAATGAAAAATGTTATTTGTTAAAAAGAAAACTAATACCATAAAAGTATTAACTAAAATGTAACTCCTTACAGTGCATTTAATAATGCTTGGGTGGTATATCTTCTGGCAAAAGTGCTGGATGATGTCAAAACACATTAGGATCTTCACAAGGGCATAGTATGTGTACTCTCTATCAATTTTGTCTTTATCAGTAAATTGTGTAACAATAACAGCCTCTATCCAAAACAATAAGGGGCTCGAGTTTTTGATTTTTCACTAATAACTGAGCTAGGTATGTTGCTATCTGGGGTTTTTTGTTGCTTCTGTCACCTTCTTTCTAATGCTAAATTAATCATGCAGGTGACCTTGCTGTTTTTTATTATGCACAGCAGGCTGTATGAGCTATTGCTGGAAAAGCGTGACATTGCTCAACTAGTGGGGTCCTGTATCTATTTTTCCTAATATGTTTTCTGCTGACACTTCTAAGTACAGGCTGTATTTCTGCTGTCATGCACAGTTTCTTTCATTTTCCATAAATTAAAAATAATTATGCTATTAAAAGGAAAGTACAGCATAGTAAAATGTAAACTGCTTATAATCAAGAGTTGGGGGCTTTTTATTCCAGGCCTTTGTTATCTTTAAAATGCTGTTTTGCCTTAACTTTCTATGAGAACAATGATGTTGAGCAGAGGAGGCATAGTAATCCAGGTAACTTCCATCACAAGATACTGAGTGAATGGGTACATCAAACTGCAAATTGATAACAAGGGCCTCATGAAAATCCAGTCAAGTCTGAAATGGCACTGTGGACTGCCGTATGGCTACATACTAGTACGTGATTCCAGAGAATGGGCAGGAGGCCATCGGGAAACTTCAAACCCATTGGTCTGCTCCCCTGAATTTGCCATAACAGTAAAGAACTAGAGTCAATGAGCCTTTCCAGTTTACTTTTTTAACTTCTCCACATTTGTGGACAAAAGTATGGCATCTGGGAAGGTAAGGCTACTTCCGTAACGTGGATCTGGCTTTTCATGCTCATGATGTATCTTGCAAAATTAAGAATGGTCTCATAAAGCTCTGTTCCCAAACTTATTTCAGGAAGCATTTGGGAAGAACTTATTTGGGAGGCTCCTGAAGCCTCTGTGAAGTTCCGCAGTACTGTGTTTACTCTGTTCAGAGATGTAGTAACCTGTGGTGGCTCCTCCAGCCTAGTGCTAGAGCAGTTCCTGGCAGGCTCAGGAACAGAGACCAAGGATCTGTGTGTTGGCAGTTGAAATCATTGAGATATAGTAACTGGAAACACTGCCATAATGCAGGAGACAGGAGAAAGAACTATTTTTCTAGTTGCATCGATGGATCGAATTAGGCTTGAAAGCTTACTTCAGTGTGCAAAACATGACACAAATAAGAGATGAGGTAGTAGAGCTGCAGTCTGATACTCATCGTTTAGTGGGTTCCTTTGAGCATTGGACCTTGGTTGCTGACAGACAGCACAGCCATAGTAGAGGCTGCTGAGACCCGTCCCTGCCGCTCCATCAGCTCTGCAGGTCGCAGCATCTGCCAGCCAGGTGCATCAGGGATGCTGATGTCCAGGAGTGGAAGAGGCACTGCATAGCTCAAGCTAGGAGGAGGATTAACTAGCAGTCCGCTTGGCCTTGAGCACAAGACATGAACAGCATTTCCTAGTCATTAAATGTTTAACTCAGTGAATCTACTGCTTGAATGTGACAGTTGATTATGGGATCAAAAGGACTGGAAAAGGAGATTGAGAAGAAATTAAACCATGTCCCTTTAACAGGCATGCAGAAAGCTATTTTCAGTTTAGGCATAGAAAACACTTTGAAAAATAGGTTAATTAGCCTTTTCAAAGGACATCTGAAATCCCAAGACAACTGGAGAACGGGGAGGATGCCAGCGTGGCCTGACAGCCTGCTTGCAGCTTCAGAGGAACATCTGGACAGATGTCTGCAGCAGTAAGGATGCACAGAAACACAGACTGTTTGGCTACTGGCAGTAGTTAAAGCACTGGACAACTTTAAATGATTCTGTGGATGCTTCAGACAGCGGTCGTTCTTCTCTTGGAGGGGAGAGCCCTAGAAATAGATGGGCGTGCCTGTGATCCTGATTAGCCGATTTTACACTTGAAGATTAAAAGCCTTCGGGATATACTGCTGGGGAAGAAAGGCCGCCGATCTCCTTGACAGGCGGGTGGGATGGGATATGGAGGCAGGAGAGTCGCTGGATACCACCCTAGCTAGCCGGGACCATCACACCTCGGAGCTGTTCCCCGCTCCCCTCTAGGCTCTGCCCTGTACCCCTGTGGCTGGGCTCCCGTCGAGCGCACCCAGGTACCGCCTTTCCTCGGCACGCGTGGGGAGGACGGGAGGGAAGCTCTGGGAAATTCACCTTCATTTCGGGACAGGAGAAGGGCAAAAAGGCGAGGAGAGGGGTATCCTTGCACCGGCGGGCCGGCGGTCCCCGGCCCCTTCCCCTCCCCGCGGGGCGGGCTCGGTCCCCGCCGCAGCCTCCCCCCGCGCCCGCCGGTAGGCGGCACCGCCACCCGCCTTCCTCCGCCTCCTCCTCACCTTCGCCGGGTGACCCAGATCACGGTGGCGGTGGCAGCCCCGGACCCGCCCGCCGAGGAAGGACGGCCCGGGACGGCGGCTGCGCTGCGCCGCGGGGATGTAGCGGCGCGGAGCGGTGAGTGCGCGGTGGCGGGGAGAGGAGAGGCGAGGAGAGGCGGGGGGGCCCTGCCGGCGGCTCCGCGGGTCTCCTAGCGACGGGAGGCGGCTCCGGGCATCGCATCGCAGCCCCCCGCGCTGCCCGCCCCCCCCACCGCACCGGCGGTGGTAGCGAAGTTTTACCCCTTTGAATGCGGGACTCTCCCTGGGAAGACCTTGCGGCGTAAGGAAATTGAGGGGGACGCTGGGTGGTTTGCGCATTTCGGGGGGAGGGCGTGTTCATTTTTCACAATTTTTCAATTTTATTCTTTTATAATTCCCCCCCCCCTCCCCCCCCCATCCTGTGTAATTCGCGAAGGGGCGGCCGGAGGAGGCTGGCGCTGGGCGGCCGCCAGGCGCAGGGCTCTGCGGCTCCGCAGTGGGCTCCGCGCCCTGCCCCGGCCTCACTTGCCCCGCCGCCGCGGCGCGCAGCTGCCCTCAGGCATGTGGACCTTGGTTACACCGACGTGTGGACATGATACTGATGAGATTTGTTTTTTTTTTTTTTTCGTGACACTCTTCTTCCCTGCCTCCCCTTCATCCCTCCGCATGGTCATTGTGTATTGAAGTTACACTTGCTCCCGAGTTAACTCCAGGGTTGATGTCTGTAGTCTTTTATGTTTCTCTTTGTCCTCACCGTTTCAGCTTCTCTTTCCATTTCCATGAAGATGGCTAAAAGAGTTGCTAAACTGTATGTCAGAATGGGGACGGGGGGTGGGGGGGGGTGGTGTGTGAGACAACACCTTTGTCCCAATTCAGTCAACTCAACATTCAGATCACAACAAGCTGTTTTTTCTTTTTTTTTTTTTTTTTTTTTTGTGACAAAGACGTTTGAAACAAAGGAGCCATTTTAGAAACTGAAAGAAATTAATTTTGTATCTTGCATGCTTTAGTAAATCCAGGTTTTCATTCTTCTCTCTTCTGTTCCGCCCCCGCTATCCTAATTTATCCTAAAATGAAGCAGAATAGAAGAAATGGCATCTCTTAAATCCTGCATCATCCCTAGGCACTACAGCAAGCTTACTGGTTGCCTTCTCTTTCAAACATTTCGTTATGCATTTTTAAAGAACATTATTTTGTACTGGTAGATCCGTGAATAGTTGAAGCAGTTGAGTGTGCTTGTGATAAGAACATCTCGTCGCCCTAAGACAAGAACAGCAAAAGACTCGTAGTGTGCAGTAATTTGGTAGGTGTCACATACTTAATGTCTGTTTAGCAAAGAGGCAGTACAGAGGAGACTTACTGACTCTTAAGAGAACCTGCTTTTCTTCGACTTTCTTAGAAAAATGTGGACCACTGTATTTCCAAACTGAACAGGTGGAGTTACATCTAGAAATATCATTTGACTTGATCAAGTCTCATAACTTGCATATCATTTTAAGCAGCATTTTAACTAAAACTAATGCTAAACCACATTGCTGTAACAATTGACTTATCACCAAGCCTAATAGATGCTCGGAGACAGGAAGCCTATGATTTTCAGGAGTGAAATCATGTGACAGCATCTGGTGCTGTATGTATCACTCTAGACAGAAAACCAGCAGAAAATATTTCCAGGAAAGCACTAAACAATGGAAAAATAATGTAACAGAATACATTTGTTAACTTTCCTGCAGGTTCACTGATACACAGTAAAACATATTCTGCTAGTGTGAAACGTGATAGGGCAAAGCATAGAACCAAAGTATCTACGAATCCTTTGCCTGCTCAGCTCTTGAGACAGGGCTTTATTAGCTGTGGGACAGCATCCCATTATCTGTGCTGACACTTGTGAACCCAAGAATTGCCTCTGATCAAACATCTTTCTGTCACTCTTGCTTGTGAATAACTGTCCCTTGAGCTAAGCTATACTTAAGTGGGGAAACTTCAGGGCCACATTGCATTAGGAGGTTATTTTGTTATCGGTAATTTCCCCTGCACAGTCTTCCTGGTGCTTGCAGTGATGGAAGCAGAGAAAATTCTGTTGCAAAAATGCTACTGTGTGTAGGGCTCCAGACTGCTGCTAGTATTTAAATCATCTTGTATTTTAAAGGTGTTCAGAGAACTTGTACTTGCAGTTAAGTTGTGATCAGCTGTAACCAATGCTAACAAAAATTTTGTTTAGTTGTACAGACAGGGCATAAATGCTATACAGAGCCAGGCAAGCTTTATTTTTCCCAAGGGGTCATTTGAAGTGTTAGCAGAAAATTGTGGACAGAGCAAGCTTGGGCTGCCTGGAGATGAAATCTTCTTGAATTTAATGCCCTCTGGCTCATGAGACTCTATTTTATTTTTTTAAATTAACATCTTTTTCATTGGAAAGCTTGTTTTATTTAACATTCCTTTGAAATCTTTTGCTTGGTGATGTAGGCCAAAAGAGCTGTTAACCTCCTTGAATCCAGGCTTTGGGTGGGAGGCAAGAAGAGTAAACTCCAGGGTAGGGTTTGCTGGAATGCTGGGAAGGAATCAAGGTGGGGAGATTCCAATTGGGAAAGAAGGATAAAGTAAAGAAAAATAAAATGAAAAATGAGACTGATGTAGAGAGATGCGGAGAACAGTTGTGGTAGTGCAGGACTGAGGCTATGGTTTGGGCTTAGCATCCTCAGCATCCATGTAACATGATATGAGTTCAGTCAAGTAACTGAGCCTGAGTGAGAAGCTGTGCTGCACCGCAGGATTTGTCAAGCCTGAGCCCAAGGTGGAAACTCTGCTTGTTCCTGTCAGGTGGTGGAAAAAGTAGTCTGACAGCAGAGGCTGTGGGAACAGCTTCCTCAGTTGCATTTTGGACTGTGGGAGCACTCCTTTTCAAGGCAAAACAAGCATTTTAGTGGTAAACTGACCTGTTTGACTTACCCATAATTTGTTTCAAGCCAATGTTTACACCAGCGATTTGGCTTGCATCCAGCTTGAGTATCTGACACATCCTCTGGAACCTTCTCCAGTTGCTTCGTGCTGTCTCCTGTATCGTAGCAGTCTCACTACAAGAGACCTGAGCTCTCCCAATGAAGCTAAACCAGGAGTCCTGCTCTGGGAGCCCTCCCAGTTGATTACTGAGTCTTGCATGGACAATACTGATTTCTTAAAAGTACCTCTCAGCTGTAATTGAGTGAGCAGTTCTCATCCACTTTAGCATAAAACTAATGAAGAGCCCCACACCAAGTTTTTAGTTTCAGACATATTTAGCAGTTTATTCTGGAGTGCTATATCCCACTCCCCTTCAAAATGAGAGCAAATGCTTCTCAGCTTTCTGTTACAGCTGAGAGGCCCTTGAAGAAGATAGTTTCCATCTCTTATAGTAAGTGTAGTACCTGAGTGGAACCAAGTGGTTGGGCGTGGTGTTTTTAACATGTCCTAAACTGTCTTCAGATCCCCGGGCTGAGCATTCGATTCTGCTTCAGCCAGCTACAGTCACAGATGTACAAAGGAGCCTGGAGAACAGGAGAAATACATGAGGTGCAAAGACTGGAATTGAAAACAATCGGCAGATTGAGCAGGTGAATTTGCAACTTCTTAGAGCAGATGTAGGAGGTACAGGATACTGTGGTCCCCTTGGCTGTGTCTATAGGAAACTGCACACCTGTGAGCTCTCACCTCTCTGGTGGTATTGTACCTAGAATTACTTCACAGGCATTTTTAGTCTGAATATATGTATCTACACGAATGTTTTGGCTGAGACAGAGAGTGTGTTTTTTGAAGCAAATGTCCCAGTTGTCCCTGCCTTTTTGTTCTTTATCTCATTTTGTGGACTAGTCTTGGAGCACCTGAGAATAAATGGGAGGAACTGTTCTGGAAGCACACCAACTGCAACTTGGCATTCAGTCCCAGGGACCAGGTTGGAGCTACTCCAATATCTGTACTGGGTGTTTTGTTTCAAAAACAAACAGCGTTTCCCCCATCTATGCAGTTTCAATTTCACATGCTTGGCACCATTTTTTTCGTTGGCAGAGCCACTTCTGTTGGTCTGTGCTATGCGCTGATGTAGCTGTAGCTCCTGTGGTAGGTATGTATTTCGCTTCTCCAGGGAAGATTGCTCAGGTAGAGAGATTAAGGGACAGGACCAAACCCAAGAAAATTAGTTGTATGACATCCTGTCTCCACAGCTCCCTGTATCATGCTGCTCATCCACTCAGTTAACCGTCTTCTGAAGGTGCATAAGGAAGAAAGGCTGTTTCTGTAAAGAATGCTTATTTAGGACTGTGTACAACTGGCTATCAATTTCACAAACATAGGTCTTATTCCTTAGCGTATACACCATCTGCCACACAAACCCATATTGTGTGCCTGTGTTGGAGTCTGCCAAAAGTGAACTGAGAAGTTTCTTAGAACCCCAAAATTGTGATGCTATTGGAATCAGCATATCAAGCAAGAGCTCCTGTGGCCACTTCCAGATTGCACTAATGGCAAACAGTTTTGCCTCCAAATTTTTTTTTCTTTTTAGTACTTATTTATATATTTAAAACCAAAAAGAAATCCTTACCTTTCATTGTCCTTCAGGATGCTTCAGGTATTGAGACTTGTCCATGGTGTAGCAAGTTTGTTACTGCACTGATAATGCCTGTACAACTAGGTGAGCGTGCAGGTGATAGGAATTGGGCACCTTAGTACGAGGCAGTCCTGTGGTCATGGAAACTGTAGTCCTCTTCCATAGCTCTGGTAGGCAGTTATAAGAGCAAGTCTCTTATTCCCTCTCCCACTCTGCTTTCACAAAGCCACATCCATATCAACATTGGCTTGGATGCATGCCATCAAACAGGTTGTGCCTCTGAAACACTAAGATCAATGTGGGGTTTGTTAAATTTGGGCTTGCTAGGCCTTCACGCTGTCAGTGTTAAGGCAGCCTGACAAGAACAGATGGATGGAAGGAGGAAAAGAAGAGTTCTTGGTGGAGGAAGGGAGAGGAGGGAAAGAAGAAAGGAAGGGAGAGGAGGAATGATGCTTCCAGAGGGATAGATGAAAAACAGGAGATACCCTGGGCACAAATTAAGAAAAGGCCATGCAATGTGCTGCAACTATTTGGTGGGGGACCACAACAATATCTCCAAGGATCTGAAATAGTCATGATGTTCTTTGAACCTGACCACCTACAGTACAAATGTTTTGGATGACGGCTTGTTGTTTTTATACATAATCTTTGGAGCCTTTAGGCACCTATAGGCTAATGAGATCCCCTAGAACTGCTGGACTGAGATTTTACCTTTGGAAGGGAAAAATTTTTCATCATATTTTTTTTTTATATACTATAGCCTGTTTCAGCTGGAGTGACTTTTCTTCCCAACCCCCCTTATTTATCATGCTGTAGGGATTATTTGAAACTCTGGGGATATTTTTTTTCCGGAGTGGGAGTTGAGTGCTGGAAAATGAGCAAGGGAGTGCTCTTGTGCATCTCGAACATCCAGTTAACATCATATGCAAGCCAAACAATTTGGGACTAGATCTGAAGCATGAAAGATGAGATTGTGGTTACCGTTCAGTCCAAAAATTAACCCAACAGCAACAACACAACCCACTGAAAACAACCAACCCACCGAGTCAGGAGAAAATTTGGGTCTGCACATTATGCTATATCATACATGTTGCCATCTCAAGAATGAGATCAGTTCATCTTACTGAATTATTATGCGTGTATCTGCTGCTAGTGTTCTGGAAACTTGTTTTATTTTCTTTTAGAAATATTTCTAACTCACTTTATACTTACAAGGTAAAGGGTAGAACTATAAAAAATGTACGCCCCATTATTCTAAGTAAAAAGAGAACTGAAGGAAGAAGACTTTCAGTGTTGCATTGTGTTAAGAATAAGTGCGTTATGCCAGTGCTGTCAATCATCCTGTCCTAGTTTGTATTCTTTCTGGCTTTGTGCTGTTCTCCTCCCCCTCGGTACAGGAACAGTTTCCAATGGTCTTCATATCTCTTCTTTCTCTTCTCTTCCCATGTTGTCTTCTCCCCTCTTTCCAATTTTCTGCTATCAAATCTTTGCCAGCATCCTTTTCTATCTGAGACTGGGCACCTAAAAGAAAGCAAATGCCTGGTAGAACTGAGCAAGAAGTGGCAGAGGGAAGGAGAGCACCATGGTACCTCACGCTTCCCTTGCCACTGACTTTTTTCCTACTTGGTTGATCAAAGTCATCTTGTGCAGTTACCACCTAAGGATGGTTCCTGGGCCATGCCTGAAAGTGTGTTTCATAAGTCTTTCTTATCAGCTGGTATAACTTTATTGACTTTCAAACCATTCTTTCCATCTTTACTTCTGCAGATCTTCACCTCTTCATTTTGCTCCATCATGTTAGAGGGGTGTCTGTGTTACTGTATCCCTCCTTGCTAAGAATGTCCCTGTTGCCAATCTCTATCCTAGCTTTCTTTCTCCACTACTTATAGAAGTAGTGCTTGATTTTGGTGCTGCTTGGAGTTAGCTTAAACTACAGAAGGGTGTAGTGAGTCTTGATACAGTCACTTTTGCAGTTGTTCACAGCCCTTGTTAATGGAAATGAAAATTTGGTAAGATGCTTGTAACAGATTTGGGAAGATGACCCTAAAGTGATTTTTTTTTTTTTTTTTTTTTTTTGGACCATGTTGCAATCCAAAACTTTTCCCTAAAGAAGGGCTTAAACCTGTTTCAACCAAAGCATGGAGTTTGCAATATTTATTGCAGAAACTTAAGAAAACCTTCTGGTTTCCATGGGCAAACAGATTATTTCTTCTACTTCTCCTCATCCCAGACATTGGTAAAACCAGAGCAATCTACCCTGCACATGTTCTTCTGGGCAGCAAGTGCCTAATCAGAGCTTCCAGCAAGGTTATGTAGCTGAAGCTGTCCTGGTTTCCTGTCTCCTGGGATGCAGAACATCTCACTGAGCAGCAAACAGGAGATGAAATAGTAGGCCATGAAGTTGGGGGGGGAGGGAAGTGGGATTTTCAGACCTTTTGTTTGCAGATGAAGTATGTCACTCATTTATTGTGGTCCCTCAGCAGACTGCAGGACCACAGGCAGCTAACGGCCGGTGTATACCACTTGCTATGGGATGCTCACAGTTTCACAGATGTGGTGTTTCATGACATCATCTAACTGGCTTACTGCATGGGACGTCATTATTCCTGAATCCTGTTTTAGGGAACAGTGCATCTCTAAAATTACAGAAGGGCATGCAAAAACCCTCATGTATCCTACTCTTGCATATCTGTCTTGGAGAGCTCTGTGGAAAACTTGTTGCTTGCATGCCAAAGTAATCTGGATGCAGTGATGGGAAAAGCAGGCACCACAGGGAGCAAATTTCTGTTAGATCAGTATGAATTGTGTCTGACCTTCACCAAGTTCCTGGGTAAATAAATTGCTTTATGCTCCTCTAGCCTGAAAGCTTTGTCTGGCTTTTGTCCTGACACCTCTGGTGTCCTTGTTTTAATTTTTTTTTTTGTCAGTTAACAAAATAAATATGAAAGTCCGTAGTTCTACATGCTTTCAGGCTGATGCTTGGTGTGAAGTTTTATTGATCTAGCAGATGAATTGACTCTACCCAATCTAAGCAAATATAACAGATGTTGGAAAGGTAGGGGAAAGGATAGAACAAGCATCTCTGGTGTAATTCTGTTGACATTGCGGATCCTCATGTGACCCATTGATGGAATGATGTTTCTTCCCCACAAACTGCTGCATGTTAGGAATTGGGAGGGCTCTAAAGCAAATCTAGACTAGTTAATTTCTGTGGCAAGTTAATACTTCATCTTTGCCTTTTACCTTGTACCCTCTTCTAATCTACGCAGTGAGGTAGAAACCCAGAAGGAAAGGCAAAAGAGCATCAGTCATTCACTTCTGGAAATAGTAATTTTGGGTTTTTTCCATTGAGATTCTGCAGTAATTATTCTGGGAGCTAACCAGGCAGGCTCTTTGGATTTTATGCATCCAGTCTTGTAGGATTTATTCTAAACTTGAAGGAATGTTGCTACGAAGTGTGATGTTTTATTTAGAGCAGACTTTCTTGCAGTACAAGCTGTTGTACGTCTGGAAACAGAGCAAGTAGGCCAGAAACATTGCACTGCAAATCGTGTAGGTGCACACAAGTCACCCAGATGATGCTGCTGTTCTCCTGGGTGAACTCATCAGTGATCAACTGAAAGTTCATGAGAAGTGGCTAAAAATTATGCCTTTTTATAATGCATGAAGGTGAGGGGGGATTGCTGTGGGTTGAAGGCTGTTCTCAAGTGTGAGACTTAATTTTGAGCTGATATATCATTTACTCAGGCCTCTTTGGAATAAAATACACTTTTTTCAACAAGTAAAGTAAGCTTGTTAAGGATGGAAACATTATAGACAGAGGCAACACTTGAATACTTTAACTCCTGTTGAAGTTAAGCATCTGGTTACATTTCTAGAAGTTTACAGTACTCTGGGGTGTGGAGAGCTTCCTCTGCTTTTTAACTTTTTATTTAGTATTAGAAATAGAATGTACCCAGTGAAGTCTTCACTGGTGACTTGAAGTGATTTAATATAACTTTCTCCTCAGCATCTTTCAACATTGTAATAGAGTGGAGCTAATAGAAATTGGTAAAAGTAGATTATTGCCACAGTTCTGCATGCAAAATATGTCTGTATGCATGTACATCTCCTTTGCTGAATTTTTGGAATTTAATTTGGTTTAAAAAGTTAGGTACAGAACCATAGACTTTTTCTTTTAAAGGGCAGAGGTCAACAGTGAACTGTGGAGATGTTTCTACAGTGCTGAGTTTTGGTTTGTTATCTTCATCAAACTGTGGGTTATCACTGAGCAAAAATCTACTGAGAAATTGCAGCGTATAGGCTGAACTAGATGGTACTAGAGGTAACTTGCCATGCAAGATTTGACAAGTAAGTTTTCTTGAACCCAAATGCAGTCCTAAGTGACTGTCTCTTACAGGTGTACTCTAAGACCCTCTTGATGCTTCCTTGTTTCTGATTTACACCTGTGACACTATTTATCACTTTAAAGTGGCAGTAATGGACTGAAATTAATTGCTAAGTTAGGACTATAGAATTAGAGACTTTGAAGCACTGTTTTGTGCCTTGGGGGAAGGGATTTTTTTTTGCTTTCTCACCCTCCCAACTGCTGTGATTTTAAGCTTTCGTTCAGGGCCCTATCTTTGTATTGCTTAATTGTGTTGTATGTCCTCATGCTCACAGGCTCTTTTAGACAGGACTAAAATACAGTGAATTTTACCTTCATGTCTAGCATTTCCCTCACTCTCCTAGTGAAATACAGAAATATAAAATGTCAGTGTGTGATGGAGATCAGGAGAGGGGAAAAAAAAATCTTATTATCTGTGACAGTGTGACTGAAGTCAAGTCTTGATTATTAGCTTCATCAATCAAGTGTGACATTTTGTTCTAAGACTTTCTTTTACAGAACACTTGAATACAGCCTCATATTGGGCACACGGAAATGAAAATACTGTTCTGTCGTGAGATGGGAAACTTAACTTACACAAAACAGGCATCCACTGTTGATCCTTGACGTGGGTCCTGCCAGTGGCTGGCTGTTGGTGTTGGGCAAAGCCACTTCTGAGCCAATTCAAAGCACTTTTGAACCCCATGAAGGTGACCTGTTCCTGAGAGCCTTTTCAGCAATACAGTTGTTTCCAGGATGTGTTCTGAGTTGGAGAGGTCTAAGCACTGTTCTTGCTGTAACATTAAAAGACCTATAAATGACTGTGGTGCAACTGCTGCAACTGAGATGGTCAAAGATCCTCTGTTTTTATTGGGTTTAAAAATACATTTTAAAGTTACTTTTATTCCACTTTTGAGCATTAATGCAAGTTGGAAGGTGCAAGTAGGTATGTATCTCTTCATGGGATAGCTTGGTAAACAATACCTGCTGAGAGTTAGTATGGCTTGACCAAATTGGGGTCCTAGAGTTGTTGAGGTTTTATTTGTATATAGGGTTTTTGTGTGTTATCTTGATACTGGCAGCACTCTTGTAGACTCTTATTCTTAAACTGTATGTTCCCTGAAATGACTTGTTTATGGTCAAACTGAGTGGTGGAGGCTTTTGGGTGGGAACAGAGGGCCAAGATGAGGTAGCAGGAGTAACCTTGTTCCATCCTCAAGCTAAGCTTGTTTCATGGGAAACACTGCAAATTAGACAGGATTTTAGTGAGAGAAGTTTATAGCTCTTAAACGAATAAAGTAGCAAGGACTCAGGCACCCTATCTGTTATATGGAGTACTTGGATATAATTTAGGATATCTGAGATGTCCCTATAATAGTGACTGTGGGGGAAGCAGAGACTCAAAGACTGGAAGGGACCTCAGAGGGTATCCAGCCCAACCTCCTGCTCACAGCAGGGTCAGCTCTGAGGTCAGGCTTCTCAGGGCTTCATTCAGTTGGGGCTTGAAACCATCAAAAGATGGAGACTGCACGAACTCTCTGGGAAACCTGTGACACTGCCTGACTGTCCTCTTGGGAGAAAAAAATTTGCCTTATATCCAGGTTGAACTTCTGTTTAAGTTTATGACTCTTGTTTTTCACCTTCCTGCACTAACTGAAGAGTCCATCTAAGACTTCTTGATGACCTCCCTGTATGAACTGGAGGTGCTGTTATGCTTGCCCGCCAAAGCTGTCTCTGCCCCTATCATCTCAGTGGCTTCTGCTTAACTGTCTCAAGTTTATTGCTGTCTTCTGTGTATTGCTGGGGCTCAAAACTAGACAGTGCCTAAATGCAGTCCGAAAACTGCTGAGCAGAGGAAGATAATCCCTCCCCTCAATCTACTTACCAGCTCTGCTTGTGTTCTTGCAACCCAAGGTGCCGTTGTCTGTCATTGCGTACTGCTGGCTTGTGGCCTGCTTGCTATCCACAAGGACCTCGAGGGACATCACATAATGTATATCACCTATTCTTCCCTTTCTAATTCTAGTTATCACAGAATTGGTGTTCAAGACAGAGAAGCATTAACCTTCCCATCAGGGGAAAAAAAAAAAGGAATATACAGTAGCAAAACACTTTCGGTGACATAATTGTTGTCCCTCACAAATAAAAACACATAGACTTCTGAGGTGAATGAAGGATAAGTGGCAACACAGGATGCTACTGGAAAAAAAAGTTGCAACCTGAGATCAGCATTATGATGGTAGCTGGTGGTATTCAGCTCAGAAGAATCTACTTTGAAACAACTAAACCTAAAAATAATTTTTTTTTTTCTCTGCACTCAAGATGGCAGATGCAATTACTGCCTTCTATTTCAAACATGTCTCTTTTTTTGTGAGAAGGAAAGTTTGGATGAACTGTAATCTAATGATCCACATAAAGACTTATATTCAGACTGCTCATCTTAGTGGTTCTGATAAATTGTCTCTTCAGCACATCTATTCTTTCTTTATAATTAGAATATAAACCTTTTAAAAATGTTTCTGATATGCCAGGTGAGTCATTATCTTTCAAGACAAACATTGTGAAAAAATTACCTTGGTTTTACATTTTACTCTGCAAATATGGTGATTTATATTAAATAACCCAACTTTTTTCCTCAGCTGTATCTTCAGCTTTCTTGAAGACAAAGCAAACCCTCAGTTTCGGATAGGGGTGACTTTTAAGGCTTACTCTTGACTTCTTTCAGCCTCCAGGCAGCTGTTAACCTTTCAGATTGATGCATGTTTTGCTACTACTTAAAAGATCATAGAGTTTCAAGAATTCAAATAGTTAATGTTTATTTAGGGAAAGCTTCATTTATATTTTGAGACAGATCTTGTAATAGTTTTGCTGTTCTGAGTAGTACTGCTTCTCTTCCAAGAAAAGCTGCCGCTAGTTTTAGGAGGGGAAACTCCTGTCTGGTTTAAGATAAACTGGATTAAACAATTGGCAGTGTATGGGTACGTGGGTGTGTTGCTGGAGGGAGGAGGAGGTTGATTTGTGGAAGTTGTGTGGTATGGGATAAAATCCTGCAAGCTGAGAAACTGGAGCATATGGGAGATCCAAACTGTGTCCTTGCTCAGTCATCCTCAATCTAGAGTCTTAGAACATGAATCTTCTTATGCCAAAGAGCAAACTTTAAATATTGGGCCAAGAGGTTTTCAGTGGCATATCCGTGTTGTTGGTGTAAGCTACTTCTAGGGAATTAATGAAAAACAGCTAACAAAGTCAGACCTACTTGTCCATAGGTTTACTCCAGCTCCATGACTTAAAATCAGACAAGTCTGAAAAGCTGCCTACAAAAGGAAAAGAGAGGAAGAATTTTGCAGGTTCCCCAGTGAGAAAATGTGTCTATAACTTAAACCTGCAGCATTTTCTTAAGCTGCAGAAAAATACAGCTGCAAGTTCACGTCAGTGAAACTATGTAAAAGCATAAGCTCAGGCTCTGAGTGGTGGGTGGGTGCTGTGTCCAACAGGCTGCTCCCCACTGGGTACCTGCTGGCTCTTGGTATTCTGCTG
Organism: Athene noctua; assembly: GCF_965140245.1. Taxonomy (NCBI): domain Eukaryota; kingdom Metazoa; phylum Chordata; class Aves; order Strigiformes; family Strigidae; genus Athene; species Athene noctua. The sequence continues at coordinate 247,581,994 of NC_134037.1, read as the reverse complement.
TGAGTCTTGCACTTTCTGACAAAACTGGTATTTCAAAAGTGCAGGTAGCTGAGTATTCAGAAACTCCTATTTCAGTCTCCCTAAATCCATAACTGCTGTTAACTTCTCAACTAAATTGTATAATTGTTCTCTTTCTTTCAACAAGCTCACAAACGTTCATTATCCTGTCACTTGTCAAAGTCTTTTTCTCATATATATCTCCCTTTCCCACAAGGGGACCTTGAAAACCTTCCTGATCTGCAGACATCCAACTTGCTGAGGAAACTCTTTTCCTTAAGAAAACAGAAGGCTGTAAGTCAAGTCCCTTCCCTGATCACAAATACTTTTTTTTTTTTTTTCTAAACACACCCAATGGCAATTGACTGAAGTGTTTCAGGTAAACTCTGAAGTAATGTAAAAGTTGTCCAAAGCTATAGCTGCTGCTCTTGTTCATTGAGTTGCTCTAACAACTTTACTGGAAGTAAAACAGAATATTAGTTTATTCTGTAGGGGATTTTACTTCTTTTTTTCATTTAATAGAAATCTAATACATTTTGAGAGGAAAAGAGGTTGGCAGAAACTAGATCTTGTTCTACAAGTTTATGAATAGTAGAACTTACTCAGCTGTGAATTGCAGTAATGGTCTTTTAAAAAAGTTTAAACGCTTTACAGAAAATCTTTACTGAACTCCTCTAGAGGATCACTTATGGAGGTACTATGGAAATGGGGAATGCTGCCCTCCAGTCCTACTTGTTTGAAGATGAGTATGTTTTCATCCTCTGATTTGGCTTCCTGATCTAGCCTAGATGTCAGTAGTTAATGCCATGTGTATGTCCACATAAGTGAATTGTTGCAAGAATCCCAGAGCATGGCATTGATTTCTATCCCTGTATTTAGCAGATGGCAGCATTTACAAAGCCTCTCTGCGAGACATTAAAGTAAACTTTTTACTTTATGAACCAAGACAGCAGCATAGAGTCTCTGTACTTTTGTTTGTGCTGGAAGTCTTGTCTCTAGGTCTTGAAAACTTTCTGGGTAGATTCAAGTGGAATTTGATTGCTTTGGTCTCCAGTGGGGGAAACTGCTTTTGGGGCCATAGCCTTTCTATGGTTATTGGCTGGGGCTGTGCTGTAGGGGACTAGCTGCTGAAGCCTGTAGGGTGATCTGTTCCTCTCCAACCTGGAGGGCTTTGACTTCTGTGGCATAAGGACTTCAGTGGTTTCTTCCTGGTGACTTCCCCCACCTTTTTTAATTAAAAGGGAGGGAGCAAGGAGAGTTATTCTTGTAATTCCAAGGGTGGGCTTTTCAAGAGATCCAAAACTGGCAGTTTAACCACTTATCATGCTTGTTGTGTCACTTACTTCTGCTTTTTCTTTGCAACCAGTGACCTTCCATTGAGTTTAGCTTTCTGAGTAGAAGCCAGGACTTTATGAACAGCACTGTTGACTACTTAAACATTTTTTGAAACAGTCTAATTGTTAATGAGCATTCAAAACAAATTTATAATTGGCTGTAACTGGTAACTGTTCTTGAAGGAAGAGTGTCTTAAAGCTGCTACCATGCCACACTTGGATGAGCCAATTCTGGAGTTCAGGCAAGTGGAACTTCTTTCCTTTGAACCAGTAGTAAAGAAGCAGCAGCATCATTTTCAGCAAGGACCCTTGATCAGAATCAAGAAAGAGCTGATCTCAGAGGCTGAGGCCAGCACACGCTTTTAGAGGGGGTTGATTTGATAGCTCCTGGCGTTTCTAGTGTGTTCCTTACACTGCTGCCCTTATGGGTCAAATATTGTGGTGAAGCTTCCTTTGTTCAAGTTGATGCTGAAAAGCTGAGACTCAGCTGTGAGAACCTTTCACAAACTGTATCTTTTCAACAGCAAATTATTAGACTGGAGAAGGGGAGCAGGTTACATCCCCTCCAGTTTTTGCCTGTGTCCTGTGCTTGCTGTTGTTGAAGACCTATCAAAAGCTGTAGCAGGAATTGTTAGGAACCTGACTACTGTGTTCATTAATGAACCAGAGTTTGATGTTTGCATCTCTCTGCCCTTGCAAGCAGGTGTCACTGCAGCTAGCACCAATTACAGCTGTATTCATGGGACAGCAACATGATTCCGCCAGTCAAAAACAATATAAATGAATGAAGCTTTCCCAGTTCAGGGACTATGTATTTTTAGCAAACTGTATGTGATGTAATCCAACAAGATAGAGGCATTTTTCTGATCTTAAATGCTTGTTCTGTTCCTGTCAGCAGGCAACAGCATAATGTAAAACTTGCAAGTTACAAAAGGGAAAATATGAGAACAAGATAGGGTGAGAAGATTTTTATTCCATCAGTGCCAATAGGTCCTGCAAAAGGAAATAGGTTTGAGGTTCTCTAGATTTATAACTTTGTCACAAAAGAGGCCAGGTTTTTGAAGGCCTTCAGGTACTTGTCAGCATGCTGCATGCAGTGTTAATGAAGAATGGGCTCTTAAATGATTTCTTGACAGCACAGCTTTCATTCAGGCTTTTCTGTATGATTTGTAATAGTACAGAGCTTGAAAGTGTGGGTTTGTTCCCTTTAAATCTTGGATTAAGCTGTCCCAATAGCAGATGTGTAGCAGTACCCTGTTTTCTGGCAGTAAGTGAAGATATTTTATTGCCTTTTACAGGATATGAAGTACAGTAATCGGAGAAGTCTGCATTTCCTAGTCGAATGTCACTTGTATGTGAATACTCCATTTTGGAAACCTGAAATAAAGAGGTGGTGACTGAGGAGAGTCTGCAGTATATGGGCATGGTTATATTGTTTCTTCCTGAACTCTTCCTGCTCCTTTCCACTACTTGAACTAAATAGTAATCGTAATGAAAATTAACTATAGTACACCAGATTTCAGAATGGATAGGCAAGGTGGTCAACTGTATCTATTTTAAGACCTCACATGTATCATTTAATAAAGTTGATCCCCGGGAAAAACTGATTATCTGACATTTCCTATAGTGTATTAAATTGGGACCCAGTAGTAGCTCTTTGCTTACATGTTGCTTTTACCCGAGATCTCCAAACGCTATTGCAAATTCTGGGGAAGGGAGAGCTTTTAATGGGAGAGTGAGACAAGTGTCTCTTGAAACTGCCTCTTGGAAGCTGCTGTGATCCAGACAGGTGTTTGAAGAACACAAGTGTTTGAAATTGTCTAGATTTTTCTTCAGGCTTTCTCACTTATTTCTATACTCTTCACATTTTTTACTTTTCTGAAAAGAATCGTGGATAGTATAGTCTGGTCAGAGTATTTGCTCAAACTGAAGAGTGTGAGTGAATTATGATTTTTCATTTTGTTTTTATTGATGTGAGATTTCTTAACATCTTTTCCATGTATTTCCATAGATGTTTGAAGTGTGATTTAGAAAACTGAAGTACCACTTCTTTTGTTTTTTTTCCTGTTAGTAAACATGTCTCAATTCTGTTTCTACAGCACTGATACCACCTGCAGAGAAGAGATCATCACTGATCAGTAGATTACAGCTCCAGCAACACAAACCAAACCATCACCATGAAACACTTCCTGAGGTAACTGTTCTGTATTTTTTTCAAAAGTGTTTAATTATTCTAATTACTTCTGTGCTGCAATGAGTTAAGTGTGTAAACTAGTTTATACTAGATTGCTTTCTGTTCACCTAGATTTTGCTATTTAATTAAAGCTATTTTAATTTAAAATTTCCTTCCTAGTTCTTTATAGAAGCAAAGAAATGTGGGAACTGTCTTGTGGGATTGGAGCAGTGATGTATCAAATCAGTAAGGCCTGATATGTCAGGGTACAATAGGAGAAACAGTAACAGAGTAGTGCTTGAAAAATGTTGGGTTCTTTCTTTCCCATTCTTGTCTGCTGTCTGGATTTTTGGAGTGTTATTTGTGAGAGTAGAGGGGGAGATGCTTGGTGAAGATATGCAAATAGCTTTTTTTAAGCCAGTTGTGCTTGCTTTGGAGAAAAATGTCTATTACTTGCTCCTACATAGGACTTACAGTTGTTTTTCTATAAACCAGGAGTAAGTGGGGGACTTGCAGATGCCAGCTGTAGGTGCAGAAGGCCCATGTTGTCTTTGTTCTATAGTTAGTGGAGAGTTGAGCACTCCTAGAAACTAATATAGATCAAGAGCTTAATTTGTGTATAAATCAAATAAATCATATTCTGTGTGGATGGGAAAAACCTTTTCAAAGAGGGCTGAAGCATATGCTTCTGTAGAGAGCATCTGTCACTATATTTTTCTCTTTTTAGACTGTTTATAGCAAAGAGTCTTCTACACTGTGGATATCAACATCATTACCTCTAGGCTGATTATCTGTAATGATTTTGTTGCTAAACCAGCCTTGGCTTCAGCATTTCTGTTGAGCGTTTGGGTCAATTTCCTCAGGTATCTTGAGCCAGCTGCAGAAGGGCTCTGTAAGCAGGACATACACAGATTAAAACTATAAAGCAATTATTTATTTGCTAACACCCACAAAAGATGGCTAAGTTTAATGAGTCATTAGGATAAGCACTAGTGTGCTTACCACCCTGATTGGCACCAGACAGGAGGGAAAGGATTTGCCGTTGCAGCTCTGGCCCAGATCCTGGATGGTCCTAAATCTTCCACCAACATCACTGATACTGGTCCAGTGACCTGATGGTTCACAATCAGCCTGACTAACATCCCTATGGTGCTTTTTCCCTTTACAATTTTATAATGTTCTGTGTTGGAGCCTTCCTTCTTGGATCCTGCTAATGATTTCCATCTCAACAGTCTTGCATCGCTAATTTTTACCAGTCTTTCTCTGTATGGACTTGCTCAGCAGCCTAGCCCAAGGTCACAAATTGGTGCCATATGGGATCTAGGCCATGAATCCTGCATAAATGGGACTCTACCATCCTGTGGGTGGGGTGAGAGCCTCTAGCTGGGATCACAGAGGGTGTTACATCTTGCCTCCATAATGGCCTAGTATCTCTTGAGCGTAATGTATTTTGCTCCCTCCTGATGGAGAAATTGAGCTGCTGACAACTTCTAAGGTGCCAGCTCTTCCCTAACTATAGTAAATGTTTTGCTTCTCCCTTTAAGCTGCCTGTTCTGATTTTGTTTGGCTGTCCTGGCCCCTTCGTTTTTTTTCCCTGTTGAAGAAAGCCTGGTGTTTTGAATATTTGGGTCCCTGAGGCAGTCTTGAAGAAACTACTTCCTTCTTTCCATGGTATTTCTAAAGTCAGTGAATCCTAGAGGATTTGGTCTTGATGGTGTTAGCTTCTCTTAAGTAGCCAAGATAGATCTTCTGAAAAGTAATTGCTTATATAAATAGCACAGTCTAGGATTTTGTTATGGAAAGTCCAGTATTCCAAATGCTGAGCAGAAAGTCGGATTAAGAGGTGGGGGTGGGAACACAGAGCACCTCAAACAGGAAAACACTGTTGAAACAGGAAAGCTATTCTGTTTACTTACAAGTATCTCAATTTTCTTATTTTATATTAATCCTTTGACATGAACTGATATGAGTATTATATTTTGTAAATATAGAAGAAATATGTGGAGATTAAGAAATAAACTGGGGTCATCCTCCAAGAAAAGCACTTGCAACAAAACTCACTATCCCCAGTATGTGTTGTGGTTGCAGATTTGTGTGATAGAGAATAAGGCAGTGAGGTTTGCACCTGAAATATGTGCAAGACAAGGATATGAAGCTTCTAGCTTGGAAATCAGCTGGAAAAAGACAAGTTAACATATATTGTGTCCCCTAGTATTTGTCCATTACCCATAGCAGCAGCCTTCCAGGAGCTTGTTAAAAGCATCCTTAACTGTTTGTGAAGATCAAATGCAGGGTTGAATGTGGTGTAATGATGGCAAGGACTGCTTAGTGGCACGGTGTTTCCCTTGTTGCACAACATGGAGCAGACACTGGACTAGCTGATGCTGATGGCATAGATTATCTCTGTGTTTAAAACCAATGAGCTTAGTTAAGTCTACAAGTCTGACTGCAACACAGAAAATTCCATAAAACAGACGGAGAGAGGAACAGGGCTTTCATCTGTAAAGTTAAGATAACCTCAGTTGCTTTCTCCTGAGTAGTGACAGTCATTTACTTGAAGCAACTTCATGCAGCAGTCATTCACCTGGAGACCCAAGGAGGACTTTCAACAGCGGCTTTCAAATCAAGCTTGTTGTAAGAGAAGACCCACCTGTAGGCAGACTTGCCACTCAGCTCTGAGTTAGGTTTGTGTACTGGAAGCACACTGTAGTCTCTGCTGCTATATCAAAGGCCATGCTGCATCAGGGCTCTCGGATTGCTGCTGGAGTTTGTCTTCTAAACAAAACATTGCGTACAGATAATAAGGAGTTAGTGTAACTTGCATGCTGCTTTTGCTGTGCCTACTACATCTGTTGGACCGCTGACATGGGTTTTTATAATAAGTTCAACATCTCCTTTCTTTTGACTTTTGAATTTTGTATTTAATATCAGTGAATTGTCTTCCCCCCCACCCCCAACCTTTCCATTTAAGAAGCCCTGTTTAGTCTTCAACCATTCTGTGGCTAGTGACGTTGAAAGACAGCTCTGGAAATTACCACGTCCAATCCCCTTGCTCAAAGCAGGGTCAGCAACAGCAGGTTGCTCACAGCTGTATCGTCACATTTTGAGCATCTCCAAGGATGGAGATTCTGCTGACTCTCTGAACAACCTGTTCTGATTGTCTGATGACCCTTACAATTTAAAAACAGTAACAAAACGAATTTTAAAAAAAAACCCCACTCACGTTTAAGTGTAATTTCTGCATTTCTGTCTGTGCCCATTGCCTCTTGTGCTGTTAGTGGGCACCACTGAGAAGTCTGGCTCTGTCTTCTTTACTGCTGCCATCAGGTATTTCTGAACTAAGATCTTCCTGAGTCCCTAGCTCTGTCTGTCCTTCTACAATGGATGCTCTAGTCCCTTCATCATCTTTGTGGCCCTTTATTGGACTCTCTCCAGTATGTCTGTGTCTTTCTAGTACTAGGGAGCCCAGCCCTGAACATAGCGCTCCAGATGTGTCTCAGCAGGGCTGAATACAATCAGTGTGATCCACAAATATATGGAGCTTTAAGGGTCTCACATGAAAGGCAATGGAAAAGATAAAATTTTGGACATTGACAGCTCTTCCACAATTGAAGCAATTTGCTTCGTTTTATACAAGTAACACTTGTACATCCTCATATTTAAAGGAAGTAAAAAGATGTCTGTGTCATGTCATTGACAACACTGGCTGAACTATGTTTTATATGAAGGTGATGAATTTGTTTTGGCTGATATTTAGAACAATAGACAAGTATGCAGTATCCCTTTAAAAACTTCCAAAATAATGTGTTATTGCTCTTGTCATGTGTGTACTTGAGGTATGGGATGGGTGGTTTAGTTTTGGGAGGGTTTGGTTGTTTGAGTGAGTGTGGTTTTTGTCTTCAAGGCATACTCTGAAAGGTAGTCTTTACCTGTTGCAAAAAACTGTGAAATTACCTGTCTTTGCTGACAGTTACCAGCTCTGCTTTAACTGGAAAGTAAAATTGTTGTAAAAGTCACTTAAAAATGGCTCAGTACATTTCTAACACAAAGTTCAGCCATTAAATGAGACAACTAAAAAGATACAAGATACATGTTGTGGTGCCATGTATTAAGACTGATTCTAATAAATTAAAGTCCTACAGTATTTGAACAGTAGCAAAACTTCCAAATAAATCCTAAATTGAATAGGTTGCTTGTGCGGTCTCGGTTCTCAATATGAATTACTTCCTCTGATCCTGCCTTTCCCGGGACTGTATTTCACATCTGAATAACAAAGAAAGGGGCTGTGCTTGCGCAAATGGCAGCTACTTTGACATCTAGATCTCTTTAAAAGAAAATAATTTTTAGGCTGGGGATCCTTAATTAACAAAAGTTCATCTCTGATCTCTGACTTCTCATCTACCTGCTTTAAATAGCTGCTGCTTTCCAGTGGAAGGAGAAGCTTTTTTTAGAACAGACAGTCTAGTGCTTTGAATAACTCTAAATCCTTAAATTTAGGGGAGCGCTGTTGGCCAGTAAACTACAGGACTTAAACTACTACTCTAATCCAAAGTGATGTCTAAATGAAGATAGCTGTTATAGAGTTCTTTTCTTTCTCAGCTTACTCCGATATGAATTATTCCTAAATCTGAAATATTACTTATGAAATAAAACTGTTTCTCAGTGAAATACTTAATCTTTCAGTGCCTTCTTTTTTGTAAAGAGCGTTTGAGTAGTCTGTCAGTGATGCTTCCACTTTGTAACTTATCTTAAACACCTGAAATAATAACAACTTAGAGAACCAACTGTAGCAGATACTTAGGTTTTTTCAATAAAACTCCTAGAAACTTGACACCTTCTCTTGATCTACAGCAAAACAGTCTGTAAGCACTAGCAGATTTTAAGCATAAGTTCTGTCTTACTGGAGTCACATCAGATAAAATGAAAATCTAGTCAGCAAAATGCAAGAGCAGGGAAAGTGTAGAAAGCTGCTGTTAAAAAAAACTACTCTTCTGTCTTCCTTAACTGTCATGGTGACTTGCTTTCATGTCTAAATAGAGAGATAAGGTGGTTTTCAGTTGTCAAGTCTGCAAAGGCACAGAATGAAAAAAATTTCCTGTGTTTTTAAAGGAGCTATTAGCTGGTTTGCCTATGACAGAAACAGTGATTTGTACATTACTTCGTGGCTGACCTTGCATAAACACTGTAAATGATACAAATAAACCAAAGATAGTCAAGTTAATTAGCTCCTGAACAGGGTTAGTATCACTTGCTTACCTATTTGGACAGCTAGTCATCCATAACTAGTGTGTCCTTGACTTCTCAAGCCATTTAAGGCATGAGTTCTCAGGAAGGAAATACTGATGTGTAATACTTTACTCTCTGAGCTGAGTATGTAACTCAGGAAAAGTAGTTGTATAAGAATCTTTTCTATCCATAGGATCTAAAACAGGACACAGAGGAAAGAAAAATATGTGTAAGTAGACTCAGTGACTTTTATTTTATTCTTTTAAACTAGTTGATTTGGGAGGTTTTTGTTGCTTTTTTGCTTGTTCCCACACCCCCAGTTTTAAGTACAGTCACTAGGATTGGGTATCTCGTTGAAGTTTTCATTTTACCAAAAGTATTTGTTCTGTTCTGAAAATACTAAGGTTTACCAGAGGGAGTGAATAAGCACCCTTCGATTTTATTAGTTTCAAAAATGTTGCAGAGTAATTAATCTCTAGTTCCTTTCATGTCACTGAAATACCGCATGTTGCATTATTCATACATCTTGCTATTATTTAGGCAAACATACCTCACACAGGAAAGACCTTCAGAGAAATATTAGACAACTTTGGAAACCTTTGCTCAATTTTGCTCTGCCTGTTTATAATGGAGAAGGCTGCCTAGAGCCAGTCACTTTTAAATAAAAAGCCAGATTACATCAAAATGTGATGTCATACTGTCATTGGAAAGAGATATAAATTCTAATAACCATCATGTGTGCCATTCCCATCACACTGACCCAACATCAGTTGGGCTTCTCAAGGGCAAACCTTGAGACCCCCTGTTGAGAACCACTTCAGTCCTTTCCTTTGCACTGTCAGGGTGGGAAACAACACACTCAATTATCTCTGCTCCTTGCTGCCATGTGCTGTCTTATCCCAGGCAGAGCAGCATGTGCTGTGACTGCAGCAGCAGTACTCTGTGCCCTTTCTGGATCTAAATGTCTCTGTCTTGCAAGGATCCTAGCAACTGTAGAGCCCCCTTTCTTCATCCTCTCCCTCATGGAAGCAAGCTCTCCGGAACTTCTGCTGAGCCCCATTATTGCTGATACAGAACTGTTGCTTGTGTGGTTTTGCAGCATTCCTGATAGTCCTTGCAAAGTAGTGACTACCTAATTCTTTTTTTGTTAAAACTGTTCTTAGCAGAAAATTAGAGCTCAGAATTAGTGATATACAGCAGGGAAGAGATGAAATAATTAAAAGTAGATAAGCAAGGAAGGAGTGATGAAATAGGTGCATATAACAGCCCTTAACTGATGTTTGCTAATTACAGAGAAGATTTTACATTTCTGTGGCACTTCAGGCTACTGTGGTGGTAGCTTTAAGTACCAGGTAATATTCCATAAGTCTCTTCCAAGCATGCAAGGAAATACTCATTTTGGAATATTTTGTTGTTTTGGTTTTCCCCCCCACCGCCCTTGGAGTCCAGGTAACAAGTATGACTTTCTGCAGTATTGATCTCGGAGTTCAGTGACCCTTTCTGCAAGCCAAGTTTGGAGAACTGCTGAGGTTGGTCTTGCTCAGGAGCTAACCAGTAGCTTCTGATGTCCAAGGCATCAAGAACTGGGAACGTGTAACCCTGACTTCTCATGGGAGATGCGCTGCATGTGTTTCCACTCATACAACATCCTTGGCGAAGGAACTGCCTGTTGATTGGGCTTGTGCACATCAGCATCTTATTATGCAGTTTTTAATTTGTTTTACCTGAACAAATATTCATATGAACTCTTGTAATGGACTTTGCGCGTATGAACACAACTCTGTAGGTCTGTACAGCTGCATGTAATATGGGAAGAGAAGGAGCTTGTACTGGGATGGGGAAGATTAGAGTGCAAGTCTGAGGAACACCTTCAATTCTGCAATACTTTCATTCTTAAAGCTCACCTGTGTCTGAAGTATTGCTGTACATGACTACACAAACTGCTGGTGAAGCACACTGGTTTATGTTCTGAGAAAACCTGCAAAGGCAAGAAGGAGAAAAACCAAAAACACAGAAGAGATTGAGTGGACAGGAGGTTTGAAATTGGACTTTCAAACTGGAAGTTAATGCCACAGTGCTGTAGTCAGACATGTGGCTCATGCTGCACTTCTGTGTGGGTTCATGATACGCTGTCTTGTTTTGTAGCTGACAGTGTCTCCACTTTTCTTACATTAACTGAAGTGCAGAACAGCTAACATAAAACTTGTCTTATTTAATCACTAGTGTGCTTTTATTACAGGACTTCTGCAAGCAAGAATTCCCTTTTATAAAGAACAACCCTTTGAAAACAAACTTGTTTTTCTTTTTGTGCTGTTCATGTCACAAATGGAAGATTTCAACTGTTGTAAGCTTGAGACGGATGAGTAGTAGAAAACTGAAGGTATACACGAAGGCTAACTTTCTTCTATAAGCTACCTAGTCAAAACTAGTGTTTGTTTGCTTTATTAGTAATAGCTGCTAAGTATATTTTAGTGAATCACAGGTGTAGTGTTTGTGTGCTGTAATGACATGTTTTTAGCAGGTGTCTTTTTATTAGTTAATCTTTGTGCAAACCTCAGGCAAAGCAAAACTTTAGTGGGGAAGGTGGTTGTGACCATGTGGTCACAGCTTTATCTCATTTAGAGTTTTTCCTTTGATTTGAAAATCTGTCGTTGAGTCTAAAGGCAGCAACATATAATTCAAAAGCATCTAACACCTTCGCCCCCTCCTCAAACCTTAGCCACATCACATGATCATAGGAAATCGTAAAATGATTTGGGTTGGAAGGGACCTAAAGATCATCTAGTTTCAATCCCCCTGCCATAGGCAGGGACACCTTCCGCTAGATCAGGTTGCATTAAGAAATGAGGTTTTGAGTAATGAAATGGGTTGTGATGTTTCAGCCCTGGAGGCAAATAAGTGTAGGCATGAACTTTCTTAAAGAACATGGGGTTTTTATGGGAGTTATCTTGCTCATCAGAAGGAAATCTTACATGGGCTGTTGACATGAAGTTAAGTGGGTCTTTCCTCCCTTCTTTCATCTAAATGAGTGCTCTGGGCAGTGAGTTGCTCTATTAGAGCCCTAACTTTTGGAAACAAAGCCACCCAAAAGAGAGCAATTTTTCCTACAAATGCGTGAAAATCCAGAACTTTGTTTTACCTCACTCCAACTTTCAGTTTGGCATTAATCTCTTGCATTAATTTCTTTGGACCTTCAGCCTGATTACAGAGCTGAGGTGTGCTGAGGATGCTGAGGGATGGGTATAGGTTGTGTTTGGATTCATCAGGGCTGGTGGACTAGCCAAATCTGTGAAGGTTGATTATCAAATGTCTGCTGGAAAACCAAAATGGCCAATGTTAGTTTGTGGGGTTTTTTCAAGCCACTATTAAAGGTTGCAGTTGAAGGCATTAGTTGACTTTATATGAGATTTGACTCTTTAACTGACTTACACTTCTGACTGTTGCAAACTTAAAGAATGGGTGCTTGGCTGGTGAGGGTCTTGCCTCCTGGTAACTGGTCTTGTTCATAATACTGAAGGTGATAACCTGCTGTGAAGCACATTTGAACTCCTCACAGTAGCGTGCGCTGGCACATCTTCTGTGGTGGGGGGGATGACACCCAAATATTTCAGTTTCAGCAACTGAAACTTTTTTTCTTGTCTAAAACTTGATTCCCGTGTGGGAGTGATTCCTCATTCTTCAGATTTCACTTCATATCTAAAATAGAGGCTTCCCGTTGCATAAAGACAACGGGGTTGTCTGCAGGCAGGCGTTTGGGAGTGTTAAGTGAATTAACTAAAAGTGTGAAGATAAAGTGGATGCTTTTAAAGTATGTTAAATACTTGTGTGGATGCTCTCTATTTAGACATAAAATGGTTTTAGTTCCCTTAGCTTAATCCTTCTTCAAAGGGGATTAAGCTAAAGTGAACATAAAGCAGCTTAAACTTCTGTGTGGAATTTAACGTGAGTTAACTTTTATCTTCCCTTCTCTGAATGTCCTTCGAGACCATGCCCTCTAGGATGTTTTCAGAAAGTGGTGGAGCTCTTCAAGCCTTATTAAACCTATAACTGATTTTGAGGATCTGGAATACTTCAGTATTTCAGAATAAACACTGTACTCCATTGAAAAGGATGATACAGTCTCCTAACAAGTAACTGTCCCCTGAAAGTATCAACAGTACATGGAGGAAATAATGGGCTAACAATGAATACGCATGCACACAGGCTTAGAACATAATGGACTGAATTATTTTTGACCAAGCTATGATATACAAGCTAGCATATCAAAGCTGCATTGTTGGTTTTGCATAATACAATCTTAAAACATAATCAAAGAGAGGTTGAGGTTGGAAGGGACCGCTGGAGGTCATCTAGTTCAACCCTCCTGCTTAAGCAGGGCCACCTAGAGCCAGTTGCCCAGGACCATGTCCAGACGGCAGTGTTCCCATTGTCAGGTCTTTGCAAGCTCCCTTTTCTGAGATGTGCTCCTGAACCCAAGGATCCTGGGTGGATTTCCCTCCCACCCCCTCAAGTCCTGGTGCACCCCACAGGGGTTGACATGGCAGGATCTGTGCCTTCATAGCCATAGAAACACTAAAGCTAAAGTGTTCAAATATGTTGTAGCCCATGAAATCTGTTTTTGGGGTGTGTTATGTAATTGTGGTAGCAGTATGTGGGCTTTGGTAGCAGCTGAATTGCTAACAAACTTTAAAATAGAGCTTTTCTCATTTATGCAGCCTCTTTCAGGATTTCATAAGATCACAGGATAGTTCATGCTGGAAGGGACCTCAGTAAGTTTACGGTCCAACCTCCTTCTCACAGTAGGTCAGCTCTGAGGTCAGACTCGGCTGCTCAGGGCTTCGTCCCACCAGGGCTTAAAAATCTCATGAGGAAGGAGACTGCACAGCCTCTCTGGATAACCTGTGCCACTACTGGCCTGCCCTCGTGGGGGAAAAAGCTTCTCCTTATATCCACATTGAGCCTCTTATGTTTCAGCTTATGACTGTTGTCCCTTGCCTTCCTGCCCTGCACCCCTGTGAAGAGCCTGGCTCTGTCTCCTCCATGATCTTCCCACAGGCACTGTGGGCTGCTGTTAGGTCCTCCTGAAATTCTCTGCTTCAGGCTGAACAAGCTCAGCTCTCCCAGCCTCTCCTTGCAGGGTCTGTGCTCCAGCCCTACTGTCTCGGGGGCTTCCTCTGAAATCCATAGTTTGTCAAAGTCTGTCCTGTACTGCTGGGGCTCAAAACTGGATACAGTATCTAACTAATGGCTTACTGTCAGTTTTGTACCTTGAAAAATGGCAACAGAATCAGTGCTGTGTAACAGCTGATACGGGCAAGAACTGCCAGTCCTCAGGATGGGTTCTTAAACACCTTCTCTCCTGAAGGCAGGGGAAGCTTTGGTTTCCTTGTCACTCTTTGCTTGTAGGGACCTGATATGAGTGGTGATTTACGTTTGTCAGGATAACCAGCCACTCTACTTGGAGCAGCTGGATGAAGAGGCAAAGCTAAGGCCAGGTTGTAGTGGCTCCCTGAATCCTCAGCAGCCATGATAACACGGTGAGCTGTGCGGTCTTCTCTTGTAGTCCTGTTTCCCCAAAGCATTAGTAGGAATTATATGGCCTTTTATTTCAAAGGGACAGAGTTTTTTAGAAATACTCTTGAGAACAATGGAGTTGACTTATTCTGTGCTTCCAGTTCAGGTGTTTTGTGTGTGGTTTGTTTGGGGTATTTTTTGTTTTTGACTAAGACTAAAAAGCATGATTTAGCACTTATCAGGATAAACGTTTGCAGTGTGAATGCTGCTTTTGCTTTAAAGGTGGCCTTAGGCAATGGGAATTTGGGGTGAAGAAGTACCTTGTTGAAACAAACTCTGCTCAAGACTCTTATTTTCAGGCTTCTTCTTTTGCCAGGATGTTTGTCCAGGTATGCCTGTACTTCTACTGCAAATGCTTGTGGCGCTGCCTGAAATTCGTGGTCAGGAAACTAACAGGTCAATGTGAATTGCAAAGGATCTGTTATAATACCAAACCTGGAGCTGCCAGAACTATGAAAATAGGTAACTGCAAAATACTTAGTTCTGCATGCCTTTGTACCTTTATGCATGTGCTAAAAATAGTATGACTTCATTCTTCTAAATAAATAAACTGTTAAATGAATCCAATATAGACTTAGCTTGTCTGATATGATGGTTTCAAATGCTGTTCTCTTACAGAGGCATCGCTGAAAGGCTCAAAAAGTAAGGTGAGTGAAACACCTCAATATTCACCTTTTCTATTGTGTCCCGTGCCATTGGTTTCTTCAGTTTGCCGTTTGCTCACCCAAAAAAATCACTTTAAGGTTTGGTATGATTTTACATTAAAACCATCTTCTACTGAAGAGTGTCTTGTGTCTGCAATAGCAGATGATCTTGCAAAGTCAGGGAGGGTGTCTTGTGCTCCGGGGACAGACATGTTGTGGCACTGATGGAACGAAGGGAGCAACAGGACATGGTGGGTATGACAAGGGTGATGTGTTGTAATTTGGGGTTTCTTGGCTTGATTCCTCATCCTGTTTTAGAATTTCTGTAATCTGTAGTCAGTCACTTACACACTTTACACCTCTCTATTTTTTTTTTTTTTGGTCCGGAAAGCAGGGATAAAAGAGGCTGAAGGAAGTAGTAGCTATCTACATAGTCAAGACAACTTTGTTCTATTCTTTCCTTTTAAATATATTAATGGAGAATAGCCTCTGTCACTTCATCCTTTCACTGCAGCACTGGTTGTGCTAACCTAATTTCTTCTTAAAAAGCATTTGTGTGTATGTTAAATAGCATAATTCAGCCATTCATTTCTCCTTGGCATAGCAATCAGTGATGTTGAAAAGCTTACCTCAGCATTAGCAAAAACAATGTCACATAGCTCATAGTTCAGCATAGTGCTTCCAAATATACTTCTAGCACAAACAGAAAGGCAGAATCTTATTTAAAAGCTTGCTTTTAAACTATTGTGTAATTTTGAGACAAAGCACCAGGAAGTTCAACCTCTTAAGTTTTTTTGAAATCATGTTGATTTTTGAATTCTGCAAGAGAAAGGAAAAATATTTTGTTGTGTTGCTGCAGCATATTGGGATAGGGGATGTTAAATGAAGGCTAGCAATTCCAGTGTACTTAGGCAGATCATCTGAAGCTGCTTCTTGATCAAAGGCCTCAGTGCAGATCATCTTCACTGGCAGCCACCACAGAAATGCGACTGACTACAAGGGCGTGGTGAAGTGACTAGAGTCCTTATAGGGCTAGTGCTCTGAAACTAGTCGGTAGGGTTGAATAGACTGGAAAGGTGTGTGTGTATATATATATATATATATATATATATTGAGTTGGGTCTCCTGGGTGTTTAACCTAGAAGCTTTTGGGTATCAAATTTACCATTGTTAATTTCTATTGAATAATAGGTTCTATAAGAATTAATGTGTTTAAAACCTCTTTTTAGCGGCTGCAAACTTCAGTAAGCGTTCACCCTGATGCTATTGAAAAAACAGTAGATGACATCATGGAGCTGAAAAGGATTAATCCAGATATAAATCCACAGTAAGTTCATGGTTTCCTTACAAAACAAATAAGAATTAGATTTCTTCAGTGTCTAGGTCCATGGAGAAGTGGTTCTCTGTAGCTATTGTGGCACACAATTTGAAGATTAATTCTGTCTCTCAGCATAAAACTCCAGTTTAAGCTTTGCTGTCAAAAAGCTGATGGAAAAATGAATGATCTTTTATGGTGACTGTAATAGGCAAGTCCTAAGTCTCTCCATCTAGCTGCTTCCTGAATCATGCTGTCTTAGTATATTGTTGATGCATTGATTTATGGGGGCCACTTCCCCAGGGATAAAATACCACCAAGGCAGGTGGTCCTGACAGTGAGTGTGATGGCTTCTTAGCAAGGCTGTATGTGGTCATTTGAGTAGCGAAGAAATCATCCTGTTGCAAGTGATATAAACAGTATACTGGTTTACATTTTAAAACTGCCTTTAATTATCCAAACGCAAGTTTTAATGATACAACAGCTGATATTTTTGTACTGCTGCAAGATTTTAGTGGTAAGAAGAGATTGACAACAAACCATTAAATTTACAAGTGTGTATTTCAAGAGTAAGTGATAATGCTTTTGTGATTGCCTTACCTCTCAACCCCTAGCTTAAGGCACAAGATGGTCTAGGTCAGAAATCAGTGAGAGAAATATTGAGGGTTGTATTATTCAGGTGATCAGTCAGATGTTCACTTCACTTCCCAGTCTTGAAGTCGATGTACATAATCCAAAATGGGCATCCATAAATTGATAGCTACTTTTCTTGAAGTGGTCAGCAGCATAAACAGGTGAGGTGATCCCAAGGTCTTGCTGCAACAACAAAACCCAAAGGCTCAGTTGGAAAACTCTAAATTTTTTTTTTTTGTCTCATTACAGGAATGACACCCCAACCCTACCCCCCAGCAAAAAGAATAGTAACTGGGTAGTCTTAAAATGAGGCTTCACTGATCATGAAGGAAATAGAGTACACTGGGTGTCTCAAGTTAGAGAGACAACTGTAGGCATGACCACTGTCTACCTGGATTGAAAAAATGGCAACCCAGCCATTAAAGAAGGGAAGAAAGTGAGAGAAACCAAACAAAGATAACATGTCATTCTCGTAGACGAGAAGCCCTGTGAAATTTTTATGGGAGTGGGACCAGAGCTTTTCCAAGGGTGTCTCTTCACAGGACCTTGCCCACATTACCTCCAAAAGGGAGGATGATAAGAAAGCAGCTGCTTCAAGTGGATGCAAGGCCTCACTGAGGCTGCCCATCTGAGGAGGGTGTCACAACTCTGGCAGTCTTGTATTGCACAGGATGCTGATAGCAGAAATTCAGGGAAAAAAAAAAAATCAGCAATGGCAAAATTAGTGAAGGTGACATGAGGGAAAACTGCAGGATGTAAATGTGCACAGCTCAGATCCTGGCCTGTGGACATCAGTAACTGCAGTGTTAGCAATCGGGCTGATTCAAATACTCACTTCTTAGTGTTGGACCCTTAGGTAACTGAGTGGAATAATTCCAAGAAAAAATAAGCAATTAATTGAAATAGTATGTTGTGCGACACCAGAGATCACCATCTGATTCTCCTCATGGCATTGCCTTTGGCCTCTGAACAAATGCTGTCTTCCAGAAGAGAGAGAGAAGAAGTGAAAATGATTTCTGCTTGCTTGAATCAAGCCCCCAGACCTTAAATTACATTTTGAGTGATCTAGTCCTAATATTAAAAAACCCACAAACAAAAACCCAAACTGAACTATGTTTTGTTTAATCCAGGTGATGTTCATATGCTTAGCATGGAAAAATACTTAATTGTTTTTAGTCTAGAACCCTTGCACTCAACATTTTATAGAACTGAGTCTTACTTTCCCATCCCATCCCCCCTCATGCTCCTCCTCAGTTTGGTGAAATATCTTTTCAAAAGTGAGGAATGTGGGGACCTGAGATGTGCAAGGTAGTGTCACATAGATAGAAACACACCCTGCCACTGAATTGCACCTTAAATTAATCATAGTTCTGTAAAACTTTAAGCATCTGCACTGAAGTTTTACATGTGAGCTATTTATTTTATACTGAAGATTTTCTGGACAAATTTCAGCAAAAGCAAGTCAGTCATTTCTTTAGGATTAAGGAAAATCCATTGGCTAGCCTAATATTGGACATAAAAAAACCTGCATCCAGACGGTCTTTCTCAGAAACTCTGTCCTTCTCTTACACAGTAGAGACTTGAAATCTCCTGGGGTAAGGACAAGGGGATGTGTGTCATGCTGTATGTGTTTCCGCAAATCTGTATGTGGTCACTTTTGTTAATGTAGT
This sequence comes from Athene noctua, assembly GCF_965140245.1. NCBI lineage: Eukaryota > Metazoa > Chordata > Aves > Strigiformes > Strigidae > Athene > Athene noctua. Next base: position 247,563,428 of record NC_134037.1, on the reverse strand, counting down.
GCAGAGCATCACAGGACTGTTTGCACTGAGCTGTTCTTGAAGGCTGTGGGCTGCCACGACCTGAAGAGGAGGAGGCTCACAGTAACTTCTCTTTATTAATGACTCTGAGATGTGTGTATAATTAGCAATGGGAGTAAGTAGGTTGAATATCCAGGTGGTAACACATGCAGTTTGCACTAACTATGGAAGCAGTCCATTAAATACTCCCCATTTTGGACTTGCTTCCATCTGGTGGAACACATGGAACTGAGGGCAGTGGGTGTGCAACTCTAGGCAGGTTACTCCTGTGTTCTGAAGTTGCTCCTGGCCACTGGCAGCACAGGGATGGCAGGGAGGAGATGTGGGGCACCAGCAGCTCACCCATATCGTCTGTTTGGCAAGAATGAGAGCAAAAACTTAATGAAAACGAGAGTGGTGAAACTAATTTCACCCATCCACCATTCCCCCATGAGTAACATTTCACAGAGCATTTGACTGGCTTTAGATGAAGCGCAAACGTGACTTGCTTTGTGTATGATGTGCAACTTGGAACTTAAAAATATGTGGGTTTTTTAACATAAAATTGCTCTGCTTTGCCACTGCCTGTGCTGTTCTGCTCTAAACTCTCTGAGTTTGTATAGTAGTAAAAACATTATGGCTGTGGTTCAGTGACACACTACAAGCAGTCTTGTCAGTCTTTTCAGCTTTGAAATGCAGCCTTTCTGTAAAACCGTGGGGCATAGCATGTGAAGCATGTAAAAAACAAAACCCTGAACAAACAGGGTTTTTCAAATAGTTAGAATGAGATTTCAATGTGAAAATTCACTTGTCAAAGTTTTAAAAAAAATCCCAGATGTTATAATCTAAGGAAGGCACTAAATACGGCTATGCATTTAACAAGACCTTGTTTAGTGTAATATTGATCTTTTGGAAACTGTCCCGTTGTCATTAAAGTGTTAGACTATCAATTCACTGCTGTAATATTTCTCATGTGAATTAAACTGGTATGTATGTGGTAGTGTTGTTTCATGGCTACATATGATTAAGTTGGATTATGTTGGTGCTTTCCCCACCCCTCCTCAGGTTGGGAGTATCTCTTCAGGCATGCCTGCTGCAGATTGTGGGGTACAGAAATCTGATTGCAGAGGTTGAAAAGCTGCGTAGAGAGCCGTATGATTCAGACAATCCGCAACATGAGGAAATGCTTCTGAAGGTAAGTGTTTAAGAGGTAGTTAGAGGGCATCCTTTATTCATGTCAGCTCCAAATGGCCTAGTTTATAAACATTTTTCAAACATGTAGAGGTATGGTCACCTTCCTCTATTGTGTACCCGTTCTAAAACAAGGCTATACGGCATATTAATCTGGTTTGGGTGTAACACCCGCCAAGCAAGCAGTTCATCCCTGCTTGATGAATCTGTATCTCTTGATTGACTATATCTAGGCACTGGATACCCAACTCTTACTGTAGATAACAGCTCTACACTATGAGCTCTGAAAAAATAGCCCATTGTCCTACTTCAGTGCACCTTTCTTCAGCTTGAGAAGCGTATTTTTCTCTCTTAACCAGAATTAACTTTTTTTTCTTCCATTTCTTCTATTTTTGAAGACATTGTCTGTGTATCCCAATGACAAACCTCTAGCTTTCATTGTGTGGGATTGAAGAGTGGGAGATGACTTACACATTTATATTTACCGACTATATTTTCAAACGAAAATAAAATGAAACCATTCTTTAGATAATACATGCAGTGATGAAAACCATACCAGTTGGGTTTTACTTACTTCATGTTTTCAGGTAAGCCTTGCACTGGAGCAGATAATAAAAATATTTTTTCAGGAACATGATCTTGAAGCCATAAGCAGAGGAAGAGCTGGAGAGCCCTTACATTAGAAAGGAGTTGAGGAGAGACTGAAGGGGGTGGAAAATAGTCTAACAGCAAGTCCCAGAATTCTTTCTGATCGTGTTTCTGACTGTAGCTAGTGAGAGATGCTTCAGAGAAATGGCAAGAAACAAAGAATAGTGATAATGAGTTTATCTACAATCAGAATGTCTTGTTACAGAATTTTAGAGGTCTTATAAAAGCATACCACATGCTTCAGGTATTCTTAATTATTTTTTGAACAAAAATATTGAAAACACAAACCACATGTGCTTCTGTCTCCATCTGACTTCGGCTGGGATCCTCCTTATGGGAGGATGAAACTGTCTTCCACACTCTAGCTTGAAGCGTGGTGCTTTACAGAAGTTACAGTGGGAGGTTCTGGGAAGCTTACCTTAGTTACTTGGGCTTCCAGGTAATTCCAAAAATCTCAGTATGTATCTTATATAAGCACTTACCAATGCAAGTAAGTATTTCTAAAAAAACCGCATCAAATGGTGAAAGAGTTCCTGTAGGTGTCAGGAAAGCTGTCTTTAAGGTTGGCTCCTTGCTGGGAGGTGGGAGTCTTGCTCAGAAGGAGTCAAAATCCAGAGCTTCCTCTTGGAGTGCTCTAGCCACCAGGTAGAATGGATCAGGTGGATTCCTGCTCAAGTCCTGCCCCTGTGCAGTCAAATGTGCAAATTTCTGGGGATTTTTAACTGGTGTGGGTTTTAACTAAAAGGTCACACAGATTTACCCAGAGCAGAAGCCTTTGTCTTGGAGGTGGGCAATCCAGGTGCCAGCCTACAGTGTTGGCCCCTGAAAATACTGGGTACCTGGCTGCAGGTTTAATGAGGGCCTTTGACACCAGGAAAACGTTCCCAGATACATTGGGCATCTATACTGCCCAGAGTGCAAGAAGTTGGATCAGAGGATGGGATCACAGGTGAGAAGCACCAAAGAACTGGCTGTGGTCTCCTTCTTGGCCACCCAGCCTGTGAGAGCAAGGTCCTGATTCTGAGATGCTCCTGAGAATCATGTCAGCAATGATGTGTAGTCATGCAAGTGCTTGAAAAACATAACTGCATGAGAGTAAAAACAGAAGGGAAGCCAAGCACTTGTCTGAGGGGAGATTAAACAGTGGAGTTTATTCTGTAAATTTGTAATGTTGAAGAAAGTATCAGTTTCACCATCTGCCTCCAGTGTAACCTGTGTATTAGCACTTGTTTGCAGCAGGCGTTTTGCTTTTGTGAATTCTCATGTCAAATGGAAATATGTCCAAGGGTTTAATTTGGTTTCCAACCCACACTGGGGAAGAGTAGGATAGTTGATTTTCATTCCTTCTAGGTATTCTGCTAAGTGATCTCTGCAATAGGTAATTCAGGTTCCTAATGTCTGCCATTTATTCATGTTTACCAGGAAGGCACTTTATGAATGAGAGAAAGATTAAGTTAATGTGATTGAACTAATGAATAATGCTGTATTTACTGTTGATGGATGAGTAAGGTGGCAAATATGATTTAAACAATGATGCTTTATGCAGTCATTACAAAATGAAATCATTAAAATTTTAACCTTCCTAAGGCACTTCATTTTAAACGCGGTTAGTATTGCTAAAATTCATGTGCGTACAGCTCTTCCCCTTCGGTAGGCTTTGTCTAAGTACATTTCTTGAGACCCTGCTCACCAACTCATGGTTTCTGGAGAACACATGATTTCTTAATACACTTTGAAAAGGGTGAGTTTGATATGGCACATGAGGTGTGCAGAAAGGTATGTATTTGTCAGACATGTCAATTTAGGCTGCTTTTAGGTGCCTAGCAACGTGATATTTAGGCCCTAAAGTCACTGGGCCAGTGCAGCTAAGTGGATTTATTCTAGCTGAGGATCTGGCTTGTTAAATCTCTTTGTCCTTTTTTTTTATGTGAGATCAATGAATGATTCACCCCTTGGTTATATATGAAGGTGGCACATGCTATTCTTGTATGGATTTTTTTTTTTTTTTGATGTTCTCTGATTTGCTTTTCAGTACTGTGGTAGCCAGGTCAGCACTCTTGATTTATAACCCTTCCAGAGACTTGCAAAAGATGCTGGAGAAAAGATTGCTGCAGAGTCGCAGGGACCTGAGGGCTGATTGCCTGCCACTCTGTCAGTGATTTACACCAAATTCCAGCCCATTCCTATCTTTGTGCTCATGGAGGCCGACACTAGTTTGATGCACAAAATGTGAATGAAACAAGTCCTTGTGTGAGATATTACAGCAGCTGCTAAGGTCAGAAGGCCTTGCAGAGCTGAAACATCTGCAGTTCTTGACTGGTTTAGGATTTCCCCTCACTTCCAGGAATTTAATTTGATTTGATGTTTGGATTGCTGGGATAGCAATGCAGTGATGCTACGTCAGAACTTAGCTTGGTTTAAAAAGAAAACCATACTAATATGTGGAAGTTTAATTATGTTTTCCCTGTAATCTTCCTAGCTGTGGAAGTGCTTGAAGCCCAATTCACCACTGAAAGCTCGGATTTCGAAGCAGTGGTGCGAAATTGGTTTCCAAGGTGACGATCCTAAAACAGACTTTAGAGGCATGGGTCTCCTGGGCTTATATAACTTGGTGTAAGTATGTTCCTCTGTAAATGGGTTTATGTGTGCCTGAAGTAATGAAAAACAGCATTACTTGAAGATTCTTAGCAAGTCTGTGAGAATAATTTATAAAAGTGTTAGGGACTTCATATAAAAAATCTGAATGTATTTGCTAGCCCAGTTTGGGGGGTGGGGGGGTGTGTGTTCTCTTTGCAAAGGGGTCTCCTTTCTTTAGGTATTCCTAATTCAACTCAGTAATACTGCTTGCTAAACCCTTTCTTTAGTTTCTCTGTGATATAGTAAGTTAGGACTCACTTCCCATAACAAAGAAACCTTAAAGTATATTTTCACCAATATGTAGATCTCCTCAAACAAAATGCCCTGGAAGTGGGTAGGTGGGAGCATCATGCTACTGCTCAGCTTTCTTGTTTGGGAATTTCATGCTAAATTCTTAGGCAAAACACTTCAAATGAAGCCACTGATGGCAGACTTCTGTAGTTGGACTACTTCAATTTCTGTTGATACTCAAAATTAGGTAGAGAGTTTATATCACTTTTCCTTCTGTATCATGCACTCCAGGTGTTGGTACCATATCTGGGGTTGGTAATTTGAGAGTCAATCAATGTCTGTTATTTCCTGTTATAGAAACATTTGGTAAAATAACTTCTCCCTATGAGGGAGAAAAAAATAGTTTCTGCTTTTACAGATTGAAGGACATAAATCATCCACTGTCTGTATATCATTGTCTAACAAAGGTTATCTGAGGATCTGGATTCTTGATTCTGGCTTTGAACATCCATTGGAGATGAATGTATTTATATATGTACCATATATTTAGTTTCTCAGTACCATATATTTAATTTCTCAGTCTCCTGTGATGACTCTTACCTTGCTTAATGAATCTGCCAGATCAAGAAGCTTGAACTGCTTTCTCTTGAGCTCAGCACCCAACAGGCTCTAGTAATAAGCAACTGATTTTCTGTAGGGTGGGTAGAAAGGGGACTCTGGTAACACACATTCACTAAGCACTTAAAGGTTTGCACTTGTAACTTGAGACTGCTTTAATCTTTCATTTTGGGGGTCTGAGTGGTAGCTTAATGAATTTAACGTGTTACACAGTATGAGTATAATTTAACATGTAGTGAACTTTTAAAAGGGTGTGTATGGACAGCTTAATATGACTTAAGATTTTTTTTTTTTTTGTGTTTCTTTAACAATTCATCCTAAACATGTATCTGCAGGTATTTTGCTGAATGGGACACTGAGATAGCTCAGCAAGTTCTCTCTGATTCTCTTCAGCCTAAGTACAGGTAATGCTTGAGATCAGAAAAAATAACATGAGAGCGCACTGTGCTGACTGGTGTCTGGGGGAGGGTGATGTATTTTTTTCTTTTTGTTGGGCATATGCTTGGGTATTGCCACATGCTATCTGTTTTTTAAGTACTGATCCTGAAAACTGATCAAGTCCAAGAGGCGAACTTGTGTGCTGAATCTTAGAAATAGTTAAACTTAGTGTTAAATGTTTTCACTTATACTTCTAATTTCAAGTGATTTTGTGGTTTTATTTACCTTTCTTTTAATTCTTTTGTCTTTACATAATGAAGGGAAGTCACTAAGAAGGAACTAAGGTATTTTTTTTTCTTTTCTCTTAGTTTTATGAGACCCTACATGTAAATAAAGATCAAACCATAGTGCAATTTGGAGTGTTATAAACTGAAAGTCTTTGTGGCAACACCAAGAGATCCATATTCCTTTCTCTAAAATTAATACGAATGTAGCTGATGGTGCAACACTGGGTACATCTGAGCATGTTTATGTATAAAGAATGAAATCAACCTTGCTTGATGTAGCTAAAGCACTGTATTATAGTTATTTAGTACCAGGCTTAACAAAGAAATTTTGTGTGATTTTTCACCTGTGGGGAAAAAGTCTAAGCAGGGGTCACAACAGCTGTGACTGACTTGATAATCAGAAGTAGTCTAGGCCAATGACTTATTAGCACACTTGAAGAGTCCCTTTATTTATAGTCGCATACTCTACCTTGACTAATGATGGGTCTTATCTGGCTAGTCTGTTGTCCTGACTGTTGAAAGATCAGGTGCCTTCAAGTGGCAAAAAAATCTGTGTTGTGAATGATTTATGAAAAAGAGATTTATTCCATAATAATTGGGGAGTGGAGAGAGGAATGCTTCTTAGCCAGTTATATAGCAATCGGTTGCCTTAAAATACTTTTTTCTTCTGCCAGCAATGGTAGATATCCATATAGCAGGTCCACATCTGAATCCTGTGAATTTTTTCATCTCCTCAGTATTTTGTGGTTGAGTTTCCAATGATAATTCTGTGACAGAGCACTTTGAACACATTAATGTTCTTCATTTACATGTTTGATTACCAAGGGCTGTCTTGTCACAAGTCCCATGTGAGCATGAGCAATTTCTGTTCCTTGAAAGAGCATTCAGTAGAAGGTAGATGTTGCTGGTGGTGCCTGTGGTGGTGTTCTTGGTGTGGTTGCTCAGCAGCTGTGCTGGTTTCCAGCGTGATCATGATGAATATAATTTCTGTATCTGTTGAACTATATTGCTTGTCCACATCCTACATGTACCACCTTTATTATTTGCTTGGGGTTTTTAACTGATGTTATGCCACAGCCTACAAAGATGGCTAAGATTTTAGAGAATGAATGAAAACTGATGTATTCCTATATGCTAAGCCATTTAGGAGGTGAAGTTCTGTCCTCATGCATGCCACCTGGTAACACTCAGGTCAGGATGGGTATGAACCTATTAGTAGCTTAAACACTTAATGGCAACAATTTTTAAATAGTATATTTACGTGAAGCTCACGGGATTGTATTTAGTGTAATATATATTTATTGTAGTTCAAGTATAGTCCAAGAACAACTCTTGCACATAGCTGTCTAGAATTTGGGATCTAAAGCTTGTAAACTCTCATCTGCTTTAGCAAGGCAAAACTCCCACAGGCATGTCTAAGTTGTAGCCCACCAGTTAGTGTTGGTTCTGTGCCTGCTTTTAGCTGGTGATGATTGCAGGCAATGATTTCTGCTAAATGTGCTCCATTTGAATAGATTAAAACCTGGTTAGTGGGATGTCAGCTGACTGGTTGCATCAAACAGTTCTTTTAAATAAAAATGTTGAACAGCAGAAATTCAGTCTAAAATCAATCTGCTTCCTAACTAATGCTGTGATTCTGTAATTTTGTTTGAAGGGAGAGACCTTGTGTGTCCTTGAAAAGCTCTGCAATATTGTGTCAAATAATAGGAAATACTGTTCCTTATTTTTGGCTGTTGACTGGTTTCTAATTTGGCTGGACATAAAAACTTTCTGTCCGAGGAGTATTTTTCATGTTTGCTGCCTCAGGTGAATCATCTCCAGTGATGAGTGTCATGTATATCTTTGAAAACACAAAAGGTTGAAACTATCTTTCATTAGTTAAAAGAAATGTAATATTTTCAACTTTTTGTATAGCTCAGACTTAACTGAAGTGGATCATCTTGGTGGTCAATGTAGAAAATAACCAGCTTTTACTGAGAGCATTGACATAGGCACATACTTTGTAATGATGAAGCAAGTTTATCAGCAAAGCTATAAAGCCAGTTACCCCTTTCAGGTCTTTTTATACTAATCCATTTGGTCAGAAGAGAGTTAAATGTGATTAGCCATATCAGTTGGAGGTAAAATATTGTGCTCAGTCAATGTTATAATGTCAAAGAAATGCAAAGAAGATATTTATTGATTAGTAATGCATGGCAATATCTGAATGACTTTTTTTTTTTTTCCCCTCAGCCAATTTAGCAAAGCTGAATGGGAGAAAAAAAAGTTTGATAAGGCCATCGGGTAAGTTTAAAAGTCTTTTTAAAGTTTCCACAAACACAGCAGTTAACAATGATGATGTATATTTGAGGGGAAAAAGGTGTTTACTGATTCCTTTTTAAAGGAAACTTCAGTGTACATACTAGCATGTATTGTCTTAACCATGCCTTGATTTTGATCAAAGATTACAGGAAAAACAGTTTGAAGTAAGAACTTTGAAAAAATAACCCACAGATTTTGTATTAAGGAGAAGCTTTCTCTGTATGCTATGAATAGTTTAGTGATTGAATATCTGTTTAATTCTTCTTGACACATAACGTGATTAAGTTTCACTTCTTACTATCAGAGCCAGGTTCTGATGTGCTTTCAGGAAAGTATAATAGAGAAGAAATAGTAGTGAGGTGTTTTCTTCTTAAGCGGCGGGTTTGGTTTATCTGCATTATTCATGAGTGTGGAACTGGTTGTTCCTTCTGAGTGTATCTGAAAATCTGTAATACAACATTTTAATGCCCATATTTCATTTTTCTGTGAAACTTGCCGTTAGACCTCACATTGCAGAAAACTTCTGGACTTATATTTCAGGAGGACAAAAAAATAAATCAAAGGTTAAAGAAAAGTATTTTGATCCGCTTGATAGCGATAATTGAAAAAATACCCAGGACAACCTACAGAAGACAGCTGTGTTTAGAGGAGGGGGAAAAAAAAATAATGGAACAAATTTGCTTTTATCATTAAATGTCAGTGTGGGACACTGTATATTTTCTTGGGAAATAGTCACTGCCAGAAATGTCAAGTTCTTTTATGCAACAGGCTCACAAATTAAGAAATAACTTCCAATTTCTGAGTTCTGTTGTGCCTAAATATACTTTCCTTGTTGATATCTCTTAGCAGGACAGGAGTTTGCTTCATCGGTCTGATTTTCTGTTTCCAGCGTGCTGATTTAGGTTTTTGCCTGTTTTCTGGCCTGTGTAGTTTTCTGTTAGGAAGAAATTGGAGATGACTCAGCTGAATCTCTTTCACAGGCTTTTTAACCACGTGAATGTCTTTATAGGACTGATTGTTGAAACCTGATGTCCCTAACTGTGGGTAATAAATTCCAGTGGGGCAGATGGGTTAAAATAGCAAGCGACGGATCACCCTGCAGACACAGTCACTGTGTGGAGTGCTTGCCCTTTGTCAGAGGTGAGCACAGGGATGCCTGGGCTTGGTCTTATTCTGCAGGAATGAATCTGTGCTGCTCCACTGAAAATGCTGGCATAGTGATGAAACTCCTGCTTTCAGTGTGACCATATGTTTCACAAGGGAAACGCTGCCATTAGAGTGTACAAAGCAGGCAGGATAAATGTTTTTTCTTGTTTTGCACCCCCCTACCTTGGAAGCTTATGAAGGAGAGAATAAATACAGCTCAGCAGCACACAGAATCTGCAGTATCAGTGTCGTCATTGTTTCTTATAGTGTGGTGAAAGAAGACAAACTGCACAAATGTTGCCACTTCTTTTTCTTACAGCTATTCTTTTGCTATCGTGGGCATTAACATAACAGACCTTGCGTACAACCTGCTTGTGAGTGGAGCTCTGAAGACCCATTTCTACAATGTTGCTCCAGAAGCACCAACACTAACTCACTTCCAGCAGACGTTCTGTAAGTGGTGGGGGATTGGGAAATATTGAATTTGTACTTGTACTAAACCCTCTTTCACTACCCATACTTTTTTTTTTAAAAAAAATAATCTGACAGCACAGAAACTATCATACTAGTTGCTCTCCTGTCTTTAGGATGCTTGGATTCAGTTCTTAGTTGTCATAGATGCCACTACCAAACCAAGGGGTAAAACAAACAAAGCAAAAAATAAAAGCAAACAAAAACCACCAAGTGTCTGAACAAGTGACCTTCCTATCTTCTTAGACTGGTTTTAAATAATAATAAACTAAAGGTACTTTAAAGAGCTTCTGGAGATTGCTTCTCCGTAAATCCAACTGTCTTAACACTTGAATGTAGATGCAAAATATTTTATGCTCCACCCTTAAGTAGAGTTGTCCTCTCTCAAAATAATGCTTTCCCAGCCCTTCCCCCTGTATTTGAGCATCTCTTCTTCAGCACAAACCTGCTGTGCATCCTTGCACAGTGGGAGCAACACTTTAGTTATCAGTTTCTTGTCTATACATTAAAAACTGTTAGAAATCAAGATGCACAGTTTTCCACATTTTCTGACAATTGCAAAGGTTTTTTTTTTTTTTTTTTTTTTTTTGGGGGGGGTGTGACTATTTAGGTAACAGATTTTTTTTTTTGTTTTGCAACTATAATATTTTTCTATTGCTTAAGTGAATAAATGGCGAATATTAATGTCCTGTGCATATCTTTCATTAAATAGTATAGGCTTTTCAGAACAAGGATACTACATAATAAGACTTGTGTGGGCAGATATACTGTAGCAGGGCTCTTGCTTTTTGCATTGGTTTCTGGATTGCTGCCCTAGACAGACTGGCTGGTAGGAACTCTGGGCAGTTTAGCTGCTAGGCTTTTGTATTTGGTGGCAGTTAGCTTGATAAATAAAAAAAGACAGATAAGTATCTACCTAAATGCATCTTCAGGTCATCTTTTCATTGGAAGAGTTGGTCTTTCTTTTCACCACATCCCTGATGTGCTTGTGGCCTTGTGAATGGATATGTCTAGTATGATTGGTTTGACCCCCATATCTCATGATCACTAGCCCTTGTTCTTGTGAGGGACTTCAACTTATCAGATGTCCACTGGAAATACAATAGAGCAGAGGGGAAACAGTCTAGAAGGTTCCTGGAGCATCTGGAACATAATTTCCTGATGCAGCTGGTGAGTGAGCCAGCTATGGAAGGCACCATGCTGGACCTGTTGTTTGCAAACAGAGAGGACTTGTGGGTGATGTGATGGTTGGAGGCTGTCTTGGGCATAGCAATCATGAAATGCTTGGAGATTCTTGGAGAAGTAAGGAGGGAAGTCAGCACAACTTCCACCTTGGACTTCTGGAGGGCGGACTTTGGCCTGTTTAGAAGCCTGGTTGACAGAGTCCCTTGGGAGGCTATCCTGAAGGGCAAAGGAGTCCAGGAAGGTTGGACATTCTTCAAGAAGGAAATCTTAAAGGTGCTGGAGCAGGCTGTCCCCATGTGCTGAAAGACAGGCTGCCAAGTAAGACGACTGGCCTGGCTGAACAGAGCTTTGACTGAATCTCAGGAGGAAAAAAACCAAAGCTTATGACCTTTGTAAGAAGGGGCAGGCAACTCAGGAGGACTACAAGGATGTCTTGATGTTACACAGGGAGAAAATTAGAAGGGCCAAAGCCCAAATAGAAATAATCTGGCTACTACTGTAAAAGACAATTAAAGATGTCTCTATAAATAAATTAACAACAAAGGGGTGGCTAAGGAGAATCTCTATCCTTTATTGGATGTGGCAGGAAACAGTGACAAAGGATGAGGAAAAGGCTGAGGTACTCAATGTCTTCTTTAATAGTAAGACCAGTTGAGCTGCTGGAAGACAAGGATGGGGAGCAGAATGAAGCTGCTCATAATCCAAAAGGAAATTGTTAGCGACTTGCTACCCCACTTAGACACACACAGGTCTATGGGGCCAGATGGGATCCACCCAAGGGTACTGAGGGAGCTGGAGGAAGTGCCCACCAAGCCAGATGCCATCATTTATCAGCAGTCCTGGCTAATGGGGAGATTCCAGTTGACTGGAGGTTAGAAAATGGGAGAACTTTATAGAGCAGGGCTGACGGTTGGACTCAATGATCCCAAGGGTCTTTTCCAACCTGAATGATTCTATGATTCTATGAAATGTGACACCCATCAACAAGAAAAGCTGGAAAGAGGATCCAGGGAATACAGGCCTGTCAATCTGACCTTGGTGCTGGGGGATATTATGGAGCAGATCGTCTTGAGTGCCATTATGTGGCATATACAGGGCAACCAGATGATCAGGCCCAGACAGCATGGGTTTATGAAAGACAGGTCCTGCTTGACTAACCTCATCATCTTCTATGACAAGGTGGCACACATAGTGGATGAGAGTAGGGCTGTGGATGTTGTTTACCTGGACTTTAGTAAAGCCTTTACACTGTTTCCCGCAGCATTCTCCTGGAAAAACTGGCTGCTCACAGCTTGGACGTGTGTACTCTTTGCTGGGTAAAAAACTGGCTGGGCCCAAAGAGTGGTGGTGAATGGAGTTAAATCCAGTTGGCAGCTGATCACAAGTGGTGTTCCCCAGGGACCAGTATCGGGGCCACTTCTGTTCAATATCTTTATCAGTGATCTGGACAAGGGGATTGAGTGCACTCTTGGTAAATTTTCATACAATGCAAGTTTGCAGATAATGCCAAGTTGGGTGGGAGCATTGATCTGCTTGAGGGTAGGAAGGTTCTACAGAGGGACCTGGACAGGCTGGATCAGTGAGCTGAGGCCGTCTGTATGAGGTTCAACAAGGCTCAGTGCTGGGTCCTGCATTTGGGTCACAACAACCCCCCGCAATGCTACAGGCTTGGGGAGGAGTAGCTGGAAAGCTGTCCAGTGGAAAAGGACCTGGGGGTGTTGGTTGACAGCCAGCTGAGTATGAGCCAGCAGTGTGCCCAGGTGGCCAAGAAAGCCAGTAGCACCCTGGCTTGTATCAAAAATAGCATGGGCAGCAGGACTAGAGAAGGGATCTGACCCCTGTACTCAGCACTGGTGAGGCTGCACCTGGAATACTGTCTTGAGCTTTGGGCCCCTCACTACAAAAAAGACACTGAGGGGCTGGAGTGTGTCCAGAGAAGGGCAACAAAGCTGGTGAAGGGTCCAGAGCACAAGTCTTATGAGGAGCAGCTGAGGGAACTGGGGTTGTTTAGCCTGAAGAAAAGGAGGCTCAAGGGAGACCTTATCACTCTCTACAACTACCTGAAAGGAGGTTGTAGTGAGTTGGATGTCAGTCTCTTTTCCCAAGTAACAGGTGATAGGAAGAGAGGAAACGGCCTTAAGTTGAGAGAGGATGTTTAGAATGGATATTAGGAAAAGGTTTTCATGGAAGGCTTTGTAAAGCATTGGAAGAGGCTGCCTGGAGAAGTGGTTGAGTCACCAGTCTTGGAGGTATTTGAAAGACGTGTAGATGTGGCACTTAGCAACTTGGTTTAGTGGTGGACTTGGCAGTGTCTGATTAATGGTTGCACTCGATCTTAAAGGTATTTTCCAACCTAAATGATTCTATGATTCTGCATCCTGTTCTTGGTTCTGGTTTCCTGCCATGCCTAAAATCTTCCACTACTGGATTTTTTGGGGGGAAGAGACATGTTTTAGTACCTTTATAGTGTCTTATTGCTACTGCCAAAGTTTTGGCTGCAGGAGGGACTGTTGTGCTGGCTAAGCCTGGGACTATGCCCTAGGACCAGTGTGTCTGCTGTCCAGCATGGCCAGTCCATCATAATGATGCTGGAGGGAGAGCTGACTGACAGCTCTTGCCTTTACAGCCCAGGCTTGTATGAGTTACTAAGCAGGATAAAACTTGCATGGTGTCTGGTGTAGTAATGGGCCAGTAAAGTTGGTGGATGTTCCTACACACTCTGCCTGCCATCCTGGGAAAAACTTGAGATTATCCTAGAAAAAACTTAAAGGTATCAAAAGGACTTTATTGTACAGAAAATATCAACAGGCAGACTTTCCTGGAGCAAGGATAATTCATCCAGAGATTATCTGTTTGAGTCTGACAGATTCCTGATCTTATCTCCTGCAGTTTCTCTCCTCTCCCTACACCAGTCATCCTAGGTTTCCTTCAGATTTCCTTCAAACCCAACCACCATTAGGCTCCATTAAATGCCTAGAGGCTGCCTGAACTGGAAAGTCAAAATTACATTGCCCAGCCATCAGCCTTGCTGGTAGAGGAACACAATGGTTGTACTGCATGGATCTCCTAAATGCTGCACCACCACATCACCTTATCTGCACCCTTTTGTTCCCTTGGGCCATGGAGACACACATGAATCTGAGAACTGCATGTGCTACACTGCTCGTGGGCACTTTTGCCTTCTCTGATTGTACAAGCAATGTGTGAAACTGCGTTGCTCAATGGCATGGTCAACACAGTCACTGCTGAAGTACAGAAGGTACCTCTTGGAAATCTAGACTTTGGGGGGTGAAGATCCAATAGTGTTTTACACTTTACATACTGATTTTATTTTATTTTTTTTAAAAGGGGGGAGTTTACTGAGATTTTCTTTGAAAGTAACATCTGTTGGAATGAAACAGCCTGGGGCTGTTGGTATATATGGAACAGATTTGAATATGTACTTAAAATACCTTTTGAATGAAGTTTCTCAAATTGTTTGTGGGGAAAAAATAGAACTGTGCAAATATATAATGAAATTTTAAGTTAGAAGTAAATGTGTTCTAATTGTCATACAATAGAAGTAAATGCTTAAAGGCAATTAAGATGTTGAGGGGTTTTTTTACAAGCACCCTCACTTTCTGGAATACAGAAAACTTACCTGCACATTTTGCTGTGTTGGGATGAAAGATTATATTTCGTCAGTGGCTCATCTGCTGTCAAGTTGGGATCAAGAGATGGGGTCCAGGTCGCTGAAGTCCTAGTGCGGGGTGTAATGTTTCTCCTGTCAGTGATCTTCCTGTCCAAGGATGGCACAGAACTAAACACCTTGATCAAAGCCTGTGTATTAAACCTGCTTTGGAATCGGGTTTCTTCCTGTAACAGGGAGGTCTTACCAAAGCTAGTGATTCTGCCTATCACCTCATTCACCTTTTCAGGATCATAGGCATGAGTGTTAAACAACACTTCCAGCAAGGTCATGTACACAAGGTAAAATTGTGCGTGAGGAAGAAGTGTTAATACAGAAAGACATGATGGCAACTGCTACGTTACCTATGAGCACACTGTTTTAGTGGAGAGTAAGCAACATTCCCATCAGGAAATACCTGTGAGTCAGAAGTTGAATATGAACAAAAGGCTGGTGGAGCAGCATCAGCAGTATCTTCCCCTGCTTTTATACTCATTAGTTTAATGTTTCAGTTCATATATCTATATGTCCAGGCAACTAGTGACTTCTTGTATTTATTGTGAAAAGTTCTGCCAGTGTACAATATTTATCAAATTTAGGGGTTGTCCAAAATGGGTTTAGCCTTGTCCCTGCATAGTGTTGTGAGGTGTCAGACCTCAGTGACCAGAATTCTGTGTAAATCATAACTGTGAACTGTGGGTTTCTTTCTGATTTTGTACGTGATCTCTACTGTATCTAGCTTTTTTCCTTTTTTTATTATTTTGTAGGCTACTTAATGCATGAATTCCACAAATTCTGGATTGAAGAGGATCCACTGGACATAATGGAGTTCAATCGTGTCAGAGAGAAATTTCACAAGCGAATCTTGAAACAGCTCCAGAACCCAGAGATGGCTCTGTGCCCTCATTTTGCTGCATCAGAAAGTTTAATCAATATGTAGTTACTCACTTGATTTTATTTGGAAACACTGTCTCGCTCTTGTATTAGATCACTGTTTAGACCATCACTAGCATACTGAATGATCATGGAGATTGTATGCATGTTTTTGGTGCAGTATTCATCTATTTTTGTCACACATAATGGGTCCCCTTATACTTCTCTCGTTGGGGACTTCTCATTTCAAATGGGTGCTCATATTGCCGCATTATACAGTGTTACATTCTAAATTGATGTCCAGGTATCAGAGGTTTTCTATTTTTTTAGACTTTCCTCATAATTCAGCATTAACAAATGAATTGTATTTCTCTAGCTGTGTTTTTGTATATGTGGAATAAGTAGCTGGATCTTGTATTGTGAAAGCTTTTTAACTTCTTGGTATGTTTTAAGAACTATTGGCATTTCAAGCAAAATATATGTTTGGACCTCGTCTAGAAGACGATGCGTGTAATTTAATCTGATACAGGCAAACACATTAAAGTCCAGTTTTCTCCATGCAGCCATTATATGCTTAATGCAGAATTAATGAGGCTTATGAGATACAAGTTTCAGTGAGAAGAGTTTATGCAGAATTACAATCAGACTCCGCATCTGCATGAATACCAAATGGTCTGGTGATGTTAATACGTTCACAGTGAAATGCAAAAACACTCACAACTACTGGATAGTGGCAGGGGCCAAAAATTATATCATCGGGCTGTTGTCACCACCACCACCATGCTGAAGCATGGTCTAAATTTCTGCACATTCCTTTGAATATACAGGGGTTAGTATTTTGTGTCGTATGTTGGAAGGCAACATGATTTGGTCACGTTGTGCTTGGTGAATTCAGGGGAGCAAAAATCTATATATTTTTTTGAACTACTGAAAATGTTGCTTTGGTTGTCAATTCAGTTCCTAAGAACTGGGAGAAATAATTGATTAGAAGGTTTAGAGCAGAACCACTTAAGTTTCCCAGAGTACTTATTAGAAAAAAAAAAAAAAAAAGACAACCCCAAACCTTAAAATGGCAAACTGCCTTTTTTCTAGAAACATAAATGAATAAAAGTGTCTGACACTAAGATTGTGTAGTATATTGAACAGCATCTGCCATGGCATTTCATACCCATGGTATTTTTTACCTTCTAAGCAATCAATTTTAGTATTATATGTTTGTGTAAATCACTTGCATATGGAGATTAAATTAAGTAGTGTCCAACTACTTGTGAATTATATGAATAAATTATGTCATTCTAAACTGGAGCACTGTGGGTTTTATTTGTGAGATATGCAGTAATACAGATGAAAGCTATTTTAATGGATCGGGTAAAAGGAAATGTAACAGCTTTGTAGTATTTCTCTAGTCTGAAGAATGATCTGAGATTCCTCAGATCAGGTTCTTTATAGCATTTCTAGTTACAGGTTGAGCCACCACTTTATAAGGAAAAAAAATAAGCAATGGGAGTGGGTGAAGTTCTTGGGAAACTCATTCTTGGATTTAAGCCCTTTCATTTCTTTACTGAAATGTAAGATGGGGCTCAGGACTTTTCTGTAGGGCTGGAAACTTGCACTCATTGTAGAGTTAATCAGCAAAACTCTATGGGTGTTGTGATAATTAGTTTTCTCCCATGACTTTGGAAATATGGAACTGGAAATAACTATTGCATATTTTGCATGAAAATACAAGGAATAAAAACTGTGCATGTTTAACTTGCTGCCATTGATTTTGGAAAGTGGTTATTTATACTCATTAGATATCAAGGACTTGCGTCACTCTTGAAGCTTCTAAAATAAGTTTCTAGCAACGGTTTTTATTGTTTCAAATTTTAGACTCTCTCTTTCTTTTCCTGCCCCACTCTGACTTAAATACCTTCTGCAATTTTTTAGGCTATGCTAGTTTATTTTTAATACTCTGCACTGGAGCTGGGGAGGAGGGAGGCACGAAGGTCCCTGCTACCTTCTTACTGGTGTGATCATCTCAGTTGTTACGCCTTGTCTCAAGGTGTCAACTTCAAATAAAAATCAGAGGATGTCATCTGGCTCTGTGTCAGATTGTGTCACTATAATCTAGCTGCTTTGGGTGATTGTTTTTCCTGTCTTGCAGGGAGATGGATTTAATGAAGCTATGTGTGAAATTCCTCCTCCTGTGGAGCCCCTGCATGCTGGTGCCTGCAGATCGTATTGTCCTGCCCACTTGTGCTTCAGCTCCGGTCTGTGACATCCTTGCTCTCAAAATCCTTGCCAAACTTGGGGCAGAGTATATCCCTGGTGACTGCCAAACTGGCTGTGTGCTGCTGTATGGCACTGACTTCCCTCCTCCCCAGGAATGGCCTCTTGCCATGTCGTAAACCTAAACTTTTCTTTGAAACAGTAGAATTTACACTATCACTGATACATCTCCAAACTGACCTGTGAGGAACTAGATGCTGCTTTCCCTAGGGAGGAGAAAATGAAAGAAACAGCAAAAAAGAAAAATATAAGAAGTAGTTTCAAAAAAGTAGAATCAATATTTATACTCACTGCAGTGTGCAAATTTTGGTTTAATTGAGAGTAAAGAAGATTTATGTTGGATATTTTGAAAAACTTTCCAAAGCCTCATGGTTGCTGCACTCTCCCTGACATCTGCACCTCTGGAGGCTCCCATGAAGCCGACTGGATTCCTGCTGCTGGGATATCATCATCCCTGGCCCTGCGTGGTTCAGGCAGCAAGTGCTGCGTGCCCAGCCTTTAAAGCTCTTTGGCACCTTTCTTCTTTAACTGCTATTTTTCTGTACTGGGTCTGGCTGAACTGGAATCGGTTTTCCCCTATAGCAGCCCTCACGGTGCTGTGGTTTATGCTGGGAGCTGCAGGGTGTTGGTAGCACCCTGGTGTTGTGGCTGCTGCTGAGCAGTGCTTACACAGCACCAAGGCTCTTTCTGATATTTCCTCCAGTGGGACGGGGTGGGCAAGATCTTAGGAGGGGACACAGCCAGGACAGCTGACCCAAACCGACCCACGGGGTATTCCGTACCACATGGCGTCTGCTCAGTATAAAGCTGGGGAAAGGAGGAAGGGGCTGGGGTCACCCTTGGTCCTCTGAGGCAACCACTACGGTATGGGAGCCCTGATCCTGAGAAGGCCCCACAGCGCCTCTCCATGGGAAGTAGAGAATAAATCTGTTTGCTTTTGCTTCCGCGCGCGGACCTTTGCTTCGCTTTGCTTATATTAAAACTGCTTTTGTTTCACCCACAAGGGTTAGTTTATCTTCTTTCCCCTCTTTACCCTGTTGAGAAAACAAGGGGAAAGTGGGGGGGGAAGTGATAGAGCGACTTGGTGGATACCTGGCATTTAGCCAGAGTCAAACCATCACATTTTCTCAGGCAAATAATTCACCCTGGCAGTGCTGTGCCACTCAGGTGTTTTAAAAAGGTACAGCCATGTTGTAAATCTAAGCTGCTATTTTGCTTTATAAATTACAAGATAGTGTATTGATGCTATACAGAGTATGTCTTGCTTTGGGCAGGCAGATGCAAATATAATCGATGAAAACATCATATTGGCAGGTTGTATGTAATTTAAAATGCAGAAATGTTTGCCTTAATCTGCTTAGAGCCAGAAAAAAGGGCCATGTAGTGGTGTGGTTCTTTAATTCTGTATGCAAAATGTTACAGGTGTGGCCTGTATTTCTCTTATGTTACAGATTCAGCTGCTTCCCATAGCGCAGTACTTATTCCAGCTAATGTGAATTTCAGTTGTTGCCAGGGCTCCTTCAACAACGTACGTGGGCACGGATTTGTTTTCAGTAATCTCAGTGCTCCACCAGCGTCCGTGGAGCTGGGGCTGTGAGCACCAGCAGGATCTGTGCCTGGGGAGCTGATTACAGCTGGGAGGAGAGCAAGTGCTGCTCTGGCTCCCCGTCGCTCATTGGCTTGTGATTTTCTTTTTCCTCTGAGGACAGGAGAATTATTTTTGCTGAGGTTCTTAGTGATTCTTTTGGAAGGTACTTTTTCAGATGCTGGTGCTATTTCTAGATACTATTTTTAGAAGCAAAGTCAGTCCATCTTATCTATGCAGTTTGTTTTGGAGCGTTGTACCTCCTGGCTGTTTCCCGGAGCAGCACTGAAGCTGGACTGGAAAACTTCCTGTCATGAACTGGGGTAAAGGGGATTAGTCTGTTGTCCTCATTAATGGAAGAGCAATCTTTAAAAGCACCTGTACCCACTGTGAGGTCTGTGCTGTGTGCCCTGTGAGGCACAGCCAGGTGGCAATGGCTTAGCGGTTCTGGCTAAGCACTGGTAGCACCATGCACACATTGGTTTCCTTTTTGCAATTGGTATTATTTCCTTCTTAATCCTGCCCTTCATGGGCTGTGGTTAGCTTTTAACAGCTAATTTGCTGATCTGTCCATTTTTGTCATAATGTGATCTGAGGTTTTTGACCCTTCTGCAGAAGGGTGACCAGCATTGCAGGGTTGTCCGCTAGTGGGGTCTTGCAGATTGGAGACATTCCTGCATGAGCTCTAGAGGAAACTTCAATCCACAGCTCTGCTGCCTGAATGGATCTGACTGAGGAAGGAATCAGTTAAAGCCTGAAACAGTAACCGTGTGCAGTTCTATAAATGTTCATGTGTTTGTCGACTACTGCTGGGAAATAGGGAAACTCTGTATAAACTTCCCTCTGTCCCCCAGTTGGCTCTTAACAAGCTTGACATCATCAACATATGACCAGTTTGGCATCGTGGGAAGACGCCTCTGTGAATGACTCCCATAATCTGAATTTCAGAGAACTGTTCTACTCTGAATCTTGCTAACCACCCTGATTTTCACCTCTTACTCCTCACTTGGAATTTGGTCCAATGTGAGCTGGAATTTTGCACTAATGTAGTGTACACTTCAGGCTACACTGAGAAAAACAGTATGGTTCTCCTCTGTACACTTGCACCTGCAGCATGGTGCAGCTAAAAATCACATGAATTATTAAAATAGATGTTTTGCAGAAAACAATCCTGAAACAGATAAGAAAATGAATTATTCATTGTTTTCCTTACTTTGCAACAGTGCAGGTTTTCTGTAAGACTTGCTAAAGATTAGACAGGAGTCTTGCTACAAGATCATGTAGGAATATAGCAGGACTGGCTTTGTGCTTTCCCCTGTGAGCAACACACACAGAAATCAGGTCATTACTTATTCTAGTAAAGGAAACTTTTCTTCTCTCTATAAAAATATGATTAGAAAAAGAAATTTAACTCAAAAAAGAACTTTAACTCTAAAACCTCCAAGCAAGAACTGGGCACAGCAACTTAGATCAAAATGAACTATGGGGAAGGGCAGAGGGGTTGTTACTTGTGTTTCTGTGTTCCTAGACTTGGGGTCTGCTGTACTGAAGGATTGTAAAAACATGTGGCATACTCCCCAAAGAGCTTACAGCCTGAAACAAGGGAGGTGAGCAAGACAGGGGAGCATGGCGTCAACACCTACCAGCACAGCTGGCAGCTCAGCAAAGAAGAGCAGCACAAGAGGAGCTGGAAAAAGGGATACAAGAAAGCTTATTGAATGTTTATGGGTAGTTTTCCCCAACTGCAAGGGCAACCGAGGAAGACACATGGAGATGACTCTGAAAAACCTAACCAATGGACAGCATGGCACTGTGACATACTGGAAATAAGGACAGACATATCCCCAGTCGATACAACATGGCTGAGAAGGTCCTTGAAAGACAAACATAGTCCAAAGTGAGAGAGTGCATGTTGAAGGGAGAATTCACAGAGGTGTTGGAGTGACTAACATGGGACTGGTGCAGTTGGCGCAGAGAGCTTGGCGAAGGCTGTGTGCCAGGGTCCTGAATGGGTCTGAGGATGGCAACACTGCATGGTCCGGGCCCTGAGAAGATAAGGACAAGTTTGGGGGCAAATTTTACTTCTGAAGATGGATGAGAAAGGCTGTGCTTCTCAAGAGAGGCCAGTCAGGAAGTATCAACAAGATGTATAATAGATGTAGCCTAGCTGTAAAACCCTGAAGGGAGGTTAGGGGCAAAAGTGGAACCCTTGATCATGGTCCAGAGACAAGATGGGAGTGTTCTTCACAGCTGAAAAGAGCCTTGTAGGCATATCAGGTTTAAGCTGGGGAGAGTCATCAGGCAATGGTGAACAAGTTGGGATTGTAATATGGAAATCAGGATAAAAGTCTGCAACAGAGAGAGCTCTGTGACTCATCAACAGGGCAAGAACTGCCAAGATTGTGCTTGTGTACAAGATTAAGCAAGGAGAAAATGTTGAAGCAGAAATAAAAAACAGATCGATGGCAGAACCCCATGGAGAGCGTCATGAATAGAAAGAATCATCCACAGGACTTGTAGCAGTAATGATCAGAAGGTGGGAGGCAGGAGAGGACAGTCTTAGAAACTAAGGGGAGACTAATTTGAGAAAACAGCCATGGTCACCTGTGTCAAAGGCATTTGACAGCTGAGTGCTGTATCTTTTCCCTGGTGATGTGCTCTGTTCTGAGTGGATTTCTTTTAATTCATCCAGCAAAGCACTTGTGCAGTGCCCGTCTCACCACAGGCCAATCACCAGTGCGTACACCAAGCAAAACCAGTACCAAAATCCTCAAAAGCAGGAAACAAGCTCAGCCACTTAGTTTTTGTCACCCACCCTTGTCAAACAAAGGCATCCATCTGGCAAGACTCATTAAGCAAGCACTACCTGAGCACATGAGCCATCCCTGCCTGCTCAAAGCCAGGTGTGAGTT
This sequence comes from Athene noctua, assembly GCF_965140245.1. Taxonomy (NCBI): domain Eukaryota; kingdom Metazoa; phylum Chordata; class Aves; order Strigiformes; family Strigidae; genus Athene; species Athene noctua. The sequence continues at coordinate 247,541,030 of NC_134037.1, read as the reverse complement.
TTGCTGAGTTGCAGACTGGCTCCTGGGAAGGACTTGATCTTTTTGAGTCAACTCAGTCCTAGTTGATGGGAATGTCATGTGTTCTGCACCTTGTGACACAGACCTCTCAGGCTGATCCAGCCTATGAAACCTGCCTGCTCACCCTGGTGAAGCTTCCCCTGCTTGACATGCTGGATGGGGGGGGAACGCCAAAGGGGCAGGATGCAGAAGATGTGAGGATGCAGTTTGTTGCCTCTCTTTGATAGGGGTATTTTGATGCTGATTTGGCTCTGGATGTTCCCACATGTTCCTTTAAGCTTCTGTGACTAGGCTATAATCTGCCTCTTCACTTTCTCCCACTTTTCCATTCACATCTGTTGGTTTGAATTTAAGCCAGCTGACATACACTTTGCCTCGAGTTTCTATGTCTCTGTCCCCACTGCCCCTTCAGCTTCTCTCCCTTTCACCTTTGTTGCACACATTTGGCAGAGAACCGGAGGATGTGGGTGTCACGTCTCTGTAGCTCTGTGGCTAAAACAGAGCAGAAAAAGAACGGTGGGACCAGAAGTCTGAGCAGGCACCAGCTGACCTGGTGAGCCCCCTCCTCCCATCCTGCCCTGGCCCAACTTGCAGGGGGCCACTGTGATACCAGGGGTAGGAGGGTTGCTCTAAGCTTGGCTGTCTCAAGGCTGCTGCTCAAACTGCTTTGCACCTTTCTTGAGCGCTGTGTGAAAGGGGCATGAGCATGTAGCTCCGTGGGGAATGCAGAGTTTCTCTAGCTCAGCAGCTAGGTTAGTGCATGGGGTTGTTCTGCCCCTAAAGCACTCTCAAAGTCCCACCAGGCTCTCTTCAAGGAGAATCAACTGCTTCTGTCATGCAGAATAGAATTTATTTCTATTATCCCTGCCTGAGATAAGCCTCAGTTAGTATAATCATGCCTGTCTGCTGTGAAGTTGTGCAAATTTACACCGGCTCCAAATCTGGCCAGAAGAGATGAATCCAGCAGCAGCGAAGAAGAGGGGATCCTGAGTCCCAGCAAGGAGTTATAATCCCAGCATGGTGCTCTCCTTCATTTGCTGGAAAAAAAAGGCAGGTCTGAAGGAGACGTGAACATCAGCTACCTACTGAGTGGGTCAGAAAGTCTTCCTTGATTCGTGGTATGAGTGCCCTTATATTAAAAGCTAGGCGAAGCATTCATATCCTCAGAGACTATTTGAAAAGCCAGTCAGTGACTTTTTTATCATGTGGAAGGATCAGTCCTTTTGAGCACTAAGCTCATTTCTAATTCCAATAGAGATCCAAAAGCTACAGAGAGGTGGTGAAGTGCATTTGGCAACCTGCAGCAGTTCAAGTCATTTTGGAGCTGTCTGAACTGCAAGTCATGGAGAGAGATGCTGGCACTTCAATGTTTTATTCTATATTCTTAATTTGCACCTATAAATGCAAATTAAACATCACTGTCTAACAACAGTGATCCTCTTAAATTTATTATGGATGTCTATAATCACTGCCTATAAGTCTCATACACAATGGTAATTAATTTCTATGCCACAGTTCTGTTCCATTGTTTTTCATGCACAGCAATGGCAGCTCCTAGACATTTGAATGATGGCAGTTAGAGACTCTCTTCCTTCCAGAGAGAGAACTTCCTCTGAGGTAGAGCATCATGGGAGGCACTGCAGCCTTTACCATTTGGATTAGATCATCTGTGAAAAATTAATCTACAATATAACCCAAATAGCAAATGCCTAAACTTCAGAGAGGGAGATAAGCACAAGCAAAACTGTTTCTAAGACTATATACCTATCTAAAAAAAGATGAGTCTGAAGTACCCCCAGGCAGTTGGGAACTTCAGAGTGATGCACAAGCAGGGGATTTCTACATCTGTCTTGTAGTCTACCAAGAGTTAATTCTGGAATACCTCAGCTCACTGCTCTTAGGATCAAAGCAGTTATAATAAATTTATTGCCTTCATATTAAATTACCTGTAACAAACACTTCAATGGGAAAAAAAATACTGTATTTTAGCAAGAGAAAATTTTTATTAACAAGCTTACACAATATCAACATATCTCAGCAAGCTGTTGTATGACTGATTCCCGGTAGCCATGTTCCAGCCAGGACAAGTAATGCTTTGCACATCAGAAGGAATTCAGTTTCACAAAATCCCTGTACATGGACAAATAACACCTACTTATCACATTTGGGAAAAATGAGGTGCAGTGGAAAATAATCTAGATTTTAATTATGCTAGCACACAGGGAGAGGCCTGAATTCCCAAGCTCTCCTTCCTTGCTTCAGTCATGAGGAATCTTTCTACAAAAAACAAGTAGATATCCTTTGAGACTGAAGTATCTTGATTTATAGTTGATGAGTAAAACTTTTGGATAGGATCTTACTGCCTTGGTTCAGCTACTGTAGCAGCGGCTTCTCTGACATGACTGAAGTTTCTTACTCTCTCTATAAATACCGAGCATGGAAAATAATGTCTTGTCTTGTTTAAAGCTATCACATCATCGTTCTGCAACACTTGAAATCTGACACCTAAGTGACATCTAAATGTAGAAAGTCAAATTCCCCAGGTAGAGGGGGCAGATTCTGCTGTTCAATGCCTGGTACATTTTCCAGTTTCTAACAATAATGAGTTAACTATCATGCCATTGCCTTCACTGCATTTTGTGTCCTTACTCATTTCTTTCACCTGTATTCTTACTTGCTCAAACCAAGGTTTCAGTCCACCTTCAAAATTTTTCTTCTTGCAAGGCCCCCATAACCTAGTCTTAGCCACTGATGTCTGACTACACAATTAATTTCAGGTCATAAGAGAAAAAAAAAAATAAAAAAGGCAATTTCAAAACTATAAGCACCAATATTTTTAAGAAGAGCCTCCCATTAATTGCCTTCTCGTTGATCCCCCCGAGTTATAAGCAAGGAACGTTCTGGGCTAAAAGCAAGAGCTTTCTGATCTCGTACAAACAAACCCCCGAGGCTTTGGAGGACCCCGTTGCCCCTGTGTTAGTGTCCGGCCCGCGGCCCGCGCTGGGCCCGGGCGCCCCGGCACCGGCCAAGGGTGACCGGCCGCGGCTTCAGCACCCTGGACAGCGTCGGGCAGCGCCGGCGGGGCGGGGCCAGCACGGCCGCCGTGCTGCCGGGTCCCCCCCGGCTCCCAGGCCAGAGCTAACACTGCCCGCTACCTCCTTCTTATTTCTTGCACCTACCCCCTTTCTGCTAGCTGACTGCTGGAACAATAGTAATGGGGATATTTCTTAACTATCTCCAAGAAAACACTGTTAATCAAATTAGGTTAATTATACTTGGGTTTCTGGTGGAAATCAGAGTTTGGTAATGCTGAGGCTGTGCCCCTCCAAGAGTTTGGAAATGTACTGGGACATTTTCATTCAGTTTGCCTGTCAGTGTTCAAGGAGCGTCCGGACGATGCTCTTAGTCATGTTTTAGTTTTAGGTAGTGCTGCAAGGATCAGGGACTCAATGATCGTTATGGGTCCCCTTCTGACTTGAGATATTCTATGATTCTATTCTATGATGGACAGGAGTCAGCTGTTGTAAATGCCCTCACCTTGGAGAAAGACTGCCAAGGATGCTGCACTCCAAGACCTGATCCCAAAGAGGCTGCAGCAGCCTGGAGGAAATAAAATTTCTGTAGCACTTTTCCCTGAGGGAAGCATGTTCCATGCTGGGAAACACTGCTCTAAATCACCTAAACACTTTCTAAATTACATCAAGAAAAATGAAGACTGGCCTGTTCACATACTCACTGTTAGTACCTGTAAGCAAATTGCAGAAACTTTCTATTAGTCTTTTTCTCCACTAGAAAATATCTTCCTCTTCACTGAGCCAGGATGGGGAGGCTGAGACCTCTTAAGCACTGAAAGAAGGGTAGCCTTTTGTGGAAGCTCCCCAAGCTAAGACAGCTTCTATAAACTATTTCAGATGGATGATTGAACCCATTCTTAGAAACCACTGACAGCATCTCTTGATATTTTTAGCCCCACATCTCTCAACAGTGTAGCATAGTACTCAACTGTACCTTTATGAGTTAGATTGAGAAAACTGCTCTGAAATCTCCTCTTCTAACATTCAAGCCCATTACTTTGTGTGCAGGAATTTTATTGCTTTCTTCTTTGTTGTTTTGTTGTATATATTTGAAGATTGTTAATAACCCTCATTTCTCTTACTTGGTCCATCACCATGCCCAGTGAGGTGCCTGAGGTCTGCTGCTGGGCCTACCACTGCTTGCCCCTGGCCTGCCCTGATCCATGACTGGGGTGGTGGGATGTGCCCTGGCTTCCAGGCCCTGCTCTGTGATCCCTGGGCAGCCCCCAACCCCTGTGGTGTCCTGACAATAAGTAAAAAAATGAGAAAAAACTCTTCAGAATACCTTCTGAGCTTTAGCAATCTGCGGGTTAAGCTTCCTATGGAGTCGGCACGTCTATCCTCATATTTAACAGGTCATGATGTTGTTTTATTTCCTTCCACAGATTTGTCTAAACATTTTTAAACATATCTGTCCTGTTTTCTTTCAGAACATCTTGTACTTCTGAGCTTTAAAGTTCAATTTTGCTCTGTGAAATGCCTTTCTTCATTTTATATGCCCCTATTATGTTTGCTATTTATTTGATGGACTGAGAAAGTGTAAACAGCCAGTCCATGTGCCCTTATTTGTTACTACTCATATCCTTTCTTTAGTCACCTTTTTTTTCAAGTTAAAGAGATCTAGTCTGCTTATAATTTCTTCTCAAGCCAAAGTTGTCATAATGTTTTTAATCATTTCATTGCCCCTCTCTGCAATTTTTCCAACACTGTCCATGAAGCTGATGTGTTCAGGGAACTCTCTGCAGTGATTCCCAGACCTTTCCTGTGTGCCAGTGTCTGCTGTAGTCATTATTTTCCATTGGAGTGATTTTTCTCCCTTTGTGTCCCACTTCACATTTGTCAACTTTTAATGTCATCTACCATTTTATCACTTAACATTTGGCTTTCTACAACACTTCATCTATGACATTTGTACCACCAGAAAACTTTGCAATCCTGCTTTTCCTGTAAGTATGTTAAACAATTAAGTCTCTTATGAATCTCCCTTTATTATGCAATTTCACTGTTTTTTTCTGAACCTTTTTTCTGTCTTTCAACCAGTTAAAGGGAGAACTCCCCATGCTACCCCATGACAGTTCAGAGTTTTTTTAATGTATAGATCAGCTCACTTTTACTGAGTCTTTCAAAGCTGTAATAGATACCAAGAGCAGGCTTCCCTTTGCAGAAGCCTTGCTGATGTTTTCCACTTACGTGCTTTTGAATTCTATCTGTGTGCTTTTCTGTACTTCAGGGATTTTTCCATTATGAAAATGAAACTTCCTGGTCTGTAACTGCCCAGCTCTCCTCTGCAGCCCTCTTGAAAACTGATACTGTATCTGCCACCTTCTGTTCCTTGGTACCAACCTGACATGAGCAATAGGTTACATTTCACAGTAACTAAGCAAGCAATTTCATATCTGAGCTCCTTTAAAATTACTAGTTGAACGTTGTCTGGTCCTCCTGATATATCACTGTTCATTCTATTGACTTCTGGCCCTTTCTCCAACTCATCACCTGCAGATAAGTATCCTAGTGTGGAAACCCTCCTAAGCCCTTCCACACTGAGCACTGCTGCAGGTGATTAATATACCTCTCCTGTACCAAACTTACATTCTCTGAGCACTCCTGGTGTACATCTATCATCTGCAGACCCTGCAGTCTCCATGACAGGTTTCCCATTTCTGATGTGTTTTATTATTAGCTGTTCATGCATCTGGCCCGGTGTTACCCATTATTTCTCGCCCTCATCATGATTTTTTATTTAACTTTCCTGAGTTCTTTTCAGTTTTTCCAATCTGGATGCATTTTCTGTGTTTTGAATGCCAGTATTTTATTTATAATTACTCCCTGTGCATTGCTGATTCTTATTCTGGTCTTCTTATTCCCATAAAGATGTTTTGCTCATGCACATTGTGGTCACTATCACACCATCACTTTTGAAAGGTAACATTTCATCCTGATCTTGTGTGTTGTTAATGACTACACAGGTTCACCTTCTGTGATGTCTGACTGCCCAAGAAACAATAATTTATGTTGTTAAAAAATGTAGCATGAATTAGAGCCCAGTCTGACTTTTCCCCACTTTTTGCAGGTGGTGTGTAACTGAAGCTTTCTGTGACCACCGTGCTTTCTGCCTTACAGCCTTGCTGGTGTCCGGTAGCATGTCATATTCTGGTTGACAGTTTAGTCCTTGCACTTTTTCCTATTTTTGAATGTCAGACTAGAGGGGTACTGTATTATTTTTCTGAACAGTTAGTTTATTTTTCTAAAGCTTTCTTTAATGTATGCTGCACCTTCCTTATTGATACCATCTTTGTCTTTCTGATATTTGTGTTATCACCATATCCTACTGGTTGTTTCCCAGTGACCACTTCTCTTATAAACGACTTTTGATTAACAACCAGATGTTCCAGTCCACCCAACTTCATTTTATAATTAGTCACTTTCAGAAAAAAAGTATGTTTAACTTTGGGCTTGGTCTGATTCTGGCTAAATAGGCCTTTATTTGTTGAAATTGCTTCCCACCTGAATTTTGTTGATTTCCATCCTGTTCTTTATCAGAGGATGCAGTATGATATGATTTTACATCTAGATGAGCACTATAGCTCTGGGGCTGGCTGCTTATGCAGACAAGCTTTCCCCAAGGGAGTTTTCACTACTTTCTGTGCTCAGGTGAGTACAGCCTCAGCAGAGAAAGAGCCAGAATTCACAACCAAGACTGCAAGGTGAGTGTGACTCTTGTGTGACAGGTAGGAGTTCCCACTTCTTAATCTCACAGGAGACTTTATTTAGCCTCATTATGACACAGAATTGAATGTATCTTATTGAATACTTCCAGTTTAATTATTTTGCTGACACACAAGTGAAAATGCAGCTGAAGTACACAGCAGTATAGTTGAGTAGGGAAGTATCCTAGGCTGAAAAAAAAAAACAACTAAGATTTAGTGTTTTCAATGCTTATTAGGTTCTGAGTTTACTTAATTTTAAACCATTCAAGAAAAAACTGATTTAAAAAACTGGGCTAGATTTAAAGTTCTACTGGGACTGTAAAAAAAAAAATGCAGAAAAAATAAACTGTTAAACTCAGTTAATTGGTTTTAATTATTTTGTTCATAGTCCAATAAGTTTTTCGAACCTAGCAATTTAAAGTACAGTTTAAAATACAGCTATGGATTTTAAGTGTGAAGCTTAGTGTTTCCAAATTGTATGTTGATTAAAGTATTAATATAGCTTAATAAATATAGGATGTAAGATTTGTTATAGAGAAATTCTATTCAAAACTGGGTTTCAGTGAAAGATCTAAAATTATTTCTGGCATATATCTCTTTCAGGTGATGCTGAAACAGAGTTTTGCAGAGAGCAGATCAGAACCAGGGAAACACAAAGGGGCCAATTCTTGTCTGATATACCCAGCTCAATTGAAGTCCTTTGGGGAAATGGCTTGCAGCATGCAGAAGCAGATCTTTCCTAACGTAGTTGAAAGGCTCAGGTTAATCCTACTGAAACTGGCAGTTGCCAATAAAACTAAACTGCAGGTATTTAAAAAATTATGTCCCTGTTTTCTGCCCACAGATGTCTGAGGACAAGAAGCTGAACAGAAAATGGTTGAATACTGCAAGGAAAAGAGGTACATGTGAAATCCATTCTAGATTGTTTATTGCTAAGTGTGTTCCATGATTCTAATTAAGGAATTGGGTCACTCCTGCTAGATGTCTTGGAGGATACATCTAGGCCAGGCTGTCAAGGTAATGTGCAAGACCAAAGTTACATCAAGTGCCTATAAAAATGTGCATATTTCTACGAGCACATGGTAGATCTTCTCCAGGAGCCCTTCTCCCAAGGCACATCTCTACAAGGGATTAAGTCCCTCCTACGAAACTGTTAGATACCCGGGTCATTGTGAATATCCTGACCCCATCAATTTGATCTTCAGGTCAATGTTCAGTGTTCCCCATTCATTCCAGACCTCCACAGCAGTGAAGAGCAGACATGAGCAGGGTATGATACTGTTGTGGTAGACCGTGTACCGCTCTGGCCATGAGACCGAGAGAGAAAAGCCACTCCCTGCCTCCCAAGAGAGGAGAGGTGAAGCACAAGGAAAACAGTCATTTGGAAGAGACACACAGATCTGGCTGCTCTTCTGGGTACACGAAGAAGCATATATGCAAGGTCAATAGATCAAGGCACATCCATGCACCATATAAACGTCCTTCTGGACCTTGCTGTACAAGCCATAGTATAAGGAAGCATAGGTCTACATTCAGCTAACAACTGCTGCCAAAACCAAATTATTACTCATCTCCCTCATCCACCCACTACAGCAAAGATCTGGCAAGTACAAGTGCAATATAGCACACACTGGCACAAACTGGCCACCTCCATTCATTTTGCATGAATTTATGCTTCTTTGCACTCTCTCGCAGATCAGTCCAGTTCGAGTAGAGATTAGCATTAGCCGATAAGCATAATGGAGCCTACTTGAAAATACTGTCATCACTCTTTAGAAGCTGACAGCTGAACTGTTAAGCTAAGAGGTCAGAGTTGACTGGCTTGAGCACCAGCTGTATACGGCCCTGGGAAATGTGCCAAAGGCTTTTCCAGCTCAGACCTGCAGACGCTAATCTGTGGGTAAATCCTACACACAGGGGGCAAACTAGCTCAGCTGTGTAGGTGAAGAATGATTTAGGAGCCCCAGCTATGGCATCCCAAGGTGTCAGCAGCTGTCAGTCTTATTGATCGCTTCTAACTCACTGCACCACCAAAATATAGATAATTATTATGCAAAGATCTTATTGAATTGCAAGGGTGTCTATCAGCTTTGGGACTCTTCCAAATGCAGTTGTATAAATAGAACTGTGCTGGACTTGCAATGTAGCAAGGAAGTTATTTGAGCTTCACATTTTCTTGGTTTGATCTAGAGAAAACTTATATGCATACACAGGAAGGCTGTCTTGATACAGCTGAGAACCTTGGTTTTTGCCTTTCCTTCTTCTTCTATGTCATCTACTAAGCACACATACAACACACACACAAAAACAGAGCTTACACAGTGTGTGATTTTTTTCCACAGAAAACGGAATTTTGAGTGAATCTTTGCAAACTAAAAAATGTCAGCAAGAAATGGTTTGTAATCAACCCACTTAGAAATGCAGCACATGTGGTTCCTTGGTATCAATCACTTTTTTTTCCATGCTCATCTCTCTCTCATTGCATAGCAGTTTCCTACCCTGTCACTTGGTGGTGACACATCATAAGTGTGGTTGATTATGTCACACAGCATAAAGAACCTGCCTGATTCTGGAGCCTGGGCAATAAAGGAGAAAAGGGGCACAAACCACACAGTCTACAGCAGCCATCACATCATTCAAAAGCAAAATGGACACAGTTGGTTTTCAAGCATGGTGTTTGCTTTTGAAAAATTTTAGTTTTCCTTGATGAGAACACTTATCTTGAAAAAAATATAGAAACTGGTTTTGACTGAAAACACTTTTGATTGTTAAAAGTATTTTGGTAAACCCCATTGAATAATTTTCTAATGTTTAGCCAAAGTTTCAAATCTCAGTGCCTAAAATTTGTTTTCTAGGTTGGTAACCAGGCACACAAACTAGTGGTCTGATTTTTCCCAAAAGTATGTTGAACATCCTGTGTCTCTAGTTTCTGTTGAGTGAAGTGCCGAGTGATTAGCAATTCTGAATTACCAGGCCTAGAGCCAAACTTTTGAAATCTGAACATCTAAAATTAGGTAGCTACAGTCTGATCCAAAGCCTGGTAAACTGAATGGAAAGGCCACCACTGAACTTTTGGTTCTGGGTGAGGCTAATTAATCTATACTTAGATGCCAGAATGAAAATTGCCTTGTTCAGGTCATGTCAAAGTCATGACCAACCACCATTTCTGTTGCCATTGGCACTTCTATACGAAGTGCCTTTAATAAAGGAGGTGGGATGGGAGAGGGAACAGGGTAAGTATAGTGTCACCTTGGCAATCCTCTCCATGAGGAGGTACTGTGCTGCATTCATCTCCTGTGCACACTATGTGTAAAACTTACAGCAGGTCAAATGTTGATATACATACATATATATGTATGAATATATATATATATATATATACACACACATATATTAAAAAACAAAAAACAGCTTGTGATATAAAGGAGAGCTTACATAATAAATACTTTTCATGGTACATCATTCATAATGCATTAGGGGCCACAAAGAATGGATAGATGTCCACATCTTAAAACAGGTATGGGTTAATTAAAATGATGTAAAGTATGTGAATGTATAGAACTGAAAGGAGTGGCTGATACACCAGAGTGTTATCCTGTTCAAGAGGCTGAAGAAATGAGACAACAGGAACCTCATGAAGTTCAACAGAGGGAAGTGCCAAGTTCTGCCCCTGGAGAGAAATAACCCCAGACACAAAATCAGGCTGGGGCCAACCAGCTGGAAAGCAGCTCTGCAGAGGACCTGGGGCTCATCATGGACACCAGCAATGGGCCCTTGCGGCAGAAACCAAACAGCCTCCTGGACTACATCAGTCAGAACACTGTCAGCAGATTGAGGGAGATGATCCTTTCCCTCTGCTCAGCACTGGTAAAACACATCTGGAATGCTGTGTCTAGTGCTGAGCTTCCCAGTACAAGAGAGATGTGGACATACTGGAGAGAGTCCAGCAAATGGCCATGAAGATGATGAAGAAACTGGAGCATCTGATGTGAGAAAAAGCTGAGGGAGCTGGGACTGTTCAGACCCAGTATGTCACCTCCCCCGATCTACTGACTCAGGGGGATCTTATCAAGGTATGTAAATACCTGATGGGAGGGAATGAAGAAGGCAGAGCCAGACTCTTCTCAGTGGTGCCCAGTAACAAGAGGTAATGGGCAAAAACTGAAATGCACAAATTACATTTAAATATTACAAAAAGCTTTTTAATGTGACGGTGGTCAAGCACTGAAAGAGTTTGCCCAGGGAGGCTGAAAAACTTAGCGCAGCTGCTTACTCTAAAGTATACTTTTAATAAATTTATTTGCCTAAAATAATTTTGCTGATAAACTAAAGACAAATCACTGTTAGCCCTGAAGTCCTCTGGTGTTCTTGGTCTCCCTTACACTGAAAAGGACTGGAGAATTCTGGTAACATACATCACCAGAGAGCCACCTGTCCTCCAGGGCTTCTTTGCCAAGCAGGAATATAATGGAACAAGTTTGAGACTCAAGAGTCACACCAAACATCCACATTTTGTCCCTCAAACTGGGAAATTTTGTCTGTATATGTGTATTTGGCTGATGCTCTTTGACATTAATGTCAAACAACATCTGGCACTAGATGTTAAATTGCCTTTTTCTTCAGTTTTCAGCAAATGACTGAGGAAAATAACTTATCTCATTCAAAATCTGCTTTAAAATTATAAAAGCCTGAAAAGAAAACCACTTAGACTGGTGTTTTCACTTCAGCTAGCACACTAGCAACTTGTTTGGGGTGCTTTAACTTAATTGTGTTGTCAAAGTTAGATGATCGTCTACTCTCAAAAAAACTGATGGCTAAAAGTTGTGGGTGGCCCAAACGCTCTAGAATATTTTCTGAGTTTTTCCCAAGCACAAACACAGGCTGGGTGGAGAATGGATTGAAAGCATCCCTGAGAAGGACTTGCAGGTGTTGGTTGACAAGAAGCTCAATATGACCTGGCAGTATGCACTTTCAGCCCAGAAAGCCAATCGCATCTGGGACTGCATCAAGAGAAGTGTGGCCAGCAGGTCAGGGGATGTGATTCTCCCCCTCTACTCCACTCTCATGAGGCCCCACCTGGAGTGCTGTGTTCAGCTTTGGGGCCCCCAACATAAGAAGGACATGGACCTGCTCAAGAGGGTCCAGAGGAGGCCACGAAGATGACTGGGGGGCTGGAGGACCTCTCCTAAGAGGACAGGCTGAGACAGTTGGGGTTATTCAGCCTGGAGAAGAGAAGGCTCTGGGCAGACCTTATAGTGGCCTTCCAGTACTTAAAGGGGGCTACAGGAAAGATGGGGAGCCAGTCTTTATCAGGGAGTGTAGTGATGGGACAAGGGGTAATGATTTTAAACTGAAAGAGATTAGATTTAGATTAAATGTAAGGAAGAAATTATTTCCTGTGAGGGTGGTGAGACACTGGCACAGGTTGCCCAGAGAAGCTGTGGCTGCCCCCTCCCTGGCAGTGTTCAAGGCCAGGTTGGACGGGGCTTTGGGCAACCTGGGCCAGTGGAAGGTGTCCCTGCCCATGGCAGGGGGTTGTAACTAGATGATCTTTAAGATCCCTTCCAACTCAAACCATTCTATGATCCTGTGATTCTTCCTATCTGAGAAATACAAGGATCAGTTTGAGTTGTTGCTGAACCACTTCTGGTTCAGGTAGTGAACCCACATCTCTATTTTTCCCATTGCTAGCCTCAGATGAGCCCAAACATGTCAATTTGCTCATGATGTCATGGCTCTCCCTGGGCAGTAGCCACGTGCTCTGGGACTGGCAGAAAAGTCTCAGCCCTGCCAGGTGGGACTGGCACATAGTTATGAGGTCCCCTGTGAAAGCCGTGATGCATGACAGACTCTGAAAATCTGTTTTCAAGTCACAAGCAAAGATCTGATAATGCTGGATGAAGACACCATGTTCAGCTGGGGTAGGGAGTCACAGCTGGTGAAAGATGAGAGTCTTTCATACTGAATTATCAAGTATTCACTGTATTTAAAAATAGATTTTTCCATGTCCTTCTCCAGCCACTGATATACTTCTCAGACAAGCTTATGAACACAAACCAACCGTATAAATTAGTGAAAATACAGCAGCATCTGGTGCAAGGTGGGATGCAGAGAAAGACTGCGTCCACTGCTGGCAAAATTTCATTTCAGTGTTTCAGTTTCCTTGCAAAAAATTTGCCATCCCTGGAAATGCTAGAAGGAGGTTTGCTCAGTTGCAGCCAAGAGTAAACAAGAGGTAATTTTTATCATTGCATTGGAGTGGGGATTTCTTAACTGGGAGGATGAGTGTCACCAGCTGCAGCGGGGTTGGCTGTCAATCTGGATGGACAGTACAAGTGACACAGGGCAACAGGTCATTTACTAGCAATCCTTAAGCAACACACACATTTAACATGTGGTGCCACCACAACTTTTGCTGTCTTTCCTTAAAGCCCAGGACCGAGTCCCAGCTGTCATGACCAGCACCGCTCTGCCTAACCATACAGTGGGTAACTCACAGCACAGCCCCAAGATCTTGCCCATTCCTTGAAGGTTCTTGAAGAACAAGGAAACCTGTATCAACAGTGTGACACACGTCTAACTGCCTTCCTACAGAGAGTTGTACTTTGTAGAAGATGCTGAAGCTATTAAAATAACAGATGGAGAATGCCTAGGAGGAGTTTAATTACTGATTTCACAGACCCAGGGACTGTTGGCTCTTCAAGATGGCTCAAGATTTTTTAGCAGGTAATGACACCATCACAGCAACGCAGACACACTCACATCTCATCCTGCTGAGGCTGAATGTGGCCGTGCTGCGGTGCCTGGCATGCCACAGCGGGCCCCGAGGGACCGCTACCCCAGGCAAGACTTGCAGCAGGGCTGGGGAGCCAACAGGCGCCAACACCTGCGACTGACCCAGGCTTGTCCCTCCAGGCTCTTCTCCAAGTATAGCTTGGCCAAAAATAGGACCCTGGGAATCCCTGCCTGAAATTCTGCTTCAGAAAATGCCATTATTGACAACACCCTAGTGGGACAGAAGTTCTCCTTGAAGTCCACTTACACAGGCACCAATGGTGTAAGTTACTCTGGACAGAGAAGTGACCCAAACAGCTCATTCTTGTGGCTACACATCTGTCAAGCTGTAGGATTTCCACTCTACACCATTTAAAAAAAATCCCCCAAAACAAAAACCAAACAAAAATGCAGGTGGGAGGAATAAGCAAACCACCAGACTGGCACAGCACACTGTACCACCGTTATCAGCAGGTCTCGAACAGCAATCAGGCCAGGAGACGGATAAGGAATGCTACAAGAAATGGTTTTACATGTTCTTTATTTAAGTGAACCGATCAAGTGGAAGTAGAGGTTTCACATTCCTTTCTGCTAAGTGAGTTTGTGCCTCTTACACTGGTTAATACAGATGGTTACATTGCATACTGCAGTTTTATACCCTCGAGAACCTAACACTGCCCCCAAACAAGCTGGCACGGTGGACGGGGGCTACAGCATTCACAGTAACTACCAAAGGAGACAGCCACATTGAACAGTTCCTAAGGACCTTGCATTTTACATTTTACAGCTGGATCACTGCAGAATAGACCATCACAGACCCATCACAAACATTAGCACAGACAACAGATATGAGAGAGTAAAAAAAGATTCATGACATCCTCAACTGACTGAAAGCTAATCACAGAGGTGTGCTGTCAGTGCTACTTATGTCTGCTGAGACACACACTTAAATCACCTCCCAGAGTTTCTGATTGTCTTTTAATCCTGATAAGACTTCACAAGGAGCCACATGAGCAATACAGTAATCAGGACAATCATGAAGTTGAGGAAAAGTTCTTGTGTGGATCGCTCCATTTTTCAGGACTAATCAAGGGAGAGCAGCAGTCAGCAGGTAGAGCAAAGGGAAAACTTCAGTGACTTGCCTGGGAGCGTCTTTGAGCTCAACTTCAGGTCACGGACTCTTAAGGAAAAAGAAAAATATGTGAAGAACAGATGCATGAAGGTGGCAGGTTCAACAGAGCTATTTATATGAGTGTAAATAAATGTTGTTTCAGTGGCTAGAAGTTAATAAGCACTGGGAACGCTAAAAAATAAAAGCTATCTCTGGCAGCTTATCACCTTCTTTGATTTCCAGTATTTGACAAGGTGCATTCTCAGTGTCACCCCAAAACATACTGCACAGGGGTGAGCAGTCCATGGAAATTAGTGCTGCCTTGTATAAGCATTTTCAAATAGTGCCCAAGCCCCATTTACTACTTTCAACAGACATACATTGTAAATATACAACTGGTTAGAGTTCTTTAAATCCCTATAGTTGTTTGAATATTTTCATTTTTTAAGAAACTAGGTGCAAACTATTCTTTTATAAAGACAGACTAATAAATCTGAATTAATTATGTTCCCACTAAAAGTACAAGAGAACCTAAGATTAGATGTTTTCATCTGAAGAACCTCATAAATTTTGTGAGTTAATCCTATGGATGAAATAGTATTCTCTCAAGAACCTTCTGACCTTCCTGCACTTTCAGGCTGCTATACATCTCTTCAAAAATCCCATTCAAGTTGTATTCAAAAACTTTTCTGTTGATTATTGGTTTTATTTATTTTATTACAGCAAGTTTTGAATTTTACATGGTTTTGGAGCTCATGCAGAGAAATGAAAATACTTTATCAGGAATATCATGCACTAATCCCATCTGTATGTCACGTAAATAAAATAAAAATCTTTAAACAAATGAGGCATAAACTCTAGACAAATAATTTCAGCCACACAACCAAAATCTCAGCAGATAAACCAGATCAGGCTGTAACATCTATGGTGCAAACAAGAGAAGCCCTGGGACCATACCATCATGAAGACAGAGAGTTTAAATAGAGGCTGTTTTAGTTTGCAGATTAAATATTAAAAGCCCCATGCATGTAGTTAAAAAATTCCTACATTCCTAAGTTGTTTTGCCAGCCTGCTATATTCTTGGACAAGAGAAAATCTGACAATAAGTAAGCCAAGTTTTTTTACCTTGAGGAGGTAAATGGAGTCCAGTGGTTCTGTGTCTGAACTTTGGGTCACTGCAGATACTGTTTCCCTCCAAGCTTCTGCCTATCTCCCGCTCGGTCTGGGTGCCCCGTCAGTGTGTAGGAACTGAAGTAGGCTGAGGGAGGAGAGCAACAAGTGCATTGGCAACCCAAGTGCTGACATCACCCCCAAAATATTTTAAAAGGGCTAAGCTGGGCTGTGGGATTTGGTTTGGGTTGTTTATGCAGTGGGCTCTGTGGGCAGATTTGCTTCTTTTAGTTCTTCTGACGTGGTGCTGTGCTAAGAGCAGAGCTGTGCACAGCCCTTGAGAGTCAATGAGATTTGACAGAGAATTTCTTTTGGCTCATTGGTGTCTTCCCTGATGTGGGAAAAAGAAAAGGAAAGAAAGATCCACTTGCTGAAGTTTCTGTGAAGAATTCAGGATCTCTCAAGATCATTTCCAGGATATGGAGACATGTCTACATATTTACCTTCTCAAGTACAGTACACCTGCTGCTGTCCTATATACCTATAGTCTCCACAGCTTCTCAAGTTCATATGCATTTAAAAGAAAGTGAGCAAGAGCAAAATACTCTTTTCATTTAAACACAAACTACTGAAATCCAGGATCATTTGCTGGATAGAAAAGTTTGTGACTAGGAGGTCTGAAAAGCACAGTCCATTGCTTTAAAGAGCCACTAATTCACCTGCATGCGCTTCCCTCATTCATTTTCAACGCTGATGTTAACGCTTCATCTGCCTGAACATACAGAGAAGTATTTCTGCCATCCTGCAGCATTTCTTCCCAGAAAGCACACTGCTCTATGGCCTAGATAGCTGTGATTCCCACATCACCTTATCTTTGCCCAAGGCACTGCTAGAATTTCCTATGTATGTGAACAAAAACATATGGCTATTTGTTTCCTTCAAATCAATATAGCTGAAAGAGAGTCTGAGCAGAGTGGGCTGGACTGAACTTGGAGCAGACTCTTCCAGCCCTGCACTGCTGCGGGTTTCCCCCCGCTCAGAGCCTTTGCTTCAGATGAATGATATGAGTATTTCCACTGAAGTCAGAGGGGTCACTTCTGCAACGGTGCTGCCAGATGAGCATGAGGATCCTGATCAGGTTTAAGTGTGTAAAGTTATCCACAACGCTGGCCTTATTCCCACTGCCAAACACCACATGATATATAGCATGCAGATTATTTATTGATTCTGATGCCTTTTGTATATTTATATTCGAGCATGCTGGGAGGTACTGTAGCTCAGAGTATCCAAGGTTGCTGTGACAGTTCCCTTCCATCAGCTCCCAGGTTTCTCCCTTTGCACCAGTGCTGGCACTCACATCACAGTGCAATGCCCCCGGTGAGGGTGTCCAGCTGGCTGGAAACCAAACCAATGAAAAACACAACAAAACAAAAAGCTGTGGGTAACCAGGGGTGGGGAGGGGAGGGCTCCTTGGGTTCTGCTAGATAATCTCTCTAAATAGTCTTCCGACAAAATCACTGAAGGTAGGAGGGGGACCAGAACTGTTGAAATCTTCCCCTTCATTAGCTTCACTGCCTTGCCACTGCCCTCCTAGAAACCCAGGCAGCATGTTCACAAAAGCCAACATGCTGCGTGGGAGTCCTGTGCTAAAATATACAGATGAAAGAGCAAAGGCTTAACTGATGCCTCATTCAGGGGTTAGGTGGCTAAGTAGGCTTGCAGGGTCCTATTGCAATGCATGCTCTGCTGGGTTGTGCCACCAAAGCTTGTCCTCACAAGGAAAACTTGGGCAAACCTGTACCATGCTTGGGATGGTAGGGGGGATTGGGATGCTAGGGGATTTGGGAAATCCAGATTGAAAATGCTCCCCCTTAGGCCGAGGGAAGGAGGGTGTGTGTCTGCCATGAACCTGCCCTAAGACATTCCTTTCCCAGTCATGTTCTGAAGCAGGAATCTCTGGATTTCTCATGCAATGGCTATGGATCACATAAATATCCACCAGGAAAAGGGTGAAACATTTGAGTACCATTGATTCTCATTATTAAATGTTGCACATCAGTGCCCAAATATACCCCCTGGGCTATGCATCTTAGAGATCTTGGGGTTTATTTTACTCTCTGCCAACAGAAGACTCAAAAAAATACTTTCTTGAACTAGAACCCCTCAGGTCTGGTCCCCAGGCCTGTATCTGCGCTTCCACACTGGCAGGGAGCCCCTTCATGCTCTGTCCCTGTTCACCTCCTTCTTGGATTTTGTCCATGATAGCTGGAAAACTTCCCTTCTTCAAAGTAGGAAAACCATAATATAAATGTCATTAATCCCCACACATGATGAACACCCTAACTCCTCTCTACAGGCACAAATGCTTCCCTCATTTTTTGTGCTGAGGACCTTACAGGAGACCATGGATCACAAGAATTCATTAGTGGACCAGAACAAAGGTTCATCTAACCCAACATACTGACTGGTAGGGAAATCTGGGGAAAGCATACAGAAACACAGCAAATGTAACATGATCTTTGCTGAATATCCTCAAACTTCTGGGATTTAGCCTATTGGGATTGCAAAATTGAGCCTACAAACAGGATTGGGTTTATGATTCCCTCTTGCTCGTACTGTCAGGGTGTCCCTTCAACACAAAGGTCTGTTCTGCAGCTGTGACGGCTCATGCCATGAACAGTTCTAGACCAGGCAATTTGGTCATGGCTGAGCTTCTCTATACAATATCCTACATACTTTCAGCATTACAAAAGTGAAATAGCAAAATCAAGTATTCCATATAGCAGAGAAAGTAACTTTCATCAACCCATCAGCAATTTGAAGGCAGCTCATTTGCTAGAACTGAGACCAACTAGCTAAGAAACACTATTTGATTGACAGAGTGAGTCCCTAGTAACTTTAGAAGAGCCAAAGTATGTTACATTTACTTTTAATGTCATCTGACAGAATGTTCCTATATATATTTTTACATATATATACAGATATACACACACACACACATATACACACGGAGAGAGTGACTTGTGAAAAAAAAAGGACTTAACACTGAGCAGGGAGTCCAATAAACACGCCTGAGCTGTGGAATGTGCCTGGACGTTAACTGTAAATCCAACCAGTGTCTGAATATCTGACTTCAATATGCCATAGATCAGAATCTGCAGTTGCCAGAGGCTGAAACCTCTGTCCCACCCCAACAAACCATACTCCTGCTGTTTATGAACAAAAAGCCCAAAGACCTTAAAGGCCATATCTTTAAAAGGATGGTTTATTTAACCAAGTGATATAATACTGATTAGGAAAGTAGAAGGAAGAGAAATATGAGAATGAACTAAATGATTTTACTTTAAATGCTAACCTAAAGGATTAGATACCATGCGGAATAATTTTCTTGTTGGCACTTTTATTTTTTCTCCTTTTTCTGACAGATCTGGATGTTCTCAGCTTTCACGTGGCCCATGCCAAAGCTCCCTCTTCATGCCTCACATACTCAAACTTAAGGCTCTAGTCTATATTTAAAGTTGCTGTGACTATCTCAAGTTCTTCCCAGCCTGCTAATCAAGTAGCACATAATATTTCAAAGCCATTCTTACATAGAGCAGATGATTGCATTCATTTTTGCTCTCATTATTACCTTTCTCAGTAAGTGCAGTATATATTTTTTTAAATCTGCTAATAATTGGTTCATTTTTAAGCTGGCAGCTATGCTCTAGTGTAATCACAAGTATCTTTCTTAGCAGACTTACCTGAAGCACTGATGTCTTATCTGTATGTTCTCAAGTTTGCAGCAACATACTGTACTTGTAATCACAGTATTTCACACATAACTAACACATCTCTCTATGGGAACTGAAGACAAACATCATTTAATACTGCTCAATTGATCTTAAATCCGATTATTTACAGGACTTCTAAACAGACACCACCACTCCACGAAAAGCTGAAGATGTACAAAGGATCCTACCTGGCAGGAAGATGTGAGACCTGTGGGTCTCAGCGCAATGTCTGTGTGACTACAGCACAGAGCCTCTTGCAGAATCAGTCGGCATAGGCTCCCTTAAAAGACTTAGTGAAGGAAAACCAGGCACTTAATACATGCAAGCCAGCTTATTATAGATGTCTGCTGTAGGGTCAGCCTCTCTAAACTCCACAGATCTTACTGACTACCTCCAAAGGAAGTTTTGGGGTGCTAGGAAGGCTGGACCCAGCCAGATAGTAGAGGTCTATATTTATAGCAGATGAACCTACCTGAGTTCCCAAGAACAGGATTCATACCAGCCACATGGTGAGTAGGCAGCTGATGGAGTTAGCTGATAGAGGATACTACAGATCAAAGCAAGTCTCAAATGCCGTCATCATTTCAGAGACAGGTACCTTTCCTGGGGCTGCAGAAAGACACCAGTCTACTTAGACACAAGTGATTTTAGTCTTCTCTCTAAGTTAAGTCTTTTAGCCTTTTATTTTGAAAGCTGAAAGGGTTGGCACTGTTGAGTTCCTTCCTCAATGTAAAGACTCTTCATCCTTCAAAGCCAACAGTACAGTGTCCTTGCCTAGAGATGCCATGTATTATTCCTATGTAAAACTGTCTATCCAGCAGATCATCAGAGTCTGACAGACAGATTGTACTACATTTACAATAGCATCAGTACGTCCTTTGGGGCTTACTGAAGAGTAAAACAAAACTGAGGGTCCCCAAGTGGGCAGGGACATCAGATCAGAAGAAGCAAAGGAGATATCATTAGATATTCAGAGTGCCCAGTCACAGAAGTAGTTACTAACTGCATTTGCATGCATCTCACCATCTACAGCAAACTAGATGCTTTGAATAAATCCTCAGATTTATTCAATAAATCTGTGAATAAAGCCACAGCATCGTTTCTTCAAACCACAGCAAACTATACATCCACTTCCCTGGCAGGACCACTGTGATAGACACACATGGGATGTGCAGATCTGGATGTAGTTCTGTTCTCCCTTGGGGCAGATGGGAAAAGGACTGCACAGTAACAGAGGCACAAGGGAGAGAGCAAACTGCCTGTCACTGCTGGTGTTTTATGTTTTAGGCAGCTACAGTCATTAAAAAAATGTAAGCACCTATGGATAGTGTCTCCAGGATGAGATATCAGCACAGTGAGGATCTTAAGGACTTACATTCTGGATGTGGAGAGCAGGAGTAGAACATCTTGCCCCATATTGTTGATGTTTCCTGCTCACCAATCTCATCCTTCTAGAAATCACTGAAAATACTGATGAATAAGACTTCCAAATTTTAATGATCACAGCATTCTCTCTTACAATCTTTCATTCATGTTTAGCTTATCTTCACACTGATTCATTAACAAAGCTGATCCTTAAAAGGAATACAATAAAGAAGGGATAACAGGCAGGGACTCATCATTATTTTTCCCTGTCTGATGGATGGGATTAATAGTCTCGTCCAATATCAGTATCACACTACAGTTGGTGGGGAGAAAGAGTCCTCCAACTGGCAATTTATTTGACATAAAATAGGCATTTACAGTTCTCAGTAAGGTATTTAGCTTTTTTATCTCTACAGTTATGCAAGATGAATATGAAAAATCCAGGATAACAAGGATTATAGTAACCAAAGTATGGGCCACAAGTCACACAAACATTTACAGTTGTTGCCAGGTCATAATCCCTTGTTCTCTGTCAGATTTTTAGACTTGTTCTTGTCATATTTTTATTAGGCTTATTTTATTGGTTTTGGCTTCAGTTTTATTAATTTTTAGACTTCTTTTCACAGCAAGCCTAGAGTCAGAAGATACTATTCTTATTTCTATACAGCATAATCAACTAGACAAAAGCTGCAGTACTATGAGCCAAACTACAAACCCACATGGTAATGCAGTTAGATGAATAAAGGATCACATGCAGTCCTGAACGTAATGGAGAAAAAAGACAACTTGAAATTACTACTATGGCACCACAAATGAGAGGTAAGACAAGAAGGATTAAGAGAGGGAGGCCTCAATTTTAGTCTTTTATAGCTGGCTGTCTCCAAACTACTTTAAATGTCAGGTCAAGGGTGAAGAAAACATGGATTTACCTATAACAGCAGTGATCCAGTCACCCCAGAGACAATCGGGTCAGTGAATTTAGGAGATTAAATATCAGAGGTGAAATAATGCAGAAATGCTGTAGAAGGTTAGCCAAAATGGATGTATTTTATATCTCAGATCATATGTGCTCCCACTTGTTCTGAATAGAGCTGAATTCTGGGACACAGCCTTCATCTTTCACTGGACTTTAAGGAAAGGCGTTAAAAGGCAACTTCTTCCAGTGATGCTAAACATCAGGCCTTGCAGTTACTGAGCTTCTCCTGGAAGATAACTAAAAGCTAGCAGGGGATTCATGGCTATAGGCTAATATATGTGCTCCCTTATCCAGCCAGTATTGGAGGAAACTATGGAGAGGCTTTTGAGTTTAACTGTCTGTAAAGCTAATTTCAGCAATCAGGGTCAGGGTCCCAGAGACACAGATTAATGTGGTCACACTCTTCCACACAGAGCTTAAAATGTGCTTCTGGATGGAGCTGCAGTTTGAGCAGACAGAGTAGGCAGGTGCATGATAAATCCCTGCAACTACAGGCCCCTGCACTGTCAACGTCTTCAGGAGTAGAGCAGTCATGACATTTACCACAACAGTAAAAGGTTTTTGTTGCGATGGAAGCTAGTTGTGGGGTTTATGTTTGAACGAGCAGACTTCTGCCCACAGATACAAGGTGTTAAGGGAAAAGAGAAAAAAGCTAGTCAGCATTTGTTCAAAGGAAAACCAAACTGCAAGCTAGTAGAGAAATACATGAGAGGGATTGATGGTAGAAGCTGCAATGGAAGAAGAACACATTCATATCAGAAACACAATCTTATTTTAACTCACTTCAGAATGGTGGAGGAAATTTCTATGGATGATGGATACAAGACTTTGGTGCAGCAAGGTCAGAGGCATAGGCAGAGAAGTGTAGCTTTCTGTACTCAGGCCCTAATGTTCAGTGCTCTTGCATCAAGACTGACTGATGCCCTTGATAGCTATCAACATGTCAAAAGTCTCTAGCAAAGGGTCTAGCCATCCTAGAACAGGAATGGACACAAAGCAACAAGGGTGGCTGTGAACTTACAGCCTGTTGGTTGCAGTCTGGTAACTGGTTGTATAAGCAAAGACAAGGTGCTTATCACTGTGAGAAAGGGGTGAGTTACTGTAAAGTTATTTCTGAGTAGGAGTTTGGCTATGAGCTGCTACTGATGTCAGGCAGGTTCTCCCCTTACTCTTCCCAGAGTGAGGTGTCTGTGTACTCACAGCCTGGCTTACTTCTCTTACATGAAAAGAAGTGAGTCTTTAATAAACTATGTCCTGGCACCATGTAGAAATACAATTTTTATCTCTGTGAACAACCACATCAGCACTACTGCTATGTGAGAAGCTTTCAGCTCTAACTCATACAGCTGTTGTGTGAGTTCTTAAATCTCTGGAGTCATGTATAAGGCAGCCTGTAAATACTCCCTGCAAGGAAGGTTTGCCTTTAGTTACTAGGTAGTCACCAGTTGTTGTGCCAACACACCCTGGTACTTCCAGTCAACAGTGTTTGTGTGGTTTTACAGGGCTATGGGTGGATGAACCTGTTTCTGAAAGCTTGCATCCCAGCTCTGCTGCAAAGTGCAAGATTCATGGCTACTCACCTGTGTGGATGCCCTTACCCCAGGTGTGGCATTGTGGTCCCTCCTCTGTGGAGAAGATGCTTCATATTGACCTCAACAACAAACACAAATGCCATGGAGCAGGTGCTGCATTTCAAGAAAGCAGCACTGTTTCTCCTCAGACAGATAATATCCTGCCCAAATCATCATGACAAAACTGTGGCAGCCACAGAGTTAATGATTCCTGGCTGGCTATAAAGACCTGGAGAGGCTATGTCCCAGTGGGGTGATGGGGACTGTCCTGAAGGATAGGGTCTATTGAAGAGAGAGCTGCAGTGGAGCAGCCTGTGCATACATCATATGAAAGGGGTGGAGCAGGGGCAGTCTCTCTGTATGAGCCTGGGAAACAAATCCTTTGGTGGTCCCATCTGAGTCCCACAAAGGAAAAACTCTGAAATTCCGGCTAAACCTTAGCCAAACTGGGCCCTCAAATACCTTTGGGAAGACAAACAAGCCACAAATTCTGGGTAATACTCTATCTGTTAGGGCAAGCTTTCATTCCTTCCCATTCTCACCATTTTACAAATGCCAGCATCAAACTCTTTGACAAAATGGTCCAGCTTGGTTCATTAAAAAAAACCCCAACCAAACAAAAAAAAAAACAAACAAACAAAAACCAGAACACTACTAAACACCATGGTGGGCCATCACCCCCTCAGCTAAAAGATCACCAGGAAGTAACTACCAGCAGTGGGCAGTTTATATAGTCCAGCATCCACCGTGAGAAGACAGAGAGCCCATCCCTGGGAACATGGAAAGGAATTGGTGTTCTTCCCTCGGGACACTCAGAGCAGCATGTGAACAGAACCGGCAAGCTGAAGCCATAGCCTGGAATGTGTCTGGAGAAAAAAAAAAAAAAGAAAAAAAAAAAAAAACAACAGATAGAAAGCACCTGTCCTACTTCTGGAATTAAGAAGCTCAGAGGTAGATAGGGAGCAGCATACTTCCAGACAGAGACCACCAAAAGGAAGCACGGGGGTCTGCAAACAGGATGTGTGGGGGTGAGCTCTGGGTCCAGCCCATAACTGGTAGGGGGGAACCTACACTAAGCTGGGTATCTGGATCAGAACCAGGAATATTGTGGAATTTAAACAAAAAAAAAGATCTTATCTCTATAACTGGTTCATAACATGAGCCCTGGTATGAGTGTAGTTTAGCAGTCATCAGTTACATACTGGGTTTTACAGTAGTTTGAGTTTCTGGATTCTGTAGAAAAGAATCCTCAGTTAGGGTAAGGGGGGGATAGTTACTCAGGAGACAGGGGCGGAGCCAACAGGACTGGAAGACCTAATGCTTTTGCAAGATTTAGGTGTGCTTTACAAATGTAAATGGGTGCAATTAATAGATGAACTGTCACTAAACAGTGCCTAAAATATGTCTCTGCCTGCCCACCACACCTACAAAGACCGTCTGCAGAGAGATGCTGACACTCACATTTCTATTTACTGAGCCAAATACAAGGCCAGTATTAATTAGCCCTGCTCTGGTAAGAAAAGCCACAATCCTCATATTAAAACATTTTATTCCATGAACCAAAACCAAGTAAGACACAACCCTCAGCACAAGCAGTATTGTTTTTATGGGTTTGAGTCAGTCAGAGGAGTTCTGGTGTGATTAATGCAGCATTTGTAGTGTTATTTTTCAAATTGCCCACATCCAGCATTCCAACGACAGGCTGAGCTGGGTTTGCATAACAGTACCAAGTACCTTAGCAACCCAAACAAGTCATTGATTCCTGAGAATAATATGAACTACAATAGCAAACACGATCTTAATTTAAGTAGCCATGTTCTAATCAACTTTCCTTCCTACCCAGGTTTGTGTGGTGCTAGCCAGACCATGAAGGATCTCATCCTTCTCTCATTGAATTAAAGAGGAATCTTGATGTGGGTTTTAACTGAGGCCAGGCTGAGCCCTAAGAACATGGTGGCATTGCTTTGTGTTCATTAGGACAAAAAGAGCTAATAAGGGCTGGAGTGACACAAGGGGAAGGCAGGAGCAGATCCCCACTCAGTGCTGATTCACCATTCATCTTTAAGGTGTTTATACACAGCCAAAGAGAGTCAAGAGATCTCTAATAACTTTCTAAACACATCAGTCATTGACCCTGGGTGAGTGGAATAAAATCTGAAATGAACCTTGGCTCAAGACAATGCAGAGTGAAGTTTTGTTTCTAACTAATGAAAACAAATAGTTATTCTTTCTCAATGTACTGTATTATTATGGAATAAATGAGGAGTCAGACATAGAAACTCTCAAAAATCCAGCAATGCCCTCCCTCACCAGAACCCTAATGCTTGCTCCAGCATACAAAATGCAGCTGAGCTTTAGGGACTGTCAGGATCTAGCCCAGAAAAAAATAATTTGAACATTCAAATTGTGGGACAGCCCAAACCAGCAGCCTGAGTCTGGGCTCCCCAGCATTTCTTTCCTCTTGCTTGATTAAAATCCACATCTGTTATTATTAGCCATTTGTAGGTTGCTCTCCCAAACTGTTTTGCTAGATGTATTTTTGTCTGGACTCTTTGCAAGACAAGTGTTAAGAGTGAACAACTTTAAACAGGACTACTAGCCAGTAGCGTATTGGGAGCAAAGTCTTTTAATACTAGATAGCTACAACACTAAGGTTAAGTTCTTTTGTTTGTGATAAATATTCCTTGCCCTCTCTTGTCTTAGTAATCACACTTTATGCATCACTGATGAACAGTTAAATCCACTTTTTGCTTTCTACAAAATGAATTAACACATCTCGGCATGAGCAGATGGAGACTTCGTTACCTGAGGGTCTACAACAGCAGACAGATAGCAGCAAGTGAGCAGTACACAGACACCTACGTTTATGCCTACAGATTTAAGTGTGATATGGCTAAGGGAAAAAAAATGATGACATCCACTCCTGATCAGCTATCATACCTTTCCTTGGGAGAATCATGCCCTCTACGAACACATTATCATTCATTCCAGTCTCTGAAACAGAAAACTACTTGGTTTACTCTCCCGGGGCTTGATTAGGCAACCACTGATATCAAACCTGGACACTACCAAACCAGCTGTCAGCATGACATTCTCAGGATCAGGCCACAGACATAATCCTGCAGCAGTGAACAGCTGACCTGCTGCATGCAGTTGGTGTTTATGGCAGCTGGAGCCAGGCACCCCACTTTCCCTCCACCCTTGGGTGCGCTGCTCAGTGCTGGCCATTTTGCATGATGCAAACATTTGCACAGGTGGTTACAAGATGCTCTGCTTGAAAGTGCTGTGTTGAACGTATTGGCTGAATGCACCTCTGGCATCTGTCCCTCTGAAGGCTCTTCCAGTTCTTCATAACTGGCAGAGGTGTTATCTTCCATCTTCCAGACTTTTGTAGATCACAGGAGACACTTTCCAGAGAGGAGGTCTGGCTAAACCAGCAGCAAGCATGAATTCCTGCTCATTGGAATTCTTCCCTGCAAGAGAAGGTCAGGGATGCAGGTCAGTACACTCTTTGACTTGGCTTGATAATATTAACAAAATCAGTACTTTGCCCATAGGAGCTAGCAACCATCTGACACCTAATAGACCACTCAGGCTGAATGACATGACATTGACCCATGTCAACCCTGGCTAATGAAAGTATTTCTTAATCCAGCAGGAACAGCCAAGGAACCATGCTCTGATCCTCTGCAGAGCTCCTGCGGAGTTCGCTATGCTCTTGGAGAGAAGTGGCAATCTGTGACAGGTCAGACAAGAAATTCATTATCCCAGGAAACATTAGAGGTGTGTTGTTTCATTATCTTGGGCTAAAGTTCAGTCTTTTCACCCTCGCACACTGGCAGGGGTTGATGTTGTTGATGATTACCCGGGCAATAAGGGCACACAAACCTTGCTAGCTCATGTTGGTTTTTATGTGTGGTCCTCCTCGTAACAAGAAATTACTGGTTCTGTGCCAATTATTTTCTGAGGTTTGCCAGCACGTGGCTTGGGTATGACTAGCCTGAGAGAAGGGGAGGTGCTGGGGAAATGTCAGCCAAGGAGCAACAGTAAGTGTGTGTGCGTGTGTGTGCGTGTGTGTGTGTGGTATGTGTGTGTACTTTGAGCCAAGGAGTTTGCTTCTTCCCCGCAGAGGCATGATCACACATAGCCTTGCCTGCCTACTCTCTCCCAAGGCATTTGACTTTGAAAAAAAGAAGGCCTTACCCTGGAAGTGCCCTAAGAAAGAGAGTGCATTAATCAAGGAAAAGTGGCCAGGGGCCTATTCAAATTCAGGGAAACTGGTGACAGACAACCACAGTGTCTTGGAAAATGCTGTTGGGTCCAAAGTGCTTACAAAGAGGTCTGTAGGACTCAGGGACCATGTCCAGTGAGAACAGGGGTGAATATATCTGGAGACAGATGTAGGGGACAGAGCTTTCTGCATCCAGACACAAATATTTTTGAACACGATTGACCCCACTGTCAATTTTCACTTGGTCAGCAGTGGTAGCTTAAACAGGATTTACCATTATGTCTGGCCAAGGCTAGTGCTTCTGTCTGTATTGCACTAACCAGCAAAACAGAGCCAGTTTGTAAATGTCAGGGAAATATAAGCCATATTGGGCAGAAAACTGCAAATAAAAACGTGATTGTATGAATCACTGGTTTTTACCAACTACTCTCAAAATCTCTTCTTCAGTATAAATTCAGACTATTACAGATTCAAAAATGCAGTAGGCGAGAGCACAAAAAGCCCACACCCGTTTCAGTCTGCAGAGAATCTTTCTAAAATCATGGTTACTTGGGCTGCTTTCCTTCCCTCACAACACTTATCTGTTCTTCTAATCCATAAACACTCAGCTGAGATCCACATAATATTAATTGTTCAATCTCTTAATTTCATAAATGCTTTTGGCACTTTAGCAGACCCATGCCTATAAAACAACTGTAATCTCAGCAAAAAATATTGCTGATCCCACCTACAAATCTAACCTTGGATTTGGGTTGCAATCTTAGTACTGCATGTCTTGTCCAGAACACATCACAGAAGCCATGCAGAAGGTGATGAATTTTCTGACAGGCCTTCTGAGTGCACAGTTGCAGTCATCTGTCTGCAGCATCCCCAGTGCCCACCCTGAGTGTCTCTGTGGAGTACCTGGTACCCACCAAGTTCTGTCTCTATGGAGGAAGGAAATTTGTCCTTCAGAAATCAATAAGTTTTTTTAAAGACTCAATGCCCACCAGGTCTCCACTTCTGCCAGATTCACCACTCTATATTTTTTATTCCCTTTTCTGTTGTGTTTGATTCAGAAATTTCAGATTCCCACCCCAGGTTACCAGGTTGCACATGATACAATGAGTGAGGGGAAAGATGTGTTGTGTTATTCAATTTCAGTCCCACCAGGCTTACCATAAAACCAGAACTATCTCCTGAAGTAAGCAAGGTCTTTGACTGTATCATGATCCAAGCATTTTGGACTGATGCGACAGTCCAACTGTTACACCTATTTCTTTGGCAGGAGGTTGTAATCCCATAGTATAGGTTGGCAATATCAGCTCAGTTTTAGCATCATTTTTAGGACAAAGCACAGTTTGTCACACCTGCCCTTTATCTTCCCACATGGCTAGGTGCAAATCCTTGTTTACTGGCTCACTTAAACTTTAGCTAAGCCCTAGTTTAACAAAAAAATAAGTGGGACAGGATTCACCTACTCCTAAATTTGCCAGGACTGTATCTCTTCTGCTTCTCCTCTTTTCAACAAAGCCTCCATGCACACAGGGAGGAGTGGACAGCTCTGTTGCCTGCCAAAACCCTGGAGATTTTCCCACTGCCATAAAGATGGCCCCTGCCTCTGTGCTCCCCACTAGTGCCAAAGGTCCCATCTGTACTAGTAAACAAAACACACCCAGGACACACATTTGACTGAGCCCTACGGATGCACTTGCCCATGCATGGCCCAGACAGTGTGACACTGGGACCCTTTACCAGAGGCAGTTTGGATATGATTTTTCCATTTTAAGAGGGAAGAGAGCTTAGCCATGTGCATGACAGCTGGGCCATGCCTCCTGCTCTCAGGGCAAAGGACTGCCCCAGCCTGTTTTATTTAGTAGCACAGACACAGCCACGCAGGACTAACACCATGCCAGGCTGGTCAGCCTTGGCATAGCCTGACCTGTCCTCACTCCTGTTCCCTGCCCAGCTCCCCAGGCCTCCTCCTCTGGTTGACCTTGTTGGACATTTATTTGGGTAGTTTTGGGCTGAGATACAGAGCAAAGTGTTAAACTGTGCCTGGGAGAGCAGCAGCAGCAGCAGCTCTGTGCTTTGGCGATGCAGGAGAGGGTCAAGATTGAGGCAGCCACGGCAGCACAGCAGAGGACAGGACTCCCAGGCAGAGGGGATCCGTGCTATTAACAGTGCCACGAGGGAACAGCTGTTCCACTTAGGGTCCATGAAATATTAACAAAACAAACTTCAGGAACGTGATAAGGATGCATTCTGGGATTAATGAAGCACTAGAGGAACTGTAAGATCACAGTCCTGGAGCACAGAGAGGCTCTGAAGGAAAGCCACCGCTCTCGTCTGTTGCTTTGATTTGTAGTACATAGACATGTAGTCAAGAAGCCCTCTGTGCCAAGCACCACTGAGACAGGATTAGCAACAACCACATGTGCAGACCTGGGGAAATTGGTGCTGAACCCAACCACATCTCACCACTCACTCAGGACAGATAGAGGCTTTGTCCTCACTGGGCACATCATTAGGGGCTTGAATGCTCTGGGTTTTGTACACCCATGCAGGCTACAAGAGCATTCCCTCTTCCTAAGACAGGCTGTGGATTTGTCCAGCCTCCCTTGTTGATGTTTAATATTCACTTCCCCGGGCAGGAAGAGACTTACAGCTGGGGCAGCTGGAGCAGCACAAGGTGGAGCATGTCACAACTCCGGCATCCCCACAGCTGGTGCTGCTGCAGTGCATGGGAGGCAAACAGCTGAGCACAGACAGAGGAGCACCACACTGATGCCAGCACTCATGCTACCAACACACCACCCGAGTAGAGGAAGGTGTTCAGTATTTCAAATGTCATTGCATTGCAAACTAGACCCTGGGGAACTGCCCCGTACCCAAGGAGTAGATGATTTCATGGTGATGTAAAAGTCAAAACCTAGCTAGACAAGTTCAGGCAGCCAAACTATGACTATCTTACGGCATTTTCCTGCCTTCAATGTAGATTCACTAATCAATATATATCCAAGGGGGGCAAATCATTAATACCTAATTTCAAGTGTTTGTAAAGGATAGTGTGTTATACAGGTGGAAATTTGTGCTAGGAGGCACACAGATACTGCACCACAGGAATATCCTGGCTTCTGCCGCAGAAAGCTAATGCAAGCAGAGTGACACCCCTACTTTGTGAACCAAAAAACCAATTCCCTCCAGCCATTCAGCCTAGCTAGTACATTGCAACCTAAAACCATCTTGGTGGAAGGAAGACGGTAAGAGGAGGTAGGTCCATGTTCTTGCATGGCTTTCTCCTGATTATGCTGCATCCCAGATTTCCAGGTACCAGAAAATGTCAGGGGTAATAAACTGGCTGCACTGGGGTTTGGATACACTCTTTTCCATTAGGAACATTGTCTCCAAACTTTTGGTAAGGACTATTTTTTTAAAACATTGTTTTATTTTGCTAAAAACCATTTGAGCTAAGAAAGCCCTAGAGAAAATCACTAACAACTTGAGTGAGATTTTAAAGTGTCTCTTCTCCCATCTCCCCCTTGGTATTACTGGGGAGGAATTATTCACAGTTTATTTCTCACTATCTTTCATGAGAACTGTCCACTGAGGTGATGAACATTTACATAAATTCACCTGATCTGGAAGTACTGCACCATTTCTTAGTTTTCCTATACTATATTCATGGGCAAATGGGAAAATCTCAGTAGAGAAGTGGTTAATCTTTACTGCAAATTGTAGCTGCAGCATGCTCAGGAAGAAACAGCACAGCTGGCAAAATAATCTCCCTCTAGGGCCTGATTAAAACCCCAGGAAAGCCAGAGAGTGTCTTCCATGCTTTTTAGTTCAAGCAATATTTATGCTGTCCATCTCTTGGACCTCTTACACTCTTGTAAAAATTGGATGGACCTGCAGGCCAAGACATCGCAAAAAATGGAAAACATTTTCAGGTCTACTTATTTCATTTGGACAAAATCATCTCTGAAATAGA